>NC_088812.1:20798432-22144828 GCF_011386835.1 Chrysemys picta bellii
TGGATTTTTTAAAATTTAAAGTACATATTTTTCCTTTTAAAAAATGAACCTATTTAAAATTAAAATGTGAAGTTATGGCAATATATGTTAAGGCCTAAACTGACTGTAATCTATTAAAATAGTTTAAATTAAATATAATATTTAATATTAAGCAATACAAGTTTGCTGCTAAAGTTTTAAAGAAAGTCAAACCACTGAACTGGTGGAAGACACTGGGCTCAGCACCTGCAACCAGAGTTTGTTGAAGTGCTAAATGAGTTTTTGACTGCAGTAGCTTCTTCTACAGGTGCAAAGAGAATATTTTCTTGATTTCAGTTTATTCAACTAGTTTAGTTCAATGACTAGTTCACTGAAAGTTAAGAAACCAATTGGGAGTTGAAAAAGGAGGAAAACTTGTTTACCTTTTTCAAACTATGAATCAAAACTAGATGTTAGAGGATGAGATCTACTAGTTCTAAAATCTCGACGAGACAAAGTAGGTGAGGTAATATCTTTTATTGGACCAACTACTGTTGGTGAGAGACAAGCTTTACATACACTGCATATTAAAATCTTGAAGGACATGTTTACCAGAAGCAGTTAGTTCAACTCATTATCAGATAATACTTTCTTTGTTCCATAAATCAGTTAGTTTTAAATGCAAAATGTGTTTTAACTTATTTTTCTTACGTATCCACCATATTTAAGGTAGTTTTATTTAACTAATTTTTTTAAAATGCTTTTTTTTTTGCACATTTTTAATTAAACTCCAATTTCCATCCAAATAGAGTTTGACAAAATTCACAAATAAAAAAATTGATCATGTAGTAAATAAATGCATCACTTACCATTTTATAACATTATAAAAAAGTAAACATTAGACTCTGAATAAATGAATGTTAAGCTCTATAACTGTGTAAATAAATGTGTATAAATATAGTGTATCCTGCTGGTTAGCAAAAAGAAGTTCCAAGTTTAGTGTAAAGCTTATAGTTTGGTGCAAATCAACATGTTTTAATGGTTACCAACCCATGAGAATCAATGCCTCTTTAGAACAATAACTAAAAAGTGCAAACCCAAAACAAGATTAAAATAAATTATTTAAATCACTTTGATTTAAATCAATCCACCATAATCCCTGTCCAGAGACCAAAGATGGTCTTGTGGTTAAAGTGCTGGATTAGCACTCCGGAGATGTACGTTCAATTCCTAGCTCTACCAAAGGCTTCTGGGGTACAGCTCTGTGCCTCAGTTTCCCCAGGTATAAAATGGGGCTATTAATCCTTCCTTTGCATCATTAGAATGTAAGTTCCAGGGCAGGGACTGTCTGTGCAGTGCCTGGAACTACAGGGCCCCAATTTTAGTTGGGGTCTCTGGGTGCTACCCTAATATAAATATTACATTCTCTTGCTGCAGCTAAATGGCAGCTCCCTGAACATCTGGGATGCAGGATCCCAAGATGGCATCATGTGGCTAAATCGTACCCAGCCAGATGTCCAGCTGCACTAGCATGGGCAGGCCCAGCTGCTATTTGCCCAAGGGTAAGCTGCACTGGTGCACAACAGGGCTTATAGCTGCTTTGCCCATCTAGTCCAGAGGTTCCAGTAAGCAGGGCAAATCCCCAAGCCTGCATTTTTAGTGCCACCTGGCGCCCTGTGTCATGGGCCCACCCTATGCCCCCTCAGCAGTGCCACCCTAGCCTGCTTCCTCACCTGTTGGTCCTGCAGCTGCCGGATGGTGCTCTGGGCCTTCTGCAGGTTCTCCGTGGCAGAGCTGCACTGCTGCTTCACCACCGCCAACTCTCGCTTGATGATGTAATTCTCTTCGGCCTCCTGTGCGCGGGTGACTTGGCCCTGGGCAGGGGGGAGGAGGGGAAGAGGAGAGGGAAAGAGGATGTCAAAGGAAACATCTTCAACATGCTCCATGTGCATCTGCATGGGAATTTTCTCTCTGGGCCACATGCAGTGGCTGGGATCACAGCCCAGTGGGATCAGATTTACTGGGAAGAAGTGAATTCCCCAAGGGGCCGCCTATGCCTTAGACAGCTCTGTCAGCAGCTGCCCAACCTTCTGCTGCTAATGCTTCAGTGCCAGTTACCCCTTCTGTGTATAAGGTTACCACTTGCCAGTGTCTTGCAGCTAAAGTATACAGAGCTGGGAGTCAGGACTCCTGGGTTCCATTTCTAGCTCTGGAAGAAGAGTGTGATCGAGTTAGATCAGAGGGACTCAGGACACCTGGATTAGAGTCTCAGATCTTGGAAGGGAGTCCAGTCTAGTGGTGAGAGTGGGGGACCTCTGGGGTTCCGCAACTGTGACCTTGGGACAAACGCCTGCCTGCTTTACAAGGAGGCATACAACATATTAACGCTCATCCCTTTTAGACCAGTTTTCATGCACAGGCCACACAGTGCTTTAGAATAGTGGGTAAATGGCATTATCCTTATTTTACAGCTGGGGAAACTGAGGCACAGAAAGGCAGGGGGGAAGTGACTTGCCTAAGCTCACATTAGTCAGTGCAAAGCCCAGGATTAGAATGTAGAGGGGACCTGAGGCCTAGCACCCTGTCCTGTCCATTGGATCACAATGTCTCATTTATTCACTGATGTGTTTGGACAAAACACCCCCTCCAAAAAATTAGTTACTGATCAGACTGGCCTGCGAACATCCTGCTAGCAAGAGGATGAGTGCCGCCAGGACTCCTGGGTTCTATTCCCAGCACTGGGAGACAATGTCTCTACTGGTTAGAGCAGGGAACTTGATCACTTGACTTGTATTTACTGTACTTGGGGGGGGCGCAGCATGGTGTAGTGCTTAGAGCAGAGGGGAGGGACTGGAAATCAGGGGCTCCTGGCTCTCCCACTGACCCTCTGTCACCAGATTGGAGGATCCTCTATCCCAGAGATCCTAAGAATGCATATCAGGCATTGGTGACTTCCTGATGGGTGAGAAATTGAAAGGCCCTAGAATACTGTATTGGGCAGAGGGACTGGTGCAAAACTTGCACAAAAGGTCATTTACTTTGTGTGTGTGTGCACATGTGCACATTGCTTCACCCAATGCAGATCATAAAGCCTGCATATGCATATGCATGGGGCCATTTACTCTGCGTGGTCATTTTTGGGTGTGTACAGCACCTAGCATCCTGCCAATTGGGGTCATTTACTCTGCATGTGGGTGGGTGCAGTGCCTAGCGTAACAAGGCACCGATGTGATTGGTCTCCAGGTGCTATGACCATCTAAATGTTAAATTATCATCATGATGGTGCTGAGAGCTGGCAGTGCCCACGCCTCCGATGGAAGAGCTCAGTTTCCTCCCTCGAAGCCTCTGTTCTCAGCTCCACAGGGTTGCTTTATTTATTTATTTATTTTTTTTATGGAGATATCCCATCTCCTAGAACTGGAAGGGACCTTGAAAGGTCATCAAGTCCAGCCCCCTGCCTTCACTAGCAGGACCAAGTACTGATTTTGCCCCAGATCCCCAAGTGGCCCCCTCAAGGATTGAACTCACAACCCTGGGTTTAGGAGGCCAATGCTCAAACCCTCTCTGAGGGCAATCGGGTTCTCTAGTGTTCACCAGGGTACTGACACAGGGTCCCATCTACTTGGTGAAGAGAACCACGGCACTTTTCACCAAGAGTGGGCTCAGTGACAGTCTCTAGCCAAAATTTGCCCTCATTGCTCTAGCTACCTCTCTCCACCCCAGAGGTGGCTGCGTTTGCAGAGGAGCTATATGCAGCTGGCATGAGAAATGCTTTGGAGTATAAAGTATTAGTACTAACGAGATGACAGCTACGTTACACCTTATCACACCAGCTCAACAAACAATACCAGCCTTCATGCCTCACGTCTCCTTCCACTCCCATCTCTGTATGCAGCAGACCCTCCAGCCTGGTTCACGTACCCACTGCCCCTTCTCCTGGTTCAAACCTCTCCTCACATGTGACATGGATGTGTGGGACATGCAGGAAGGGGTTAAACCTCTTCTCTGGGCACAATGGAGGAAGCTGGCCTTGAAAGCCTGCCAGGGTAAGGAGCTGGGAGCTGTGGCTTGCTAAGCTGATAGGAGATGGCACTGATAGCTGGGCCTCCGTGAAGTTATTGACATGAACTAGGACCATATAGATCATAGTTGCAACCAAAGTCCTGTAATGACACCAAATCTTGTATAAAGGGGGTCAAATAGGGTGTCTAAGACAAGGTTACGGTTTGCTGGTTTTGGTTATGCTATCTGTATATGTGTATCATTTTTGTAGTTGAAGTTACGAATATTGGCTCTATACTGTCTGTATTTCAAACTTCTGCTATGCCTCTGGGTAACACCCAGACAAGTTGGTGTCAGCTCTGCCTAGCCTGCTTGATGGCCCATTAAGGACCATCAGCCATACAACTGACCCACTGAGAGAAGGCAGATATGCCTTGTGACTCAGCAAAGTATGCAGGGACTTGACCATGTGACTCCAAACTCCATTTTGCTGTAATTTTTCACAGTAAGAACAAAGAGGTATTCTTACACCTGGAAAAGACTATAAAAGGCTGATGCCTCATCTCCATCTGGTCTTCAGTCCTGCTTCTTACCTCTGGAGGGACTTTGCTACATATGGAAGCTCTACACAAAGGACTGATGACCCATCCCAGCTGTGGATGTACTCCAGAGACTTGATTTGAACCTGCAGTTTATTCTATCACTCCTACAAGCCTGAACCAAGAACTTTGCCATTACTGTATGTAATTGATTCCATTTAACCAATTCTAGCTCTCATCTATATCTTTTTCCTTTTATGAATAAACCTTTAGATTTTAGGTTCTAAAGGATTGGCAACAGCGTGACTTGTGGGTAAGATCTGATTTGTATATTGACCTGGGTCTGGGGCTTAGTCCTTTGGGATTGAACCTTTTTTCTTTTACTGGGGTATTGGTTTTCATAACCATTTGTCCCCACAATGAGTGGCACTGGTGGTGATACTGGGAAACTGGAGTGTCTAAGGGAATTACTTGTGTGACATGTGGTTAGCCAATGGGGTGAGACCAAAGTCCTTTTTGGCTGGCTGGTTTGCCTTGCCTTAGAGGTGGAAAAACCCCAGCCTTGGGCTGTAACTGCCCTGTTTTAAGCAATTTGTCCTGAATTGGTATTCTCAGTTGGGTCCCGCCAGAACCAGCATCGTTACAGCCTCCCAGGTGAGGGAAGCCATAGTGGTCTCCTCCAACCGAGGATCCTCCTAAGCAAGCCCTCGCTGAGGCAGAGCACTTGGCATTGAGGGATGCACTGGGGCTGAGGGCTGTAATTCAAGAGTCATTCTGGTTGGGTTTGTTTAGTTTCACTGAGACACACTGCCCAGGAAAACTGCCCTGGGATTTTTATCTTCCTCTGGCCAAGAGCCACACTTTTCATGATCTGACTTAGAGTCTATGACCCTGCCTTCCCTCTCCGCAAGGGTGGCCCAATGGTCTCACGACAGACTCCCCACTGCTGTGCTACCCCAGAAGAGGGAGAGTTCTTAGCTAAGAAGAGCTAATGGGGCTGACTCTGCTGAACACCGTGCTGGCAGCGTGAAGTGAGCACAATCAGTGGTGTAAAAGGGTGCTGGAGTAAATGAGAATGTGGCCCTAGCTGAGGCTGTCTGTACACAACCAAAATTGAGTGGGATCACTACAACAAACCCCTTTCTCCCCCACTGCCCCCAGGCTTGGGAGGAGTTCTCCGTAAATGCCCACAAAGCCACTGTCCTCCTTCAAACACTCCTTTGCTACAATTCTACAAAACCCTTGACACTGGGGAGACTGCTGGTGTGCTGAGCCCACTGCCTATCAGGCTGTCCAGTACTGTCTCACTGTTTTCTTGTACTGCTTTGTTGGCTGGTATTCATCTGCTGTCCCTTGTCTTAGATCTGAAGTCCCCAAACTCCGGGCTGTTCCCCCTTAGGGGAGCACAGAGGAATGTTCATGGGGGCAAGGCAGGCCAGGCCAACCTCACACAGGGGGCAAGGAGGGAGCGCCACCCAGCCCTGATCCCAGCTGCAGCCCCGGCTCCCAGCCCCATGCCTGCCCCTGACATGGCTCCACCCCCAGCTGGGGACCCAGCTGCGGCTCTGCTCCTAACCCCACTCCTGGCCACAACTCTGGCCCCAGACCCACTCCTAGCTGTAGCCCCAGCCTCGGCCCCCTTACCCTGTCTACTTCCCCCTCCCCACAGAGCTGCAGCCCTGCTCCTGTGAACACCTTCCTCAGTGTCCTCAACCAGTTTAACTAAACCCACTTCAGTTAAATCCGTGCAAACCCGTTATGTAGCCACTCATAAAACATAACTCAAACCCAATTTGTCAATATAGCTTAAAACAGGAAGAAACTGACTTAAGCTAAGTTGATACAAACCAGGTTTACATACATTTAAGTGCCTGCACAGGGGTTTGCACTGGTTTAGTATCACCCCTTGAGTAAAACTAGTGTGGAGACTAAGCTGTAGTAGTTTAGCTTCATGCCTTTGGCTTAGGCAACATACTTAATGCACATAAGTGGTTGTGCTAATCCCACAGCTACTTTTAATACTAGCATGTTCTAGAGGCTCTCACTCATGGCCTCCATAGAAGCAGCAAAGCTGGGAGCTGCAAATACAATCAGGAAGTTGGCCTCAGAAGTCTCATGCTGTTAGCCAGTGGCTTCCATTGCCCCACCTTTATCTGTTTTGCACTGAAGACCCTGGCCCACTGTTTAGATGGCAATGCAGACCCCCCTAGTGACTGCAGGTGGGGATCATGGGGTGAAGTGGGCATTTCCAACCCTGAATTTGTTTTGATTGAAGTGAGGCACAGCTAGGGTCCTTCCCATCTTCTAGTTCTAGGCGGCAGGGGCGATGGGTATCAAAGTTAGAGTCTTCCCCGACCCACGTCGCACAGCATTATAGGTCTCCTCTTCATCACACTGCTCCAATGACCGCTATTAACTAGAGTTGACTAGGACATATAGTAAAACAAGGCTCATTGCTCCTTCATGTAGGAGGCAGGGGAGAAGGGTAATAATGCCATGCAAGGGCTGCTTAAAGAGTTGGGAGCTGTATACTGCATACACAAGAGTTGACCCACCTTGCAAAAGAACAGCCACACTGGGTCAGACTAAAGGTCCATCTAGCCCAGTATCCTGTCTTCTGACAGTGGCCAGTGCCAGGGGCCCCAGAGGGAATGAACAGAACAGGTAATCATCAAGCCATCCCATCGCCCATTCCCAGCTCCAGGCAAACAGAGGCTAGGGCCACCATCCCTGCCCATCCTGGCTAATAGCATTCACCCATGAAAGCTTATGCTCCAATGCGTCTGTTAGTCTATAAGGTGCCACAAGACTCTTTGTTGATTTTTATTGATGGACCTATCCTCCATGAACTTATCTAGTTCTTTTTTGAACCTTGTGATCGTCTTGGCCTTCACAACATCCTCTGGCATGGAGTTCCAAAGGCTGTGTATTGTGTGAAGAAATACTTCCTTTTGTTTGTTTTAAACCAGTTATTAATTTAATTTGGTAACTCCTAGTTCTTGTGTTATGAAGCATAAATAACACTTCCTTATTTACTTTCTTCACACCAGTTATGAATTTCTAGACCTCTAGCATATCCTCCCTTAGTCATCTCTTAAAAGTCCCAGTGTGATTAACTGAAGCTGTTCCATACCCCTAATTGTTTTTGTTGCCCTTTTCTGTACCTTCTCCAATTCCAGTATATCTTGTTTTGAGATGGGATGACCACATCTGCACACAGTATTCAAGATGGGGGCGTACCATGGATTTATATAGAAACAATTTGAGGCAGAACCACCTGCCCCTGCAGGGCACTTTAGATCTTACTGCGCTAGTGGCACACTTACAGTGGTAAGCCCTGCAGGAACCACAGTTATAGCAGGGACCCACTTTGTTCAGGTTTGCTACAACAGATCACAGGATGCACTCCCCACTCCCACCCTTGTGCTCCAGTGGTTAAAGGGACCCTAATGTGCTTTACAGCAGCTGGACATTTCTAGAATCTTCTAGCCAGGTATAGCAGACAGTGCTGCCCATATACTGCCCTCCCACACCTGACCCTGGCTCCTGGCTGATGTGGAGGGGCCAGCTCTGGGGCTGTCAGAATTACCTTCTCTGCCCTACTCAATGCTTGGCTGAAGACTAGCAACATGCATAACTTACAGTGTGATGTCAGTTAAGCAGCAAGAATGGTCTTGCGGCTGAAGACTCAGGAGGTCTGAGTGCCAATTCCCACCCTAGCCCCATGCTTGCTGTGGAACCCTGGACAAGTCACTTCACCAAGTTTCCCAGCTGCAAAACAAGGATAGTCCTTTTCACCCACACTCTGCCTGCCTTATCTAGTCAGGCTGTAATAATTTCCGTAGGGGCCCACTCCATGAATGTCTGTCTAAAGATCAAGGGCCAGATCCTCAGCTAGTATAAACTGAAAGTGCTCTAGTGAAGTCAGTAACACGATGCCAATTTACACCCAGTGGGGATCTGGCCCTTTTATTTTAATAGAGCTTTGCTGATTTATAGCAACTGAGGCTCTGGTCTCAAAAATTCTTTTGAATATGTGTTTCAGAGGTCTTTGGTGGGAGAGGGGACTTAAACTTTGTGATAAAGGAAGGATGCACTTGTAACCCTTTGAATCTGGTGTGGGAGTTCTGCTCTGACCCTGTATAAAAAGAAGTGGAGCAAATGCAAATCACACACAGAGTGGGTGCAGCTGTTTTGTTTCTGGATTGAAATGTAAAACCAAGAAAGGAGAGATGAAAATAAAGGGTTTACAGTACCTGGATCAGTCTATCTGCCAAGGCAGCGCTCTCCTAGTGGAGATCCAGACAGGGAAGGAAAGACGGAGAAGGAAAGAAGAAAAAAAAAAAAAAGACACGACAATAACAAGGTCATTGCAGAAGCGCTCCAACCACAGCTAGAAGCACACAGGACAGCAAGACTTAGCAGCAGGAAGAGAACCCAGCAGAGCCCAGTGAGATAAGTGTACCCAAGAAGAGAAGTCTTCCAGATCAGCTAGGGCGGGGGAGTCCAAACTTTTTCACCTGACTACCTTTTGTTGCAAACAGTGGCAGCCTGCCAGAAGCCACTCCAAATCTGTACAGGAATTTGTCCAACAAGTGTCTCCCTTGATAGAAGGCTAATTGCTCGTTATGTTCACCAGCAATAAACCTGCCATTGATTAGCTGGGTCTGAACCCTTCAGTTCCAGGGGGATAGAGAGCTGCTATGACAGACTTTAGGGCCATATGCTGCCTGCAGACCTTGAAGATGTTCTCAGTGATGTCCTACAAGATTGTAGTAATTAGCAATGGAAAATCCATGAGAGCCAGAGTCCTTACCACCTGGAAAGATGATACTAAATACTTGATTTTGGCAAGTGCTGTCAGAGAGAGGACCTAGCATCTAGGGCCTGATTTTACAGAGGTGCTGAATGCTCACGTTTACCTGCTGAGGTGGATGGGAGCTGCAGGTGCTCAGCACCTCTGAAGATCAGGACTATAGTGCCAGAGTGCAGGACAGCAGTGTGGATAGGCTGGTAGATGACCCTTGGTCATGCATGGAGCCAGGAAGCCTTAAGGTAATCAGGGATTCTCTCTGGTTCTGTAGATTTTCCTTTTAAGCTTTATTTAAATCCATTTTGTAAGTTTTTTTACACAAGAACTAAGTAGTTTGAAGTATTTTACAGTGTGAGGCTGAGTGACAGAATTAGAGGCTGAGGTACAAAACTCAAGGGCAGGGCATTCAAATCAATTGCAGGCCAGGTAAATAAGTTTTAAAAGCCACACCAAAGTATGGTCAATGCCATATGGGAAAAGAAATCAGGCACTCTGCTCAGTTCCAGAGATACCCTTTTACAAGTGACCTCAGCATATCTTCACGACTTGGGCTCGATACATTTTATTCTGCAGCTGAAGATTTAAAAACAAACAAACAAACAACAATCTAAGCATCTGTTCAGTGACCTGGCAAGTAAGATTTAAAGTGCTTTAGCATCTCATCCAGCTTGCAAGACATTTGAACACCCTGACAGTATATCTAGTCCCTGCCCTTTGACCCGGCTCCAAAGCTTTCCTTTAGGAGCCATCACTATTGTCGACAGTGCTTTAGACTGACATGCCAGGCAGTGGTGTGAGCTTATGATGTGGCCTACATGGCCTGACCTAATGGTTGCCTTTCCTGGGCACGTTGATAGTGAGCTGGGACAAGCGGCTGTGCAAGGCCTCGTTTTTGGAAGCCAAGCTAGTCTGGAAGTGGAGGAGGTGGATTCGCACTCGGCCCGGCACGCCTCTCACCTTCTCCAGGGTCTCGATCCGCTGCTTCAGGAGGCGATTCTCAGTCCGGAGCCTCTGCAGAGGAAGAAGCGAGACATCAACAGGAGCTTCCTGTATGCAAGCCTGGGCTTATTAAATAGGTTGGGTCTGCCCTCTACTGGGAAGAGACTGAAATCACAGCAAGTGATGGACCAGAGACCTAAAGAGAACTTCTGGGGTGCAGAAAACCCTTTGCCAGTGCTTTGGGGTAGGCTCCAAATTCAGCCATAAGAATGAAGGAGGAGTAATCTCTTACATTTACATAGTGCCTTTCATTCCCTAGGAACCCAGACAGTATATATAGAGATCACTTCACTCATCTCTGAAGTGCAGCTATCTCTGGGGTGGAACATGGCAGCTGTTTAACAGCATGCAGCATCACCACACAAAAAATGAAGGGGGCATCTGACTGAAGTTGCTGTGGAAATTTCAGTGCCCAAGTGCAGTTAGCTACACAAATGTGAAAGGTCAGATGGGAGAGGGGAGCATCTGTGTTGTGCTTCTTATAAGCATATGGGATTTTTTTCAGGGGAAAAGGTCTGTAAAGCTGTAATCTCTGTCCCTACAGGTCTAGCTTTGGATAACGGTGCTGGAGTACCAATAAGAAGCATTAGAGGCAGTGATCTGATGAGCTCTCAGAGTTAAACTAAGGTGGCTCCCATAACCTTTCCCTCTGTGTGCTGCTGTGATACAGACAACACTAGAGCAAGGAGGGCATGGAGCAAAGAAAGGACTTACTTTGATCTCAATCTGCTCCTCCATCTCTTTGTTTTTGATTGCAGCATACTCCTTCTCCAGCCTGAGACAGACATGCAAGCCAGGTTGGATCAAACCTGCTTCAGACCCACACACCCCCTCCCCCCAGCAGAGTGCTCAGGGTCAGTGGGTACACCTGCAAAGGACAGGAGCTAACAATCTAGGCTGACACCACAACTCCCCTGCACTGCCTTGTGCTGAGGCCCATGCAGCAACAGGCCATACATATTGAAGCTTCTGGGCATGATGGGGCAAATTAGTGACCCTGGATTGGGGGTTTTACATATATGCTGATTTTTACAAACACACTGCCTCACCCAAGTATTCTATTTTTAAGTCCCCTAGCTGCATGGCTGAGGTCTTACACACTTGTAATCAACTTAAAGACCTACCACTGACACACTCCGATCCTCAGCTCCTACTGTTTGCTCCTCAGTTGGAGCCACAATCCCAGAGAACTTGGCATCCAGATCAGCTGATGAGCAGCACAGTGGGCGGCCACAGGCCGAGGATCAGGATTTGTGGTGAGGAGTGAGCAGCAGCACAAGAGGAACAGAGAGCTTGTGTGCCTATGAGTGTCCCCAATACCATTCCTTAAACTCATCTCTCCAAGCAATCCTCCCCTGCCCCCGATTGAACCCTTTGGCTAGGTTTCATGGTTCTGCTGTTGGATAACAATCTGTCTCTCAGTACTGTGTGCTCCCAAAGGGATTCTCCTTTCTGTCCCATCTTTTGGGGAAAGGGACAGTTTTGCTCACTACACAGTACTGTCAGAGCTGGGAAGACCCAGCCTGATTGAAGGGCACTAGTCATTTGGTCAATTTACAATAAGGCAGACCAGCTACTGTAGGCTACCACGGGGGTAGGAAGTAACTAGTCCCTTAACTGAACTACAAGAAAAATTGGAATAGGCCAATTTTGCCTGATCTTTATCTTTCCAACTTCTGCACCCTCCTTTGTACCAAGTGTCAGGATGACTGTCCCCACTTAAGAGATTCAAATTGCAGGCTTCTATCTTCCAGGAGAGGAAGGCAGGAGGTCATAGCATCCCCTGCTTGCACAGCAGGAGATGGAAGTTTGGGGTAGGAGCTATACCCACTTCCTTGGATACACAAAATGCCCCCCCAACTCCTAACAAAGCCAGAGTCCCTGCCAAGGCCAAGCAGCTCTGCTGCCATCAGCCTGCCTTGTCTCTATAGTGCGGGAAAGCTTTCATGGCCTCCCACAAGCCCATCAGACCTGCTGTCAGAGAAGGCAGTAATTCCCTTGTTATTAGTGAGTCCTCCCGCACAGCACTCACTCATCTCTTCTCTATTTCCACTGCTGCTTGCTGTGTGGCTCTAAAGAATACCTAGAAGAGCCCGCAATGCACGCTCCCTTTCCGTTCCCTGTCCTCCCGCTTAAGTCTAGTGCAGGATCCTCGAAACAGCACAGACCAGGGAGGGGTTTTTCTGCCAGTCGCCTGTCTAGGATCTTTCACAGGGTGAGGGAGCAAACTTACCTCTTCATTTTCTTGGGGTTGTATTTGACCTGGTATGCCTTCAGGATCAACTTGTCCGGGCAACTGTCGAACTGATGAGGAATCACCTTCTGGAAATACTGTGGGAAGGGAGCAGAAGGCAGGATGCATTTCTCTGAGCCCCTTTTGAGCACTCTAATAAATTCTACCCACTCTCCCCAAAGCTCCTCCCATCCTCTTCATTCTGTACTTGCTTCCCCTCTCAAGCCAGAGCAGACAGCCCAGCAACTTGCCTTCCCTGCGCTACCTCAACTCTAGTTGTTTCTGACCCTCTTGAGCAATCACTAGAAGTCTCTTACTAGTGACTACACCTTGGTGTTTCAGACCTGAGTGTTTCAAGTGCACCTGTGGAATGTGGGACTCTTTCTGAGCAGCACTTGGGTATGTTCAGTATCTGAAAAGTCTCCAAAGTTCCAGCTTCAGCAGCCAGGGAAAAGGGTGGGAAGCACAGCTGCATGAGAAGAAGCTGGATGGCTGGAGTCAGTAAGAGGGGAGGGAAGAGAAAAACAGGAGGGTATTTCTAGGAATTCTGGAGGTGATTACACCCCTTCCCCCATTTATGGCCCAGGATCATGGACAGGCTCCTGCTGACAGGGCAGCCTGGACAACGCACCACTCTTGGCATTTTTATAGTTCTTATCTTAACACCAGAGGGGTGAGTTAGGGGAAACTGAGGCTCAGGCAGATGACATGACTTGTAGGCTCTGAGTTCCTGCACAAGGCAGGCACAGGAGCTTATCTAATACTGTCAGTTCCAAACACACAGAGGATGTTCATGTGTTTGGTCTCGGGACATCTCAAATCCAACAGAATAACAAAGTTATGCCTCATAGTGCCCAGGCTGCAGGGGGACTGAAAGGAAAATCACTGCAACCTAAGCAGGCCTGAAAGCACTTCTTCACCTTCTGTCTGGTGCATGACATGGACAGCACAGCGAGTTAAAGCTGTAACTGCTGTTGGGCCAGGCTCACAAAGCCCAATTATATTTAACACAGTAATGCATTCTCTTGTGATGCAATTGTTTTATTCGCCCTTCCCACCAACTGCTTGGACTCAGCAGTGGGTCCCACGCAGCCAAGAGGTTGGTACTGCATCATCTGCAGTCTAAGCAGAACAAAAGTCACAGTTACAGGGCTGTAAGATTAACCCTGTGCATGGCACTGCTGGGATAAATCTTACACATTGCAGGCAACTATTTCACTGTTTGGAAAGTGAGAATATCTATTGGGGATTCTTTCACATCTCACCTTTGAAATTGTGCCTGAGGAAAAAGGAGACTGCCTGCAGAAGTTGCTTAAACTCACTTTTCACAAAGTTCTGGACTCAGGTTCTGGGCTAGACTGGGACTAGAGGGTGGCAGGATGTAAGAGAGGCTGCTCAGACTCCTGGCCCACTGAGTTTCAGATGCATGGCAGGATGAGCCTCTTCAAGGGTGGAAGCACACCAGTGTTACACAGAACAATGTCACACCACAAGAGCTCCAGACCACTCTGTGCTGATGCATGGGCCAGTCACTAGGAAATGGGCTGACCTTGGGAGTTATACTGGGCATCTTCTATTTATACACTGGGTATGGCCAGCCAATCAGAGCTCAACAGGATTATGGGTAGGGCCCTACCAAATTCACAGCTATGAAAAACACAACAGACTGTGAAATCTGGCTCCCCCCCGTGCAATCTGGTCTTGTGTGCTTTTAACCTATACTATACAGATTTCACTGAGGAGACCACAGTTTCTCGAATCGGGGGTCCTGACCCAAAAGGGAGTTGCAGGGGCATTGCAAGGTTATTTTAGGAGGGGGCGTGTCGCGGTATTGCCACCCTTATTACTGCACTGCTTTCAGAGCTGGGCAGTTGGATAGCAGCGGCTGTTGGCCAAGCGCCCAGCTCTGAAGGCAGCCCCCCCGCCAGCAGCAGCATGGAAGTAAGGGTGGCAATACCATATCATGTCACCCTTACTTCCTGGCCAGCAGCCACCGCTCTCCAGCTCGGAAGGCAGTGCTGCCACCAGCAGTAGCGCAGAAATCAGGGTAGCAGTATCACAAATCCCCCTGTACTATAACCTTGCAACCCCCCTCCACAACTCCTTTTTGTGTCAGGACCCTTACAATTACAACACCACTAAATTTCAGATTTAAATAGCTGAAATCACGAAATTTATGGATTTCTAAAATCCTATGACCATTAAATTGACCAAAATGGCCCGTGAATTTGGTGAGGCTCTTTCTACCACAACTGCATGGCTGAAGTATAAACCCCTCCCTAGAGGGCAGTTTGAGTGCAATGTGGAGCTGCTCTGACCTGCGACATCCCCTCCATATCCAGCTGCATCAGCTCTGTCTGGTTGAACTGCAGGAGGGCCATCCCCACACGGAAGACGATCTCCAGACCCTATGGCAAAGCACAGAGAAGTTTCAGCCCCAGACACAAGGCTCATGTGGCATTTGAGAGTGCAATAAAAATTAGGTGCCCAAGCTCTGGGCTGCAGAGAGGAGGAGGACAGGGCACCCAAGGCCTGATTCTCATTTACAAACAGGCCCGGACATCACTCTGACAATAAAAAGAGCCTTAAAGTAAATGTAATTTATGCCCACACTAAGCTCCCTTTACCCTGCCAGAGCAATAATGACACAGGAACTTCACTGCCAGAGCCACATAAAGGGGCCTTTAGCATAACTGAGAATTAGGCCCTGAATTTCTTGTGAGTCACACAAAAGCCACACTGGGGGAAAATTGTGTCAGTTTCCTTAGGATCAGCTACAAGTTAAAGCTTACATCTCAAATTTGCACATACTGTGTGGTGAACCCAAACTCTGACCAGCTCAATGGTCCCTAAAGGCGACTTGCCAGGCTCAGGGAGGACAAACAACTAACTTGCAGAAAATGGGCATATGCAAATATCTCATCCTGAGTGCAGGTCTGGTCAGCCAGATCTAGGGTGACCAGATGTCCTGATTTTATAGGGACAGTCCTGATTTTGGGGTCTTTTTCTTATATAAACTCCTATTACCCCTACCCCATCCTGATTTTTCACATTTGCTGTCTGGTCACCCTAGCCAGACCCCTTGGATTAAGACGGCTGACTAGGACCTATCTCCCCACAACTCCATGTGTTGCAGTTTGGCCACCGCTAGCATAGAAATGACTCCAATTTACCCCCCCCCCCCGGATACTTCTGCTAATAGGGCCAGACTCAGTGGGGAGGGGTGAAATGCGGCTCCTGCCACTAAGCTGTTCCCCTTGCTGGTCCATCAGGGCTAATCATTGCTGATTTTCAGTGTAATCTCATCTAGTCGCCCAGGAATGAAAGATTCAATGGGAGTTTGGGATCTCAGTGTCATTGGAAAAAAGAAAATCGGGACCCAGGTTTTTAAACACGTCAAGCACTGTGTAGCAGGGAAACCCCTTTTTTATTTTACAAGGCAGCCTAAGCAAGATCTAACGAGGTTCTTCTATTCAAGCAGAAAATGCAGCTGTGTCTTTTTTAAATGATTTATCTTGTTCTCAATTAATCCCTCCCAGATGCTGGCATCGTTGCCTTTGAACACTGCACTGAGAAAAGCAATATCAGAAATCCCTGTGAGCCCATGCTCATGCCCCCAGTCGTCCTGGTATAAAGCACTTTACCTCATACATGAAGATGTCAAACACTCGAGTGGCCACAGGCAGAGGGAAGGTCGTGAGGAAGAGGGTGAGAAACCAGGACGACGAGTACATGGAGGTGAGGAAACTCTGGGAGCGGAAATGGATGTTCAGATCAGGCAGCTGCTCCTGAATATGAGAAAGACACAGCAGACGTTTTACTACCGCTGATAATTACAGCCAACTGGGTCCCACCATCCCCTCTGGGATATGGGAGTCTCTTGGCCAGAGGAGGCTCTCAACTATCAGAGCTAAGGACTCCATTGCAGGAACCAATTCCATTAGCTGCTCCGGTCTTCTCTAACACTCCCAGGGGAATCTGGAAAGGAACCAGACTTCTCCAGCCTGGATTCACAGACCATTATTTGCACAAAGAAACCACTGGCCAGTTCCCCATACTTAGCCTGCTACTGCTCTGGATCACATGGTCTCATTGTCTAAGCTACTACCACCCTGGTCTCCTCGCTGTATTTACCTGCAGCATGTACTCAAACTGGTAGATGCAGAGGCCCAGCTCAGCCATGCTGGGTTTGAATAGCTCTCGTAATCGATATTCCTGCATCAGTCGCACAAACACACAGAAAGCCTCTTCTTCAGGCATCTACAGGTACAAAACGAGACAAATCCCACATTAGTCTCGCAACAGAACCTGGCACAGAACCGACCCAGAAGGATGCTCTAACATAGATCAGACAAACACTTGTTACGAGAGGTGGAGCAGCTTTACGTAGAACAATGCGTTACATTTGGGTTTGATTCCTGACACTTCTGGGCAGTGATCACGTGGAAACAGCAGGAAAATAGCTTAGCCAGCGACTGCTTACATAATCCCACTCGCATACTGACTAGTACCTTGCCATGCTGGGCCCTCTTCTCCCCAGTAGGTCTACATTGATTTTACGTGTCATTTGTACAGACCATACAGTACATTTATGCTGGACTTTATAAACAGATTAGTCTGATCTAGAGAGGTTCTAAAAAGGTGAAGGGGAGGCCCAATGACTTTTCTCCACCCACCCCCTTCCATTCCAATTTTAGGGATCACTAGTGTGAGATAAGGGTCAAAACAGGCACCGAGGAAACAAAGGAATATTCAAAACATTTGCCAAGTGGTTTGCTGATTATTAGAGGAAGCATCTAAATTCCTGGCCAGATGCATTAAGTGTGTTGATTCACCTGTGAAGTGTTTCAGAGGCATTTCCAGCAGAGCTTCATGACAAAACAAGTACTGTACTTAGCTTTTCTTCTTTAAAAGTCCTTCCTTAAAACCCTCCACAGCATGTGCTTCACAGAGTGAGGTGGTGGATTTGGGCTTTTAAACAGGCTTTGCTTTGTTACACAAATGCAGGAAGGATGTCATATTTTATGCTCAATGTCAATGGAAAATTCCTGTTCCCTAATAAAGACACTCTGGCACCTGAGAGAGGACACTTTCCAGAAATGGCAGAGAACTAGAAACGAGTCAGCACAGCTCAAACTGGCTGCATTCATAGTCCAGAAGGTCACTAACTCTGGTCCCAGGGTTTGCATTTGTATTGACAGTGCAGTAAGCGGCAGGGGTCCTTTGAGTGAGCCATTAAACCAAGTCCCTTCTGCCAAGTCTCCGGGGGAAGTTAAAGATCCTGTGGCATTTCCACAGCAATTAATTGAATTGGGAAGAGCTTTGGGCTAGCAACTTTGGTGGGACAGGTGCTGCATAATCTCATGGTATATGATCTCCACTCACACCAACCTGCATTAGCAGCAATCCCACGATGAATGCGCTGCCCTGACAATATCCAACCTCACGGTCCACTAGGGAATAGGCCTGGAAGAGAGAGTGCTTAAGTGTGAAGCAGGCAGGGATACGGTCTCTAGAGTCCTGAAGGGGAGCTAGAGAGCTCTGACGGAACATACTAAGACACAAGTGATAATTACTTAGAAGAGAGCATAAGGGCAAGGAGTAAAGCAACAAAACCAAGGGTCATGGGGGTTGGAGGCCAGAGGAAGTAACTTGGGAAAGGATACTGCTTTTTAGGACCTGGAAGTAGCTTAAGTATTTCTATGCAGCCCCCCCCCCCCCCCCGCCCACACACGTGCAGAGAAATGTATCTCAGATTAAATTGCCTGCCTACAATGTGCTCTCCTGTGCCCAGGGACTGCAGCCAGCAAACATAGTGCTTTAAATACCATAAAGCTGCATTAACGGTCTATAGCAGGGTCTGATAAGAAACAGAACTTATATCAACAGCCAGTTACTGTCAGAAAAGCAACTAGGTAGAAAGAGTGCACTTGCCAAAACACACATGGGACATTTAACAGAGTCTAATATGCCCCCACTGCAGCCACATGTATTCCAATGAGAGTCCAGCCACAGAATCATAGCACAAATAGCACTCGCTCTCTCTCTGCAGGTGCAGAAGGACTGATTTCTTGGAATGTAATGAAGTTATCACTACAGATTTAAATTAAATCCACAGAAAACTTCAATGGAGGGTGGGGACAATCTATGCCTTTCCCACAACAGTTATTCAAAGACATGAGAAAAACTAAATAGAAAAGAACAAACAAGCTGAAGGCCATAATCAATGATTAGGTCCCATTAACATTTAAAGGATTCCGTTCTCTCCTTAAGCCAGGCCACTCACAGCCACTGATGAGAATGAGGAGTTATGTCCCAATACAGGAAGAAACCTGCCTGCATAGCAAAGCAGCTCAAAGTCAGACTCTCAACCTGAAAGCTGAAGAGAATCGCTGTGAAATGCATGTGGAGACAAAGCTTTATATTACTAGCCTATCTAAGCCCCCCCCAGGTAATGGTCAGTATGTTTGTGATCAAGGTGTCATTTGTGATACCACGAATGCAAGGCAGCCTCTGGGAGGTAGGGCTGAAAAAAATGGCTACTAAAGGACAGAAAGAAGACTGGTGCGTTATACATGTGAGATGCTGTATTTATTGTCCCTCAAGGGCTTCCAGATCACAACTGCTCAATTCCCAGCACTAAGTTTACTAAGATTTCTGTAACCACCAGTGCTTGCAAACTCTCACTGGGAGGTGATGTTCAAGTGGGTTCTCCCTGCCTCCACCCTTGGCCCCAGTAACAGAGATTTTACAGTTGGAATTTACCAAACAATACTGTTGAGGCATGAGGCAGAATCCAGCTTGTTCTCCCATAGCTGGATTGGCTCCTTCAGGACTCTGATGTTTCCACAGAAGTCTCAGATTGGTGTTGAGGCCACTGGAAGTGAGTTTGTGGGCTCAATTGGTTTGTCATAGACTACAGTGCACCCAGAAACCATCATTGCAATTGACCTTCTGATTGGGAGCCTCAGAGACAACCACTGAATGGGCTATGGAGACTGGAAGACCCTGAAGTCCCTCAAGAGTCCTTCTAGAACAAGGCAGCATATTGGCAGGGGAAGTTTGTACTGTGGCTGCCCATGGGGCATACCCATTTTTGGTGAGATAATATCTAGCTCTTACACAGCACTTTTCATCATAGATCTCAAAGTGCTTTAGAAGACTTCAAACTCCAACACCTTTACATTCCAGAGGAATGGATGTGCTTTCATCCATTATTTAATAATTGAGACACTTTGCTGATGTGCCACCAAAACCATAATTTCACCAGAGAAAACTGAAGAGCTTTAAACCACTGTATACAGTCCTCCATGTATTTATGCAACAAGAGATAAGAACTGACACCGAGGCTGTGGCAAAGGTCCTGAGATTGCAATGAGAAACATTAAAGGGAAATTGCCTCTCATTTCTCAGGTGCTTTATTAGCCCCCTCTTTCTAAGCCCATTTTCCTTATTTGAATGTCCCTTTCATACTGTGTCTTTAACAGGCAAAACCACACTCAGTGTTTTAAGGGGAAAACAAGCTGCAGTGATTTGCAGTCGATAGGGTGTTTTCATTTCATATGCCTTCACAGCTAGAAGAACAACTTGGTATACATGGTCCCTTCTTACACCATCTCCCTAGGTCAGATGAAACTGACAAGTTACCCAGGTTCCTGTTAGCCCTGCAAGACCCATAAAGTTACAGCAGAGCCAACTGGATACTAGTCTTCCTCATCCTGTCAGATATCATCATTGGGAGGATATGAGGGGTTGGAGGAAGAGAGTTCCCTGGCTGAAGTTGTCACTAGCTTCTCACCGATGGGTCTGGACTATGAAAATGATGGGGACGACAGATGGAGGAGGATACTCTCTGGAGAGCGCTCCGTAGCCCAGTCCCCTTGAAGTATTTAGTGATATCGACCCTCCAACATCTTTGGTACACAGTCAATACAGGCTTCACACAAGAGAACCTCTCCAACCCCTTATTCTGTACATACCCACAGGTTTAACCTTCCCAGATCCTTCAGATAGCGTCCCCTGCCTGGTGTTATTCCTCTAAGCATTCCCTTAGCAAGCAGCCCTTTCTCTGGCACTGTCTCTCCCTCCTCCTGACTAGGAAGTACCTGTATTTTTTAGGGCCCAGACTCCTCTGACTCCCAGCATGCTTTGCTAAAGACTACTAATAGCCCGGGGTCCCTCCCCTGTTCTAACAGTGAGTGAAATGAGATGGATCATAACCTAACCTGAGGTAGGCACAAACTCTCTTCAGACTACTTCCTAATAAGACTTGCTTCTTACAGGGCTTGGGGTTTTCAACCCCACCCCATATGAGAGTTTACTCTGTCACAGACCTGGCATTCAAGAAAGTGAAATGGAATTTATGTATCTTCCACTGAGTCACTTTTCCGACTGCAAGCCCACTTCGAGAGAGTGCAGTGCTTGCATCATATGCTGCCATGGCTCACATACACAATCTGCTCATATGCTAGATACTGCCCTCCAATGTGACCATTACAGGTGGCTCCTTCTTACCTTCATGACGTTGAAAAGGACCTCTTGGCCTAGGCTGTCCTGTCCCTTGAAGAACTCATGCTCAGGATATGTGCGGGCTATATCCCTCCGGATCAGCTTCTCGCAGGGGGAAGACATCTTCAGCAGCTCTGAATACTGGTTCTTGACAGGCATATCTGTGGCACTGCACAGCAGCTGCCATACGATGGCTCGGAAGTGGTGTGGGATTCCTTTCCGTATGAGCTCCTGGTGAAAAGCAAGGTATGGCAGATCATGAGGCAGCATGGGAGAACGTTTCAAAATCCTGGTATTTTATATGGCCCCTCTTTGTGCCACAAGAGGTGAGTGGGGTTCAATCCTCTGCATGAGCTTGTGCTGATGCACTTGCTGGCAAGGGTTTGAGATGCTGCAGAGAGCCCTGAAGAGGATCCATCCCTTCTCACTAGTGATTGCGATCGATAGATATGGGGGTGAGTAGGGAAAGAATGTTTGTGGCTCTAACCCTGTCCTAGGACTTGCCACAGAGGAAATCAAACCACCTTTGACCCTGAAAAGGATCTCAGGTTTTGCTGGGAAGGAGCATAGGGTGGGGGTGGGGATGTCTGTGCTATCAGCCTCTCAATTTCTCGCTAACCTGCCCTCTTTCCTCACCTTCAGCAGTTTCTCTTTCTTCTTCCGCCATTCGTCCCATTCGTTGACAATCCTCCCCCATAGGATCCAGGTGTCCTCCTCGAGGTGGCTTAGGTTTGAGGAGGCTGAGGAGCTGGAGACTAAGGAGGAGCCACTGTTCCTGCGGGAGCCATTCATGGAGCGCATGGACTTGGAATCTGCTTCCAGCAGCCTGCAAGAGATGCCATTACCATGGTGAGACCAGAGCTACTGCCACCCCTTCCCAGATTCCACGAAGCAAAGCCACAAGGGCAACAACCAAACAACCATCCAAGCCACACAGCAAGACCACCAGAGCAAGCCTGTCCCCTCGGTGCTCTACATCACATGCAGGGAGCTAACACTCCTTATCCAAAAAGAAAGCTCCTCTGCAGGAAGAAGAGCTATTAAAATCACCAACCTCTGCAGCAAAAGCAGAAACAGGAGGGAGCATTTAATGTGTTATTACATTTTATTTTAAAAAAAAAATAAGAGTTCAAGTTTGTGTGTTTCAGGAAGTGATTCGGACTCAAAGATTCCATCATAGAACACAGACTTTTTTTTTGGTAGGGGATCTTTTAAGAACAAAGTTTAACTAGACTTGCAATAGAGCTTTTTTTAGAGGGAATTTACACCAGGAGTTACTCCTGGGGGAATTCTGCGCCAAAAAAAAAAAAAATTCTGCAAAATTTATTTGCAAAATAATACTACATAATCAAGCCAGATTCAATTATTTCAGCAAGTATGTCTGTAACAATACAAACACACCAAATTTTCCCCCAGGAGTAGAGAGTTAAAGAAACTCCTACAACAACGCAGTTCCTGTTTCTCTGCCCCCTCCCCTACAGAGCCCAGCCAGGGGGCCAGACACCTCTCCTCCCCCCAGAGGCCAGCCATGTCCCATCCCAGCCTAGACACTCACACCCCCTCAAAGACCAGCCGCAACCCCCTCCTCCGCCCAGACTCTCTCACCCTATACCCCCAGGAGGCCAGCTGTAGGGCAACCCCCACACCCCAGACACTTACACCCTCTCCCCTTCAGAGCCCAGTTGCAACCTGCGCCCCCCAGCCCAGACACACACACTGCCTGCCCCCCTAGAGGCTAGCTGTGGGCGCCCTGCCCTAGCCCAGGCATTCACACCCTCTATCCCTCTGGATCCCTGCGCTCTAGGGGTAAACAGCCTGATGCTGGGTCCCAGTTTCCTGCGCACCGTTGCCTCCTTCCTTCAGGGCTTGCTGGGAACCCTCCAGTTCCCTTCCCCCCACCCCCACCTTGTCTTCTATTTGTGAGCTGAGCTCTGCTGGGTCCAGCAGCCCCTAGTGGCAGCTAGCAGCACTGCAGCCCATGGGGGGGGGGAGGGGGAGGAAATTCTGCGTGCACAACATTCATTTCTGCAAAATTCTGCATTGTGCAGCGGTGCAGAATTCCCCCAGGAGTAAGGAGTGCAACCAGAGGCCAGGGCAAACCCTCTGTACTCCTGTGGGAGGATCTTAGAATCTGTCAATTTCCAATTTAAACTCTTTAACCCTTCTTGTCTTCTGTTTCAAAGGAAGATACCAACCTTTAAATACAGTCAGAATTAATTGGCAACGTGAACTCCAGCATGTCACCTTTTGCAAGTCACTTTAATAATCTGTTTTGATACCCCTCTTAATCTAGCTGGGGGGGAGGGGCTATTCAGCACATTGCTACTTTCAAAAATAGATTAAATGTAAACCTTAATGTTATGTTGTTAGAACACAACACATTAAAGTTTACATTTCATAAGGGAAAGAATAACTGACACCAGCCTATGTACAACATAGCCAAGTTCACTTATTCCTGGGCCCTTGATCTGACAACCCTAATGCTAGGGCCTTTGCATTTAATTGCCTAGGAAAACAGAAGTCTGGAGTTAATCAGTGCACATACTTTCCACACTCCTCTGTGGCTTTATGTATTCTTGCTCCACTGCTGAACTCTCATGCCCTGGCCTGAAGGAATTCTGATCAAACTTAAAAAAAAAAAAACTTTAAAAAACTGCCTTTGGGCAGAGATCAAACTAGAAGGTATCAGACTAAAAGGTGAATGATTCAGAAAGTGATGACCCTGGATTACAGGGTGTTATGATAACTCATGATGTCTGGAGACCTTATATAGGAGATATTAGCAAGAATCAGAGTCCTTTCACACCATGTCCATGGCACTTAGGGTGACCAGACGTCCCGATAAAACCAGGACTGTCCCAATTTTGAGGAGTTTGTCCTGCATCCCGACTGAAGTACAGTCGGGATGCCATTTGTCCCAATATTTTGGTTTGGGCTATTATTTATTTATTTATTTTTTACACACTCACCCGGCCGGGTCTTCGGCGGCATTTCAGCGGCGGGTGCTTCTGTCTTTGGTGGCAAGGTTTATTACCCGCTGCCGAAATGCCGCTGCAGACCGTCAGCGACTGAAGGACCCTCTGCTGAATTGCCGCCGAAGACCTGGATGGGTGAGTGTAACAATTAAAAAGGCGTCCCCCCCCTGCGGCGGTCCCGATATTTTCCACTTAGTATCTGGTCACCCTCATGGCACTTAGCACAATTGGGCCCCAACCCTGGCTGGGCCTACTGTAGCATTAAATTATTATTCCCTTATGATACCACCACGTGGCCATTTAATATAATTGCAGGCTATGTGGTGTAAATCCGCATAGCTCTACTGAAGTCAATAGAAACAGGGCAATTTAAATCAGCTGAAATACTGGCCTTACATTTCAAGATACCGAAGTGTTTTACAGAGAAACCATATGCAGTGTTGTTGTAGTTGCGTTGGTCCGAGGAGATTAGAGAGACAAGGTGGGTGAGGTAATAAGACCAACTTGCATTGATGAGAGAGAAGCTTTTGTGCTTACAGAGAGCTCTTCTTCGGGTCTGGGAAATTTAAGCAAATTTGTAACTTTGCAAGACACAAAAAAATCATGGATTGAACGGACACTGGATTTATGGTTTATTACAACTCCTATCCCCCCCCCCCCCCATGACTGGAGAGGTGTTAACAGGCCACTTCACCTTGAATGGTCCCTTGAAATGTGTTAACTGCTTATGCTAAACAATCTGTTCCACCTTGTATTTAGCTGTGACACTGAGTACATTTCCCAGATCTTAAGAAGAACTCCATGTAAGCTCGAAAGCTTCTCTCTCACCCCAACACAAGTTGGTCTTATTATCTCACCCACCTTATCTTTCTTACAAGGAAACTGAAAGGCAAAGCAAGAAGAGAGCTCTTCTCCTTTCAGCGAAATGCTACCACCCCTGGGATGGGACACAGCAGGTATTTAACAGCACACAGCAACACTGTGCTACCGTTTAGGACAGGAAATGAAGATGAGCTACAAATTAAACTGCACAGGGAGTTTTAAGCATGGAAGATACAGTAACCCAATTTGTAATCTGGCCAGGACAACAGAGGTATCACCCCCTGACTCTTGCTAGAAGTACCATTGATCTGCAGCCACCACAAGCAGACAGGACCTCTGCTTTCCATTTCATCTGAAGACAGAATCATTTTTTAACAGGATTCTGCATTTTCCCTCCAGTCACTCAGACAATAGAGCTTAGAGCTGGTCATGTTTCCTTTTAAACATTCAGCAACTAAGAAATCGGATGTGCTCAGGGACACCCAGGTACGCCCCCTCAGAGCAATCAGAGAGGAAAGGAAATCTACAACTGAGCTACAGAGTCCGATGCTTATTGGGGCAGAAATGGGTAATGAAAGTGGCTTTTGTTATCTGCAGCACAAGCTAGGGCCGTGTAGAGTGACTTCCTGATTTGAGACTAATAGTTACTCTTAATATATTATTAAATTCAGCAATGAACCTGAACAGAAAAGGAGTCTCCCTTTCTAAAAATTCTCGTCACTTTAAGAGAAGTCACCTTCTTAATGAAAAGAACGTGACATATTATGGGGCTGAGTGGGACACAGAGAGAAGCAGAATGGAGGCAGTTTCAGTGCAGAGGGGATACAGTATAGTTTCAGGGGACATTCTAAAAGATGGGAAAGAGTATTGAATCTGGTGCCTTTCTGAATATCAGTTCATCCTACCAACAGCTGCACCTTTCTGCTTTCAAGTTCAGTTGGCAAGATTGTCTGCCATTTTTTGATTCAGTGTCATCAAATTAGGGGCTGCTGAGGAACAGGGAGAGGAAAGTCTGAGGAAACAGGATGATCAGTACCTGGCAAGGTCAGTGTCCCCCATCCTCTTCCTCACACTGTGTAATTCCTCCCCCTCCCCACCAAAAACTGCATCCCCCAGATGTCACCCTGTTGATAGGAACCTCCTCCAGCAGCATCCTTGCCATAGCGCAATCAGAGATCTAGGAGAAGCATTTGCTTTTGTGGCCTGGATTCTTTGAGACAGAGAATCATAGACTGAATTGTTTGCTAAAGTCCCCTCCTGCTACAGGGGGAAGATTAGCCTCCGACTCATGATGAAAGGAAGGAAAATGGCATTTATAGGGTCAGGGCTGGAACTATGCAAAGCCAACAGACACAGATTCCAAGGCCAAAAGGCACCTTTGTGATCATCTAGTCTGACCTCCTGTATAACACTGGTCATAGAACTTCCTCAAAGCAACTTTGGTGCCCTCAGAATGGTTTTACCAGAACAGACCTCACTAACAAAACCATTCATTTTACACTCAGAAAAAAAATCTCACCTGGAGAATGAGAAGAGGCCTGGGGATGGAACTCAGGTTGGCAACGTGGCCATTGTGCTGTGTTGATACTGAGTGCACATACAGGGATTCACATTTGCTCTCGTGGGGTGTAGTGCTGGGCACTTGGTCAGAATCTCCTGTTAGCAGGATATGCTTCTTGCCAACGCGGAGTAGAAGATAATCAATTACTTGCTTAACTCATCTCCACTACAAGTTTAACAGTGGAGATCAAAGTTTTAAACTAATTATTTTTAAACTTTGAAAATTGCATTTAAGCACAGGAGATGGGATTTTTCTTTTTTTTTTTTGAAGCAAGGATTATCTGGACCATCTTTTACTAGGGTAAGATGCAGCACATGATGTTATTTCAAATGGTCCTTGGCAGATACTTTAAGGAAATAACTTTAATAAAGTCCTCTTCAACAGATCCTCTAACCCATATGGTGGGTCACAACCCATTAATGGGTCACGAGAAGGCCCCAGGTGGGTGGGAAGGAGAATAAGAGAGTTAGCCCACCCTGTGCTCACACCAGAGCAGCTCCTGTCCCATGGGGGTGAACCTGGCTCCCTGCTCCGGGAGTTGTGAGCTGTTGCATGGGGTTGCAGTGCCACTCAGGTTTGGCCTGGCTGCGGGGTGAGTGTGGGTGGCCTTCCACTCCAAACCAACCCTGCCTTTGGGGCCTTTGGGGCCTTTGAATCTGTGTCTGTTGGCTTTGACCTGACTGGGATTAGGGTTGCAGTGCCAAGATGGAGTGTGTTGCTGAAGTGCCTCCTCAGTGGGGCAAGGATGAGGAGAAGCTGGCAGAGGAGTAGAAGAATGCTGGCATATGATTTTGGGCCCCACATGAATTTGGATCCTGTGTGGGTCACAGAAAAAAAGGCAAGATGCAGTTAGTGGGTCATCTTAGTAAAAAGTTTGGGAACTCCTGATCCTAACTCCATCCATCTCCTACTAGGGAAGTAAAATAGTAAACGGTTAACCGGTAAGAATTAGTCTTACAGGTTAACTGCTCTAACCATTAACCCCAACTGCGCCGGCCGGAGCAACCTCAGCCCTGGGGCTGCTCCAGCTGGCCCAACCCCAACCGCACCAGCCCCAGTGGTTAACCAGTTAAACGATATAATTAGGGGTGTCAATCGCAGTTAACTCACACGATTAACTAAAAAAATAATCATGATTAATCACACTTATAACAATAGAATACTAATTGAAATGTATTAAATATGTTTGGATGTTTTTCTACATTTTCAATATTGATTTCAATTACAACACAGAATACAAAAGTACAGAGTGCTCACTTTATATTACTTTTTATTACAAATATATGCACTGTAAAAATAATAAACAAAAACAAACAGTATTTTTCAATTCACCTCATACAAGTACTGAAGTGCAATCTCTTTATCCTGAAAGTGTAACTTACAAATGCAGATTTTTGTTGGTTACATAACTGCACTCAAAACCAAACCAGTGTAAAACTTTAGAGCCTACAAGTCCACTCAGGCATTTATATATATATATATAAAAAAATGCCTGCATTTGTAACTTTCACTCTATGTATCTGAAGAAGTGAGGTTTTTACCCACGAAAGCTTATGTCCAAATAAATCTGTTAGTCTTTAAGGTGCCACCAGACTCCTCATTGTTTTTGTTTGAGTTGACTTTCAGGCTCTAAAATTTTACGTTTTATTTTTGAATGCAGGGTTTTTGTGTACTGAATTCTACATTTGTAAGTTCAACTTTCATGATAAAAAGATTGCACTACAGTACCTACATGAGGTGAATTGAAATATACAATTTAATTTTTTTACAATGCAAATATTTGTAATCAAAAATAAATATAAAGTGAGCACTGTATACTTTGTATTCTGTGTTGTAATTAAAATTAATATATTTGAAAATGTAGTAAACATCCAAAAATATTTAAAATAAATGGTAGTCTACTGTTGTTTAATCGCACGATTAATCACGATTAATTTTTTTTAATCGCTTGACAGCCCTAGATACAATTTTAATCGTTTACACGTACACGGTTAACTTTTAAAAACAATATTTACATCCCTATCTCCAACAGGCTGCAGATTACAACCTTTCAGCAACATTCTTGTGCTTTGTTAAAATGCAGCTATTTGCTTTGTTTCCCAGAGAATCATCAACAACTGTTTGTAGGGACAGTTGACAAAAGAAGTTCCAGCTGCCATGAGTTAAATTACCATGAGTGTAAACACTAAAGTCTCCCCATTCTAAAAAAGAACAAGCTGTGGAAACACCCACATCTCACAGGGAAGTTGATGCCTTCCCTTACCCCTTTGTTTTGCAAACTTGAGCTGCGCAAGGCTCTTTACACTTCCAGCGTCCAGACCTCTCGTGTTTGGGTCAGATGTTAAAGACAACACATTCACTTGTATTATAAAAACATAGAACCAACAACGGAATCATTCCCATCAGAAACTGAAGATGAGGCAGATATTAATCAGGAAATGGGATGCCATTGCCTTTATCCTTCCAGAGAGCTTTTGTCCCAGGAAAAATGCTACAGACCAATTTTATTCCTTGGATGTGCAGAGGTAACATCTGTCAACTTTAAGGGGACTCAGGTGCATGTCTCCAAGAGCAGAATTTGGCTCAAACTAATTAAGCCTCACAACCCCTCTTTGGGGAAGGTAAGTATTATCATCCCCCATTTTCAAGATGGGTAAAACAAGGCACAGAACGGTGAAATGACTTCCTCACGCTACAGATTAAGAGGCACAGTGGGAAAAGATGTTCAGCCCCCAGTTTTGCAGACCAGATAATTGGTCTGTTACTGTGGACACTATGCACTGTGTGAGGTGGAGGTTTTCTGTAAACAGCTACCCAAATGGAACTACACCTACCATGGAGCAAGTGGTAGGCACCTCAAGATAGATGAAACATCAGAAAGAGTGAGATCAGTTGGACAGAGTAACTCAAGTGATTGGCCGAAATATATGGCGCCTTTCACTTCTAGATCACTGAAGCAAAAGTGACCAAGTTTAGTAAAAACTCTTGGTCACTACAATTTATCTTCTGACTGCAGGGGGATCTCTGAAGTGATCTGTTGGTGGGGGGAAGGAAGCTTGCATACGCTTGCCACTAGCACAAGACTGTCAGTCACAATTGATGTCTTGCTGATAGTCAGGAGTGAGGCTAAGGATGGTATGGGCCTTACAGGCCAAGCTGACCTTTCACCTGAAGAGGCAATCCCTCCAGGTCAGGGCTGAGACACATTGCTGGAGCAGTTTAGCAGTATTATTCTTTGGTGGTTTCACACTACGGTTCAGATACAGGTGATGACACATTGCACACTACAGCACATACAGACTCCTTGAATTATAAATTACCACCTATCGGCCTTGGCCTCCTCAGCAACAAGGATACACTAGAACTTTAAGCTTCCCTCACCTGTTCTGCTCCTCCAACTTTGCCAACAGCTCCAGCTCATCTGGGCTTAGGTTCTCTGAATCTGAGGTGGGGGAGCATGCGGGCGCAGAGTTGACAGAAGAAAGAGCCTCGTGGGAGGAAGAGTCTGGGCTGACTGCCGGACTTGCCATCTCAGGAAGGCTGAGGGTATCAGGGATGTTCATTCGCAAAATCCACAGGAACACCCTTCAGGAAAGTCAAAGTTTCATCTGGAAGTGAACAAGCAGCATCAATACACATGGACAGCACCACAGTCTATACAGGAACTGCTCACTTAATATTGTAGTTATGTTCCTGAAAAAATGTGACTTTAAGTGAAACGACGTTAAGCGAATCCCATTTCCCCATAAGAATTAATGTAAATGAGGGGGTTAGGTTCCAGGGAAATTTTTTTCACCAGACAAAAGACTATATTTTATATACTATACATACACACACATGCAGTATAAGTTTTAAACAAACAATTTAATACTGGTACACAGTGATGATGATTGTGAAGCTTGGTTGAGGTGGAGGAGTCAGAGGGTGGGATATTTCCCAGGGAATGCCTTACTGCTAAATGAACTAGCAATTGACTGAGCCCTCAAGGGTTAACTCTCACAACACTCTGCAAGGCAGCAGGAAAGGAGGGAGGGCAGACAGAGACACACATCCTGTGTGTGAGAGAAAAAATGTGCATTTCCCCTTTAAGTAGCTGACCCCAGGCTTAAATACACTGCCTTGTTAATTAAATCAGCTTGCTGAGACCTGAGACGGCAGCTACTGCCTAGAAGCTCCCTCCCTCCTGCATCCCCTCCCCGCTCTATGGAAGATGGGGAAAGTGGGGTGCAGGAGCAGGGGGAACACCCTGACATTAGCCCCCCTCTTCCGCCCTCCCCACGTACAGCAAGCAGGAGTTCTGGGAGCAACTCCAAGGCAGAGGGCAGGAGCAGCACATGGCAGTGGGGGGAGGGACAGCTGCTGCACAGGGAACTTAAGGGAGAGGGGAGCTGATAGCGGGAGCTGATGGTCCACCCTGGTTCTAACCACCCACCAGCTAGCTGCAATGGGTTGCTCTTCCTGCAAGCAGTGGACAAAACAGGCGGCTGCCAAACAACGTTAGATGGGAGCATGTCACAACTTTAAACGAGCATGTTCCCTAATTGATCAGCAACTTAACATTGAAACAACATTAACCTGGACAACTTTAAGTGAGTTCCTGTAGTTCCTTTGTTTCAGACATTTTCTTACCCAGACTGTTAGTTTCAGCAGCCACTGGTTCCCCTATGGAATACTGAATTATGCTAAATAGGGCTGTTAGTTAATTGCAATTAACTCACGCGATTAACTCAAAAAAATTAATCACAGTTTTAATCACACTGTGAAAACAATAGAATACCAATTAAAATTTATTAAATATTTTGGATGTTTTTTCTACATTTTCATATATATTGTATTCTGTATTATAAGTAAAATCAAAGTGTATATTATTTTTGATTACAAATATTTGCTCTGTAAAAATGATAAAAGAAATAATAATTTTCAATTCACCTCATACAAGTACTGCAGTGCAATCCCCTTGTGAAAGTGCAAATTACAAATACAGATTTTTTTTTGTTACATAACAATGTAAAACTTCAGCGCCTACAAGTCCACTCAGTCCTACTTCTTGTTCAGTCAATTGCTAAGACAAACAAGTTGCTTACATTTACAGGATAGAATGCTTCCCTCTTCTTATTTACAATGTCACCAGAAAGTAAGTATAGGCATTTGCATGGCACTGTTGTAGCCGGCATTGCAAGGTATTTACATGCCAGATATGCTAAACATTCGCATGCTCCTTCATGCTTCAGCCACCATTCCAGAGGACATGCTTCCATGCTGAAGACACTTGTTTAAAAAAAAAAAAAAAAAAGGTGTTAATTAAATTTGTGACTAAACTCCTTGGGAGAGAATTATATGTCTCCTGCTCTGTTTTACTCGCATTCTGCCATATATTTCATGTTATAGCAGTCTCGGATGATGACCTAGCACATGTTGTTCATTTTAAGAACACTTTCACTACAAATTTCACAAAATGCAAAGAAGGTATCAATGTGAGATTTCTAAAGATAGCTATAGCACTGGAGCCAAGATTTAAGAATCTGAAGTGCCTTCCATAATCTGAGAGGGACGAGGTGTGGAGCATGCTTTCAGAAGTCTTAAAAGAGCAACACTCCAATGCAGAAACTACATAACCCAAATCACCAAAAAATGAAATCAATCTTCTGCTGGTGGCATCTGACTCAGATGATGAAAATGAACATGCGTCAGTATGTACTGCTTTGGATTGTTATCGAGCAGAACCCATCATCAGCATGGATGCATGTCCCCCAGTGGTGGCTGAAGCACGAAGGGACATATGAATCTTTAGTGTATCTGGCACATATCTAGTGACACCGGCTACAACACTGCAATGAGAACACCTGTTCTCACTTTCAGATGACACTGTAAACAAGAACCCGGCAGCATTATCTCATGCAAATGTAAACAAACTTGTTTGTCTGAGCGATTGGCTTGGCAAGAAGTAGGACTGAGTGGACTTTCAGGCTTTAAAATTTTACATTTTATTTTTGAATGCAGGGTTTTTGTGTACATAATTAATTCAACTTTCACGATAAAGAGATACACTACAGTACTTGTATTAGGTGAACTAAAAGATACTATTTCTTTGTTTTTTACGGTGCAAATACTTGTAATAAAAAATAAATATAAAGTGAGCACTGTACACGTTGTATTCTGTGTTGTAATTGAAATCAATATATTTGCAAATGTAGAAAAGATCCAAAAATATTTAAACAGTATTCTATTATTGTTTAACAGTGCGATTAATCGTGATTACGTTTTTTACTCGCTTGACAGCCCTAATGCTAAACCACCATTGTACTGACTGAAAAGTAGATTATCTTCAACTCAGCACTCCAAGTCTAGTCTCGTGTCCCTTCGTTTCCATTAGGAACCGCTCAACTACCCATTGCAGAGATTCATGTCCACATTGGCCTCATCCAATGCCTTCTGTCATGGTCTCTCCCAGGCCCAAGACTCCAGACTTTGCACCCACTCTTTGCAGTCTTTCACCATAAGGGAGCTTTTCAGGTGAGCTGAAAGGACCACATCTCCAGCAACAAACTGCCCTTTGTACAGATTTAATGTTATGTTTAAAAAACAATTTAAGTAAATTGATGTAAAAGCCACGATTAAATTTAAGTCAGTTTAAAGTCTATTAAGATTAATTTAATAATTAATCAAATTAAGCCAAGTCAATAAACCAGATTTAGGAATTGTCCACACAAGGAGTTATTCTGAAATATCTATTCCTGATTAACTCCATGTGTGGACACCCTTATTCTGGAATAGGAGTGCCTAATTTGGAATCTGGATTAAGACTGCCTGAATAACAGTATCCACCCACAGAATAGTTAATCTGCTTTAAATTCTCACCCTATTTTATTCTAGATTATCTTTCACAAATAGATAAATCCTGAGATTTAAGAGTTTTAACTCTCAATGGCACTGGTTTAACTTAATCAGTTTAAAAAAAATCATACCTATAGTTAAACTGGTGCAACTTTGAATATGGACAATGTCTTAGCATCCTGGTAGGACATGGACTCAGAGGGGACCTAAAGCACCATGGGTTTTCCATAGATGGCTTACACCCAAATACTAACCAGGCCTGACTCCCATTACTTACAAGATCTGACAAGATCACAGCCCAAATTCATGTATGGCTGCAGACCATACTATCTATTTTAGGTACTTAGATGGCTCCCATTACCATGATATCTGAGTGCCCCTCAATAGTTAGCATATTTATCCTCACAACACTACTGTGACATAGGATAGTGTTTGCAAGCCAATTTGAATTAAGTTTTTCAAGACAGAGGGAAGTCACGTGCAGCTAGTTTATACCCACCCACAGCATTCCTTTCATCTATGGATTTTATAAATTTTAAAAACCTTGGTCAACTTTCCCAGAGATGATTTGTTGGATGGTGACAGACATAATAGCAGCCTTAGCTATGAATTAATTTAATTGGTTGGTGTCAGCCTTCAGGTTACTAAAATGTGGTTTAGTTTATGTATTAATACAATATTTTACAGAAGAATTCCTCCCAGGGGTGGGCAAGACTAGAGTGATTGAGAGCAGTCCACAGAGTCTACTTTGTGCGTCACCAACATTAGTAGCATGCAGAAGGTAACTTCCTCATGCACGCATACCCTTTCTTAAGATTGATCTCAAGCTGGTAGAGTACTGCACTTTCCAGGGACACAAACAGCTATCCCTTCATAGAATCATAAAATATCAGGGTTGGAAGGGACCTCAGGAGGTCATCTAGTCCAACCCCCTGCTCAAAGCAGGACCAATCCCTAACTAAATCATCCCAGCCAGGACTTTGTCAAGCCTGATCTTAAAAACCTCTAAGGAAGGAGATTCCACCACCTCCCTAGGTAACCCATTCCAGTGCTTCACCACCCTCCCAGTGAAAAAGTTTTTCCTAATATCCAACCTAAACCTCCCCCACTGCAACTTGAGACCATTACTCCTTGTTCTGTCATCTGGTACCACTGAGAACAGTCTAGATCCATCCTCTTTGGAACCCCCTTTCAGGTAGTTGAAAGCAGCTATCAAATCTCCCCTCATTCTTCTTTTCTGCAGACTAAACAATCCCAGTTCCCTCAGCCTCTCCTCATAAGTCATGTGCTCCAGCCCCCTAATCATTTTTGTTGCCCTCCGCTGGACACTTTCCAATTTTTCCACATCCTTCTTGTAGGGTGGGGCGCAAAACTGGACACAGTACTCCAGATGAGGCCTCACCAATGTCGAATAGAGGGGAATGATCACATCCCTCGATCTGCTGGCAATGCCCCTACTTACACAGCCCAAAATGCTGTTAGCCTTCTTGGCAACAAGGGCACACTGTTGACTCATATCCAGCTTCTCGTCCACTGTAACCCCTAGGTCCTTTTCTGCAGAACTGCTTCCTAGCCATTCGGTCCCTAGTCTGTAACAGTGAATGGGATTCTTCCATCCTAAGTGCAGGACTCTGCACTTGTCCTTGTTGAACCTCATCAGGTTTCTTTTGGCCCAATCCTCTAATTTGTCTAGGACCCACTGCTCAGGTATATTTTTAAACCCTCTGTGCTGCTGCTCTTATTCTAACAAGCTTGTATCAATGTCTCCTGAGTTAACCATTGAAGGCATTCCACAAAGGAACCAAATAATGTACTTTGACCGCCGAGTGATTGATAGAGGTTTCCAATGTTGCTCCAACAAGTCTCCCTCATATGAAATCTAGAAGAGTACACTCCACATGTAGTCAACTAACTAATTGGCCTTTCCTCATGGCATAAGTGAAATGTTTTTAAAACCAGCTAGAGAGTGGGGTTGGGAAGGTTGGAAGAGAGTGACAACATCAGCCCCTTGCAGGAGGGAGGGCTCAAGAGAGCAGCTTAGGCTGGGCCGGTCCCGCACGGGCAGGCGTCAGGGAGTCTCGGGCCAGCTTCAGGCACAGGGGGAGAAGGGGCCTCAGGCCGGCCTGCGGGGTGTCCTGTTTTCCCTTTGGGAAAATATGGTCACCCTACCAATTAGGATGAAGAGAGTCTGGCATACTGAGCTCAACTTGAGAAGACCAATAGAGTATACTGATACCTCAGGAAAGAAAGACATCATGAAATTGAAAAGCTTCAGTAAGTACAGCGGGTTCATAATACAGCTTAGAGTACAGAAGGCGACAAAGGTGCTCAGTATATTGTTCTCATACTGGGAATAAAGCACTGAAATAAGGCTAAGGAGGCTGGTATACTACACTGAAGCATCAGGTCTGTAGCACTGAGATGCATCTAAATCAGTGGCAGACCCTGGTGGGCAAAGGAACCTAAGCATCAATTTCTGTTGAGCACAAACACTCATTTAAAAAAAAAAAAAATACACACCACCACCACACCCCACACACATCAGTCTGATTTGCACAGGTGCTGTGCAGCCACAGCTCCCACTGAGTTCAGTGAAAGCTGCAGGTGCTCAGTGCTTTTGAAAATCAGGTCACAAGGCTTTTAGCTTGCATTTATTGCCGAGAACCTTCCAAAAGTGAACCCATACAGGGCTGTTTCCCCAAGACTATAGGCAGAGATTTGGTACCTCTCTCCCTGCCCATTGCTTTCCAAACAAGCAGCAAAGTGAAATTAACAAGACTCATCCTAGTTTCACCATGGTTGTTCTAGACAGCCAGGAAACTGACAATAATATCAAGTTAAAACATAGGCTGCTGCAGCTGCAAGCAGTGATACTATTTGTGAGGGACAACCATCCCCCTTGTTGTCACCCCCCACCCAAGAAAAAAAAAACCCACCATCACCACCACAGATGCTAGAGGAAGGATAGAACAGGAGACCCCTCCCCAGTATTTAGGAGGCTTTGGAATGTGGGTGGAAGGGGAAAGAGTTCATCTCTTCCAGTAACTTGGGATCTGTGGAGAGAGGAGAAAGCAAGAGGCTTCAAAATGTGGTACATCTATCAGCCAAGGGCAATGAAAAATAATGTATATTTAAAAAAAGAGAGTGGGGGGGGGGAGGGGGGAGGGCACCTTGGAAAGACCTTCCCTCATCCCCTCCAGTAGCTGGAAGTGGTGGAGCGGAGCTTCTCAGTAAGGCACTGGTTCTGGACCTAACTGGTGTCTCCATCTTTTGTATCAACCTCTGTCCTCTAGATGTGTAGTTCTCTAGAAATTCATCATGCCTTGTCCTAGTTATGATAACAGGGCTGATTAATCAGTGTGATAAACCATTATGTTGGCTCCTACTAATTTTATAGCTATTTGTCAGCTGCAAACACGTAACATGTGCTTCAATTTCTCCCCCTTTCCCTTAATACAGGAAGAGTATGACATGTTCTTATAAATCTCAGCCTCATTTATTTGCTGACACCAGCAGGGCATTACTGTAAAATTACAACTATTATCCACAGACTGGAAGCACCGTGTCTGAAAAATGCAGCAAAGTTAATTTTACCACCATGAACAGTGCAGCAGTGCTGCCTGTTTTAACAGACCCAGACACTTTTAAAAGGGAACATTTTCTAGTGCCTATTAATAAGTGATCCCTTATGCTTCTTGGATTAATTGAGCATTGTTTCACTCCCAGCTCTTCTGAGCATCCCTGTTACAACAGGCAACCGGCAGCTATGTGCAGGTTTGGATGCAAGGAAGAGGCACTGACAAGTTACACTGTAGCAATCAGTGCCACAATCCTGCTTCTCATTCTTAGATCTAAAAAGGTTTCACTGCAAACATGCTTGCTGGGTGTGAAGCATTTAATCATCTCTTCCCTGTCACTATGCAAAAATGCCTGTGCCATGGTACATTTCTCAGTCTTCTTCCGGGGAGGAGCTCAAGGAGCAAATCTGGTTTAACAGCTCCTAATAATAATGGAAATTATACATGACACCAAAAACTCTTCATAATTATACCCACTCATGTTTGTAATCAATTGAACACAAACACATCTCATGTTTTCATATGAACTCTGAATAATCATGATCACTACACAATTCACTGTTACAAAAATGGGCATTATGCAAGGAGTATGATTAGCTGACAGATTCTAGCACAGTATGTAGCTGGTTATAAATCAGAGGTCAGGACTCATTAGCTAATGGTTTATAACATTAATAAAGTATGTTTTGTTACAGGTAACAACCCTTTGAGAAGGACAGGTATAAGCAGATACCTGCACTGCTCAAGAGGTGTGGTTGAAAAGGCTTCACCTTCAGCCTTACAGAATAGTATAAGGTCATAAACAAACAGGAACATATGACAAAGGCAACCTGAAAACCAAATCAATCATGACATTTCAAATGCTACAGTGCTACATTGGAAATGGCACTGAGCTCACAGGGCCCTAATTTGATTCATGGCACAAGATGGTGCCTATTGCTAGGAAGGGCAACCTGCAGTAACTACCAGTGGACAAAACAGTAACAGAAATGTTATAAACAGCTCTGAGATAAGAGGAGAAACAACCAAACTAACCTGAGAAACACGGTTTTGGAAGACAAGATATTTTTAATAATTAATATTCCTTATTTACCTGCATCAGGTTTAATTTAATCTTAATGCAAACCAGATGCCATCAGAATAGGAATAAGTAACTGCCTATTGTGAAAGATGCTTACTTTGGTCTACTTCACGAAGGATTAAGGTGTGCTATAATTTTAAATTGTCAGAAAACTGACTATCCTAGTCAGGGAGCAGCATTTCATACAGCTTCCAACCCTTCATCAGAAGGAAAGGCATACTAAACACAGTAAAAACCTGGAACAGCCAGACAGAAAGAGTGGATGAGACAGACAACACCTGATAATAACTTAAGTTATTTCAGTTTGGAATATAGTGTTACCATGCCGTTAGGTTAATAGTTCTGAAGTTCAGCAAAGTTTAACCAAAACATTTAAAGTCTAAAGGGCATAGCTACTTGGCCTTAGAGGAAAGATGGGAATTAAATTGTTAACAGAAGTGGCTGCATTATAAGGGAATGCTTAGTAAGAGTGGCCTTTAAAAAAAAAAAAAAAAAAAAAGGAAAAACCTCAAGACCTAGATTAAGGTTGAGCAATTCTGCTTCCAACTCCATGATCTGCTTCAGACTGGTCCCGTACAACTGACACTACTACTCTTGCTCCATTGCACAGTTAAGATTTTCTGTGAATTATTAAATTCTGTGCTTAAAAATAATTAAAGCAGAAGAGCCATATTGAAGACTTCATGGAGCTCTCTGTGAAGTCTTCAATATCATTTACAGTGAAAAGATCACTTCACTACCATCTATGGTTCTGTTGAACTATTCTGTGATGCCTAAGAAATAATTGTCTTGAAGTAAATTTTCATAGATTCAGCCAGCCTATAAGATCTTCCTTAAATTGTCTTGAACAGATTTTATTTTTATAACTCTGGGGAACAAAACACACGTTTTCAGAAGCAAGTATTGCCTATACTGGGACCGTAATTTTAAACACACATTCTCCTTTCTCTTATTAACACCACCAGCAGAAACACAGACACACACAGACCGATAGCCTTCTGATAACATGCTTAAAATTCATTGCAATGCCTAGAGTTCTACAGTAGAGTAATGACATGACCTTTTGTACAAAAAAAAAATGTCCCTCAAATTTTCCACCATGGGACAGGCAAGGACATCAGAACTCTATAGCTTGGGGTATGTAAAGATTAAACGGCTATTGGTTTATTCATACCAGTACAGTTAACCATTAGCAGCTATCACCCACAATTCCAGAAGTTAATTTATTACCTGGTTCAGTTATCACATGTTCAGGCAAGGAGAAGAATATATTTAATATAATAAACCCTTCATTTTAGTATGACTGTCCAATCCACATATCTAACATTGCCACAAGTGCTCAAAAACACTTTGTTCTTCCTAGCTCTGAAGTTTACAGTGTCTTAATTTAGCCACTCTACACCATCCAAGATGTAGGCTCCTCTAGGTCGCTGGTTCAAATCCATTTCTGACCATAGTAACCAAAAGTAACGGCCATCTGAAGGCTGTTTAGGGGAATATATGAAATGAGCTGGGGGTCTGTATAGTTCTCAGCATCCCGGTGTTGTATCAAGTCACTATCACATTTGATGCTACGTAACAGGTTTGTAGACAGTCTCAGAGAGGCTAGGCCTGAACGGACATACAAATTGAACACCCAGCGCTACCTCAGAGGCAGAGGTGAGGTACATTGGTACAGGCAGCATGTGGGAAAGATTGCCCTTTTATTGTCCTGGGGATAGACAGAGGACTTTAGTCTCAAAGACATTTTCAATCCGGCTTCTTCCATGGTAGTAAATTCACTTAAAAAAAATTCAGGGGGCTAACCTGTAGAGACAGGTCACTCCAGCTACCAGTGGGACACTAATGAGCCCCCATTATTGGTTCCCCTCCACAGCCCCGGGGGAGAGCAGGACCTGTTATGTTTACAGAGGCAGGAGTGAACAAGCTCGCCCTCACTATCCTACCAGCAGTTTTGCAAAAAACAAATCAGTTACAGAAAAACTAATGTTTCTGATTGCCTTCTATGAGGAGATAACTGGCTCTGTGGATATGGGGAGAGTGGTGGATGTGATATATCTTGACTTTAGCAAAGCTTTTGATACAGTCTCCCACAGTATTCATGCCAGCAAGTTAAAGTAGTATGGATTGGATAAATGGACTATAAGGTGAACAGAAAGCTACTTAGATTGTCGGGCTCAACAGGCAGTGATCAACAGCTCGATGTCTAGTTGGCAGCTGGTATCAAGCACAGTGCCCCAGTGGTCGGTCCTGGGGCCGGTTTTGTTCAACATCTTTATTAATCATCTGGATGATGGGATAAATTGCACCCTCAGCAAGTTCACAGATGACACTAAACTGGGGGGAGAGGTAGATATGCTGGAGGGTAGGGATAGGTCCAGAGAGAAATAGACAAACTGGAGGATTGGGCCAAAAGAAATCTGACAAGGTTCGACAAGGACAAGTGCAGAGTCCTGCACTTAGGAAGGAAGAATCCCATGCACTGCTACAGGATGGGGACGACTGGCTAAGCAGCAGTTCTGCAGAAAAGGACCTGGGGGATTACAGTGGATGAGAAGCTGGATACGAGTCAGCAGTGTGCCCTTGTTGCCAAGAAGGCCAATGGCATATTGGGCTGTATTAATAGGAGCATTGCCAGCAGATCAAGGGAAGTGATTATTCCCCTCTATTCAGCACTGGTAAGGCCACACCTGGAGTACTGTGTCCAGTTTTGGTCCCCCCACTACAGAAGGGATGTGGACAAATTGGAGAGAGTCCAGCGGAGGGCAACAAAAATGATTAGGGAGCTGGAGCACATGACCTACAAGGAGAGGCTGAGGGAACTGGGGTTATTTAGTCCGCAGAAGAGAAGAGTGAGGGGGGATTTGATAGTAGCCTTCAACTACCTGAAGGGGGATTCCAAAGACAATGAAGCTAGGCTGTTCTCAGTGGTGGCAGATGATAGAACAAGCAGCAATGGTCTCAAGTTGCAGTGGGAGAGGTGTAGGTTGGATATTAGGAAACACTATTTCACTAGGAGGGTGGTGAAGCACTGGAATGGGTTACCTAGGGAGGTGGTGGAATTCCACCCATAGAGGTTTTTAAGGCCCAGCTTGACAAAGCCCTGGCTGGGATGATTTAGTTGGTGTTGGTCCTGCTTTGAATAGGGGATTTGACTAGATGACTCCTGAGGTCTCTTCCAACCTTAATATTCTATGATTCTAATGTTCATTTGTTGGCAGGCTCAATAAGGAAGCTATATGCTACTCCAGCCAGGGGTTACAATGTGGGATGATTGAGGGTGGTGGGAGTCTTAAAAGTGCCATGGGATTCAGACAGGTGGTTTGAGGACTCGTGACATTCTTATTTGGGGGAGTGAATCTGGTTTCTGACCCAGGGGAAAGACAACTCATGTTTGTCATTCACTAGAGTCATTTCACTTTGTAATGAGCCTCAAAACAATATCTAAACAATGGGCAATCTTAAATGCTATATTAAAATCTATATTTCTGCAGAGGGAATACGGTGGCAGCCCTAGGTCTGAGTTTTCTTTCAGTTAAATTAATAAAAGCAACTGTATCCAGTGTTGAACTGCTCATGCAACAATGCTGATGTCAGACACAGAAGCAGCTCTAGTAATATGACTACATGTTAGCATTATGACTATGTTAGACTTTCCAGGCAAAAACTCAGTGAACTCTACGGTGCAAGAATCATCTTCACTTCAGTGGGAGTTCTGAGTAACAACATGCCAAAAAGTATGGGGGGAAAAAAAAAAATCAGAACGCACCATCAGTGTTATCATTCAAAGCCTTACCACACTAGCCTTGCAAGGTGCTAAAATACCACAGTACAGGCACAGTAGAATTATATAGCTAGGACAGCTACTCTGATGGCATAATCCCTATTAATCAAGTTGCCATCAATACCCCCAAACTTGTAGGAGATCTTAGAGGACTGAGTGAACAACAGGTCTTGAACTCTAAAGCCCAAAGGTTCTCTCTTCAGGGCAGCAGCAAGATGCATTGGTGCAAACAGCATGTGGTGAAGCTAAATTGAATTGGTGCTGTAAAAACTGTCCTTTAAGACAACCACCTAAGTAGCCAATGAACAGTCTATCACCTAACACTCTCTGATTCCGAAATCTTTTCCTCCCAATTTCATTCTGCACGATTCAGTTTCAACACAGATCGTCAGTCTTTGTATGTATGCAAAGATTTCATTGTGCTAAGCATCTCACAAGTATAGGCAATCCACTTTCAATAACTTTCCTGGCATGACAAATCATAAGTGTTGCCAGAGTCAATATATCAGGACTCCACATATAGGTCAGTTTAGAAAGAACACGTTTAAATATACATTTTATAACATTAGAATGATGTAATGTTGCTAGTATGCTTCAGAAAAACCTCAAGGTTATAAGGAACCCTTAGTTCTCAGCCTTTGGCTGCCAGTATTTACCAAAGAATCTATTACTCCCAAGCACACCTATAAAAGTCCCATTGAGATCAATGTCACAGGCAACCCAGGACTTTATTACTTAATTACTAAATGTGAAAGTAAATATTGCTTTAAAGGGCCAGTGACAAGATTGTTAGGTCTGAAATTAGATTGCCTAATTGTTCTGGATCTTGCATGATGAACACATACATGTACATGTCACATCTTCTCTTCTAAGAGCCATAGCAAGCCACTAGGGCCCTATAATTTCAAAGAATCTTGCACTCTAATGTGGACAGCAGAGAAGTGCAGATGGTAAAATTCATGCCTACAAGCCAGAGCAAGTTCAATGCTCTAGGAGTGTTTGAAGTCGGCTACCCAACAGAGAAACTGGGTTTCATCCCAACTTGTGGCTCTTCTTTTGGATGGTAATAAAAGTATTGGAGAGCGCTGGCTATTTCCCCACCCACTCCCAAATTAAGTTTTTGTAGACAAACGTTCAGAGGCACTTCAGGATTTTAGGCAACCAAATCCTGATCAGTGGGAATTGGACACCAAGCTTCTTTAGCCTCCTTTGCAAATCCGAAACTTAAATGTTATTGGGTTTTTCTGGAGGGTTGGGGACTTTTTTTGATACGTGAAATTTTCAGCACACTTTTCTAAAGTTTTCTAAAACAAAAATGTTGTCATCAGAGGAATTCACAAATGGACATATAAGATTCAACTACTAAGCAGAAAAATAATTTTGTTTCAAATATAAAGTTGTTTTTCCATTGGAGATCCCAACTGCAAAACCAGGTCCATTCATAATTTACAATTGGCAAGGACTTTGTCAACAGTATGTATGTCATGTATTAGATTGATGTGACTTCATATCTTGGCTGTTATACTCTAAGTATCAAGAAGTATATTAATGTGAAAGAAATAAAGCATGGTTAAGAGAAACTCCACAACCATGGATCAAAAATTTCCCTCTTCTGCTCACTAGTCCAGGAAGGATATCTGGAAGCATTAACTGATCCTGGAAACCTTGATACCAGTTGACCAAAAAAAGTCACATCGTTCAAATTATCTTTTCTTTCCACTTCAATTTTGACATGATTTCAGCAGCTGACTTCTCATAATCTCCAGTGTCAGCGGTTCACTGTTATACTACTTGAAGGCGGAGACACCAAGCTACTTTCAAATGGTAAATGGCACCAGTTTCTAACTGTTAAGGCCACATCTATTTTACAGAAGTTAGTACTTATTTTTTTGCAACTGTGTATGAATTAGTGTAGACTAGCCTCTGGCAGTTTTACTACATCAGCTAACCTTGCTGGAGGTGTCTACACTATGGAAAAGACGCCTTAGGCCTTGTCTACAAGAACAATTAGTTTGCAGCAAGCTGAAATGGCAAGCTAGTGGCCTAAAGCACTCTAACCACTCTGACAGACTGTGGCAGGCTAGCATGGGACAGATTCATACCCCATTTTACCACAAATTGTTTCTGTAGACGAGCTCTTAGTGTAAATAGCCTGCCAGCTGCCAACACCATTTTATGCATTCTGTTCATGGGACCTGCCCACAGCAAGTCTGAGCAATAGTTTTCAAAGTCATGCTGGCAGTGGAGGGTTGTCTACACTAGGGCTCTCAACATTGTTAGCACTGAGGGAGATGAAAGTCCAATGCCATAGTCAAAGTTCAGAGTGAGCATTTATGAAAGAGTAGTAAAACTGCTTAAAGCCCCATCTACCGAATGCTTGTGTCATTGCTAAAAAATGGGTACCAGCTTTCCTAGTTGCTCCTGAGACAGTGGCTGCTAAAATCCTATCTAAAGTCAAGTGGAGAAGGACAATACAGGACGGTGAACAAAATAATTTGATTTTTTTTAAAAGGTGCCAATAAGTTGCAACTAGGGCTAACAACAGATGTTTTATATCCTTGAGAAATTTTCCATTGATGCTTACTCTGGTGATATGCAAGATCTCAAACTAGCAGTGCTTTCTTTGCACTGATCCAGGACTGACTACAGCAAGTCCCATGGACACCAAAATCAACCTAATTTTCATTCCCTACAAGCAACCTACTAAGCAGCTAACAAACATTTTTTCTTTCAGAAATACTCTACAAGCAAATCAGTCACAGCAGAGATCTTCCTCTTCATAATTTAGCCATTTTGGGCATACTGAATAGACAAATTTTAAACCCAAAGATTGGAGCATTTAACAGCATTTTGGCAATCTTTCATTCAAAGACAGTCAGTTGGCAGTGTATTTTTTCAAAGTTATATCAAAAGGGACAAGCTGTGTCCAAGGTTTCTATCCCAGTTACTAAACCCCACTAAAAATGAACACAATGGGCATAACAACAAGCCTTCAGCTCTAGCACAATTCAGTGGATGCTGCCATTACACCTACCAAGTGGTATCCAGTTAGACCAGGGGTTCTCAACCTTTTTCTTTCTGAGCCCCCACCCCCCAACAGAATATAAAAACTCCATGGCCTACTTGTGCCACAATAACTGGTTTCCTGCATATAAAAGCCAGGGCTGGCGTTAGGGGGCAGCAAGCAGGGCAGTGCCTGGGGCCCCATGCCTCAGGGGTTCCCACGAAGCCATGTTGCTCAGGCTTCAGCCCCACGCAACGGGGCTTCGGTGTTCTGTCCTCGGTCCCAGCGAGTCTAATGATGGCCCTGCTTGGAGGCCCCCCTGAAATCTGCTTGAGGCACCCTAGGGGGACCCTAGGCCTTTGGTTGAGAACTACTGAGTTAGACCTTGAGACAACTCCTCATGCCTGTGCTGGGTTCGGCAAAGCCATCAACTAAAGGATTTTGGATACTGGCCTAACAGCCCAAAAAAGGAGCAAGGCCCACCCAAGAGCTAGAACTGGGGAGTGAATATCTGTTTCAGCAGCAGATACCATTACAGAAAAGGAGGCAAGGGGAGGGCTCCTTCTAGAACAGACCAAGTCACCCTGGCCTAGATTTTACATTTTTTTAACCCAGAAGATGGTAGCTTCAGGGATTGGGACATAGACACAAATGAAAAGCTCATATCACAGAGACACAGCTTCAGTGGCCAGGAGCTGGTGATGTGCCAGTGTGTGCTGAAGGCAGATGTGCCAGCTCCTACCATCTTTTCCCTAGAAACAGAGGGGATTCGGCACTCTCCCTTCCTTATGCCCATCTCACAGGGATATGAGGGGCTGTGGGCAGATTCACCACCACCACCTCTTGGGATGGGGGTAACACTGTGCCTGGGGGAATAGGGCATGTGTGAAATCCTCCTGGTGGGTGGGGGAAAAGGAGGGCACTAGGGAACAGGGAGTATCCATGTCTCTGGGCAAGTGACCAGGCACTCCCTAGAGAGGAGGGCATGTTATGGGAGGGGGTTACAGATGCCTCTCACCTAGCTGGGAGAGGAGGGAGAACCCAAGGCAGGAGGGGCTTGGTTTGGGGGTCAGGGTGAATCACTCCTATCCCAGTGGGGGGCTGAGCAAAGGACCAGGCCCGCTGGTTGGGAGGGGGACTGCCTTGGTGGGGGTGGCAGGTGGAGTCTGGGATCAGACACCCCGCTCCATCTTTCAGACGGGGATTCAGGGGGGGGAGGGTGACCGGACCCAACCAGGCTAGAGCGGGGGGGGGAGGGGGAGGAGGCACCCCGCCGGGGTGGGTGGGGCCCCGCACACACAGGGATCAGCATGTCTGGGTGGGGGAAGGGCACTGGGAACCAGCCGCCCCCGGGCTAGGGGGAAGCCCCCGGCTACTCCTCCTACCTGTGCGGCGCTGCCATAGCGGCTCCCCAGCCTCCTCCTCAGGGGGGCGGGGGACCGAACCCCGCGGGCCCGGCCTTCTCTCCCCCAGTCACCACATGAAGAGGGGCGGGGGCGCCGGGCACCGAAGCTGCCATGAAACCACCACCTCCCCCGCCGGCTGCCCGGACCAGACGGACAGACCGACTGACAGGCGGCTCCGCCCTCCTCCCCGCCCCCTCGCCGCGCTGACCAATCCCGCCCCGAAACGGTACATTCAGAGCCCGCCTACCGAGCCACATCCTCCAATCGGAGCTCAGGGCTGGCAACCGGACCGTATCCGCACCCACCAGCAGCCGGAGACGGAATGAACTGCGGATCCGAGAGGGGACGGAGAGAGTGGGGGCGGGGATATAAGCCCCGCCTATTAAACTATTAACCAATAGACACCGAGGATACTTAATGGACAAGACTTCCCACCTACTACGTTGAAAAAGATGTTGAGTGGCAGGATACAGGGGGCGGGACTCCCTTTATTCCTAAGACCAATAGGAATCGCAAGAGGAATTGATAGACAGGTCTCTTCACCTATCAAGTTCAGAAAAGCTTTGGCGTGCCATGCTCTGTGATGGAAGACAATAATCCCCACCTCTTGCTCCCAGGGGTTAGCAGTCTAGCTTTGATTGACAGGTAACTAAACTGATCAGTTACAGGGAGGTTTCGGAGTGGCAGCTCAGCAAACCAATGGATTTTGAAGAGCGAGCTGTCCAGGTCTGTCATCGCCCTATGATCTGGGAAAGAGCTCTAATTGGTAGGGAGCGGGAGATGGACAAGGGTATCAACCTATGGGGCGTCGAGTAGCTTAAGTCCCGTTGCTGAAGGGAATTTTGCCTTGCCTCAGTTACCTTTAGGGTGACTAGATGTCCCGATTTTTTAATCTTTTTCTTATTACCTATAACCCCCTGTCCTAATTTTTCACATTTGCTGTCTGGTCACCCTAGTTACCTTTCTCCAGACAGAGCCAAGGGCGGGAAGGGGGGGGGAGAGGCTAGAGGAGAAACGTTGAGAGAGGGATCCGTGGTGGGCTGGTAGGGGGTTCCCAGGGAGCTTGGGAGAGGGAGCCCTGAGGGGTGGCAGGGGGTTAGGGAGCATTGGGAGGGGGCCCCTGGGGAGTTGGCACTGGCAGGGGGTTTCCAGGGAGCACTGGGAGAAGGTGCCCTAAGGAGTTGCCAAGGTGTTTCCAGGGAGCACTGAGAGAGGGGGGCCCTCAGGGGTTGCCAGGGTGTTTCCAGGGAGCACTGAGAGAGGGGGGCCCTCAGGGGTTGGCAGGGTGTTAGGGAGCATTGGGGGAGGGGCCCTCAAGGGGTTGGCAGGGTGTTTCCAGGGAGCACTGTGGGAGGGAGCCCTGAGGGGTCCCAGAGAAGCCCATAGGGGATTGGATCAGGAGTGTCAGGGCCCCACGCATTTCCTCAGCCCTTTCTCTCCTGCCACAACCTTAATTCTGCCCTTTAACTAGCAACAGTTGGTCAGTTGTGAAGCATGCTATGTATGAGCTTAAATTGCACCCCCTTCCATTGCCCTGAAACTTCACAGTCCCTTAGCCCAATCCCTGGCCCCCTTTTGGCTCATTATGTCTCAGCCCATCAACAGAACATGTCCCCCAAGGAATGGTGCAATGTAGAGCACTCTAAGGGTATGTCTACACTACGAGAGTAGTTCGATTTTACTTAAATCGAATTAGTGGAACCGATATTACGAAGTCGAACGTGTGTATCCACACTAAGAACAGTAATTCGACTTTGTGAGTCCACACTAACGGGGCAAGCGTCGACATTGGAAGCAGTGCACTGTGGGCATCTATCCCACAGTTCCCGCAGTCCCTGCTGCCCATTGGAATTCTGGGTCGAGCCCCCAGTGCCTGCTGGGGAAAAAAATGTGTCGAGGGTGGTTTTGGGTAACTGTCGTCATTCAACCGTCACTCCCGCCCGGCGCCCTCCCTCCCTGAAAGCGCCGGCGGGCAATCAGTTCGTGCACTTTTCTGGTGAGTGACAGCGCGGATGCCACAGCACTACGAGCATGGAGCCCGCTGCGACCATCGCTGCAGTTATGGCCGTTGTCAACACTTCGCACCTTATCATCCACCTTTTTCAGAGGCAGATACTGAGAAATCAGGTGAGGAGGCTACGGCAGCGCAGTGAGGACATTAAGTCTGAGAGGGGCACAGACCTTTCGCAAAGCATGGGACCCCGCGCCGTGGACATCATGGTGGCAATGGGTCATGTTGATGCTGTGGAACGGCGATTCTGGGCCCGGGAAACAAGCACAGACTGGTGGGACCGCATAGCCCTGCAGGTCTGGGATGAATCACAGTGGCTGCGAAACTTTCGCATGCACAAGGGAACTTTCCTGGAACTTTGTGAGTTGCTGTCCCCTGCCCTGAAGCGCAAGGACACCCGGATGCGAGCAGCCCTGACTGTCCAGAAGCGAGTGGCCATAGCCCTCTGGAAGCTTGCAACGCCAGACAGCTACCGGTCAGTCGCGAATCACTTTGGCATGTGCAAATCTACCGTGGGGGTTGCTGTGATGCAAGTAGCCAACGCAATCATTGAGCTACTGCTCTCAAAGGTAGTGACCCTGGGAAACGTGCAGGTCATCATAGATGGCTTTGCCGCGATGGGGTTCCCAAACTGCGGTGGGGCTATAGATGGAACTCACATCCCTATCCTGGGACCGGAGCACCAGGACAGCCAGTACATTAACAGAAAGGGCTACTTTTCAATGGTGCTGCAAGCACTGGTGGACCATAGGGGACGTTTTATCAACATCAACGTCGGATGGCTGGGCAAGGTTCATGACGCTCGTGTTGTCAGGAACTCTGGTCTGTTTAGACGGCTGCAGGAAGGTATTTTCTTCCCGGACCACAAAATAACTGTTGGGGATGTGGAGATGCCTATAGTGATCCTTGGGGACCCAGCCTACCCACTAATGCCCTGGCTCATGAAGCCCTATACAGGCGCCCTGGACAGTGAAAAAGAACTCTTCAACTACCGGCTGAGAAAGTGCAGAATGGTGGTGGAGTGTGCTTTTGGACGTCTCAAGGGGAGATGGAGAAGCTTACTGACTTGCTCTGATCTCAGCGAAACCAATATCCCCATTGTTATTGCAGCTTGCTGTGTGCTCCACAATCTCTGTGAGAGCAAGGGGGAGATGTTTATGACGGGATGGGAGGTTGAGGCACATCGCCTGGCTGCTGATTACGCCCAGCCAGACAGCCGGGCGATTAGGAGAGCCCAGCGGGACGCGCTGTGCATCCGGGAGGCTTTGAAAGCTAGGTTCCACAGTGAGCAGGGTAAACCGTGACTATTAAGTTTGTTTAAAGAGAAGCTGAACCTGCCCCCATTTCTTTACCCACTTAATGTTGACTATCCTCTCCAGTTACATACCCCCCTCACCCCGTTGCCCCCCTTCCAACACACCTTTAAAAATAAAATAAATGGAACTTTGTTCATTAACACCGTTTTCTTTATTAAGGGTTTCGTGGTAAAGGGTTGAAACTGGGACGCAGACTGTGGTGGGGAGCGGGTGTAGTGATGGAAAGGACGCTTCTAAACTCGAGGAATGACAGGCTCCTGCTCCTACAGCGGTCCGCAGTGGTGGACTGGTTGTTTCAATGGAGCCTGTCACCCCTCCTTTTCGGGACTCTGTGTGTGGGGGCTATGTGACTTTGTGGCGGGGGAGGACGGTTACAGATCCCCTGCTGCGTGGCTCTGTCATCCAGGCTAAGGACCGCTAAATAAGATCTGTAACTGCCCTCCCCCGCCACAAACTCACATAGCCCCCCCACACAGAACATGAAAACCACCTCCCAGACTGACTAGGGTGCCTAGTGACTGCAATGTGTGTGTGACCTGCTGCTGAACCTGCCCCCGTGTCTGTACCCTGGTAAAGGTGACTGTTCTCTCCAATTACCAACCCTCTTTCCCCCCTTCAAACACACTCTCCTCTCAAAGAACCTGACGTAAACAGTAATTAACAGAAACATATTTTTTATTAACAACTACACAGTTAGGGGATGACACTGGGACGGGGGCTTGGGTGAGGTGCTTTTGGAGTGAAGGAAAGGACTTATCAAAACTTTGGGAATGAGAGCCGTCTGCTACTTGAGCAGTCTGCAGGGGTGGCGTGACTGTTTTCACGGCCCCTGCCGCCCCGCCTTCTTGGGACTTTGGGTGAGGGGGGGATGGGACTTTGTGGCGGGGGAGGGCGGTTAGAGATAGACTGCAGCGGGGCTCTGTCCTCCTGCCCTGCAGAACATCTACAAGGCGCCGGAGCGTGTCCGTTTGCTCCCTCATTAGTCCAAGCAGCGTTTGAGTCGCCTGCTGGTCTTCCTGCCGCCACCTGTCCTCCCGTTCGCTGTGTGATCGCTGGTATTGCGACATGTTCTCACTCCACTGGGCCTCGGCTCAGGAGCAGCCCATAAGTTCGGAGAACATCTCGTCCTGTGTCCTTCTCTTTCGGCGCCTAATCTGCGCCAGCCTCTGGGAGGGGGATGCCGGGGTAGGTCGGGAGACACTCGCAGCTGTGGGATGAGAAAAAGGGAGTGAATTCCTCACAAAGATACATTTTTGTGAACAATGAACATAGTCTCTCTCTGTGAACAAGACCATGCACAGCACCTATCACATGCGCACTCAGGACAAGGTTGAATTTTCAGCCTTCCCATTGTTGCCAGCACAGAGGCCCGAGGACAGCAACAGCGGGGTTCGTTGCCTGGTGTGCTTCGCGTCAATAAACATACCGGGGTGGAGAAACAATCAAAGTTTATTTGAGATCTCAAAAAGTGGTGCAAGGAGACAGGCAAGTCTCAAATCAAGCACACCAGCAAAAACAGTTTCTCTCTTCTTATACATTTTACAACTAAGCCCCCCCTCTCTCCCCCTCTCTACCACCCACCCGTCTCTACCACCCCTCCTCTATCTCTCCCTCTACTCCCCCTCCCCACCAAAGGCTTGTTTATACATTTAAGCAATGAAATCATTCTAGGGCTATAAATCTAGCTTGTTAGTAACACTCCTCTAAACAGTTATTTGGTCCTGTTTACCCTTAGTTTATTATCCCTTCTCCAGCTAGAAACATGCAAACCTCATCATTATCGCTTGGTACCTGGTATGAGGGGAGGGGGGTTTGTAACTGATAACTGGCTGTTTACACATTCCAATTTCTGCCCTTGGCTTTTGAGGTTGATTAGAGTTAAACATGGAAGGACAGAGTTTAAACATGGAAGAACTTTGGCTCAGGCAGGCCTAGTGACCCCAACACCATTCAGTGCCTGAGGTCTTGGAATACAGATCACACAAGCGGGGCAGGACAGCGGAATTCGGGTAGCAGGTGGACATAGTAAGCCGTAGACTTTTGGCTGCTGATAGCTTAATTTATAGCAGTGCCCTCCTTTCACGTTCAAAGCAATGCCCCTAGCGTTGGCCAGTTCCTGCTGCCGGCAATCCGGCCAGCATGAACTCTGCCCCTGTCCCACCCCCCTCGCGGCTGTCCCCAGGAAAGATCCATGTATGCTGCCCCTGTCCCGCCTCCACCGCGTGGCTGTAAACCGCCAGTTACAGTTATGTAAAGGAACAGGCAATCAGTTCCAATACTAACATTCCCCTAATTTAAAGCAGGTCACCATGAGTGATATCACTCTGATGAGGATTTCGGACACAGAGAAAGACTGCATGCTGCGTGAATGCCAGCAAAAACCAGGGCCGTATGCGGCCATGCTGTGCGAGGCACTGATCCCGGAGTACTTGCTGCTAGCTGGGCACGGAAAAGTTTCCTACCATGGAGGACGCAATAAGGCTGCTCTCCCCAGGAACCTAATGCAAAGGCTTTCAAATGACCTCCAGGAGAGCTTCGTGGAGATGTCCCAGGAGGATTTCTGCTCTGTCCCCGGACATATTGACAGAATTTTCCAGTAGCTGCACTGGCAAGGACTAAAAAGTAGAGCGCCTAGGGCAAAGTAATCATGCAAAACCGGACATTTTGAGATACTTTTGAAGTAGTTGCACTGACAAGGACTAAAAAGTAAAGCGCCTAGGGCAAAGTAATCATGAAAAACCCATTGTTAATATTCCATTCCTGTTCTGATCAAAATAAATGTTTACATGTTTAAAACACTTACCGACTGATGTTTCCCCTGATTCAGGTTCAGGGTTAACGCCTTGGGAGGGTTGGTAAGGGATCTCCGTGAGGGTGATGAAGAGATCCTGGCTGTCGGGGAAATCAGCGTTGTATGCGCTGTCGACTGCCTCGTCCTCCTCATCTCCTTCCTCATCTTCCCTGTCCGCAAACATCTCCGAAGAAGCGGCCGTCGACAATACCCCATCGTCAGAGTCCACGGTCACTGGCGAGGTAGTGGTGGCGGCCGCACCTAGAATGGAATGCAGTGCCTCGTAGAAACGGCATGTCTGGGGCTGGGATCCTGAGCGTCCGTTTGCCACTAAGGTCTTCTGGTAGCCTTGTCTCTGGTCCTTGATTTTCACGCGGCACTGCGTTGCATCCCGGCTGTATCCTCTCTCCGTCATGGCTTTGGAGATCTTCTCGTAGATCTTCGCATTCCGTTTTTTCGATCGCAGCTCCGAAAGCACGGACTCATCACCCCACACAGCGATCAGATCCAAGACTTTCCAATCAGTTCCTGCTGGGGCCCTCTTTCTATTCTGCGATTGCATGGTCACCTCTGCTGGAGAGCTCTGCATCATTGCCAGTGCTGCTGAGCTTGCCACGATGTCCAAACAGGAAATGAGATTCAAACTGCCCAGACAGGAAAAGGAATTCAAATTTTCCCGGGGCTTTTCCTGTGTGGCTGGTCAGAGCATCCGAGCTCGGACTGCTGTCCAGAGCGTCAACAGAGTGGTGCACTGTGGGATAGCTCCCGGAGCTATTAGCGTCGAATTCCATCCACACCTACCCTAATTCGACATGGCCATGTCGAATTTAGCGCTACTCCCCTCGTCGGGGAGGAGTACAGAAATCGATTTAAAGAGACCTCTATGTCGAACTAAATAGCTTTGTTGTGTGGATGGGTGCAGGGTTAATTCGATTTAACACTGCTAAATTTGACATAACCTCCTAGTGTAGACCAGGCCTAAGATTCTGCTGCACTGAATGAATGGACAGGACTCCTGATTTTGTGTGGTGGTGGACACAGAGACAGTGACACTGACAGCATGGCTGAGAGCCAGGTAACATTGCACAATTAGAGGGGAAAAAAGTGTGGTGTGGCCAAGGCAATAGAGTGTGACACAGGAGACCCGGATTCACTTCCTGGCTTTGCCACCATCTTCTGTCACCTTAAACAAGTCTCTTATTTCTTCAGGTGGCTCAATTGCTCATCCGAAACTTTGGGATGATTGTGGTACTTCTGTAGTTCCCCCAAGTGTTGTGATACTTATCAGAGTGTTACAGATGGACAATTAAGCCACAGGGAGAAAAAGTAAAATTGGGTACTCTGATTTCATGCGTGATGAACGATGGAATTTTGGTATTATGTGTGCCTTCATTTCCTTTTATGCTTTGCATTGCTGTGCATGGAATATATAAAGGGTTAAAAGCTGCTCTTGGAGCAAAGGAGGAGACATGAAGCATTCATGTAACTATTGGGGTTGGTATGAATGGATTGTTAAAGGACTGGTTGAAACCAGCCCCGTCAATGGAGAATCCAGAAAGACGTTGGGAAAGAGAACCCGAAGGACTGAACAATGGATACCTATCCGCAGAAAACTCCTGCAAGCAGCACATGTGAGCTCATCATGGGTCTGCAGGAGGAAGACAACGGACCAAGATATGACAGGAGGATAGGATAAAAGCTGGCCTTTGGGAGAAATAGGCAGCAGTCACCTAGGACTGAGAGAGAAAGAGTGACAAAGGGACAGAGCGATAGATAGAGAGGAAACCAAGATGGTTCCTTCAGTAGCACGACTCAAGGGAGCACTGGTTTGGCCAGTATGAACTGTGTCTTAATCTTTGCTTTACTTTACTAACCTAAGGACTTTTCCATGCTGCGTTCCAGCTTACTAATAAACTTTACTCTGTTTTTGAAAAGGCTGCCTAGTGTCACTGCAAATACTTGCTGAGGTATATTGACCCCTGTAGAGGGCAAAATGTCTCAGCATAGGAATCTATCTCAGTTGGACTCACTGGGGTCCACAGGCTCAGGCTCAGAGGCGGTGAGACTGCATAGCCTACCCTTAAGGAAGAGTTGGACCCTTCAGGGCCTGACACACTGATGGGGCTCCTCCAAGGGGCTGTTTAAAAGCTGGGACATAACACAGATCCTGTGGATCCATGACAACGCAATTAAAGATTTACTTTAGTACAGTGGTTCTCAGTCTTTTCCATACCAGGATGCCTTATTCCAAATGAAGACACACTTCACCACAGAACCCCTCCCCAATCTTGGTGGGATCCCCCACCTTTCAGCAATATGGGAAAGATAGAGTGACAGCTATCTCAAGGTTAAAAACAGTTGCCCTACTAACCTAGGTTTTTAGAGCGCCCTTATTACAATAGTGTCTGAGCACCATACAATCTTTAATTATGCTTATTCCATAACTTCCACAGTTGTGGTAAGGACACGTTAATTAATGATTCATTGGGTCTGTAGGAAGCCCGTGTGGTCTCTCTCCGAACCAGAGGGTGAGGAGCCACTCTCTCAGCCTGAGTGAGCGGAGCAAGGCCAAGCTTATTCCATCCCCCCGAAGGGGAGGGGTGGAACAGGAAGTACAAAAGGCTGGGCCCTTAGCCCAGCCAGGGGAGCACCAGGGAGGGAGACAGACATAGGCTGGTGGCTGCTCCCTGTGGACCCTGCTGCCGAACCAGGGGATGCCCTGGACCTGGGGAAAACTGAGGCAGAGGAGGGACTTGGGTTACCAGGACTGCCAGCTGCAGAGTATCCCAAGGAACTGGAGCAGCTGGGCAGTGACCTGAGCCTAGGGTGACCAGATCACCCAAGACAAATATCGGGACGTGGGGGTAGGGGGGGGTGAAGCGGGGGGGGGGGCGTGGCGGGGGGCGGGGCCAAAAAAACAAACCGCTTCCTCCGCAAGCGCTGGAGGGAGGCCCGGGAGACTCAGGGGAAGCGCGGGGCCGGGGTGAGTAACAGTCCGGCCTGGTCCCTTGCAGGCAGGACTCAGTTGGGTGGTAGGGCGAGGAGGGGGGCGGCCCGCGGGGCCAGGCGGTGGCTGTTCTCACCCCCGGCCAGCGGGACTCGGGAGCAGCCGCTGCTGCAGCTCCCACTGCCGCGGGGGCAGGAAGCGGCCATGGCGCTCCGCGGCTGCAGCTCTGGCGCCCCCGAACCCCCAGCAGCGCGCACGCTGCACGCGCCCAGCCCCTGGCCAGCGTCTGGGCTGCTGCCCAGCTGGTGCTATCCCGTGGCGGCCCTGGAGTGGGGGCAGCAGGCCCCAGCCCCCCCGTCCCGCAGGGGAACGAACGGGGCTGGGCTGCCGATGCCTCCGCCCTGGGGCCGCCGCGGGATAGCACCAGCTGGGCAGCAGCCCAGACGTGACTGGCCAGGGGCTGGGCCCAGCGTACGCGCTGCTGGGTCCCTGCAGCAGGCCCCGGCTCGGGGGGTTTGGAGGCGCCGCAGCCGCGGAGCGCCATGGCCGCTTCCTCCCCCGCGGCAGTGGGAGCTGCAGCAGCGGCTGCTCCCGAGTCCCGCTGCCCGGGGGGACAACAACAGCCGCCGCCTGGCCCCGCGGATCGCCCCCCCTCCTCTCCCAACCACCCAACTGAGTCCTTCCTGCTCGGGGCCAGGCCGGACTGTTACTCACCCCAGCCCCGCGCTTCCCCTGCGTCTCCCGGGCCTCCCTCCAGCGCTTGCGGAGGGAGGGGGAATGGTGAGCCCGGGGAAGAGGCGGGGATTCGGGGAGGGAGGCAATCGGGGGAGGAGGGGGCGGAGTCGGGGCGGGGGGGGTGTGTGTGCGAGCACTTCCGGGCTCTAGGCTCCGGGGCATTTCCTTGTTTGTCCAGTGTCCCAACCGCACGTCGGTCGGGACGTGGGACAAACAAGGAAATATCGGGACAGTCCCGATAAAATCGGGACGTCTGGTCACCCTACCTGAGCCTGACGCTGAGGCGAGCTGGAGCTACCGGGGCTACCGGCGGCTGAATACCCCGATGAGTTGGAGGAACCAGAGATACCCACTTGATAGACTGGGTAGGAAGTAGCCCAGGGGCAGAAATGGACAATGTGGTGAGTTGGTGTTTGGCCAGTGTGTTGCGGATGGATCCCCCATGACCCAGGGTGGGATTCCCCCCCAACCACTGTCAGGGCCCTGGGCTGGAACGCAGTGGAGTTGGGTGGGCCTGCATTCCCCTACACCTTCCACCCTGCCTTGGGGTGGCAAAACCCCCAAAAAGTGCCACGGACCCTTGTCAGCGCTCCCCCTGCCTGAGGGGCACGCCACGGACCCTTGTCGGCGCTCCCCCTGCCTGAGGGGAACGCCACGGACCCTTGTCGGCGCTCCCCCTGCCTGAAGGGTGCGTCACGGACCCTTGTTGGCGCTCCCCTGCTGGAGGGTGCGTCACGGACCCTTGTTGGCGCTCCCCTGCTGGAGGGTGTGCCACGGACTCTTGCCGCTACTCCTGTGTTGTGCCAACTGCGACATCACACCTCCCTCCGCTAATTTCCTGTTGACAGAGAGGTGTGACCTGGGCCTTTCAGCGAGGCAGTAGCTCCCCGCCACTCCTCAACGGCTTGGCGGACCAACTGAGACTGTGCTACACGTGGTGGAGAATGTGGATAGCTGATCCTATCCCTGTGGTAAGGGATTAGAACGACGTGGCCTCTGAAGCTCCCCTAATCGAAGCATGGAGATGGATAAGCTTCTCAAGTTCCTGACTGAGAGCCAGCAACAGCCGCTGCAACAGCTAGTACAGCAGCTAGGCGCCCAACTGCAGCAGTTGCTTCAGACCTTGGGGGCCCAGCACTGCGAACAACAACAACGCTTCCAGCAACTCGTACCCCTGTGGCCTGGCCCAGGTGGGGCTCAATCGGAGGGGGCAGATAACCAACCTCCCTCCCTCCCTCCCCCCGCCCGCCACACCGATCCATCTGGCCAAGATGGGGCCTGAGGACGACCCGGAGGCTATATGGTGACCTTCGAGTGGGTTACCTCAGTGGCTGGCTGGGCACCTGACCAATGGGTGACCCTCCTCGTCCCCTACCTGATGGGGCCCGCTCAGAGGGCTTACCGAGGACTTCTGGATGATGAGGCCCGCATCTATGACTGGGTGAAAGCGGCGATTCTGGACGCCTTGGACATCACCCTGGAGACCTTTTGGCAATGGTTTCAGGGGAAGGTCTACCCACTGGGCGCCCAGCCCTGGACCGTGGCCCAGGAATTAAAGGACACCTGTTGTCGATGGCTACAGCCCGAGTGTCGGACAGCAGCTTACGTGACTGAACAGGTTATCCTCGAACAATTTGTATACATCCTCCTGACCCAGGGGTGGGTAGGGGTTTTGTGGCACGGGTCCATAACCCTGAGCACAGCCATCATGCTTATGGAGGACTTCCTAGTAGGGGAGGCCCCAATAGGACTGGCAGCCTGCACCCCACCCCCCCAGACCTAGCACACAGAAGCCCAAAAAGGGGCCCACGCCCAAATCTGATGGGCCACTCCATACCCGACGACCGGATGGCAGCAGGACCGACTTCCCTGACGCCCAGAGCCCGCACAGCATCTGGGCGCTAGGTACCAGGCCCTAGCCAACCCCAGGGTCAAACTGCCAGAGGTAGGACCTTGATTTCAGTATAGCGAGTATGGACATCTGTAGCAAGACTGCACTACGCTGGATTGTGACTTTGGCTGGGAGTTGCGGCCCCGTCACCAGTCCGCTGCAAACCTGATGGCCCCCATGGAAGTTGCGGGGACCCACATTACTGGCCTAGTTGATTCGGGCTGTGGGCAGACCCTTGTCTGCCAGACACTTGTCCCAGACACCTAGCAGACCATTGGGCAGGTCCGGATCCAGTACATCCATGGAGATGTGAAACCGTACCCCATGACTCGGGTCCCTCTCATGGTAAACGACTGTTAATGACCGTGGCACTGGCGTCCCCTTTGGCTTACCCTGTTATTCTGGGTTGCGACTGGCTGAACTTCATTGAGGTAGTCCGATCCCTACCAACAGAAGAGGCATTTGAGGGAACTCCACCCGAGACAGAGGTAGCCCTGGACACGATGTCTGACCCCGGAGTCGTCCCATCTCCCACACCTGATTGGGACCGCCCACACACTGCTGGCCCCCCTCCTGGCCTCTGCAGACTTTAGTCGAGACCAAAAGGAAGACCCTACACTGCCGTTTGCCTATGAGCAGCTGGCCCGGGTGGACAGTGAGGTCATTGAGGGCCAGCGCGCGACCCAGTTGTCTAGGTTCGAACTGAATCACGATTGGCTCTATTGCATTTACCAAGACCCAAGAAGTCTGGACCAAACGCGCTCATTGATGGACTGGCCTGAAACTCACACATGACTCTTGCCGGTGCTCCCCTGCCAGAGGGACATGCCACAGACTCTTGCCGGTACTCCCGTGTTGCACTAACTGTGATGTCACACCTCCCTCCGCTAATTCCACATTGACAGAGAGGTGTGACCAGGGCCTTTTGACGAGGTAATAGTTCCCCAGTAGCTCGGCGGACCAACTGGGACCGTGCTACAGGGTCAAAGGTGAAGATGATTCTCACAGGGCAACTGGTAGGCATTCAGAGCAGATGACCATGCCACCTTAGAGTGTTGAATGATAGTTTGAAAGAGAGGGACTATCACAGCCAGGTCACGGGCAGCCAGACCAAATGGTCAGAGCCAGGGTCCACAGTCACAGGATGGGAGTCAAGAGTCAGCCTGGTCAGGATACCAGGAGATCAGAAACAGCAAAAAAAAAACTTGAATCAATAACCAGTCTGGGTTGGAATATCAGGGGGTCAGAGGCAGGAGACAAACCAGAGGTTGGAACCGCAAGCTGGATGCCAGAAAGTCAAGCCCAGGGCACAGGAGCAGGAGGCACACAGTGCAGGATGAATCTCAATTGCATGGACAGCTTCCTGGTCCTGTGCTGGGTTTATATAGCAGCTGTGGACCAATCAGGACCCCCCAGCAATCTGCCAGTCAGGTTCTAGGACTGGAGTCCTCTGTCACAGTTCAGCTTCTGCCCTCACAACTGTTAGCAGGTCCCTGGGTGGCACTTACAAGCACCTAAGAGTCCAGTGGACCTCAGTTCAAGACTTGACATCACCCCCTCTCCAAGGGGCACCCTCAGAGTGATAAGGGATCAGGTTTTTCAGGGCAATTCTTATGGAACACCTGTACAAGGAGCATGTACATTTTCCGCAGGCTCATAGGTGCATTCCTCAGGACCATATCCTTTCCAGTCATCAGGATATCAGAGCCTGCCACATTTGTCTTTGGAGTCCAGGATCTCATGAATCACATATTCTTTGTGGCCCTGTACATGTCCCATTGGAGAAGGTGGCTGGGTCCTGTGAGGTAAAAGGGTTTTCTGTATAGGGTTTCAAAAGGAGACCAATGGAAATAGGCATTTTTCTGGAGAAGAGCCATGAGGGGCTCTATTTGTTTTAAAAAAAATCAGGATAAACTGTTGATAGAAATTGGCAAACCCCAGGAAGCATTGAAGGTTAAATATTATATGGAGAGTCGGCCAGTCTTGGACAACTTGGACTATACGTGGGTCCATCTGAATTCCTTTTGGGGATAAGATGAAGCCCTAGAACTCCATATAGGCCTGATTGAAGACACAATTCTCGAGCTTGGCATAAAAGCCATGCTGCCACAAGTGTTCCAGGAGAGTTCAGATGTGATCAATATGCTGTTCAGGGTAGTCAGACAAGATCAGTATGTCATCTAGGTAGACTACTACATACTGATCCAATATGTCTCAGAACACATCATTTATAAAATGTTGGAAGGTGGCTGGAGCATTGGTCAACCTGAAAGGCATTACCAGATATTCATAGTGGCCATACCAGGTCTGGAATGCAGTCTTGTACTCATCCCCTTTTCTGATTTGTATGAGTTTGTACACCAGCCATAGGTCCAATAGATGGGCAGTCCCCACACGGTCTAACAGCTTCAAAATCAGAGGTAGCAGGTAACAATTCCTGATAGTTATCTGATTAATGAGCAGTAGTCCATGCAGAGTCAGAGACTGCTGTCTTTCTTTTTGACACAGGATGAGTGCACCAGTCGTGAAGGTCAACTAGCAGATAAACTCTCAGGTCATATTCTCCTGGAGGTATTCTTAGAACTCTGTCAGCTCAGGTTCCGACATGGCATAAATTCATCCAATTGTATTTTGGCTTCTGGCTGCAACTCTATTGGGTGGTCATAGTCCCAGTGCAGAGTTAGGGTTTCTGCATTCTACTTTTTAAAAAGATTGGCATAGTTTTGGTATTTCAAGAGGAGCTCAGACATAGCTGCAATGAATCTCTTGCACCTCCACCTGAATCTCTTGCAGTTTGGAAGCTGGGACAGGATCTGCTGATCTCCAGCAGTGCTGCCAACAAAACTCTGATGGAAAACAGATTTCCTGTGCTTGCCACCAAATGAGCGGGTTGTGGAGGACCACCCAGGAGATACCGAGGATCAGGGCAAAGCGTGGAGAATGGATCACACTAAATGGTAACACTTCTTGGTGACCCTGAATCACAACCCCCATTACTGGACCAGAAGATAAAGGAACTGCCAATAGTCTCTACAAGGTCAGAAGTGGCCTTCTGTTGCAGGGGAATTTGCAGGGTCTGGGCTTCTGTTCTGTCTATAAGCAGTCATCCTCATTTGAATTGAAGAAGGCTGGTAGGCCAACATTAGGTCTGGACTGAAGTGTGGGGGAGCTCTCTTCCCTGACTCTTTGGAATTCATATGGGCCAGGCAGAGATGGAGTGACCTGACTCATCAAGGTAGAAGCAGAGATAGTGTTGGCATTGTCATTCCTTTCTATGTCCTTTTCTATGCTGCAAGTCCCCTGTTTTTTCCCTTTTTTCATTCCTGTAACCAATTGTCTTTATGGATGGCAAGATCCAGCAGGGTATCTAGACTTGCAGGCATCTTTATATGGGCTAATTCATCTTTAACCTCTTCTTCCAGGCCCCACCAGAACTGATAAACTGGAATGAGGCAGCACATATGTATCAGCCATGAGGCTGTGGAATAGGAAGCTACGGTGTCCTGCCCCTTTTGGAACTTAGGTTAGCCTCCATTGTCTGAATTTGGTGCAGATCATTGAATAGTACCAACATGGCTTGGAGGAAGACCTCCCAGCTTGAAAGTGCTGGGCTGTCATACTCCAACAAGGGAGAGACCCAGTCTAATGTTTCTTTGGACAGCAGGCTGATGACCACGCTCACCTTTGTACAATCAGTAGTATAGGTCTGAGGATGCATTATGAATAGGAGGCAGCACTGGTTTATAAAACCCCAGAATTGCTGGCAATTTCCTTCAAACTGTTCCAACAGTGATATTGTAGAACAGGGCAGCACAAACCATGTCTGGAGTGCGGTGTTTCCAGCATGCAACTGCATGACTTGCTCCTGCAATAGCTGGTTCTCTGAGATCAGCTGGATGACCCAGGCCTGAGGGCTTGGTTGTCTGCCTGAAGGCAGGCAGCACACTCAACTGTGTTTTGTGCTTCCGAAGGGTTAGCCAGGTCCATTCTGCTGGCACTGGGCCCAATCCTGTGGCCTAAATGGGCCATGCACACTGTCATGGCCAGGTCAATAGCAGCTATACCTAGTGGTCACAGCTCCTCTATTCCCCCTCCTTCTCCATGCGAGTGGTGGGTGGGGGTCTTGGGGAGAAGATGCCATGTGGGGGCAGGGCCTTGGGGGAAGAGGCTGAGTGGGGCAGGGCCTCAAGACAGAGCACAGGTGGAGTGGTAGGTGGGTCATGTTCCAGGCACCAGGGACCACAAAAAATTAATCCTTCCCTTCCTGGGAGGCAATTTGGCACTTACTAGCACCATGGACCAGGGTTCAAGATAGGGTTCCTGACAGGGACCTATTTAGTTAGAAAACTTGGCAGGGGGGCATTCAACATGAATATGTACAACTTGTTATTTTCAATCATTTGAAGATGCTGCTTTTCAGTCTTGACCTTCTTCTGGATTAGGCTGGATATATGTCAAAGCTGTGTTCCCACCCCAGAACTCTTCATAAGAACATAAGAATGGCTGTACTCAGTCAGACCAATGGTCAATCTAGCCCAGTATCCTGTTTTCTGACAGTGGCCGTGCCAAGTGCTTCAGAGGAAGTGAACAGGGCAATTTATCGAGTGATCATCCCCTGTTGTCATAGATTATGTACTTGACCAGACACTAATTAAGTGCAATTTAGGCATACACCTTGATGATCAGAACTTCACCAAAGTCGATTTTGCCAATGACATAGCACTAGTTGTTGAATCAATGGATGAGCAAATTGCAGCACTTAAAACCTGGAAAGCTCAGTGGAAAAAGTCGGCCTGAGAATTAATTGGGATAAAACCAAAGTTCTTCTGGGCAGCCATTTTGAGCATGCTGTGGCCTCTAGCATCTTAGTGGGAAACCACCAAGCTGAGATTATCCGTGATATATAATGTTCTGGTGGTTGTGTCATACTGCTGGCCCTTTAAAGGAGACAACTACCCAGCCTACCTGTGACAGACTCCACTGAAGGGAATAAACCAACCCAAGTCCATCTGGGGACAAGTAATTGCCCAAATATCTGGAAGGCAGTTAATTAAGTAAGGAGCTCCTGGGCCTAATAAAAGGCTTAGGAAAGCGCAGCTGAAAAAAAGCTCCTGATGAGAAAGAAAGCTCTAGAGGAGGGGAACTCCTAAGGAGCTTGAACTTGGTATTACATTCTGGGGTGCAAACCAGACCACTGGAGGGCTGTGTCACCCCAGCCCTGCAAACATGGGTGCCTCACAATGCTTTGCTGCTGTAGCTCCTATCTGGGCTGCTCACAAACAACCTTCCAGCATGCAGGTCACCCCCTGAGTGTGTGTGTATACCTGCAGCCTGTCAACCACACTCCAGTCACACTCTGACTTCCACCAGCCTTGGTTACCACTTGCAGAGTGACCCCAACATGTTCCCAGCCCTGGATTTTCCCCCAAAGCCTGTGCTCTGCACTGTCCTGCCCTCTCTTGGGCAGTCCAGATATATTAGGTCCGTTGCCACTCTAAGGTGATCAGTATATAATAGTTTGCCATCCTAAATGGAGTTACTCACACAGTTCACAACATTGGATTGATTTTGATTAAAAAAATAAAACAAGTTTATTTAACTACAAAGAGATAGGTTTTAAGTGAGTACAAGTACAAAGCATTAAAGTCAGAAATGGTTACAAGAGAAATAAAGCTAAAAAGTTTCCTAGTGCTAAATCTTAACAAACAAGACTTGGTTTAAGATAAAATTCTTACCACACATTCCCAGCAACAGGGCTGTCTAAATTTCAGGTCAAGACCTCTCCCAGAGGCAAATGGGCTAGTTTCTTTTGTCTTCTTAGGTGAAAGAGTGAGAGATGGATAGGGAGAAATAACGCAGGGTATTTTTGCCCCTCACTTTTATAGTTCAGTTTCTCTTTGAAATGCATTGTCCTGAGGATTACCCCTAGATAAAGTTCATTCCTGCTGTGAGGATGGAGGCAAGGAGTCTGGTGGTGGAAAAGGTTTCATGCTGTTGTTTGCTAAGATGCAGATCTGTTTGTTACTGCCCCTACTTCCTGGTCAAATAATGGCCACTTGATAGGGGATTGCCCATCACCTTTGATGACACCTGGGTAGAGTCATCACCTTGTTCTTTATTTTTGAGAAACTGGTTTACCCAGACTTGTCTGGTAAAGACATTTCAGACCTATTTCAGTTTCTGTTTATAACTATACATATAATGTTACTACACACATTTCATCATGATATTATTGACCAATGAGTTGTTAGTTTTCAAATGATACCTCAAAAAGCATATTTTGTAGAAAGATTATTACAGTGGTATGTAGGGTGTGAATACAAGGGTGTATTCTGTCACTCTAGGCAAATGTATTTTGGGCAGGAAGAGAACCTGAACAAGTAGGGGATAGACTGCAGAGCTCTCCAGGCAGTGGAGAAGCCTGAGGCTTATAGCAGGAGGAGCTGCTTTTGGAGACTTTTGTTATGGACTTTTAAGTTTTATGTGGGCTCTGGGGTAAACCTGGGGTAAAATGGAGCCTATAAACCTGTCTACAAGTGCTCCTTTCAGAAGGTTTTATTAAAGGGAGATATAATGCTGTAAAGAAGAGCTTTTGGCTTCTCCTTGATGGGACTGTTTAAGTGATCTCAGTGTTACTTCATTAAGGGGAGGACCTGATGCAGGCCACAGCAGAGCCACATTCCGCAAAAAGAGGTGCTCTGGAAGCAGTTGTGCCCCTTCTGTGGAGTCAGTATTCTGACCTATGGAACCAAACAAGCAAACAAAATTTCAGAAAACAAAGAAATGCACAGGGCAACCACAAAACCTTAATTCTGCCCTGATGATGATGGCAATATACTTCAAACATTACTATCCAGGTTACAACTTTCAAATTCAGGAACGTTCTGGTCTTGGATTTTGGCTCACCTGTACTGTGGTTCATACTTAATTTGTGTGGTGTGAGTAAAGCAGAATGATCTGTGGATCATCAGTTCACTGACACCTTGCCATATTGTGACAGTGACCTAATAGAAATGCATCACAAGAGTAGGCTGGATGATACAAACACAAAGAGTCAGCCTATATTATATCCCTGCCCTAGATTCAGCCAGCACCAGAGGGAAGCAAAGGAGTATTTAGAAATAGTTTAAATTAACTTTCTGTTCCCTGTGTGCGGCATTGTGCATATAACATAGAGGGACTGGCATTTTATCCCCTTCAGAATGACTCTTTTCTTCCCTTCACAAGGCTGCAGTTGTAGAGAGGTCAGCTGTAAAAATCGTGATGTATTGTATTCTACTATGGGCTCCACACAAGGAGGATTATTATAATTTTGTCTCTTCTGCATGAAAAGTTGCATAGAAATGGGGTAATGTGACTTGTACATTCAAAACATTTATGGTTAGATGCCCGAGTTTCATCTAGGATTAAACGCACAGACCCCAATTCTCTTATGCTTGTTTTACACCAGTATAACTCCACTGACTTCAATAGAGTTACTGAAGCAAAAGGGGAATCAGGTGCAATGTGCAAAATACTACTCAGTTATACCAGTGTAAATCCAGAGTAACTCTGCTGAATGCAGTAAAATTACTCCAGATTTATATTAGTATAAATCAGAGGAGGATCTGGTCTAACAGAATTACATAAGTGTACACCTGGTGTGAGTTCAGAATCAGGCTATCAATGGCTGTTTCTAGGGAAGGAAGAATTGTCTTGAAGTTAAGATACAGGCCTAAAAGACTTGCATTCTCCTTTCACACCAGTTTATACCAGTATAACTCCACTGGTTTCATTAGTTACTTCTGATTCTTGCCAGTATGCAAGGAGAATGAGGTCCGCAGCCTCTCTCTATAACCAGAGGCAAGTCACTTAAGGATTAGATTGTAATAACAATTACAGAGGTGTACATTATGAGGAACTCCACTGCTGTTAGTGGATTTAAAATGAAGTAACTAAGAATAAGTATTTGCCTACCTTGCAGGGCATTGTAAGACTATATAGCTAGTATTGCTGCAGCATGCTGAGAGGGTCTTGTTCTCCTGTTACTCAGGTTTTACATCAGAGCAACTGCATTGGGCTAGATCCTCATCTGCTGTAAATTGGCATAGCTCTGTTGAAATTAATGGAGATATACTGATTTACATCAGCTGAGTGTGATTGACTGGCCCATTGACTTCAATGGAGTTACTTCTGATTTAAGTGGGAGGAGAGCCAGACCTTGTTAAATCCTTGCATGTATAAGTAGGAAGTGTTATACTTCTGCAAATGAACATACAACTAGATGAATAGATTCATAGATTCTAAGACTGGAAGGGACCTCAAGAGGTCATCGAGTCCAGTCCCCTGCCCTCATGGTAGGACCAAATACTGTCTAGATCATCCCTGATAGACATTTATCTAACCTACTCTTAAATATCTCCAGAGATGGAGATTCCACAACTAATCTGCTACTCTCCTAATAATGACCTTGATAAAGAAAAGAAGTGTTCAGGATTAATGTCTTGTTTAACAGTTTCTTTGACCCCGCTGTGCTTTTTAACATTTTTATCGATGACCTGAAAGAAAACATAAGATCATCACTGATAAAGTTTGCTGATGATCCAAAAATTGGGGGAGTGGTAAATAATGAAGAGGACAGGTCACGGATTCAGCATAATCTGGATCTCTTGGTAAACTGGGTACAAGCAAATAATATGCATTTGAATATGGCTAAATGTAAATGTATACATCTAGGAACAAAGACTGTAGGCCATACTTACAGGATGGGGGACTCTATCCTGAGAAGTAGTGACTCTGGAAAAGATTTGAGGGTCATGGTAGATAATCAGCTGAACCTGAGCTCCCAATTTGACACTGTAGCCAAAACAGCTAATGAGATCCTGGGATGCTTAAACAAGGGAATCTAAAGTAGGATTAGAGAGGTTATTTTACCTCTATATTAGGTACTCTTGTGGCTGCTGCTGGAATCCTGTGTTCAGTTCTGGTGCCCACAATTCAAGAAGGATGATAATAAATTAGAGGGGGTTTGAAGAAGAGAAGATTAAGGGGTGACTTGATTATAGTCTAAGTAACTATATGGGGCTCAAATATTTAATAATGGGATCTTCAATCTCTCAGAGAAATGAATAACACAATTCAATGGCTGGAAGTTGAAATTAGGCAAATTCAAATGAGAAATAAAGTATAAATGTTTAACAATGAGGGCAATTAACCATTGGGACAATTTACAAAGTGTTGTGGTGGATTCTCCAACACTGACTATTTGTAAATCAAGTTTGGACTTTTTTCTAAAAGATATGCTCCTGAAATTATTTGTTGTATGGCCTCTATTACATAGGAGGTCAGACTAGAATATGATCAGAATGGTCCCTTGTGGCCTTGGTATCTATGAATCTGTGAGAAGCAGGAATTGTGTGTCACAACCAACACTTTGGAATCAAAAGAAAGATACCTGAAAATGAAATATTAGAGGGTGTCTGTAGCCTAAACAGTTTCTGTGACCAAATGTGGTGCTAGGAACTATTGTACTTTGGAGATGTCTTTGAGATAAAAAGTGAAAACAATATATTTTCCACTTGTGGTCATTAATTATCCTATGGCTGTTGCCTTACGAGTTATTGTTGCTAACCTCAGTATGTCCTGGCTAGTTTCCATTCTGCCTCTCTATATTTTCTGTACAGTTTAAATTGGATATAGGATTCTTTCTTTCCAAAACAGTTGTGCAGGATTAATAGCTTTCGTGTGCTACCCAAGGCATGTGGGAAGTGGTTCCTGAATACTTTGTTATACATATTTCTAAGGCACCCATCCCCATAGCTTATGGGGGCATGCCTAGACACTGTGATACAATCCACCATTAGTGTCCAAACACTGGTAGCCGGGGCTTACCATTTTTGCATTGCTTCTTAAAGCAGAAATCCCTCCTTCTACTGCAATAATGAACTTTTAATTTGAATCATGCACTTATCAGGCTCTAGGATGGCTTCTGTCTCCACCAGCTTCTCAGCAGGCTCAGCAGCAGGCTGTTCCTTGGGGGCAGGAGGCTCAAACAGCTCTTCTGAGTAAGGACCTGTTGAACCTGATCCACACCTTGCTCTGGGACTGGTTTCGTCACTTTATGATTCTGGCTGGGAGCCTGCTGTTGGCTGCAGTCAGTCCCCATGCTGGCTTCAGGGGCCAGCATGGTACCATCACATACAGGCGCTGGCTTCCTCTGAGCCCCAGGGGTACTCAACCCCCAGCTCTGCCCCAGGCTCTGCTCCCACCCGACCCCTTCCTCCAAGCCCCCATCCCACCCTGTTTATTCCGACCCCCGCTCGGCCCCAGGCCACACCCCCCCAACCTCTTCTCCCAAGCCCTCAGCCCTGCCCTGACTCTTCCCGCTCCTCTCCACCCTGTCCCTGCCTCTTCGCACACAGTTCTGCCCCCTTTCCTGAGTGTGTCCTGTCCCCGCTCTTCCCCTTCCCTCCAGCACCTCCTGCACGTCGCGGAACAGCTGATCACAGCAGGCGAGAGGCACTGGGAGGGAGGGGGTGAAGTTGATCGGTGGGGCCACTGGCGGACGGGAAGCGCTGGGGAGGAGGGGGGAGTTGGCTGCCAGTGGGTGCTAAGCACCCACTCATTTTTTTTTCTGTGGGTGCTCCAGCCAAAATCATCACAAAATGGGCATGTTATTGGTGACTTTCCCAAAGTGCAATTCTTATCCTGAGTCTTCCTGTATTTGCTCTTTAGCCTCTTAATTCGCTCCCTGCACTGATCACCTGTCCGGAAAATCTGCAGAGCTGCCAGATTTTTAGCTCTTTGCTGGTATGCATACCCATTCCTGATGCTTTTGCTGAAGTCCACAGTTTTACTATCCTCACACCATAGATTCACCAAATCTGGCTGTGCTCGCGTGACCAGAAAGCAGCTCGCTTTGCAAAAGGCTTGATCAGATCAGTCTCCATTGCAGATTCTGGAGACTCTCTGATAGTGTGCTTGTACACCGGTAATCAGAAGACAAGGGGTTAACGCTGACCTGAGCTGCTGCTGTTCACAAAGGGAGGGTGGCTTCTGTTTGCAATAGAATGTGTTGCAGATTGTTGGCATAGAGAGGTCTAAGGCAGTTGCCATAAGGAACTGGGGGATACATCTGGATGACTCCTGAATCAAACCGAGGCAACGTCTACACTGCAAAGCAATAGGCCTCAGACCTTAGGTTCCAGCTTGACCTGAGCTTGGACCCTCCAGCCCTGCAAGGTCATTGCAATGTGGATGCAAGGGGGTTTGCCTTGAGCCCAGGCTCTAGCCCGGGCTTACATTGCAGTGTAAACATACCCTGAGTGCCATATCACTATGTTGAGCATTAATTAAGATCCTTACGGATGAAGAGTGCTATACAAAGTTACAGACTGTGATCAAAGCTGGCATCATTTATGGGAATATGAGGATGTTTACCTATTCCCTTTGGATAGTGGAGAATGTACCAAGGCAGGCTAGCAATATTGGCAACCCAAAGCATTTTAAAATCATAAATCAGGTATAAAAATCATGAGACTAAAAACAGGGTCTTTTGATTTGTCTTCTGGTTTTTAAGTCTTTACGGTTCATGTTTTCCAGATTTTCCCAGGAATCACAAAACCTAGAAATTTACTTTAAAAATATGAAACCTGAAATTCTCCAATAATTATAGGACTCCAAGAGCTGAAGCTTTAACAAAACACCAAATATTGTGACCCTCCCAATAAAATCATGAAACTGGATTTGGATTTGGACTGGACTGGATTGGACTTTCCTTCATTCTATCCTTGTTCATCCAACTGGGCCACTTTCTATATTGCACCTTGCCCACTTATTTCTAAATTAAACGCCCCAAAACTTAATTAATACAGAGTTAAGATTGCCCAATGGTGTCTGATGCCCTTCCAGTATGTGGAACTTAAACCTCTGAAAACCAGTAAGTACAAAGTTAAGTTACATGCCATCCCCCCAATGCAACCTTAACTTTGCCCCCTGAAACTGGCAGTAGCCACACTGGGAATGATTCAGGAAGGGGTAGGGGGTGCCATAATAAATCTATGAAGAGCTATGAAAATGTGTCATTATTTGTGTTGCGGTCCACAGATTTGAATTACTGCATTTATCTGCATGCATTCCAATTGCTTTCATTGTGTTAGGTGTACCTGTGGTGAATAGTGGAGGGATTAGTTGAAGTATCTCGGCAGAACTGTTACTTATGATACTGTGATATGATGAAAGGTGCATATGTACTTCAAAGGATCAGGTATACCTCATTTCAACACTGAGTTTGTCAGGCCATGTCCATAGAGGTGCACAAAGGTGTCTTCTTGCCAGGGCGTTTGTCAGCAGTCTGGTGGCATACATGACTGTGCTCTCCAGGCCTCACGGAGGGGTCAGTGAAGGCTATATTTCAGAAGGAATCCTCAGGGTAAGGGTGATGAGGTGTATGCCCTGCACTGGCCTTGCAAGAGCTGTATTGGGTCAAGTGGGCCCAATCAGCCAATTAAGCTGCAATGTGGGAGAATTACGCCTGGGAGGAAAGCCCTAATTATGTAAGGTTTATATATTTCAAGTACCCAAACAGAGGACACTGATGGGGGGATGGAGAGTTGGAGTGGGTATCTGGGGGGTGCTGGAGGGGTGTGTGTGTACTGGGATGGGAGGGGGTATTTGGGGGAGTGTGGCCTCACACTCGGTGGGGGGCAGGATTGTGTTCCCTGTCATGGTGGCAGGGCAGGTGGAGCAGGCCCGGGATGCAGTGCCAGCCTATCAGTCAGCACCTCCCTGTGGGCCTCTCCCCATCCCCCGGGTGGGAGCTGTGGCCTGGCCCTGTCATCACTCCCAGCCGGACTCTGAGGCCCTGTGGCAGGGCAGGTGGCCTAGCTGAGAGGCACTTGGTGGCTCTGCTTACCTGGTGATTCAGGCCGGCGAGGCAGGATCCATCAGCTGCGGGTGCAGGGGCGGGACCAATCTGGGTGCCAAGATTCAGGGCCGTAACCAGGGCAGGGTGAGCAGGGCAGCCACCGTGGGTACAAAGCCATGGAGGCTGAGAAATGACGGGGACCCAAAAGCAGGGGGTATAAGTGTGTTTGCTCACCCTGGATGCTGAAGAGCCTAGTTATGACTCTGCGGAGACAGCTTTTTCTGATTTGCAACGAGCAAGGAAAAATCCAGGACATTTCTTCACATTTCAAAAATCCACCTGGATGGAGATCAAAGGACCAAAAAAAAGGCCATGTCCAGGAAATCCCGGACATATGGTAACCCTATAATTAGGGGAAACTCACCTGTGTGTGAACAGGTGAGATTTATATAAAGACAGGAAATTGGAAGAAGAGGAGGCTGCAGGAAGGTATCTGCAATCACTCCCTGGGAAAAGAGTTGAGAGACTGGCAAACCCAGAGGCATGGGAAAGGCAGGAGGTAAGGAAGAGGCTCAGGGAAAGGCAGCAAGGTGCAGGAGGGAACCACACCTTGGCTGCTGTTTAGAGAGTCCCTGAGCTGGAACCTGGCGTAGAGGGCAGGCATGGCTTCCCCTACCAGCCACTGAGGGAATGACACCTGAGCAGTGAATGGAGGACTGCCTGAGACTACTGGTGAGCAGGGACTTTGATACACATCCCCCAGAAGGGGAAACCATGCAGTGACCTGGTCAGATGGTTGAGTCATGAGAACACTGCAGTTCCTGGAGTGAGAGGGGCTGCAGGCCAAGGAAGTGAAGAAGAGATGTTGACCTGACAGAGGTAAGCCCCAGAACTGCCAGGCAGTGGTACCGTCCAGTGGTGAATAGAGGCCCCTGTGACAGGGAAGTAAAAGTTAGTAAGTCTGGAATGGTTTGTGTGGAGTAGCCTCAAGCCTGGCCCACACTTCAAATTTAGGGTGACCTAGCTGCATCATGCAGGGGTATGAATTTTTCACATCCCCTGAGAGATGTAGTTAAGCCCTGAGAGATGTAGTTAAGCCAACCTAAGCCCCTGTATAGATACCACTGTTCTTCCGACAATCTAGCTGCTGCCTCTTGAGGCAGTGGATTTACTACAGCAACAGAAAAAATCCTTCCATCACTGTAGCAAGTGTCTACACTATAGCACTGCAGTGGTGTAGCTGCACCTGTGCCGCTGTGGTACTGTGGATAGTGTAGACATACCCTTGGTGTTTGAGTATCGGCCAGGTGGAGATCGCTCCTATTTGCTACATCTGACCTAAACCCAAATTCTAAACTCTTAAATAAATAACTTTTTCAATATTGCTTCCCCCGAGAGTCAGTGGATGCCATGTCCTAGCTCAGATAAATACCAAGTGACTGAGATCAGTTGGGGAACAATTAGAATCACGTTGAGCAATAAAAGTTAGAAGAATGAGTTAATTTTGTAAAATGCTAGTTTTGGGGGGTCTGTCTCTTGAGAACCCCATCCTCAAATGACCCCACCAATACTACCCAGCACTGTTATGATGCACAGCAAATTTCAAGACAATCTAAGTTAGAGCACTTAGAACAGTCCACCTTTAAACAAAAGCAATGCTCAATCTTCTCTTTAGCAGAGAAGCATATATGATGTGCATTGGGAAGCTCCTTCTTAAAACCAGCATGACATCAGAGTACTCAGATACTTTGGCAGATGGTACATTATAATCTATATAGATGCATACATATAATGATAGATTAGATAAACTTCTGGATGCTGTCAGGGATTGTTAATAGAATATTGAAACTTTCAGTTCTATCTGATTTACATAGACTTCTATACCATACTCATCGGAATGATATACAAATGCCTTAGTAACGTCTAGTTTTGTGGTCTGAGTTCAGCCAAGTTGTTGTAACCAGCGGCGGCTCCAGGCACCAGCGCTCCAAGCGCATGCCTTCGGCGGCAAGCCGCGGGGGGCGCCCTGCTGGTCCCTGCAAGGGCGGCAGTCAGGCTGCCTTCGGCGGCTTGCCTGCGGGAGGTCCGCCGGTCCCGCGGATTCGGTGGCAATTCGGTGGCAGGTACGCCGAAGCCGTGGGACCGGAGGCCCTCCTGCAGGCATGCCGCCGAATCCATGGGACCGGGGACCTCCCGCAGCCAAGCCGCCGAAGGCAGCCTGCCTGCCGTGCTTGGGGCGGCGAAATAGCTAGAGCTGCCGCTGGTTGCAACGAAGTTGTTCATATCCAGTTCCCTCTAGGACAGGTATCCACCTTACAGAACCCATCCTCACACCTGATACTAATGAGCCCCACTGCTGGCAACCTTAGCAGACAGACCAAGAACTGAATAGGCCACAGAAACTGAATTACTGTCATATACCCCGAAATTGGATCCTCCAGGTCAGGCTTGAGGCACAGTGGATGAATGTGGTGTATGGAAAATGTGTACAGCTGTTGCCAGTGCTTCTCTGTGGAAAAATAGAGGAGCAAAGACCTGTGATGTGTTGAGTCCTCAGTTCCTATTGGCCTCGGAGCATCTCAGCAACACACAGGATCAAGCCCCAGTTTGCCAGTCCTATACTTTCACCAGCATTAAATTCACGCATAGGATTAATTAATTAATAAAGAATAAAAGAAATAAAATAATCAAGGACAGTCACTGTACTCCTATAGTTCTGGATCCTGATCTCATTTACACCTGTGATAACTGGTGTTGATGGAATTACTCCAGATTTACACCAATATGACTGAAATCAGTGTCTGTTCTAATGACTTAGTTTCTCAGAAAACCAATCTTTCTATAACTCCAAAGGGCCAAATTCACACCAGTGGAGTCAATGGAATTACATGAGAAATGAATTTGTCCTAAATGATTTATATAAAGGCTGTCTCCATATATATCTTGATTTGTTAGAATGCAGTGGACATTGCCCCAGGAAAACAATGTGAATAGAAACATTTAAACAGATGAACTATTGTCCCCTGACTTGCTGGAATAGTTTCCTCTTAAGAAACTAACTGGCATTAGACAGTAGATGGTGCAGTGCCCTTTCTGGACTTTATGCTGCAAGTTTGAAACCATTTTCTGGAAATGACTAGCATCGTTTCATCAATATTTAAAGCTACCTTTTCCAAGTACTTCCCAAATCGTGTTTACAACAACAGGAAGGGAGAAACTCTCCTTGTATACAAATAAAAAAAAGCTGCAGACTAGCAAAATCATAAGGCTCAATTCTGATTTTGCTTACTCCAGTAAAACTCCATTAGCTGACATGCAATTACTCTTTATTCTCACTGATGTGAGACCAGAATTAGGCCAACGGAATCAGTGTTTTTAAGAGATGTAATTTAATCTATTGCCCTGCAGAACCTATAGCAGTGGTGGGCAACCTGCGGCCCGTCAGGGTAATCCACTGGCAGGCCGCGAGACAGTTTGTTTACATTAACGTCTGCAGGTACAGCTGCCCACAGCTCCCAGTGGCTGCAGTTAGCCGTTCCCAGCCAATGGGACTGTGGGAAGCGGCGGCCAGCACATCCCTGTGGCCCTTGCCACTTCCCGCAGCGCCCATTAGCCGGGAATGGTGAACCGCGGCCATTGACTGTCGGCAGGCACAGCTGCCCGCAGCTCCCACTGTAAACAAACTGTCTTGTGGCCTGCCGATGGATTACCCTGATGGGCTGCATGCGACCCGTGTACCGCAGGTTGCCCACCACTGACCTATAGGGTCAGGTGCTACCTTCAATTATGCGGAATTAAATCTAGAATAATTCCCTGAAATCAGTGGTGTAAATGGTAACTCAATCTGGCCAAATGAAGTTATTTCAGATTTACAAGAGGGTAAATGAGAGAAGAATCCAGTCTAATGTAGTAACTGCAGATTTATACAGGTGTAACTGAGAACACAATCTGATCCAATGAAAGTACTCCAGTTTTACACTTTGTAACTAAGAACAGAATGTGACCCAGCTGGCCAGATCCTCAGCTGGTGTAAATAGGCATAGATGCATTGAAGTAAATGGAGTTATAACAATTTATACCAGCTGAAGATTTAGCCCACTGTCTTTAAGGAACTTCCAGGCTGTTCCAAATCTGTCAGTGACTTATACCAGGATAAATTTAGAGCAACTCCATTTGCTGAAAAATCTTTGGTCTTACTAATAAGTATTCTGGTGGCAGTCTGATTCTGATTATCTCAAACCAACACAAATCAGAAGTAACTCAACTGAAAAATGGAGTCACATAGATGTAGAGCAGATCAGAATCAGGTGTGGTGTCTAGTCATTAGTGTGTGGGAGTGAGTGAGCATGTGTTAACTAGAGATCAACATGTCGTAACTAGAGATCAATGGCTCAATGTCTAGTTGGCATTTGGTATCAAGCGGAGTGCCCCAAGGTTCGATCTTGGGGCCGGTTTTGTTCAACATCTTCATTAATGATCTCAATGATGGGATGGATTACACCCTCAGCAACTTCGTGGATAACAGTAAGCTGGGGGGAGAGGTAGATATGTTGGAGGCTAGGGATGGGGTCCAGAGTGACCTAGAGAAATTGGAGGATTGGGCCAAAAGAAATCTGATGAGGTTCAACAAGGACAAGTGCAGAGTCCTGCACTTAGGAAGGAAGAATCCCATGCACTGCTACAGGATGGGGACTGACTGCTAAGCAGAGGTTCTGCAGAAAAGGACCTGGGGATTACAGTGGACAAGAAGCTGGATATGAGTCAGCAGTGTGCCCTTGCTGTCAAGAAGGTTAATGGCATATTGCACTGCATTAGTAGGAGCAATGCCAGCAGACCGAGTGAAGTGATTATTCCCCTCTATTCGGCACTGGTGAGGCCACACCTGGAGTATTGTGTCCAGTGTTGGGCCCCCCACTATAGAAGGGATGTGGACAAATTGGAGAGAGTCCGTCAGAGGGCAACAAAAATGATTAGGGGGCTGGGGCACATGACTTATGAGGAGAGGCTGCGGAATCTGGGGTTATTTAGTCTGCAGAAGAGAAGAGTGAGGGGGGATTTGATAGCAGCCTTCAGCTACCTGAAGGGGGATTCCAAAGACGATGAAGCTAGGCCGTTCTCAGTAGTGGCAGATGACAGAACAAAAAGCAATGGTCTCATGTTGCAGTTGGGGAGGTGTAGGTTGGATATTAGGAAAAACTATTTCACTAGGATGGTGGTGAAGCATCGAATGCGTTACCTTGGGAGGTGATGGAATCTCCATCCTTAGAGGGTTTTAAGGCCTGGCTTGACAAAGCCCTGGCTGGGATGATTTAGTTGGGGTTGGTCCTGTTTTGAGCAGGGGATTGGACTAGATGACCTTCTGAGGTCTCTTCCAACCCAAATCTTCTATGATTCTATGATAGATAAAAGTTTGTTTACAACTTCTTCCCTGTCCCACGGGTGGTATAAGTTGGATGGAAAGACGTACTATTACCGAAGCATTAGGACACTCCAGGGTGTGTTATTGTGTTACTGCAATGAGCAACCAACTAGCATACTGTATGTGCTTTGTTTGGCCTTGTGCCTCAGACCTCCTCCATGCATGGTTGCTACACAATCATATTAGTCCCAGCATGCGTGGTTACAATTATAAATTGCTTTTTAATTATTAGAAAAAATATAAAACCAGGAACAGTTCTTGGAGTACTGGGCCATATTCTCTCCAGTGTTAGGGCACCGTGTGCTGCTCTTCCACAAAGTTGTCCTAGAGGGTGCCGTGCCACAAGACGTGTGAGTGACTCATACTAGATAAATTTCTGGTGTGACAATTCCTATTTACAAAGCCCCATACTATGGTTAAGACCCAAGACCATTTTAAATTGCTTGTGTGTAGCTGAAAAGTTCTTGCAAAGTCAAGAAGTTTATTTCAATCCCTTGACGAGCGAACAAACAAAGAAAAGAGAAGGTAGTTTCACTGATGGAATTCAAAGCTTTGATCTCAGCCTCTCTGACTCAGATGACTTAGCAAGTCCTGGATGTTATCACTGTGAGATGTTAGAACACAGGCTCTTGTGACTCATCCTAGTGATTATCCAGACATAATTAGTTCAGTGTTTTAAATAAATCATGAAGCTGCTCAGCCTAGAAAACTTCCATTAACTCCTGAAAAGCAGGGATTGAATTCTGATTTTCAACGGCAGATCGTAAATCCGACCTGTCCTGTTTCTCAGGTCTGGGATGAGAGACTGTCTTATTCTGAACCTTGCCATGTTTCAGGGTTATTTAAAGATAAAGAAGGAGGGAAACTTACGAGGACACACCAGTGCATGTATAGAATTTGAGAGTATTAAAAATGTATGTAGTGAGGGGAGGCATGATCTTGTGGTTAGCACACTAGACCAGGACTCAATTCCCAGCTCTGCCATTGACTCCCTGTGTGGACAAGTCACTTCACTTCTCTGTGTCTCAGTTCCCCATCTGTAAAATGGAGATAACAACCCATACTTTGTGTGTCTTATCTCTTTATATTGTAAGCTCTTTTGGGCAGGGACTGTTTCTTACTACCTGTGTACAGCACCCAGCACAACAGGGTCCAGATCTCTGGGCCTTTCTACATTGCTGGAATACAAATAATAGTTTTTTGTTTTTTTATTAAGCCTCTTGTCCCATTGTGACCATTATGGCTGAAGAGGAAATAATCTGAGAGAAGGACTACATATAGGGTTGCCAGACATCTGGTTTTCAACCGGAACACCGGGTCGAAAAGGGACCCCGGCGGCTCCGGTCAGCACCGCTGACCCAGTCCTTAAAAGTCTGGTTAACGGTGTGGGACTAAGGCAGGCTCCCTGCCCCTGCCATGAGAATCCTCTGCACCCAAACTTCCTCCTGGAGCCTGCATGCTGCACCTCCTTCCACACCCCAGCCCCTGCCCCAGCTCGGAACCCCCCCCCCGTACCCCCAAACCCCTCATCCCTGGCCCCACCCCAGAGCCTGCATCTCCAGCTGGAGCCCTCATCCCCTCCTGCACCCCAACTCCCTTTCCTGGTGAAAATGAGCAAGTGAGGGTGGGGGAGAGTGAGTGACAGAGGGGGGATGGAGTGAACGAGAGGCGGGGCCTTGGAGAAGGGATGGGACAGGGGCAGGGCCTTGGGGAAAGGGGCGGGGATAGAGTGTTTGCTTTTGTGCTATTAGAAAGTTGGCAACCCTAACTACATACTATGTGTACCATTCTAAGGAGCCTCACAGGTTCTTTAAAATAGTTATACCAGCAAACCCTTCCTAGTGTAGACAATCGGTTAGATTTGGGTGAAACTTTTGAAGACAATGGGGTTGCTCCAGTGTCACTGAGGTAATTCAGATTTATACCAGTGTAAATAAGATCAGGAGTATTTCCAGTGAGAGCCTATGTAAATGACAGGAGACTAAAGCCCAGACACTCGATTTTTTTTTTTTTTTTTTTTTTTTTTTTTTTTTTTTTTTTTTTTTTTTTACATTCAGGATCATCCTCTGATATTGCTTAAGGGCCTGGGCCTGAGTGGTTTTTCATTCTAGCACTGCATGTTTTGAGGATGAGACAGGTCTTTCCCTGTGTGCCCTTGTTGGTTTGGGCTCTGGTTATACAGGTCTCTCCCATCCACTCCTCATTGCTCAGTGGTGGAGCACAAAGATTTCTATTAGGGATCTGGAAGACATCTTACCTCTAGTGATCTTCTTTCCCTATAGAAGACATTAAAACTCTTCTCTCCTTGTATTTTCAGGAGATGACTGCTTGCCCACTCCCAAGTTTGCAACTTCTGGTCTTCTGCGCTACCCATACTGTGTGTCTTTGTGAGGAACACCTGTGTGTCTTTGTGAGGAACACACCCAGGTCCTGCTACTGCTGCATATGGGTCCTGTGACACTCAGGGAATGTCTACACTGCAGTCAGGCGGCAGGAATAGCCAAGCTAGTTTTGATTCAGCTCAGCAGTTCTCATACTTCATTGCACCATCTGCAACCCCCTTCTGACAACAAAAAATACTACATGATCCCAGGAACAAGGACCAAAGCCTGAGCCAACCCGAGCACCACCACCCTGGGTGCGGGGGCCAAAGCCCAAGGGCTTCATCCCCAGGCGGGGGGCCTGTAACTTGAGCTCTACTGCCCATGGCTTTGCCTGTGGTTCCCAGGCAGTGGGGCTCAGGCTTTGCCTGTGGATCCCAGGTGGCAGCAACTCTAATGCCAGCCCTAATACCCCATTAAAACGGGGTCACAATCCATTTTGGGGTTCTGACCCACATTTTGAGAACTGCTGATCTAGCTAGATCAGGGGTGGGCAAACTACGGCCTGCGGGCCACATCCGGCCCTCCAGCCAGTTTAATCCATCCCTCGAGCTCCCGCTGGGGAGTGGGGTCTGGAGATTGTCCCACTCCGGTGCTCCAGCTGGGGAGTGGGGTCAGAGGCTGCACCACGTGCCAAGGCTCCCAGAAGCAGCAGCAGCAGCATGTCCCCCCTCCAGCTCCTACATTTGGGGGAAGCCAGGGGGCTCTATGCGCTGCCCCAGCCCCAAGTGCCATCCTTGCTGCTCCCATTGTGGGAGGGATAGCTCAGTGGTTTGAGCTTTGGCCTGCTAAACCCAGGGTTGTGAATTCAATCCTTCAGGGGGCCATTTAGGGATCTGGGGCAAAAATCTGTCTGGGGATTGATCCTGCTTTGAGCAGGGGGTTGGACTAGATGACCTCCTGAGGTCCCTTCCAGCCCTGATATTCTATGAACTGCGGCTAATGGGAGCTGCAGGGGCGGTGCCTGCGGACAGGGCAGTGCGCAGAGCCACCTGGCTGCATCTCCACATAAAAGCCGGAGGGAGAACATGCTGCTGCTTCCAGGAGCTGGTTGAGGTAAGCACCACCTGGAGCCTGCTCACCTGCTCCCCAGCCCGGATCCCCCTCCCGCCCTCCAAACCCCTTGCTCCCAGCCTGGAGCACCCTCCTACACCCCAAATCCCTCAGCCCCAACCCAGAACCCACACCTCCAGCCAGAACACTCCCCCTTCCCCCGCCACCAACACCCAACCTCCTGTCCCAGCCCAGAGCCCCCCCTGAACTCCTCATTTCTGGCCCCAGCCAGAACCCTCACCTCCTCCTGCACCCCAATTTCATGAGCATTCATGGTTCACCATACAATTTCCATACCCAGATGACCCCCTCGGGCCAAAAAGTTTGCCCACTCCTGAGCTAGATTTTGTAGCTTTGATCTAGCTAAATCTTGAAGTTAACATAGCTAGAAACACACCTACAGGTCCTGCTGCTGCTGAATATGGGTCCTGTGATATTCAGGAAATGTCTACATGCATTCAGGAGATAAAACTAGCTTGAGTAACAATAGCAGTCTCATCGCTGCATTGGGGAGCTCTAATATTTACAGCGCAGTACAGAAAGAGCAAGTTTAAGGTGAATATTGGAGAATACCAGCAGACAATAGAGCTGGTTGACTTTTTTCAAAGTTTTGACAAAAATGCATTGAAACCACAAACTTTAACCAAAAAAAGGAGTGCGGAAATTCAAGAACATTTTGAATTTCAACAAATGTGGTGTAGGGGGGAGAATGTAGGGAGGAAAAATGTCAAAGTTTTCATAGTTTTGGAGCAACTATGTAGCTGGCTGAAATTTTTGATATTTCAAAATTTCATATACAGAAAAATTTCCAGCAATGTTGTTGTTGCATTTCCCACCCCCGCACAGCTTTAGTGGGAAGTGAGTATCAAAATAATAACTGTAGGCGACTTAGGCACCAGAATTTAAGAGTTCAAAATAAGACTGGGTGACTTAAGCAATCAATTAAAACAGCTTGAGAACTGAACATCGAATAAGTCATTCAGCAAAATTATTCCATGGATAATGTTGAACAATAAATACATTCAAGGGAATTGCAGTCCATTTGGGGGAAATTTGCAAACAGGCAAAATTAACTTAGGGCCTGATTCTATGACTCTTGGTCTTGTTAAGTAGCACCTTATCTGCATGAGTAGGCTCATACGGCAGTGGTTCTCAACCAGGGGTCCAGGGCCCACTGGCTTGAAGCGAGCAGGTTTCAGGGGGTCTGCCAATCAGGGCTGGTATTAGAGGGGGCCAGGGTAGAAAGCCGAAGCCCCACCACTTGGGTCGGAAGCCTGGGGCTCTAAGTCCTGCCACCCGGGGCTGAAGTGAAAACCTGAGCAACTTAGCTTCACAGAGCCTCCTGTAGTCTGGTGCGCCGTGCAATTGCCCTGCTTGCTATCCCCTAATGCTGGCCCTGGCTTTCATATGCAGAAAAACAGTTGTTGTGGCATGGGTGGGTTGTGGAATTTTTGTAGCATGTTGGGGGGGGGGGTTCTGAAAGAAAAAGATTGAGAACCCCTGCCACAGAATCTGTCCCTAGGTTAGTTTTTAGGTGTAGAGTCATGGCTCCATACTCCACTGAGTTTGTCCCATGTACCTGAAGAGAATACAAGTCTCCAGCTTCCCATGGAGGCTCAGGGCCTATGAGAAGAGGACGAGTTTTGGAATTCTGAGCCTTGCAAAAACCTTGTAAGTGAAAAATTAAAAAGGAAACCAAGCAGACAATGGGCCCTGTTGTGTCATAAGATCCTATCAGCTGAAACTGAAAACATGAAAAGACTTTCTTCTAAGAATACCCTGCGTCTTCTGGCTTATCTTGACACCAACTTGTTCCTTTCTTACTGGACCTCACAGCCCCCTCTGTCTTGAGAAATTGAACCTGAAATCCTCTGTCAAAATTGCACATCTAGGCATAGTCCTCATCAAGAGATAATGTGTTGGCTGCATAGCAACAGGAGTAGCCGTGAGGGGTATCCTGCTTCAGTGACACATCTCAGTCCTGAACTGCTATGAACTTGACATTTTGTTCCTTGCTCCTGGACATCTGGGACAACTTCATCATGTGGGGCTCAGACAGAGGGTCTCATAATGCCCTACAGCACCAGGGCTCTAGCATCCTCCTCTTGGCACCATGTGGACTCCCCTTTATGGCACTTGGTTCTGTCTGAAAGATATTGTCTAATCAGCAGGCAACTCAGGAAACCCTCCTCAGTCTTAAGAGGGTTAATGAATGGGAACTGCCTGCGACGTTCCCCTCTGGTGTTATCTGCTAGGTCACTCCAATCCTTGACTCTGGGAGCCAGCCTTACCCTGCTCTGTGTGAGAACCCCCACTCCGGGCTGTTCATGCACAGCCTCTGGCATGTCAGCTGCTCCTTGGATTGTGCAACAAATGACACTAGCCACTATCTCCGGTCCCTAGACACAAACCTAGGAACCTCCGTCTTGCAGTGTCCAGTTATGCCCACTGGACGCTGCAAGCTTATATAAGTTCGTCAGTGTAACAAAGAAATTGATATGTACCAGGCTTGTTATTCCAAGGGGAGTCTCTGACACGCTTCAAACCAAACACGCTGCTTCAGATAGAATAAACAAACAGATTTATTAACTACAAAGATAGATTTTAAGTGATTATAAGTCAAAGCAAAACAAGTTGGATTTGGTCAAATGAAATAAAAGCAAAACGCATTCTAAGATGATCTTAACACTTTCAATGCCCTTACATACTTAGATGCTTCTCACCACAGGCTGACTGGTTGCCCTTCAGCCAGGCTCTCCCCTTTGATCAGTGCTTCAGTCGCTTGGTGGTGATGTCTCTAGATGGAAGTGGAAGAGAGAGGAATCATAGAATCATAAATATCAGGGTTGGAAGGGACTTCAGGAGGTCATCTAGTCCAACCCCTGCTAAAAGCAGGACCAATTCCCAACTAAATCACCCCAGCCAGGGCTTTGTCAAGCCTGACCCTAAAAACCTCTAAGGAAGGAGATTCCACCGCTTCCCTAGGTAACCCATTCCAGTGCTTCACCACCCTCCTAGTGAAAAAGTTTTTCCTAATATCCAACCTAAACCTCCCCCACTGCAACTTGAAGAGGGGGATGGCAAATGTCTCTCCCTTTTATCATGTTCGTTCTTCACTCTCGGCTTTGCCCCCCTTCTTCAGAGTAGGTGAGCATTACCTCATCACAATCCCAAACTGACCAAAGGAAAGGGGGTAACTCACTCAAGAGTCATAGAATCATAGAAGATTATGTTTGGAAGAGACCTCAGGAGGTCATTCAGTCCAACCCCCTGCTCAAAGCTGGACGAACACCAACTAAATCACCCCAGCTAGGGCTTTGTCAAGCTGGGCCTTAAAAACCTCTAAGGATGAAGATTCCACCACCTCCCTAGATAACCCATTCCAGTGCTTCACCACCCTCCTAATGAAAAAGTTTTTCCTAATATCCAACCTAAACGTCCCTCTCTGCAACTTGAGACCATTACTCCTTGTTCTGTCATCTGCCACCACTGAGAACAGCTGAGCTCCATCCTCTTTGGAACCCTCCTTCAGGTAGTTGAAGGCTGCTATCAAATCCCCCCTCACTCTTCTCTTCTGCAGACTAAACAAGCCCAGTTCCCTCAGCCTCTCCTCGTAAGTCATGTGCCCCAGCCCCCTAATCATTTTTATTGCCCTCCGTAGGATTCTGTCCAATTTGTCCACATCCCTTCTGTAGTGGGGGTACCAAAACTGGATGCAGTACTCCAGATGTGGCCTCACCAGTGCCGAATAGAGAGGAATAATCACTTCCCTCGATCTGCTGGCAATGCGCCTACTAATACAGCCCAATATGCCGTTAGCCTTCTTGGCAACAAGGGCACACTACTGACTCATATGCAGCTTCTCGTCCACTGTAATCCCCAGGTCCTTTTCTGCAGAACTGCTGCTTAGCCAGTTGGTCCCCAGCCTGTAGCAATGCATGAGATTCTTCCATCCTAAGTGCAAGACTCTGCACTTGTCCTTGTTGAACCTCATCAGATTTCTTTTGGGCCAATCCTCCAATTTCTCTAGGTCACTCTGGACCCTATCCCTACCCTCCAGCGAATCTACCTCTCCCCCCAGCTTAGTGTCATCTTCAAACTTGCGGAGGGTGCAATCCATCCCATCATCCAGATCATTAATAAAGATGTTGAACAAAACCAGCCCCAGGACCGACCCCTGGGCACTCCGCTTTCTACTGGCTGCCAACTAGACATCGAGCCATTGATCACGACCCGTTGAGCCCGACAATCTAGTCAGCTTTCTATCCACCTTATAGTCCATTCATCCAATTCATACGTTTTTAACTAGCTGTCAAGAATACTGTGGGAGTCCAAATCAAAAGCTTTGCTAAAGTCAAGATATATCACAGCCACCACTTTCCCCATATCCACAGAGCCAGTTATCTCATCATAGAAGGCAATCAGGTTGGTCAGGCATGACTTGCCCTTGGTCAATCTATGTTGATTGTTCCTGATCACCTTCCTCTCCTCCAAGTGCTTCAATAGGGTTTCCTTGAGGACCTGCTCCATGATTTTTTCAGGGACTGAGGTGAGGCTGACCGGTCTGTAGTTCCCTGAGTTCTTCTTCCCTTTTTCAAATATGGGCACTATATTTGCCTTTTTCCAATTGTCCGGGACCTCCCCCAATCGCCATGAGTTTTCAAAGATAATGGCCCATGACTCTGCAATCACATCAGCCAATTCCCTCTGCACCCTTGGATGCATTAGATCTGGACCCATGGACTTGTGCATGTCCAGCTTTTCAAAATAGTTCTTAACCTGTTCTTTCACCACTGAGGGCTGATCACCTCCTCCCCATACTGTGTTGCCCAGGACAGCAGTGTGGAAGCTGACCTTGTCTGTGAAGACCGAGGCAAAAAAAAAGCATTGAATACTTCAGCTTTTTCCACATCATCTGTCACTAGGTTGCCTCCCCCATTCAGTAAGGGGCCCACACTATCTCTGACCTTTTTCTTGTTGCTAACATACCCGTAGAAACCCTTCTTGTTACGCTTCACATCCCTTGCTAGCTGCAACTCCAGATGTGTTTTGGCCTTCCTGATTACATCCCTGCATGCTCGAGAAATATTTTTATACTCCTCCCTAGTCATCTGCCGAGTTTCCACTTCTGGTAAGCTTCCTTTCTGTGCTTAAGCTCACCGAAGATTTCACAATTAAGCCAAGCTGGTTGCCTGCCATATTTGCTATTCTTTCTGCACATCAGAATGTTTTGTTTCTGCACCCTCAATAAGACTTCTTTAAAATACAGCCAGCTTTCCTGGACTCCTTTCCCCCTCATATTAGCCTCCCAGGGGATCCTGCCCATCAGGTCCCTAAGGGAGTCAAAGTCTGCTTTTCTGAAGTCCAGGTCCGTATTCTCCTTTCTTCCATTTGTGAGGATCCTGAACTCTACCATCTCATGGTCACTGCTGCCCTGGTTGCCACCCACTTCTACTTCCCCTACCAATTCTTCCCTGTTTGTAAGCAGCAGATTGGTTCCTCCAGTAGTTGCATCAGGAAGTTGTCTCCAACACTCTCCAAAAACTTCCTGGATTGTCTGTGCACTGCTGTATTGCTCTTCCAGCAGATGTCAGGGTGATTGAAGTCCCCCATTAGAACCAGGGCCTGTGTTCTGGAAACGTCGGTGAATTGTCCGAGGAAAGTCTCGTCTACTTCATCCTCCTGGTCTGGTGGTCTATAGCACACGCCCACCATGACATCACCCTTGTTGCTCTTGCTTCTAAACTTAACCCAAAGACTCTCAACAGGCTTTTCTCCAGTTTCATACTGGAGCTCTGAGCAATCATACAGCAATCTTACATACAGTGCTGTGGGGTCCCACGTGGAGCGGATAAAGCACACGACCAATGTGGTTGCAAGCTGAATCCAATTCTGTTTATTACAAGCTTTCTTTTATAGTTTTTTCTCAACATTACATAACACAATTAGGCTATAATCACACATCTACCGATTGGACAAGAAGGAGAATCATGTGTTTATCACATGTATAGCCCCACACCGATTGGTTCAACCGTTCCTTACATAAGGCCATGATTTGTTTACCTCATCTTATATAATCCTAGACAACCAGGGGGCCTTACATAAGGCCATGATCATCTTATATAATCCTAGACCACCAGGGGGCCTTACATAAGGCCATGATTTATTACCTGGCAAGTGTCCCATCGTGACCCTTACCTCCTCATGGAACTTTTCATTAGGTTGGTGTAGGGATGATACATCCCCACACCTCCCCCCTTTTTCTTAAATAAGGCCTATAGGAGGGTCCAACTAACATTAGGACAATTACTAGCCACCTGACTACTTTTTTTGAACCTATAAAACTGACGACAGGTGACATTTAACAACTGGGAACTATTAAAAAACATAACATTACATAAATACCCACGAAAACCATTGGGGATCCGATGGGGTGGCCATGAACAAGCAAAAAGGGCTTTTTGGCCAGTTTGGTTTGCCCAGGTGACCCAAACATTTTGTCGTGGGTTAACAAAAGGTACAGAGTTTGGACATACAAAGACCCCTGCTCCTATAATAAGGAGTTCGAACAAACAGAAGTACAGCATTATCAGGTGTCTAGGTTGTAGCAAACAACAAGTGCAAGTCCGGTGCCGCGGGGTCGTTGTTTGGCTTCTGCATGGCGGCGTCCAGTGGCCGGTGCGTGGACACGTTATTCCATCCAGTGCACCCAATCAGGCAGCCCCACAAACCACAACGAGGACAGGGGGTAGCTACATTATTCGCCGGAGGGATCTTATCCGGTGGTTTTTTCCTATATGTCCTTTTAAAGTTAGATAAGCCTGGCTTCGCCATTCTTTTTAACCTATTCTGCAACTGCTCACCCTGCCCCGGGAACTCCGCCCGGAACTTTGGGGTACAAACATTATTGGTGACAGGAAAGCCGGGCTTGTTCAGGGCTCGCAATGTGTGGGACTGCGGGGGATGGCTCTCACCGGCCAAATGGGACAACTGATTCAGCATGTCCTGTAGATGAAGGCCCTGTTTGTACATTCCCGCGTTTCTGCCCCCATTTCAACAAACGGGACAACGCGTCAGAGGGAAGCTTCTCTCCCCGCTTTTTAGCGATGCGTAATAAAAAATCATGCACTGTCTCCTCCTCTGCAGACAAAGCAGAGCCCATTTTATCAAATGCAGCCGCTCACCTGTGAGCTCACGAACGTCTCTCTCGGACGACCAGGAGCCGGTATCCTCCGGTACCTCCTGCCGCGGCTGCCACCTCCGCCTTTTCTCACCGAACGCTTCAGTCGGCTGTGAGCTCACGAACGTCTCTCTCGGACGACCAGGAGCCGGTATCCTCCGGTACCTCCTGCCGCGGCTGCCACCTCCGCCTTTTCTCACCGAACGCTTCAGTCGGCTGTGAGCTCACGAACGTCTCTCTCGGACGACCAGGAGCCAGTATCCTCCGGTACCTCCTGCCATGGCTGTTTGCGCTTTTTGGTAGAAGGAGTGCTGGAAGGAGAAGAGCCAGCACTGAGAGCCTTTTTAATATCTAAATTCAATTGTTCCAGTTTCTTCATGAGAGATGACATAGAGTCTGACCACTCAGATCCTTTTTCTGGTTGGATCTGCTTTCTCTTTGCTCAGCTTTTGAGACAACACCTGTTGGGTCTACTGTCTGAGAACATTGATCCCTGCTCCACTGGCGGCTGTGTCTAGTATGATCTCTGCTAGCTCACTCTGGGCAAAGTCCTGGCTGCCTTGATGTCCAAGCCGAATCACGTCGGGGTCACCATTTGTGGGGTCCCACGCGGAGCGGATAAAGCACACGACCAATGTGGTTGCAAGCTGAATCCAATTCTGTTTATTACAAGCTTTCTTTTATAGTTTTTTTTTACATTACATAACACAATTAGGCTATAATCACACATCTACCGATTGGACAAGAAGGAGAATCATGTGTTTATCACATGTATAGCCCCACACCGATTGGTTCAACCGTTCCTTACATAAGGCCATGATTTGTTTACCTCATCTTATATAATCCTAGACCACCAGGGGGCCTTACATAAGGCCATGATTTATTACCTGGCAAGTGTCCCATCGTGACCCTTACCTCCTCATGGAACTTTTCATTAGGTTGGTGTAGGGATGATACATCCCCACACAGTGCAACTCCTCCACCTTTCCTTCCCTGCCTGTCCTTCCTGAACAGCTTATACCCATCCAGTGCTCCAGTCATGTGAGCTACCCCACCAAGTCTCTGTTATTCCAATCACATCATAGTTATTTGATTGTGCCAATTCTTCCTGCTTGTTTCCCAGGCTTCTTGCGTTCGTGTACATGCGCCTAAGATAACTAGCCGATTGCCCTACTTTCTCAGTATGAATCAGGAAGCCCCCCCCGTTGCACCCACCTCCTTGTGTTTCCTCCAGTGGGCCCGGGTGGTAGCAACTCTAATGCCAGCCCTGGTGACCCCATTAAAACGGGGTCGCAATCCACTTTGACCCACAGTTTGAGAACCACTTATCTAGCTAGACCTTATTGCTTTGCTCTAGCTAAATCTTGAAGTTAACATAGCTAGAAACACACCTACAGGTCCTGCTGCTGCTGAATATGGGCCCTTTGACATTCAGGGAATGTCTACACTGCATTCAGGAGATAAAAGCTAGCTTGAGTAACAATAGCAGTCTCATCGCTGCATTGGGTAGCTCTAATATGGACAGTCAGTACAGAAAGAGCAAGTTTAAGGTGAATATTCAAGAATACCAGCAGACAATAAAGTTGGTTGACTTTTTTCAAAGTTTTGACAAAAATGCTGTCAAGGCGGATTTCACACTCTGACACTTCAAGTGCAGAAGGTGGGGGCCCGCTAGGTTACAGCTTCTCTCTCACCTTGGCTTGGTAAACACTTCCAGCACCCAAATGCAAAACCCCTTTTGGAACCCAGGAAGACGCACTTGGGAATTCCTTCCTGTGGGATTCCTCAAGCCCTTTCACCCCCTCCCCACTCCGGGAAGAGCTGAGAAAGAAAACAAAGGAAATTAGCTGTTGTCACCAGCTAATTAAACAACATATGCACAAACCTCTTAGGACGCCAAAAATCCAATCCTGTTCTTTAAAAAAGGTAAATAATATTAAAAACAAAAAAGAAAGAAAAATACATCTGGAACTTAGGCTTTTGCTAGATTCCAAAAATTAAGCACCCAAACTAGCTTTCTTGGGTGTTCAGCTTAAAGGTTACAAGCAAACAAAAGCATCTGGGGTTAGCATAGAGGAGTCCATTAGCCATAAGAAATAAACAGAAATAATCCTAATCGCATCTTTCCAAACATTCCTGATCTACTTACACATTTGGGAGTTCCAAATAAGTAGTTCTAGGTATGATCTGATGATTTATGATCATACCTGGCTTAAAACTTCTTAGCATAACTGCTCCCTGTTCCCCTCTTCCCCAGAGAAACAACAACAGAAACACAAAGGGGAAGTTTTTTCCCCCCCATTTAAAAAAGTTCTAGCCTTCCCATTGGCTCTTTTGGTCAGGTGCCCACTCCCTTTCCTTCACCTGGGGTATTTTGTTAACCCCTGTACAGGTAAAGCAAGCAGAGAACAGCCACCAAGAGGGATTTTACAACTAACTGGTTGGCTGGGTGTCCATAAAAGGGAGCTACTCCCCCCTTCATTTATCACAAATGCATTGAAACTGCAAACTTTAACCAAAAAAAAGGAGTGGGGGAAGAATCAAGAACATTTTGAATTTCAACAAACGTGGGGGTGAGGGGGAGAATGTGGGAAGGAAAAATGTCAATGTTTTTATCGTTTTTGAGCAACTATATAGCTGGCTGAAATTTTTTAGCTTTGGTGGGAAGTCAGTATCAAAATAGTAACAGCAGGGGACTTAGGCGCCAGAATTTAAGAGTTTGAAATAAGATTGGGTGACTTAAAATCAATTAAAACAGCTTGATAACTGAACATCAAATATGTCATTCAGCAAAATTATTCCATGGATAACGTTGAACAATGAATATATTCAAGGAAATTGGTTTCAGAGGGGTAGTTGTATTAGTCTGTATCAGCAAAAACTAACAAATTTATTTGGGCATAAGCTTTGTGGGTTATAACCCACTTCTTCGGATGCAGAGGAGTCTCTGACAATCTTCAAAGCAAACACTGCTTCAGGTAGAATGAACAAACAGATCTATTAACTACAAAGATAGATTTTAAGTGATTATAAATCAAAGCAAAACAAATCGGATTTGGTCAAATGAAATAAAAGCAAAACGCATTCTAAGCTGATCTTAACACTTTCAGTGCCCTTACATACTTAGATGCTTCTCACCACAGGTTGTCTGGTTGCCCTTCAGCCAGGCTCTCCCCTTTGATCAGTGCTTCAGTTGCTTGGTGGTGGTGTCTGTAGATGTAGGTGGAAGAGAGAGGAAGAGCATGGCAAATGTCTCTCCCTTTTATCATGTTCTTTCTTCCCTCTTGGCTTTGCCCCCCACTTCAGAGTCAGGTGAGCATTACCTCATCGCAGTGCCAAACTGACCAAAGGAATGGGGGTGACTCACTCGAGAGTCCAACAGATCCTTTGTTGCTACCTAGGCCAGTGTCCTTTGTTCCTGTGAGGCTGTGCTGGGTTTGTCCCATACATGCCCTGATGAGGTGTGAACTGCCTCTCTGCTCTTGGAGAGTTTTGCCTGGGCCTGTTTTAAGCCATGAGGACACATTTTCAGCCTCATAACTATATACATGGAATTATGACCTATAACATTACTATAACATTACTGTAACAACAATTACTATAACATCACTATAACCACAATGCTCAGTGCATCATGAGCCTTCCGAAGACAATCAACATGACAACATTTGCATTGGATACCACACAATCATTTTATAAGGATGAACACGGGGATGCAGAGTTTTCCCCTGAGGTACAGAATGTTCCACTGCCTTCACAGCCCTAGAAGCCTCTGAAGTCAGAAGTGATGAATCATAGAAATGTAAGACTTGAAGGGACCTCGAGAGGTTTTCTAGTCCAGTCCCCTGCACTAAGGTAGAACTAAATATTATCTAGGCCAACCTGACAGGTGTTTGTTTAAGCTCTTGTTAAAAACATCCAGTGATGGAGATCCCACAACTCCCTAGGTAATTAGTTCTAGGGCTTAACTAACCTTACAGTTAGGAAGCTTTTCCTAATGTCCAACCTAAATCTACCTTGCTGCAATTTAAGCCTATTGCTTCTTGCCCTGTCCTTAGTAGTTAAGAAGAACAATTTATCACCCTCCTCTTTATGTACTTGAAGACTGTTATCATGTGTTTCTCCCTCCCATTCTCCCCCCTCCCCCCGTCTTCCTCAGACTAGACATCCCCAGTTTTTTCAATCTTTTCTCACAGGTCATGGTTTCTAGAACTTTCATCATTTTTGTTGCTCTCTTCTGGACTTTCTCCAGTTTGTTCACATTTTTCCTGAAATGTGGTGCCCAGAATTGGACACACTACTCCAGTTGAGGCCTTATCAGAGTTGAGTAGAGTGGAAGAATTATTTCTCATGTCTTGCTTACAACACTCCTACTAATATATCCCAGAATTATGTTTGCTTTTTTTTTTTTTTGCAACAGTAGTACATTGTTGATTCAGATTTTTTGTTTGTGGTCCACTATAACCCCCAGATCCTTTTCTGTAGAAAAGGCAGTCATTCATCCTTTCTAGGCAGTCATTTCCCATTCTGTACATGTGAAATGAGACTCCTGCTGAGTGTGTGTGTGTGTGTGTGAGAGAGAGAGAGAGAGAGTGAAAGAGAGAGAGGTGGCTGTTGAGTTGCAGAGTGGAGTGAATTTAGCGATTTATCCACTGTGGGTCATCAGCGGGGATTGTACCTAGAATCTTCTGCACTAAAAGCATCAGCCCTTTATCCCTTTAGCTAAAGGATATGATTCTCTAGTGTGCAGCAGTAGTAGATTTTTATTCTCTTATGTGAAAAATAACTAGAGAGCTGCAGTGTCCTAATGTGGGTTACTTGAGGGTAGAAAGTGGTTGGAGGGGGGGACTCTGAAAGAGCTGGGGAAGAAGTGGACACATGGGTTACAGATAAGTAACTGTCAGATCTTAGTTTTGTAACCCTTGTTTGCTCATCTTATTTCAGCACCAATTGTATACAACTCTCACCAGGGCCGCCCAGAGGATTCAGGGGGCCTGGGGCAAAGCAATTTCAGGGCCCCTTCCATAAAAAAAAGTTACATTACTATAGAATACTATAGTATTGCCCCTGTGGGGCCAATTGCCCCAGTTGCCCCCCCCTCTGGGTGGCCCTGACTCTCACCTGGTGTGTCAGATCTCCCATGAGAGTATAAACTGCAGCATAAGGTCTGTCTGATTCCTGTTGCACTGTGAGGGCACCCAGCACACTGCAGGGGTTAGGGAAGATAATAAATAATAAAGGGCCCATCCCCTTAGTGGGATCAGTTACTGATTTCAGTGAGGTGAACTTGGCCCAAAGACTCTGTTTCCAGAGACCAGAGATAAGGAGACTAAAGAGGAAGATGCTGTGACCGAATGTGTCTCAGTTTTGCTTTTGGTCTTGTTTCTGGTTAATAAGGAAGCTGCCAGGGTCAGAAGCCCAGAGCTTGTCTTCTGAGCAGCCATGGGACGCCGAGGCTTCGCGTTTCCTCCAAGTAAGTAGAACCGAGTTAGTGATGACAGAGCCATAATGTATGGGAGAGTGTGGCAGGCAAGCCGCTCTCCTTGGAATAGCTGGGAGTAGCCAGTTGGCAACTTATTGGAGATGCCAGGGAGGGGAAGTTAGAAGGGTTCTGTCCTCAGGTACTTCAGAGGTTCCCTGGCCTATCAGGGGACATCTACACAGCCTGTGGCAGAGAACCTCCAAGCTCACCTTGACAGACTCGGGCTTGTGCTGCCATGATAAAAATAGGTGTGCGGACAGCACTGTTAAGTTGTGGTTTGGACCAGCTGAGGCCCATCCCGCTCCCTAGCCTGACCTCCAGTCCAAGTCACAACTTAGAAGCTCTGTGTACACAGTTACTTTTAGCACAGTCGCATGAGCCCCGAGTCTGTCGAGCTGGGTTCTGAGCCTTGCTGCTGCAGGCTGCTGCGTGGTGTAGATGTACATTCTGTAACCAGTTGGGCTTCACAGGCGGACAAAGAGCAGCTGCAGCACCAACTGTTGGCTAAACAGATTAGCAAGACTAGGGGGGAGGGATAGCTCAGTGGTTTGAGCATTGGCCTGCTAAACCCAGAGTTGTAAGTTCAATTCTTGAGGGGGGCCACTTAGGAATCTGGGGCAAAATCAGTACTTGGTCCTGCTAGTGAAGGCAGGGGGCTGGACTCAATGACCTTTGGAGGTTCCTTCCAGTTCTATAAGATAGGATATCTCCATTATTTCATTTCAAGATACATGCTCTCCTGCAAACTTATTGTGCATCTTGCCCCTCTTCAGGGCGTGTGTTTGCTTCCTTGCTGAGCACTGGGCATGGGAGAAGGTTATATCTGACAGAACCCAAAATGACGAGGTCAAAGGGGAAAAGCCCTGTGTGGTGATTGTGTGAATTTTGGTAATGATTTATGATTCCTATGTGTGGCGGAGTGATGACTCACTAGCACGGCACCTCCTGCTGGGAATTAGCAATTCCAGCACAGAGCGCTCTCTGCAGGCCAGTGTCTCGCTTGTCACTGGCCCCCATGTCCCTTCCGGACCTTGGGGAAGACTGCATTTTATAAACCACTCATCATTTGCAAGGGGGGTTTGAACCAGCTGCCTCTGCCTGTCTCTGGGCTGCCCCTTTGCAGCCGCAGTACCCTTTGTAGGCCTGGACAAGGCCTGCAGCCTGGTGGTTTAATGAGGTCCAATGCCCTGATCCTAATCCTGATCTCCTAAATCCCAGGATAAATCCAGGGTAACTCCAATAAAAGTAAACCAATGGAGTCATTCCAAATTTACACCAGTGTAACTGAGATTTGGGTCAGACTCATACAAAGGTGCTTAGAATCCTTTATTAGAATCCTCCCTGTGTTGTTTATTGCCATATCTTAGATTTTAAACCATTTTGTTCATCTTCTCTCAAGTGTTTTTCTTGCTTGGACTGTTCTGGTTGCTACCACCAGCAAGTGCCCAGAAGACAAACACAATTGGTAAGTTCTCAGGTTAATGAAACTTAATACCTTGTGTAAAGTTTTTGTGCCCATGATAAGTGAGTCCCATATAGAGTGTCTGCAATGAAGCCGGTATTGGCTTGAGCATTATCTGGACTCTAATGTGGGGATTCACTGCAACTGGGTCATTAGGAGTAGCGGAATGCCCAAAGGGGTGGGTACACCTCAGGTTCTAAACAGGCCCTAAATGGAAAACCCAGAATTTTGAAAACAGGGAAGATTGGGTGTCAAGGATAATTCCTCCTTCTCTGTGTTCGTTTATCATTCACTCCCTCTTTCTCCCTCTGTCACTCCTTAGGGTATTCTAGTTTTAGTCTGCTCATACTTTGTCCCATGGTGGACAAGAACCTCTTTCTGCTGCCATGTCCCACTAAGAAGTCTTTTAATAGTGTTACTAGGCAATACTGAAAAGCCAGAGGTGGGCCCAGGAAGTGGTAGCTGGAGACTTCATATACTGGACTGCAGTACCTAGAGGTCTGTCAGAAAGGAGCGAAGGAGAATGAAGTAACAGTAATTCTGGGTTTGTCCTTTTGGCAGCTTCCCCTTTAAGAAGCTGTTAATTTTCACATACAATTCTGTAATACTGAGATCACGATCAATTTCATGTAGAAACTAGAAGCACTGGGAAATCCTACAAATGGAGCTAAATCCTGAGAGGCATTGAGGACCGGCAGCCAGGGCCGGCCCTAGACCAAATGGCTTGTGCCCCCATTCCCCTCCATTTGTTAAACATTTAAATACTTTATTTTTTATTTCATTTGTAGCCCATTTCATGACTTTGATGCATGATTTGTATGCATGATTTATCCCTGTCTCATAAGACTAACTGGTGATACTAGGGTTGCCAGGTGTCTGGTTTTCGACCGGAACGCCCAATCCTAAAGGGACCCTGCTAGTGAAGGCAGGGGGCTGGACAGGACTGCTGACCTGGCCATTAAAAGTCCGTTCGGTGGTGCACTGGGGCTAAGGCAAACTCTCTGCCTGCCCTGGCTCTGTGCAGCTCTCCGGAAGCAGCTGGCATGTCCGGCCCCTAAGCGCAACGGCGATCAGCAAAGCTCCGAGTGCTGCTGCTGCTCCCAGCGCCAGCTCCACAGCTTCCATTGGCTGGGAACTGTGGCCCATGGGAGCTGTGGGGGTGGCGGCTGTTGGTGCAGGCAGCGCACACCGTGCAGAGCCACCTGGCTGCTCCTCCGCCTAGGGGCTGAACATGTTGGCCACTTCCAGGAGCAGCGCGGAGCCAGGGCAGGCAGGGAGCCTACCTTAGCCCCGCTGTGCCACTGAATGGGAGCCGCGTGAGGTAAGTGCTGCCTGGCCAGAGCCCATACCCTGAACCTACTGCCCCATGTTGGAACCCCCTCCCGCACTCTAACTCCCTCCCAGACCCTGCACCCCCACCCATACCCCAACCCTTTGCCTCAGGTCAGAACCCCCTCCCTCACCCAAACTCCCTCCTGGAGCCTGCACCCCTCATCCCCTCCCACACTCCAATGCCCTGCCTTAGCCCTGAGCCTCCTCCCGCATTCCAAACCCCTTGTCCCCAACCTGGAGCCCCCTCCTGCACCCCAAACCCCTCATCCCTGGCCCCACCCCCAAGCCTGTTGCCTGCCCTAAAGGGCTCGAGGGGACAACAATGGTCCGTCGCCCGGTGTGCTTGGCACCAATAAAGACACCGAGGGGAGAAAGCAAGCCAAGTTTATTTCAGAGCTCTGAAATGGCACTAGGAGACCATCATGTCTCAAATCCAGTGCAACAAATACAAACAACTTTTACCTTTTATACTCCAAACTGTTTACATACATCTCTTTGTTTGGCTGTTCCCCCTTACCCCTCCCTTCCAGACAACTGTTACAATAAGCTCTACATAAGCTTGTGAGAAAACTTTCTCAATCTTTGCGACCTTGAGTTAGACGCCTGCAAACTAACTACCCCGCTTCTTATCTCTCTTATTTCTGCTAGTGTGAGTGAAACTGCAGCCATCTGCTAGAAACGCTGACATTACATTTCTGCTTCAGCCTGCTTCAGAGCATGTAAACAGTTAGCATAGAAGTAGGTGAGAGTTCCCAAGATGGAGTTTGGGGGTTCAGATAGGCCCAGAGCAAAAGAGCTTCATCGGCACTTGTGGCCTTCCACTCTCCCGAGTTACCTGGTAGCTATGCCTAGTGGACCCCAACAATCCCTCCTTTGAGAACACTCAACAAACCCTTGTCAGAGTTTTCTCATACTCTAAAGACAGAATGCGATTAAGCTCCATGCAATCAGGATTATCAATGAGAGGGTATAAGGGAACTTCTGGGGTATGGGAGGTACAAATCTTACGTATGAGCACTTTACAGCAAATGAGCAAAAGAACAAGAACAAAACATACCACAACACCTGTGAGCAAAATGCGAACAATGTTTCCCCCTATATCCCCTAGTTCTCCTAAACCAGGTATCCAACCCCAGAGGGAATCCAAAATAGTGGGTTCTCTTTCCTGGGCCTTCCACTGGTTAAAGGCCCGTTCAGCTGACAAGATGTGCTTGTTAATGTCCTGTGAAAACTCTGGGACATAGGTACAACACTCTTCTCCAATAAGGGCACAGACAATTACAACAACCCAAATGCCCAGAAGATAAGAAGAATTGTTGACACTAAACAAGTCAAAAAATAACAAGACCAAATATATAGGCCAAGTCGGCCTTCTGTGAGAAAATAAAACCAATGCTCAGGGTTCTCGCGGGGAGTATGCTGTGACTGTTCAAAAAGATCACAACGCATTCCCAGTGACCCTTACTGTCTTTTGAATAACAGCTTAAGTCCCAAATCGTCGTTAGCAGTCTTCTCCGCAGGCTGGACAGTCCACTGTTTAGGAGCGGGCACTGCTTTCAGTCGAGAGTGATGAATCCAGTTCTTGTGTCCTTCGACCTTTGCCGCTGTATGGGTGACAAGCAGGACGGTATGGGGTCCTTTCCACTTCTCTTGGAGAGGCTCGTCCTTCCAGGTCCGCACGAGAATGGAGTCACCAGGCTGCAGGGAGTGGACTGGAGTATCCAGCAGAAGAGGCTGTGAATCTTTGGTATACCTGTGAAGAGAAGAAAGAACAGCAGACAGAGAGCACATGTACTGAGACAAGAAACCACACCCCATTTCCCATTCCCCTGCCAGAACTGGGGTACCATTCATAGGCCATGCTCTTCCAAACATAATCTCGAAGGGACTAAGCCCTATCCTACCCTTAGGGAGAACACGAATGCGAAGTAACACAAGGGGCAAGGCATCAGGCCACTTAAGAGAGGCCTCCTGACAGACCTTTGAGAGGTGTCGCTTGAGTGTCTGATTTGTGCGTTCCACTACTCCACTGGCTTGTGGTCGCCAGGGTGTGTGGAGTTTCCAGGGGATTTGCAGAGCACTTGATATCTTTTGAACAATTTGAGATGTGAAGTGTGTTCCATTATCAGATTCCATCCACTGAGGAAGGCCGAAGTGAGGAATGATTTCCTTGACAAACTTAAGAGCCACTGTTTTGGCAGTGTTGTTGCGACATGGGAAGGCCTCAGGCCATCCGCTGAATCGATCCACTAAGACGAGAAGGTACCTGTACCCTTGGGTCCTGGGAAACTCAGTAAAGTCTATTTGCCACACCAATCCTGGGCCTGGGGTAGGTTCCAGGGTGGCTGGTGGCACTGCTACTCCTGGTCGAGGGTTATTCTTTTGGCAGATTAAACATTCAGCTTGTACCTGTGATGCTAGGGGTTTAAGTCCGGAGGTTAGAAAATATTTATTCATGAGCTGGGTAAGAGCCTCTCTGCCTGCGTGTGTGGTCTGATGCAGTTTCTGCAACACTGGTCGAATCAAGCCCTTGGGCAGGAGGATTTTTCCCTCTGTGGAATAAAGCCATCCCTCCTTTTCCTGGAGACCAAGACTGTCAGCCAGGTTTCTGTCCTCTTGGGAGTACTGAGGGGCTGCAAGCTCACCCACTGATGGGATGAGGGCATGCATTTGGGCATTCTCCTCAGTTGCTGATTTCAGGGTAGCAGCTCGTTTAGCTTCCCTGTCTGCTCTGGCATTACCCTTGGTTACATCTTGATCTTCCCTTTGATGGGCTTTGCAATGCACCACTGCTACTGCTGAGGGGAGTTGTACCGCTTCTAACAGCCGGAGAATTAGAGACCCATGCTTGACCGGGGAGCCTTGGGCTGTTAGCATCCCCCTTTGCTTCCACAAACCAGCGTGAGCATGCAATACCCCAAAAGCATACTTCGAGTCAGTAAAGATATTAACCCGTTTGTCTTTTGCCAGCTCGAGTGCACGAGTCAGGGCCACTAGTTCAGCAAGCTGGGCAGATGTTCCTGCCGGTAAACTCTCAGCTTCCACGGTATCATGAAGAGACACAATAGCATAACCAGCCCTCCTTTGCCCATACACAACAGTACTACTGCCATCCGTATACCATTCCAAGTCAGCATTTGGGAGTGGCTGATCTTTCAGATCTGGGCGGCTAGAATACTGAACATCTATGATTTCTAAACAGTCATGTTCCTGCTTTTCTGTCTCTGGTAGCAGTGTAGCTGGATTAAGGGAGGGACAGGTCTCCAGGGTGACTTCAGGATTCTCTAACAGCTTCGCCTGGTACCGAGCAACCCGAGCCTGTGTGAGCCAAAGACCACCCTTAGTGTCCAGCAAGGCTCGGACCATATGGGGAACATACACTTGCACAGTTCCTCCCAGTGTCAGCTTCTCAGCTTCCCCAAGCACTAGAGCAGTAGCTGCGACCGCCCTCAAACAGGCTGGACATCCCTTTGAAACTTGATCCAGTTGTTTAGAAAAGTATGCCACAGGACATTTCCAGGCACCTAATAGCTGGGTAAGCATTCCCAAAGCTACCCCTTTTCGTTCATGCACATACAGTTGGAACAGCTTAGATATATCGGGCAAACCCAGGGCTGGAGCTTCCATTAGCTTCCTTTTCAAGATTTTAAATGCCCTGTCCGCTTCTGGGGACCAGTGAAAGGGGTCATGATCCGCTCCCTTAACACATTCATACAGAGGTTTAGCCCACAGTCCAAACTCTGGAATCCATATTCTGCAAAAACCTGCCATGCCCAGGAATGCCCTAAGCCGTTTACGGTTGCTGGGGATGGGAACTTGGCAGATAGCCTCCTTCCTTTCGTTTGAGAGCTGTCTCTCTCCCTGCCTGATGTGAAATCCCAGATATTGAACCTCTGAAAGAGCAATTTGGGCTTTGCTTTGAGATACCCTGTATCCTCGCAGTCCAATAAAGTTTAGGAGACTCACAGTAGCTCTGAGACAAGGGATTAGACCCACAGCAGCAATCAACAAGTCATCTACATATTGCGGCAGGAGGGCTCTGTCTGAATTATCCCACTCCTCCAAGTCTCTGGCAAAGCCTGTCCAAACAGAGTGGGGGAATTTTTAAATCCTTGAGCCAATACTGTCCAACAAAGCTGCTTTTTAACCCTTCGTTTGTCTTCCTTATGCCTTGCAGTATTTTGCAGATCTCACAGTTGCTTGGGCACATTCAGGCCCCCCTTTCTCTTGGTTGTCAGCCAAGTCTTGGCTGTGAACACTGTCCTTGGATGGCCTGCTAGCTGTATTTTCCTCTCAGTTAACTCATTCTGTTCTCTTTCCTTCTCCCTTTCTTGTCTTCTTCTAACTTCCAAAGGAACCTTCCACTCTTCACTCATACACCTCTTCTCCAACTATTAACACATACTCATTGCCATCATACACCTTTCCCGTAACATAACTTCTGTACAGAGCTTTGAAGCAACAAACCAGGACGAGCACACTCACTTCTGAGGATTCCACTCTGTACAACTTCTGGTGTCCAATAGCTTTCCCTTTAAACCTTAAATGCCTTCTCCGTCTTCATCCTTAGCCTTGGCTATAACCTGATTCCGCTCCACTTCGGACAACAGGGTTCTCATAAGTATATTACAATCATCCCAGTCAGGCTTATGGCTAGCTAGACACCCTTCAAAGATAGAAATGAACTTGCTTGGATTCGTTGAGAATTCTCCTGCCTCTGCCTTAAAAGCAGCCAGATGTACAGGGTTAAAAGGTACATGCGAGTAGACAGATACTATCTGTGCTGGCCGTTCTTGTGTTCCCGGACGGGCTACCACACTCTCAGTAATCAACGGATACAATCCCACGGGGGGGGGGGGGGGTACTCTCTGAAGCCTGTGGGGGTGGAGGAGCCGAAGGGGACACCGATTCTGGCATTACAACAGTGGGAGGGTTCTGGGGTTTAGCAGCCGTTACTACCGAGCCTGTCGGAGTCAAATGGCACTTGAGCAAAATATCAGTCCTATTTCTTAACACCATAAACGTATACGCATAGAGATGTTCATTCCATTTACCGGTTCTCTGACAAAACAAAAGCAATTGAAGGATCGTGTTGTAATTAAGTGATCCTTCCGGTGGCCACCTTTCTTGGCACTCTAGCTGGTACTGAGGCCAATCAACTGTACAGAACCTTTTCAATTTACTTTTAATCAACTGATCAGATCCAAACACCTTCCAGTTCACCAGAATGCATTCTAAAGGTGTACACTGTACCCTGCCGGCTGTACTCTGTCCCTGCCCCATACCAAGGGAGACTCTGGGCGTCCCCAGGTCACAACAGGCAGACACTGGGCGTCCCCAGGTCACAACAGATAAGTCCCCACTGGACTGTTCCTACCTTATCCAAGGGTCCGGTTCTGCACCGTCACCGTCGCCCTATCAACGGGACCGGTTCCTCACCGTCGCCCGCAGCTGCTTCTCCACTGTCTGTGTGCGTTGCACCGTTGTGCCCTCCGGGGTCGAGCAAACCACGTCTCCGCCGAGGCCCCCGATGAAGTCACCGGTGCGCGCTGGGCGTCGGTCGTTGCTGTAATCCGTCGGCCACCAGGAGGGATCCGGGCAAGGCTAAATTTCAGCCTCGAGCCCACCCAGGGACGCCAAAACTGTTGCCTGCCCTAAAGGGCTCGAGGGGACAACAATGGTCCGTCGCCCGGTGTGCTTGGCACCAATAAAGACACCGAGGGGAGAAAGCAAGCCAAGTTTATTTCAGAGCTCTGAAATGGCACTAGGAGACCATCATGTCTCAAATCCAGTGCAACAAATACAAACAACTTTTACCTTTTATACTCCAAACTGTTTACATACATCTCTTTGTTTGGCTGTTCCCCCTTACCCCTCCCTTCCAGACAACTGTTACAATAAGCTCTACATAAGCTTGTGAGAAAACTTTCTCAATCTTTGCGACCTTGAGTTAGACGCCTGCAAACTAACTACCCCGCTTCTTATCTCTATTATTTCTGCTAGTGTGAGTGAAACTGCAGCCATCTGCTAGAAACGCTGACATTACATTTCTGCTTCAGCCTACTTCAGAGCATGTAAACAGTTAGCATAGAAGTAGGTGAGAGTTCCCAAGATGGAGTTTGGGGGTTCAGATAGGCCCAGAGCAAAAGAGCTTCATCGGCACTTGTGGCCTTCCACTCTCCCGAGTTACCTGGTAGCTATGCCTAGTGGACCCCAACAAGCCCATAACCCCAGCCAGAGCCTGAACCCCCTCCCAGACCCTCACCCCCTGGCCCAACCCTGAGCCTGCTCCTGCTCTCCAAACCCTTTGGCCCCAGCCCGGAGCCCCCTACTGCATCCCAAACCCCTCATCCCCAGCTCCATCCCAGAGCCAGCACCCCCAGGCAGAGCCCTCACCCCTTCCTGCACCCCAACCCCCTGCCTCAGTCCGGAGCCCACTCTTGCACCCAGAACCTCTGATTTCTGGCCCAACCCCGGAGCCCGCACCCCCAGATGGAGCCCTCACCCCCTCCCGCACCCCAACCCCCTGTCCCAGCCCACTGAAAGTGAGTGAGGCTGGGGGACAGCGAGCGATGGAGGGAGGGGGACTAGAGTGAGTGGGGGCAGGGCCTTGGGGAAAGGGTAGGGCCAGGGTGTTCCATTTTGTGAAATTAGAAAGTTGCCAACCCTGGGTGATGCCCTGCTCTGTATATAGTCGCGAGAGCGTGGCTGACAACATTCTAGGAGGCTGGAGGAAAATGTAGTTCTCAGAAAATCTGGAAGGTTCCATGAGATCCTATAAAGGTCACGAACATTCTAGGAGGCTAGTGAAAAATGAATCCACATATGGAATACCTGAAACATTTTACTTCAAACATTCTGGTTTCCCTTTTTTCGCTAACGACAAAAACCGCACCCCGAGCCCGGCACCCCCCAAACCCGGCACCCCGGGTGGTTGCCTGGGTCACCTGCCCGTAAATCTAGCCCTGTTGCCATCTCCCATTGAAGCTAAGAATGATGGGCCTGATTCTCTTCTAACATACATCAGTGTAAATCAGGAGAAATGCACTGAAATCAATGGCCGTCATATGGTGTAAGGGACAGGAGAAGGAGGCCCAGCATTTCACAGTATCTCCCCTCACTGATCGTATTAAAGGCCCTGCAACTAGACAGCCAGATTCTCAGCTAGTGGAAATTTGAGAAGCTATCTTACATTTGGTCTTAATTTTGTTTCCACTCAGGGGAGAGAGAGCGAGCTCCGGGAGTGAGGATAAAATGTTTATTGGGAGATAAGATGTTTCTGTATCTCTCTATAAAGAGCCAAGTGGGATGTGAGCTGGGGGTAATGGGCAGAATCCTCATCTGTTGTAAATCAGCAAAGGTCTGTTGTAGTCAGTGGTGCTACACTGATTTACACTAGCTGAGGATCTGGCCCTATATAACTAAAAGGGAAATGAAGGAAACTTATTAAATAAAAGTTTTATTTAACTTTTTAAAATTGTAATTTTATTGATCTGTTTCTTATATGTGTTTAATAAAAGGTTCTCTCTCTCTCTCTCTCTGTATATATACATATATTTAATGGTGGTGGTTGCAACAGGAGAAGGTGCCAGTGATAACCTGACACAAGACCCCAAACCACACTTATGTGTTTAATGTTGTAACAGTACAAAAGGGTTTTAATATTATCGCAGCCCAATAGGCCCAAGGCATCAACCCAACAGACTAAGATTCTATTCCCAGTGCTGGGAAGGGAGCAGGTTATAACAGTTAGAGCACAAGAGACTGAGAGTCAGGAAACCTGGGTTCTATTCTTAGTTCTACTGCTGATTTGTGGGGTTACTTTGTGCAAGCTCCTAACCCTCTATGTCCCTTAGTTTCCCCTTCAGTGCAGTGGGGGCTGTAATATTAACCCATCTCCTGGTGGGACTGAGAATTATTTAATGTCTGTCTGTAAAGAGTTTTGAGCTTAGACAGAGGGTGCTAGGGAAGGGCAAAAAATTATTCTTAGAGCTGAGTCCAAATCATTAAGTGAGCATCTGGAGCTGAAAATTTTCTGTGTTTCCATAAGTGTTTGGATCCAGGATTCTGGTTCTGAACTATTATAGAGATCAGGGACAATCATGGAGTTCTGATCCAGATTGGAACATTCCCCAACTTCGTGTTTGATTCCAAGGTCTTTTGTTGGGTTCTAAGCTGCCTAAGCTGTGCTTCTTCATTATTTAAAATAATGTTTAGTATTAATAAAAATTATTTTAATTTAGATTAAAAATATAATGGGGAAAATTTCTAGCTTCATTAAAATTTTCAAGCTCCTTTTCTTTTTTACTGTGCCTTAATTTTTGCCTTGAACAAAGTTGATCCAGTCCCTTTTACTCTATCCACCTCTTGCCAGTATCGCTCTCCACCTCCAATGTTTTATTGCTATTTTTCCTTGCAGGCACATGTCAGACTGAGACTATGGGAAGAGAATTCATCACCTCCTACATGGACGACTGTGGGAACTCTAGTCAATTTGAAGTGCAAATTACTGGCTACTTTGCCTTCACTTCAGTGTCTGTTTCCATCTCCAATTACCCATTTGATAAGACGATTATGGTAAATCGGGGAGAGATGGTGCGGGTCAGCCTACCAGAGTCAGTGGGAATTAAGGGTGTTATCAAGTTCTCCAAGGTGGTCCTAGTCAAGGCTGACAAAGATATCTCAGTAGTGTCTGTCAGCAACAAAGATGTGAACCCTGAGACCACTGTGCTGTATCCTGTCTCCAGCTTGGGAAATGAACACTACATAGTGACTCCCCCTACAGAATCCTTAGATAGTTACCCAGAGTTCTCTGTTATGACATACGAAGACCGCAACCCTGTGACGGTCCATGTGAAAGGCAAGTTACGTTATGGAACAAGGGTCTACTCCACTGGTGACACACTGAAAATTATACTCCTTGCTTTCCAAGGCTACCAGTTACAAGGCATAGCAAATGTGTCTGGCACCAGGATTGTCTCAGAAAAGCCAGTGGCTGTTTTGGTTGGCCAGGTGTGTTTCTGTACTAGCACAAAATGCAACCATGTCTTTGAGCAGCTCCTACCAGTTTGCAGCTGGGGTACAACATACATCATTCCTCCCTTACCCTGGCAGAAAGTAGATGAAATAGTCTACATCACTGCTTCCCAGAGCACAACTGTGTTGTATCAACTAGGGGAACAGGCAGAGACTGTTACTCTAGCAGGAGGCAGTGTACTCCAGCGTCCTGTCAAGCCCTCGATCCCAGTCTACATCTCTGCTAATGTGGGCATCCAGGTGGTGTTCTACAGCGTGGGTGCACCTCTCCCTAATTCCTCCCACGCCTTCCTGATGAATGTTCCAGATGTTGCCAGTTACTGCAGGATGTATTCTATAAATGCCCAGCAGGGCTTCGAGAACTTTGCCTTGATGGTGGCCAATACATCAGAGACTGGTGCCATCATCCTAGACAATCAGCCTGTAAGGGATGTGGTGTGGAACCGAGTCCCTGGCACTGAGTTCGTTTGGAGCCTGCATATGCTTGCACCTGCCATCAGATCTCATGCTGTGGAACATCCCAGCTCTCCATTTGCGCTCCTGAGTGTTGGCACTGCTGCCATGGACAGCTATGGGATTCCGGGTTCCTGCAGGAAGGGTGAGTAGCATGGGTTTTAAATTGATTTTGACCATAGTTTGTGTCCATGCTACAAAGAAAACAGTGTCACAACCAGGGAGGCAACCATGGGCCTGGTGTAAAGTCTATTGATTTTGATGGGGCTCCATTGAGTTACACCAGCTGAGAATTTGGCCCAAGACGCCATCCTAGGCCACCACTAGCCACAGTTACTCAGGCTGTGTCCATACTACAGCAGTGACAGCAGCACAGCTACGGCGCCGCAGCTGTGCCTCTGTAGCACTGTAGTGTAGACACTTGGTACAGCGATGGAAGGAGTTTTTCTGTCACTGTAGTTAATCCACCTGCTGAGAGGTGGTATCTAGGTTGACGGAAGAATTTCTAGTGCAGACATATCTTGATGAGACTCCGGCCTTTTAGAAGTACAATAGCAGGGTTAGAACACTTCTGGGGAAGGGAAACGTCTCGACTATATATGTAACAACCGTCATCTTGGTTATCACCAAAGATGAAACCCAGGACTTTGTAACTGAATGACCCACTACTGTTTGAGCTAAGGGATGAACTCCCATAGCTAGGAGCTGTAGCAGAACCAGACCCTTGGTGGACCAGCCCCTAGAGGACACATAACATACACTGATTAATGAGATACACAGGTAAAGCTTAAGTGAGTATTAACTAGGTGATGTGTGGACACACACCAGGCTTTTAGGGCCGAATGTATTGCTAACTGATTAGAGACTTAGTTGAAAGTTGTCAGACAGACAGGGCTTAAGGGATCAATGAAGTTAAAGGGAGAAAACACCTGCTGGGTTTCAGTAGATCATCAACTTTGTATTCTGGTAGGAAGAGAGGATGGCCCTTGTGCCTAAAGTGCTTGGCTAGGACTCAAGTGATCAAGCTTCCATTCCCAGCTCTGTCCTAGAGTCCCTGTTTGTGTGTGGGCTTAGGTGTGTCACTTAGGCCAAGATTTTCAAAATTGCCTTGTGATTTTGGTTGTCTAACTTGAGACCTTAAAGGGGCCTGATTTTCACAGTGTGAGTGCTCAGCACTTTTGAAAGTCAGGGCCCTTTTAAGATGTCTCAAATCACGAGACACTTTTGAAAATCTTAGCCCTGCAGATGTTGACCTGATGTAATTGTCCTGCCTCTCTTTCTGTTGCTAGATGTTACATTTAAATACCAGACTGAGACTCCACATATAAAAGAGCAGTTGGAGATGTGCAAAGATGTCTTTCTGCAGGTACATCGAAGGGGTTTATTTGGGCTTTGAGGGTTTTCACAAAGAGTACACAGAAAACTTTGAGCCTGAGAATTCTCAGCTTATCCAGGGTTTACCACTGACTGGAGTGGGAGCAGAATTAGTGGAACACCAGGTGCTTCTGAAAACTAGACCATATCATGCTTAGGTGTGTGATGCCCCCACTGTACATCAGAGTTCTGCAGTTAAGGCACCAGTCAGAGATACAGGAAGTCAGAGTTCGATTCCCATCTCTGCCTCAGACTCACTGTGTGACTTTGGGCCATTTGCTCAGTGTCTCTGTGCATCGGTTCCCCACATGTAGAAGGAGGATAATAATACTTATAAAATCGCTGTGAGGATGGGAAGGAGAAATTCATTACTATGTGAAATATCAGCGTGTCTGTGGGTTTCACCACACTTAGCCTTAACGTGACATAATCTGTAGCATTCCAGTGGGACACCCAGCCAGCCATAGGTCAAAGCAACATCGCTCTGCAGAACCATTAACCTTAATTTTGGGTGGCGTTTCCATGCTTTCAGAAATAACCCATTTCCTCTGATTCTTCTGCAGGGCAGCAACAGTGAATTTTGCTCCTTCGTGAATTCAACCTTAGTGAATTTGGAGACCATGTATGCCCAGGACAGAACAGTATCGCTGAAGGTCAGAGGTTCTGCCCCTATGTGTGCGGGCGCTCTATGGCCAAATGCCCTGAGCACTGGAATAGCAGTCTCACTTTGGGGGGAATTGTAGCTGCTCTTCAGAAAAGGGGTGTGTGTGCGCATGTGCATGCTCTCTAGCTTAAGTGGCAGGGGATCTGGGTTCTGTCCCCACTGGTCCTAGGAAGATCCAGATTGCTTCCGGGGGCAACACAGAGAGAACCTAGATGCCTGCTGATTTGTTGCAATGTTCTCCGGCACCTACACTGAAGGGACCAGGGATGAGGAGCGAATGACAGGGCGTTAGCCCTCCCCTGGCTTCAGGTTACTCTGGAGTCCTGAGCAAGCCTCAGTAGCCTCACTCGCTCTGTGAAGGGCTCCCTCTTTGAGAATGCTGCAGTCCCTCTGAGTGGGGAAAGTCACTATGAACCCATATGTCCCTAAGAGGGTCATTGTTCCCCTGGTAGTCTGAAGAATGTGTCTCATGAACCACTGAAATCCTCCCTCCTTCTCAGGGTGTTTCCTTTCCCAATCCCAGGAAGTCGCTGGCCCCTTTGGTTCCTTCCTGAATAGCTCCACCCTCAGTGCTGGTGGGAACGAGAGCAAGAGGGAGGTGGCCTCTGCCGTGACGTTCCTCCTGCAGAGTGTGGAATTGGCTGCACTGACGGCTGCTTTGAAGTCTCCGGAGATGAAGATCCAGAACATGACAACAGAGTCTATGGGTGAGGCGGATGGGAGGCTCCCACACCACCTGGTGGTGTCTGTGAGATAGGGGGTTATACTCTTTTCAATACAGAACACCACTGCAGCCTCGCTGCCCCTCTCTCAGGGTTTATAACCCAGCCATAGGCGGCAGGTGAACAAGCCATTGAGAGATGCTAACCATTGAGAGAGACGAGCCCCCGGCCCCTCCCTCTCTGCCCAAGGCCCCACCCCTCCCGTTCCACCCCCTCTCTTCGGCTGGAGCCCAGAACAACCCACCCCCATCCCTGTGCTACCCCAGCTCTGGAGCGCCAGGTGGGCAGCGCAGCAGGAGCACCCCCAGCCCTGGAATGCCGGGGAGCCGGAGCGTCCCCAAATCCAGAGCTGGGCGGATGGGCAGGCAGCATGACACGGCATGGCCCTGGGCCAGCACCCCCAGCCCTGGGCCTTGTGAGCACCATCCCCAGCCTGCCTGCCCCCGCCTCTCAGCCACAGAAGAGCCGGAAGGGAACTGGAAGCATGCAGGAGCGGACCTGGGGACAGAGCCTGGGTGGGTCCAAGGCAGGCTGTTTGGAGAGGCACAGCCTTCCCCGGCCTATGCTACCCGCCACCCATAAATGCAGCCCTGGGACTTTGCAGCAATGGCAGCTTCCTGAGAGGGTTTTAAAAGCAATGCCAATCTCCTGTCGCCACAGGCAGCTGCCATTGCATCCTCCTTTCACTCCATCCCCCAGCAATACCCCATCCTGCTGCTTCCCCTGCTAAAGTGCAGAGGTGAGTCAGCAGGGAGAAGTTGCCTTCTGAGTCTTCGCACAGTGGCATCTTCATGGGGACACACGGATGATAGATCATAGAAGGTCAGCCAGAGGGGCTCAGGGAAACACAGAGAAATGGAGGTGAGGAGAAAGGGGGAAGGGGTGGTGGGATTCCGAGAGAGTGGAGCTCCGAACCTGCCTTGCCCTTGCAGCAAGAGGCTTTGCCATTTCCCTCCCCAGCTATCGAGACGCTCCTCGTTGTCCCGGCTGCAGGTCCCTGTGATGAGGTCTTCAGGCTGATTGCTCAGGAGGAGACAATGGACATTCACTGTGATACGGTCACCAGAGCAGCGACAGAAGGTACCATCTTGGTGCTTCCCTTTAACTAGACACCAAACCTCAGCCCTAGTTCTCCCCTTCCTCTTGCCCCAGGCTGGCTTGCTTGCCTTTGTTATCCTGACACTGGTGTGGACCTTGTTGGCTGAGACAGTGTTTCTCAGGCCATTGAGGTCTGCAGAGCCCTTCATTCCTGGTTGTTCCGCAGCATGAAAACCGAGCAGTGGGGGGACAGGCAGGAGAGAAAAGCTTTGATAGGCATATGAACTGGTCCAGAGAATGGAAAGATCAGAGATCTGTTGGCCCAACACATGATGTCCTGATGATGAGCCCAGCTAGGACCCAGGTTGATGTGCGTGACTTTCTGGAATGGAACCAGGATAATATTTACCAATTTTACTACAATTTTCAGGCCAGTATGACCTAACTGGGACTGGTTCTTAATTCTTTATCACCAAGGAAGGCTCCTCACTAAGCAACCCCTCTGCCTCTCCTAACCAAGAAAAACTACGGCTTCACATCAGTGCCTTTCACGTAGGGCTGTCTAGCTAGCTGGATAATGTACAATATGGAGGTATGATTTCTAAAGAGCACTAACGTACTGTGCATTAATTGGTCTGTATAGACCCTACTTGTGTGCACTAAAGTTTCCTAGTGTGCTCTAATATACGTTAGTGCACTTTAGGAATCACACTCCCCTAGTGCATGCCAAATGTTTGGAACATAGAAGCACTTTTGCGGAAGAAGAGGGAGGAGGCAATATATTCTAGTGGTTAAAGCTCAAACTGCTAGCCAGGACTCCTGGATTCTTTTCCCAGCTCTGCCCCAGACTCACTGTGACCTTTGGCACCTGGCTTGCTCTTTCTTTGTCTCAGTGTCCCTGGCTCTATGATGAAGCATCATTTCATGTTTTCAGATTCTGGGGCTGTTGCTTTTATTTCTTACTCCACCCTGGACTCCATCATTGACAAGAGATTTCTCAAGGAGGGAGATCTAATGGCTGATGAGAAATTGAGGAATTTTCACCTGAATTCCAGGGTGGTGAGTGGGGCTGTTGGAGATGGGAGGTTCATGAACCTCTCCAAACCTGTGAACTTCACCCTGCGCCATAGACAGGTGAGTGTAGATCCTTTTACTTTGCTCTGTGGCCAGGGCTCCAGCTGGTCACTTAAAAGGTGCGTCTCCTGCAGGGCATTTGAGTTGTGTTGCCTTTCTGGACTGAGAAACAGTTATCTGAGAAAGAGAGGGAACTTCTTTAGTCCTGACACAGGTGCTGTTTTGGTGGAGGATGTTACGTAGGGTTCACACCAGACCTGATTGGGTTATGATTCATCGTGTAAAATGCTCTAGAGTAATAACTATGCCTGGTTCACCCCTTACAGAAAGAATAATTGGAAGGCAGGGGCAGGGGGGAAAGGACACGGACAGGGTTAAGCGGGCTGAGGCTTGGGCCGCAGCTGGGTTGGGTCTGGGGCCAGGAGTAGGGCCAGAGCCATGGTAGGGGGCCAAGGCTGGGGATGGGAGTAGCACAGCAACTGGGCTGCGGTGAGGGCCAGTAGCCGAGCCTTTGGCCAGGTGCTGCTCTGCTCCCAGCCCCGCCCCTGCCTCCAGCCTCGGCCCTGGGCCGGGAATGGAGCCGCAAGGGGCTGGGGCTGGGAGTGGAGCCATGCTGAAGCTCAGGACGATGCCAGACATGGGGCTGGAAGTCAGAGATGTGGCCAGGGCCGTCTCTAAGATTTTTGCTGCCCCAAGCAGAAATAATTTTGGCCGCGCCCCCCCCCCCTGTTTTTTTCTTACCCCACCCCCGGCCCCGCCTCAGCTCCGCCACTTCCCCAAATCCCCAGCTCTTCCTCCTCCCCCCAGGCTCTCAAGCCTAGGAGGGAGGGGGAGAAGCGGCGCGCGCGCCGCGGCCACTCGGAGTCTCCCCCTCCCTCCCAGGCTCTCAAACCTGGGAGGGAGGGGGAGCAGCGGCGTGCGAATCAGCTCTTTCACGCACCGTGGTGCGTGAGAGGCAGCAGCGGAGGTGAGCTAGGGCGTCCGGGGCACATTTTTAGGGGCGGCATTCTGGCGCCGGCCATGCCGCCCCTAAAAATGTGCCGCCCCAAGCACCAGCTTGTTTTGCTGGTGCCTAGAGCCGGTCCTGGATGTGGCTACCGGTGGGAGCGGAGCAGAGCTCGGGGTGGGGAGGGGCTGGGTGGTGCTGTCATGTCCCTCCAAAGGTTCCTCTGTGCCCCCATAGGGGGCACAACCCACGGTTTGGGGACCTCTGCCCTATAGATAGCAGAGTTCAGGGAACTAGCATGAGATGGTGCCTTCTTTGATAAAGTAATGAACTTGCTAGGGTGCATGTGGGTATTTGTGGGCAGGTGTGTGAATGCCTTTCAGTAGTTCAAATCGGAACTGCACAATTGTGTGTCATAGACCCTACAGTGCTGAAAGTTAAGGGAATTACCACTTTAGCTCTGGGATTGGGGGTTTGTGCTATTTTAGCTGGAGGTTCTTCTTCGAGTGGTGTCCCTGTGGGTGCTCCACTCTAGGTGTTGGTGTGTCCCTGCGCTGGAGATCGGAGATTTCTCGCAACAGTACTTGGTCGGGGGAAGGGCATGCACAGGAGTCCACTACCCTGGTGCAGAGCGCGGCACAGGCAGTGGCACCATGATCAATGCTGCCACCACCGGCACTGACCCAAGACTTGCTGCTGCCTAACAAGCTGAATCCAACACCGGTCAGCGCTCCAACGGTTGACTGCAACCCCAAGGCAGGACCTGCGTCCTGCTGACATAGCAGTTTCTTCGGCACTGCAGTCACCACTGCTCGGCACCGAACACTCCCCAAGCTACATAGCACGGTACCATCCTTCATCTCCTGCACCACTCTGCATGCATAGTGGCGAGGAAGGAGAGGTGCAGGACAATGGCTTCTCCTCTCAACATTCATCCCCATCCCATGAGACCTACATGGAATGCTGTGAAGCCTAAGCCTCATCCCGCTGATCATTCACAGCCCTGGTATGAACAGCACTGGCCTTACCCATTACCACCTGTGACAGTACCTCCCATAAGGCTTTATGGGAATATGACATAACTGGAATATGTTTTGTACTGCCTGTGCCATGTAATGTATCTCTGTAAAGGTTCTGGTCTACTGTATCTATTCATCCTATTTGTACACATATATCATTTTCTACTTGAGGGTAAGAATATGGGCTGTATACTTGCTTGGTTTCCAAGTAAGCTTTGTGAGGCATTTGGTCAGCTTCTTTAGGAAGGAATTCGCCAGGTTAAGTACCTGATCAGGAAATACTTGGGGAACAATGCAGCTTGGAATACTCCAATCCACATAAGAAGTCTTCCTGGAGACCTACAAGATACCATGTGGACAATGGCTTCTGCCTGTAAAGGCTGAGTCATGCATGGATATGTAACTTGTCCAGGTGACTCCAGAACTCCATCTTCTTTTTAATTTTAAATTTTTTAATTAATTAATGGAGATATCTGATCTCCTAGAACTGGAAGGGACCTTGAAAGGTCATTGAGTCGAGTCAAGTCCAGCCCAGTCCTGCCCCGTCCCCTGCCTTCACTAGCAGGACCAAGTACTGATTTTGCCCCAGATCCTTAAGTGCCCCCCTTAAGGATTGAACTCACAACCCTGGGTTTAGCAGGCCAATGCTCAAACCACTGAGCTATCCCTTCCCCCCTTGGAGCTGGACTTTGCATAGGAGTGAGGCAGGGGGTCTCCACCCACAAGAGAAAGTCTATTTAAACCCGTGGAAGACCCCTCCATTTTGTCTTCAGCTGGCTAAAGAGAGTGCCTCTCCACCCTCCAGGATAGTTGAAAGAAACTGGAACAAAGGACAATAACTACAGGGGGTGCGAGTGATTGCTGGACCCAGGCTAAAAAGAGATTAGTCTATAAAAGGGAGCATTCTGGAACTGGTGAGGATCTTATCTGTATTCAGTTTGATTAGACATAGATATGTGCATTTTATTTTATTTTGCTTGGTGACTTACTTTGTTCTGTCTGTTACTACTTGGAATCACTTAAATCCTACTTTCTGTATTTAATAAAATCACTTTTTTACTTATGAATTAACTCAGAGTATGTATTGATACCTGGGGGAGCAAACAACTGTGCATATCTCTCTATCAGTGTTATAGAGGGCGAACAATTTATGAGTTTGCCCTGTATAAGCTTTATACAGGGTAAAACTGATTTATTTGGGTTTAGACCCCATTGGGAGTTGGGTATCTGAGTGTTAAAGACAAGCACACTTGTGTGAGCTGTTTTCAGGTAAACCTGCAGCTTTGGGGCAAGTAATTCAGATCCTGGGTCTGTATTGGAGCAGACGGGAGTGTCTGGCTCAGCAAGACAGGGTGCTGGAGTCCTGAGCTGGCAGGGAAAACAGGGATAGAAGTAGTCTTGGCACATCGGGTGGCAGCTCCCAAGAGTGTTTCTGTGATCCAACCCGTCACACCACCTTACCCCATTCAATGGCCATAATGGGGTCCTTGGTCCACATACCAGAACCCCTATTCTGGTCCCCCTTCCCCAGCAACAAGAGGTTTCAGAGTACACCCATCCTTACCACACAGAGAAACCTCTGACCCCCCTGAGACAGAGATAAAAGAGGAAGAGATACTATCTCAGGCAGACCTGGATGATTCACCACCTCTCCCACACTCATCTTCTGCACCAGACAAAGCGGTGACACTGTCTACCTCAATGACACCAGATGACCTGAAACAGTTCCAAGAACTCTTCAAAAGAATAGCAAACAGCCAAGAAATTGCCTTACGTGAGGTGCAGGAGAAACAACATAAGTTGTTAAAAATCTTACAACTGGCATCATCGACCAAGATTGCCTTCCCCATGGATGAGGCTATAATGGAGCCTGCGGAGGTAATATGGCAAACACCGGCATCGGCACCACCCACCAGCAAAAAGGCTGGCAGAAAATATTTCATTCCAGCCAAAGGCATGGAATTTTTGTTTTCACACCGTCAAGCCTGTTTTCTGGTACTAGAGGCTGCTAATCAGTGCAGTAAACAGCCTCATTTCCGCTCCATACCGCAAGATAAAGAACACAAGAGACTGGACCTCTTTGGGCGGAAAGTACTCGTCAGCTACCCTTCTGCTTAGAGTTGCCAACTATTCTGCTCTACTAGCGAATTACGACTACTTTAACTATAGTAAAATACAAGAGCTCATGGAAGACTTCCCCAAAAATAAACATCCTCAACTCAATGCCATTATCAACGAGGGTCAGTTAATAGCCCGCACAGCGCTGCAAGCCTCAATGGATGTAGCAGACACAGCTGCCCAAACAACTGCAACAGCAGTGGTTCTGAGAAGAACATCATGGTTGCAGGCTTCGGGAATTCCAAAAGAACTACAGCTAAAAGTGGAGGACATCCCCTTCGATAGGAATAAACTATTCTCATCTCAAACAGACGACGTCTTCCATACCATGAAGGTCTCCTGAACGACACCGCATACACTAGGCATACACCCACCGCCTGACAAATGCCCTCACTTTACATCATACCAGAGGTCATGAGACACCTTGTTTAACCATCAACAGCCACGATACTTCACTCAGAACAGACCCAAACAACAGGCCCAGAGACGACGAGCTCCACAGAACCAGGCCTCATCTGCCCGTCCATCTACATCTAAGACACAATTTTGTAGTCTTGGTCGAGGGTATGCATGACCTCCCCACACCTCTAGCGCCAACAGATACCCCATCCGACAATTTTGGTCATCGCCTATGCCCATTTTACCATGCCTGGGCTGTGATAACCACAGATCAATCGGTTTTGGAGATCATACAATCTGGCTACACCATTCCTTTCACAGCCATCCCCCCTACCCTCCCTCCTTCCCCGTCCCTCTTCAGGGACTCCTCTCATGAGCACCTTCTGCAACAGGAAGTAGACCACCTCCTACTGCTGGGTGCTGTAGAACCAGAACCATATCAATACCGAGGGAGGGGTTTTTATTCCAAATATTTCCTAACAGAGAAGAAAGGAGGGGGATGGAGACCAATCTTAGATCTCTGAAAACTCAACAGGTTCGTACGCAACTACAAATTCAAAACGGTCACTCTGGCCACAATAATCCCAGTGCTAGATGGGGAGGACTGGTTTGCAGCCCTCGACCTCCAAGATGCAAACTTCCATATTACAGTACATCTTGCCCACAGACAGTTCCTGCGATTCACAGTAGGACCCAACCACTACCAATAAAGGATCCTTCCCTTCAGACTGTCCACTGCTCCCCGCATATTCTCAAAAATGCTCGCGGTAGTAGCAGCACATTTACGACGCAAAGGAGTCATAATCTTCCCCCATTTGGACAATTGCCTTCTCAAGGGTGCCAATGGACAAGAAACGGCAGGCATGCTGAAGACCACAATAGACCTGTTTCACCAGCTAGGTCTACAGATAAACAAAAAGAAATCCACCCTGGAACCAACCCAGCGATTGGAGTTTATCTGAGCTGACCTAGACTCCATACAAGCCAAGGCAATATTGCCAAACCACAGATTCACTACATTGACCAATCTTATTTCCATGGTAACCATCAGCCCATAAAATTCAGTGAGGACATGCCTTCAGATTCTAGGACATATGGCAGCTATAACTTTCATAGTAAAGTATGCCAGACTCCATATTTGCTGTCTTCAGCAATGGCTGAACACGGTCTATGTACCCAGCAAACACTCTCTCAACAGACTTGTGACACTACCACCAAGAGTTATCCTCTCCCTACAATGGTGGACACAGCCAGGGAATGTATACTCTGGGATTCCCTTTCAACAAGACCCCCCATCAGTGACTATTAGAACAGAAGCCTCTCTGATAGGTTGGGGAGCCCACTTGGGTCACCACAATGTACAAGGCAAGTGGTATGTGACAGAAACTCAACTACATATCAATCTCCTGGAACTCCACATGGTACACAATGCATGCCGACACTTCCTCCTACTCATACGAGAAACCTCAATCTCTATTCTCACTGATAATGTTGCGTGCATGTTTTACATCAGTCACCAAGGGGGAGCCAGGTCTCACTCTCTATGCATAGAAGCCATGAACTTATGGAACTTGTGCATCTGCAACAATATAAACATCACAGCATCATACCTACCAGGGTGCCAAAACACTACAGCCGACAATCTCAGCAGGCACTTCTCACAGGAACACAAGTGGGAAATCCACAACAGTGTTCTTGACACAATATTCCAAAAATGGGGTCACCCAGAAATCGACCTTTTCGTCTCAGTGATAAATCACAAATGTCCACTATTTTGCTCCAGGGCAGACCTGACACCGGGATCGTTAGGGGATGCCTTCCTCATCCTGTGGAACGCATCACTCATGTACGCCTTCCCACCGATCCCACTGATCCCACGGGTCATCCGCAAGATACGACTCGACAGAGCATACATCATTATCATTGTCCCCACATGGCAGAGACAGACTTGGTTTCTGTACCTCTCACATCTAGCAGTCTCTGCCCCACAACCGCTGCCTTTCCGGACGGATCTTCTGTCCCAGAGCAAGGGCCTGACGCTCCATCCAGACCCAGCGAAACTCCATCTCAAAGTGTGGCTCCTCTCTGGTTCCAGCATGGGGAATTGAACTGTTCGGAGAAAGTAAAACAGGTATTACTAAATAGCTATCACCTCACCACTAGAAATACTTACCACCACAAGTGGAGAAGATTCTCTCTTTGGTGTCAGCAAAAACAGCTGGATGCGACCAAGGCGCTGCTATCTATGATCCTAGACTACCTACTAGAACTGAAGGAAACGGGGTTAGCCATAAACTCTATTAAAGTACACCTGGCTGCCATCACGGTCCTCCACAGACAGATAGAAGGGGCTTCAATATTCACTCACCCAATTACACAGCTAGGCGCTTTCTAGCAGGTATACAGAACATGTACCCAGAAGTACGGCAACCTGCACCACCCTGGGATCTCAATCTTGTGTTCAAATGTCTCACAAGACCACCCTTCGAACCTCTAGCAACCTGCTCGCTCCTTCATATGTCAATGAAGGTCGCATTCCTAGTGGCAATCACGTCTGCCAGACGTGTCAGCAAAATAGGAGCATTGATGGCTGAACCACCATACACTGTATTTAACAAAGACAAAATTATGTTAGCATCCTCACCAAAATTCTTGCCCAAAATGGCTACACATTTTCATATTAACCAAAACATACACTTACCTGCCTTCTATCCCAAGCCATATAACGACTCTTGAGAAGCAACGTTGCACATGCAAGATGTCAGATGGGCTGTAGCCTTCTACTTGGACAGAACTAAACCATTCCACAAGTCACCAAGACTATTCGTCTCTACAGCAGAGCGCTCCAAGGGCTCTACAATATCGACCCAGAGACTCTCCAAATGGGTCTCTACCTGTAACTTGCTACCATCTGCATCACAAAGAACCCCCTGTGGGCATCAGATTCCCACTCAACATGAGCCATGGCGACATCAATCACATTATTGAACAATATCCCCTTAATAGATATTTGTAGAGCTGCAACCTGGACATCAGAGCATGCTTTTGCAAAGCATTATGCTATCACCCAAGGCCTTGTCTCATACTCTATCGTTGGCCTCACTGAGCTCTCATCACACACTTATACATACCTCTGAAACCTTACCACCCCTGGTGGGGGTACTGCTCTACAAGCATATAGAGTGGAGCACCCACAGGAACACCACTCGAAGAAGTAGAAGTTACTTACCTTGTGCAGTAACAATGATTCTTCGAGATGTGTGTCCCTGTGGGTGCTCCACTACCCACCCTCCTCCCCTCTACTTCGGAGTTCACACAGCCAAGCTCTGGGGTAGAGAAGGAATGGAGGGGACGGTCAGGGGAGTGTGCACTACAGGAGGTGCCAATGGCTGCATGAGACAACTCCTGTGCACGCCCTTCACCCGACCGAGTACTGCTGTGAGAAATCTCCTATCTCCAGTGCAGGGATGCACCGACACCTAGAGTGGAGCACCCACAGGGACACACATCTCGAAGCACCATCGTTACTGCACAAGGTGAGTAACTTCTTCATCTTGCTTGTATGTACACTGCCAATGAGATGTCCCAAATGGTTGTTATGTGCAGCACAATGAGAGCCATGAAGCCATTGATGACTTCAGGTTTATTACTGTGTATTAGAGATTTGTGACAAAAGAAACGGTATTCTCCCCATGATCCAGTGAAGATGATGATGATGGGGTGTTTTTGTTTCCAGGCAAAGAAAGAGGAGGAAGAGACTCGCTGCGTTCATTGGAAATTCATCGCTGGGAATGGCATCTGGCCTAAGGATGGCTGCACTGTTCTCCACACAAACAGCACTCACACCATCTGCAGCTGTGACCATCTCTCCAGCTTCGCACTCCTTATGGGTCACACCAGAGTTAAAGGGAGAAAACACCTGCTGGGTTTAGGTAGATCATCAACTTTGTATTCTGGTAGGAAGAAAGGACGGCCCTTGTGGCTAAAATGCTAGGCAAGGACTCAAGTGATCAAGCGTCCATTCCCAGCTCTGTCCTAGAGTCCCTGTGTGTGTGGCCTTAGGTGTGTCACTTAGGCCAAGATTTTCAAAATTGCCCTGTGATTTTGGTTGCCTAACCTGAGACCTTAAAGGGGCCTGATTTTCAGAGGGTGAATGCTCAGCACTTTCAAAAGTCAGGGCCCTTTTAAGATGTCTCAAATCACGAGACACTTTTGAAAACCTTAGCCCTGCAGAGGTTGACCTGATGTAATTGTCCTGCCTCTCTTTCTGTTGCTAGATGTTACCTTTAAATCTCTGACTGAGACCCTACAGATAAAAGAGCAGTCGGAGATGTGCAAAGATGTCTGTCTGCAGGTACGTTAAAGGGGTTTATTTGGGCTTTGAGAGTTTTCACAAATAGTACACAGAAAACTTTGAGCCTGAGGATTCTCTGCTTATCCAGTCAGGGCCGGCTCTAGGCACTAGCAAAGCAAGCAAGTGCTTGGGGCAGCACATTTGTAGGGGCGGCAGGGATCCAGCAGGGGAGCTGAGAACCAACAGGGGGCCTTGGGAGCTGTAGTTCCTTGGTTAGCTCCCTGCCTATAGAGCCAGCCCTGGAGTAGGGAAAGAACTACATTTCCCAGCATTCCCTTGGCAGTGATCAACAGGAAAGGGAGGGGGAGGGAGTGAGGTAGCTGAGACTTCATGCTGCAGCTTGCTGTAAATAGAGAGCTCACTGCTAGAACGGGATGGCACTGTGAACGGGGGAACAAGTGTGCTCAAGGAGTAGAAGGCTTTGGCCCAGATATCCCCTTCAGAAGACATCCCCAGACTGGATTAGGGATATTGGTGTGACCTCACCTTGCAGCCCCCAAAGAAAGAATTGGGTGGACTAAATGGACAGTGCACCTCTCTATCTGAAGCCTAGCAAGGGAGGTACGTGGATCCCACTAGAATTTAAAATGAAAAGTAAGGGAGGGGAGGCTCTACTAGAGGACCTGGGCAGCTTTAGATACAGTACCAGGCACGTAGGAAGATTTCTACTTCTGAGCCATGGAAGCAGAAATGGACTTTTCCTTTCCAGATTTAGCTAATAGTCAGAAGGGGAATCTAGCACCTGCCTTCCAGATTTGAACACCCTCAAAATTCAGGAGTGCTGAAGCTCAATTTGGGCAGCTGTTACTTCATTTCTCCCAAATGAAATATACTGATCCACTGTAACTTGCTGTAGAAAAGTAGGATAAAATTGAGCAAGAAATGCTTCCCAGTGGTTATTAGGACTGGAATTGCTATTTTCAACAGCCATTGCCTTTTTTTTTTAAAGTTTTATTTGTTTAAAAGGAAGACAGTGATATTGCATTGGCAAATTCCCCATAGAAACAAAGAGTGGAACAAAAGAATAATAAAGGCACCTCAACTTTTCCTCATTTATGTAGGACAGTCTTATAATATGCATCCAGATATCCTCCAGTCACACAAGCTGAAAATTGTTGCACTTTACTGCAGTTCTTTAACCATATGGGAACCAATCCTGTCTGTGTTCTGTGCACATCCAAAATTCCTGCTGAATGACCCACCCTGGGAGCGAGTTACTAGTGACCCAGGGCTGGGGCGGCAGGAGGGTGCGGTTGGGTTGGGGGGGAGAGCCCAGGGCTGGGGCGGCAGCAGGGTGTGAGGAACCCCGAGGTGGAGTGGGGGGCAGCCAACATTTTTTTGCTTGGGGCGGCAAAAAACCTAGAGCCGGCCCTGTATCCAAGGTTTACCACCTGACTTCAGTGGGAGCAGAATCAATCCAACACCAAGTGCTTTTGAAAACTCAACCATAATCATGCTTAGGTATGTAACGCCCCCACTCACTGTATATCAGAGTTCTGCAGTTAAGGCACCAGCCAGAGATACAGGAAGTCAGAGTTCAGTTCCTATCCCTGCCCGAGACTCACTGTGTGACTTTGGGCAATTTGCTCAGTCTCTCTGTGCACTGGTTCCCCACTTGTAAGGGTAATAATCCTTACAAATGCCTGTGAGGAAGGGAAGGAGAAATTCATTAATATACACGAAAGCTTCAATTCTATGTGAAATATCAGTGTGTCTGTGGGCTTCACCACACTTAGCCTTAACATGTCTTAATCTGTAGGCATTCTAGTGGGACTACCAGCCAGCCATAGGTCAAAGCAAGATCACTCTGTGAAACCATTAACCTTAATTTTGCGAGGACTGTCCATGCTTGCAGAAATAACCCATTTCCTCTGATTCTTCTGCAGGGCAACAACAGTGAATTTTGGTCCTCCATGAAATCAACCTTAGTGAATTTGGAGACCATGTGTGCCCAGGACAGAGCAGTATCGCTGCAGGTCAGAGGTTCTCCCCCTACATGTGTGGGCGCTCTATGGCCAAATGCCCTGAGCACTGGAATAGCAGTCTCACTTTGGGGGGAATTGTAGCTGCTCTTCAGAAAAGGGGTGTGTGTGCGCATGTGCATGCTCTCTAGCTTAAGTGGCAGGGGATCTGGGCTCTGTCCCCACTGGTCCTAGGAAGATCCAGATTGCTTCTGGGGGCAACACAGAGAGAACCTAGATGCCTGCTGATTTGTTGCAATGTTCTCTGGCCCGTACACTGAAGGGACCAGGGATGAGGAGCGAATGACACAGGGCATTAGCCCAACACTGGCTTCAGCTTACTGTGGAGTCCTGAGCAAGCCTCAGCAGACGTACTCGCTCTGTGAAGGGCTCCCTCTTTGAGAATGCTGCAGTCCCTCTGAGAAGGTCACTATGAACCCATATGTCCCTAAGAGGGTCATTGTTCCCCTGGGAGTCTGAAGAATGTGTCTCATGAACCACTGAAATCCTTCCTCCTTCTCAGGGTGTTTTCTTTCCCAATCCCAGGAAGTTGCTGGCCCCTTTGATCCCTTCCTGAATAGCTCCACCCTCAGTGCTGGTGGGAATGGGAGCAAGAGGGAGGTGGCCTCTGCCGTGACGTTCCTCCTGCAGAGTGTAGAATTGGCTGCACTGACAGCTGCTTTGAAGTCACCAGAGAATACGACCCAGACTGTGACAACAGAGTCTATGGGTGAGGAGGATGGGAGGCTCCAACATCACCTGGTGGTGGCTGTAAGATAGTGGGTTATACTCTTCTCAATAAAGAACACCACTGCAGCCTCGCTGCCGCTCTCTCAGGGTTTATAACCCAGCAATGGGTGGCAGGTGATCGAGCCATTGAGAGAGACTAGCTCCCGGCCCCTCCCGTTCCACCCCCCTTCTTCTGCTGGAGCCCAGAGCAACCCGCCCCCATCCCCACGCTACCCCAGCCCTGGAGCACCAGGTGGGCAGCACAGCGGGAGCACCCCCAGCCCTGGAACGCCAGGCAGCCGGAGCGTCCCCAAATCCAGAGCTGGGCGGATGGGCAGACAGCATGACGTGGCATGGCCCCGGCCCCAGCGCCCGCAGCGCTGGGCCTTGTGAGCATCAGCCCCAGCCTGCCTGCCTCAGCCTCTCAGCCACAGAAGAGCAGGAAGGGAATTGGAAGCAGGCAGGAGGGGACCAGGGGGCGGAGCATGGGCGGGGCCATGCCAGGCTGTTTGGGGAGGCACAATGCTACCCCGGCCTATGCTACCCGCCAGCCATAAACCCAGCCCAGGGGCTTTGCAGCAATGGCAGCTGCCTGAGAGGGTTTTAAAAGCAATGCCAATCTCCTGTCGCCACAGGCAGCTGCCATTGCGTCCTCCTTTCACTCCCTGCCCCAGCAATACCCCTTCCTGCTGCTTCCCCTGCTAAACCGCAGAGGTGAGGCAGCAGGGAGAAGTTGCCTTCTGCGTCTTCGCACAGTGGCATCTTCATGGGGACACACGGATGATGGATCATAGAAGGTCAGCCAGAGGGGCTCAGGGAAACACAGAGAAATGGAGGTGAGGAGAAAGGGGGAGGGGGTGGTGGGATTCCGAGAGAGTGGAGCTCCGAACCTGACTTGCCCTTGCAGCAAGAGGCTTTGCCATTTCCCTCCCCAGCTATCGAGACGCTCCTCGTTGTCCCGGCTGCAGGTCCCTGTGATGATGTCTTCAGGCTGAGAGCTCTGAATGAGACGATGGACATTCACTGCAATACGGTCACCAGAGCAGCCACAGGAGGTATCATCCTGGTGCTTCCCAGGCACTCATCCCTTTAACTAGACACCAAACCCCAGCCCTAGTTCTCCCCTTCCTCTTGCCCCAGGCTAGCTTGCTTTCCTCTGTTATCCTGACACTAGTGTGGACCTTGTTGGCTGAGCCAGTGTTTCTCAGGCCATTGAGCTCTGCAGAGCCCTTCATTCCTGGTTGTCCCACAGCATGAAAACTGAGCAATGGGGGGTGAGGGGGCAGGGAGGTGAGAGAAGCTTTGATAGGCATATGAATTGGTCCAGAGAATGGAAAGATCAGAGATCCGTTGGCCCAACACATGATGTCCTGATGATGAGCCCAGCTAGACCCCAGGTTGATGTGCCTGTCTTCCTGGAATGGAATCAGGATGATAGTTACCGATTTTACTCCTATTTTCAGGCCAGTATGACCTAACTGGGACTGGTTCTTAATTCTTTATCACTAGGGAAAGCTCCTCACTAAGCAACCCCTCTGCCTCTCCTAACCAAGAAAAACTATGGCTTCACCTCAGTGCCTTTCACGTAGGGCTGTCTACCTAGCTGGATAACATGCAGTGTGCGGGTATGATTTTTAAAGAGCACTTTTAAAGAGCATTGTTCCATATAGACCCTACTAGTGTGCACTAAAGGTTCCCTAGTGTGCTCTAATATACGTTAGTGCACTTTAGGAATCACACTCCCATAGTGCATGCCAGATGTTTCCAACACAGAATGACTTCTGTGGAAAAAGAGGGAGGAGGCAATATATTCTAGTGGTTAAAGCTCAAACTGCTAGCCAGGACTCTTGGGTTCTTTTCCCAGCTCTGCCCCACACTCACTGTGACCTTTGGCACCTGGCTTGCTCTTTCTTTGTCTCAGTGTCCCTGGCTCTATGATGAAACATCATTTCATGTTTTCAGATTCTGGGGCTGTTGCTTTTATTTCTTACTTCACCCTGGACTCCATCATGAACAAGAGATTTCTCAAGGAGGGAGATCTAATGGCTGATGAGAAATTGAGGAATTTTCACCTGAATTCCAGGGTGGTGAGTGGGGCTGTTGGAGATGGGAGGTTCATGAACCTCCCCATACCTGTGAACTTCACCCTACGCCATAGACAGGTGAGTGTAGATCCTTTTACTTTCCTCTGTGCCAGGGACTCCAGTTGGTCACTTAAAAGGTGCGTCTCCTGCAGGGTATTTGAGTTGTGTTGCCTTTCTGGACTGAGAAACAGTTATCTGAGAAAGAGAGGGAGCTTCTTCAGTCCTGACACGGGGGCTGTTTTGGGGAGGACGTTACATAGGATTCACACCAGGCCTGATTGGGTTATGATTCATCATGTAAAATGCTCAGGAGTAACAACTGTCTGGCTCACCCCTTAGAGCAGGAATAATTGGAAGGAATCTCCCTATAGCAGTGGTCCCCAAACTTTTGAGGGTTGCACCTCCCAACCCGTTCACACCCCTCCCCCTGAGCCAGGGCCGGGAGCGGGGCTGTGGCTTGGGGGGGATGGGGAAGGACATAGACAGGGGTAAGGGGGCTGAGGCTCAGGCCGCAGCTGAGGGTGGGTCTGGGGCTGGGAGCAGGACCAGAGCCTTGGCCGGGAGTGGAGCAACAGTCGGGCTGTGGTGGGGGCCAGCAGCCAACCTCATGGCGGCACTGGAGCCACAAGGGGCTGGGGCTGGGAGTGGAGCCATGCTGAAGCTGGGGACGCTGCCAGACATGGGGCTGGAAGTTGGGGATGTGGCTACTGGTGGGACCAGAGCAGAGCTCAGGGTGGGGAAGGGCTCTCTTTCCACACCCCATTGGGGCTGACCCAGGACCTGTCATGTCCCTCTGAAGGTTCCTCTGTGTCCCCCTAGGGGGGCGCACCCCACAGTTTGCGGACCTCTGCCCTATAGATAGCAGAGTTCAGGAAAACAGCATGAGATGGTGCCTTCTTTGATAAAGTAATGACCTTGCTAGCGTGCATGTGGGTATTTGTGGGCGGGTGTGTGAATGCCTTTTAATGGCTCAAATTGGAACTGCACAATTGTGTGTCATAGACCCTACAGTGCTGAGAGTTAAGGGAATTACCACTTTAGCTCTGGGGTCAGGGCCTTGTGCTATTGAAGCTGGAGGATCTCGCTTGTATTTCCACTGCCAATGGGAAGTCCCAAATGGCTGTTACGTGCAGCACAATGAGAGCCATGAAGCCGTTGGTGACTTCAGGTTTATTACTGTCTATTAGAGATGTGTGACAAAAGAAACAGTGTTCTCCCCATGATCCAGTGAGGATGATGATGATGGGGTGTTTTTGTTTCCAGGCAAAGAAAGAGGAGGAAGAGACTCGCTGCGTTCACTGGAAATTAATCGCTGGGAAAGGCATCTGGGCTGAGGATGGCTGCACCGTTCGCCACACGAACAGCACTCACACCATCTGCAGCTGTGACCATCTCTCCAGCTTCGCACTCCTTATGGGTCACACCAGAGTGGAGGTATCTCACTGTGAGACTCAGATCAAAGGGCTGGACTCTGAGCTTCTGATCTGGGCAAAATCAGTGGGAATTTTGCCTGATTGAACGCTACATAGTAACCTCAGGGTATAATCTGTGGCCATACAGGATGGGTCAGGGTCAAGGGGGCTGGGCTGGGGTTGTGATCTGAGGTGCCTAGAGTAGCCCTCACTGACAATGCCAAGGCCAGGATAGGCTGTAAAAAGGAGAGCAGATTCCCCCAAAACTGGTGATCATGTTTTCTAGAGCTTTAATCATTTGTGTTGCTCTTCTCTGGACTTTCTCCAATTTGTCATAGAATCATAGAATATCAGGGTTGGAAGGGACCTCAGGAGGTCATCTAGTCCAACCCCCTGCTCAAAGCAGGTCCAATTCCCAACAAAATCATACCAGCCAGGGCTTTGTCAAGCCGGGCCTTAAAAACCTTCAAGGAAGGAGACTCCACCACCTCCCTAGGTAACGCATTCCAGTGCTTCACCACCCTCCTAGTGAAATAGTGTTTCCTAATATCCAACCTGGACCTCCCCCACTGCAACTTGAGATCATTGCTCCTTGTTCTGTCATCTGCCACCACTGAGAACAGCCGAGCTCCATCCTCTTTGGAACCCCCCTTCAGGTAGTTGAAGGCTGCTATCAAATCCCCCCTCATTCTTCTCTTCTGGAGACTAAACAATCTCAGTTCCCTCAGCCTCTCCTCATAAGTCATGTGCTCCAAACCCCTAATCATTTTTGTTGCCCTCTGCTGGACTCTTTCCAATTTTTTCACATCCTTCTTGTAGTGTGGGGCCCAAAACTGGACACAGTATTCCAGATGAGGCCTCACCAATGTCGAATAAAGGGGAACGATCACGTTCCTCGATCTGCTAGCAATGCCCCTACTTATACAGCCCAAAATGCCGTTAGCCTTCTTGGCAACAAGAACACACTGTTGACTCATATCCAGCTTCTCGTCCACTGTGACCCCTAGGTCCTTTTCTGCAGAACTGCTACCTAGCAATTCGGTCCCTAGTCTGTAGCAGTGCATGGGATTCTTCCGTCCTAAGTGCAGGACTCTGCACTTGTCCTTGTTGAACCTCATCAGGTTTTTTTTGGCCCAATCCTCTAATTTGTCTAGGTCCCTCTGTATCCGATCCCTACCCTCTAGTGTATCTACCATGCCTCCTAGTTTAGTGTCATCTGCAAACTTGCTGAGAGTGCAGTCCACACCATCCTCCAGATCATTAATAAAGATATTAAACAAAACCGGCCCCAGGACCGACCCGTGGGGCACTCCGCTTGAAACTGGCTGCCAACTAGACATGGAGCCATTGATCACTACCCATTGAGCCCGATGATCTAGCCAGCTTTCTATCCACCTTACAGTCGATTCATCCAGCCCATACTTCTTTAACTTGGCGGCAAGAATACTGTGGGATACCGTATCAAAAGCTTTGCTAAAGTCAAGGAATAACACATCCACTGCTTTCCCCTCATCCACATAGCCAGTTATCTCATCATAGAAGGCAATTAGGTTAGTCAGGCACGACTTCCTCTTGGTGAATCCATGCTGATTGTTCCTGATCACTTTCCTCTCCTCTAAGTGTTTCATAATTGATTCCTTGAGGACCTGCTCCATGATTTTTCCAGGGACTGAGGTGAGGCTGACTGGCTTGTAGTTCCCCAGATCCTCCTTCTTCCCTTTTTTAAAGATGGGCACTACATTAGCCTTTTTCCAGTCATCTGGGACCTCCCCCGATAGCCATGAGTTTTCAAAAATAATGGCTAATGGCTCTGCAATCTCATCCGCCAACTCCTTTAGCACCCTCGGATGCAGCGCATCCGTTCACATGGACTTGTGTACATCCAGTTTTTCTAAATAGTCCTGAACCACTTCTTTCTCCACAGAGGGCTGGTCACCTTCTCCCCATATTGTGCTGCCCAGTGCAGCAGTCTGGGAGCTGACCTTGTTCGTGAAGACAGAGGCAAAAAAAGCATTGAGTTCATTAGCTTTTTCCACATCCTCGGTCACTAGGTTGCCTCCCTCATTCAGTAAGGGGCCCACACTTTCCTTGACTTTCTTCTTGTTGCTAACATACCTGAAGAAACCCTTCTTGTTACGCTTAACATCTCTTGCTAGCTGCAACTCCAAGTGTGATTTGGCCTTCCTGATTTCACTCCTGCATGCCTGAGCAATATTTTTATACTCCTCCCTGGTCATTTGTCCAATCTTCCACTTCTTGTAAGCTTCTTTTTTGCGTTTAAGATCAGCAAGGATTTCACTGTTTAGCCAAGCTGGTCGCCTGCCATATTTACTATTCTTTCTACACATCGGGATGGTTTGTTCCTGCAACCGCAATAAGGATTCTTTAAAATACAGCCAGCTCTCCTGGACCCCTTTGCCCTTCATGTTATTCTCCCAGGGGATCCTGCCCATCTGTTCCCTGAGGGAGTCAAAGTCTGCTTTTCTGAAGACCAGGGTCTGTATTCTGCTGCTCTCCTTTCTTCCTTGTGTAAGGATCCTGAACTCGACCATCTCATGGTCACTGCCTCCCAGGTTTCCATCCACTTTTGCTTCCCCTACTAATTCTTCCCTGTTTGTGAACAGCAGGTCAAGAAAAGCTCTGCCCCTAGTTGGTTCCTCCAGCACTTACACCAGGAAATTGTCCCCTACACTTTCCAAAAACTTCCTGGATTGTCTGTGCACCACTGTATTGCTCTCCCAGCAGATATCAGGGTGATTAAAGTCTCCCATGAGAACCAGGGCCTGCGATCTAGCAACTTCTGCTAGTTGCCAGAAGAAAGCCTCGTCCACCTCATCCCCCTGGTTTGGTGGTCTATAGAAGACTCCAACCACGACATCACCCTTGTTGCTCACACTTCTCAACTTTATCCAGAGTCCCTCAGGTTTTTCTGCAGTTTCATACTGGAGCTCTGAGCAGTCATACTCCTCTCTTACATACAACGCAACTCCCCCACCTTTTCTGCCCTGCCTGTCCTTCCTGAACAGTTTATATCCATCCATGACAGTACTCCAGTCATGTGAGTTATCCCACCAAGTCTCTGTTATTCCAATCACATCATAGTTTCCTGACTGTGCCAGGACTTCCAGTTCTCCCTGCTTGTTTCCCAGGTTTCTTGCATTTGTGTATAGGCACTTAGGATAACTCATCGATCGTCCCTCTTTCTCAGCATGAGACAGGAGTCCTCCCCTCTTGCGCTCTCCTGCTTGTGCTTCCTCCCAGGATCCCATTTCCCCACATATCTCAGGGCTTTGGTCTCCTTCCCCCAGTGAACCTAGTTTAAAGCCCTCCTCACTAGGTTATCAGCCTGCTGGCGAAGATGCTCTTCCCTCTCTGGAGCCCGTCTCTACCTAGCACTCCTCCTTCTTGGAACACCATCCCATGGTTGAAGAATCCAAAGCCTTCTCTCCGACACCACCTGCGTAGCCATTCGTTGACTTCCACTATTCGACGGTCTCTACCCAGGCCTTTTCCTTGCACAGAGAGGATGGACGAGAACACCACTTGCGCCTCAAACTCCTTTATCCTCCTTCCCTGAGCCACGTAGTCTGCAGTGATCCGCTCAAGGTCATTCTTGGCAGTATCATTGGTGCCCACGTGGAGAAGCAGGAAGGGGTAGCGATCCGAGGGCTTGATGAGTTTCGGCAGTCTCTCCGTCACATCGTATATCCTAGCTCCTGGAAAGCAGCAGACCTCTCGGTTTTCCCGGTCGGGGCGGCAGATAGATGACTCAGTCCCCCTGAGGAGGGAGTACCCGACCACCACCACCCTCCTCCTCCTCTTGGGAGTGGTGGTCGTGGAACTCCCATCCCTAGGACAGTGCATCTTTTGCCTTCCAATCGGTGGAGTCTCCTTCTGCTCCCTTCCCTCAGATGGGTCATCTAGTCCACTCTCCGCATTAGTACCTGTAGAGAGAACATGGAAATGATTGCTCACCTGTATCTACATTGCACCCCTGGGTCCTAGTGTCCACCTTACCAGAACTTCCTATGCCTGTTCTGACCCTTCCTGCAGGCTCCCACAGCTAGCTGCTGCAGCCTGGTGACTCTTATTCCGGGGGGGATCTAGTAACTTAAAAGTGAAAAAGTCTACAGCCTGCCAGACCTATTAGCCCAACACTGAAACTGTTAAAGAGCCATTCAAGTGGTAATGAAGCCATTTAACAGGCATTTGCCACCCCCTCCGTATATACTGTCAGTTTCTGAATTTACTGACAAAAACCGTTGTGCATTACTGTAATATTTACTCAGAACATGTTAGTTTACAGGACCTTAGTTTAAAATTTGCTTTAAAAATATTTCATTAGAAGATTGCTGGAGATTATAAAATCACATCTTTAAAAAATCCTTGCATAGGTTTTTAGATCCACAATCTGAGTGTTCATCTTTAGCCTTAAATCTTCAGACGTATAGTTTTTTAAATAAATCCTTCAAAAGACCACTCTTATCTAAAATACACATTTTAATTTTAATTACTATAGTACAAAAAACTTGCTTCCCAAGTCTTCCGGTCCTTTCTGTCCATCCCTTTCTCCCTTCACCCTCCCTCCTCCCCCCGCATTGAAGAGAGGCTAGCCCTTAAAGGGAAAACATCCCTTTCCTTCCAGACAAACAAGTTTCCCTTTCTTTACTTCTGACTATTTGATGAACTAGTTTTAAGAGAACCCTCCAGCAAAATCAGTACCTTAGTAAGATATAAAATCCTTTGTTATGCCTAAAATCTTTGGAAACATATTTTTTAAAGTTAGTGAAATTTCATGTCTGTTGTTATGAAGATCACACACAGTAAATTAGTGTTCCCTTTTTCTAAAAGCAATTAACATTGTTATGAACACACTAAACCTCTGTGACTGATTAATTTAAAATAATGTCTTTGTTTCAGTGAGTTAAATATGTAGTAATCTGGAATGGTTACTTTATGAAGGCTTAAGAGTACATTTAAAATATAAAATCAGCTTAGAAATACTGATTAAGAAAATGTAAAACAGAGAAGAGCTGCATCACATATTCCATAATATTTAATGTTGTATTCAGCAGGACAGCTGACTGCCCTTACTACAAAGTTTTTGCAAATAAATCTCTGACAAACTTCAGGGTATATCAAAATACCTGTGACTGACATTTTTTATTCCTAAATTTAGTGCTTTTAATTAGGTACCTGTCTGCATGTCTGATCTTCATCTTCTGGCATTCAGTGGAAAACATGCTCCATTTTCTTTTGAAAAAAAAAAATCTTCTGCAATTTCTTTTTAATGTCATTTGCTTCATTAGGGTTCAGGGATTTGGCTGGAAGGAGGTGAGCAGGGATGGGGAGGGAAGAGAGGAGGGAGACAGTGGGAAGGGGCAGTGCCTGGGCAGAGTGGGGGCAGGGCCTGGGGTGGAGTATGGGTGGGGCCACAGGCAGAAGAGATGGGCTGGGGGGCTAGCCTCCCCAAGGAGCAGCATCATCCACTGCCCATGACAGCAGGTAAGAGCGGGTTGGCTCCCACATACCCAGCAGGCGCTGCAGTGTCCTTAGGCAGGAGCCATATTTACAGAGCTGAATGCGCTGGTGCCGTGCTGTGATGGGTTCAGTCACAGAGACCCCCTTGGGACTGTCACCTGAATTGCTGAGATTACCTCTGAGACCGTTTTCCCTGCCAGCTTGGGACTCCAGAACCCTGCCTTGTTGAGCCAAATATGCTAACCTGCTGCAGCACAGACTCAGGGTCTGAACCACGCCCCCAAATTTGCAGGCTTTAACTGAAAACCACTCAGCAGGTCACTTATCTCCAGCACCCAGACACCCAGTCCCAGTAGGATTCAAACCCCAAATAAATCCGTTTTACTCTGTATAAAGCTTATACAGGGTAAACTCATAAATTGTCCGCCCTCTATAACACTGATAGAGAGATATGCACAGCTGTTCGCTCCCCCAGGTATGAATCACTTACTCTGGGTTTAGCAATAAACAAAAGTGATATTATTAAGTATAAAAAGTAGGATTTAAGTGGTTCCAAGTCATAACACACAGAACAAAGTAAGTTACCAAGCAAAATAAAACAAAATGTTTTAAGCCTAATACATTAAGAAACTGTTTACAGGTAAAATCTCACCCTCAGAGATGTTCCAATAAACTTCTTTCACAGACTAGGCTCCTTCCTCGTCTGAGGCCAGTTCTTTCCCTGGTACAGTCCTTTTAGTTCCAGCAGGCATCTTAGGTGAAAAGCGGGGGCTTTCTCATGACTGAGACCCCCCCTTGTTTTGCTCCACCCCCTTTTATAGCTTTGGCACAAGGCAGGAATCCTTTGTCTCTCTGAGTCCCCAACCCTCCTTCTAAATGGGAAAGTACCAGATTAAGATGGATTCCAGTATCATGTGACATGGTCACATGTCCTGTGAGACCCCTAGTCTCAATTCTTCCAGGGCTGGCCCACACATACCCAGAAGGTTTACAAGTAAACAGAGCCATTTACAGGTGATAGATTCTGAAGCACCGTTAATGGCTTCCACTTAACATGTTTACATCAGTAATTCAAGTTTGTAACTTATTCTCCTAACTCCAAACATAGAAATAATCCATGCAAACAAATGGGATGAACACAGTCAGTAGATCATAAGCTTTGTAATGATACCTTACAAGAGACCTTTTGAATAAAGCATATTTCAGTAACATCATACTTATACTCATAAGCATATTTTCATAAATCATTATGGAGTGCAACATCACACACACATTCTGCGTGAGGGAGAGGGTACGGGGGTCTCTGTGCAGAACTGAGAGTCTCCGCCACCATGAAGAGGGCCAGGTAGCTCAATATCCTTCCTTCCTCATCCCTCCCTTCACCACCCCCCACAGCTTGACTGTGAACCACTGATAACTACTCTCTGGGAACGATTTTCCAACCAGTTATGCACCCACCTTATAGTAGCTCAATCTAGGTTGTATTTCCCTAGTTTGTTTATGAGAAGGTCATGCAAGGCAGTATCAAAAGCCTTAGGGTTTGTCTACGCTGGCAATTTCCGGCGTTGAAACTTTCTTGCTCAGGGGTGTGAAAAAACACACCCCTGAGTACAGCAAGTTTCAGTGCTGTAAAATGCCAGTGTAAACAGTGCACCAGGTAGCTACGCCTCTCTTAGCGTGCTGGGCAGTGTAGAGTGCTGGGCAGTGTAGACTAGTCCTTACTAAAGTCAAGATATACCACATCTACCACTTCCCCCCCCCATCCACAAGGCTTGTTACCCTGTCAAAGAAAGCTATTAGGCTGGCTTGGCATGATTTGTTCTTGACAAATCCATGCTGACTGATATTTATCACCTTATTGTCTTCTAGGTGTTTGTAAATTGATTTCTTAATTATCTGCTCCATTATCTTTCCCAGTACAGAAGTTAAGATGACTGGTCTGTAATTCCCCAGGCTGTCCTTACTTCCCTTTATTTACTATATAGTGTCCCAGGGCTTACTGGTGATTCTCCCTTTGCTGTGTTACAGGAGAGTTACCCACTGACCATCATCACCTATGTGGGACTGACCCTCTCCCTGCTGTGCCTCCTCCTCGCCATCCTCACCTTCCACCTGTGCCGCTCCATCCGCAACATCAGCACTTCCATCCACCTGCAGCTCTGCCTTTGCCTCTTCCTGGCCAACCTGCTCTTCCTCACCGCAGTGACCCGCAGCAGGAGTCGGGTCTGTTATCCACTTTTATTCTTGGTTTAAAATTGAGCTGTGTCCAGATCTTCTGTCAGCATTTCTAAAGCTCCCCTCACTCCAGCACCTTTTTATACCCTCAGCTGGACGGTAATGTTTATTCCATGCTCTTTAGTCCTGCAGAAATAATTATTTACTTCCCTCCAAAAGAAATCTCTATGGGTGAAACCAGTCCTTCCCTTTTCCTTGTGGGCTCCTTCCTTCATCATTCAAACAAAGGAACCCCGATTTCCAGAGTCACAGTACCCTGCCTGTCCTCTCTGCCCCCAGACTGATGGGCAGATGCAAGACGCCTATACCCTGAAGCAGATATAGAGAAGAGAACCTACACCCTCCAGGTCTCTCCCTATTATGAGGACTGGGAACTTGTTTATGTCTCTGCTCCCTTTCCTAGGATTCCTCACAGTATCCAACTCTTTTCTGAGTGGAGATCAGGACCGGGCTGGACTCTGAATGATTGAAAGGGCCAGCCAGCTTGCCCTTAGACAAGCCTCTGTAGACTGAAGAATGTATTGTCTCTGGGAGAGTGCCATAACTAGAGAGATGTGTTAATAAAAAGCCCTATGTGATCCTCACAAAAGTTCCCCCACCTCCAAATTCAGTATTTCCCTTCCCGGAAGCAGTGTCCCAGAGCTCTCTCTCATCCTGTCCTCAGGTGGTGTGTGCTGTCATTGCTGGTTTCCTACACTACCTCTTCCTGGCCTGCTTCATCTGGATGTTCCTGGAAGGGCTGCACCTCTTCCTCACTGTCAGGAACCTGAAGGTTGTGAATTACACCAGCGCCAGCCGGTTCAAGAAGAGATTCATGTACACATTTGGCTACGGATTCCCAGCCCTGGTGGTGGCTATTTCTGCAGCGGTGAATCATGAAGGCTATGGAACTTCCAAATAGTAAGTGCAGTGCCCATCCTGAAGAGGAGCTAGGATGTGGCTTCCATACAGTTGTTCAGCTCACCCCAGGTCTGACTTGAACCTAGATTTCCCGGCTCACCCTGCCTGGGAGCTGAATGTCCCCGAGACCCTTCCCATCCCCAGGGACACTAAGCTGCCCCAAGCGCTGTAGTTGAGTTGCCCACCTATCAGACATCTACACTCTTCGCCCCACTGATGATGCGGAAGAACAAGCCAGAAAGATCCCAGCTTGACTCCCAGCTCCCAGGCTGGGTTTGTGGGGCTGGTGTGTAGGAAACAAATGCACCTTCTTACTGTGTGGAAATCCCTGATTCCCCTCTCTAAAGTGAGCGACTCCATTAAAACAGGGTGTGGCGTGTTTTAGACACCCCAGGCTAAATCCTCAGCTGTTGTAAATCAGGGTAGCTCCACTTCCTTCAGTGCAGCTAGGCCAATGTCCATCTGCTGCATGTCTGGCCCTCCATCAATACTGCGCCCATCCACCAGAAAGGGTCATTTGAGGAGGTGGAAGAGGAAGTGCTGGCTGAAAGCAGGAGGTGCTGAGGTAGACGGGGAGGGCTGTTTGCTTGCTGTCCGCAAGAGACCATGTCACCAACAGGCTGAGACCCATCTCGCTTTTGAGAGCCAGCTGCCCTGTAACACCCCCTCTCTGCCCCCAGGGCTGAAAAAGGGTAGTAATACCATTAAAGTCACCTTCTTCCTCCCTCCCTGTAGCTGCTGGCTAAGCCTGGAGAGAGGCTTTCATTGGAGCTTCCTGGGTCCAGTCTGTGCCATAATCCTGGTGGGTACCTCACAGAACCACAGGGCCCCATTCTCCTCTCACCTCTGCAACCCTGTGGACTCCAGTGGAGCCAAGAGAAGAATATCTCCCAGAGAATTTAAGATGAAAGAGTCCTATAAGATCCCATGTCATCCACCCCTCTTTGGCCAGTGCAGGATTTCCCCTTAACACAACTGCCTACATTCTGTGGAGTCAGTCAGGGCGAATGGAGTCAGGGTTGGGCACTGGGTTGTGAGTGAGGAGACCTGACTCTGCCACTGGCCTGCTGTGTTAACATGGGAAGTAGCTTCCCCTCGCTGTACCTCTGTTTCTCCTCCCACCCTTTGTCTGTCTTGGCCATAGGCACTGAAAAAAATTAGTGGATGCTCAGCACCCACTGGCAGCCAGCACCCCCACTCATCATCCCCCCCCAATACCTCCCGTCCACTGGCAGCCACGCTGATCAACTTCTCCCCCTCAATCCCAGTGCCTCCCACTTGCTGCAGTCAGCTGTTCTGTGGTGTGCAGGAGGCACTGGGAGGAAGGTGGCAGAACTGCGTGGGAAGAGGTGGGGTAGGGGTGGGAAGAGGCAGGGGCTTGGTCAAGGGGGAACAGGGCTTGGTACCAAGTGGGGGTGGGAAGATATGGGGTGGGGCCTTGGGAGAAAGGGTCGGGTGGGTGTGGGCCCTGGGGCAGAGAGGGGGGGGTTGAGCGGCCTGTGGGAAGCTGGCACCTGTGGTCTTGCCCTTTTATTTTGCTAACAAATGCTCCAGGACAGGAGCTGCCCCTTTCTATGTGTGAGTACAGAACCCAGTGCAGTCTCATTAGAGCATCTAGGTGCTACCATAATATGATTAATTAAAATATGTCATTACTCATGCAATGCTGCCATGGAAGCAAGTGGAACCTCTGCAGGAATGAGGATAGTTTTGTCCCTTGCCTTGTCTGGCCTGGCTGGTAAATAACCCAGGTGATGGGGGAAGGGAAGGTGGCTGCAGCGTGGGGAGTTTGAGGATGGAAGGGTGCATGCGTGGTAAGGGATAAAGGTAGCAAATGTCCTTGCAGATTCCTCCCCATCTCAGGCAGCAAGTTAAGAATAAATTTCAGCCTCAGAATTGAAGGGAATACTCTATAGACGGGATCTAGAAGCTTTGGGACAAATCACAGGGCTCTAAATCTGGAATAACTGCAGACCCCACTGGAATCAGTGGAGTCACTCCAGATTCAGATAAGAGCAGAATGTGGCCCTCTGGCTGTATGATCACATGTGATGCATTGTAGCCCTGCCTATGCCAACAGTTCCCTGCATGTCCTGGGACCAAGATCTGGCAGGGAATGATGTATGACCCACCTTGACGAGCAGTCACTGGTCGGCAGCAGTCTGATCCCATAGAATTGTTCCGTGCCTCAGCCAGAGAGACTGGCCTTGGCTGGCATGATTTACAAGGAATATTTCATGCTGTTTCCACAGATAAATTTAACATTTTTTCTTGTAACCCTCTGGATCCTGAGAGACAAACTCTCCTCCCTTAATGAAGATGTGTCCACTCTCAAAGACACCAGGTAGGACAGCACTAAATCTACTAGAACAGGGGTGGGCAAACTTTTTGGCTCGAGGGCCACATCAGGGTGGGGAAATTGCATGCAGGGCCATGAGTGTAGGGCTGGGGCAGGGGGTTGGGGTGCAGGAGGGAGTGCAGGGTGTGGGAGGGGGTGAGGTGTGCAGGAAGGGGCTCATGGCAAGGAGTTGGGGTGGAGGAGAGAGTGCAGAGTGTGGGAATGAGCTCAGGGCAGGAGTGCAGAGAAGGGTGCGTAGTGCGGGAGGGGGCTCAGGGAAGGAGGTTGAGGTATGGGGTGCAGGAGGCATTCGGGGTGCAGGCTCTGGCCCAGTGTCGCTTACCTGGAGTGGCTCCGGGATGGCAGCGGCACGCAGCAGGGCTCAGGCAGGCTCCCTGCCTGCCTGCCCTGGCCCTGCACCGCTCCCAGAAGCGGCTGGCACCACGTCCCTGCGACCCCGGGTGCGGGGGCGGGCACAAAGGGCACCGCGTGCTGCCCTCGCCTGCGGGTACTTTCCCAGAAGCTCCCATTGGATGTGGTTCCTTGTTCCGGCCAATGTGAGCTGTGTGTGTGTGTGGGGGACAGCATGCGGAGACCTCTGCCCTGCCCTTCCCCCAGGGGCTTCAGGGATGTGGTGCCGGCTGCTTCTGGGAGTGGTGTGGGGCCCGCTGCGCCACAGGGATGGCAATCCTGCGGGCCGGATCCAAAGTCCTGATGGGCTGGATCCGGCCCATGGGCCGTAGTTTGCCCACCCCTGTATGAGAAGGGTCCAGTGAGCCTCCTGTATGGGAATTCCTGTGGGATTCTGCACAGATTGCTGCCACCATACAGCTGAGCACATGCCACTGTAGGGTTTCCAGGTTATCTTGCGACCTTCTGCTTGATGAGAGAGTAACAGTCTCACTGCCCAAGGAGCTGATAAACCCCAAGTCACATCAGCAGTCCCTTACTCGTGAGTCCTAAAGTTGTCCATGGGACCATCTGCCAAAATAAGGACAATTTGCATGAATAAGGGTATGCTGTATTGGATCTTAAATTAGACACAGCACAGCCAGGGTGGCAATTGAAGGGTCAAGTTAGGAGAGAGGAGAGGTCTACAGCAGTAAAGGATAATTATGGGAGATACTTTTCTGCCATGTGTATCATGTTGGTCCCTGGATGGATATTGAGATAACAGTTGCAGTCTCTTCGAAAGCCGCTGAAGTCAGTGGAAGTAATGGTACGGAAGAGACTGCTAGATCAGTGAGGCTCTTGCAGTAAGTCCTGCGGCACATTCAGAGTGTGGCATGCAAATGGTCTTTAAAGCAACTCATTATGAAATCTGTTTGTTTGGGAGGAACACGATCAGGGCTGCCAGCTGGGAGTGCTGGATGGAGACATGAGAGGGGAAAAGATTTTAGAACCAGATCAGAATATTGAGGCTTCAGAAAGCCATGGTATTACTGCACATGCCTAGTGCTTTGTAAGGAGAAATGCAAGTCTGTGCTGCTATTCAGAGCTGGGCCATGTGCTACTTAGGGAGGAAACTCATCTCTTTTCCCTGGGGCTGTGGATACTGTCGAGGTAAAGTGCCATCCATTGAGGAGGAAGGAAAGTGTGGCTTACTTGTTGCTCTGTAGCAACCCCTCTCTCTATTTATGGAACAACATAGATGGGTTCCTGAGACCTCAATATCCTGTTCCCACTTGATTGTCACATTGCCAGGACCTGATATGAAGGGATTAAAAACAAAACTGTAATGAGAGGTTGAACCATTTGCTTTGGAAGAGCCACCTGTGTGTGTGTGGGAAGATGGTTGGGCACAATATTGTATTTTGGATTCATAGGCGTAAGTTGCCATTGTGTTCGTCTTGACAGTAACCCTAAGACACAGTAAAGCGGGTGCCAGATGTTTCACCCCACACCACCCAGGGCCCCCTGACTCAGTAACTCACCGTAGGGTCATTATAACAGGATCTCTCCATCTGCCTTTATCCAGACTACTGACTTTTAAAGCTATCGCCCAGCTATTCATTCTGGGCTGCACATGGAGTCTTGGTCTCTTCCAAGTCGGCTCAGCAAAAATGGTCATGGCGTATTTATTCACCATTGTCAACAGCCTGCAGGGAGCCTTCATCTTCCTGGTGCACTGTCTCCTCAATCGCCAGGTAATGCCCATGGCGCGTCATCAGCCACCCAGTGACTTCACGGGCCTAGCAGTGGCCTGGTCTGAGGGTGTTAGTTACATGATGTAGTGACCATGTCCCTTATTCTCCAGGTGAGAGAGGAGTACAGGAGATGGATTAAAGGCACAAGAAAACCCAGCCCCACAACTCAAACTTTTAGTCCGTCCATGTCCACTGTCACTACCAGCACCAAGATGGTAAGAGATCCTCTATTCTGTTCCAATACCAGCATCCACAAGTCGCATCCATCTGGGTCTGTTGTAGTTCCTGAGGTACCTTGTCCCCTGAGTGACACATGCTTGTTTTAATCCATCTGAGAACGGCATTGAGAGTCTTAGTGAGATTCAGTTGCATCCAAATCAAAGGGGAATCCCAGGTCTCCTAGAACCCAGCACAGAAGTCCTCCTTTCTTGCATTCCTCCACGTTCCCTTCCCTTTGCTTCTTTGGAGGCTCCATGCATCACTCACTGTGGAACAGGCAGGGAAGGTGTTGGCTTTGACACAAATTTAGGTAATTATCCAATTGGGGAGGCTTGCAAACCAAAACCTAGGTGGAAATCTTGTCAGTGCAGATGGGCCATCCCCAACAAAGCGTTAGCACTGGATGGAATTTCCTCTGGCTCCGTTACCTCTACTGGGAAAGAATCCAGAAGCTTTCTCTGGAGGGAAAAGTGGAGCCTTATATCTGGAAAAACCTCCCTGCTCCAGTCCCAGCACGAGAGGCCACAATCTTTGTCTGGAAGTGGACATTTCTGGTTTATTTAGAGCAGCCTCTATTGACTGCTACTTTATGGCTTACCTGTGCATGGGTAGGGGAAGGGAACGGGCTTTGTCTACACTTATGTTATTTTCCTGTACGTGATGTCACCTCAGGGGAGACTGGCTGAATTTTGCAGACTCTGCACTATTCCTGAATGAGGACCCAGTCCTGATCCCATTGACGTTGACTGGAGTTTTCCCATGGGATTGACACTCAATGTATATTTGTTTTGCTGGCAGTGAATTGCGGAGACCCCTCCACTTCATCTCTGTGAATCAGTCACCTCTCCAACCACCGATGTTTATCATACAGCCGGCTTTGCTGTGCCAGTGGGGCAGGTGCTTCAGCCGCCATTCTTCATCGCAACTACATACAAAACCTGGAAGGGGAAGCGGGATTGGACCAAATCCTCTCTCTGATCCAATTCCACAACTGCTGAATTCAAAGGCCACCGTAGGGTTGTAGCTGGGTGTCTCTCCCAGATTTAAAGGGTCAGATCCCAGGTCACAGAGTAGTTATTTCAGTGCGGGGATAGCTCAGTGGTTTGAGCATTGGCCTGCTAAACCCAGGGTTGTGAGTTTAATCCTTGAGGGGGCCATTTAGGGAACTGGGGTAAAAATTTGTCTGGGGATTGGTCCTGCTTTGAGCAGGGGGTTGGACTAGATTAGGGTTACCATCCATCCTCTTTTTCCCGGACATGTCCGGCTTTTCGGCAGTCAAACCCCCGTCCGGGGGGAATTGCCAAAAAGCTGAACATGTCCGGGAAAATGGCGGCTCTGCTCCTCCCCTGACTCTTCGGCTCTGTTTAAGAGCCGAGCTGCCCGAGCGCTATGGGCTTCAGGCAGCCCCCTTGCCTCCGGACCCCAGCCGCCGGCCGGGCACTTCCCCTCCTGGGCTGTGAGCAGGGTGTTACTTCGCAAGTGGAGAACCAGTGTACACTGGTAGTAGTTTGTAGTCTTTAAGCTCTCCATATGTCAGTATATAATGCCTGCATCTGTAACTTTCACTCTATGCATCTGAAGAAGTGAGGTTTTTTACCCACGAAAGCTTATGCTCAAATAAATCTGTTAGTCTTTAAGATGCCACCAGACTCCTCGTTGTTTTTGTAGATACAGACTAACACGGCTACCCCCTGATACTTGACATCCTAGATGGGAAGCCCAAAACTGTAATCAAGGCGGGGGAGATTGGAACCAAATGGGTGGAGGTGGCAGAGAAGAAGAAAGCTAGTAGCAGTTGGTGGGGATACGAGAAGGGGCCACCCGAGACGAAAGCCCACTATCGGCGTCAGCCCAAGGCCCCACCTAGCAAGGAGGAGCCCTCCACACAGCCAGGGAGACCCCAGATGCCCTCTTGTCCCACCACCCAACTCTCCAACTACCCACCTCACCCCAGCCCACAGTCAGCTGGGCAATGCTTTAAATGTAATGAGCTGGGACATGTGAAGGCCAGCTGCCCCAAGAGCACCAGCCGACTGCAACTCATCACCATGGGATCCCACCAAGAGCCTTCAGGCCCAGATGCCTCGCAAATACCCCCAGAGCAAAGGGAATCTGTGAATGTGGGCAGATGGAAGATTACTGTGTGGAGAGACACTGGAGCACAGGTGTCAGCTATCCACCAATCCCTGGTGGACCCCAAATTCATCAACCCAGAGGCCCAAGTGACAGTATAACCCTTTAAGGCCAACTCTTTTAACTTGCCTACAGCCAAGTTGCCTGTCCAGTACAAGGGTTGGTCAGGAATATGGACTTTTGCAATCTATGATTCATAGATTCATAGATTCTAGGACTGGAAGGGACCTCGAGAGGACATCAAGTCCAGTCCCCTGCCCTCATGGCAGGAACAAATACTGTCTAGATGATTATCCCATTCCCATGTTGCTGGGAGAAGACTAAGCCAACCAGGTAAGGCTAACAAAAAGGGTGGGGATTTTCACCCGCAGCCAGGCTAAACAGGCGTCCACACCTAACTCCATTCCTGAGCCTCCTACAAGGACTCAGTCTGTGTCCCTGATACCACAGGCCTGGGGACCCAGCCAGAGGTGGTGGAACCAGACCCCAGACCAGAGTCTATGGCAACCGTTTTAGATCCAGTTCCTGGGACTCATCTAGAACCAGCCCAAGGATCGGAACTGGTGGATCAGTCAGCACCAGAGCCCGTGCATGCAACCCCACCAGAGACAGGGGAGCCAGCACCAAAGGGCTCCACAGAGCCTGCACCTGCAGCAGCAGCTAAACCGGCGCAAGAAGCTCAACCGGAGCCTGAAATATCACCTAGTGCACCAGCAGAGAGCGGGTCACAATCAATGGAGACACCCCCATCACATGCATCGTTTCCAGTGGGACCAAGCCCAAATCCACAACCCAGTGAGGAACTAATGTCTCAAGCATCAAGGGAGCAGTTCCAGGCAGAGCAGGAAGAGGATGAAAGCCTCAAGGGAGCTTGGACAGTGGCACAGAGTCAGGGCTGGCTCTAACTTTTTTGCTGCCCCAAGCAGCAAAAAATGTGCCGCCCCCTGAACTCCCGCCGAGCGCCGCGCTGTGCCACCCCCCCAGCGCTGCCCCCCCGCTGAGCGCCGCGCCACCGGAGCCCGCCCCCCAAGCTGATTGCTGCCGGAACACCCCCCCCCAGCGCTGCGCCGCTGGAGCCCGCCCCCCCGCCAAGCACCGCGCCGCCGGAGTGCCCCCCCCGCGGAATGCCGCACCGCGCTACCCCCGCCGCCCCTTACCAGGTGCCGCCCCAAGCATGTGCTTGGTTGCCTGGTGCCTGGAGCCGGCCCTGCACAGAATGACCCACCACCTCTCAGCTCTTCTAATAGGTCCAGGTTTGTTGTAGAAGAAGGACTTTTATACAAGGAAACCTTTTCTGGTGGGCACAAAGAAGACTGGCATCCTCAGAGACAGTTGGTAGTTCCAACTAAGTATAGGGAAAAGCTCTTGAGCATAGCCCACGATCACCCTAGTGACCATGTTGGGGTGAACAGGACCAAAGACCGTTTGCGAAAGTCATTCGAATGGGCAAGGCTGTTTCTCCTTATGTACAGTCTTGTAAGGTGTGCGATCTCCCATGAGAGTATAAACTGCAGCATAAGGTCTGTCTGATTCCCTGTTGCCCTGTGAGGGCACCCAGCACACTGCAGGGGTGAGGGAAGATAATAAATAATAAAGGGCCCATCCCCTTAGTGGGATCAGTTACAGACTCCAGTGAGGTGAACTTGGCCCAAAGACTCTGTTTCCAGACACCAGAGATAAGGGGACTAAAGAGGAAGATTCTGTGACCGAGTGTGTCTCTGTTTTGCTTTGGATCTTGTTTCTGGTTAATAAGGAAGCTGCCAGGGTCATAATCCCAGAGCTTGTCTTCTGAACAGCCATGGGACGCCGAGGCTTCGCATTTCCTCCAGGTAAGTAGAACAGAGTTAGTGATGACAGAGCCATGATGTAGGGGAGAGTGTGGCAGGCAAGCCGCTATCCTCGGAATAGCTGGGAGTAGCCAGCTGGCAACTCATTGGAGATGCCAGGGAGGGGAAGTTAGAAGGGTTCTGTCCTCAGGTACTTCGGAGGTTCCCTGGCCTATCAGGGGACATCTACACAGCCTGTGGCAGGGACCCTCCCAGCTCACCTTGACAGACTTGGGCTTGTGCTACCATGATAAAAATAGCTGTGCAGACAGCACTGTTAAGTTGTGGTTTGGACCAGCCAAGGCCCATCCCCCTCCCTACACTTCAGAGCCTGACCTCCCGTCCAAGCCACAACTTAGAATCTCTGTGTACGCAGCTACTTTTAGCACAGTCGCACGAGCCCGAGTCTGTCGAGCTGGGTTCTGAGCCTTGCTGCTGCAGGCTGCTGCGCGGTGTAGATGTACATTCTGTTGCTAGTTGGGCTTCTCAGGTGGTCAAAGAGCAGCTGCAGCACCAACTGTTGGTTAAAGAGATTAGCAAGATACATGCTCTCCTGCAAACTTACTGTGCATCTTGCCCCTCACTAGGGAGTGTGTTTGCTTCCTTGCTTAGCACAGGGCTTGCTGACCCATGAGGAACAGATGGGAGAAGGTTATATCTGACAGAACCCAAAATGACAAGGGCAAAGGGGGAAAGTCCGTGTGGTGATTGTGTGAATTTTGGTTATGATTTATGATTCCTGTGCATGCTTCAGTTTCCCTCTGGCCTTTGCATTTTTGTGCATTGAGCATAAAGGTATTTGACTCAGCAGTCTGGTTGGAGACCAGAGTCATGAACAAACTAAGTTCGTTAGAGCTGGGTTTAGAGCTGAGCGTTCAGAGACACAGGAAACACACCTGGATCTAAAAAAAACAGAGACGGCAAGAGAGAGCCAAGATGGTTTGTTCCTACAGCAGCCTGGATCATGGCAGCCCTGGCATTGGTCAGCATGGACCATGTCTTAACCTGTGCCTCTCTATGCTAAAGTAAGGACTGTCCGATTCTGTAGGCCAAGTGGCTAATACATTCTTACCTTGTTTTGAAAAGGCTGCCTGGCATTACTGCAAATACTCACTGAGAGCATAGTTCCCTGAAGGAGTAAAGAACAAACCTCCCACTGGAGTCTGACTCTGCTGGACTTACTACAGGGAGCCATGGAAAATGACGGGGATTGCTGGCACCCAAAGGCCTGGTTTTGGAGGCCACGGGTCTGCCCCTGTGGAACTGTGTAGGTCTTTGGGGCCTAGCACACTACAGGGATCTCTCCAAAGGGACTGGTTACAGGCTGCGGCATAGACCAGACCCTGTGAATCCATGACCCCCTACCCCAGGGCATTGAGAAGCCACTCAGACTCCAGCCCCCCCATCTGCCTCCTACAGAGCATTAGAGATGAGAGTAGAATGGAAAAATCCAGTGCCTAGCTTCAATTCTCCTCACATCAATGAGGTCCAATGCCCTGATCCTAATTCCGATTTGCTAAGTCCCAGGATAAATCCAGGTAACGCCAATAAAAGTAAACCAATGGAGTCATTCCAGATTTACATCAGTGTAACTGAGATTAGGGTCAGACTCATACAAAGGTGCTTAGAATCCTTTATTTAGTAATATCTCCCTCTGTTGTTTATTGCCATATCTTAGATTTTAAACAAGTTTTGTTCATCTTTTCTCAAGTGTTTTTTCTCCTTGGACTGTTCTGGTTTCTATCCAGGGCCGGTTCCAGGGTTGTTGCCGCCCCAAGCAGCAAAAAAAAAAAAAAAAAAAAAAAAGAAAAAAAAGCCACGATTGCGATCTGCGGCAGCTCTACCGCCGCCGCTTCATTCTTCGGCGGCAATTCAGCGGCAGGTCCTTTGTTCCGAGAGGGAGTGAGGGACCCGCCGCCGAATTGCCGCCAAAGAGCCGAACATGCCGCCCATCTTCATTGGCCGCCCCAGGCACCTGCTTGCTGAGCTGGTGCCTGGAGCTCGTCCTGTTTCTACCACCAGCAAGCACCCAGAGGACACAGAATTGGTAAGTTCTCAGGTTAGTGAAACATAATGCCTTGTGTAACGTTTTTGTACCCATAATAAGTGAGTCCCATATAGACTGTCTGCAATGAAGCTGGTATTGGTTTGGCAGCTCTCAGCAGCATTATCTGGACTCTAATGTGGGGGTTCACTGCATCTGGGTCATGAGCAGTAGCAGAATGTCCAAAGGGGTGGGTACACCTCCGGTTCTAAACAGGCCCTGAAGGGAAAACCCAGAATTTTGAGAAGAGGAAAGATTGGGCGTCAGGGATAATTCCTCCTTCTTTGTGTTTGTTTATTCATTCACTCCCTCTTTCTCCCTCTGTCACTCCTCAGGGTGTTCTAGTTTTAGTCTGCTCACACTCTGACCCATGGCGGAGAAGAACATCTTTCTGCTGCCATGTCCCGCTGAGGGGTCTTTTAATAGTGTCACTAGGCCATACTGAAAAGCCAGAGGTGGGCCCAGGAAGCGGTAGCTGGAGACTTCCTATACTGGACTGCAGTACCTGGAGGTCTGTCAGGGAGGAGCAAGGGAGAATGAAGTAGCAGTAACTCTGGGTCTGTCTTTTTGGCAGCTTCCCCTTTAAGAAGCTGTTAATTTTCATATACAATTCTGTAATACTGCGATCACGATCAATTTCATGTAGAAACTAGAAGCACTGGGAAATCCTACAAATGGAGCTAAATCCTGAGAAATTGAGGACCGGCAGCCAGGGCTACCCTAAACCAAATGGCACACCCCAATCTCCATTTGTTAAACATTTAAATACCTTATTTTGTATTTCATTTGTAGCCCATTTCATGACTTTGATGCATGATTTATCCCTGTCTCATAAGACTAACTGATGATACTGGGGTTGCCAGGCATCCGGTTTTAAACTGGAATGCCCAGTAGAAAAGGGACCCTGGTGGCTCCGGACAGCACCATTGATGGGGCCATTAAAAGTCCGGTCGGCTGTGCAGTGGGGCTAAGGCAGGCTCCTGACTGCCCTGGATCTGCGCAGCTCCACCAAAGGAGTCCGGCCTGTAGGTGCAGTGGCGATCAGTGAAGCTTTGACGGCTGCCGCTGCTCCCAGCACCAGCCCTGCAGCTCTCATTGGCCATGTAGTGGAGTGGTCACCCACTCCTGCCTTAAAAGGCTTAAATCAGCCCTGGGAGAGGGCTGAGGCTGCGAGAGGGCTGCTGCTAGGAAAAGCAGCAAGCCTCGGCTAATTGGGGAACCAGCCACAGATGCGGCCATGCCCCAATCAGGCCCCAGCTGGCCCTTATAAAAGGGCAGTGGGCCGGGAGCCCACAGAGACACTCTCTCTAGATGTGGAGAGGGATGGGCCTGGCTGCTAGGAGCTAAGCAGGGTACCAAGACTGGAGCAGGGCTGGGGGAAGGCCAGAGGAGCTGGGGATCTCCAGCCTAGAAACCCCCCAGGCTGCAGGCCTTGTTAAAGGCCAAAGAAAGGTACTAGGGTTGCAGAGGGCAGCCCAAGGGCAGGCAGAGGCAGCAGGTCCAAATCCTCCTTGCCAATGATGAGTGGCAATTATACTGCAGTCTGCCCCAGTGAATGGGGCCTAGATGGTGACTGGGGGTAGCCCAAGACTGAGGCAAGGTGGGGATAGGAGGTTGGGGGTTCCCCGGGGAGGGGAGACCCAGAGAGACTGCGGGGTACTGCAGGGGGCAGAACCCTGAGAGAAGGGGCACTGGGGTCCGGGAGGGACCCCGGGACCAGCGGCAAGCGAGACACCGCCCTGCAGAGGGCGCTCCTGAGTGGAAAGAGCTAATTCTGGATGACCATCAGGAGGTGCCGCAGCAGTGAGTCGTCACTGCGCTACCCGTGGTGGAGAATGCAGGCATATGCAGTCCGCCCCGATACAGGGGGCAAGGGCAAGGACTGTTGGACTATTGCCCAGATCCAAGACTTGAGCGAACTGAAGGTGGAGAAATGAGAGACTACTATTGGAGAGCCTGTGTGGCCCATCTCAAGCAAGGGTGCTACAGCTGTTGCGGGGGAGGGCACATAGCTCTCATAAGGGGCCAGGCACCTTGGGCTCGAGGCTGGTGCTGGGGCCTAAAGACTGTTTCGCCTGTGGGTGACTGGGGCACTATAAGAGGGAGTGCTCCTATTGGGATAGAGCAAAGAGGCTCCGCCCGGGACTTTGCAGAGAGACTAGAGTGCCCCCTGTGAAGCCAACAGTGGGGCTCCAAACGTGTTGGGCCTGTGGGGAGCCGAGGCACAAGAAGAGGGATTGCCCTCACGGGACTCACAGGGCCAGGCTTAACCCGGAGGTGTCCAAAGGAAGGCACTGGCTGTGCTTCCTGTGCCACAAGCGCGTCCAAGAAAGATGGCCTTGCCCCCAGAGAAGAAAGGGGAGGCTGGAGGATCAGGCTGGGTCTGGAACTGCCCCAAAGGAGGGGGTGGTTAGGACCAGGGCCCTAGAAAGGGGCTTGTCTGGGTCAGAAAGGCCCCAGACAAAAAGTGGAACCTACACAGGAGTGGGACAACCTACAGTGGGGACCCAGATGGACAGGGCAACCCATGTAGGAACGGGACCGGCTACTGTGGGGACCCAGACTGCAGAGGAAGGAAGCAGGTGGCTCCTCTTAATAGAAAACCTGCGGCAGGAGAGGGACCTCCTGCAGGCCCAGCTGAGAGGGAAGCTGGGGAGATAGGAACAACCCCCCCACCCCCTGGTGGAGGGGATCTTGAGGTGGGGGATATGTAGTGTGGTGATCACCCGCTCCTGCCTTAAAAGCTTAAATCAGCCCTGGCAGAGGGCTGAGGTGGCGAGAGGGCTGCTGCTAGGAAAAGCAACAAGTCTCAGCTAATTGGGGAACCAGCCACAGATGCGGCCATGCCCCAATCAGGGCCCAGCTGGCCCTTATAAGAGGGCAGTGGGCCAGGGAGCGGGGGCTAGATGGTGACTGAGGCAAGGTGTTGGGGGTTCCCTGGGGAAGGGAGACCCAGCGAGACTGTGGGGTACTGCAGGGGGCAGAACCCTGAGAGAAGGGGCACCGGGGTCTGGGAGAGACACCGGGGCCAGCGGCAAGCGAGACACCGGCCTGCAGAGGGTGCTCCTGAGTGGAAAGAGCTAATTCCCTGGATGACCATTAGGAGGCACCGCAGCGGTGACTTGTCGCTGCGCTACAGGCCGGGAACTGTGGCTGATGGGAGCTGTGGGTGCAGGCAGTGCACACTGCACAGAGCCACCTGGTTGTGCCTCTGCCTAGGGGCCGAATATGCTGGCCACTTCCAGGAGCAGCATGGAGCCAGGGCAGGCAGGGAGCCTGCCTTAGCCCCAGTGCGCCACTGACCGGGAGCCACCTGAGGTAAGTGCTGCCTGGCCAGAGCCCCCACCTTGAACCCCCTGCCCCAGGTTGGAACCCTTTCCTGCACCCTAACTCCCTCCCAGACCCCGCACTCCCATCTGCACCCCAACCCCCTACCTCAGGTCAGAACCCCCTTCTGCACCCTAATTCCCTCCCAGACCCCAATCCCTTGCCCCAGGTTGGAACCCTCTCCTGCACCCAAACTCCCCCCCCACACACACACGGAGCCTGTACCCGGCATGCCCTCCCGCACTCCAGTGCCAATTGTATACAACTCTCACCTGGTGTGTCAGATCTTCCATGAGAGTGTAAACTGCAGTATAAGGACTGTCTGGTTCCCTGTTTCCCTGTGAGGGCACCCAGCACACTGCAGGGGTGAGGGAAGATAATACATAATAAAGGGCCATCCCCTTAGTGAGATCAATTACTGACTTCAGTGAGGTGAACTTGCCCCAAAGACTCTGTTTCCAGACACCAGAGATAAATAGACTAAAGAGGAAGATGCTGTGACTGGATGTGTGTTGGTTTTGCTTTTGGTCTTGTTTCTGGTTTATAAGGAGGCTACAAGGGTCAGAACCCCAGAGCTTGTCTTCTGAGCAGTCATGGGACGCCCAGGCTTCACATTTCCGCTAAGTAAGTAGAAACGAGTTAGTGATGATAGAGCCATGATGTAGGGGAGAGTGTGGCAGGCAAGCCGCTATCCTCTGAATAGCTGGGAGTAGCTAGCTGGCAACTTATTGGAGATGCCAGGGAAGGGAAGTTAGAAGGGTTCTGTCCTCAGATATTTGGAGGTTCCCTGGCCTATCAGGGGACATCTACACAGCTGCAGTAGTAAAAATTTATGTTTGTATTTTGTATAATTTAAAATAAAAAATAAAGAATAATAATGTAGCATGCATTAAATGTATTGGTGGATGATTGACCATATCCTGCAAGCCACCCTTTCTGAATGCAGAAAGGAATGGCCTAATGGGCCATTGGTAAAGATGCATCAGCCAAAATCTGTGTCTGAAGCTGATTTCAAGGCAGTGACAGACCTTTAGGGTCACCACTTTGTTATAGGTGTTGTTGTTTAGCATTTTAAAATAAGTAAATGAATGCAATAATTGTTTTCTTCTGCATTGAAATGTGATGTTCTGTTCCAATGCTCTATGTAAATCAATCCTGTTTTGTGTGTAAATAAGGAATGTGTGTGTTAAAAAAGAAGTGTAAAGGCCATCACTGGACCAAATGTTCTAGGAAAGAACCAAGGACAAACGTAAGGGCGCCAGGAGATCGCAACAAGCCCCTATTAAAATGTCAGAGGAGGGGAATTAATGACTCTACAAATAAAACAGGCACCTATCAATAAAGACAAAGTAGCTGTGATCAAAACCAGCATAAAATAACTCCCTAAAAAAACTAATACAAAAAACAAAATACAAAAAAACCCCAAAAACCCAATTTAAAAAAACAAGCACTTGTCAAAGAACAATTAATTATAGCATACGGGTGCAAAATTCATTGGTCCCAATGAAAAAAATCACTATATAAACAGGGTGCCTTGCCATGAAACATTGGGTACATCCTGCCAAGACTTCCCCAGAGCATTGTGTTGCGACCAACAGAACCTGGCTCCTCTCTACCTGTGATCAACCTAGCTGGCCACTAGATTGATCTGGTCTCTAAACTGGTAAAACATCGACTGGCAGGGTGTGTGTGTGGTTAAAAGCATATGCTAATTGTTGTATTTCCAATAAATGGGGCATATTGCCTTTTCCCCTGAAAAAGATCCCGTGTGCTTCTTATAAGCATAACATTTTTGATGGAGAATTGTGAAAAGAAGAAGACATTCACTGTAATTGTTAAAAATACTGCTAACAGTTATACCATATGTATAAAGTGATCAATCATTCAGGTGTGCACACCCCCGGTCATAGAGATACCGGGCAATAGGGGGAGAACTAGAGTCCTCGCTGCTCCTACCCATCTATCGGGGGGGAAAAATTGCATGGGTGAGTATACCCTCAGTTGTAGCAGGATCAAGCCCAAAAGGTAGGGGGCTTAGCATTCCCCCTCCTGCTCTGTCAGTCAAGGTTTTGAGTGGGTATAGACTTTTTGTGTTGTGTATGTCCCAGCACAAGTGTGGGCATGAAAAAGTTATAAGGGTAAAAAAAAAATTCATAAAAAAAAAATATGTTCGAGCGAAAAGAGTTCCCTAAAAACAATGCTCAAAAAAAGTGCAAAATTACTATTCATACAAAAAACTACTCCTTTTAAATGATTTTTGCAAAAGTTTGGGCACAGCCCATGAACTAAACAAGCATTAGCCTAGGGATCGACAACATTTGGCATGGCACCCTCCAGGGTAAGCCCTCTGGCGGGCCGGGCCAGTTTGTTTACCTGCCGTGTCTGCAGGTTCGGCTGATCGCATCTCCCACTGGCCATGTTTCGCTGCTCCCGGGCAATGGGGGCTGTGGGAAGCGGTGTGGGCTGAGAGATGTGCTGGTCACCACTTCCCACAGCCCCCATTGGCCTGGAGCGGCAAACTGCGGCCAGTGGGAGCTGCGATCGGCCGAACCTGCGGACGCGGCCAGTAAATAAACCGGCCCGGCCCGCCAGGGGACTTACCCAAAGGGCCAGAGGTTGCCAATCCCTGCATTAGCCAATGTCCATATTACAACTAACATACAAAAATTAAAAAAGCCCATCAGTGTCTCCTTATCAAAATTAGTAATAAAACAAGTTATTTTCTAAAATACTGCCAGTATAGCAACAGCAAAAAAAGCAAAATCAGGCCCAAACAGCAAGCAGGCAACAAATAAGACAATTAAAAAACAAGTTAGGAGCCCTAAGGGGAAGAGTGGCAAAAGTTTAAAAAAAAAAAAAAAAAAAAAAAAAAATAGTAAGTAAGCACAGGCATGGAGATTTCAGATCCGTGGGACAATACTTGAAATGGGAATATCTGGGCTAATAAAAGTGTCATTTAAAAAAATAAGCAAGTAATTTAAAAGAATAAAATAAAAAGTTAACTCTGCAAAAGCTGGAGGGAATTAAGCAGTTAAATGTGGCAGCCATTCTGAAGGAAAAATGGGCCCTTTTCCAAAAAAGTCTGTAAATAATCCACACAAAAAAACCAATCTAAGTTAAATAATTTGACTAGGAACAAGTTAGTCAAATTTGCTAAAAAAAACATAAGGGATTTCTATTAAAACTTAACTGCCCCCAAATATATATTAAGTTTTTTTTTTTTAATCTATATACAGCTGCGTAAAAATTATTAAAGCAATACAAAAAGTGTGTGTGTGTGTGTGTGTGTATGTATATATATACACACACACACACACACACCTCTGTGTATGTAAATATATTGCGTAAATACAGTAACTCCTCACTTAGTCGTCCCGGTTAAAGTTGTTCGTTGCTGACCAATTAGAAAACATACTTGTTTACATTTGCGCAATGCTCCCTTATAATGTTGTTTGGCAGTCGCCTGCTTTGTCCACTGCTTGCAGAAAGAGCAGCCTGTTGGAGCTAGCTGGTGTGGGCTTGGAACCAGGATGGACTGGCAGCCCCCACATCAGCTCCCCATTCCCCTCAGTTCCCTGTGCAGCAGCCGCCCAGCAGGCTACAATTGCCGCAGAGCCGTAACTAGCTATTTTTGCACCCGAGGAAAGGATATAAAATTGCGCCCTCCCCCCCATATAATTTCACAGTAGTTACTTTGTTTAAAAAAATACGTTAATAATAATAATGATAATAGAATGTTTATTTTAATCATAAGATCTGCGCACAAAATCAACTAATACATATAAGGTGTGCATCATGAACTGCGGGGGTTGGGGCTTGTAGCCCAGCGCAGGGGTTGGGGTCGGGGCTCGCCTTGCAGCTGCACACTGGGGTCAGGGTTGGGGCTTGAAGGCGTCAGGACTCGCAGCTGCACATAGGCATCGGGGTTGGGGCTCACAGCCCGGTGCAGGTGTCGGGGCTTGCAGCTGGGCGCAGGGGTCGGGGTTGGGGCTCGCAGCCCAGGGTCGGGGCTTCCAGCCATGCACTAGGGTTGGGGTCAGGGGCTCGCAGCCGGGCGCAGGAGTCGGGGTCAGGACTCACAGCCCGGGGTCGGGGCTCGCAGCCACGCACTAGGGTCGGGGTCAGGGGCTCGCAGCCGGGCGCGGGGGTTGGGGTCAGGACTCACAGCCCAGGGTTGGGGCTCGCACCCACGCACTAGGGTCGGGGTTGGGGCTTGCAGCCCGGGGTTGGGGCTTGCAGCCACGCATTAGGGTTGGGGTCAGGGGCTCACAGCCGGGTTCAGGGGTCGGGGTCAGGACTCACAGCCCGGGGTCGGGGCTCGCAGCCACGCACTAGGGTCGGGGTCAGGGGCTCACAGCCGGGCGCAGTGGTCGGGGTTGGGGCTCGCAGCCACGCACTAGGGTTGGGGTCAGGGGCTCACAGCCGGGCGCAGGGGTCGGGGTCAGGACTCACAGCCCGGGGTCAGGGCTCGCAGCCACGCACTAGGGTCGGGGTCGGGGGCTCACAGCCGGGCGCAGGGGTCGGGGTCAGGACTCACAGCCCAGGGTCGGGGCTCGCAGCCACGCACTAGGGTTGGGGTCGGGGCTTGCAGCTGGGCACAGGGGTCGGGGTCGGGGCTCACAGCCACGCACTAGGGTCGGGGCTCGCAGCCGGGCACAGGGGTTGGGGTCAGGAGCTCACAGCCGGGTGCAGGGGTCGGGGTCAGGACTCACAGCCCGGGGTTGGGGCTCGCAGCCACGCACTAGCGTCGGGGTCGGGGCTCGCAGCCACACGTCCCTGTCAGGGTCGGAGCTCACAAAACAAAAAAATTACAAACTTAGTCTGCTGTATTAAAAATACCCAAACCAACTGAAGTACACCACCTCATAAATTTAATAGCTAAACAGTAAAATAATTCACCCTAAACCCTTAAAAAATAAAAGCTATTAAAACCTGGCCTGCCTACAGAACAAAAACACAAGAAAGTATAAGGGTAATTCCTCTGTTTTGTCTGCAATCAGCAAAAATATTTATAAAAAAACAAATTAAGCAATAATCTACCACCCCAAAAGGGGTAAGAACATATTCTTTTTGTCTTTCAAAAAATCAAAAAAAGCTGGTACCAGTTAAAAAGCAACCCAAAATACCCCAAATTTACTGTCATAACAAAAATTGTGTTTTGTTTTGTCTTGTTGCTAACACTATTGTATATTATGTTACAAGAAAAATACTGCATTAAACAAAAACAAAATTAATAAGCATTTTAACTGTATTTACAAAATGGAATATTGCGCAAAAAAACAAAACAAAAAAACCAACCACAAATAATTAACAGTCTATTAACATAAAAAAAATTTCCTTAAATAATACAAGTACATTTAAAGGTAAATTTTGCATAAAACACAAAGTTTATCTGTTAATAAAAGTAAAAAAAAAAAACAAAATTTTTTTAAAGCACAAAATAAAATTACCAATTTTTTTTTTATATATATATATATATATATATATATAACATTAATTGCTTTAAAAGTTCAGTAATAATTAGAAAGTCTTAATCAACTTCCAGCATGCAAGCCCAGCTAAATGCACCTGTGTGTTGTATAAAATTAAATATATATTAAAAAAAAGCCATTGCACCGCCTTCCCTACATACTATAAAAAGCAGTGCAATAAAAATCCAATAAAAATATAGCTGCCCTAATCCTATCTCAATGTAAACTACTAAAAGTTATTAAATTTGCTTGGCAGCCAAAAAAAGTAAGTAGCCTTAAAAAAAAAAAAAAAAAAGCTCCCCAAAAATGTTTTAAATAAAACTTAACACACTAAATGCTACTAACATAAAAATAATAGCAAACAAACTAAGTTATGTTATAGGCTAGTCCCCGACTTCTAAAAGTGTATTGTCTATCATGTTTCACCCATTGCTAGTTGTGTTAATATTGTCCTGTGTTTGCTGGCTAAAAATGTGTTGTATGTGTTATTAAACAAAAAAAAGTTTAACTTACAACCACAAGCTCAAATTGCCTCTCAGTATATTGCTATAAAACAGTTTATATAAAATATAACCCACTCAAAAATTGTTCTTAATTTAAAAAAAAACCAGTAGTAGTTTTATGTAGTTATGTAATTTTATGTAGTAATAAAATTTTATGTTGTGTATAATTTAAAATAAAAATTAAAAATTAATAATGTAGCAAGCAGGTGCCTGGGGCGGCCAACGAAAAGGGGCACCATGTCCGGGTCTTCGGCGGCAATTCAGCGGCGGGTCCCTCACTCCGTTTCGGAGCGAAGGACCTGCCGTGGAATTGCCGCCGTAGAATGAAGCGGCGGTAGAGCTGCCGCCAATCGCAATCTCATCATTTTTTTTTTTTAATTAATTAATTTTTTTTTGCTGCTTGGGGCATCAAAAACGCTAGAGCCGGCCCTGCTGCCAGCCACCCTTTCTAAAAGCAAGAATGGCCTAATGTTTAAAGCTAATTTCAAAGCAGTAACAGACCTTTCAGGTCACCACTTTGTTATAAGTTTAGCATTTTAAAATAAGTTTAAAAGAAAAAAAAGCAATAATTGTTTTCTTCTGCATTGCAAATGATCATTTCTGTTCAAATGCTCTATGTAAATCAATCCTATTTCATATATAAATAAAAATACATATATTAAAAAATAAATATAAAAGCCATCACCAACCAAATATTCTAAAAAAACCCCAAAACAAACAAAAGTGCCAAAAATTGCAACACGCCCCTTTTAAAATATATATAAAAAGCAAATTAACAACTCTAAAAATAAAACTAGCACCTATGAATAAAAACAAAATAGCTGTAATCAAATCCAGTATAAAATAACTCCTTAAAAAAATTAATAAAAAAAAAAGCACTCATCAAACAACAATTAATTACAGCATAACAATGCAAATTTCATTAGTGCCAATAAAAAAAAAATCACTATATAAACAAAATGCCTTACCATAAAACTTTAAGTTCATCCTGCCAAAACTTCCCCAAAGCATCATATCGCAACCTCCTCCCTACCCATAATCAACATAGCTAACCACTAAACTAATTCTAACTCTAAACTAGTAACTAAAACATGTGGCAGGAACCCTCCAGGCCCGCTTTGACAGACTCAGGCTTGTGCTGCCATGATAAAAATAGGTGTGTAGTCAGCACTTTTAAGTTGTGGTTTGGACCAGCTGAGGCCCATCCCCCTCCCTAGCCTGACCTCCCGTCCAAGCCACAACTTAGAAGCTCTGTGTACACAGCTACTTTTAGCACAGTCGCACGAGCCCGAGTCTGTGGAGCTGGGTTCTGAGCCTTGCTGCTGCAGGCTGCTGCGTGGTGTAGATGTACATTCTGTGACCAGTTGGGCTTCTCAGGTGGTCAAAGAGCAGCTGCAGCACCAACTGTTGGTTAAAGAGATTAGCAAGATTCATGCTCTCCTGCAAATTTACTGTGCATCTTGCCCCTCTCTAGGGTGTGTGTTTGCTTCCTTGCTTAGCACTGGGCTTGCTGACCCATGAGGAACAGATGGGAGAAGGTTATATCTGACAGAACCCAAAATGACAAGGGCAAAAGGGGAAAGCCCCATGTGGTGATTGTGTGAATTTTGGTAATGATTTATGATTCCTTTGCATGCTTCAGTTTCCCTCTGGCCTTTGCATTTCTGTGCATTGAGTGTAAAGAAACGTGATGTGGTATTTGACTCAGCAGTCTGGTTGGAGACCAGAGTCATGAACAAACTAAGTAAAGAAAATCTACACATGTGAATGGAGGGTCTGGAAGAGATAACGGAAATCCCAGTGGCCCAGACATTCACTCCTAGTGACCAACAGCTGAGAGGAAGGAGATTTCCCGGCCCCTTGTAGGGGAGCAAACCAAACACCCTGAGCGGGAGAACAAAGAGGAAAGGAGCATGGGTGCCAGGTTTGTATAATTTTTGGTGGTGCCCAGAATAAGTCCAATTAGAGCCACCCAGTCCATAGGCTGGACTGGGACAACCACCCTGAGCCCCACGCTTTGGGGATCCCACGCTTCAGGGATACATGGGGTCTAGCGACCTGGGCCCAGCCTGCCCCGCCAGCTCCCAGCATCGCTCGGAGAAGGGGGCGGAAGCCTGAAAGAGGCAGGACGGTGGTTTGGGGGAAGGGGTGGAATGGGGGCAGGGCAGGGAGGGGATGGAGCCAGATCCCCTGCTAACCCCCCAGGCCACCCTGGACCAAGAGCTATCCCGTCCATAGGACGGACCAGGGCAACCGCCCCAGGCCCTGCACTTTGGGGACCCTGAGCTTCAGGGGGACACAGGGTCCAGGGCAGCCTGGAGGGTTAGTGGGGGGCCTGGCACTGGCAGCAGTGAGTGACCCGCCCCAGCCCACCCCTGCTCCACCCCTTCCCCCAAGCCCCCACCCCACCTCTTTCCAGCTTCCACCTCTTCCCCTGTGCGATGCCGGGAGCTGGCAGGGCAGGACGGAGCAGGGCGGGCTGAGGACGGGTTGCTTGCTAGCTGCTGCCAGTGCCAGCCCCCCCACTAACCTCCCAGGGCACACTGAACCCTGTGTCCCCCTGAAGCGCGGAGCACCCCAAAGCACGGTAAGCCCAAACTTTGGTGGAGCTGGGCCCACGTTCCTAAATATTGGTGGAGCACGGGCACCACGGGCCCATATAACTCGCCGCCTATGGAAAGGTGACAGGTGGCTGGGTTTAGAGCTGAGCTTTCAGAGACACACCTGGAACTAAAGGAACAAAGACGGCGAGAGAGAGACAAGATGGTTTGTTCCTACAGCAGCCTGGCCCATGGGAGCCCTGGCATTGGTCAGCATGGACCACGTCTTAACCTGTGCCTCTCTATGCTAAAGTAAGAACTGTCAGATTCTGTAGGCCAGGTGGCTAATACATTCTTACCTTGTTTTGAAAAGGCTGCCTGGCATCACTGCAAATACTCACTGAGAGCATTCTTCCCTGAAGGAGTAAAAATAAACCTCCCACTGGGGTCTGGCTTTGCTGGACTTATTACAGGGAGCCATGGAAAATGACAGGGGTTGCTGGCACCCAAAGGTCTGCCCCTGTGGAACTGTGTATGTCCTTAGGGCCCAGCACACTGCAGGGATCTCTCCAAAGGGACTGGTTACAGGCTGCAGCATAGACTAGACCCTGTGAATCCATGACCCCCTGCCCCAGGGCACTGGGAAGCCACTCAGACTCCAGCCTCCCAGCTGCCCCCTACAGAGTATCACAGGATGAGACTAGAATGGAAAAATCCAGTGCCTAGCTTCCATTCTCCCCACATCAATGAGGTCTAATGCCCTGATCCTAATTCTGATTTGCTAAGTCCCAGGATAAATCCAGGGTAACTCCAATAAAAGTAAACCAATGGAGTCATTCCAAATTTACATCAGTGTAACTGAGATTAGGATCAGACTCATACAAAGGTGCTTAGACTCCTTTATTTAGTAATATCTCCCTGTGTTGTTTATTGCCATATCTTAGATTTTAAACAAGTTTTGTTCATCTTCTCTCAAGTGTTTTTCCTCCTTGGACTATTCTGGTTTCTACCAGCAGCAAGCGCACAGAGGACAAACAGAATTGGTAAGTTCTCCGGTTAGTGAAACATAATGCCTTGAATGCCTTGTGTAATGTTTCTGTGCCCATAATAAATGAGTCCCACATAGAGTGTCTGCAATGAAGCTGGTATTGGCTTGGCAGCTCTCAGCAGCATTATCTGGACTCTAATGTGGGGGTTCACTGCATCTGGGTCATGAAGAGTAGCAGAATGCCCAACGGGGTGGATACACCTCAGGTTCTAAACGGGCCCTGAAGGGAAAACCCAGAATTTTGAGAAGCGGAAAGATTGGGCGTCAGGGATAATTCCTCCTTCTCTGTGTTCGTTTATTCATTCACTCCCTCTTTCTCCCTCTGTCACTCCTTAAGTAGGGTTACCATACGTCCTCTTTTTCCCGGACATGTCCGGCTTTTTGGCAGTCAAACCCCCGTCCGGGGGGAATTGCCAAAAAGCCGAACATGTCCGGGAAAATGGCGGCTCTGCTCCTCCCCGACTCTTTGGCTCTGTTTAAGAGCTGGGCTGCCCGAGCGCTACCGGCTTCGGGCAGCCCCCGTGCCTCCGGACCCTGCGCCGCCGGAGCCCGGGAGGGGAAGTGCCCGGCTGGGGGCGCAGGGTCCGGAGGCATAGGGGCTGCCCAAAGCCTGAGCGCTACCGGCTTCACGGTTTGTTGGGCAGCCTCCAGACCCTGCGCCCCCGGCTGGGCTCTTCCCCTCCCGGGCTCCAGCTGTGCTGGGGAAGCGCCGGCCGGGGGCGCAGGGTCTGGGGGCTGCCTGGCAAACCCTGAAGCCGGTAGCACTGGGGCAGCCCTTTCCCCCTGGCTGGGAGTGGAAGGGAGGAGGGGGCGGAGTTAGGCTGGGGATGGGGCGGAGTTGGGGCGGGGCTAGGGGTGGGGAAATGGGTGGGGCCAGGGCCCGTGGAGGGTCCTCTTTTTTTATTTATGAGATATGGTAACCCTACCTTAGGGTATTCCAGTTTTAGTCCGCTCACACTCTGTCCCATAGTGGACAAGAACCTCTTTCTGTTGCCATGTCCCACTGAGAGATCTTTTAATAGTGTCACAGGGCCATACTGAAAAGCCAGAAGTGGGCCCAGAAAGCGGTAGCTGGAGACTTCCTATACTGGACTGCAGTACCTGGAGGTCTGTCAGAGGAGCAAGCGAGAATGAAGTAGCAGTAACTCCGGGTCTGTCCTTTTGGCAGCTTCCCCTTAAGAAGCTGTTAGTATTACAGAATTGGAAATTAACAATGAGATCATGATCAATTTCATGTAGAAATTAGAAGCACTGGGAAATCCTATAAATGGAGCTAAATCCTGAGAAGCATTGAGGACCGGCAGCCGGGGCTGCCCCTAGACCAAATGGTGCACCCCTCCCCCCTCCATTTGTTAAACTTTTCAATACCGTATTTTTTTTTTTTTTTTTTGCATTTGTAGCTCATTTCATGACTTTGATGCATGATTTGTATGCATGATTTATCCCTGTCTCCTAAGACTAGCTGGTGATATTAGGGTTGCCAGGCATCAGGTTTTTGACCGGAACGCCCAGTCGAAAAGGGACCCTGGCAGCTTCACATAGCCATTAAAAGTCTGGTCAGCGGCGCAGTGGGGCTAAGGCAGGCTCCCTGCCTGCCCTGGCTCTTCCCAGCTCCCTGGAAGCAGCCGGCCCATCCAGCCCATAGGTGCAGCGGCAATCAGCGAAGCTCCGAGTCCTGCTGCCACTGCCAGTGCCAGCTCCACAGCTCCCATTGGGCTGGAACTGTGGCCCATGGGAGTTTTTTGGGGGCGGCGGTTGCGGGCATGGGCAGCGTACACCCTGCAGGGTCACCTGATTGTGCCTCCGCCTAGGGGCCGAGAATGCCGGCCACTTCTGGGAGCATCACGGAGCCTGGGCAGGCAGCGAGCCTGTCTTAGCCCCACTGTGCCACTCACCGGGAACAGCCTGAGGTAAATGCCGCCTGGTGAGAGCCCCCACCCTGAACCCCCTTCCCCAGTCTGGAGCCCCTTCCTGCACCCTGAACCTCTCATTTCTGGCCCTACCCTGGAGCCACCCCCCAGCTGGAGCCTTCACCTCCTCCCACACCCAGCCCCCTGCCCCAGCCCAGTGAAAGTGAGTGAGGGTGGGGGAGAGAGTGAGCAACGGAGGGAGGGGGCTGGAATGAGTGGTGCCGGGGCCTTGGGGAATGGGTGAGGTCTTGGGAAAGGGGCAGGGCCAGGGTGTTCGTTTTTGTGCAATTAGAAAGTTGTCAACCCTAGATGATTCCTTGCTCCGTGTATACTTGCGAGGGTGTGGCTGACAACGTTCTTAGAGGCTGGAGGAAAATGTAGTTCTCAGAAAATCTGTAAGGTTCCATGAGATCCTATAAAGGTCCAGAACATTCTGGGAGGCTAGTGAAAAATGAATCCACATACGGAATACTTGAAACATTGTACTTCAAACGTTCGGGTTTCCATTTTGTCACTAACAATAAAAACAGCACCTCAAGCCCGGCGCCCCTGAAGCCTGGCACCCCAGGTGGTTGCCTGGGTCATCTGCCCCTAAATGTGTGTGTGTGTGTGTGTGTGTGTGTGTATTTAATGGTGGTGGTTGCAACAGGAGAAGGTGCCAGTGATAACTTAACACAAGACCCCAAACCACACTTATGTGTTTAATGTTGTAACAGTACAAAAGGGTTTTATTATCACCTCAGCCCAATAGGCCCAAGGCACCTACCCTTATCAACACAACAGACTAAAGTTCTATTCCCAGTGCTGGGAAGGGTTGTAGGTTTTAACAGTTAGAGCACAAGAGACTGAGAGTCAGGAAACTTGGGTTCTATTCTTAGTTCTTCTGCTGATTTGTGGGGTTACTTTGAGCAAGCTCCTAACCCTCTCTGTGCCTTAGTTTCCCCATCAGTGCAATGGGGACAGTAACATTGACCCATTTCCTGGTGGGACTGAGAATTATTTAATGTCTGTCTGTAAAGTGTTTTGAGCTTAGACAGGAGATGCTGGGGAAGGGCAAACAATTATTCTTAGAGCTGAGTCCAAATCATTAAGTGAGCATCTGGATCTGAAGTTTTTCTGTATTTCCATGAGTGTTTGGATCCAGGATTCTGGTTCTGAACTATTATAGAGATCAGGGACAATCATGGAGTTCTGATCCAGATTGGAACATTCCCTGAAGTCGTGTTTGGTTCCAAGGTCTTTGTTGGGTTCTTAGCTGTCTAAGTTGTGCTTGTTCATTATTTAAAATAATGTTTACTATTAATAAAAAAATTATTTTAATTTAGATTAAAAATATAATGGGGAAAATTTTCTAGCTGCATTAAGATTTTCAAGCTCCTTTTTTTTTTTTTACTGGGCCTGAACAAAGTTGATCCAGTCCCTTTTACTCTATCCACCTCTCCAGCTGCAATGTTTTATTGCTATTTTTCCTTTCAGGCACATGTCAGACTGAGACTCTGGGAAGAGAATTCATCACCTCCTACATGGCGGACTTTGGGAACTCTAGTCAATTTGAAGTGCAAATTACTGGCTACTTTGCCTTCACTTCAGTGTCTGTTTCCATCTCCAATTACACGGGTGATGGGGGAAGGTTTGAGGAGAAGATTATGGTAAATCAGGGAGAGATGGTGTGGGTCAGCCTACCAGAGTCAGTTGGAATTAAGGGCACTACCAAGTTCTCCAATGTGGTCCTAGTCAAGGCTGACAAAGATATCTCAGTAGTGTCCGTCAGCAACAAACATGTGAGCCCTGAGACCACTGTGCTGTATCCTGTCTCCAGCTTGGGAAATGAACACTACATAGTGACTCCCTCTACAGTATCCTTAGATAGTTACCCAGAGTTCTCTGTTGTGACGTACCAAGAGCCCAACTCCGTGGAGGTCCATGTGAAAGGCAAGTTACATTACCTAACACAGATCTACTCCACTGGCACCAAACTGGAAATTAAGCTCCGCGCTTTCCAAGGCATCCAGTTACAAGGCATAGCCGATCTGTCTGGCACCAGGATTGTCTCAGAAAAGCCAGTGGCTGTCTTGGTTGGCCAGGTGTGTTTTTTTGATAACACAAAATGCAACCATGTCTTTGAGCAGCTCCTGCCAGTTTGCAGCTGGGGTACAACATACATCATTCCTCCCTTACCCTGGCAGAAAGTAGATGAAATAGTCTACATCACTGCTTCCCGGAACACAACTATGTTGTATCAAGTAGGGGAACAGGCAGAGACTGTTACTCTAGCAGGAGGCAGTGTACTCCAGCGTCCTGTCAAGCCCTCGATCCCAGTCTACATCTCTGCTAATGTGGGCATCCAGGTGGTGTTCTACAGCGTGGGCGCAGCTCTCCCTAATTCCTCCCACGCCTTCCTGATGAATGTTCCAGATGTTGCCAGTTACTGCCGGATGTATTCTATACATGCCCAGCAGGGCTTCGAGAACTTTGCCTTGATGGTGGCCAATACATCAGAGACTGGCGCCATCATCCTAGACAATCAGCCTGTAAGGGATGTGGTGTGGAACCGAGTCTCTGGCACTGAGTTCATTTGGGGCATGCATACGCTTGCACCTGCCATCAGATCCCATGCTGTGGAACATCCCAGCTCTCCATTTGCGCTCCTGAGTGTTGGCACTGCCGCCATGGACAGCTATGGGATTCCGGGTTCCTGCAGGAAGAGTGAGTAGCATGGGTTTTAAATCGATTTTGACCACAGTTTGTGTCCATGCTGCAAAGAAAACAGTGTCACAACCAGGGAGGCAACCATGGGCCTGGTGTAAAGTCTGTTGATTTTGATGGAGCTCCATTGAGTTACACCAGCTGAGAATTTGGCCCAAGACGCCATCCTAGGCCACCACTAGCCACAGTTACTCCGGCTGTGTCCATACTACAGCAGTGACAGCAGCACAGCTACGGCACTGCAGCTGTGCCTCTGTAGCACTGTAGTGTAGACACTTGATACAGCAGCGGAAGGAGTTTTTCTGTCACTGTAGTTAATCCACCCCACCAAGAAGTGGTTTCTGACCTTGTAACTGCTTAACACACTACTGTTTGAGCTAAGGGACGAGCTCCCATAGCTAGGAGCTATAGCAGAACCAGACCCTTGGTGGACCAGCCCCTAGAGGACACATAACACACAGTGATCAATGAGATACACAAAGCTTAAGTGAGTATTAACCAGGTGATGTGTGGACACACACCAGGCTTTTAGGGCCGAATGTATTGCTAACTGATTAGAGACTCAGTTGAAAGTTGTCAGATAGACAGGGCTTAAGGGATCAATGGAGTTAAAGGGGGAAAACCCTTGCTGTGTTTAGGTAGATCATCAACTTTGTATTCTGGTAGGAAGAAAGGACGGCCCTTGTGGCTAAAATGCTAGGCTAGGATTCAAGTGATCAAGCGTCCATTCCCAGCTCTGTCCTAGAGTCCGTGTGTATGTGGCCTTAGGTGTGTCACATAGGCCAAGGTTTTCAAAATTGCCTTGTGATTTTGGTTGTCTAACCTGAGACCTTACAGGGGCCTGATTTTCAGAGGGTAAATGCTCAGCACTTTTGAAAGTCAGGGCCCTTTTAATATGTCTCCGATCATGAGACACTTTTGAAAACCTTAGCCCTGCAGATGTTGACCTGATGTAATTGTCCTGCCTCTCTTTCTGTTGCTAGATATACCCTTTAAATCCCTGACTGAGACTCCACAAATAAAAGAGCAGATGGAGATGTGCAAAGATGTCTTTCTGCAGGTACGTCGAAGGGGTTTATTTGGGCTTTGAGGGTTTTCACAAATTGTACACAGAAAACTTTGAGCCTGAAGATTCTCAGCTTATCCAGGGTTTACCACTGACTTCAGTGGGAGCAGAATCAGTCCAACACAAAGTGCTTCTGAAAACTTGACCGTATCATGCTTAGGTGTGTGACGCCCCCACATACTATACATCAGAGTTCTGCAGTTAAGGCACCAGCCAGAGATTCAGGAAGTCAGAGTTCAGTTCCCATCTCTGCCCCAGACTCCTTGTGTGATTTTGGGCAATCTCACTCTCTCTGTGCACCAGTTCCCCACTTGTAGAAGGAGGATAATAATCCTTACAAACCCCTGTTAGGAAGGGAAGGAGAAATTCATTAATATGAATGAAAGCTTCAAAACTATGTGAAATATCAGCGTGTCTGTGGGCTTCACCGCACTTAGTCTTAACATGTCGTAATCTGTAGCATTCCAGTGGGACACCCAGCCAGCCATAGGTCAAAGCAACATCGCTCTGCAGAACCATTAACCTTAATTTTGGGTGGCGTTTCCATGCTTTCAGAAATAACCCATTTCCTCTGATTGTTCTGCAGGGCAGCACCAGTGAATTTTGCTCCTTCATGAAATCAACCTTAGTGAATTTGGACACCATGTATGCCCAGGACAGAGCAGTATCGCTGCAGGTCAGAGGTTCTGCCCCTATGTGTGGGCACTCTATGGCCAAATGTCCTGAGCACTGGAATAGCAGTCTCACTTTGGGAGAAATTGTAGCTGCTCTTCAGAAAAGGGGAGTGTGTGCCCATGCTCTCTAGCTTAAGTGGCAGGGGATCTGGGTTCTGTCCCCACTGGTCCTAGGAAGATCCAAATTGCTTCCGGGGATAACACAGAGAGAACCTAGATGTCTGCCGATTTGTTGCAATGTTCTCTGGCCCGTACACTGAAGGGACCAGGGATGAGGAGGGAATGACACAGGGCGTTAGCCCTACCCTGGCTTCAACTTACTGTGGAGTCCTGAGCAAGCATCAGTAGCCTCACTCGCTCTGTAAAGGGCTCCCTCTTTGAGAATGCTGCAGTCCCTGTGAGTGGGGAAGGTCACTATGAACCCATATGTCCCTAAGAGGGGTCATTGTTCCCCTGGTAGTCTGAAGAATGTATCATGAACCACTGAAATCCTCCCTCCTTCTCAGGGTGTTTCCTTTCCCAATCCCAGGAAGTTGCTGGCCCCTTTGGTTCTTTCCTGAATGACTCCACTCTCAGTGCTGGTGGGAACGAGAGCAAGAGGGAGGTGGCCTCTGCCGTGACGTTCCTCCTGCAGAGTGTGGAATTGGCTGCACTGTCGGCTGCTTTGAGGTCCCCGGAGATGAAGACCCAGAACTTGACAACAGAGTCTATGGGTGAGGAGGATGGGAGGCTCCCACATCACCTGGTGGTGGCTGTGAGTTAGGGGGTTATACTCATTTTTTTCAAGTATGCTCCTCCACTGCTGCCTCGCTGCCCCTCTCTCAGGGTTTATAACCCAGCCATGGGCGGCAGGTGAACGAGACATTGAGAGAGGCTAGCCCGCGGTCCCTCCCTCTCTGCCCAAGACCCGTCCCTCCCATTCCACCCCCTCTCTTCCTCTGCAGCCCAGAGCAACCCTCCTCCCCCCAGGCTGCCCCAGCCCCAGAGCGCCCCCAACTGCAGCACCGGGCGGAAGGGCAGGCAGCGTGATGTGGCATGGTCCCCGCCCCAGTGTCCCAAGCCCTGGGCCTTGTGAGCACTGGTCCCAGCCTTCCTGCCTCAGCCACGGAAGAGCGAGTAGGGAACTGGAAGCAGGCAGGAGAGGGCCTGGGGACGGAGCATGGGTGGGCCCACTCCAGGGTGTTTGGGGAGGCACAGCCTTCCCCGGCCTATGCTACCCGCCACCCATAAACCCAGCCCTGGGGCTTTGCAGCAATGGCAGCTGCCTGAGACGGTTTTAAAAGCAATGCCAATGTCCTGTCGCCACAGGTAGCTGCCATTGCGTCCTCCTTTCACTCCCTGCCCCAGCAAAACCCCTTCTTGCTGCTTCCCCTGCTAAAGCGCAGAGGTGAGGCAGCAGGGAGAAGTTGCCTTCTGCCTCTTGGAACAGTGGTATCTTCATGGGGACGCAGGGATGATAGATCATAGGTCAGCCAGAGGGGCTCAGGGAAACACAGAGAAATGGAGGTGAGGAGAAAGGGGTGGGGAGTGGTGGGATTCAGAGAGAATGGAGCTCCAAACCTGCCTTGCCCTTGCAGCAAGAGGCTTTGCCATTTCCCTCCCCAGCTATCGAGACGCTCCTCGTTGTCCCGGCTGCAGGTCCCTGTGATGAGGTCTTCAGGCTGACAGGTCCGGAGGAGACAATGGACATTCACTGCGATACGGTTACCAGAGCAGCGACAGAAGGTACATCTTGGTGCTTCCCAGGCACTCACCCCTTTAACTAAACACCAAACCCCAGCCTTAGTTCTCCCTTCCTCTCACCCCAGGCTGGCTTGCTTGCCTCTGTTATCCTGACACTAGTGTGGACCTTGTTGGCTGAGCCAGTGTTTCTCAAGCCATTGAGCTCTGCAGAGCCCTTTATTCCGGGTTGTCCCGCAGCATAAAACTGAGCAATGTGGGGGGAAGGGGGGCAGGGAGGAGAGAGAAGCTTTGATGGGATATGAATTGGTCCAGAGAATGGAAAGATCAGAGATCCGTTGGCCCAACACATGATGTCCTGATGATGAGCCCAGCTAGACCCCAGGTTGACGTGTGTGACTTTCTGGAATGGAACCAGGATAATATTTACCGATTTTACTTCAATTTTCAGGCCAGTATGACCTAACTGGGACTGGTTCTTAATTCTTTATCACCAGGGAAAGCTCCTCACTAACCAGACCTTCTGCCTCTCCTAACCAAGAAAAACTATGACTTCACCTTCATCTAGGGCTGTTTACCTAGCTGGATAACGTGCAGTGTGGGGGCATGACTTTTTTTAAAGAGCACTAACATACTGTGCATTTAATTGGTTTGTAGAGATCCTACTAGTGTGCACTAAAGGTTCCCTAGTGTGCTTTAATGTACGTTAGTGCACTTTAGGACTCACACTCCCATAGTGCATGCCAATGTTTCGAACACAGAAGCACTTCTGTGGAAGAAGAGGGAGGAGGCAACATATTCTAGTGGTTAAAGCTCAAACTGCTAGCCAGGACTCCTGGAGGGAGGGACAGCTCAGTTGTTTAAGCATTGGTCTGCTAAACCCAGGGTTGTAAGCAGGGCCGGCTCTAGGATTTTTGCCGCCCCCTCCCTTATTTAATTACCCCACCCCCGGCCCCGTCTCAACTCCGCCCCTTCCCCAAATCCCCAGCCCTGCCTCCTCCCCCCAGGTTCTCAAGCCTAGGAGGAAGGGAGGGAGGGGGAGAAGCCGCGCCGCAGCCATTCAGAGTCTCCTCTCCCTCCCAGGTTTGAGAGCCTGGGAGGGAGGGGGAGACTCCGAGTGGACGCGGCGCGGGCACCGCTTCTCCCCCTCCCTCCCAGGCCCCCAAGTCTGGGAGGGAGGGGGAGCAGCGGCGCACGAAACGGCCGCTTGGGATCTCCCCCTCCCTCCCAGGTTTGAGAGCCTGGGAGGGAGGGGGAGACCCCGAGCCGCCGCGGCGCACGAACCAGGTGAGCTAGGGTGGCCGGGGCACATTTTTAGGGGCGGCATTCTGGCGCCGGCCATGCCGCCCCTAAAAATGTGCCGCCCCAAGCACCAGCTTGTTTTGCTGGTGCCTAGAGCCGGCCCTGGTTGTAAGTTCAATCATTGAGGGGGGCCATTTAGGGAACTGGGGTAAAAAGTCAGGGGATTTGACCTGCTTTGAGCAGTGGTTTGGCCTAGATGACCTCCTGAGGTCCCTGATATTCTATGGTTCTGTTCCCAGACTCACTGTGACCTTTGGCACCTGGCTTGCTCTTTCTTTGTCTCAGTGTCCCTGGCTCTATGATGAAGCATCATTTCATGTTTTCAGATTCTGTGGCTGTTGCTTTTATTTCTTACTCCACCCTGGACTCCATCATTGACAAGAGATTTCTCAACGAGGGAGATCTAATGGCTGATGAGAAATTGAGGAATTTTCACCTGAATTCCAGGGTGGTGAGTGGGGCTATTGGAGATGGGAGGCCCATGAATATCTCCAAACCTGTGAACTTCACTCTGCGCCATAGACAGGTGAGTGTAGATCTTTTTACTTTGCTCTGTGCCCAGGGCTCCAGGTGGTCACTTAAAAGGTATATCTCCTGCAGGGCATCTGAGTTGTGTTGTCTTTCTGGACTGAGAAACAGTTATCTGAGAAAGAGAGGGAGCTTCTTCAGTCCTGACACGGGGGCTGTTCTGGGGAGGACGTTACATAGGGTTCACACCAGGCCTGATTGGATTATGATTCATCATGTAAAATGCTCAGGAGTAACAACTGTCTGGCTCACCCCTTAGAGCAGGAATAATTGGAAGGCAACTCCCTATAGCAGTGGTCCCCAAACTTTTGAGGGTCGCACCCCTCCAGCCCATTCACGCCCCTCCCCCTGAGCCAGGGCCGGGAGCGGGGCTGCAGCTCGGGGGAGGTGGGAAAGGACACAGACAGGGATAAGGGGGCTGAGGCTGGGGATTCAGGTGGGGGGTGGGTCTGGGGCCAGGAGCAGGACCAGAGCCATGGCTGGAGGCTGAGGCTGGGGGCGGGAGTGGCGCAGCGACCAGGCTGTGGTGGGGCCAGCAGCCGAGCCCATGGCTAGGTGCAGCTCTGTTCCCAGCCCCGCCCCTTCCCCCATCCTAGGCTGGGAATGGAGCTGCAAGAGGCTGGGGCTGTGAATGGAGCCATGCTGAATCTGGGGACGCTGCCAGACATGGGGCTGGAAGTTGGGGATGCGGCTACTGGTGGGACCAGAGCAGAGCTCAGGGTGGGAAGGGGCTGGGTGGTGCTCCCTCTCTGCCCCCCATGGTGGCTGACCCGAGGCCTGTCATGTCCATCTGAAGGTTCCTCTGTGTCCCTCTAGGGGCAACACCCCACAGTTTGGGGACCTCTGCCCTATAGATAGCAGAGTTCAGGAAAACAGCATGAGATGGTGCCTTCTTTGATAAAGTAATGAACTTGTTAGGGCGCATGTGGATATTTGTGGGCAGGTGTGTGAATGCCTTTAATGGCTCAAATTGGAACTGCAAAATTGTGTGTCATAGACCCTTCAGTGCTCAGAGTTAAGGGAATTACCACTTTAGCTCTGGGATTGGGGGCTTGTTTTTGCTATTGGAACTGGAGGATCTCACTTGTATTTCCACTGCCAATGAGATGTCCCAAATGGCTGTTAGGTGCAGCACAATGAGAGCCATGAAGCTGTTGGTGAATTCAGGTTTCTTATTGTCTATTAGAGATGTGTGACAAAAGAAACCGTGTTCTCCCCATGATCCAGTGAGGAGGAGGAGGAAGAGGATGATGGTGTTTTTGTTTCCAGGCGAAGAAAGAGGAGGAAGAGGCTCACTGCGTTCACTGGAAATTCATCGCTGGGAAAGGCACCTGGGCTGAGGATGGCTGCACTGTTCTCCACACGAACAGCACTCACACCATCTGCAGCTGTGACCATCTCTCCAGCTTCGCACTCCTTATGGGTCACACCGAAGTGGAGGTATCTCACTGTGAGACTCAGATCAAAGGGCTGGACTCGGAGCTTCTGATCTGGGCAAAATCAGTGGGAATTTTGCCCGGTTGAACGCTGCATAGTAACCTCCCCTCCCACTTCCCCTCCCTCCCAGCGCCTCCTCAATGCCTCTGAACAGCTGTTCCCCAGCGTGCAGAAGACACTGGGAGGGAGGTGGAGGACTTGGTCAGCGGGGCTCATGGACCCCAATTTGAGAAACGCTGGTATAGCTAATTACCCTTGATGGGCCATCAAACAGACTGTACAGTGCTGATGCCAATCTGTCTGGGGGTGTCACCCAGAAACACAGCAGAGATATATCACACACATTTATAACTCACGATGCAAAGAGGATACATACATATAAACAAGATTCTCATACTTAGTAAATCATAACTTTTCTACTGATATCTTACATGGCATACCTTGTAAGATTCATTGCAATTTTGTAATATTGGTATCCATAATATAAATGTATCAGAGAGGTAGCCGTGTTCGTCTGGATCTGTAAAAAGCAACAGAGTGTCCTGTGGCACCTTTGAGACTAACAGCTGTATTGGGTATTCACCCACGAAAGCTTATGCTCCAATACATCTGTTAGTATTAAAGGTGCCACAGGACTCTGTTGCATAATATAAATGCTCACCCATATTCCATATAGGGTCATAGGGCTCACTGGTGATTCTCCCTCTGCTGTGTTACAGGAGAGTTACCCACTGACCATCATCACCTACATGGGACTGACCCTTTCCATGCTGTGTCTCCTCCTTGCCATCCTCACCTTCCTCCTGTGCCGCTCCATCCGCAACATCAGCACCTCCCTCCACCTGCAGCTCTGCCTCTGCCTCTTCCTGGCCAACCTGCTCTTCCTCACCGCGGTGACCCGCACCGGTAGTCAGGTCTGTTATCCACTTTTATTCTTGGTTTAAAATTGAGCTGTGTCCAGATCCTCTGTCAGCATTTCTAAAGCTCCCCTCACCCCAGCACCTTTTTATACCCTCAGCTGGATGGTAACATTTATTCCATGCTCTTTAGTCCACAGAAATAATTATCTACTCCCCTCCAAAAGAAATCTCTATGGGTGAAAACCTTCCCTTTTCTTTGTTGGCTCCATCACTCAGACAAAGGAACCCACATTTCCAGAGTCACAGTCCCCTGCCTGTCCTCTCTGCCCCCACACTGATGGGCAGATGCAAGACACCTATACCCTAAAGCAGATATAGAGAAGAGAACCTACACCCTCCACGTCTCTCCCTATTATGAGGACCAGGAACTTGTTTATATCCCTGCTCCCTTTCCTAGGATTCCTCACAGTATCCAACAATTTCCATGATTCATTTGGGAACTACAACTCCCAGAAACCATCTTTTCTGAGTGGAGATCAGGACCGGGCTGGACTCTGAATGATTGAAAGGGCCAGCCAGTTTGCCCTTAGACAAGCCCCCCTTAGACTGAAGAACGTATTGTCTCTGGCAGAGCTCTGTAACTGGAGAGATGTGTTAATAAAAAACCCTATGTGATCCTCACAAAAGTCCCCCCACCCAGAAGCAAAGTCCCAGAGCTCTGTCTTGTCCTGTCCTCAGGTGGTGTGTGCTGTCATTGCTGGCTTCCTACACTACCTCTTCCTGGCCTGCTTCACTTGGATGTTCCTGGAGGGGCTGCACCTCTTCCTCACCGTCAGGAACCTGAAGGTCATGAATTACACCAGGGCCAACCGGTTCAAGAAGAGATTCATGTACCTGTTCGGCTACGGATCCCCAGCCCTGATAGTGGCTATTTCTGCAGCACTCAACTCAGATGGCTATGGGACTCCCCAATAGTAAGTGCCAAGTCCATCCCGAAGGGGAGTCAGGATGTGACTTCCATGCGGTTGCACTGGGGTACACCAAATCTGACTTTGGCTGAGGTCTTTCACTAGTAACTCCACCTGCAATGTGACTGCCAAAGCTGGGACCTTTCCCCCCTCACCAGTAAGACTGAGCCCCCAAGGAGTGTAGTTAAAGCGCACCCCAATAATACACCTCCCATGGCTCAGTCACTAGTGATAATGAGGATGGAGGCATAAGCCAGCTTGACTCTAGATCCCTGGCGCTTTTTTTTTTTTTTTTTTTTATTGTGGTACTGGGTGGGCAGGAAAATGTCCTCAATGCTTTGTACAAAGTCCTGACAATCCCCCTCAAATCCACCAAACCCCTGTGTCCCCCACATCACCCAGGGGTCCTGAACTTCTCTACAATGGGATGCATCATCTCAGAGCACCCTGGGACATAGCTGTCCAGACTCTGTTCCTTTTTCTCTCTCTCTCTCCATGAAGACACCTATTCCATGCCAGTCACTGTAGCATCTGAGCACTAGAGCACTTACACTAGTGTAAATATGGAGTAACTCCACTGATTTCAGGCCCTCTAAAATCAGAATGTGGTTTTGAGACACTCCAAAACTTTTGAGCAATTCCCTTTGAATCTATATTTACCCTGGAACAATCTGCTTCTCTACCCCAGCAGCCAAAAGTACTAAAGAATTCATGTTAATGTCACTGTACCTCTACATCTCTCCTCCCTTTAGCTGCTGGCTCAACCTGGAGAGAGGCTTTATTTGGAGCTTCCTGGGACCAGTCTGTGCCATAATCCTGGTGGGTACCTCACAGAACCACAGGGCCCCATTCTCCTCTCACCTCTGCAACCCTGTGGACTCCAGTGGAGCCAAGAGAAGAATATCTCCCAGAGAATTTAAGATGAAAGGATCCTATAAGATCCCATTTCATCCACCCCTCTTTGGCCAGTGCAGGATTTCCCCCTAACACAACAGCCTACATTCTATGGAGGCAGTCAGGGTGAATGGGTCGGGCACTGGGTTGTGAGTCAGGAGACCTGACTCTGCCACTGGCCTGCTGTGTTAACTTGGGAAGTAGCTTCCCCTCGCTGTACCTCTGTTTCTCCTCCCACCCTATGTCTGTCTTGCCCATAGGCACCGAAAAAAATTAGTGGATGCTCAGCACCCACTGGCAGCCAGCTCCCTCACTACCTGCTCCGTGCCTCCTGCCTGCCAGCAGCCCCACTGATCAACTCCTTCCCCTCCATCCCACTGCCGCAATCAGTTGTTCTGTGGTGTGCAAGAGGAGCTGGGAGGAAGGGGGCAGAACTGTGTGGGAAGAGGCAGGGGCTTGGAGAAGGGTGGGGTGGGGGTGGTGGCGGGGCTGGGAACAAACGGGAGTGGGAAGAGGTGGGGTGGGGACTTGGGAGAAGGGGTCAGGTGGGGGTCGGGCCTGGGGCTGAGCAGGGTGTTGAGCACTCTGGGGCTCGGGGAAGCTGGTGCCTGTGGTCTTGCCTAGTTATTTTGCAAACAAATGCTCAGGACAGGAGCTGCCCCTTTCTAGGTGTGAGTACAGAACCCAGTGCAGTCTCAGCTGGAGCCTCTGGGTGCTACCATAATATGATTAATAATAATTATGATATGTCATTACTAATGCAATGCTGCCATGGAAGGAAGTGGGACCTCTGCCGGAATGAGGATAGTTTTGTCCCTTGCCTTGTCCAGCCTGGCCGGTAAATAATCCAAGTGATGGGGGAAGGGAAGGTGGATGCAGCGTGGGGAGTTTGAGGATGGAAGGGTACATGTGTTGCAGGAAGGGTGCATGCGTTGTAAGGGATAAAGGTAGTAAATGTCCTTGCAGATTCCTCCCCATCTCAGGCAGCGGATTAAGAATTAATTGCAGTCTCAGAATTGAAGGGAATACTCTATAGACGGGATCTAGAAGCTTTGGGCCAAATCACATGGCACTAAATCTGGAATAACTGCAGACTCCATTGGAATCAGTGGAGTCACTCCAGATTCAGATAAGAGCAGAATGTGGCCCTGTGGCTGTAGGATCACATGTGATGCATTGCAGCCCTGCCTATGCCAATAGTTCCCTGCACAGCCTGGGATCAAGATCTGGCAGGGGATGGTGTATGACCCAGAGAGCAGTCACTGGTGTGCAGCAGTCTCATCCCAGAGAGATTGGCCTTGGCTGGCATGTTTTACAAGGAATATTTCATGCTGTTTCCACAGATAAATTTATCATTTTTTCTTGTAACCCTCTGGATCCTGAGAGACAAACTCTCCTCCCTTAATGAAGATGTGTCCACTCTCAAAGACACCAGGTAGGACAGCACTAAATCTACTAGAAGGGTCCAGTGAGCCTCCTGTATGGGAATTCCTGTGGGATTCCCCACAGATTGCTGCCACCATACAGCTGAGCACATGCCACTGTAGGGTTTCCAGGTTATCTTGGCGACTTTCTGCTCGATGAGAGAGTAACAGTCTCACTGCCCAAGGAGCTGATAAATTCACATCACGGGACCATCTGCCAAAATAAGGACAATTTGCATGAATAAGGGTATGCTGTTTTGGACCTTAAATTAGACACAGCACAGCCAGGGTGGCAATTGAAGGCTCAGGTTAGGAGAGAGGAGAGGAGAGTCTATGGCAGTAAAGGATCCTCATGGGAGATACTTTTCTGCCATGTGCATCATGTTGGTCCCTGGATGGATATTGAGATGACAGTTGCAGTCTGTTCCAAAGCCCGCGGAAGTCAGTGGAAGTAATGGTATGGAAGAGACTGCTAGATCAGTGAGGCTCTTGCAGTAAGTCCTGCGGCACATTCAGAGTGTGGCATGCACGTAATGAGAGGTTGAACCATTTGCTTTGGAAGAGCCACCTGTGGGAGGGGAAGGTGTGTGTTGGGGGATGATGGTTGGGCACAATATTGTAATTGAGATTTATAGGCATAAGTTGCCATTGTGTTCGTCTTGACAGTAACCCTAAGATACAGTAAAGTGGGTGCCAGCTGTTTTCCCCCACACTGCCGAGAGCCCCCTGACTCAGTCACCACAAGGTCGTTCTAACAGGATCTCTCCGTCTGCCTTTATCCAGACTACTGACTTTTAAAGCTATCGCCCAGCTATTCATTCTGGGCTGCACATGGAGTCTTGGTCTCTTCCAAGTCGGCTCAGCAAAAATGGTCATGGCGTATTTATTCACCATTGTCAACAGCCTGCAGGGAGCCTTCATCTTCCTGGTGCACTGTCTCCTCAATCGCCAGGTAATGCCCCTGGCGCGTCATCAGCCACCCAGTGACTTCACGGGCCTAGCAGTGGCCTGGTCTGAGGGTGTTAGTTACATGATGTAGTGACCATGTCCCTTATTCTCCAGGTGAGAGAGGAGTACAGGAGATGGATTAAAAGCACAAGAAAACCCAGCCCCACAACTCAAAATTTTAGTCTATCCGTGTCCGCTGTCACTACCAGCACCAAGATGGTAAGAGATCCTCTATTCTGTTCCAATACCAGCATCCAAAAGTCACATCCATCTGGGTCTGTTGTAGCTCCTGAGGTGCCTTGTCCCCTGAGTGTTTTTATCCATCTGAGAACAGCATTGGGAGTCTTAGTGAGATTCAGTTGCATCCAAATCAAAGGGGAATCCCATGTCTCCTAGACCCCAGCACAGAACTTCTCCTTTCTTGTGCACCTCCACGTTCCCTTCCCTTTGCTTCTTTGCAAGCTCCATTCATCACTCGCTATGGAATGAGCTGGGAAGGCGTTGGCTTTGACACACATTCAGGTAACTATCCAAATGGGGAAGCTTGCAAACAAAACCTGGGTGGAAATCTTGTCAGTGCAGATGGGCCATCCCCAATGAAGAGTTAGAACTGGATGGAATTTCCTCTGGCTCCATTACCTCTACTGGGAAAGGATCCAGAAGTTTTGTCTGTAGGGAAAAGTGAAGTCTTATATCTGGAAAAACCTCCCTGCTCCAGTCCCAGCATGAGATGCCATAACCTTTGTCTGGAAGTGGACATTTCTGGTTTATTTAGAGCAGCCTCTATTAACTGGGGCCGTTCTCCTCTTGACCTGCTGTTTACAAACAGGGAAGAATTGTTAGGGGAAGTAGAACTGGGTGGCAACCTAGGCAGCAGTGACCATGGGATGGTTGAGTTCAGGATCCTCACAAAAGGAAGAAAGAGTAGCAAAATATAGACCCTGGACTTCAGAAAAGCAGACTTAGACTCCCCTAGAGAACTGATATGTAAAGAAGTCCAGGAGAGCTGGCTGTATTTTAAAGAAGTCTATTGAGGGCGCAGGAACAAACCATCCCAATGTGCAGAAAGAATAGCAAATATGGCAGGCGACCAGCTTGGCTTAACAGTGAAATCTTCAGTGAGCTTAAACTCCAAAAGGAAGCTTACAAGAAGTGGAAATTTGGACAGATGACTAGGGAGGAGTATAAAATATTGCTAGAGCATGTAGGGGTGTAATCATGAAGGGCAAGGCACAATTGGAGTTGCAGCTAGCAAGGGATGTGAAGGTAACAAGAAGGGTTTCTACAGGTATGTTAGCAACAACAAGAAGGTCAGGGAAAGTGTGGGACCCTTACTGAATGGGGGAGGCAACATAGTTACAGAAGATGTGGAAAAAGCTGAAGTACTCCATGCTTTTTTTGCCTCCATCTTCACAGACAAGGTCAGCTCCCAGACTGCTGCACTGGGCAAGACAGTATGGGGAGGAGGTGAGCAGCCCTCAGTGGTGAAAGAACAGGTTAAGGACTGTTTAGAAAAGCTGGACATGCACAAGTCCATGGGTCCAGATCTAATGCATCCAAGGGTGCTGAGGGAGTTGGCTGATGCAATTGCAGAGCCATTAGCCATTATCTTTGAAAATTCGTAGTGATCGGGGGAGGTCCCAGACTATTGGAAAAAGGCAAATATAGTGCCCAGATTTTAAAAAGGGAAGAAAGAGAACCCAGGAAACTACAGACTGGTCAGCCTCACTTCAGTCCGCAGCAAAATCATGGAGCAATTCCTCAAGGAATCCATTTTGAAGCACTTGGAGGAGAGGAAGGTGATCAGGAACAGTCAGCATGGATTCACCAAGGGCAAGTCATGCCTGACCAACCTGATTGCCTTCTATGATGAGATAACTGGCTCTGTGGATATGGGGAAAGTGGTGGATGTGATATATCTTGACTTTAGCAAAGCTTTTGATACGATCTCCCACAGTATTCTTGCCAGCAAGTTAAAGAAATATGGATTGGATGAATGAACCAGGGCCGGCTCCAGGCACCAGCTTCTCAAGCATGTGCTTGGGGCGGCCGCTCCGGAGAGGGGCGGCAGGTGCAGGTATTCGGCGGCAATTCAGCGGACGGTCCCTCACTCCGGCTTGGAGTGAAGGACTTCCCGCCGAATTGCCGCCGCAGATCGTGATCGTGGCTTTTTTTTTTTTTTTTTTTTTTTTTTTTTTTTTTTTTTGTGTGGTTTTGGCTGCTTGGGGTGGCCAAAACCCTGGAGCCAGCCCTGATGAACTATAAGGTGGACTGAAAGCTGGCTAGATTGTCAGGCTCAACGGGTAGTGATCAATGGCTCCATGTCTAGTTGGCAGCTGGTATCAAGCAGAGTGTCCCAGGGGTCGGTCCTAGGGCCAGTTGTGTTAAACATCTTTATTAATGATCTGGATGATGGGATGAATTGCACCCTCAGCAAGTCCGGAAATGACACTAAGCTTGGGGGAGATGTAGATACACTGGAGGGTAGGGATAGGGTCCAGAGTGACCTAGACAAATTGGAGGATTGGGCCAAAAGAAATCTGAGGTTCAACAAGGACAAGTGCAGAGTCCTGCACTTAGGTCGGAAGAATCCTATGCACTGCTACAGACCGACTGGCTAAGTAGTAGTTCTGCAGAAAAGGACCTCGGGATTAAAGTAGATGAGAAGCTGGATACAAGTCAGCAGTGTGCCCTTGTTGCCAAGAAGGCCAAAGGCATATTGGGCTGTATTAGTAGGAGCATTGCCAGCAGATCGAGGGAAGTAATTATTCCCCTCTATTTGGCACTGGTGAGGCCATACCTGGAGTACTGTGTCCAGTTTTGGTCCCCCCACTACAGAAGGGATGTGGACAAATTGGAGAGAGTCCAGCAGAGGGCAACAAAAATGATTAAGGGGCTGAGGCACATGACTTACGAGAAGAGGCTGAGGGAACTGTGGTTATTTAGTCTGCAGAAGAGAAGAGTGAGGGAGGATTTGATAGCAGCCTTCCGGTACCTGAAGGGGGGTTCCAAAGAGGATGAAGCTCGGCTGTTCTCAGTGGTACCAGATGACAGAACAAGGAGTAATGGTCTCAGGTTGCAGTGGAGGAGGTTTAGGTTGGATATTAGGAAACACTATTTCACTAGGAGGGTGGTGAAGCACTGGAATGCATTACCTAGGGAGGTGGTAGAATCTCCATCCTTAGAGGTTTTTAAGGTCTGGCTTGACAAAGCCCTGGCTGTGATGATTTAGTTGGTGTTGGTCCTGCTTTGAGCAGGGGATTGGACTAGATGACCTCCTGAGGTCCCTTCCAACCCTAATGTTCTATGATTCTATAAACTGCTACTTTATGGCTTACCTGTGCATGGGTGGGGGAAGGGATTGGGCTTTGTCTAGTTTTTTAAAGTTATTTTCCTGCAAGTGATGTCACTTCAGTGGAGGCTGGCTGAAATTGAGGAATTTTCACCTGAATTCCAGGGTGGTGAGTGGGGCTATTGGAGATGGGAGGCCCATGAATATCTCCAAACCTGTGAACTTCACTCTGCGCCATAGACAGGTGAGTGTAGATCTTTTTACTTTGCTCTGTGCCCAGGGCTCCAGGTGGTCACTTAAAAGGTATATCTCCTGCAGGGCATCTGAGTTGTGTTGTCTTTCTGGACTGAGAAACAGTTATCTGAGAAAGAGAGGGAGCTTCTTCAGTCCTGACACGGGGGCTGTTCTGGGGAGGACGTTACATAGGGTTCACACCAGGCCTGATTGGATTATGATTCATCATGTAAAATGCTCAGGAGTAACAACTGTCTGGCTCACCCCTTAGAGCAGGAATAATTGGAAGGCAACTCCCTATAGCAGTGGTCCCCAAACTTTTGAGGGTCGCACCCCTCCAGCCCATTCACGCCCCTCCCCCTGAGCCAGGGCCGGGAGCGGGGCTGCAGCTCGGGGGAGGTGGGAAAGGACACAGACAGGGATAAGGGGGCTGAGGCTGGGGATTCAGGTGGGGGGTGGGTCTGGGGCCAGGAGCAGGACCAGAGCCATGGCTGGAGGCTGAGGCTGGGGGCGGGAGTGGCGCAGCGACCAGGCTGTGGTGGGGCCAGCAGCCGAGCCCATGGCTAGGTGCAGCTCTGTTCCCAGCCCCGCCCCTTCCCCCATCCTAGGCTGGGAATGGAGCTGCAAGAGGCTGGGGCTGTGAATGGAGCCATGCTGAATCTGGGGACGCTGCCAGACATGGGGCTGGAAGTTGGGGATGCGGCTACTGGTGGGACCAGAGCAGAGCTCAGGGTGGGAAGGGGCTGGGTGGTGCTCCCTCTCTGCCCCCCATGGTGGCTGACCCGAGGCCTGTCATGTCCATCTGAAGGTTCCTCTGTGTCCCTCTAGGGGCAACACCCCACAGTTTGGGGACCTCTGCCCTATAGATAGCAGAGTTCAGGAAAACAGCATGAGATGGTGCCTTCTTTGATAAAGTAATGAACTTGTTAGGGCGCATGTGGATATTTGTGGGCAGGTGTGTGAATGCCTTTAATGGCTCAAATTGGAACTGCAAAATTGTGTGTCATAGACCCTTCAGTGCTCAGAGTTAAGGGAATTACCACTTTAGCTCTGGGATTGGGGGCTTGTTTTTGCTATTGGAACTGGAGGATCTCACTTGTATTTCCACTGCCAATGAGATGTCCCAAATGGCTGTTAGGTGCAGCACAATGAGAGCCATGAAGCTGTTGGTGAATTCAGGTTTCTTATTGTCTATTAGAGATGTGTGACAAAAGAAACCGTGTTCTCCCCATGATCCAGTGAGGAGGAGGAGGAAGAGGATGATGGTGTTTTTGTTTCCAGGCGAAGAAAGAGGAGGAAGAGGCTCACTGCGTTCACTGGAAATTCATCGCTGGGAAAGGCACCTGGGCTGAGGATGGCTGCACTGTTCTCCACACGAACAGCACTCACACCATCTGCAGCTGTGACCATCTCTCCAGCTTCGCACTCCTTATGGGTCACACCGAAGTGGAGGTATCTCACTGTGAGACTCAGATCAAAGGGCTGGACTCGGAGCTTCTGATCTGGGCAAAATCAGTGGGAATTTTGCCCGGTTGAACGCTGCATAGTAACCTCCCCTCCCACTTCCCCTCCCTCCCAGCGCCTCCTCAATGCCTCTGAACAGCTGTTCCCCAGCGTGCAGAAGACACTGGGAGGGAGGTGGAGGACTTGGTCAGCGGGGCTCATGGACCCCAATTTGAGAAACGCTGGTATAGCTAATTACCCTTGATGGGCCATCAAACAGACTGTACAGTGCTGATGCCAATCTGTCTGGGGGTGTCACCCAGAAACACAGCAGAGATATATCACACACATTTATAACTCACGATGCAAAGAGGATACATACATATAAACAAGATTCTCATACTTAGTAAATCATAACTTTTCTACTGATATCTTACATGGCATACCTTGTAAGATTCATTGCAATTTTGTAATATTGGTATCCATAATATAAATGTATCAGAGAGGTAGCCGTGTTCGTCTGGATCTGTAAAAAGCAACAGAGTGTCCTGTGGCACCTTTGAGACTAACAGCTGTATTGGGTATTCACCCACGAAAGCTTATGCTCCAATACATCTGTTAGTATTAAAGGTGCCACAGGACTCTGTTGCATAATATAAATGCTCACCCATATTCCATATAGGGTCATAGGGCTCACTGGTGATTCTCCCTCTGCTGTGTTACAGGAGAGTTACCCACTGACCATCATCACCTACATGGGACTGACCCTTTCCATGCTGTGTCTCCTCCTTGCCATCCTCACCTTCCTCCTGTGCCGCTCCATCCGCAACATCAGCACCTCCCTCCACCTGCAGCTCTGCCTCTGCCTCTTCCTGGCCAACCTGCTCTTCCTCACCGCGGTGACCCGCACCGGTAGTCAGGTCTGTTATCCACTTTTATTCTTGGTTTAAAATTGAGCTGTGTCCAGATCCTCTGTCAGCATTTCTAAAGCTCCCCTCACCCCAGCACCTTTTTATACCCTCAGCTGGATGGTAACATTTATTCCATGCTCTTTAGTCCACAGAAATAATTATCTACTCCCCTCCAAAAGAAATCTCTATGGGTGAAAACCTTCCCTTTTCTTTGTTGGCTCCATCACTCAGACAAAGGAACCCACATTTCCAGAGTCACAGTCCCCTGCCTGTCCTCTCTGCCCCCACACTGATGGGCAGATGCAAGACACCTATACCCTAAAGCAGATATAGAGAAGAGAACCTACACCCTCCACGTCTCTCCCTATTATGAGGACCAGGAACTTGTTTATATCCCTGCTCCCTTTCCTAGGATTCCTCACAGTATCCAACAATTTCCATGATTCATTTGGGAACTACAACTCCCAGAAACCATCTTTTCTGAGTGGAGATCAGGACCGGGCTGGACTCTGAATGATTGAAAGGGCCAGCCAGTTTGCCCTTAGACAAGCCCCCCTTAGACTGAAGAACGTATTGTCTCTGGCAGAGCTCTGTAACTGGAGAGATGTGTTAATAAAAAACCCTATGTGATCCTCACAAAAGTCCCCCCACCCAGAAGCAAAGTCCCAGAGCTCTGTCTTGTCCTGTCCTCAGGTGGTGTGTGCTGTCATTGCTGGCTTCCTACACTACCTCTTCCTGGCCTGCTTCACTTGGATGTTCCTGGAGGGGCTGCACCTCTTCCTCACCGTCAGGAACCTGAAGGTCATGAATTACACCAGGGCCAACCGGTTCAAGAAGAGATTCATGTACCTGTTCGGCTACGGATCCCCAGCCCTGATAGTGGCTATTTCTGCAGCACTCAACTCAGATGGCTATGGGACTCCCCAATAGTAAGTGCCAAGTCCATCCCGAAGGGGAGTCAGGATGTGACTTCCATGCGGTTGCACTGGGGTACACCAAATCTGACTTTGGCTGAGGTCTTTCACTAGTAACTCCACCTGCAATGTGACTGCCAAAGCTGGGACCTTTCCCCCCTCACCAGTAAGACTGAGCCCCCAAGGAGTGTAGTTAAAGCGCACCCCAATAATACACCTCCCATGGCTCAGTCACTAGTGATAATGAGGATGGAGGCATAAGCCAGCTTGACTCTAGATCCCTGGCGCTTTTTTTTTTTTTTTTTTTTATTGTGGTACTGGGTGGGCAGGAAAATGTCCTCAATGCTTTGTACAAAGTCCTGACAATCCCCCTCAAATCCACCAAACCCCTGTGTCCCCCACATCACCCAGGGGTCCTGAACTTCTCTACAATGGGATGCATCATCTCAGAGCACCCTGGGACATAGCTGTCCAGACTCTGTTCCTTTTTCTCTCTCTCTCTCCATGAAGACACCTATTCCATGCCAGTCACTGTAGCATCTGAGCACTAGAGCACTTACACTAGTGTAAATATGGAGTAACTCCACTGATTTCAGGCCCTCTAAAATCAGAATGTGGTTTTGAGACACTCCAAAACTTTTGAGCAATTCCCTTTGAATCTATATTTACCCTGGAACAATCTGCTTCTCTACCCCAGCAGCCAAAAGTACTAAAGAATTCATGTTAATGTCACTGTACCTCTACATCTCTCCTCCCTTTAGCTGCTGGCTCAACCTGGAGAGAGGCTTTATTTGGAGCTTCCTGGGACCAGTCTGTGCCATAATCCTGGTGGGTACCTCACAGAACCACAGGGCCCCATTCTCCTCTCACCTCTGCAACCCTGTGGACTCCAGTGGAGCCAAGAGAAGAATATCTCCCAGAGAATTTAAGATGAAAGGATCCTATAAGATCCCATTTCATCCACCCCTCTTTGGCCAGTGCAGGATTTCCCCCTAACACAACAGCCTACATTCTATGGAGGCAGTCAGGGTGAATGGGTCGGGCACTGGGTTGTGAGTCAGGAGACCTGACTCTGCCACTGGCCTGCTGTGTTAACTTGGGAAGTAGCTTCCCCTCGCTGTACCTCTGTTTCTCCTCCCACCCTATGTCTGTCTTGCCCATAGGCACCGAAAAAAATTAGTGGATGCTCAGCACCCACTGGCAGCCAGCTCCCTCACTACCTGCTCCGTGCCTCCTGCCTGCCAGCAGCCCCACTGATCAACTCCTTCCCCTCCATCCCACTGCCGCAATCAGTTGTTCTGTGGTGTGCAAGAGGAGCTGGGAGGAAGGGGGCAGAACTGTGTGGGAAGAGGCAGGGGCTTGGAGAAGGGTGGGGTGGGGGTGGTGGCGGGGCTGGGAACAAACGGGAGTGGGAAGAGGTGGGGTGGGGACTTGGGAGAAGGGGTCAGGTGGGGGTCGGGCCTGGGGCTGAGCAGGGTGTTGAGCACTCTGGGGCTCGGGGAAGCTGGTGCCTGTGGTCTTGCCTAGTTATTTTGCAAACAAATGCTCAGGACAGGAGCTGCCCCTTTCTAGGTGTGAGTACAGAACCCAGTGCAGTCTCAGCTGGAGCCTCTGGGTGCTACCATAATATGATTAATAATAATTATGATATGTCATTACTAATGCAATGCTGCCATGGAAGGAAGTGGGACCTCTGCCGGAATGAGGATAGTTTTGTCCCTTGCCTTGTCCAGCCTGGCCGGTAAATAATCCAAGTGATGGGGGAAGGGAAGGTGGATGCAGCGTGGGGAGTTTGAGGATGGAAGGGTACATGTGTTGCAGGAAGGGTGCATGCGTTGTAAGGGATAAAGGTAGTAAATGTCCTTGCAGATTCCTCCCCATCTCAGGCAGCGGATTAAGAATTAATTGCAGTCTCAGAATTGAAGGGAATACTCTATAGACGGGATCTAGAAGCTTTGGGCCAAATCACATGGCACTAAATCTGGAATAACTGCAGACTCCATTGGAATCAGTGGAGTCACTCCAGATTCAGATAAGAGCAGAATGTGGCCCTGTGGCTGTAGGATCACATGTGATGCATTGCAGCCCTGCCTATGCCAATAGTTCCCTGCACAGCCTGGGATCAAGATCTGGCAGGGGATGGTGTATGACCCAGAGAGCAGTCACTGGTGTGCAGCAGTCTCATCCCAGAGAGATTGGCCTTGGCTGGCATGTTTTACAAGGAATATTTCATGCTGTTTCCACAGATAAATTTATCATTTTTTCTTGTAACCCTCTGGATCCTGAGAGACAAACTCTCCTCCCTTAATGAAGATGTGTCCACTCTCAAAGACACCAGGTAGGACAGCACTAAATCTACTAGAAGGGTCCAGTGAGCCTCCTGTATGGGAATTCCTGTGGGATTCCCCACAGATTGCTGCCACCATACAGCTGAGCACATGCCACTGTAGGGTTTCCAGGTTATCTTGGCGACTTTCTGCTCGATGAGAGAGTAACAGTCTCACTGCCCAAGGAGCTGATAAATTCACATCACGGGACCATCTGCCAAAATAAGGACAATTTGCATGAATAAGGGTATGCTGTTTTGGACCTTAAATTAGACACAGCACAGCCAGGGTGGCAATTGAAGGCTCAGGTTAGGAGAGAGGAGAGGAGAGTCTATGGCAGTAAAGGATCCTCATGGGAGATACTTTTCTGCCATGTGCATCATGTTGGTCCCTGGATGGATATTGAGATGACAGTTGCAGTCTGTTCCAAAGCCCGCGGAAGTCAGTGGAAGTAATGGTATGGAAGAGACTGCTAGATCAGTGAGGCTCTTGCAGTAAGTCCTGCGGCACATTCAGAGTGTGGCATGCACGTAATGAGAGGTTGAACCATTTGCTTTGGAAGAGCCACCTGTGGGAGGGGAAGGTGTGTGTTGGGGGATGATGGTTGGGCACAATATTGTAATTGAGATTTATAGGCATAAGTTGCCATTGTGTTCGTCTTGACAGTAACCCTAAGATACAGTAAAGTGGGTGCCAGCTGTTTTCCCCCACACTGCCGAGAGCCCCCTGACTCAGTCACCACAAGGTCGTTCTAACAGGATCTCTCCGTCTGCCTTTATCCAGACTACTGACTTTTAAAGCTATCGCCCAGCTATTCATTCTGGGCTGCACATGGAGTCTTGGTCTCTTCCAAGTCGGCTCAGCAAAAATGGTCATGGCGTATTTATTCACCATTGTCAACAGCCTGCAGGGAGCCTTCATCTTCCTGGTGCACTGTCTCCTCAATCGCCAGGTAATGCCCCTGGCGCGTCATCAGCCACCCAGTGACTTCACGGGCCTAGCAGTGGCCTGGTCTGAGGGTGTTAGTTACATGATGTAGTGACCATGTCCCTTATTCTTCAGGTGAGAGAGGAGTACAGGAGATGGATTAAAAGCACAAGAAAACCCAGCCCCACAACTCAAAATTTTAGTCTATCCGTGTCCGCTGTCACTACCAGCACCAAGATGGTAAGAGATCCTCTATTCTGTTCCAATACCAGCATCCAAAAGTCACATCCATCTGGGTCTGTTGTAGCTCCTGAGGTGCCTTGTCCCCTGAGTGTTTTTATCCATCTGAGAACAGCATTGGGAGTCTTAGTGAGATTCAGTTGCATCCAAATCAAAGGGGAATCCCATGTCTCCTAGACCCCAGCACAGAACTTCTCCTTTCTTGTGCACCTCCACGTTCCCTTCCCTTTGCTTCTTTGCAAGCTCCATTCATCACTCGCTATGGAATGAGCTGGGAAGGCGTTGGCTTTGACACACATTCAGGTAACTATCCAAATGGGGAAGCTTGCAAACAAAACCTGGGTGGAAATCTTGTCAGTGCAGATGGGCCATCCCCAATGAAGAGTTAGAACTGGATGGAATTTCCTCTGGCTCCATTACCTCTACTGGGAAAGGATCCAGAAGTTTTGTCTGTAGGGAAAAGTGAAGTCTTATATCTGGAAAAACCTCCCTGCTCCAGTCCCAGCATGAGATGCCATAACCTTTGTCTGGAAGTGGACATTTCTGGTTTATTTAGAGCAGCCTCTATTAACTGGGGCCGTTCTCCTCTTGACCTGCTGTTTACAAACAGGGAAGAATTGTTAGGGGAAGTAGAACTGGGTGGCAACCTAGGCAGCAGTGACCATGGGATGGTTGAGTTCAGGATCCTCACAAAAGGAAGAAAGAGTAGCAAAATATAGACCCTGGACTTCAGAAAAGCAGACTTAGACTCCCCTAGAGAACTGATATGTAAAGAAGTCCAGGAGAGCTGGCTGTATTTTAAAGAAGTCTATTGAGGGCGCAGGAACAAACCATCCCAATGTGCAGAAAGAATAGCAAATATGGCAGGCGACCAGCTTGGCTTAACAGTGAAATCTTCAGTGAGCTTAAACTCCAAAAGGAAGCTTACAAGAAGTGGAAATTTGGACAGATGACTAGGGAGGAGTATAAAATATTGCTAGAGCATGTAGGGGTGTAATCATGAAGGGCAAGGCACAATTGGAGTTGCAGCTAGCAAGGGATGTGAAGGTAACAAGAAGGGTTTCTACAGGTATGTTAGCAACAACAAGAAGGTCAGGGAAAGTGTGGGACCCTTACTGAATGGGGGAGGCAACATAGTTACAGAAGATGTGGAAAAAGCTGAAGTACTCCATGCTTTTTTTGCCTCCATCTTCACAGACAAGGTCAGCTCCCAGACTGCTGCACTGGGCAAGACAGTATGGGGAGGAGGTGAGCAGCCCTCAGTGGTGAAAGAACAGGTTAAGGACTGTTTAGAAAAGCTGGACATGCACAAGTCCATGGGTCCAGATCTAATGCATCCAAGGGTGCTGAGGGAGTTGGCTGATGCAATTGCAGAGCCATTAGCCATTATCTTTGAAAATTCGTAGTGATCGGGGGAGGTCCCAGACTATTGGAAAAAGGCAAATATAGTGCCCAGATTTTAAAAAGGGAAGAAAGAGAACCCAGGAAACTACAGACTGGTCAGCCTCACTTCAGTCCGCAGCAAAATCATGGAGCAATTCCTCAAGGAATCCATTTTGAAGCACTTGGAGGAGAGGAAGGTGATCAGGAACAGTCAGCATGGATTCACCAAGGGCAAGTCATGCCTGACCAACCTGATTGCCTTCTATGATGAGATAACTGGCTCTGTGGATATGGGGAAAGTGGTGGATGTGATATATCTTGACTTTAGCAAAGCTTTTGATACGATCTCCCACAGTATTCTTGCCAGCAAGTTAAAGAAATATGGATTGGATGAATGAACCAGGGCCGGCTCCAGGCACCAGCTTCTCAAGCATGTGCTTGGGGCGGCCGCTCCGGAGAGGGGCGGCAGGTGCAGGTATTCGGCGGCAATTCAGCGGACGGTCCCTCACTCCGGCTTGGAGTGAAGGACTTCCCGCCGAATTGCCGCCGCAGATCGTGATCGTGGCTTTTTTTTTTTTTTTTTTTTTTTTTTTTTTTTTTTTGTGTGGTTTTGGCTGCTTGGGGTGGCCAAAACCCTGGAGCCAGCCCTGATGAACTATAAGGTGGACTGAAAGCTGGCTAGATTGTCAGGCTCAACGGGTAGTGATCAATGGCTCCATGTCTAGTTGGCAGCTGGTATCAAGCAGAGTGTCCCAGGGGTCGGTCCTAGGGCCAGTTGTGTTAAACATCTTTATTAATGATCTGGATGATGGGATGAATTGCACCCTCAGCAAGTCCGGAAATGACACTAAGCTTGGGGGAGATGTAGATACACTGGAGGGTAGGGATAGGGTCCAGAGTGACCTAGACAAATTGGAGGATTGGGCCAAAAGAAATCTGAGGTTCAACAAGGACAAGTGCAGAGTCCTGCACTTAGGTCGGAAGAATCCTATGCACTGCTACAGACCGACTGGCTAAGTAGTAGTTCTGCAGAAAAGGACCTCGGGATTAAAGTAGATGAGAAGCTGGATACAAGTCAGCAGTGTGCCCTTGTTGCCAAGAAGGCCAAAGGCATATTGGGCTGTATTAGTAGGAGCATTGCCAGCAGATCGAGGGAAGTAATTATTCCCCTCTATTTGGCACTGGTGAGGCCATACCTGGAGTACTGTGTCCAGTTTTGGTCCCCCCACTACAGAAGGGATGTGGACAAATTGGAGAGAGTCCAGCAGAGGGCAACAAAAATGATTAAGGGGCTGAGGCACATGACTTACGAGAAGAGGCTGAGGGAACTGTGGTTATTTAGTCTGCAGAAGAGAAGAGTGAGGGAGGATTTGATAGCAGCCTTCCGGTACCTGAAGGGGGGTTCCAAAGAGGATGAAGCTCGGCTGTTCTCAGTGGTACCAGATGACAGAACAAGGAGTAATGGTCTCAGGTTGCAGTGGAGGAGGTTTAGGTTGGATATTAGGAAACACTATTTCACTAGGAGGGTGGTGAAGCACTGGAATGCATTACCTAGGGAGGTGGTAGAATCTCCATCCTTAGAGGTTTTTAAGGTCTGGCTTGACAAAGCCCTGGCTGTGATGATTTAGTTGGTGTTGGTCCTGCTTTGAGCAGGGGATTGGACTAGATGACCTCCTGAGGTCCCTTCCAACCCTAATGTTCTATGATTCTATAAACTGCTACTTTATGGCTTACCTGTGCATGGGTGGGGGAAGGGATTGGGCTTTGTCTAGTTTTTTAAAGTTATTTTCCTGCAAGTGATGTCACTTCAGTGGAGGCTGGCTGAAATTGAGGAATTTTCACCTGAATTCCAGGGTGGTGAGTGGGGCTATTGGAGATGGGAGGCCCATGAATATCTCCAAACCTGTGAACTTCACTCTGCGCCATAGACAGGTGAGTGTAGATCTTTTTACTTTGCTCTGTGCCCAGGGCTCCAGGTGGTCACTTAAAAGGTATATCTCCTGCAGGGCATCTGAGTTGTGTTGTCTTTCTGGACTGAGAAACAGTTATCTGAGAAAGAGAGGGAGCTTCTTCAGTCCTGACACGGGGGCTGTTCTGGGGAGGACGTTACATAGGGTTCACACCAGGCCTGATTGGATTATGATTCATCATGTAAAATGCTCAGGAGTAACAACTGTCTGGCTCACCCCTTAGAGCAGGAATAATTGGAAGGCAACTCCCTATAGCAGTGGTCCCCAAACTTTTGAGGGTCGCACCCCTCCAGCCCATTCACGCCCCTCCCCCTGAGCCAGGGCCGGGAGCGGGGCTGCAGCTCGGGGGAGGTGGGAAAGGACACAGACAGGGATAAGGGGGCTGAGGCTGGGGATTCAGGTGGGGGGTGGGTCTGGGGCCAGGAGCAGGACCAGAGCCATGGCTGGAGGCTGAGGCTGGGGGCGGGAGTGGCGCAGCGACCAGGCTGTGGTGGGGCCAGCAGCCGAGCCCATGGCTAGGTGCAGCTCTGTTCCCAGCCCCGCCCCTTCCCCCATCCTAGGCTGGGAATGGAGCTGCAAGAGGCTGGGGCTGTGAATGGAGCCATGCTGAATCTGGGGACGCTGCCAGACATGGGGCTGGAAGTTGGGGATGCGGCTACTGGTGGGACCAGAGCAGAGCTCAGGGTGGGAAGGGGCTGGGTGGTGCTCCCTCTCTGCCCCCCATGGTGGCTGACCCGAGGCCTGTCATGTCCATCTGAAGGTTCCTCTGTGTCCCTCTAGGGGCAACACCCCACAGTTTGGGGACCTCTGCCCTATAGATAGCAGAGTTCAGGAAAACAGCATGAGATGGTGCCTTCTTTGATAAAGTAATGAACTTGTTAGGGCGCATGTGGATATTTGTGGGCAGGTGTGTGAATGCCTTTAATGGCTCAAATTGGAACTGCAAAATTGTGTGTCATAGACCCTTCAGTGCTCAGAGTTAAGGGAATTACCACTTTAGCTCTGGGATTGGGGGCTTGTTTTTGCTATTGGAACTGGAGGATCTCACTTGTATTTCCACTGCCAATGAGATGTCCCAAATGGCTGTTAGGTGCAGCACAATGAGAGCCATGAAGCTGTTGGTGAATTCAGGTTTCTTATTGTCTATTAGAGATGTGTGACAAAAGAAACCGTGTTCTCCCCATGATCCAGTGAGGAGGAGGAGGAAGAGGATGATGGTGTTTTTGTTTCCAGGCGAAGAAAGAGGAGGAAGAGGCTCACTGCGTTCACTGGAAATTCATCGCTGGGAAAGGCACCTGGGCTGAGGATGGCTGCACTGTTCTCCACACGAACAGCACTCACACCATCTGCAGCTGTGACCATCTCTCCAGCTTCGCACTCCTTATGGGTCACACCGAAGTGGAGGTATCTCACTGTGAGACTCAGATCAAAGGGCTGGACTCGGAGCTTCTGATCTGGGCAAAATCAGTGGGAATTTTGCCCGGTTGAACGCTGCATAGTAACCTCCCCTCCCACTTCCCCTCCCTCCCAGCGCCTCCTCAATGCCTCTGAACAGCTGTTCCCCAGCGTGCAGAAGACACTGGGAGGGAGGTGGAGGACTTGGTCAGCGGGGCTCATGGACCCCAATTTGAGAAACGCTGGTATAGCTAATTACCCTTGATGGGCCATCAAACAGACTGTACAGTGCTGATGCCAATCTGTCTGGGGGTGTCACCCAGAAACACAGCAGAGATATATCACACACATTTATAACTCACGATGCAAAGAGGATACATACATATAAACAAGATTCTCATACTTAGTAAATCATAACTTTTCTACTGATATCTTACATGGCATACCTTGTAAGATTCATTGCAATTTTGTAATATTGGTATCCATAATATAAATGTATCAGAGAGGTAGCCGTGTTCGTCTGGATCTGTAAAAAGCAACAGAGTGTCCTGTGGCACCTTTGAGACTAACAGCTGTATTGGGTATTCACCCACGAAAGCTTATGCTCCAATACATCTGTTAGTATTAAAGGTGCCACAGGACTCTGTTGCATAATATAAATGCTCACCCATATTCCATATAGGGTCATAGGGCTCACTGGTGATTCTCCCTCTGCTGTGTTACAGGAGAGTTACCCACTGACCATCATCACCTACATGGGACTGACCCTTTCCATGCTGTGTCTCCTCCTTGCCATCCTCACCTTCCTCCTGTGCCGCTCCATCCGCAACATCAGCACCTCCCTCCACCTGCAGCTCTGCCTCTGCCTCTTCCTGGCCAACCTGCTCTTCCTCACCGCGGTGACCCGCACCGGTAGTCAGGTCTGTTATCCACTTTTATTCTTGGTTTAAAATTGAGCTGTGTCCAGATCCTCTGTCAGCATTTCTAAAGCTCCCCTCACCCCAGCACCTTTTTATACCCTCAGCTGGATGGTAACATTTATTCCATGCTCTTTAGTCCACAGAAATAATTATCTACTCCCCTCCAAAAGAAATCTCTATGGGTGAAAACCTTCCCTTTTCTTTGTTGGCTCCATCACTCAGACAAAGGAACCCACATTTCCAGAGTCACAGTCCCCTGCCTGTCCTCTCTGCCCCCACACTGATGGGCAGATGCAAGACACCTATACCCTAAAGCAGATATAGAGAAGAGAACCTACACCCTCCACGTCTCTCCCTATTATGAGGACCAGGAACTTGTTTATATCCCTGCTCCCTTTCCTAGGATTCCTCACAGTATCCAACAATTTCCATGATTCATTTGGGAACTACAACTCCCAGAAACCATCTTTTCTGAGTGGAGATCAGGACCGGGCTGGACTCTGAATGATTGAAAGGGCCAGCCAGTTTGCCCTTAGACAAGCCCCCCTTAGACTGAAGAACGTATTGTCTCTGGCAGAGCTCTGTAACTGGAGAGATGTGTTAATAAAAAACCCTATGTGATCCTCACAAAAGTCCCCCCACCCAGAAGCAAAGTCCCAGAGCTCTGTCTTGTCCTGTCCTCAGGTGGTGTGTGCTGTCATTGCTGGCTTCCTACACTACCTCTTCCTGGCCTGCTTCACTTGGATGTTCCTGGAGGGGCTGCACCTCTTCCTCACCGTCAGGAACCTGAAGGTCATGAATTACACCAGGGCCAACCGGTTCAAGAAGAGATTCATGTACCTGTTCGGCTACGGATCCCCAGCCCTGATAGTGGCTATTTCTGCAGCACTCAACTCAGATGGCTATGGGACTCCCCAATAGTAAGTGCCAAGTCCATCCCGAAGGGGAGTCAGGATGTGACTTCCATGCGGTTGCACTGGGGTACACCAAATCTGACTTTGGCTGAGGTCTTTCACTAGTAACTCCACCTGCAATGTGACTGCCAAAGCTGGGACCTTTCCCCCCTCACCAGTAAGACTGAGCCCCCAAGGAGTGTAGTTAAAGCGCACCCCAATAATACACCTCCCATGGCTCAGTCACTAGTGATAATGAGGATGGAGGCATAAGCCAGCTTGACTCTAGATCCCTGGCGCTTTTTTTTTTTTTTTTTTTTTATTGTGGTACTGGGTGGGCAGGAAAATGTCCTCAATGCTTTGTACAAAGTCCTGACAATCCCCCTCAAATCCACCAAACCCCTGTGTCCCCCACATCACCCAGGGGTCCTGAACTTCTCTACAATGGGATGCATCATCTCAGAGCACCCTGGGACATAGCTGTCCAGACTCTGTTCCTTTTTCTCTCTCTCTCTCCATGAAGACACCTATTCCATGCCAGTCACTGTAGCATCTGAGCACTAGAGCACTTACACTAGTGTAAATATGGAGTAACTCCACTGATTTCAGGCCCTCTAAAATCAGAATGTGGTTTTGAGACACTCCAAAACTTTTGAGCAATTCCCTTTGAATCTATATTTACCCTGGAACAATCTGCTTCTCTACCCCAGCAGCCAAAAGTACTAAAGAATTCATGTTAATGTCACTGTACCTCTACATCTCTCCTCCCTTTAGCTGCTGGCTCAACCTGGAGAGAGGCTTTATTTGGAGCTTCCTGGGACCAGTCTGTGCCATAATCCTGGTGGGTACCTCACAGAACCACAGGGCCCCATTCTCCTCTCACCTCTGCAACCCTGTGGACTCCAGTGGAGCCAAGAGAAGAATATCTCCCAGAGAATTTAAGATGAAAGGATCCTATAAGATCCCATTTCATCCACCCCTCTTTGGCCAGTGCAGGATTTCCCCCTAACACAACAGCCTACATTCTATGGAGGCAGTCAGGGTGAATGGGTCGGGCACTGGGTTGTGAGTCAGGAGACCTGACTCTGCCACTGGCCTGCTGTGTTAACTTGGGAAGTAGCTTCCCCTCGCTGTACCTCTGTTTCTCCTCCCACCCTATGTCTGTCTTGCCCATAGGCACCGAAAAAAATTAGTGGATGCTCAGCACCCACTGGCAGCCAGCTCCCTCACTACCTGCTCCGTGCCTCCTGCCTGCCAGCAGCCCCACTGATCAACTCCTTCCCCTCCATCCCACTGCCGCAATCAGTTGTTCTGTGGTGTGCAAGAGGAGCTGGGAGGAAGGGGGCAGAACTGTGTGGGAAGAGGCAGGGGCTTGGAGAAGGGTGGGGTGGGGGTGGTGGCGGGGCTGGGAACAAACGGGAGTGGGAAGAGGTGGGGTGGGGACTTGGGAGAAGGGGTCAGGTGGGGGTCGGGCCTGGGGCTGAGCAGGGTGTTGAGCACTCTGGGGCTCGGGGAAGCTGGTGCCTGTGGTCTTGCCTAGTTATTTTGCAAACAAATGCTCAGGACAGGAGCTGCCCCTTTCTAGGTGTGAGTACAGAACCCAGTGCAGTCTCAGCTGGAGCCTCTGGGTGCTACCATAATATGATTAATAATAATTATGATATGTCATTACTAATGCAATGCTGCCATGGAAGGAAGTGGGACCTCTGCCGGAATGAGGATAGTTTTGTCCCTTGCCTTGTCCAGCCTGGCCGGTAAATAATCCAAGTGATGGGGGAAGGGAAGGTGGATGCAGCGTGGGGAGTTTGAGGATGGAAGGGTACATGTGTTGCAGGAAGGGTGCATGCGTTGTAAGGGATAAAGGTAGTAAATGTCCTTGCAGATTCCTCCCCATCTCAGGCAGCGGATTAAGAATTAATTGCAGTCTCAGAATTGAAGGGAATACTCTATAGACGGGATCTAGAAGCTTTGGGCCAAATCACATGGCACTAAATCTGGAATAACTGCAGACTCCATTGGAATCAGTGGAGTCACTCCAGATTCAGATAAGAGCAGAATGTGGCCCTGTGGCTGTAGGATCACATGTGATGCATTGCAGCCCTGCCTATGCCAATAGTTCCCTGCACAGCCTGGGATCAAGATCTGGCAGGGGATGGTGTATGACCCAGAGAGCAGTCACTGGTGTGCAGCAGTCTCATCCCAGAGAGATTGGCCTTGGCTGGCATGTTTTACAAGGAATATTTCATGCTGTTTCCACAGATAAATTTATCATTTTTTCTTGTAACCCTCTGGATCCTGAGAGACAAACTCTCCTCCCTTAATGAAGATGTGTCCACTCTCAAAGACACCAGGTAGGACAGCACTAAATCTACTAGAAGGGTCCAGTGAGCCTCCTGTATGGGAATTCCTGTGGGATTCCCCACAGATTGCTGCCACCATACAGCTGAGCACATGCCACTGTAGGGTTTCCAGGTTATCTTGGCGACTTTCTGCTCGATGAGAGAGTAACAGTCTCACTGCCCAAGGAGCTGATAAATTCACATCACGGGACCATCTGCCAAAATAAGGACAATTTGCATGAATAAGGGTATGCTGTTTTGGACCTTAAATTAGACACAGCACAGCCAGGGTGGCAATTGAAGGCTCAGGTTAGGAGAGAGGAGAGGAGAGTCTATGGCAGTAAAGGATCCTCATGGGAGATACTTTTCTGCCATGTGCATCATGTTGGTCCCTGGATGGATATTGAGATGACAGTTGCAGTCTGTTCCAAAGCCCGCGGAAGTCAGTGGAAGTAATGGTATGGAAGAGACTGCTAGATCAGTGAGGCTCTTGCAGTAAGTCCTGCGGCACATTCAGAGTGTGGCATGCACGTAATGAGAGGTTGAACCATTTGCTTTGGAAGAGCCACCTGTGGGAGGGGAAGGTGTGTGTTGGGGGATGATGGTTGGGCACAATATTGTAATTGAGATTTATAGGCATAAGTTGCCATTGTGTTCGTCTTGACAGTAACCCTAAGATACAGTAAAGTGGGTGCCAGCTGTTTTCCCCCACACTGCCGAGAGCCCCCTGACTCAGTCACCACAAGGTCGTTCTAACAGGATCTCTCCGTCTGCCTTTATCCAGACTACTGACTTTTAAAGCTATCGCCCAGCTATTCATTCTGGGCTGCACATGGAGTCTTGGTCTCTTCCAAGTCGGCTCAGCAAAAATGGTCATGGCGTATTTATTCACCATTGTCAACAGCCTGCAGGGAGCCTTCATCTTCCTGGTGCACTGTCTCCTCAATCGCCAGGTAATGCCCCTGGCGCGTCATCAGCCACCCAGTGACTTCACGGGCCTAGCAGTGGCCTGGTCTGAGGGTGTTAGTTACATGATGTAGTGACCATGTCCCTTATTCTTCAGGTGAGAGAGGAGTACAGGAGATGGATTAAAAGCACAAGAAAACCCAGCCCCACAACTCAAAATTTTAGTCTATCCGTGTCCGCTGTCACTACCAGCACCAAGATGGTAAGAGATCCTCTATTCTGTTCCAATACCAGCATCCAAAAGTCACATCCATCTGGGTCTGTTGTAGCTCCTGAGGTGCCTTGTCCCCTGAGTGTTTTTATCCATCTGAGAACAGCATTGGGAGTCTTAGTGAGATTCAGTTGCATCCAAATCAAAGGGGAATCCCATGTCTCCTAGACCCCAGCACAGAACTTCTCCTTTCTTGTGCACCTCCACGTTCCCTTCCCTTTGCTTCTTTGCAAGCTCCATTCATCACTCGCTATGGAATGAGCTGGGAAGGCGTTGGCTTTGACACACATTCAGGTAACTATCCAAATGGGGAAGCTTGCAAACAAAACCTGGGTGGAAATCTTGTCAGTGCAGATGGGCCATCCCCAATGAAGAGTTAGAACTGGATGGAATTTCCTCTGGCTCCATTACCTCTACTGGGAAAGGATCCAGAAGTTTTGTCTGTAGGGAAAAGTGAAGTCTTATATCTGGAAAAACCTCCCTGCTCCAGTCCCAGCATGAGATGCCATAACCTTTGTCTGGAAGTGGACATTTCTGGTTTATTTAGAGCAGCCTCTATTAACTGGGGCCGTTCTCCTCTTGACCTGCTGTTTACAAACAGGGAAGAATTGTTAGGGGAAGTAGAACTGGGTGGCAACCTAGGCAGCAGTGACCATGGGATGGTTGAGTTCAGGATCCTCACAAAAGGAAGAAAGAGTAGCAAAATATAGACCCTGGACTTCAGAAAAGCAGACTTAGACTCCCCTAGAGAACTGATATGTAAAGAAGTCCAGGAGAGCTGGCTGTATTTTAAAGAAGTCTATTGAGGGCGCAGGAACAAACCATCCCAATGTGCAGAAAGAATAGCAAATATGGCAGGCGACCAGCTTGGCTTAACAGTGAAATCTTCAGTGAGCTTAAACTCCAAAAGGAAGCTTACAAGAAGTGGAAATTTGGACAGATGACTAGGGAGGAGTATAAAATATTGCTAGAGCATGTAGGGGTGTAATCATGAAGGGCAAGGCACAATTGGAGTTGCAGCTAGCAAGGGATGTGAAGGTAACAAGAAGGGTTTCTACAGGTATGTTAGCAACAACAAGAAGGTCAGGGAAAGTGTGGGACCCTTACTGAATGGGGGAGGCAACATAGTTACAGAAGATGTGGAAAAAGCTGAAGTACTCCATGCTTTTTTTGCCTCCATCTTCACAGACAAGGTCAGTTCCCAGACTGCTGCACTGGGCAAGACAGTATGGGGAGGAGGTGAGCAGCCCTCAGTGGTGAAAGAACAGGTTAAGGACTGTTTAGAAAAGCTGGACATGCACAAGTCCATGGGTCCAGATCTAATGCATCCAAGGGTGCTGAGGGAGTTGGCTGATGCAATTGCAGAGCCATTAGCCATTATCTTTGAAAATTCGTAGTGATCGGGGGAGGTCCCAGACTATTGGAAAAAGGCAAATATAGTGCCCAGATTTTAAAAAGGGAAGAAAGAGAACCCAGGAAACTACAGACTGGTCAGCCTCACTTCAGTCCGCAGCAAAATCATGGAGCAATTCCTCAAGGAATCCATTTTGAAGCACTTGGAGGAGAGGAAGGTGATCAGGAACAGTCAGCATGGATTCACCAAGGGCAAGTCATGCCTGACCAACCTGATTGCCTTCTATGATGAGATAACTGGCTCTGTGGATATGGGGAAAGTGGTGGATGTGATATATCTTGACTTTAGCAAAGCTTTTGATACGATCTCCCACAGTATTCTTGCCAGCAAGTTAAAGAAATATGGATTGGATGAATGAACCAGGGCCGGCTCCAGGCACCAGCTTCTCAAGCATGTGCTTGGGGCGGCCGCTCCGGAGAGGGGCGGCAGGTGCAGGTATTCGGCGGCAATTCAGCGGACGGTCCCTCACTCCGGCTTGGAGTGAAGGACTTCCCGCCGAATTGCCGCCGCAGATCGTGATCGTGGCTTTTTTTTTTTTTTTTTTTTTTTTTTTTTTTTTTTTGTGGTTTTGGCTGCTTGGGGTGGCCAAAACCCTGGAGCCAGCCCTGATGAACTATAAGGTGGACTGAAAGCTGGCTAGATTGTCAGGCTCAACGGGTAGTGATCAATGGCTCCATGTCTAGTTGGCAGCTGGTATCAAGCAGAGTGTCCCAGGGGTCGGTCCTAGGGCCAGTTGTGTTAAACATCTTTATTAATGATCTGGATGATGGGATGAATTGCACCCTCAGCAAGTCCGGAAATGACACTAAGCTTGGGGGAGATGTAGATACACTGGAGGGTAGGGATAGGGTCCAGAGTGACCTAGACAAATTGGAGGATTGGGCCAAAAGAAATCTGAGGTTCAACAAGGACAAGTGCAGAGTCCTGCACTTAGGTCGGAAGAATCCTATGCACTGCTACAGACCGACTGGCTAAGTAGTAGTTCTGCAGAAAAGGACCTCGGGATTAAAGTAGATGAGAAGCTGGATACAAGTCAGCAGTGTGCCCTTGTTGCCAAGAAGGCCAAAGGCATATTGGGCTGTATTAGTAGGAGCATTGCCAGCAGATCGAGGGAAGTAATTATTCCCCTCTATTTGGCACTGGTGAGGCCATACCTGGAGTACTGTGTCCAGTTTTGGTCCCCCCACTACAGAAGGGATGTGGACAAATTGGAGAGAGTCCAGCAGAGGGCAACAAAAATGATTAAGGGGCTGAGGCACATGACTTACGAGAAGAGGCTGAGGGAACTGTGGTTATTTAGTCTGCAGAAGAGAAGAGTGAGGGAGGATTTGATAGCAGCCTTCCGGTACCTGAAGGGGGGTTCCAAAGAGGATGAAGCTCGGCTGTTCTCAGTGGTACCAGATGACAGAACAAGGAGTAATGGTCTCAGGTTGCAGTGGAGGAGGTTTAGGTTGGATATTAGGAAACACTATTTCACTAGGAGGGTGGTGAAGCACTGGAATGCATTACCTAGGGAGGTGGTAGAATCTCCATCCTTAGAGGTTTTTAAGGTCTGGCTTGACAAAGCCCTGGCTGTGATGATTTAGTTGGTGTTGGTCCTGCTTTGAGCAGGGGATTGGACTAGATGACCTCCTGAGGTCCCTTCCAACCCTAATGTTCTATGATTCTATAAACTGCTACTTTATGGCTTACCTGTGCATGGGTGGGGGAAGGGATTGGGCTTTGTCTAGTTTTTTAAAGTTATTTTCCTGCAAGTGATGTCACTTCAGTGGAGGCTGGCTGAATTTTGCAGACTCTGCACTATTCCTGAATAAGGACCCAGTCCTGATCCCATTGAAGTTGACTGGAGTTTTCCCATGGGATTGGCACTTAATGTATATTTGTTTTGCTGGCAGGTGAGTTGGGGAGAGCCCTCCACTTCATCTCCGTGAATCAGTCACCTCTCCAACCACTGATGTTTATCATACAGCCGGCTTTGCTGTGCCAGTGGGGCAGGTGCTTCAGCCGCCATTCTGCATCGCAACTACATACAAAACCTGGAAGGGGAAGCCGGATTGGACTAAATCCTCTCTCTGATCCAAATCCACAACTCCTGAATTCAAAAGCCACCCTAGGGTTGTAGCTGGGTATCTCTCCCAGATTTAAAGGGCCAGATCCCAGGTCAGAGAGCAGTTATTTCTTGGGGAAAGCACACCATGGGGCGGGGCGGGGGACAGTGCTCGCTTGCTATGTGTGTGAGCTAGCTCTGCTGTTTCACTGTAATGAGTAAATAATAAAATAACCTGCTTATGAACCTTGGTTGCTTCTTTGGTTTGAGGGTTTGCTATTAGGTTCTGCCTGTCCTGGAAACCTAGGGCCCAATTTTAAAGCCTCTTTATGCCAATCTGGCAGTGTAAAGGGGCTTTAACATGGGCAGAAATGGCCTGTGATTAGCGCTTCTGTGCAGGAGTCCTTCCTGGCTGCTGTAGAGCTGGCATAAAATCTCTACATTAGCCCCACTCCCAGCCCCTGGCATGGGGGTTGTGACTGGTGGGGTGGAGGTGCTGCTGAGGGTATGGCTGAAGCACACTGCTTCATGGCTATTGTCTGCTTCCCAAGGCCCAGAAGGATCCCTGAAAATGCACTAGTTTACACCAGCTGAGGACCTGGCCTGTAATGGATTTTCAGCTCCAGCGCTGTCACTGCACCACTAAATGCTCTTCCACTTTTTTTTAAAAGAAAATTTGTTTTCAAACCGGGCTTTTCCCAAAACATTATGAAATTCACTGATGTCATCTTTCCATAAGAAACTTCTCCAAACTGAGAGCAGTAAGTGTGTCAGCCCACTTCTGTTCACCAGTATTTATTTATATTATCTGGGCATGTACAGTCCCACTATGCTTGGTGCTGTACATACATAGTCAGACAATCCCTGTCCCAAAGAGCTTACGAGCTAAGTAGACAAGATGGACACAAGGTGGGAGAGCAGAAGTATTATTACCCCTGTAAGGCTACGTCTACACTACGAGGGGGGGGGGGGAATCGATTTCAGATATGCAAATTCAGCTACGGGAATAGCATAGCTGAATTCGACGTATCTGATCCGACTTAGCGGCAAATCGACCGCCACGGCTCCCCCCTCGACGGCACTTACTCCTACCTGGGCTGGTGGAGTACGCGCGTTGATTCGGGGATCGATTATCGCGTCCCGACAAGATGCGATAAATTGATCCCTGAAAGATCGATTTTTCTACAGCCGATCCGGGCGGGTAGTGAAGACCAGCCCTTAGGCAGCGGGGGGACAGGGGATCAGGTGACTTGGCTAAAGTCACATAGGGAGCCTGTAGCAGAATCAGGAACTAAATTCAGTTCTGCTGCCTTAGGATGGTTTTTTGGTTAAGACGTTGGACTTTTGCCATATCTCTCCTATCTCCTCAGCACCATTCAGATATTCAGCTGATGAAAATCAGCTTTGTCGTTCTAAAGAGATGTTGCCTAATGGTCCCTGTAGATTCAGGGTATCAGGCAGCGCAGCGGTCTTGCTCACTTTGGAAGACCTGCAGAAAAAGTGGCTGTGAACTTCCAAAAAGGAGGTGTGCCTAACTCAGTACGTTTTTCTAAAAACAGATTTAATTTGCACCTCTTTCACTGCACATTGGCCTTTGGCGGTAATAGGGGCTGGGTTGAGATGTAGCTGCACAATGAACTGTTGATTAATGTAGGTCTCAGCTCTCTGCTTGAGCTGCAGGATGGTCACGTGGCTATGACTGTGGAGTGGGATGGCAGATCTGCAGTCTGTTCTTGGTTTTGCCACAGCTGCCCCATATGTGGAAGGGGTATGCAGTGCATGACATTAAAATATACACAGACACCCCATGGATTCTGGGTGTGGAACATGTGCGTTAAGATTAACCAAGACTCCGAGCCAATCTGTGTGAAGGGCAAAAGGTTCCCTAATTGCAAACGTGCTCCTGGCGCCATTCCTCATCCTCATGGTGGATTCAGGTTCTGCCTCCTCACCAGACGTCCTCATCAGATTCAAACTTAATAGGTTCATGGATTTCCTCCAAGCTCAGGAGCTGTGCATCCTGCTTTAACTGACCTGTCGATAAAACTATCCTCCTGCCTCCAACAAAACATCTCCCCTTTTACATGACTAACACGTCTGACATATTAGCTGGAGGTGATGGTGAATGTGCTCCATCTGTACCTGCTACTAACACTCCAGGGAATTGTCTGTTCCCCCACATGCACCTCCTGTCAGAAATGTGGACTGGTCCAGCTCCTGGTGGGGTTCTAAGAGGGCTTATCATGCTCAGCAGAGACAGAGTCCTCTCTCTTCCCCAGCTCCCACCTCACACACAGATAAACCAACAAGTAGCAGCTATCAGCTGTTTTCAATAAAGCAACAATTTTGTCTTCCATGCAAAGGCTTCAGTGTCTGGTGCTGGACTGGAGCAGGGAGGTGTGTCAGACACAAGAATCTGCCCTTTTCCTCCATGTTCTTCATTCCTGGAAAGAAAAGCAGCAACATGATGATGGGGTCTGAAGCCCCTGTGAGCGTCATGTACAAATTGGTGACAAAAATCGAAGCTCCCGGATCCTTACTCAATACGGGTAAAGGACCTAAAGGATATTCCTCGAAGTGCTGACTGCTCACTGGGCAGGGTCCATCTGTTACCTGGGGTTCTTTCAACCCAAAGCTCTTGATAACTTTTACACTGTGCGAGGTGGTGTCAGGAAACAAATCAGGGGAGACACGGCCGTCCGACCGATAGATGGCTGGCACAAACAGGACAACTCAACAGTGCTTTCACTTAAAGCTAAACTTTACTTAGTCTCAAGCATTTACACACATCCGCAACAGGTTAGTAAAACACCCCCAACCCTTGATAATTACCAAAGCGGAGTGTGGCTCTCAAGTGAAACAGCGGCAAGCTTCCAGTGGCCAAATCTTCCGTCTGCCAGTGGGGACCGCAAGATGTATCCAGAGGGAGAGTCCAAAAGAGTCCAACTACCTCAAACTTTCCCCCCTTATTTATACATTAGTAATAGAATGACATGTCTCTTAAAGACATGCATCTGAAGAAGTGAGGTTCTTACCCACAAAAGTTTATGCTCCCAATACTTCTGTTAGTCTTAAAGGTGCCACAGGACCCTCTGCTGCTTTTTACAGATTCAGACTAACACGGCTACCCCTCTGATACACGTCTCTTAAAGAAAACTTGTTCAGTAAGCAGTTTCAATGGTCAGGCAAGAGGTTCCTTCTGATTATTGATTAACCCGGTGTGGGTTTTTCCAGAGTTTGCAGCCTTGAGGCCCCAATAGACATTCCTGGGGCACATCCTGCTCTCCTAAAATGCATGTATCAGCAACTTCAACACAATTCTTATCAGGAAGGACATGGGGTCAAGCTGCCCTTTCTGTGGCACCCCAACCCCCCTCCCCTCCTGCCTTGGTCAGGCTGCATGGCCACTTTACAGCCTGCTGACTAGGTTGCTTTTAGCAATAAGCCATAGTGGTTTCAGGCACTTTACTGGTTTGCCAAAATCTCCCCGTACACCTCTGGACTGACAAGGTTTCAGTCCCAGGAGACAATCCTGATCCAATACGTCCAGCTCATTACATTGCAAGTGCCAACAACACACACACAGTCGACAATCAATGACCAATAGAGTTCTCAGGGGAGACAAGGGGAGGGAATGTGGAGCTGCTAGGAAAGGAGCATTCGGTGTTGATGCCTAAGACATGTAGGATACCCCTCAATCAGGATGCGATTGACTAACACTCTTAATGACATTCCCAGCTGGCTTATAACAAATCCTGGCTCGCTCAGGGGACAAAGTACCGTTAGAGCAGTAATGAGACCCAGCTAGAGATGACTCTTTCACAGGCTGGTACTGGAACAGAGCAGAGGACCTCTAGCCGTCTTGGTGCTGGTGGTGGGGACAGCAGACATGGATAGATCGGATGTCTGAGATTTCGTGCTGGACGTTCAGAATCCCTTGATCCATCTCCTGTACTCCTCTCTCACCTGGAGAGTGAGGGACACAGTCACTGCACTATGTAACTAATGCTGAGATCAGACATGGCCACCGCGAGGCCGGTGAAGGTGCTGGGTGGGCGCTGACGGGCCGTGGGTGTTACCTGATGATTGAGGAGACAGTGCACCAGGAAGATGACCAGATGATGCAGGCTGTTGACAATGGTGAATAAATACGCCGTGACTGTGGCTGCTGGGCCGACCTGGAGGAGACCAAGACTCCATGTGCAGCCCAGAATGAAGAGCTGGGAGATGGCTTTAAAGGTCAGTAACCTGGATAAAGACAGATGGAGAGATCCCATTACAATAACCCTATGGAGAGCAATTGGGTAGGAGGATCTGGGCAGAGTCGGGTGGAGCTACTGGCCCCGGCTTTCCTGTGTGGGACAGGGTTACTGTCAACGCAAACACACTGGGAATTCGTTCCCATGGATCCTAGATATGCTGTTCCCCTCCTGCAATCTCCCACTCCCTCTGCAGGCCAAGGAACTTCCAAACCAAGGCATCTGACCCTCCAGGATTGCTTTGTTGCCTTTGCAATGGTGGTCTTTGAGAGTGGACACATCTGCGCTGAGGGGGGAGAGTCTGTTTCTCAAGATCCACAGAGTCGGGGCAAAGAACATCACATTTATCTGTGGAAACAGTGGGAAATATTTCCTGTAAAACGTTTCATCTGGGGACGATGACTGCTCAGCTGAGGCAGAGAACGATCCCAGGGGACCAATCCAAACGGTGCAGAACCAGGGACCCTCATCCCCTCTCCTGTAATATCCTCTGGCAGCTCTCAGTCCCTCCCCGTGCACGGAGCTGATGGCACTGCCAGGGCTGAGATGGATCAATGGGATCACAGAGGCCAGATTAAGCTCAGAGTTAAAAATGAAGTGACTCCAGCCTCCAGTGGGGTCAGTTTACACCAGTGTAACTGAGAGCAGGATCTGAGTCAGAGTTTCCAGCTCTTATCTCTAGGCTCTAGCCACTTTCGGGCTGTAACTAATCTCCGTATCCCCGGGACCTGGGGAAGAAACTTCATGGACTTTGTCATCTTCACTCTACCCAATGTAGGGCCTTTCCCCCACCAAACACTGGATGGTGCAGCCCTTCCCTTCCTCATTCCTTGGGTCAGTAACTGGACTAGACCAAACTCTTGCTGTCCTCAAGGTGAGCTCCCACTGGTTTCTGTGGGAGCTGTGCCCAAGTAAAGGCTCTGGCCTGGGGATACAGCGCAGGGACTAATCCCAGGACTAGCCAAAGCAGATGAGCCATGTGGGACCTAACAGTCTTTCACTGTGTTTTATGGGCCATGTTCTCCTCCTGGCTCCTCTGAAATCAGTGGGGTCGCAGAGGTGAGAGGAGAATGGGGTCCTGTGGTTCTGGGAGGTACCCACCAGGATTATGGCACAGACTGGACCCAGCAAGCTCCAATGAAAGCCTTTCTCCAGGCTGAACTGGCAGCTACAGGCAGGGAGGAAGAAGAAGTGCATTATCTCAGCACAGTGACATTAATATGAATATATTACCCCTTTTCAGCCACTGGAGCAGAGATGGGGCTGAATCCAAACAAAAAATGGATTAGACTGAAAACCTTGAACACAGTCCCAGAGCCAGGTGTGGACTCCAGTTATACCAGTGTGAATCCAGAGACACTCCATAAGAATCCATGGAGTTAATCCTGATTTACACAGGTGTAAACACTCAGAGCTCAGATACCATGGTGATGGGTGTGGAATAAGAACCTGGGGGGACAGAGAGAGATTAGAGAGAGTGATGTGAGCAAGTCTGGCCTGCTGGTGCCAACGGAGTGTGCAGATTACTCTCTCTCTGGCAGATTCGTGCAGTATTGATGGAGAACCAGAGACTCAGCTGATGTAAATCGGCTTAGCTGCATTGAAAGCAGTGGAACTACGCTGATTTACACCATCCGAGGAGCTCGCCTGGAGTGTCTAGAAGAAGCCACACCCTTCTTAGTGGAAGTTCCTCATTTTAGAGGAGGGAGAAGGCAGAGGGGATCCTCAGGGCTTAGTACACAGGAAGAAGGTTGGTTGTTTCTTATTCACCAGAACCACAAACCCAGCCTGGGACCTGGGATTCGAGCTGGGATCATTAGTGGGGTGAGGTCTGTAGCTATATGGCAGGTGGGCAAGTCAACTACAGTGCTCAGGGCAGCTTAGTGTCACTGGGGAGGGCGAAGGGTCTGCACTTCCTGTCGGGGAGTTCTGTAGCCATCTGGGTTGAATGCTGCAGAAATAGCCACGACCAGGGTTGGGAATCCATAGCTGAACGGGGACATGAGTCTCTTCTTGAACCAGAATATCGAGGTGAAGCAGGCCAGGAAGAGGTAGTGTAGGAAGCCAGCAATGACAACACACACCACCTGCGGGAGACAGAGAGTCCAGGGATTCTGCAGTGAGGAAGGGAAATGCTGCGTATGGGGGAGACCTGCCTGGGGGGGGGGGGGGGGGTCACACTGGGATTCTTGTTAGCGCAGCTCTCCAGTTATAGCGCTCCGTGACCCAGATGCAGGAAGGGAGCAGAGATTAGTGGTTAGAGCAGGGGAGCAGGGCTCAGAGATCCTGGGTTCTGTTCCCAGCTCTGCCACACATTCTGTGGGTGATAGTGGGCAAGTCACTTAGTCTCAGAATCAGATGAACACACACACACACACACACACACACACACACACACACACAAATAGAGCGAGCCTGAGTGGACCGGGTCAATCAGCACTCTCAAGCTGAAACCTTATATGTCTGTGGACTCAGTGGGCTGGGCCAACTAGCACTTCCAAGCTGCCACCCTTATATGCCACAGGTACCGCACCGGAATATAGTAAGCCTGAGCAGGCTGGGTTGAGCTGCCCTTCCAGGCTGCCACCCTTATATGCCCCTGGACTCAGTAGTCTGCGTCGAGCAGCACTTCCACGCTGCCACCCTCGTATGTCACAGGTTCAGTACACCCCTATCCCCACTTTCACATTACAATTGTTCTGGTAGTAACCCACTTGATGAGCAAACCCCACAGGATTTTGGGCGCTACAGGGATCTTTAGCTTAGGTACAAGAAGTGTTGCTTCAGAGTAAATGTGGGAAGCTAAAAACGCAAAAGAGTAAAATTCAGAGAGAGAGAGAAGCAACCAGCTGAATCATAAAAGTTATTTATTGAATAATAGTGATAACTACACAAGGAAGGCTAAACCAACAGAACAGTTACTTTATTAAAGGTTACAAAAAGTCAGATATAGAAAACTATACCTGATCAAACAAGTCAGGGTTAAAAAGTTATACCTGAGGTAGAAAAGAAAACAGAGAGAGACAGAGTGAGCTGGGGTCTCACCACTCCATGAAGTTTTAACTGGTTGGGGTTCCCAGGTGATGTTGGTAGCTCAGGGTCCTGATTGCTGGAGACAGGCAGAGCCCCCAGCACGATCAGTCAGGAGAAGATGAGGTCCCAGTGGAACTGATGCAGAGTTTGGATCCATGCATCAGAACACTTACTTGAGCGTGGGTCGGGGTTTTTTTTTGTAGGGAAACAACAATGGTTCAAGGGAGAACTCTAGATTTGTTTATGGGTAAACTGATGACTCAAGGGTTTTCTTTAGGCTAGACAATAGGAACTGATCATCCTGGCTATGCGTGGGTGGTGTTCCTTCAAGGGAGCTCACAATGCAATTAGGCAACTTCAGTATTTTGGATGTCAATCAAGGATTCATTACTAGAATTGGTCTGATAACTGCTGAGCTGGATGTGGGCAGGCATAGGTTCATTAACCTCTGGAACAGAGATCCCCCATGATGCAGTGCGTCCCTGCTTTTCTGGTCCCAAAGTTCAGTGCGGTTCTTGCCTTGGAATCTCTGTTCTACATTCTGTAGGCTAATGGAGATGCCTCCCTGTCTCATCTTTGATGCAGATGAGGCGAGGGGAGTTGCCTTAATCCTGTCACCCTTGTCAGGAGGGGTTTAGGTGTGTCTCCCACCGCCTTTTTATTGCTTTCTGTAAGTCTTTCTTCTGATCGGTTTTGGTTCAAGCTGAGGCTCGGGGGGTGGTGTCCTTCATGAGTCAGACAGGCTGGATATTGCACTCTGGTTCCCCAAGAACACGGAGCTGACTGGTATCACCAGCCCATGCTGTCTTCAAATCCAGACCGACTGCCCTTCTGGAAGGCACCAGGCAATTTAGACAAGACAAGTTATTGGGCTCTATACCCGGGGCCTGTTCTGTACAGAAGGTCAGACCAGATGATCTAATGGTTCCTTCTGGCCTTAAACACTATGAGACACCGAATGACCAGTGAGACTGTGGCAGAATTGGGTATCAAACTCAGGAGTCCTGGCTAACCACTGGACCAGGCTACCCCACCTCTGAGGCCAGAGAAACATGCCATCTTGGAAACATTAAGCTGCAGGACGCTGAGGCGAAGACGTAACTTTTCTCAGTGAAGACAAGCAGATGAGTTGGCCTGGGAGGAGCTTTCTCTGGTGCTGGAGGATTCAGGAGCAGTATCAGGACTTGTCTACACTGCAAGTTACTGTGCTGCAAGCGAGGTGGAGAATCTATGGCACACCAGCTCGCTGCGCAATAACATCCCTTGAGGGCACTGCTATAGCACCCTGAACTGCAGCAATGCTCACAGGGGATTTTACTGAGCCGCAAGCTGGTGCGCTGGAGATTCACAACCTGGCTTGCAGCGCAGTGTTTTGCCATGTGGACAAACTCTCAGTTAGGTCGTATCAGCCCGAAAGTGGGAGTTGAGGGGAAATGTTATTCTGGTTCCTACCCAGGGAGATGCTCATCTCCAGCCTGGGGTTTAGCTGGGCTAAGAATTCCCTCCCCTTTCCATTCTCTGGGCCCACTTCATACCACAGAGGCCCTCTGCTGAGCCATCTGCCCTCTGAGCCCCCACCTCTGTGAGACAACCAGAAATGAAGGTGTCTGCACAGTCTCATGGCCGACAGCCTGAGAACCACTGGCTCAGTCAGCAAGGTCCACACTAGTGCTGGAGCCAGAGACGAGGGTCCTGGCCTGGGGATCCTGGGGACAGAGCAAGGATAGAACCAGGACTGGAGTTTCTGGGAATCACTCTGTACTGCAGTTTGGTCCCTGGGCATCTCCAGGTACTTTGTGTGATTGCCATGGGGACTATATTACAGTGACTGTCCATCGTCGCCTCCTGAGCTCTCAGCCTGACGGCCTCGCTGTCCGCACTGCAGTTCCCTGGCGAGCCGAGTCTCAGTACCTGGGAGGGGGAAGTGACAGAGCTTCCCACTGTGAAACCACTTCCCCGGGAATCCGCCCATTCTGGCCTAGATCCTTGCCCCTCTCCCACTCTGCCTGGGGTGTGAAGGTCTTTGGGGTTCTTCCCTGTTGGGGAAGGGGATGGTTTGGAGCTCCCCTCTCTGCCTCCCCTTGGCCCATCTCCCTGTATACCCTCCCCACATTCTGGCTGTGTCTCCCTGGGGGTTCTGCATCCCCTCTGCACTCACCCAGCTGGTGGAGTGGCATTTGGGGCAGGGGCAGAAAAGGGGGGAGAAGTGCCTGGCTCAGCATGGCTGTCCCTAGGGGCAGGGTGCAATACTGCATTTAAAACCTCTGGTATTTGCTGATACTCCTCAGGGCACTGGCTGGGCTGGATTATAATTCCTGGGGCAGGGGGCGGTGCTGTTCTGTGTCTGTATTGAATGCACTTGTTAGAAGAAGGAGCAGGTTGACCCAGAGGTGGATATGAGTACAGGCTTTTTTATTGCGATACTTGTTCCCCTTGACCCAATTGTCGAGTAAGCACTGGATTAGTTACAGCACACTCTTTTTATCTAAATTAGTATGTAAATGCCTACATCCGCTACGACCCCCCAAAACCCCTTATTAAGTAATAGAAACTCCCATACTATGATTATACCCACCCCTATTGGCTGATTACAGCATTACGCACACGACTTTACCTTGAAAATACATTTCTTTGCAGTAATTTGTTGCTACAAATTCCCTTAATTTGCAGTTCTCAGGGGAGGGTGGAAGGGGCCATGACCCAGGGTTCTCTTATGTAGCTGGGAAAGGAAGGGAGGAGGAGATAACAGTTCTTTACCCAAAAGGTATCTGTGACAGTGTACCCCATAAGGCTTTATGGGGGGGTGCTCATAAATGTATGTATGATATAACTGGAATAGGGGTTTGGTACATATGCCATGTAACATATCTATGTAAAGGTTATGATCTACTGGTTATGTTCATCCTAGTTGTATGCAGGCACCATTTGTGTGTTCAAAGTTATGAACATTGGCTGTATAATTGCTTGATTTCTAAGTAGCCTTAGGTCTTGGCCACACTGGCGCTGTACAGTGCTGCAACTTGCTGCGCTCAGGGGTGTGAAAATGCCCCCCCTGAGCGCAGCGAGTGCAGCGCTGTAAAGCGCCAGTGTAATCAGCGCCTGCAGCGCTTCACGCTCGCTCGCAGCACTACACGCTACTCCCCTCGGAGAGGTGGAGTACATACAGCGCTGCAAGAGCTCTCTCGCAGCGCTGGCGGCGCGACTACACTGGCGCTTCACAGCGCTGCCGCGGCAGTGATACCGCAGCAGCGCTGTGAAGTTCTGCGTGTAGCCAAGGCCTTAGTTAGAACATTTGACAGGTTTCAGAGTAGCAGCCGTGTTAGTCTGCATCCGAAGAAGTGGGCTGTAGTCCACGAAAGCTTATGCTCTAATAAATTTGTTAGTCTCTAAGGTGCCACAAGTACTCCTGTTCTTCTTTTTAGAACATTTGGTCACTTCTTGGGAAAGGAATGTGCAAATTAGGTGCTCAATCAGGAAGCACTTAACAGACAAAAGTGCTTGGAAGACTCCAATCCACATAAGAAGTCTACCTGAGGATGTTCAAGGTAGCATATGGGTAATGGCTACTGCCTGCAAGTCCTGAGTCATGCATGGGCATGTGACTTGCCCATGTGATTCCGAATCTCCATTTTGTGACTGGATTCTACACAGGGTGAGGAGGGGGTCTCCACCCACAAGAGAAAGTCTATTTAAACCCCTCGGACACCCCTCCATTTTGTCTTCAGATGGCTAAAGAAGGAGCCTCTCCACCCCCACAGGATACTTGAAGGAAACTGGAACAAAGGACAGTAACTACAGGGGGTGTGAGTGATTGCTGGACCCAGGCTAAAAGGAGATTAGCCTGTAAAAGGGAGCATTCTGGAACTGGTGAGGATCTTATCTGTATTTAGTTTGATTAGACATAGATTTGCACATTTTATTTGATTTTGCTTGGTGAATTATTTTGTTCTGTCTGTTACTACTTGGAACCACTTACATCCTAGTTTCTGTATTCAATAAAATCACTTTTTACTTATTAATTAATTCAGAGTATGTATTAATACCTGGGGGAGCAAACAACTGTGCTTAAAACTTTGTAACACCATTTTGGAGTATATATTTTAAATGTGTCCAGTTGTTGGCAGTTGCAGTGAGCTGCCCCTACTGTGTTTATGTGCTTTTGTTCATATTATGAGTTTATTGAATATTTACAGAGAAACGGGGTATTGTCCAAACCAGCTTGACCACTTGGTAATACACTGGTTTGATTGTCCGCAGCAATGAGTTCCACAGATCCATTCATGCACTAAACTCCTAATGGCAGCATGTAGATAAGTGTAATTGTGCCAGGTGCTGGTGCACTTTTACTCTTAAGTGTTATATTACAGAATGGTGCATATTTTCAGCGGAACGCTTTATATCCCATATACATTACACCCAATTGTTTACCCCAGGCACAGGCCACTGGGTTTGCTCCTTTATAGCCATTGGGGAGGGGAACATTTAAATATTTTTTTTGGACAAACGATACTTAACTGAATTATTGTTTATTTTATATTTTAATATTTTTTTTATTTATTTTAGTGAACTTTTTATTATTATTATTATTATTATTATTTTTATAGGGCTTATGGGGACCACCTTAGTTGCTGTTTTATTTTATTGCAACTATTACCCAGGTGCTAGTCCCCCTAGTTGAGCATTTTACATTTTTATACATAAGTTTTACATTTTGGCTTATTAATTACTTAGTTATTTAACCGTCCCCTAGATTCCATACACCCACTGTGGGTGTGGTTCCTACTGCCCGTAGATTTCTTTTGTAGCAACAATTTCATGTGTATCGCCTCACCCACCATTTAAATTGTTGCTTTAACCCGTCTATGTATGTGCTGCAGTTGGGATGTACCCGGTCCCCCCACCATTCTGTGGGGTGTACCATCCATCCATGTAATGGACTGAAAGGACACATTGACAAGCTTTGGTTGCACCCGCTGTCACAGTGGCTTCCACATGTTCGCCCATAAGGAAGTACTTCCAGCTCCGGGCTGCGGCCAGCTTAAATCAGGATTCTTCCAGCTTGGCATCCATATTACCTGTAAGGTTACATCCTGCAAAGTGGTTAAATTGTCATATTCCCAACATTCCAGGGGAGACCTCATGCTCAGACTGGGATGTACTTAACTGCATATTTTAAGGAATACTATGCAATATTTCCTGATAAATTTGATATTTTTTTACCAGGTTAGGATTTCTACTTTAATTTATATACTACGTATTAACATTGCCAAATTCCCATGAGGGATTAGTAGTAGTTTTTCACGGTAAATTCTTAAAGTTCTTCTTTGCTTCATTACCACCACTTGGGGGTGTAACAGTTCACGTGTTTCCTTTATTTGCCACTTTACATTGCGGAATCTGGGCAGGGTTTACCATAGTGATAACTGTGATTAGCAACAAGGATTATTCCATTTCAGGCCAGGGAATCCTTGGTTTTTCTTTTGTAGGTCCACCTGTAATATGCAGGTAACAATTTATACATTTTTTTAACCCCCATTCTGTGCCTTTTTATTTGCGTGCAATAAACCCATTTTCATCCTTCGTATTTTTTTAATTGCAGCAGGCTGGGCCCCAACTGGTCAAAGACTAGGTAAAGAACCCTAGGAATTTAGGAACTGGGAATGGATGGTATTCTCCTGGAACGTGGTACATCACTTGATTCCCCCTGTTGGGTAGACGGTACTTTCCAGGCAGGTTATACCATGCACTAACCTTTACTGCTGTAAGAAGAAGAACAGGAGTACTTGTGGCACCTTAGAGACTAGACTAACACGGCTGTTACTCTGAAACCTTTACTGCTGTATGCATTAATTTTCCTTGTACAATATTTACCAAAATAATGAAATAACAAGATAAATAACACAAAACACACAACACAATCTTCACTGCAACAGTAGACCCATGGTGTTCTGGGTTCTTCTTCCGTTGGTGCTGGCTTGGTCACAATATTTGAAAAACAAAATAAACATTTCCCAGCCTCTTGGTGGAGACAGATTATTACTTAAAAATATGCCCCCCCCTTTTTTTTTTTTGCAAATTCTTTTGCTGATTGCAGGAAAACTGAAGAATTACCTTTATACTTTTTTGTGTATCTTAGGGGTTTTTTAGGCTTTTTTGTTTGGTTGGTTGGTTTTTTGGAGGGCCATAATTTGAGTCTTCTTGCTTACAAATAGCTTGTTTGCTGACCAGGTATATTTATTTTTTTCAGCTTTTTTGTGCTGTTATTTAAGGGGAGTTTTCCCTCTCCCCACCCCTCCCATCAGCTAGGTCATTTGCATTCACACAGATGCTTTCTGGCTTGCTTTTGGATCCAAAGCTATTAGTAGCTCAGAGTCTCTGTCTTAAAAGGGACACAATTAATTTCCACCAGAGTTTTGATTACTTTTAGCTTTTGCTTCTAAAACACACAGCCATTTGAAAAAGAAAACACAACCTACTGTGGCTCCTTTTGGAGCCCATACACTTATTAGCCATTCGGTCTGACAGCACACTGGGATGATGTACTGTGCGCTGATCCTCAGCAATTTGCTACAACGTTTTCACTTTACTTTTAAGGCTTGTGACCGAACCCGACAGACTCTCCCAAAGAGCCTGCAACAAAACAGCCTGGGAGCACCTGAACGTAAGGAAGGCTTTCACTCACCCCTGGATGGCCTGTGAGTCCTGACGTTCCCCAGGGGGACCCACATAAGGACTCCCCCCATTCCCCCACCAACTGTTAATGAACTCTGTAACCAGGGTTGCAGTAAAGGTCCTGTCCAACTTACTCATCGAATTCATGGCGAGATGTGGTGATCAGGCACGACTCTCCCTGGGATCCTGTTTGTCACGCCAGATGTTTGAAGAAGGAGCAGGTTGACCCAGAGGCAGATATGAGTATGGGCTTCTTTACCATGATACTTGTTCCCCTTGACCCAATTGTCGAGTAAGCACTGGATTAGTTACAGCACACTCTTTTTATCTAAGTTAGTATGTAAATACCTACATGTGCTACGACCCCCCCAAAATCCTTATTAAGTAATAGAAACTCCCATACTATGATTATACCCACCCCTATTGACTGATTACAGCATTACACACACGTCTTTACTTTGAAAATACATTTGTTTGCAGTAATTTGTTGCTACAAATTCCCTTAATTTGCAGTTCTCAGGGGAGGGAAGAAGGGGCCATGACCCAGGGCTCGCTTATGTAGCTGGGAAAAGAAAAGAAAAGAAAGGAAAGGAAAGGAGGCAATTTGGGGGGGAGGGATAGCTCAGTGGTTTGAGCATTGGCCTCCTAACCCCAGGATTGTGAGCTCAACCCTTGAGGGTGCCACTTAGGGATCTGGGGCAAAAATCAGTACTTGGTCCTGCTAGTGAAGGTAGGGGGCTGGACTCAATGACCTTTCAAGGTCCCTTCCAGTTCTAGGAGATAGGATATCTCCATTAATTAAAAATGATACTTCTTTACCCAAAAGGTATCCTTTAGATCCCCACATTTCTTATGCAGCTGCAACACTTATCAATCCTTAACAAGGAGAAGGGAGGGGAAAGGGGTAACACTATCTATTAAGTGAAGGAATAGTGCGTGCCTGTGCCTACTCCCTGATACCTTGCCAGCACACCAGCGGTTTTCCATGTCTCTACTTAACCCTTACATATCCCAACAGTACTGTATAATCTTCTATCCCACATGGGCCCTTCACCTATAGATCCTGTACTCCCATTCTGAGTCTTCGACTCTAGAGACTGCAGCGCAGTGGCCAGTTTCATGGCCTGAAGCCAGAGCGTCACAGCTGATGCCACCTCCCCCTCGCTGGCATTGCTAGACCCATGCAGAGGCCTGATCCTGCCAACCCTAACCATATGCATAAAGCTTTACAGGATTGAACTCCAGCTATGAAAGGTACAAACAAAAAGGCACGATTGGTGATTTGGTGTCATTGGAATGGCAGCGTTAAGGTTGTTGGTGCCATTTCTGGCCTTCAGATAAGTAGGTTTCCTTTTAGTTTAGCCGTAGTTCTGAATTCCCTGGGTTTCTGGTGCTTCCTGCTTTTAAAAAAAAATAATTACAACAGTTTTGTGAGGTTCCTTTTTTAACTCTGAAGTTTCTGATGTCAGGTCTGGCCCATGCTGAAGGACAATGGCTTTGTGGGTAAGGCACAAGACTGGGACTCAGGAGATCTGGGTCCAGCTCCTGGCTCTGCTGTTGACTCTGGGTTCCCCTGGGTAGATCCCATAATCTCTCTGCAGCTCAGTTTCCGCTTAAGCAAAGCAAGGGTAATCATCCTTCCTCTATTTGGTTTGCAAGCGCTCAAGGAGAAGAAGTGTCTGTGACCCCGTCTTTGGGAGGGCCTAGCACTATGGGGAGCTGATCTTGGCTGGTGCTTCTAGGCACTGCCGTAATACAAACACCAAAGCTTTTAGTCCAGACATTTCCATAGTATTGGTAGAAACACCGAGCAAAACACCCAACAAATGAATGATCAGTTCAAAGGTACCTGCAGAGAGAAGTTCCTGCACCTCTTTATGACTCCTGCAAACTCAGGGCTGCAGTTAAAGATGGGCACTTGGAGCAACGGAAAGAGAGGCACAGACATTAGAGCTTTTACATCAGATCAGATTGGGGGGAAAATCCCCTTATCTTCCCAACCATGAAGGCTGCCCTCTGTCTGCATGCCAGTCCTGTGCTGCCAATAATCTAGTAAGTGCCTGCTGCAAAACTCTTCTCAACTTCCTCCCCCTCTCACCCTGCCTTTCTCTCCCTCCATTGACACTCCCCTATCTCCCTTTTCCTACTCCAGTTCCTTTGGTCCCTCACGTGACCCTGGGTTTCTGCCTCCTTTCAGCTGCTCAGAGTGTTTCAGAAGGTGACTGAAGGAATTTAAGGCATACCTCTACAAACACAGGGGAGCTGGTGGCCTTGAGTCTGTGCATCAGTGCTGGAGAGCACCCTGTCTGGGAGGGTGGGAGAAACTAATTCTTACCCCATCCTCCTACCACGCCTGCAAGTCAGCTTCATAGACCTCTTGATGTGCTTCCATTTACACCACAGAGAGACCTGCTGGATACAGACACCTCTGCTCACTGGGGGAGAACTCACCTTCACATGTGGCTTTGTTCTGTACCCAGGTCCCGACCCTGGTGGAAGGGATGCGACCAGTTGGGCACTCACACCAGTGACCCCGCAATGGTGTTGATGCATCGGGCTCCCGGCCCGCAGATGGCTGGGGATCTGCTGCATTCATTAAAATCTGGGAAGGGAAATGAGAGACGCCCCATTGAGAAGCTGTTTTGAATCACTGACCATGGAGTTGCCATCAGCAGTGTTTTGATCCCAGACTTTCAGCACCACAGCGCAGGCCTTGACCATGTAAGTTAAAGGAGTAGTTTCATTAGCTAGCAGCAGCAGTAGGTTGTTATCCTCCTGGTGGACAGACACAAGAGGGGGACATCAGCTAATTACCCAAGATGAGCTCTCTGCCTGGTTACTTTCCATCCCAGGACTTTGCTATCAGGCTGCCTATATACTGTCTAGTGGACCCTGGTATCTCTCCTCACCTTGAGGACATGAGTGGTGGGATCATTGTTAAATGGTCTCACCCATCCTACCTATGCATAGTTTGAAAATATCCTTGTGATTCCTTCCAAATTCCAAGTGACATTTACAAGTGTTATTCCCAGGAGTGTTGATGCATCTCCCATGTGGTTCACAGAGGGAGTCATTTTGTTCACACTTGTCAATATCTGCAATGAGAAAAGGGATAAAACTGTCAGTGAGACCTTGGGCGGGAGCAGTGCAGAACTGGTCCAAAAATGGGGTTATTCCCACAGAATTTTTCAACAAATCAAACAAACAAACAAAAGTTAACCAAGGGCAGCCAGGCGCAGGGAGGGATGGGAGGTCCTCGCCCTGACAGGTTTTCTCATTCGCATCCATGAAATTCCCTTCCGCGGGATCAGGCTTTTATCCATCTACAGAGGCACAGTGGGAACTTCCAGTGACATTGTGGCACTTAGTGAAGGGTCTGCACACATGAGGGGACTCCGGTCATTTCCAAGCACAAAGACATTCCCCTTTATAACCCAGCTGCACTGATCTGGGACATGGAACCCAGGTGTCCGGGGCCCAGAGAAGTCAGTTATAAAGGACCCAGAGGGGCTTTCCCCTGAGCTGGAGACAGTGAAACCCACTGAGAAGCCAGGGGAGGTGGAGCCAGTGCAAAGGGTTTTTGCAGGAGGCAGGATGCCTGGGGGGACACGGCTTTGGGATTCAGGATCCTGGGCTCCCGGGCAGGTGTCAGCCTCTTTCTGCTGCTGCAGTTGGAGGGAGGGGGACTGCAGGGTGTGACGGGATGAAATCCATATTGATGAATGACCCTGGTTGGAGGAAAGATCCCTCAGGTCTATCATGAACCAACCCCACAGGTCAGGAGTCTCTGTGGGGCTGGAGAACAGGGATGGGGACCTGAGGGGCCCTTGCTTTGCCCCATCACCAGGGATGGTGTCTGCTATCATCAGGTGCTAATGGACACAGCATCACATTGGGCCCCATTCTCCTCTCACTGTTGACACTTCTGCTTTCCATTGACTTTGCTGAGATCATGGTCTCACTCTCCCGAAAGCTCCTGAATCAAAAGAGTTGTGAAGTGATGCAAAGATAGTCACATCTGGTTTTTGCTATACTTGCCCAAGGCTAGCCCTACTCCTGAGAGGGGCCAATCACCTCCAGGAGGCACTGATGAGCAACCTCAATTCCTTCTGAGTGAAGGGAACGCCGCGTTTCCTAGGGGACACTCAGAACCTCGCAAACTCTCTAGCAAACACATGGAACTTGGAGGGAGGAACACGGGTTGCAGAGGGGAGGAGTTTGGAGGAGGCCCCTGGAAGTCAGTCTGTGTGCACATGGCTTGAATTCTAGCTATGGTGCTCACACATCTGAAATAGTTGTTTTGATAAAAAAGCAGTTTAGTTTTACAAGCATAGAGTCCTTTCCTGTTATTACCCAACATGCAGTACATGAAAACTGGTGGCTATGGTCTGCCTAGTGAGACCCGCAGCTCGGAAGGGAGTGTGTTTAACAGAAAAAACAAAGCAGCACCTAGAATCGGAGCAAACAGCCAGTAAAACAATTCCTGCTCCAAGGCTGGCCACATCACAAGGAGTAAGTACCACAGGAGCTCACTCCCAACCAACAGGTGAGGGACTGAGCAGTGATCCCAGTAGTGAGTAGGAGCAGGGAGGTGATTTCACCTTTGCATATGGCATTGATGAGACCCAGACTGGAATACTGCCTCCAGTTCTAGGGTCCACATTTGGAAAAGGATGTTGAACAATTGGAAAGGGTGCAGAAAAGAGCTACAAAAATGATTCAAGAGCTGAAAAAAATGCTGACAGTGAGAGACTCAAAGAGCTCAACCTGTTTAGCATATCAAAATGAAGATCAAGAGGGGAATTCTCCAGCTCCTGAGTCTTCAAATCCAGACTGGCTGCCTCTCTGGAAGATGCTTTAGTCAAGCTTCCCTTACTGGGGTCAATAGAGGGTAACTGGATGAAATTCTATGGTCTGTGTTACACAGGAGAGGAGACTTGAGGATCTAATGATCCTTTTTGGCCTTAAAATCTGAGACTCTATGAACAATTCCTCTTGGCACAGACACACCAGAGAATCTAGCCCGGGGAATCTAAGGGGGTTTCACTGTCAGGATAGCATTTCAGTTGGTGGAACATTCATATTGGAGGGACCAGAGGTAATTGCAAGTTACATCAATTTAGACCCTTCTGGACTTTCCTAATCCACCCCTGAATTCATCCCACTAACTTCATTCCACTCACTGGACAGATTCCTGTCACCTCGGCTTCCCATGGGGACTCAGAGGCTGTCAGGAGAGGATGAGCTCTGAGGATTCTGAGCTTTGCAGATCCCTTATCTCAGAAAAACAACACAGGAAGCCAACCTGATACATATCTTGTTACATGACATCATATCAGCCAAAAGTATTGCGGACAGGAAAGAGCTATCTTCCCACCATGCCTTGCTCACACTTCCTGCTGCCCCACCTCACCTCCCAGCCTGGGCACCTCATAATCATTTGCTTCCCCAAGTAACTTATTTCTCATGGGTGAAATTTATCACAGTGCAGAGGGGGGGCCCAGCACCATTTCAGTCCTGGCCCCAATGGAACGTACCTAATGCCCATACTGAGCAGTTGCTTACTATCAGAATGGACTGAGATTTCAGTGTCTTGGTGTCTTCAATTAATCTGGTAACTATTCATCCTCAGGTAGTACAAATATAATGCTTAGGTCACTTTGCCTTAGGTCACAGACTTTGACTCCCTCAGAGAACTGATGGGCAGGATCCCTTGGGAGAATAACACGGGGGGAAAGGACTCCAGGGGAGCTGGCTGTATTTTAAAGAATCCTTATTGAGGTTGCAGGAACAAACCATCCCAATGTATAGAAAGAATAATAAATATGGCAGGTGACCAACTTGGCTTAACAGTGAAATCCTTGCTGATCTTAAACACAAAAAAGAAGCTTACAAGAAGTGGAAGATTGGACAAATGACCAGGGAGGAGTATAAAAATATTGCTCAGGCATGCAGGAGTGAAATCAGGAAGGCCAAATCACACTTGGAGTTGCAGCTAGCAAGGGATGTTAAGAGTAACAAGAAGGGTTTCTTCAGGTATGTTAGCAACAAGAAGAAAGTCAAGGAAAGTGTGGGCCCCTTACTGAATGAGGGAGGCAACCTAGTGACCGAGGATGTGGAAAAAGCTAATGTACTCAATGCTTTTTTGCCTCTGTCTTCACAAACAAGGTCAGCTCCCAGACTGCTGCACTGGGCAGCACAGCATGGGGAGGAGGTGACCAGCCCTCTGTGGAGAAAGAAGTGGTTCAGGACTATTTAGAAAAGCTGGACAAGTGCACGTCCATGGGGCTTGGTGAGCTGCATCCAAGGGTGCTAAAGGAGTTGGCGGATGTGATTGCAGAGCCATTAGCCATTATCTTTGAAAACTCATGGTGATTGGGGGAGGTCCCGGATGACTGGAAAAAGGCTAATGTAGTGCCCATCTTTAAAAAAGGGAAGAAGGAGGATCCGGGGAACTACAGGCCAGTCACCCTCACCTCTATCCTTGGAAAAATCATGGAGCAGGTCCTCAAGGAATCAATTCTGAAGCACTTAGAGGAGAGGAAAGTGATCAGGAACAGTCAGCATGGATTCTCCAAGGGCAAGTCATGCCTGAGTAACCTAATTGCCTTCTATGAGGAGATAACTGGCACTAAGGATATGGGGAAAGCAGTGCTACAGACTAGGGACCAAGCAGCTAGACAGCAGTTCTGCAGAAAAGGACCTAGGGGTTACAGTGGATGAGAAGCTGGATATGAGTCAACAGTGTGCCCTTGTTGCCAAGAAGGCTAACGGCATTTTGGGGTGTATAAGTAGGGGCATTGCCAACAGATCGAGGGATGTGATCATTCCCCTCTATTCGACATTGGTGAGGCCTCATCTGGAGTACTGTGTCCAGTTTTGGGCCCCTACAAGAAGGATGTGGAAATATTGGAAAGAGTCCAGCACAGGGCAACAAAAACAATTAGGGGGCTGGAGCGCATGACTTGTGAGGAGAGGCTGAGGGAACTGTCATTGTTTAGTCTGCAGAAGAGAAGAATGAGGGGGGATTTGATAGCTGCTTTCAACTACCTGAAAGGGGGTTCCAAAGAGGATGGATCTAGACTGTTCTCAGTGGTAGCAGATTACAGAATAAGAAGTAATCGTCTCAAGTTGCAGTGGGAGAAGTTTAGGTTGGATATTAGGAAAAACTTTTTCACTAGGAGGGTGGTGAAGCACTGGAATGGGCTACCTCAGGAGGTGGTGGAATCTCCGTCATTAGAGGTTTCTAAGGTCAGGCTTGACAAAGCCCTGGCTGGGATGATTTAGTTGGGGATTGGTCCTGCTTTGAGCAGGGGATTGGACTAGATGACCTCCTGAGGTCCCTTCCAACCCTGATATTCTATGATTCTAAACCCAGGAATACACTTTCTGGAAAGTAACATATCTTAATAAAAACCCAGACCTTCATTCAGATGACAGTGTGGTTACTGGGGGGAGGGATAGCTCAGTGGTTTGAGCATTGGCCTGCTAAATCCAGGGTTGTGAGTTTAATCCTTGAGGGGGGCCACTTAGGGATCTGGGGCAAAATCAGTACTTGGTCCTGCTAGTGAAGGCAGGGGGCTGGGCTTGGCTTGATGACCTTTCAGGGTCCCTTCCAGCTCTATGAGATAAAATAAATATAGAGATATACCTATTTACTTATCAGTGAGAAGGTGTCGTCCGTATCTCAGCTATGGTTATAGCTCACATCTACAACTGTTACCTTCTAGAAGCAGACAGTCAATGGGGCCAGATCCCCAGCTGGTGTAAACCAGCATCGCTCTATTGGAATCAATGGAGCCAGATCCCCAGTTGTTAAATGGGCAAAGCTCCATTGGATTCAACACACCCATTTACACCAGTTGAGGATCTGGCTTTATATGATGAACTTCCACACACTCGGGCGTAGCGTCATGCCCAGAACTAGCCCAGGGACAAGAAGGGGCGATTAACGAGAACGAGGAAGCTCTTCAGAAGTGTTCTGGGGAAGTTCAACTCAGGCTCATTGCAGAGGCTGTCTGAGCCAAAACACTGAGCTGATGCAGGAGGCCAAGCCCAGACTGCAAGGGCTAGTGAGGCTCCCAGCATAGGCTGAGCTACACGTCCCCACACATCACAGACCACGCACTGCAACTGGAACGCTCTCCCCTCGCCAGAGCAGTTCTGCCCCAGCAGCACTAGTGTTGTGGATGTTTGATGCAGTGGCTGGTTGTGTCGGGAGCACTGAGTGCACCTGGCTGGTGTTTTGGGGGGGCTTGTGGGGCATGGAAGCTGTGGTAATGGCACAGTGTGACTGTGCTGGAGAAGTTGGAGCCATGTCATGGGAACTGGCTGTGCTTTTTATGTCCTTCCTTTTGTTGGTTTCATTTTCAACGTGTTTCAATGTGTATCATTACCAAGCTTATAATCTATTGAATGTGTTCATCCTATTTGTATGTACAGGTCTCTCGCATCTTATGCTGGGGTTACGTTCCGCAGTCAGCGCGTAAAGCAAAAATTGTGTATAGTCAAAATTCCATTGAGTGCAATGGCAGGCGGAATCGCCCACACTACATTTAAATTTAAATTGTTATTTTTCTCTTTTGTTTTTGTTTTGCTGACCACGCAAAACTGAATTCGCGCATGTTAAATGCGCATACGATGAGACAGACCTGTATGTATTATTCTTATATCTAAAACTAGAAATAGGAGGTATAGTTCTGAAGTCCTATTGTAATTATGCAAAGTGTGGACCATTAATAATGGCTTGGAATCTTGATGGCTCCCATTAACTAGAACAATTGACTCTAGATGGCTCTGTTTTCCTGCAAGCCTGGTGACATTGTAACTAGGTTGCATCCAGTTAATGATGCAAACAGAACAAAGGGATCCCAGTCATGTGGAATCCCCTGTTTTCAACCTAAGATGCCTGCTGGAACTAACAAGGTCTGTACCAGGGGAAAGGATTGGGCCCAGACTAAGAAGGCGTCTAGTCTGTGAAAGAAGCTTATTGGAACATCTCTGAGGGTGAGATTTACCTGTATTCAGTTTCTTAAATGTATTAGTATTAGACTTGCGTGTTTTGTTTTATTTTGCTTGGTAACTTACTTTGTTCTGTCTGTTATTACTTGAAACCACTTAAATCCCACTTTTTATATTTAATAAAATCACTTTTGTTTATTAATTAACCCAGAGTAAGTAATTAATACCCGGGGGAGTAAACAGCTGTGCATATCTCTCTATCAGTGTTATAGAGGGCGGACAATTTATGAGTTTACCCTGTATACGCTTTATACAGAGTAAAACGGATTTATTTGGGGTTTGGATGTCATTGGGAGCTGAGTGTCTGGGTGCTGAAGACAGGAGGACTTCTTAAGATGTTTTCAGTTAAGTCTATAGCTTTGGGAGCATGGTTCAGACCCTGGGTCTGTGTTACAGCAGGCTTGCATATCTGGCTCAACAAGGCAGGGTTCTGGAGGCCCAAACCGGCAGAGAAAACGGGCCACAGGAGGCGTCTGGTCTCTCCGGTGGTTGCCTCCCTACTGAGCTTTCTGTGCCACCTTTTATACTTCCTGCCCCTCCCATCCACTTATTGGGGGGAGAGGCAACTAGGCTCTGTGTCCGCCCACCAGGGCTCAGTGTGGGGACCCTCCCACTCCGGGTCCACAGAAAGCCACCCCGCCTCACTTCACACCCACCCTTAAGTCTGGCTCCCGATCTTCAGGGTTGGGCTCTTGGCTTTCCCTTAGGCAGGACAGAAAGTCTTCATTAGCATTTTGTTTCCCCGTGCAATGTCGGATCGTGAAGGCATACTGCTGCAAGGTGAGGTACCATCTCATCAGCCGAGTGTTGGCGATTTTCATGGTGCCCAACCACCTTAAGGGCTCCTGATCAGTTATCAGAATGAAGGGTTTCCCAAAAAGGTAGTATCTAAGGGCCTCAATTGTCCATTTGATGGCAAGGGCCTCCTTTTCTATAACCGCTGTGACAGACCCAGACCAGTGGGGTACAGGAGTCCGGTAGAGGGCAAATATACTGGTCACTGGATGAGTAGTTTTCTGTTCCCTGAGTGACCAGAGCAGGGGCTGCACTAGAGTAATCAGGAACCTGCTAGAACCAGTTAAGGCAGGCAGGCTAATTAGGACACATGGAGCTAATTAAGAAGCTGCTAGAATCAATTAGGGTAGGCTAATCAGGGCACCTGGGTTTTAAAAAGGTTTTAACTTCAGTTTGTGGTGCAAGTGTGAGGAGCTGGGAGCAAGAGGTGCAAGGAGCTGAGAGTGAGAGGGTGTGCTGCTGGAGGACTGAGGAGCACAAACGTTATCAGACACCAGGAGGAAGGTCCTGTGGTGAGAATAAAGAAGGTGTTTGGAGGAGGCCATGGGGAAGTAGCCCAGGGAGTTGTAGCTGTCATGCAGCTGTTACAGGAGGCACTATAGACAGCTGTAGTCCACAGGGCCCTGGGCTGGAACCTGGAGTAGAGGGCGAGCCCGGGTTCCCCCCAAACCTCCCAATTGACCTGGACTGTGGGTTCTTCCAGAGGGGAAGGTCTCTGGGCTGTTCCCCAACCCACATGGTGAATCTCTGAGGCAAGAAAATCTGCCAATAAGTGCAGGACCCACCAAGATAGAGGAGGAACTTTGTCACACCGCATACTGGTGTTCTCTGGGGAATAGCTTCTGGCTAATGTAGAGGATAGGGTTCTCCTCCCCATCCACCTCCTGGGACAAGACCGCCCCAGCCCCACCTCTAAAGCATCTGTCTGGACCAGGAACTCTTAGTCAAAATCGGGGCTGAATAGTACAGGGTCCTGACACAGGCTCTCCTTGAGGGTTTGGAATGCCTCTTCACATTCCGCCGACCATCATAATTGCCGTGGGCTGTCCTTAGTTAAAAGAGCCATGAGGGAAGCCGCGATGGATGCGAACTGGGGGATGAAGCGTCGAAAGTATCCTGCTGTGCCCCAAAACTGCCATACCTGCCGCTTTGTAGTTGGCACTGGGGAGGCCTGCAGGGCTTGGACTTTCCCTACGAGGGGCCATATGAGGCCTCGCCCTAGGCTCTATCCCAGGTAGGTAGTTTCCTGACATTCAATCCGACATTTCTTCGGATTGGCTGTGAGGCCTGCTTTCCGAATGGTCCGCAGGACAGCTGCTCAGTATTCTTCCCAATGCTGACTATAGATAACAACATCGTCTAGGTAAGCGGCCGCATAAGCGATATGTGGACTCAGGAGATGATCCATCATGCACTGAAAGGTAGCTGGGGCTCCATGGAGGCTGAAGAGCATTTGGACAAATTGATACAGCCCGTTGGGGTGGCAAACACTGTCTTCTCTCTGGAACGCAGGTGAAAATCTTCCAGAAGGCTTCCAGGAGGCACTGAGCTTGTTTCCATTGATCAGCCAACAGCGTGTGACCCAATTGGGGCTCCTCCGTCTTGTCCAACCCGGGCACTTGGGGGTGGGAATCCTTCCCGGGCATGTCAGCGTTTCAAGAGGTTCACATGGTACACCTGTTTCTTCTTCCTCCGGTCAGGCTGGTGAACCTCATAGGTGACAGGTCCCAGCTGACGGACAATTTTGTACAGGCCTTGCCATTGGGCCAGGAGCTTCGACTCTTCTGATGGGAGGAGTAGAAGTACCTGGTCCCCGGGCGCAAAGCTTCTTGTTTGGGCCCTGTGGTTACTGCACCGCTCCTGGATCCCTTGGGCTGCCTGAAGATTTTCTTGGGTGAGGGTCCCGGCTTGGTCAAGCCAGTCTCACAACTGCAGTACATATTGGAGAAGCCCCTGGTGGTTGAGGGGGTGTACTCCCAGGCCTCTCTCCTCAGATCCAATACCCCATGAGGCTGGCATCCATACAAGAGTTCAAAGGGGGAGAACTTGGTGGATGACTGGGGTACTTCGCCGATGGCCAGGAGCAACTGTGGAAATAGCTAGTCCCACTGTTGCAGTTCTTGAGGAGAAAACTTCCTCAGCATTGTCTTGAGCATTCTATTAAAGTGCTCAATGAGCCCGTCCATCTGGGGATGGTATACGGACGTTTGCAGCTTCCAAATGCTGAGCAGGGTGTAGACTTCATGGAGTAACTGGGACATGAAATTGGTCCCCTGGTCAGTAAGGAGCTCTCAGGGAAGCTCCACCCGGGTGAAAACCTTCACCAGCTCAGCCATGATGGTACGTGCACTGGTGTTCTGCAGTGGGATGGCCTCAGAGAAACGGGTGGCATAGTCCAGTAGGACGAGGATATGCCGGAACCCAGCCTTGCTCTTGGGGAGGGGCCTGATCAGGTTCTGGTAACTCGCTCAAAGGGCGCTCCCACTATGGGCAAGGGAACTAAGGGCTCCTTGGCCCCCCCGGGGTCGGCAGCCAACTGGCAGTCTGGCCATGAGCAGCAATAGTCCCTTACCTCCTGGTGAATAGAATAGAAGCAGGATAAGACTCGAGCCACGGTCTTTTCTTGTCCCAGGTGGCCAGCTACAGGGATGTCGTGAGCGAGCTTCAGAACACTTCTCCGATGGCACCAGGAAATGACCAGCTGGGGCTGGGCCTCCTGGGTCTGGGGGTCCTGCTCTACCCGAGAGAGGTGATCGGCTGTAATCTCAAACCGCAGCCACTGCAGTGCTCTTTGGGGGTCTACTGCAGTCCCATTTGTTAGGGGGCTTATTCCTTCACCCTCTCACTTCCCTGGTCCTTCTCGCATAAACAGAGAGCAACGATACCCAAAGTCTGAAGCTGCAAACAATTCAATGTTTATTGGGGTGAACTTCCAGCTAGCATGATTCCAGTTTCCTTCCTCAGTGTCCCCCTTCCCAGCTCTAACACCACAGAGCCTTGTCTGTGTCCCTGTTCCCATTCCCTGTTCCCATTCCCACCCTTAGCGAAACATGATTCCAGTTCCCCCACCCCCATTCCCTGTTCCCATTCCCCCCTTACTTCCTGATTGACTGCAGACTATATAATAAAACTTGAGTTCTGCTTAGCTATACCTTAACCAATCATTTTACTGAAATTTAATTAACCAATCCTAACATATTGTAACATGATTATTTAACCAATTATATCCCACCACCTTAATTGGTTTACACCCAACAAAATTATTATACAGCAGACAGAAACACAGAACCAGACAGAGATTATACAGACAAACAATAGGCAAATGGAGACTACAGTGATAGAACAATACAGAAATGAGGATTTCACATCCCAGCTATTGATAAGTGAGTTCTTGCCAGAGAGGATGCTATCAAACTAAGTTTCCTTTTACAACTTCTAGGCTCTTCCCTTTCTCTGGAGGTGATAGGAATATCAGGACAGGATTGTATTCCTAACACCCCAATAGCACCTTATTTCAATGTGACTAGTTTGGAATGTGAGGATGTGACCATACACGTCCCAGTTTATGGCTGCTTCTGCTACTTAGCCGAAGGCCTTAGCCTAAGAACCAGGCCTCAGACTGTCACCGTAAGAGAAGGCCTTACACAGACAGACAGTGATTTTGAATCTTTTATACCTCTATAACTAGCTAAGTGATAAGAATACACCTGAATTCTTAAAGTATAGGCCTTTGCAGTCAGGCCTGAATATCTATATCCTAACACCGTTGACGCGAGACACTTGGTTATAGACATGCTCAAGGGTGGGGTTGTCCTCCTAGTCTTGAGGGAAGTCAGACATGGAGGTTCTCGTAGGGCCTTCCCACACTGGATCTGGGAGCCGGGTTTGGGTCTGGGACTCATCGGGTTTTCTTCTCCCTGTTCCTCTTCCTCTGGTTCACGGTGTCCCTCTTAGTTGGCCTCAGGGCCCTGGTCTGCCACCGTGTCTTCCCCTAGAGCTGTAAGGGGAAGAGTCCCCTGAAGGCTGGCCTCCAGGAGAAGGTATTTTAAAGCCTGGCCAGTCCCAGCTGAGAATGACGGGATAGGCAAGGGTGTGGGGCCATCTCTACTGTCATCTGCTCAGTCACCCCATTTATTGTTAAAAGTACCCAGACCCAGGGGTACATTTTTATGTCTCCGTGAACACACTGGAGTCAAATCTCTCCTCGGTCCTTTTCAGGTTCAGGATGACTCCCTGCTGTACGAGGCTCTGCCCACATCCTGAATCCAGGAGGCCATGACTGGCTCGGGGCCTACTTCAACCAGCGTTGTCAGCTTCGGGGAGGATGTCTTGCAGGCCTGGGATTCCCCGGTGCAGACCTGGCCAAAGCTACAATCCATCTCAGGACATTCGCGCTGTAAGTGTCCGAATCGGCCACACGTGAAGCAGGGCCCCACGTCTGAATGTGCTGGCTGGGGCACCGCTTCTAGAGGTGGGCTCTGATGATAGTCTGGGCCCGCCAGGCTCAAGGCTCCCCCAGAAATATGCCATGTGGATGATGGGGGGGAGGGTTTACAGGTGCGGTTCTCTGAGTTGCGGGCGCCTGGGTGCTGCTCAGGTCTGGGTTTGGGTCTCTGGGTCAATGCTGGGGTCATCACCCTAGTTGTGGTGCCCAGAGCCTGGGCCCCCTGCCCGATGGGATCTTCAGGAGCCAAGAAGTCCTCCATCAAGGTAATAGCCATGCTTAAAGATTTTGGGGGATGTCGGAGTACCCATGCCCTACTGTGGGGCGGGAGAATCTGGGTGAATTGCTCCAGGGCCACTTGCTCGGCGACTTCTCGCACCGAATGCCACCCCGGGAGCAACCACTGCCAGCAGAGGTCCCTTATCTCATAAGCGACGGTGCGAGGCGGGCCCCTGGAAGGTAGGTCACCTTTTGGAGCTGCAGATGAAAGGTCTCGGGTGTAATATCGGGTGTAATATGGTCGTCTTCACCCACCTGTACTCTCGCGCATTCTCAACCGGCAGCCCCCACTCAATTCCACTCAAGTATGGGGTGAAAAGGGTTACTCACTGCTCCTGCAGCCACCCTGCTACCACAGTCACCCGCTCAAAGGTCTCCAAGAATGTTTCCGGATCGTTCTTGGGTTCCATCTTGGAGAACCTGATTGGCACCAGAGCCGCGGTGGGGCCGACGGCCCCCCGAGGTGGGGCACACTGGGTTGGGGTAGCAAGGTCGTGAGCTGTTGGAGGCACTGCTGCTGCAGCTCCCGAAGCTGCGCCCCCAACTCCCGGAGGACTTGCTGTTGTCGGGCCCCCAGCTGCTGCACCAGTTGCTGCTGTTGCTGCTGCTGGCTTTCAGCCAGGTACTTGAGGAGCTTGTCCAGTTCCATCTTTCACTCTCTCTCTTTTTTCCCCCCCAGAGAACTCATCAGGGGTGGCCACGAGACCCCTTACTGCAGGGGTCGGGTTGTGCCTGCATTCTCCACCAAGTGTAGTTGCTCAGTGCAGGGGGGCCTTCCCACTCTGGATCTTGGGAGGCCACCCTGCCTCACTACGTCACTCATACGTTGACCGCTGTGGGGAACAAAGCAGTCTCCACTCACAGCTGGGGCCCGGGCCTGTGTGAAGGCTGAGCGGCAAATAAGCAGTCAATTATCCCAGGCCCCAGATGAACGCGGGGCAGCAAAGAGTCTGAGGCTCAGGCTTCTGGCCTGAGGAAGGAGAGACTGCCACCCCCAGGTTGGGGCAGCAGGGGGGATGCAGGCCCACCCACTCCACTGCGCCCCAGCCCAGCGCTTTGTCACTGGGTCAGTGGGGATCTATGCCGCAACACACTGACTCACCCTCTGTCAGAGTTGCGGCCAGACAGGGGTCTGCTACCCCTGGGCCACTTCCACTATCCCCTTCTTCGTGTAGCTGTTGCTGTGAGGATGGGTTGAGGTTGACAGTGGCTTCTGGGTCCACGGGCAAGTCCTTGGGGATCTGGTCCATCGGTGGTCCAGGCCAGTCGTCCTCTCCCTCCGGGGTCAGGTCTGACAGCAGTCTGGGCTGTCCAGGCCAGTCGTCTGCTTCCTCCAGGTCTGAATCAGCTAGTGGCCCCAGTGTCCCAGGCCAGTCCTCTGTTTCCTCGGCACACGCCGCCGCTTTCCAGCTTGGGAGGCCACAGTAGGCGTCTGGTCTCTCTGGTGGTTGCCTCCCTACTGAGCTTTCTGAGCCACCTTTTATACTTCCTACCCCTCCCACCCACTTCCTGAGGGAGGGGCAACTAGGCCCTGGTGCTGCCCACCAGGGCTCAGTCCTAGGGCCCTCCCACTCCGGGTCCTTGGGAGGCCACCCAGCCTCACTACAAGCACCAATAATTTCAAACTCTGGACAAACATTGTGGTTGGCACCCGAGCAAGTGAGGGTGTGAAAAGTGATGAAATTTGACATATAAACTATTCATTAGAAAATAGTCACTTGGCGCTCACAAGAATCTAAGCCGTGTGTAAGGAGCTGTGATGTATGGGAAGCACAAAGGATTTTTTACACTTTGGAACTGCATGTCAGCTGATCTATACTAGAAAATTAAATCAACCCAGCAACTTCACTCAGGGGTTTGAAAAATCCACATCCCTGACCAATGCAGTTAAGCTGAGCTAAGAGTCTGTGTCAACAGTGTAATGTTGATGGAAGAATTCTGCCTTCCACCTAACTTTCACTTCTTGGGGAGGTGAACTACCTACGTGGACAGGGGAAGCCACTGTAGCATTTCAAGTGCAGACAAGCCCTTAGGCTGGCTTGTTCCATGATCATTTGCCTCTACATAAAGTCCATCTGCATGAAAATGCCCACCCATCTGGTGGTCATTTGAGAAACGTTGTTACTACATTTCAACATCAACTTAATCATGGAAAGAAGTTTAGCAGTTCTGCACCGATCAAGGGTCTCACCTGGTTATTATTAACACCAGAGATGACCCATGGCTTCAGTTTTCTATCAGACACAGTGTTGCAAACTCTCGTTGTATTATTACAAGCTGTGAAATATTCATTCTTGTTTTCAAGCCCCAGCTCTAGGAGGCCCATAATTAGGTGAGAATCTCAGTTTGCATTAAAAAATAAAGTTTCTAGCCCATGTGATTGCAGAGAAAAGCATGTCTGACCACTTGTATGCCACAAGCCACAGAACTTCCCCTAAATAATTCCCAGAGGAGAGCTTTTAAAACAACAACCAATCTTCATTTAAAAATTGCCAGTGACGGAGAGTCCACCAGGACCCTCGCTAAGGAGCTCGATCTATTTAGCTTAACAAAGAGAAGGTTAAAGGGTGATTTGATCACAGTTTACACAGGGAACAAATATGGGATAATGGTCTCTTCAGTGTCACAGACAAAGGTCTAACAAGATCCAATGGCTGGAAATTGAAGCTAGAAAATTCAGACTAGAAATAAGGGATGGTAATTAATGATTGTGGTAGATTCACTGGCAATTTTTAAATCAAGAGGGGATGTTTTCAAAAAACTCTGCTCTAGCTCAAACAGGAATTAATCCAGGGAAGTCCTGTGGCCTGTATTAGATAGGAGATCAGACTAGCTGATCCCTTCTGGCTGGGGAATCAACGAATGTGTCAGTAGATCAAAGCCAACATTGGCTTGTACTTAGGCAGACTGAGGAAGGATTGTATGGTGGGTATGGCCCTTTGCTGGGACTGGGGATACAGGGGCTGTGGGACCCAGGCCAAGTTTCTCTGGGTCTCATTTCCCCATCTGGGATTTCCTTAATGCATGGGGTGGTTCTGAGGCTAGAGGGGTTCAACTCTTCATCTGTAAGTCTCAAAATGCTACGCTGTCTGCATGTATCATTTTTATGTCTGAAGTTATGTGCGTTGGCTCTATGCTTGTATTTAAAGTGTTTGCTGTAGGAAAACAAAAGGAAGATTTGGCCAACATGTTGTGAAGGGATTATTCAAGTAATTGGGAGTATTTAATTAACAATGGACTTTGGGAGATGCCAATCCACATCTGAGCTTTCCTGGGAACATTCAAACTAACATGTAAACAATGGCATCAGCTTGGAAAAAGCTGAATCATTCATTGACATGTGACTTGCCCAGGTGGCTACAAATTCCATCTTGTTGCTGTGATTTTGCACAGAAGAACAAAGCGGTTTCCACCCACAAGAGAGAGAATATAAAAGGCCCTGGAAGCCTCTCTATTTTGTCTTGACCTGGCTCAAGAGATGGCCTCTCCAACCCAAAGAGATGCGTGAAAGAAACTGAAACCAAGGTCTGTAACTACGGGGGTGTGAGTGATTGCTGGACCCAGGCCATAAACTATGACGTTGGTCTGAAAAGGATTGGGCCCAGACTAGGAAGGAGTCCAGTCTGTGAAAGAAGCTTATTGGAACATCTCTGAGGGTGAGATTTCATCTGTTATCAGTTTCTTAATGTATTAGTCTTAGACTTGCGTGTTTTGTTTTATTTTGCTTGGTAATTTGTTCTGTCTGTTATTACTTGGAACCACTTAAATCCTACCTTTTATACTTAATAAAATCACTTTTGTTTATTAATTAACCCAGAGAAAGTGATTAATTTCTGGGGAGCAAACAGCTGTGCATCTCTCTATATCAGTGTGATAGAGAACAGACAATTTATGAGTTTACCCTGTATAAGCTTTATACAGAGTAAAACAGGGGTTATTCGGGGTTTAGGCTCCCAGAACGACTGAATACTGGGTGCTGGGAAAGTCCCTGTTAACTGAGAAGCCCCTGGGCTAAGTGAATCTTAGTTTCTGTGAACTGCAGGGGGGCGTGGCCCAACCTCTTGGTCTGTGCTGGAGCCGACTGGTGTGTCTAGCTCAGCAAGACGGGAGTGGAGGGAAGCCTTTTCTGGCGGGGGGGGGGGGGGGGGGGGGGCGGTTGTTCTCAGTGGTATCCCAGCACATCTAGTGACAGTCTTGAGGGAGTTTCTGTGACTCAACCCATCACAGATAGAGTCTCTGCTCCCCTTTGAGCTAGGCAAGCAGTGCTTAGGGAGTGCAAACTGACCCTAAGTTCCTTGCTAGCCAGTGTGCGGGAGCCCCTGGCAGGGTTACAGCTGGTATCGCCAGCTCCCATATCCCACATTCCCTGGCACATGCTCCTGCAAGTGGGGAGAATCCACAGGAGAGTGTTTGGATTAAGCTTAGAGGCAAGAGCAACAAGGGTGATGCCCTGGAGCACCCACGGAGTCGGTGCCTATGTATTCTTCTGCTGCTGTTTCTCCACGCTTGGGCGTAAGCAGTGCTCACTGTGCTGCCAACCCCAGTGTTCAAAAATCATGAGGCAGGCCCATGAGACGAGCTTAAAAATCATGAAATTTAAAAAAAAATGTTGGAATGGTTTGATTTGCCTCCTAAGCCTTTAGGGTTATACTCGGCCATGATTTTAAGCTTTTCTCTACAATCACGAGGAACTTTCTTACTTCAGCCCAGGAGCTGGGACTTGGAGAGGCACATCCAATGATGTGAGACCCGCGATGAAATCACAAGAGCTGGCAACACTACATGGCCCTGCGTACTGAGGGTGGGGCCTCTCCTCTCAATGGAGATATACCTATCTCATAGAGCTGGAAGGGACACTGAAAGGTCATCAAGTCCAGCCTCCTGCCTTCACTAGCAGGACCAAGTATTGATTTTGCCCCGGAGCCCTAAGTGGCCCCCTCAAGGATTGAACTCATAACCCTGGGTTTAACAGGCCAATGATTTAGCCACTGAGCTATCCCTCCCCTGATGCACCCCTGTAAAGCAGCAGTTTCCTCCCCCTGGAGTTTGCAGTGTCCGAGGAGCTGGCTGGGGATCGAGAAGATCCAGGCTGATTCCATGAAAGACCCATCAGATCTCTAGGGCTCCATAGGTGAGAAATGCCTTACCCTTCCAATGCCTGATCACTGCTACTTCCTCACAGAGAGAATCCTGGATATGGTCTTCCTGTGGTGAGGCAAAATTGAAATTCAGGGAGAGAAGGAGGATGGGAGGGAGAGATGGGAGGATAGGAGCAGGGAGCCAGAGATAGATAATCCTGTTTTATTTTGTGATCACATGCATCCTTCCCAGGTTTTACCCTGAGCTCAGTCATGCTGCAGCAGAAATTTGGTTCTTAGATCCCATCCAGCAAAGACTCTTATGTATGTGTAACCCCCTGGGTCCTTTAGATCAGTCTATAGCAGCTATCAGAGTGTTAGTCGTGTTAGTCTATATCAGGAAAAAGAATGAGGAGTACTTGTGGCACCTTAGAGACTAACAAATTTATTTGCGGATAAGCTTTCATGGGCTAAAACCCACTCCTAGTTAGCAGCTGTCCAACAACTTTAAGCTCCCAATTACTGTGTGGGTTGACATGTGCTTAGAGTTAAGCACCTGCTCAAGGTCTTTACTGGGTTGTGGTCTCAGTGCCCCGTAGATAGCAGGGGGATCCAGTTCTCTCAGAGGTGCTGAGAGCTCACAGCTCCCATGACCTGAGGCTGGAGTTTTGAAGTGCGTTCATGAATTAGATTAGGATTTTAGAATCATAGAATATTAGGGTTGGAAGAGACCTCAGGAAGTCATCTAGTCCAATCCCCTGCTCAAAGCAGGACCAACATCAACTAAATCATCCCAGCCAAGGCTTTGTCAAGCCGGGCCTTAAAAACCTCTAAGGATGGAGATTCCACCACCTCCCTAGGTAACCCATTCCACTGCTTCACCACCCTCCTAGTGAAATAATGTTTCCTAGTATCCAACCTAGACCTCCCCCACTGCAACTTAAGACCATTGCTTCTTGTTCTGTCATCTGCCACCACTGAGAACAGCCAAGCTCCATCCTCTTTGGAACCCCCCTTCAGGTAACTGAAGGCTGCTATCAAATCCCCCCTTAATCTTTTCTTCTGCAGACTAAATAAGCCCAGTTCCCTCAGCCTCTCCTCATAAGTCATGTGCCCCAGCCCCCTAATCATTTTCGTTGCCCTCCGCTGGACTCTCTCCAATTTGTCCACATCCCTTCTGTAGCGGGGGGACCAAAACTGGACACAGTACTCCAGGTGTGGCCTCACCAGTGCCAAATAGAGGGGAATAATCACTTCCCTTGATTTGCTGGTAATGCTCTTACTAATACAGCCCAATATGCCATTGGCCTTCTTGGCAACAAGGGCACACTGCTGACTCGTATCCAGCTTCTCATCCACTGTAATCCCCCAGGTCCTTTTCTGCAGAACTGCTGCTTAGCCAGTCAGTCCCCAGCCTGTAGCAGTGCATGGGATTCTTCCTTCCTAAGTGCAGGGCTCTGCACTTGTCCCTATTGAACCTCATCAGAATTTCTTGGTTGAATCCTCCAATTTGTCTCCATCACTCTGGACCCTATCCTTACCCGCCAGCCTATCTACCTCTCTCCCCAGCTTAGAGTCATCTGCGAATTTGCTGAGGGTGCAATTCATCCCATCATCCAGATCATTAATAAAGATGTTGAACAAAACCAGCCCCAGGACTTACCCCTGGGTCACTCCGCTAGATCATGTAATCTCTCTGCAGCTCAGTTTCCGCTTAAGCAAAGCAAGGGTAATCATCCTTCCTCTATTTGGTTTGCAAGCGCTCAAGGAGAAGAAGTGTCTGTGACTCAGTCTTTGGGAGGGCCTAGCACAATGGGGAGCTGATCTTGGCTGGTGCTTCTAGGCACTGCCATAATACAAATACCAAAGCTTTTAGTCCAGACATTTCCATAGTGTTGGCAGAAACACTGAACAAAACACCCAACAAATGAATGATCAGTTCAAAGGTACCTGCAGAGAGAAGTTCCTACACCTCTCTATGACTCCTGCAAACTCAGGGCTGCAGATAAAGATGGGCACTTGGAGCAACGGAAAGAGAGGCACAGACATTAGAGCTTTTACATCAGATCAGATTGGGGGGAAAAATCCCCTTATCTTCCCAACTGTGAAGGCTGCCCTCTGACTCCATGCCAGTCCTGTGCTCCCAATAGTCTACTAAGTGCCTGCTGCAAAACTCCTCTCCCTTCCTCCCCTCTCACCCTGCCTTTCTCTCCCTCCATTAACACTCCCCTGTCTCCCTTTCCCTGCTCCTGTTCCTTTATCCCTCACGTGACTCTGGGCTTCTGCCTCCCTTCAGCTGATCAGAGTGTTTCACAAGGTGACGGAAGGAATTTAAGGCATACCGCCGACAAACACAGGGGAGCTGCTGGCCTTGAGCCTATGCATCAGTGCTAGAGAGCAAACCTGTTTGGTAGGGTGGAAGAAACTAATTCTTACCTCATCCTCACCTGCAAGCCAGTTTCATAGACCTCTTGATGTGTTTCCATCTACCCCACAGACAAACCTGCTGGATACCCGCTGGGGGAGAACTCACCTTTATATGTGGTTTTGTTCTGTACCCAGGTCCCGACCCTGGTGGAAGGTGGAAGGGATGCAACCAGCTTCTCGTCCAATGTAATCCCCAGGTCCTTTTCTGCAGAACTGCTGCTTAGCCAGTTGGTCCCCAGCCTGTAGCAATGCATGGGATTCTTCCTTCCTAAGTGCAGAACTCTGCACTTGTCCTTTTTGAATCTCATCAGATTTTTTTTGGTCCAATCCTCCAATTTGTCTAGGTCACTCTGGACCCTCTCCCTACCCTCCAGCGTTTCTACCTCTCCCCCCAGCTTAGTGTCATCTGTGAACTTGCTGAGGGTGCAATTAATCCCATCATCCAGATCATTAATAAAGGTGTTGAACAAAACTGGCCCTTGGGGCACTCCGCTTGATACCAGCTGCCAACTAGACATCAAACCATTGATCACTACCCATTGAACCCGACAATCTAGCCAGCTTTCAGTCCACCTTATAGTCCATTCATCCAATCCATACTTGTTTAACTTGCTGGCAAGAATACTGTGGGAGACTGTATCAAAAGCTTTGTTAAGGTCAAGATATATCACATTCATCACTTTCCCCATATCCACAGAGCCAGTTATGTCATCATAGAAGGCAATCAGGTTGGTCAGGCATGACTTGCCGTTGGTGAATCCATGTTGACTGTTCCTGATCACCTTCCTCTCCTCAAAGTGCTTCAAAATGGATTCCTTGAGGACTGCTCCATGATTTTGCTGGGAACTGAAGTGAGGCTGACCGGTCTGTAGTTCCCCGGGTTCTCTTTCTTCCCTTTTTTAAATATGGGCACTATATTTGCCTGTTTCCAATCGTCCGGGACCTCCCCCAATCACCATGAGTTTTCAAAGATAATGGCTAATGGCTCTGCAATCACAGCAGCCAACTCCCTCAGCAAGCTTGGATGCATTAGATTTGGACCCATGGACTTGTGCATGTCCAGCTTTTCTAAATAGTCCTTAACCTGTTCTTTCACCACTGAGGGCTGCTCACCTCCTCCCTATACTGTGTTGCCCAGTGCAGCAGTCTGGGAGCTGACCTTGTCTGTGAAGAGCGAGGCAAAAAAACAAAACAAAAAAAAAACATTGAGTACTTCAGCTTTTTCCACATCATCTGTCACTATGTTGCCTCCCCCATTCACTAAGGATCCCACACTTTCCCTGACCTTCTTGTTGTTGCTAACATACCTGTAGAAACCCTTTTTGTTACCCTTCACATCCCTTGCTAGCTGCAACTCCAATTGTATCTTGGCCTTCCTGATTACTCCCCTGCATGCTCTGGCAATGTTTTTATACTCCTCCCTAGTCATCTGTCCAAATTTCCACTTCTTGTAAGCTTCCTTTTTGAGTTTAAGCTCACCAAAGATTTCACTGTTAAGCCAAGCTGGCTGCCTGCCATATTTGCTATTCTTTCTGCACTTTGGGATGGTTTGTTCCTGCGCCCTCAATAAAGCTTCTTTAAAATACAGCCAGCTCTCCTGGACTCCTTTCCCCCTCATATTAGCCTCCCAGGGGACCCTGCCCATCAGTTCCCTAAGGGAGTCAAAGTCTGCTTTTCTGAAGTCCAGGGTCCGTATTTTGCTACTATCCTTTCTTCCTTTTTTCAGGATCCTGAACTCAACCATCCCATGGTCACTGCGGCCTAGGCTGCCACTCAATTCTACTTCCCCTACCAATTCTTCTCTGTTTGTAAGCAGCAGGTCAAGAGGAGCACGGCCCCTAGTCGGTTCCTCCACCACTTGTACCAGGAAGTTGTCCCCAACACTCTCCAAAAACTTTCTGGATTATCTGTGCATTGCTGTATTGCTTTCCCAGCAGATGTCAGGGTGATTGAAGTCCCCCATTGGAACCAGGACCTGTGATCTGGAAACTTCTGTTAGTTGTCTGAAGAAAGCCTCGTCTACCTCAGCCTTCTGATCCAGTGGTCTATAGCACACTCCCACCATGACATCACCCTTGTTGCTCTCGTCTCTAAACTTACCCCAAAGACTCTCAACAGGCTTTTCTCCAGTTTCAAAGCCGAGCTCTGAGCAATCATACTGCTCTCTTACATACTGTGCAACTCCTCCACCTTTCCTTCCATACCTGTCTTTCCTGAACTGTTTATACCCATCCATGACAGTGCTCCAGTCATGTGAACTGCCCCACCAAGTTTCTGTTATTCCAATCACATTGTAGTTCCTTGACTGTGCCAGGACTTCCAATTCTTCCTGCTTGTTTCCCAGGCTTCTTGCATTCATGTACATTCACCTAAGAAAACTAGCTGATTGCCCTACTTTCTCAGTATGAATCAGGAGGCTTCCCATCTTGTACACTCCTCCTTGTGTTTCCTCCCGGTATCCCACTCCCATACTTAACGCTGGGCTTAGGTCACTATCTCCCGGTGAACCTAGTTTAAACCCCTCCTCACTAGGTTAGTAATCTTGTCTGCAAAGATGCTTTTCCCTCTCTTCGTTAGGTGGATCCCATCTCTTCCTAGCAATCCTTCTTCCCATAACAACATCTCATGGTCAAAAAATCCAAAGTCCTTTCTCCGACACCACCTGCGTAACCACAGATTCACCTCCACAATTCTACGGTACCTACCTGGGCCTTTTCCTTCAGAAGGAAGGATGGACAAGAATACGACTTGTGCCTCAAAGTCCTTTATCCTTCTTCCCAGAGCCACGTAGTCTGCAGTGATCTGCTCAAGGTCATTCTTGGCAGTATCATTGGTGCCGATGTGGAGAAGTAGGAAGGGGTAGTGGTCCGAGGTCTTGATCAGTCTCTGCAAACACTCCATCACATCCTGGATTCTAGCTCCAGGCAAGCAGGACACTTCTCGAGTCTCCCGGTCTGGTCGGCAGATGGATGACTCCGTCCCCCTTAGAAGGGAGTCCCCGACCACCACCATCCATCTCCTCCTCTTGGGAGTGGTGGTCATGGAATCCCCATCTTGGTTATGCTGCTGTAAATCTGGTGTGACTCCATAGAAGCCAACAGATTTACACCTCCATAGAAGAGCCCCATGGTACGAAGTGGAGTGAGGGCGAGCTGATTGTGGGGCTACTGTGATTAAAATTCCCTCAATGGATATAACAGGCATTTGGGTTGTAGCAAATTGCATGGATCCATTACTAGATGGAAATGGTAGAATTATCAGTAGTAATGCAGAATAGGCAGAAGTTTTTAATAAATATTTTCAGGAGATGACTGCTTGCCCACTCCCAAGTTTGCAGCTTCTGGTCTTCTGCGCTACCCATACCATGTGTCTTTGTGAGGAACATCTGGTAGGCCAACACCCCTTCAAACCCTCCTGCCTGCACCCCTCTTTCTATAGGAACATAGCTAGAAACACTCCCAGGTCCTGCTCCTGCTGCATATGGGTCCTGTGACACTCAGGGAATGTCTACACTGCAGTCAGGAGGCAGGAATAGCTAAACTAGCTTTGATTCAGCTCAGCAGTTCTCAAACTTCATCGCACCATCTGCAACCCCCTTCTGACAACAAAAATTACTACATGATCCCAGGAACAGGGTCTGAAGCCTGAGCCAACCCGAGCCCCACCGCCCTGGGTGCGGGGGTCAAAGCCCAAAGGCTTCAGCCCCAGGCGGGGGGCCTGTAACTTGAGCTCTGCCACCCAGGGCTTTGCCTGTGGGCCCCAGGCAGCAGGACTCAGGCTTTGCCTGTGGGCCCCAGGCAGCAGGGCTCGGGCTTTGCCTGTGGGCCCCAGGCAGCAGGACTCAGGCTTTGCCTGTGGGCCCCGGGTGGCAGCAACTCTAATGCCAGCCCTGGTGACCCCATTAAAACAGGGTCGCAACCCACTTTGGGGTCCCAACCCAGAGTTTGAGAACAGCTTATCTAGCTAGATCTTGTAGCTTTGATCTAGCTAAATCTTGAAGTTAACATAGCTAGAAACACACCTACAGGTCCTGCTATTTCTGAATATGGGCCGTGTGACATTCAGGGAATGTCTACACTGCATTCAGGAGTTAAAAGCTAGCTTGAGTATCAATAGCAGTCTCATCGCTGCATTGGGGAGCTCTAATATGGACAATGCAGTACAGGTGAATATTGGAGAATACCAGCAGACAATAGAACTGGTTGACTTTTTTCAAAGTTTTGACAAAAATGCTGTCAAGGCTGATTCCACACTCTGGCACGTCGAGTGCAGAAGGTGGGGGCCCGCTAGGATTTTAAAAATTAATACCAGCCACTCCAGGCTTGTATTAAACTCTGAAGGTTACAGCTTCTCTCTGACCTTGGCTTAGTAAATGCTGCCAACACCCAAATGCAAAACCCCTTTTGGAACCCAAGAAGACGCACTTGGGAATTCCTTTCTGTGGGATAGTCTCAAGCCCTTTCACCCGCTCCCCCCTTCGGGAAGAGCTGAGAAAGAAAACAAAGGAAATTAGCTGTTGCCACCAGCTAATTAAACAACGTATGCACAAACCTCTTAGGACACCAAAAATCTAATCCTGTTCTTTAAAAAAGGTAAATATTATTAAAAACAACAACAAAAAAAGAAAAATACATCTGGAACTTAGGCTTTTGCTAGATTCCAAAAATTAAGCACCCAAATTAGCTTTCTTGGGGGTTCAGCTTAAAGGTTACAAGCAAACAAAAACATCTGGGGTTAGCACAGAGGAGTCCATTAGCCATAAGAAATAAACAGAAATAAACCTAATCGTGTCTTTCTAAACATTCCTGATCTACTTACACATTTGGGAGTTCCAAATAAGTAGTTCTAGGTATGATCTGATGATTTATGATCATACCTGGCTTAAAGCTTCTCATAGCATAACGACAGGTTTCAGAGTAGTAGCCGTGTTAGTCTGTATCCGCAAAAAGAACAGGAGTACTTGTGGCACCTTAGAGACTAACAAATTTATTAGAGCATAAGCTTTTGTGGGCTACTGCCCACTTCTTCGGATGCATATGCAGTAGCCCATGAAAGCTTATGCTCTAATAAATTTGTTAGTCTCTAAGGTGCCACAAGTACTCCTGTTCTTTTTTCATAGCATAACTGCTCCCTGTTCCCCTCTTTCCCGGAGAGCAACAACAGAGACACAAAGGGGAAGTTTTTCCCCATTTTAAAAAATTCTAGCCTTCCCATTGGCTCTTTTGGTCAGGTGCCCACTCCCTTTCCTTTACCTGGGGGACTTTGTTAACCCTTTACAGGTAAAGCAAGCAGAGAACAGCCACCAAAACGGACTTTATAGCTAACTGGATGGCTGGGTGTCCATAAAAGAGAGCTACCCTCACTTCATTTATCACAAATGCATTGAAACCGCAAACTTTAACCAAAAAAAAGGAGTGAGGGAAGAATCAAGAACATTTTGAATTTCAACAAACGGGGGAGGGGGAATGTAGGGAGGAAAAATGTCAACGTTTTTATAGCTTTTGAGCAACTATGTAGCTGGCTGAAATTTTTTATATTTCAAAATTTCATTGAATAAGTACAGAAATTTTTTCAACAATGTTGCTGTTGCATCTCCCCTACCCCACACAACTTTAGTGGGAAGTGAGTATCAAAATAGTAACTGTAGGAGACTTAGGCACAAGAATTTAAGAGTTCGACATAAGATTGCATGATTTAAGCAATCAATTAAAACAACTGGAGAACTGAACATTCAGCAAAATTATTCCATGGATAATGTTGAACAATGAATATATTCAAGGGAATTGATTTCAGAGGGGTAGCTGTGTTAGTCTGTATCAGCAAAAACAAGGAAGAGTCCTTGTGGCACCTTACAGACTAACAAATTTATTTGGGCATAAGCTCTTGTGGGCTATATCCCACTTCATCAGATGCAGCAGATGCATCTGATGAAGTGGGTTATAGCCCACAAAAGCTTATGCCCAAATAAATTCATTAGTCCCTAAAGTGACACAAGGACTCCTCGTTGTTTTTATTCAAGGGAATTGCAATCCATTTGGGGGAAATTTGCAAACAGGCAAAGATAACATAGGGCCAGATTCTATAACACATGTTTAGGCTCCCAACCCCCCTCTCTCTTCCCAGGGGCAAAATAGGATCCTCCCTTCCCACCAGTTTTAAACCCCTCTTTCTGTGACCTGCCCTCAATAGACGCCTGAGTCTGTTCAAAAGCATCAGCTAAAAAAGTCATCTCATCCACAAACTTTACATCTTTGTCCCATAGACACTGCTTTACTTCGGCCTTACATATGCTTAAGAAATGCTCTTGAGCAACAAGATCAAGCGTTCCTTCAAAACTTGCCACCTCTTTGCCCCTCACCCATTTTCCCAACAAATCTTTCATTTTGTTTACATATTCCCCATTACTCATATCAATATCGCTCCTAAAATTCCTAAATTTAACGCTATAGGTTTCAGGGGTAATCTGAAAACTTCGCAAAACAGTATCTTTAAATTTACAATAGTCGAAAGCATCTTCAATAAACATTCCACTGAATACATTTTGAGCTTTACCAGTTAATTTTGCAATCAGGGTAGGAACTCTCTTATCATCAGGGATTTCATGTATTACACACAGCATTTCGAAGGCAGTCAGTTATTCAGCAATATAATCCTCTTCACTGTATGCAGGACATAAGTGTTCCCATTTGTGGATTTTTGGAGTAATGGGAGTCATTGGGGTTGGGGGGTTCTGGTTCTGCTTCTCTAACAGGTCCAGTTGGTGGTTTCGCTCTCTCTCTCTTTCTCTTTCTTCCCTCTCTTTCTCTTTCTTCCCTCTCTCTTTTTCTACCATGACCCTTCTGTGGGCAGCCTCCCTAGCTGCCTCTGCCTCCATAGTTTCCCTGGCTGCAGCTGCTTCTTTGAGCCTCATTTCTGCCTGCCACACTTGAAACTCGCAGTCATTTGCCTTCTCTGCCGATTCCAGTCTGGCCAGCTCGAGTTTTGTAGCTGCCTCACTGGTAGTCATTTTTCTGCTTTCTTGTGTTTATTTCCCTCACCCGAAATAAACAAACAGAAAATAACAAAACTGTGACCTCCTCCTGACTATTTTTAGCAACTGCACTTAAGACCCATTTAAAATCACAAATATCAGTGCTTAAAGTGTGAACTTCACTTGGAGAAACAAGCTGCACTTACAACGCTGCTCGCAGCATCACTGTGACGTTCCCCTCTGGTGTTATCTGGACTGGTGATCTGCTAGGTCACTCCAATCCTTGACTCTGGGAGACAGCCTTACTCTGCTCTGCTGTGAGAACCCCCACTCCTGGGCTGTTCATGCACGGCCTCTGGCATGTAACTGCTCCTTGGGCTGTGCAACTGAATGACACTAGCCAATATCTCCAGTCCCAGACACAACCCTAGGAACCTCCATCTTGCACTGTCCAGTTATGCCCACTGGATGCTCCAAGATTATATAAGTTCGTCAGTGTAACAAAGAAATTGATATGTACCAGGCTTGTTATTCCAAGGAGAATCTCTGACATGCTTCAAACCAAACACACTGCGTCAGGTAGAATAAACAAACAGATTTATTAATTACAAAGATAGATTTTAAGTTATTATGAGTCAAAGCAAAACAAGTTTGATTTGGTCAAATGAAATAAAAACAAAACACATTGTAAGCTGATTTTAGCACTTTCAATTCCCATAAAAAACGTAGATGCTTCTCACCACAAGCTGGCTGGTTGCCCTTCAGCCAGGCTCTCCCCTTTGATCAGCGCTTCAGTCGCTTGGTGGTGATGTGTGTTGATGGAGGTAGAAGAGAGAGGAAGAGCATGACAAATGTCTCTCCCTTTTATCATGTTCTTTCTTCCCTTTTGGCTTTGCCCCCCACTTCAGAGTCAGGTGAGCATTACCTCATCGCAGTCCAAAACTGACCAAAGGAAGGAGGGTGACTCATTCAAGAGTCCAACAGATCCTTTGTTGCTGCCTAGGCCAGCGTCCTTTGTTCCTGTGAGGTTGGGCTGGGTTTGTCCCATACATGCCCTGATGAGGTGTGAACTGCCTCTCTGCTCTTGGAGAGTTTTGCCTCGGCCTGTTTTAAGCCATGAGGACACATTTTCAGCCTCATAACTATATACATGAAATTACAGCCTATAACATTACTATAACATTACTGTAACAACAATGCTCAATGCATCATGAGCCTTCCGAAGACAATCAACACGACAAAATTTGCATTGGATACCACACAATCATTTTATAAGGATGAACATGGGGGTGCAGAGTTTTCCCCTGAGGTACAGAACGTCACACTCCCTTCACAGCCCTAGAAACCTCTGAAGTCAGAAGTGATGAATCATAGAAATGTAGGACTTGAAGGGACGCCGAGAGGTCTTCTAGTCCAGTCCCCTGCACTAAAGTAGAACTAAATACTATCTAGGCAACCTGACAGGTGTTTGTCTAACCTCTTCTTAAAAACGTCCAGTGATGGAGATCACACAACTCCCTAGGTAATTAGTTCCAGGGCTTAACTAATCTTACAGTTAGGAAGTTTTTCCTAATGTCCAACCTAAATCTACCTTGCTGCAATTTAAGCCTATTGCTTCTTGCCCTGTCCTTAGTAGTTAAGAAGAACAATTTATCACTCTCCTCTTTATGTACTTGAAGACTGTTATCATGTGTGTCTCCCTCCCATTCCCTCCCCTCCCCCGGTCTTCTCCAAATTAGACATCCCTAGTTTTTTCAATCTTTTCTCACAGGTCATGTTTTCTAGAACTTTCATCATTTTTGTTGCTCTCTCTTCTGGACTTTCTCCAGTTTGTTCAGTTTCTTTCCTGAAATGTGGTGCCCAGAATTGGAGGCCTTATCAGTGTTGAGTAGAGTGGAAGAATTATTTCTCATGTCTTGCTTACAACACTCCTGCTAATATATCCCAGAATTATGTTTGCTTTTTGGGTTTTTTTTTGCAACAGTAGTACATTGTTGATTCAGATTTTTGTTTGTGATCCACTATAACCCCCAGATCCTTTTCTGTAGAAAAGGCAGTCATTCATCCTTTCTAGGCAGTCATTTCCCATTTTAAGTATCAGAGGGGTAGCTGTGTTAGTCTGAATCTGTAAAAAGCAACAGAGGGTCCTGTGGCACCTTTAAGACTAACAGAAGTATTGGGAGCATAAGCTTTCGTGGGTAAGAAGCCTTACATCTGAAGAAGTGAGGCTCTTACCCACGAAACATTATGCTCCCAATACTTCTGTTAGTCTTAAAGGTGCCACAGGACCCTGTGTTGCATTTCCCATTTTGTACATGTGAAATAAGACTCCTGCTGAGGTAGGTATGTGTGTGTGTGTGTGTGTGTGTGAGAGAGAGAGAGAGAGAGAGAGAGAGCGTGAAAGAGAGGGGGTGGGGCTGTTGGGTTGCAGCGTGGAGTGAATTTAGCGATTTATCCACTGTGAGTCATCAGCAGGGATCATACCTAGAATCTTCTGCACTAAAAGCACAAGTCTTGTATCCGTTTAGCTAAAGGATATGATTCTCTAGTGTGCAGCAGTAATAGATTCTTATCCTCTTATGTGAAAATAACTAGAGAGCTGCATTGTCCTAGTGTGGGTTACTTGAGAGTAGAAAGTGGTTGGAGGGGGGGACTCTGAAAGAGCTGGGCAGGAAGTTGACACATGGGTTACAGATAAGTAACTGTCAGATCTTAGTTTTGTAACCCTTGTTTGCTCATCTTATTTCAGCACCAATTCTATACAACTCTCACCTGGTGTGTCAGATCTCCCATGAGAGTGTAAACTGCAGCATAAGGACTGTCTGATTCCTGTTGCCCTGTGAGGGCACCCAGCACACTGCAGGGGTGAGGGAAGATAATAAATAATAAAGGGCCCATCCCCTTAGTGGGATCAGTTACTGACTCCAGTGAGGTGAACTTGGCCCAAAGACTCTGTTTCCAGAGACCAGAGATAAGGGGACTAAAGAGGAAGATGCTGTGACCGAGTGTGTGTCAGTTCTGCTTTTGGTCTTATTTATGGTTAATAAAGAAGCTGCCAGGGTCAGAAGCCCAGAGCTTGTCTTCTGAGCAGCCATGGGACGCCGAGGCTTCGCATTTCCTCCAAGTAAGTAGAACCGAGTTAGTGATGACAGAGCCATGATGTAGGGGAGAGTGTGGCAGGCAAGCCGCTATCCTTGGAATAGCTGGGAGTAGCCAGCTGGCAACTTATTGGAGATGCCAGGGAGGGGAAGTTAGAAGGGTTCTGTCCTCAGGTACTTCGGAGGTTCCCTGGCCTGTCAGGGAACATCTACACAGCCTGTGGCAGGGACCCTCCAAGCTCACCTTGACAGACTCGGGTTTGCGCTGCCATGATAAAAATAGGTGTGCGGACAGCACTGTTAAGTTGTGGTTTGGACCAGCCAAGGCCCATCCCCCTCCCTAGACTTCAGAGCCTGACCTCCCGTCCAAGCCACAACTTAGAAGCTCTGTGTACACAGCTACTTTTAGCACAGTTGCACGAGCCTGAGTCTGTCGAGCTGGTTCTGAGCCTTGCTGCTGCAGGCTGCTGCGTGGTGTAGATGTACATTCTGTGACCAGTTGGGCTTCACAGGTAGACAAAGAGCAGCTGCAGCACCAACTGTTGGCTAAACAGACTAGCAAGACTAGGGGGGGAGGGATAGCTCAGTGGTTTGAGCATTGGCCTGCTAAACCCAGAGTTGTAAGTTCAATTCTTGAGGGGGGCCACTTAGGAATCTGGGGCAAAATCAGTACTTGGTCCTGCTAGTGAAGGCACAGGGGGCTGGACTCAATGACCTTTGGAGGTTCCTTCCAGTTCTATAAGATAGGATATCTCCATTATTTCATTTCAAGATACATGCTCTCCTGCAAACTTATTGTGCATCTTGCCCCTCTTCAGGGCATGTTTTTGCTTCCTTGCTGAGCACTGGGCACAGGAGAAGGATATATCTGACCGAACCCAAAATGACAAGGTCAAAGGGGGAAAGCCCTGTGTGGTGCTTGTGTGAATTTTGGTAATGATTTTTGATTCTTATGTGTGGCGGGGCGATGACTCACCAGCACGGCACCTCCTGCTGGTCATCCAGGGAATTAGCAATTCCAGCACAGAGCGCTCTCTGCAGGCCAGTGTCTCGCTTGCCACTGGCCCCCATGTCCCTTCCGGACCTTGGGGAAGACTGCAGTTTATAAACCACTCATCATTTGCAAGGGGGGTTTGAACCAGCTGCCTCTGCCTGTCTCTGGGCTGCCCCTTTGCAGCCGCAGTACCCTTTGTAGGCCTTGACAAGGCCTGCAGCCTGGTGGTTTAATGAGGTCCAATGCCCTGATCCTAATCCTGATCTCCTAAATCCCAGGATAAATCCAGGGTAACTCCAATAAAAGTAAACCAATGGAGTCATTCCAAATTTACACCAGTGTAACTGAGATTTGGGTCAGACTCATACAAAGGTGCTTAGAATCCTTTATTAGAATCCTCCCTGTGTTGTTTATTGCCATATCTTAGATTTTAAACAATTTTGTTCATCTTCTCTCAAGTGTTTTTCTTGCTTGGACTGTTCTGGTTGCTACCACCAGCAAGTGCCCAGAAGACAAACACAATTGGTAAGTTCTCAGGTTAATGAAACTTAATACCTTGTGTAAAGTTTTTGTGCCCATGATAAGTGAGTCCCATATAGAGTGTCTGCAATGAAGCCGGTATTGGCTTGAGCATTATCTGGATTCTAATGTGGGGATTTACTGCAACTGGGTCATTAGGAGTAGCGGAATGCCCAAAGGGGTGGGTACACCTCAGGTTCTAAACAGGCCCTAAATGGAAAACCCAGAATTTTGAAAACAGGGAAGATTGGGTGTCAAGGACAATTCCTCCTTCTCTGTGTTCGTTTATCATTCACTCCCTCTTTCTCCCTCTGTCACTCCTTAGGGTATTCTAGTTTTAGTCTGCTCATACTCTGTCCCATGGTGGACAAGAACCTCTTTCTGCTGCCATCTCCCACTAAGAAGTCTTTTAATAGTGTCACTAGGCCATACTGAAAAGCCAGAGGTGGGCCCAGGAAGTGGTAGCTGGAGACTTCATATACTGGACTGCAGTACCTGGAGGTCTGTCAGAAAGGAGCGAAGGAGAATGAAGTAGCAGTAATTCTGGGTTTGTCCTTTTGGCAGCTTCCCCTTTAAGAAGCTGTTAATTTTCACATACAATTCTGTAATACTGAGATCACGATCAATTTCATGTAGAAACTAGAAGCACTGGGAAATCCTACAAATGGAGCGAAATCCTGAGAGGCATTGAGGACCGGCAGCCAGGGCCGGCCCTAGACCAAAGGGCGTGTGCCCCCATTCCCCCCCATTTGTTAAACATTTAAATACTTTATTTTTTGTTTCATTTGTAGCCCATTTCATGACTTTGATGCATGATTTGTATGCATGATTTATCCCTGTCTCATAAGACTAACTGGTGATACTAGGGTTGCCAGGTGTCTGGTTTTCGACCGGAACGCCCAATCCTAAAGGGACCCTGCTAGTGAAGGCAGGGGGCTGGACAGGACTGCTGACCTGGCCATTAAAAGTCCGTTCGGTGGTGCACTGGGGCTAAGGCAAACTCTCTGCCTGCCCTGGCTCTGTGCAGCTCTCCGGAAGCAGCTGGCATGTCCGGCCCCTAAGCGCAGCGGCGATCAGCAAAGCTCCGAGTGCTGCTGCTGCTCCCAGCGCCAGCTCCACAGCTTCCATTGGCTGGGAACTGTGGCCCATGGGAGCTGTGGGGGTGGCGGCTGTTGGTGCAGGCAGCGCACACCGTGCAGAGCCACCTGGCTGCTCCTCCGCCTAGGGGCTGAACATGTTGGCCACTTCCAGGAGCAGCGCGGAGCCAGGGCAGGCAGGGAGCCTACCTTAGCCCCGCTGTGCCACTGAATGGGAGCCGCGTGAGGTAAGTGCTGCCTGGCCAGAGCCCATACCCTGAACCCACTGCCCCATGTTGGAACCCCCTCCCGCACTCTAACTCCCTCCCAGACCCTGCACCCCCACCCATACCCCAACCCTTTGCCTCAGGTCAGAACCCCCTCCCTCACCCAAACTCCCTCCTGGAGCCTGCACCCCGCATCCCCTCCCACACTCCAATGCCCTGCCTTAGCCCTGAGCCTCCTCCCGCACTCCAAACTCTTTGTCCCCAACCTGGAGCCCCCTCCTGCACCCCAAACGCCTCATCCCTGGCCCCACCCCCAAGCCCATAACCCCAGCCAGAGCCTGAACCCCCTCCCAGACCCTCACCCCCTGGCCCAACCCTGAGCCTGCTCCTGCACTCCAAACCCTTTGGCCCCAGCCCGGAGCCCCCTACTGCATCCCAACCCCCTCATCCCCAGCTCCACCCCAGAGCCAGCACCCCCAGGCAGAACCCTCACCCCTTCCCGCACCCCAACCCTCTGCCTCAGTCTGGAGCCCACTCTTGCACCCTGAACCTCTGATTTCTGGCCCAACCCCGGAGCCCACACCCCCAGATGGAGCCCTCACCCCCTCCCGCACCCCAACCTCCTGTCCCAGCCCACTGAAAGTGAGTGAGGGTGGGGGACAGCGAGCGATGGAGGGAGGGGGACTAGAGTGAGTGGGGGCAGGGCCTTGGGGAACGGGTAGGGCCAGGGTGTTCCATTTTGTGAAATTAGAAAGTTGCCAACCCTGGGTGATGCCCTGCTCTGTATATAGTCGCGAGAGCGTGGCTGACAACATTCTAGGAGGCTGGAGGAAAATGTAGTTCTCAGAAAATCTGGAAGGTTTCATGAGATCCTAGAAAGGTCCAGAACATTCTAGGAGGCTAGTGAAAAATGAATCCACATATGGAATACCTGAAACATTTTACTTCAAACATTCTGGTTTCCCTTTTGTCGCTAACGACAAAAACAGCACCCCGAGCCCGGCACCCCACAAACCTGGCACCCTAGGTGGTTGCCTGGGTCACCTGCCCATAAATCTAGCCCTGTTGCCATCTCCCATTGAGGCTAAGAATGATGGGCCTGATTCTCTTCTCACATATATCAGTGTAAATCAGGAAAAATGCACTGAAATCAATGGCCGTCATATGGTGTAAGGGACAGGAGAAGGAGGCCCAGCATTTCACAGTATCTCCCCTCACTGATCCTATTAAAGGGCCTGAAGCTAGACAGCCAGATTCTCAGCTAGTGGAAATTTAAGAAGCTATATTACATTTGGCCTTAATTTTCTTTCCACTCAGGGCAGAGAGAGCGAGCTCTGGGAGTGAGGATAAAATGTTTATTGGGAGATGCGATGTTTCTGGATCTCTCTATAAAGAGCCAAGTGGGATGTCAGCTGGGGGTAATGGGCAGAATCCTCATCTGTTGTAAATCAGCAAAGGTCTGTTGTAGTCAGTGGTGCTACACTGATTTACACTAGCTGAGGATCTGGCCCTATATAATGAAAAGGGAAATGAAGGAAACTTATTAAATAAAAGTTTTATTTAACTTTTTAAAATTGTAATTTTATTGAACTGTTTCTTATATCTTATTATACCTGTTAATAAAAGGTTCTCTCTCTCTCTCTTTCTGTATATATACATATATTTAATGGTGGTGGTTGCAACAGGAGAAGGTGCCAGTGATAACTTGACACAAGACCCCAAACCACGCTTATGTGTTTAATGTTGTAACAGTACAAAAGGGTTTTAATATTACCGCAGCCCAATAGGCCCAAGGCATCAACCCAACAGACTAAGATTCTATTCCCAGTGCTGGGAAGGGAGCAGGTTATAACAGTTAGAGCACAAGAGACTGAGAGTCAGGAAACCTGGGTTCTATTCTTAGTTCTACTGCTGATTTGTGGGGTTGCTTTGTTCAAGCTCCTAACCCTCTATGTCCCTTAGTTTCCCCTTCAGTGCAATGGGGACAGTAATATTGACCCATCTCTTGGTTGGACTGAGTATTATTTAATGTCTGTCTGTAAAGTGTTTTGAGCTTAGACAGAGGGTGCTAGGGAAGGGCAAACAATTATTCTTAGAGCTGAGTCCAAATCATTAAGTGAGCATCTGGAGCTGAAAATTTTCTGTGTTTCCATAAGTGTTTGGATCCAGGATTCTGGTTCTGAACTATTAGAGAGATCAGGGACACTCATGGAGTTCTGATCCAGATTGGAACATTCCCCAACTTCGTGTTTGATTCCAAGATCTTTTGTTGGGTTCTAAGCTGCCTAAGTTGTGCTTCTTCATTATTTAAAATAATGTTTAGTATTAATAAAAAATATTTTAATGTAGATTAAAAATATAATGGGGAAAATTTCTAGCTTCATTAAAATTTTCAAGCTCTTTTTTTTTTTTACTGTGCCTTAATTTTTGCCTTGAACAAAGTTGATCCAGTCCCTTTTACTCTATCCACCTCTTGCCAGTATCTATCATAGAATCATAGATTATAGGACTGGAAGGGACCTCGAGAGGTCATTGAGTCCAGTCCCCTGCCCGCATGGCAGGACCAAATACTGTCTAGACCATCCCTGATAGACATTTATCTAACCTACTCTTAAATATCTCCAGAGACGGAGATTCCACAACCTCCCTAGGCAATTTGTTCCAGTGTTTAACCACCCTGACAGTTAGGAACTTTTTCCTAATGTCCAACCTAGACCTCCCTTGCTGCAGTTTAAACCCATTGTTTCTGGTTCTATCCTTAGAGGCTAAGGTGAACAAGTTCTCTCCCTCCTCCTCATGACACCCTTTTAGATACCTGAAAACTGCTATCATGTCCCCTCTCAGTCTTCTCTTCTCCAAACTAAACAAACCCAGTTCTTTCAGCCTTCCTTCATAGGTCATGTTCTCAAGACCTTTAATCATTCTTGTTGCTCTTCTTTGGACCCTCTCCAATTTCTCCACATCTTTTTTAAAATGCGGCGCCCAGAACTGGACACAATACTCCAGCTGAGGCCTAACCAGAGCAGAGTAGAGCGGAAGAATGACTTCTCGTGTCTTGCTCACAACACACCTGTTAATGCATCCCAGAATCATGTTTGCTTTTTTTGCAACAGCATCACACTGTTGACTCATATTTAGCTTGTGGTCCACTATAACCCCTAGATCCCTTTCTGCCGTACTCCTTCCTAGACAGTCTTTTCCCATTCTGTATGTGTGAAATTGATTTTTCCTTCCTAAGTGGAGCACTTTGCATTTGTCTTTGTTAAACTTCATCCTGTTTAACTCAGACCATTTCTCCAATTTGTCCAGATCATTTTGAATTATGACCCTGTCCTCCAAAGTAGTTGCAATCCCTCCCAGTTTGCTATCTCCACCTCCAACGTTTTATTGCTATTTTTCCTTGCAGGCACATGTCAGACTGAAACTATGGGAAGAGAATTCATCACCTCCTACATGGACGACTGTGGGAACTCTAGTCAATTTGAAGTGCAAATTACTGGCTACTTTGTCTTCACTTCAGTGTCTGTTTCCATCTCCAATTACTCATTTGATAAGAAGATTATGGTAAATCGGGGAGAGATGGTGCGGGTCAGCCTACCAGAGTCAGTGGGAATTAAGGGTGTTATCAAGTTCTCCAAGGTGGTCCTAGTCAAGGCTGACAAAGATATCTCAGTAGTGTCTGTCAGCAACAAAGATGTGAATTCTGAGACCACTGTGCTGTATCCTGTCTCCAGCTTGGGAAATGAACACTACATAGTTACTCCCCCTACAGAATCCTTAGATAGTTACCCAGAGTTCTCTGTTATGACATACCAAGACCGCAACCTTGTGACGGTCCATGTGGAAGGCAAGTTACGTTATGAAACAGAGGTCTACTCCACTGGTGACACACTGAACATTACACTCCTTCCTTTCCAAGGCTACCAGTTACAAGGCATAGCAAATGTGTCTGGCACCAGGATTGTCTCAAAAAAGCCAGTGGCTGTCTTGGTTGGCCAGGTGTGTTTCTGTACTAGCACAAAATGCAACCATGTCTTTGAGCAGCTCCTACCAGTTTGCAGCTGGGGTACAACATACATCATTCCTCCCTTACCATGGCAGAAAGTAGATGAAGTAGTCTACATCACTGCTTCCCAGAACACAACTGTGTTGTATCAACTAGGGGAACAGCAAGAGACTGTTACTCTAGCAGGAGGCAGTGTACTCCAGCGTCCTGTCAAGCCCTGGATCCCAGTCTACATCTCTGCTAATGTGGGCATCCAGGTGGTGTTCTACAGCGTGGGTGCACCTCTCCCTAATTCCTCCCACGCCTTCCTGATGAATGTTCCAGATGTTGCCAGTTACTGCTGGATGTATTCTATAAATGCCCAGGAGGGCTTCGAGAACTTTGCCTTGATGGTGGCCAATACAGCAGAGACTGGCGCCATCATCCTAGACAATCAGCCTGTAAGGGATGTGGTGTGGAACCGAGTCGCTGGCACTGAGTTCGTTTGGAGCCTGCATATCCTTGCACCTGCCATCAGATCCCATGCTGTGGAACATCCCAGCTCTCCATTTGCGCTCCTGAGTGTTGGCACTGCCGCCATGGACAGCTATGGGATTCCGGGTTCCTGCAGGAAGAGTGAGTAGCATGGGTTTTAAATTGATTTTGACCACAGATAGTGTCCATGCTGCAAAGAAAACAGTGTCACAACCAGGGAGGCAACCATGGGCCTGGTGTAAAGTCTGTTGATTTTGATGGGGCTCCATTGAGTTACACCAGCTGAGAATTTGGCCCAACACGGCATCCTAGGCCACCACTAGCCACAGTTACTTCGGCTATGTCCATACTACAGAAGCGACAGCAGCACAGCTACAGCACCACAGCTGGGCCTCTGTAGCACTGTAGTGTAGACACTTGGTACAGCGATGGAAGGGATTTTTCTGTCACTGTAGTTAATCCACCTGCCGAGAGGTGGTATCTAGGTTGACGGAAGAATTTCTAGTGCAGACATACCTTGATGAGACTCCGGCCTTTTAGAAGTACAATAGCAGGATTAGAACACTTCTGGGAAAGGGAAACATCTCGACTATAGATGTAACAACCATCATCTTGGTTATCACCAAAGATGAAACCCAGGACTTTGTAACTGCATGACCCACTACTGTTTGAGCTAAGGGATGAACTCCCATAACTAGGAGCTGTAGCAGAACCGGACCCTTGGTGGACCAGCCCCTAGAGGACACATAACATACACTGATTAATGAGATACACAGGTAAAGCTTAAGTGAGTATTAACCAGGTGATGTGTGGACACACACCAGACTTTTAGGGCCGAATGTATTGCTAACTGATTAGAGACTCAGTTGAAAGTTGTCAGATAGACAGGGCTTAAGGGATCAATGGAGTTAAAGGGAGAAAACACCTGCTGGGTTTCAGTAGATCATCAACTTTGTATTCTGGTAGGAATAGAGGATGGCCCTTGCGGCTAAAGTGCTTGGCTAGGACTCAAGTGATCAAGCGTCCATTCCCAGCTCTGTCCTTAGGTGTGTGGGCTTAGGTGTGTCACTTAGGCCAAGATTTTCAAAATTGCTCTGTGATTTTGGTTGTCTAACTTGAGACCTTAAAGGGGCCTGATTTTCACAGTGTGAGTGCTCAGCACTTTTGAAAGTCAGGGCCCTTTTAATATGTCTCAAATCACGAGACCCTTCTGAAAACCTTAGCCCTGCAGATGTTGACCTGATGTTATTGTCCTGCCTCTCTTTCTGTTGCTAGATGTTACCTTTAAATGCCAGACTGAGACTCCACAGATACAAGAGCAGCTGGAGATGTGCAAAGTTGTCTTTCTGCAGGTACGTGGAAGGGGTTTATTTGGGCTTTGAGGGTTTTCACAACGAGTACACAGAAAACTTTGAGCCTGAGGATTCTCTGCTTATCCAGGGTTTACCACTGACTTCAGTGGAAGCAGAATCAGTCCAATACAAAGTGCTTTTGAAAACACGACCGTATCATGCTTATGTGTGTGACACCCACACTGTACATCAGAGTTCTGCAGTTAAAGCATCAGCCAGAGATACAGGAAGTCAGAGTTCGGTTCCCATCTCTGCCCCAGACTCAGTGTGTGACTTTGGGCAATTTGCTCAGTCTCTCTGTGCATCGGTTCCCCACTTGTAAAAGGAGGATAATAATCCTTAAAAAATCACTGTGAGGAAGGGAAGGAGAAATTCATTAATATGAATGAAAGCTTCAATACTCCTTCACCACACTTAGCCTTAACATGTCTTAATCTGTAGGCATTCTAGTGGGACAGCCAGCCAGCCACAGGTCAAAGCAACATCACTCTGCAGAACTATTAACCTTAATTTTGGGTGGCGTTTCCATACTTGCAGAAATAACCCATTTCCTCTGATTGTTCTACAGGGCAGCACCAGTGAATTTTGCTCCTTCGTGAATTCAACCTTAGTGAATTTGGAGACCATGTGTGCCCAGGACAGAGCAGTATCGCTGCAGGTCAGAGGTTCTCCCCCTACATGTGTGGGCGCTCTATGGCAAATGCCCTGAGCACTGGAATAACAGTCTCACTTTGGGGGGAATTGTAGCTGCTCTTCAGAAAAGGGGTGTGTGTGTGCATGTGCATGCTCTCTAGCTTAAGTGGCAGGGGATCTGGGCTCTGTCCCCACTGGTCCTAGGAAGATCCAAATTCCTTCTGGGGACAACACAGAGAGAACCTAGATGCCTGCTGATTTGTAGCAATGTTCTCTGGCCAGTACACTGAAGGGACCAGGGATGAGGAGCAAATGACACAGCGCGTTAGCCCTCCCCTGGCTTCTGGTTACTGTGGAGTCCTGAGCAAGCGTCAGTAGCCTCACTCGCTCTGTAAAGGGCTCCTTCTTTGAGAATGCTGCAGTCCCTCTGAGTGGGGAAGGTCACTATGAACCCATATGTCCCTAAGAGGGTCATTGTTCCCCTGGGAGTCTGAAGAATGTGTCTCATGAACCACTGAAATCCTCCCTCCTTCTCAGGGTGTTTCTTTTCCCAATCCCAGGAAGTTGCTGGCCCCTTTGGTTCCTTCCTGAATAGCTCCACCCTCAGTGCTGGTGGGAACGAGAGCAAGAGGGAGGTGGCCTCTGCCGTGACGTTCCTCCTGCAGAGTGTGGAATTGGCTGCACTGACGGCTGCTTTGAAGTCTCCGGAGATGAAGAAACAGAATGTAACAACAGAGTCTATGGGTGAGGCGGATGGGAGGCTCCCACATCACCTGGTGGTGGCTGTGAGATAGGGGGTTATACTCTTTTCAATGCAGAACACCACTGCAGCCTCGCTGCCCCTCTCTCATGGTTTATAACCCAGCCATGGGCAGCAGGTGAAGAAGCCATTGAGAAAGGCTAACCATTGAGATAGGCTAGCCCTCGGCCCCTCCCTCTCTGCCCAAGGCCCCGCCCCTCCTGTTCCACCCCCTGTCCTCCACTGGAGACCAGAGCAACCCGCCCCCATCCCCGCGCTACCCCAGCCCTGGAATGCCAGGTGGGCAGCGCAGCGGGAGCACCCCCAGCCCTGGAACGCCAGGCAGCCACAGCATCCCCAACTCCAGAGCTGGGCGGCTGGGCAGGCAGCGTGACGTGGCATGGCCCCGGGCCAGCACCCCCAGCACCCCCAGCCCTGGGCCTTGTGAGCACCAGCCCCAGCCTTCCTGCCCCAGCCTCTCAGCCACAGAAGAGCGGGAAGGGAGTTGGAAGCAGGCAGCAGAGGGCCTGGGGATGGAGCATGAGCATGTCCATGCCAGGGTGTTTGGGGAGGCACAGCCTTCCCCGGCCTATGCTACCTGCCACCCATAAATCCAGCCCTGGGGCTTTGCAGCAATGGCAGCTGCCTGAGAGGGTTTTAAAAGCAATGCCAATCTCCTGTCACCACAGGCAGCTGCCATTGCGTCCTCCTTTCACTCCCTGCCCCAGCAATACCCCATCCTGCTGCTTCCCCTGCTAAAGCGCAGAGGTGAGGCAGCAGGGAGAAGTTGCCTTCTGCCTCTTGGCACAGTGGCATCTTCATGGGGACATACGGATCATGGATCATAGAAGGTCAGCCAGAGGGCCTCGGGGAAACACAGAGAAATGGAGGTGAGGAGAAAGGGGGAGGGGGTGGTGGGATTCTGAGAGAGTGGAGCTCCAAACCTGCCTTGCCCTTACAGCAAGAGGCTTTGCCATTTCCCTCCCCAGCTATCGAGACGCTCCTCGTTGTCCCGGCTGCAGGTCCCTGTGATGAGGTCTTCAGGCTGAGCGCTCAGGAGGAGACAATGGACATTCACTGCGATACGGTCACCAGAGCAGCAACAGAAGGTACCATCCTAGTGCTTCCCAGGCACTCACCCCTTTAACTAGACACCAAACCCCAGCCCTAGTTCTCCCCTTCCTCTCACCACAGTCTGGTTTGCTTGCCTCTGTTATCCTGACACTAGTGTGGACCTTGTTGGCTGAGCCAGTGTTTCTCAGGCATTGAGCTCTGCAGAGCCCTTCATTCCTGGTTGTCCTGAAGCATGAAAACCGAGCAATGGGAGGGGCAGGGAGGAGAGAGAAGCTTTGATGGGATATGAATTGGTCCAGAGAATGGAAAGATCAAAGATCCATTGACTCAACACCTGATGTCCTGATGATGAGCCCAGCTAGGCCCCAAGTTGACGTGTGTGACTTCCTGGAATGGAACCAGGATGATATTTACCGATTTTACTCCGATTTTCAGGCCAGTATGACCTAACTGGGACTCAAGTATCAGAGGGGTAGCTGTGTTAGTCTGAATGTGTAAAAAGCAACAGAGGGTCCTGTGGCACCTTTGAGACTAACAGAAGTACTGGGAGCATAAGCTTTCGTGGGTAAGAACCTCACTTCTTCAGATGCAAGTAATGGAAATCTCCAGAGGCAGGTATATATCAGTGTGGAGTTAACGAGGTTAGTTCAATCAGGGAGGGTGAGGTGCTCTGCTAGCAGTTGAGATGTGAACACCAAGGGAGGAGAAACTGTTTCTGTAGTTGGATAGCCATTCACAGTCTTTGTTTAATCCTGATCTGATGGTGTCAAATTTGCAAATGAACTGGAGCTCAGCAGTTTCTCTTTGGAGTCTGGTCCTGAAGTTTTTTTGCTGTAAGATGGCTACCTTAACATCTGCTATTGTGTGGCCAGGGAGGTTGAAGTGTTCTCCTACAGGTTTTTGTATATTGCCATTCCTGATATCTGACTTGTGTCCATTTATCCTCTTGCGTAGTGACTGTCCAGTTTGGCCAATGTACATAGCAGAGGGGCATTGCTGGCATATGATGGCATATATAACATTGGTGGACGTGCAGGTGAATGAGCCGGTGATGTTGTAGCTGATCTGGTTAGGTCCAGTGATGGTGTTGCTGGTGTAGATATGTGGGCAGAGTTGGCATCGAGGTTTGTTGCATGGGTTGGTTCCTGAGTTAGAGTTGTTATGGTGCGGTGCGTGGTTGCTGGTGAGAATATGCTTAAGGTTGGCAGGTTGTCTGTGGGCGAGGACTGGCCTGCCTCCCAAGGTCTGTGAAAGTGAGGGATCATTGTCCAGGATGGGTTGTAGATCACTGATGATGCGTTGGAGAGGTTTAAGCTGAGGACTGTAGGTGATGGCCAGTGGAGTTCTGTTGGTTTCTCTTCTGGGCCTGTCTTGTAGCAGGAGGCTTCTGGGTACACGTCTGGCTCTGTTGATTTGTTTCTTTATTTCCTTGTGTGGGTATCGTAGTTTTGAGAATGCTTGGTGAAGATCTTGTAGGTGTTGGTCTCTGTCTGAGGGGTTGGAGCAGATGCGATTGTACCTCAGTGCTTGGCTGTAGACGATGGATCGTGTGGTGTGACCGGGGTGGAAGCTGGAGGCATGAAGGTAGGCGTAGCAGTCGGTGGGTTTTCGGTATAGGGTGGTGTTAATGTGGCCATCGCTTATTTGTACGGTGGTGTCCAGGAAGTGGACCTCCCGTGTAGATTGGTCCAGGCTGAGGTTGATGGTGGGGTGGAAGCTGTTGAAAGCATGGTGGAATTCTTCCAGGGTCTCCTTCCCATGGGTCCAGATGATGAAGATGTCATCAATATAGCGTAGGTAGAGAAGGGGCATGAGTGGACGAGAGCTGAGGAAGCGTTGTTCCAGGTCAGCCATAAAAATGTTGGCATATTGTGGGGCCATGCGGGTGCCCATAGCGGTGCCACTGGTCTGGAGGTATATATTGTCACCAAATTTGAAATAATTGTGCGTGAGGATAAAGTCACAGAGCTCAGCAATAAGTTGTGCTGTGTCATCATCAGGGATACTGTTCCTGACAGCTTGTATTCCATCTGTATGTGGGATGTTTGTGTAGAGAGTCTCTACATCCATGGTGGCTAGGATGGTGTTTTCTGGGAGGTCACCAATGCATTGTAGTTTTCTCAGGAAATCTGTGGTGTCACGGAGATAGCTGGGAGTGCTGGTGGCGTAGGGTCTGAGTAGGGAGTCCACATATCCAGACAGTCCTTCAGTGAGAGTGCCAATGCCCGAGATGATGGGGCGTCCAGGATTTCCAGGTTTGTGGATCTTAGGTAGTAGATAGAATAACCCCGGTCGGGGCTCTAAGGGTATGTTGATTTGTTCCTGTGTTAGTGTAGGGAGTGTCCTGAGTAGATGGTGCAGTTTCTTAGTGTATTCCTCAGTGGGATCTGAGGAAAGCGGCCTGTAGAATTTGGTATTGGAGAGTTGTCTGGCAGCCTCCTTCTGGTAGTCAGACCTGTTCATGATGACAACAGCACCTCCTTTATCAGCCTCTTTGATGATGATGTCAGGGTGGTATCTGAGGCTGTGGATGGCATTGCGTTCTGCACGACTTAGGTTATGAGGCAAGCGATGTTGTTTTTCCACAATTTCTGCCTGTGCACGTCGGCGGAAGCATTCTATGTATAGGTCCAGACTGTCATTTCGACCCTCAGGAGGAGTCCATGTGGAGTTCTTCTTCCTGTGTTGTTGGTGGGAGGGTATCTATGTATCAGTGCGCTGAACAAATCAACATACCCTTATATACATACCCTTACATCAACTCCACACTGATATATACCTGCCTCTGGAGATTTCCATTACTTGCATCTGAAGAAGTGAGGTTCTTACCCACGAAAGCTTATGCTCCCAGTACTTCTGTTAGTCTCAAAGGTGCCACAGGACCCTCTGTTGCTTTCTAACTGGGACTGGTTCTTAATTCTTCAGCACCAGGGAAAGCTCCTCACTAACCAACCCCTCTGCCTCTCCTAACCAAGAAAAACTATGGATTCACCTCAGTGCCTTTTACCTAGGGCTGTCTACCAGACTGGATAATGTACAGTATGGGGGTATAATTTCTAAAGAGCACTACTGTACTGTGCATGAATTGGTCCGTGTAGACCCTACTCGTGTGCACTAAAGGTTCCCTAGTGTGCTCTAATGTGCGTTAGTGCACTTTAAGAATCACACTCCCATAGTGCACGCCGATGTTTCCAACACAGAAGTGTTTCTGTGGAAGAAGAGGGAGGAGGCAATATATTCTAGTGGTTAAAGCTCAAACTGCTAGCCAGGACTCCTGAGTTCTTTTCCCAGCTCTGCCCCACACTCACTGTGACCTTTGGCACCTGGCTTGCTCTTTCTTTGTCTCAGTGTCCCTGGCTCTATCATGAGGCATCATTTCATGTTTTCAGATTCTTGGGCTGTTGCTTTTATTTCTTACTCCACACTGGACTCCATCATTGACAAGAGATTTCTCAACGAGGGAGATCTAATGGCTGCTGAGAAATTGAGGAGTTTTCACCTGAATTCCAGGGTGGTGAGTGGGGCTATTGGAGATGGGAGGCCCATGAATATCTCCAAACCTGTGAACTTCACTCTGCGCCATAGACAGGTGAGTGTAGATCTTTTTACTTTGCTTTGTGGCCGTGGCTGCAGCTGGTCACTTAAAAGGCTATGCTCCTGGAGGGCATTTGAGTTGTGTTGCCTTTCTGGACTGAGAAACAGTTAACTGAGAAAGAGAGGGAGCTTCTTCAGTCCTGACACGGGGGCTGTTCTGGTGGAGGACGTTACATAGGGTTCGCACCAGGCCAGATTGGGTTATGATTCATCACATAAAATGCTGTGGAGTAACAACTATGCTTAGCTCACCCCTTAGAGCAGGAATAATTGGAAAGCAACTCCCTATTGCAGTTGTCCCCAAACTTTTGAGGTTCGCCCCCCCCTCATTACCCCTGTCCACACCGCTCCCTCTGAGCCGGGGCTGGGAGCGGGGCCGCTACTCGGGGGTGGGGTGGGAAAGGACATGGACAGAGTTAAGGGGGCTGAGGCTGGGGCCGCAGCTGGGTTGGGTCTGGGGCCAGGAGTAGGGCCAGAACCATGGGAGGGGGCCAAGGCTGGGGATGGGAGTAGTGCAGCAACTGGGCTGCAGTGGGGGCCAATAGCCTAGCCCTTGGCCAGGTGCTGCTCTGCTCCCAGCCCTGCCCCTGCCCCCAGCCTTGGCCCTGGGCCGAGAATGGAGCCGCAAGGGTCTGGGGCTGGGAGTGGAGCCGTGCTGAAGCTGTGGACGATGCCAGACATGGGGCTGGAAGTCAACGATGTGGCTACCGGTGGGATCAGAGCAGAGCTTAGGGTGGGGAGGGGCTAGGTGGTGCTGTCATGTCCCTCCGAAGGTTCCTCTGTGCCCCCATAGGGGGGCGCACCCCACAGTTTGGGGACCTCTGCCCTATAGATAGCAGAGTTCAGGGAAACAGCATGAAATGGTGCCTTCTTTGATAAAGTAATGAACTTGCTAGGGTGCATGTGGGTGGCTCAAATCGGAACTGCACAATTGTGTGTCATAGACCCTACTGTGCTGAGAGTTAAGGGAATTACCACTTTAGCTCTGGGATCGTGGGTTAGTGCTATTGGAGCTGGAGGTTCTTCTTCGAGTGGTGTCCCATGGGTGCTCCACTCTAGGTGTTGGTGTGTCCCTGCACTGGAGATTGGAGATTTCTCGCAGCAGTACTCGGTCGGGGGAAGGGCATGCACAGGAGTCATCTCATGCAGCTGTTGGCACCTACTGTAGCGTGCACTCCCCCGACCGTCCCCTCAGTTCCTTCTCAACCGTCCTCGGCTGCAGACAGAGCTCCGCGGCAGTGCTCTTTGTTTTTTTGTTTTTTTTTTCCAGAAAGTATCAGTTACAACTTAAATAGGAACTTCTTTTTAGTCTATACTTAGTTACATAGTTTCGTTAGTTCATCTTAGAGGTTTTTCTTCAAAAAAAAAAATAAAAAAAAAACTCGGAAAAGAGAAGAAAGAAGAAGACTTATTCTCTCCTCAACTCCCCATTTGGGAACAGTTTCTACAGTTTACCATTACAGTTAACCTCTACCCTTATCTCTCGAGCGGGGGGAGAGGCTTAACTGCAGTCATGCCGGTCTCATCAGGATTTAAAAAGTGTGACTCCTGCTGTGAACCAATGCTGGTCTCTGACGGCCACACATCCTGCATTCGCTGTCTGGGAGAAACTCATATTTCAGAAATGCGCACATTGCACCAACTTAACAACAAGGGCAAGACGTGACAGGGATTTCTGCTTGAAAATGCTTCTGCTGAAGAAATGCCTCCAACCTCCGCAAGAGACATCCTCCGGGGAGTCTCATAAACCGAGATCCCTGAGCTCTGATAAGGCTCCAACTTCCACAACTGTCAGGAAGCGAGCCTCAATCTCTCCAGCAAGGGTCTCTCAGAAAAAGAGAGCTTCCCCAGCGAGGTCTTTACTCTTAGTGCTACACTCATCCAGAGTGAGCACTTACGAGGCACTGGGCTCCTCCGGCACTGTCCCGGCACAGGGAGTGGCATCGCGATCAATGCTGCTGCCATCGGCACTGACCCAAGACTTGCTGCTGCCTAACAAGCTGAATCCAGCACAGGTCAGCGCTCCAACGGTCGATCGCAATCCCAAGGCCGGACCAGCGCAACTTCTATGTCCTGCTGACATAGCAGTTTCTTCAGCACTGCAGTCACCACTGCTCGGCACCGAACACTCCCCGAGCTACATAGCACGGTACCATCCTTCATCTCCTGCACCACTCTGCATGCATAGTGGCGAGGAAGGAGAGGTGCACGACAATGGCTTCTCCTCTCAACATTCATCCCCATCACAGATGAGACCTACATGGAATGCTGTGAAGCCTAAGCCTCATCCCGTCGAGCATTTACAGCCCTGGTATGCACAGCACTGACCTTACCCATTACCACTTTACCCCATTCAATGGCCATAATGGGGTCCTTGGCCCACATACCAGAACCCCTGTTCTGGTCCCCCTTCCCCAGCCACAAGAGGTTCCAGAGTACATCCATCATTACCACACCGAGAAACCTCTGACCCCCATGAGACAGAGATAGAAGAGGAAGAGATATTCATCCCTCAGGCAGACCTGGATGACTCACCACATCCCCCACACTCATCTTCTGCATCAGATGAAGCGGTGACACTGTCTACCCCTACAACACCAGATGACCTGACACAGTTCCAAAAACTCTTCAAAAGAGTAGCAAGCAGCCAAGAAATTGCCTTACATGAAGTGCAGGAGAAACAACATAAGTTGTTAAAAATCTTACAACCAGCATCATTGACCAAGATTGCCCTCCCCATGGATGAGGCTATAATGGAGCTTGCGGAAGTAATATGGCAAACACCGGCATCGGCACCACCCACCAACAAAAGCGCTGACAGAAAATACTTCATTCCAGCCAAAGGCATGAAATTTTTGTTTTCACACCCTCAAGCCTGTTCTCAGCGCATTAAACAGCCTCATTTATGCTTCACGCTGCAAGATAAAGAACACAAGAGACTGGACCTCTTTGAGCGGAAAGTTTACTCGTCAGCTACCCTTCTGCTTAGAGTTGCCAAATATTCTGTGCTACTAGCGAATTACAACTACTCTAACTATAGTAAAATACAAGAACTCAATGCCATTATCAACAAGGGTCAGTTAAAAGAAGAACAGGAGGACTTGTGGCACCTTAGAGACTAACAAATTTATTAGAGCATAAGCTTTCGTGGACTACAGCCCACTTCTTCGGATGCATATAGAATGGAACATATATTGAGGAGATATATATACACACAGACAGAGAGCATAAACAGGTGGGAGTTGTCTTACCACCTCTGAGAGGCCAATTAATTAAGAGAAAACAAACTTTTGAAGTGATAATCAAGCTAGCTCAGTACAGACAGTTAGATAACAAGTGTGAGAATACTTACAAGGAGAGATAGATTCAATGTTTGTAATGGCTCAGCCATTCCCATAAGGGTCAGTTAATAGCCCGCACAGCGCTGCAAGCCTCTGTGGATGTAGCGGACACAGCTGCCCAAACAACCGCAACAGCTGTGGTTCTGAGAAGAACATCATGGTTGCAGGCTTCGGAAATTCCAAAAGAACTACAGCTAAAAGTGGAGGACATCCCCTTCGATAGGAATAAACTATTCTCATCTCAAACAGACGACGTCTTCCATACCATGAAGGCCTCCCGAACGACACCGCGTACACTAGGCATACACCCACCGCCTGACAAATGCCCTCACTTTACATCATAACAGAGGTCACGAGACACCTCGTTTAACCATCAACAACCACGAAACTTCACTCAGAACAGACCCAAACAACAAGCCCAGAGACGATGAGCTCCACAGAACCAGGCCTCATCCACCCGTCCATCTACATCTAAGCCACAATTTTGAAGTCTTGGTCGAGGGTATGCACGACTTCCCCACACCTCTAGTGCCAACAGATACCCCATCCCACAATTTTGGTCACCGCCTATGCCCATTTTACCATGCCTGGGCTGCGATAACCACAGATCAATGGGTTTTGGAGATCATATAATCTGGCTACACCATTCCTTTCACAGCCATCCCCCCTACCCTCCCTCCTTTCCTGTCCCTCTTCAGGGACTCCTCTCATGAGCACCTTCTGCAACAGGAAGTAGACCACCTCCTACTGCTGGGTGCTGTAGAACCAGTACCACATCAATATCGAGGGAGGGGTTTTTATTCCAAATATTTCCTGACAGAGAAGAAAGGAGGGGGATGGAGACCAATCTTAGATCTCTGAAAACGCAACAGGTTCGTAGGCAACTACAGGTTCAAAATGGTCACTCTGGCCACAATAATCCCAGTGCTAGACGGGGAGGACTGGTTTGCAGCCTTGACCTCCAAGATGCAAACTTCCATATTACAATACATCCTGCCCACTGACGGTTCTTGCGGTTCACAGTAGGACCCAACCATTACCAATACAGGGTCCTTACCTTCGGACTGTCCACTGCTCCCCGCGTATTCTCAAACACTCGCAGTAATAGCAGCACATTTATGATGCAAAGGATTCATAATCTTCCCCCATTGGGACGATTGCCTTCACAAGGGTGCCAACCAACAAACGGCAGGCATGCTGAAGACCACAATAGACCTGTTTCACCAGCTAGGTCTACAGATAAACAAAAAGAAATCCACCCTGGAACCAACCCAGCGACTGGAATTTATCGGAGCCGACCTAGACTCCATACAAGCCAAGGCAATATTGCCAAACCACAGATTCACTACATTGACCAATCTTATTTCCATCAGCCCACAAACTTCAGTGAGGACATGCCTCCAGATTCTGGGACATATGGCAGCTACGACTTTCATAGTAAAGTATGCCAGACTCCATATGCGCTGTCTGCAGCAATGGTTGAGCACGGTCTATGCACCCATCAAACACTCTCTCAACAGACTTGTGACACTACCACCAAGAGTTATCCTCTCCCTACAATGGTGGACACAGCCAGGGAATGTATGCTCCAGGATTCCCTTTCAACAAGACCCCCCCCCCATCAGTGACTATTAGAACAGATAGGTTGGGGCGCCCACTTGGGTCACCATAATGTACAAGGCAAGTGGTCTGTGACAGAAACTCGACTACATATCAGTCTCCTGGAACTCCACGAGAGTGTTCTCGACACAATATTCCAAAAATGGGGTCACCATCAATCTCCTGGAACTCCATATCAATCTCCTGGTACACAATGCATGCCGACACTTCCTCCCACTCGTACGAGAAACCTCAATCTCTATTCTCACCAACAATGTTGCGTGCATGTTTTACATCAATCACCAAAGGGGAGCCAGGTCTCACTCACTATGCGTAGAAGCCATGAACTTATGGAACTTGTGCATCCACAACAATATAAACATCACAGCATCATACCTACCAGGGTGCCAAAACACTACAGCCGACAATCTCAGCAGGCACTTCTCACAGGAACACGAGTGGGAAATCCACGACAGTGTTCTCGACACAATATTCCAAAAATGGGGTCACCCAGCAATCGACCTTTTCGTCTCAGTGATAAATCACAAATGTCCACTATTTTGCTCCAGGGCAGACCTGACACCGGGATCGTTAGGGGATGCCTTCCTCATCCCGTGGAACGCATCACTCATGTACTCCTTCCCACCGATCCCACTGATCTCACAGGTCATCTGCAAGATACGACTCGACAGAGCATCATACATCATTCTCATTGTCCCCACATGGCCCAGACAGACTTGGTTTCTGTACCTCTCACGTCTAGCAGCCTTGCCCCACAACCGCTGCCTTTCCGGACGGACCTCCTATCCCAGAACAAGGGCCTGACGCTCTATCCAGACCCAGCGAAGCTCCATCTCAAAGTATGGCTCCTCTCTGGTTCCAACATGGGGAATTGAACTGTTCGGAGAAAGTAAAACATGTATTACTAAATAGCCATCACCTCACCACTAGAAATACTTACCACCACAAGTGGAGAAGATTCTCTCTTTGGTGTCAGCAAAAACAGCTGGATGCGACCAAGGCGCCGCTATCTATGATCCTAGACTACCTACTAGAACTGAAGGAAACGGGGTTAGCCATAAGCTCTATTAAAGTACACCTGGCTGCCATCACGGCCCTCCACAAAGAGATAGAAGGGGCTTCAATATTCACGCACCCGATTACATGGCGCTTTCTAGCAGGTATACAGAACATGTACCCAGAAGTACGCCAACCTGCACCACCACGGGATCTCAATCTTGTGCTCAAATATCTCACAAGACCACCCTTCGAACCTCTAGCAACCTGATCACTCCTTCATATGTCAATGAAGGTCACATTCCTAGTGGCAATCACGTCTGCCAGACGTGTCCGCAAAATAGGAGCATTGATGGCTGAACCACCATACACTGTATTTATCAAAGACAAAATTAAGTTAACATTCTCACCCAAAATTCTTGCCCAAAATGGCTACACATTTTCATATTAACCAAAACATACACTTACCTGCCTTCTATCTCAAGCCATATAATGACTCTCGAGAAGCAACATTGCACATGCGAGATGTCAGATGGGCTGTAGCCTTCTACTTGGACAGAACTAAACCATTCCACAAGTCACCAAGACTATTCGTCTCTACAGCCGAGTGTTCCAAAGGCTGTGCAAACATCAACCCAGAGACTCTCCAAATGGGTCTCTACTTGTATTCAAACTTGCAACCACCTGCATCACAAAGAACCCCCCGTGGGCATCAGATCCCACTCAACATGAGCCATGACGACATCGATCACATTCTTGAACAATGTCCCCTTAATAGATATTTGTAGAGCTGCAACCTGGACATCAGAGCCCGCTTTTGGAAAGCATTATGCTATCACCCAAGGTCTTGTCTCAGACTCTATCATTGGCCTCACTGAGCTCTCATCACACATTTATACATACCTCTGAAACCTTACCACCCCGGTGAGGTACTGCTCTACAAGCACCTAGAGTGGAGCACCCACACGGACATCACTCGAAGAAGTAGAAGTTACTCACCTTGTGCAGTAACAATGATTCTTCGAGATGTGTGTCCCTGTGGGTGCTCCACTACCCACCCTCCTCCCCTCTACTTTGGAGTTCACACAGCCAAGCTCTGCGGTAGAGAAGGAATGGAGGGGACGGTCAGGGGAGTGTGCGCTACAGGAGGTGCCAATGGCTGCATGAGACAACTCCTGTGCACGCCCTTCACCCGACCGAGTACTGCTGTGAGAAATCTCCGATCTCCAATGCAGGGATGCACCGACACCTAGAGTGGAGCACCCTCAGGGACACACATCTCGAAGCACCATCGTTACTGCATAAGGTGAGTAACTTCTTCATCTCGCTTGTATTTACACTGCCAATGGGAAGTCCGAAATGGTTGTTGTGTGCAGCACAATGAGAGCCATGAAGCCATCGGTGACTTCAGGTTTATTACTGTGTATTAGAGATTTGTGACAAAAGAAACGGTATTCTCCCCATGATCCAGTGAGGAGGATGATGATGGTGTTTTTGTTTCCAGGCAAAGAAAGAGGAGGAAGAGACTCGCTGCGTTCATTGGAAATTCAGAGCTGGGAATGGCACCTGGGCTGAGGATGGCTGCACTGTTCTCCACACGAACAGCACTCACACCATCTGCAGCTGTGACCATCTCTCCAGCTTCACTGTCCTTATGGGTCACAACAGAATTAAAGGGAGAAAACACCTGCTGGGTTTAGGTAGATCATCAACTTTGTATTCTGGTAGGAAGAAAGGACGGCCCTTGTGGCTAAAATGCTAGGCTAGGACTCAAGTGATCAAGCTTCCATTCCCAGCTCTGTCCTAGAGTCCCTGTGTGTGTGGCCTTAAGTGTGTCACATAAGCCAAGATTTTCAAAATTGCCTTGTGATTTTGGTTGCCTAACCTGAGACCTTAAAGGGGCCTGATTTTCACAGTGTGAGTGCTCAGCACTTTTGAAAGTCAGGGCCCTTTTAAGATGTCTCAAATCAAGAGACACTTTTGAAAAACTTAGCCCTGCAGATGTTGAGCTGATGTAATTCTCCTGCCTCTCTTTCTGTTGCTAGATGATACCTTTAAATCCCTGAATGAGACTCTACAGATAAAAGGGCAGTCAGAGATGTGCAAAGGTGTCTGTCTGCAGGTACGTCAAAGGGGTTTATTTGGGCTTTGAGAGTTTTCACAAAGAGTACACAGAAAACTTTGAGCCTGAGGATTCTCTGCTTATTGAAGCAGGGGCAGCTCTAGGCACCAGCAAAGCAAGCAGGTGCTTGGGGCGGCACATTTGCAGGGGCGGCAGGGATCCAGCATGGGAGCTGAGAACCAACAGGGGGCCCTGGGAGCTGTACTTCCTTGGTTAACTCCCTGCCTATAGAGCCATTCCTGGAGCAGGGAAAGAACTACATTTCCCAGCATTCCCTTGGCAGTGATCAACAGGAAAGGGAGGGGGAGGGAATGAGGTAGCTGAGACTTCATGCTGCAGCTTGCTGTAAATAGAGAGCTCACTGCTAGAATGGGGTGGCACTGTGAATGGGGGAACAAGTGTGCTCAAGGAGTAGAAGGCTTTGGCCCAGATATCCCCTTCAGAAGACATCCCCAGACTGGGTTAGGTAGGGTTACCATATTTCAGCAAGCAAAAAAGAGGACGGGAGGAGCCCCGCCCTAGCCCCGCCCCTGCCCCTCCCACTTCCCGCCCCCCCAGAACCCCCAACCCTCCCCCCGTTCCTTGTCCCCTGACTGCCCCCTCCTGGGACCCCTGCCCCTAACTGCCCCCCGGGACTCCACTCCCTATCTAAGCCTCCTTGCCTCTTGTCCCCTGACTGCCCCAACCCTTATCCACACCCCCACCCCCAGACAGACCCCTGGGACTCCCACGCCCCATCCAACCACTCCCCACCCCCTGACAGCCCCCCCCAGAACTCCCAACACATCTAAACCCCTCTGCTCCCTGTCCCCTGACTGCTCCGATCCCTCTCCGCACTCCTGCCCCCTGACAGCCCCCCCAGAACTCCCAACCCATCTAAACCCCTCTGCTCCCTGTCCCCTGACTGCTCCGATCCCTCTCCCCACTCCTGCCCCCTGACAGCTCCCCCCCAGAACTCCCAGCCCCCTACCCCCCGCTCCTTGTCCCCTGACTGCCCCCTCCTGGGACCCCTGCTCCTAACTGCCCTCCAGAACCCCACCCCCTACCTAAGACTCCCTGTTCCTTGTCCCCTAACTGCCCCTTCCTAAGACCCCCCCCCAACTGCCCCCCAGGACCCTACCCCCTACCTGTACCCTGACTGCCCAAAACTTTCTCCACTCCCCTCCAAAAGCCCCCCCAGAACCTCCCTGTCCCTTCTCCTGCCCCTCCTTACCCTGCTGCTCAGAACAGGGTGTTGGGCTCTGTGCCAGCCGGACACATGGCTGAGCTCCCCTGCAAAACACAAAACCCGGTCCCTGGCCCTGCACAGGGTTGCCGGAGCGGGCTGCAGGAGGAGGAGCTGCCGGCCGGCTCAGAATGCAGGGAGGGGGTGGGGTGGGAGGAGGAAGCTGCTCCGGAGTCCAGCCCGGGACTTTCCTGCAGCCCTCCCAGCCGGGGGAGGGGGAAATCCCGGACATTGTGAGTGCTTCACAAATTCCCCCCGGACGCTATTTTTAGCACACAAAAGGAGGACATGTCCGGGTAAATCCGGACGAATGGTAACCCTAGGTTAGGGATACTGGTGTGACCTCACCTTGCAGTCCCCAAAGAAAGAATTGGGTGGACTAAATGGACAGTGCCCCTCTCTATCTGAAGTCTAGCAAGGGAGGTACGTGGATCCCACTAGAATTTAAAATGAAAAGTAAGGGAGGGGGGGCTCTGGACCTGGGCAGCTTTAGATACAGTACCAGGCACGTAGGAAGATTTCTACTTCTGAGCCATGGAAGCAGAAATGGACTTTTCCTTTCCAGATTTAGCTAATAGTCAGAAGGGGAATCTAGCACCTGCCTTCCAAATTTGAACACCCTCAAAATTCAGGAGTGCTGAAGCTCAGTTTGGGCAGCTGTTACTTCATTTCTCCCAAATCAAATATACTGATCCACTGTAACTTGCTGTAGAAAAAGTAGGATAAAATTGAGCAAGAAATGCTTCCCAGTGGTTATTAGGACTGGAATTGCTATTTTCAACAGCCATTGCCTTTTTAAAAAAATTTTATTTGTTTAAAAGGAAGACAGTGATATTGCATTGGCAAATTCCCTATAGAAACAAATAGTGGAACAAAAGAATAATAAAGGGATCTCAACTTTTCCTCATTTATGTAGGACAGTCTTATAATATGCATCCAGATATCCTTCAATCACACAAGCTGAAAATTGTTGCACTTTACTACAGTTCTGTAACCATATGGGAACCAATCCTGTCTGTGTTCTTTGCACATCCAAAATTCCTGCTGTTACCACTGACCCAGGGCTGGGGCAGCAGGAGGGTGTGGGTTGTGGGGAGGAGAGCCCAGGGCTGGGGCAGCAGTGGGATGCAGGGGGGGACAGCCAAAAATTTTTTTGCTTGGGGCGGCAAAAAACCTAGAGCCGGCCCTGTATCAAAGGTTTACCACTGACTTCAGTGGGAGCAGAATCAATCCAACACCAAGTGCTTTTGAAAACTCGACCATAATCATGCTTCGGTGTGTAACACCCCCACTCATTGTATATCAGAGTTCTGCAGTTAAGGCAGAGATACAGGAAGTCAGAGTTCAGTTCCCATCTCTGCCCCAGACTCAACTGTGTGACTTTGGGCAATTTTCTCAGTCTCTCTGTGCATAGGTTCCCCACTTGTAGAAGGAGGATAATAATCCTTACAAACCCCTGTGAGGAAGGGAAGGAGAAATTCATTAATATGCATGAAAGCTTCAATACTATGTGAAATATCAGCGTGTTTGTGGGCTTCACCACACATGGCATTAACATGTTGTAATCTGTAGGCATTCCAGTGGGACACCCAGCCAGCCATAGGTCAAAGCAACATCGCTCTGCAGAACCATTAACCTTAATTTTGGGTGGCGTTTCCATGCTTTCAGAAATAACCCATTTCCTCTGATTTTTCTGCAGGGCAGCAACAGTGACTTTTGGTCCTTCATGAATTCAACCTTAGTGAAATTGAAGACCATGTGTGCCCAGGACAGAGCAGAACCGCTGCAGGTCAGAGGTTCTGCCCCTACGTGTGTGGGCGCTCTATGGCCAAATGCCCTGAGCACTGGAATAGCAGTCTAACTTTGGGGGGGAATTGTAGCTGCTCTTCAGAAAAGGGGTGTGTGTGCGCATGTGCATGCTCTCTAGCTTAAGTGGCAGGGGATCTGGGTTCTGTCCCCACTGGTCCTAGGAAGATCCAAATTCCTTCTGGGGACAACACAGAGAGAACCTAGATGCCTGCTGATTTGTTGCAATGTTTTCCTGAACGTACACTGAAGGGACCAGGGATGAGGAGTGAATGACACAGGGTTTTGGCCCTACCCTGGCTTCAGCCTACTATGGAGTCCTGAGCAAGCCTCAGTAGCCTCACTCGCTCTGTAAAGGGCTCCCTCTTTGAGAATGCTGCAGTCCCTCTGAGTGGGGAAGGTCACTATGAACCCATATGTCCCTAAGAGGGTCATTGTTCCCCTGGGAGTCTGAAGAATGTGTCTCATGAACCACTGAAATCCTCCCTCCTTCTCACGGTGTTTCCTTTCCCAATCTCAGGAAGTTGCTGGCCCCTTTGGTTCCTTCCTGAATAGCTCCACCCTCAGTGCTGGTAGGAATGAGAGCAAGAAGGAGGTGGCCTTAGCCGTGACGGTCCTCCTGCAGAGTGTGGAATTGGCTGCATTGATTGCTGCTTTGAAGTCTCCGGAGATGAAGAAACAGAATTTGACAACAGACTCTATGGGTGAGGAGGATGGGAGTGTCCCACATCACCTGGTGGTGGCTGTGAGATAGGGGGTTATACTCTTCTCAATACAGAACACCACTGCAGCCTCGCTGCCCCTCTCTCAGGGTTTATAACCCAAACATGGGCGGCAGGTGATCGAGCCATTGAGAGAGACTAGACCCCGGCCCCTCCCATTCCACCCCATCTCTTCTGCTGGAGCCCAGAGCAACCCATCCCCATCCCTGCACTACCCCAGCCCTGGAGCACCAGGTGGGCAGCGCAGCGGGAGCACCCCCAACCCTGGAACGCCGGAAGCTGGAGCGTCCCCAACTTCAGCGCCGGGTGGAAGAGCAGGCAGCATGACGATGCCTGGCCCTGGCCCTGGCCCCAGCACCCCAAGCCCTGGGCTTTGTGAGCACCAGCCCCAGCCTGCCTGCCCCAGCCTCTCAGCCACAGAAGAGCGGGAAGGGAACTGGAAACAGGCAGGAGGGGACCTGGGGCGGAGCATGGGCTGGGCCATGCCAGGGTGTTTAGGGAGGCACAACCTTCCCCGGCCTATGCTACCCGCCACCCATAAACCCAGCCCTGGGGCTTTGCAGCAATGGCAGCTGCCTGAGAGGGTTTTAAAAGCAATGCCAATGTCCTGTCGCCACAGGCAGCTGCCATTGCGTCCTCCTTTCACTCCCTACCCCAGCAATACCCCATCCTGCTGCTTCCCCTGCTAAAGCGCAGAGGTGAGGCAGCAGGGAGAAGTTGCCTTCTGCGTCTTCGCACAGTGGCATCTTCATAGGGACCCAGGGATGATGGATCATAGAAGGTCAGCCAGAGGGGCTCAGGGAAACACAGAGAAATGGAGGCGAGGAGAAAGGGAAAGGGGGTGGTGGGATTCAGAGAGAGTGGAGCTCCAAACCTGCCTTGCCCTTGCAGCAAGAGGCTTTGCCATTTCCCTCCCCAGCTATCGAGACACTCCTCGTCCCGGCTGCAGTTCCCTGTGAGAAGAACTTCACGCTGAGAGCTCAGGAGGAGACAATGGACATTCACTGCAATACAGTCACCAGAGCAGCCACAAACGGTACCATCCTGTTGCTTCCCAGGCACTCACCCCTTTAACTAGACACCAAACTCCAGCCCTAGTTCTCCCCTTCCTCTCGCCCCAGGCTGGCTTGCTTGCCTCTCTTATCCTGACACTAGTGTGGACCTTGTTGGCTGAGCCAGTGTTTCTCAGGCCATTGAGCTCTGCAGAGCCCTTCATTCCTGGTTGTCCCGCAACATGAAAACCAAGCAATGGGAGGAGCAGGGAGGAGAGAGCAGCTTTGATAGGCATATGAACTGGTCCAGAGAATGGAAAGATCAGAGATCCGTTGGCCCAACACATGATGTCCTGATGATGAGTCCAGCTAGACCCCAGGTTGACGTGTGTGACTTTCTGGAATGGAACCAGGATAATATTTACCGATTTTACTCCTATTTTCAGGCCTGTATGACCTAACTGGGACTGGTTCTTAATTCTTTATCACCAGGGAAAGCTCCTCACTAACCAACCCCTCTGCCTCTCCTAACCAAGAAAAACTATGGCTTCACCTCAGTGCCTTTCATGTAGGGCTGTCTACCTAGCTGGATAATTTTGAGTATGAGGATATGATTTCTAAAGAGCACTAACAGACGGTGCATTAATTGGTCTGTAGAGACCCTACTAGTGTGCACTAAAGGTTCCCTAGTGTGCTCTAATATACGTTAGTGCACTTTAGGAATCACAATCCCATAGCGTACCCCAATGTTTCCAACACAGAAGTGCTTCTGTGCAAGAAGAGGGAGGAGGCAATATACTCTAGTAGTTAAAGCTCAAACTGCTAGCCAGGACTCTTGGGTTCTTTTCCCGGCTCTGCCCCAGACTCGCTCTGACCTTTGGCAACTGGCTTGCTCTTTCTTTGTCTCAGTGTCCCTGTGTCTACGATGAGGCATCATTTCATGTTTTCAGGTTCCTGGGCTGTTGTTTTTATTTCTTACTCCACCCTGGACTCCATCATTGACAAGAGATTTCTCATCGAGGGAGATCTAATGGCTGATGAGAAATTGAGGAATTGTCACCTGAATTCCAAGGTGGTGAGTGGGGCTGTCGGAGCTGGGAGGCTCATGAACCTCTCCAAACCTGTGAACTTCACCCTACGCCATAGAGAGGTGAGTGTAGATCCTTTTACTTTGCTCTGTGCCAGGGACTCCAGCTGGTCACTTCAAAGGTGCGTCTCCTGCAGGGGATTTGAGTTGTGTTGCCTTTCTGGACTGAGAAACAGTTATCTGAGAAAGAGAGGGAGCTTCTTCAGTCCTGACACGGGGGCTGTTTTGGGGAGGACATTACATAGGGTTCGCACCAGGCCTGATTGGGTTATGATTCATCATGTAAAATGCTCAGGAGTAACAACTGTCTGGCTCACCCCTTAGAGCAGGAATAATTGGAAGGCATCTCCCTATAGCAGTGGTCCCCAAACTTTTGAGGGTCACACCCCTCCAACCCATTCATGCTCCTCCCCCTGAGCCAGGGCCGGGAGCAGGGCTGTGGCTTGGGGGGGATGGGGAAGGACATAGACAGGGGTAAGGGGGCTGAGGCTCAGGCCGCAGCTGGGGGTGAGGCTGGGGCTCAGGCTGGGAGCAGGGCCAGAGCCATGGCCGGGGGCTGAGGCTGGGGTTGGGAGTGGAGCAACAGCTAGGCTGTGGTGGGGGCCAGCAGCTAAGCCCATGGGCAGGTGCAGCTCCGCTCCCAGCCCCACCACTGCCGCCAGCCTGGGCTGGGACTGGAGCCGCAAGGGGCTGGGGCTGGGAGTGAAGCCATGCTGAATCTGGGGATGGTGCCAGACATGGGGCTGGAAGTCAAGGATGCAGCTACTGGTGGGACCAGAGCAGAGCTCAGGGTGGGGAGGGGCTGGGTGGTGCTCCCTTTTCGCACCCCATGGGGGCTGACCCAGGACCTGTCATGTCCCTCTGATGGTTCGTTCCTCTGTGTCCCCATAGGGGGGCGCACCCCACAGTTTGGGGACCTCTGCCCTATAGATAGTGGAGTTCAGGGAAACGGCATGAGATGGTGCCTTCTTTGATGAAGTAATGAACTTGCTAGCGTGCATGTGGGTATTTGTGGGCAGGTGTGTGAATGCCTTTTAATGCCACAAATCGGAACTGCACAATTGTGTGTCATAGACCCTACAGTGCTCAGAGTTAAGGGAATTACCACTTTAGCTCTGGGCTCAGGGGCTTGTGCTATTGGAGCTGGAGGATCTCGCTTGTATTTCCACTGCCAATGGGAAGTCCCAAATGGCTGTTACGTGCAGCACAATGAGAGCCATGAACCCTTTGGTGAGATCAGGTTTATTACTGTCTATTAGAGATATGTGACAAAAGAAACAGTGTTCTCCCCATGATCCAGTGAGGATGATGATGGGGTGTTTTTGTTTCCAGGCAAAGAAAAAGGAGGAAGTGGTTCGCTGTGTTTACTGGAAATTCATTGCTGGGAATGGCACCTGGGCTAAGGATGGCTGCACCGTTCTCTACACGAACAGCACTCACACCAACTGCAGCTGTAACCATCTCACCAGCTTCGCACTCCTTATGGGTCTCACCAAAGTGGAGGTATCTCACTGTCAGACTGAGCTCAAAGGGCTGGACTCTGAGCTCCTGACCTGGGCAAAATCAGTGGGAATTTTGCCTGAATGAACGCGGCGTAGGAACCTCAGGGTATAATCTGTGGCCACACAGGATGGGTCAGGGTCAAGGGGGCTGGGCTGGGGTTGTGATCTGAGGTGCCTAGGGTAGCCCACACTGACAATGCCAAGACCAGGATAGGCTGTAAAAAGGAGAGCAGATTCCCCCAAAACTGGTGATCATGTTTTCTAGAGCGTTACACTGTTGACTCATATTTAGCTTGTGATCCACTCAAAGCTGTCCTTAGGCATATGCAGCTGCATAGGTGGCAGTGTAGGGTACCTGAAAATTTGGGGCACCCCTGGATCCTAATGTCCACCTCCCACCTCTTCCTTTCCCTGTTCTGACCCTTTCTGCAGGCTCCCACAGCTGGCTGCTGCAGCCTGGTGACTCTTACTCCAGAGGGGATCTAGTAACTTAAAAGTGAAAGGTTTCAGAGTAGCAGCCGTGTTAGTCTGTATCCGCAAAAAGAAGAACAGGAGTACTTGTGGCACCTTAGAGACTAACAAATTTATTAGAGCATAAGCTTTTGTGGACTACAGCATCCGAAGAAGTGGGCTGTAGTCCACGAAAGCTTATGCTCTAATAAATTTGTTAGTCTCTAAGGTGCCACAAGTACTCCTATTCTTCTTTTTAAAAGTGAAAAAGTCTCCAGCCTGCCAGACCTATTAGCACAACATTGAAACTGTTAAAGAGCCATTCAAGTGGTAATGAAGCCATTTAACAGGCATTTGCCACCCCCTAGGTATATACTGTCAGTTTCTGAGTTTACTGACAGAAACAGTTGTGCATTACTGTAATATTTACTCAGAACATGTTAGTCTACAGGACCTTACTTCAAAATTTGCTTTAAAAATCTATCATTAGAAGATTGCTGAAGATTATAAAATCACATCTCTAAAAAATCCTTGTATAGGTTTTTAGATCCACCATTTGAATACTCATCTTTAGCCTTAAATGCTTCGATCTTCAGACTATAGTTTTTTAAATACATCCTTCAAAAGACCACTCTTATCTAAAATACACATTTTAATTTTAATTACTATAGTACAAAAAACTTGCTTCCAAAGTCTTCCTGTCCTGTCTGTCCATTCCTCTCTCCGGTCACCTTTCCCCCTCCTCCCCCCCCCCCCCCCCAATTGAAGAGAGGCTAGCTCTTAAAGGGACAACATCCCTTTCCTTCCAGATAGCTGGACAAATGAGTTTCCCTTTCTTTACTTCTGACTATTTGATGAACTAGTTTTAAGAGAACCCTCCAGCAAAATCAGTACCTTAGTAAGATGTTAAATCCTTTGTTATGCCTAAAATCTTTGGAAACATATTTTTTAAAGTTGGTGAAATTTCATGTCTGTTGTCATGGAGATCACACAAAGTAAATTAGTGTTCCCTTTTTCTAAAAGCAATGAACATTGTTATGAACACACTAAACCTCTGTGACTGATTCATTTAAACTAATGTCTTTGTTTCAGTGAGTTAAATACACCTCTACCCCAATATAATGCGACCCGATCTAACACGGGTTCGCATATAGCGTGGTAACCCTGGGGCTCTGGCAGTGGGGCTCGGGCAGCGCTTTAAAGGGCCTGGGGCTCCGGCTGCTGTGGGGAGCCCATGGCCCTTTAAATCACCGCTGGAGCCGTGCTGCTGCTACCCCTTGGGCTGCAGTAGCGGGGCTCAGGTGGCCATTTAAAGGGGCCAGGGCTCCCCAGGGCCAGCGCCCCGAGCTCTTTAAATCACTGCTGGAGCCCTGCCGCCGCTACCCCGATATAACGGGGTTTCACCTATAACGCGGTAGGGATTTTTGGCTCCCGAGGACCGCGTTATATCAGGGTAGAGGTGTATGTAGTAATCTGGAATGGTTGTTTTATGAAGGCTTAAGAGTACATTTAAAATATAAAATCAGCTTAGAAATACTGATTAAGAAAATGTAAAACAGAGAAGAGCTGCATCACGTATTCCATAATATTTAATGTTGTATTCAGCAGGACAGCTGACTTGCCCTTACTACAAAGTTTTTGCAGATAAATCTCTGACAAACTTCAGGGTACATCAAAATACCTGTGACTGACATTTTTTTATTCCTAAATGTAGTGCTTTTAATTAGGTACCGTCTGCATGTCTGGTCTTCACCTTCTGGTATGCAGTGGAAAACATGCTCCATTTTCTTTTGAAAAAAAAAATACTCTTCTGCAATTTCTTTCTAATGTCATTAGCTTCATTTGGGTTCAGGGATTGGCTGGAAGAAGGTGAGCAGGGAGGGAAGAGAGGAGGGAGACAGTGGGGAGGGGCGGTGCTTGGGCAGAGTGAGGGCAGGACCTGGGGCAGAGCAGTGGTGGAGTATGAGCAGGGCCACAGGCAGAAGAGGTGGGCTGGGGGGCTAGCCTCCCCAAGCTGCAGCTTCATCCACTGCCCAAGACAGCAGGTAAGAGCGGGTTGGCTCCCACATACCCAGCACATGCTGCAGTGTCCTTAGGCAGGAACCATATTTACAGAGCTGAATGCGCTGGTGCGGGTTCGGTCACAGAGACCCCCTTGGGCCTCTCACCTGAATTGCTGAGATTACCTCTGAGACCATTTTCCCTCCCAGCTTGGGACTCCAGAACCCTGCCTTGTTGAGCCAGACATGCTAACCTGCGGCAACACGGACTTAGGGTCTGAACCACACCCCCAAAGCTGCAGTCTTTAACAGAAAACCACTCAGCAGGTCACCTATCTCCATCACCCAGACACCCAGTCCCAACGGGATCCAAACCCCAAATAAATCCGTTTTACTCTGTATAAAACTTATCCAGGGTAAACTCATAAATTGTTTGCCCTCTATAACACTGATAGATAGATATGCACAGCTGTTCGCTCCCCCAGGTATGAATCACTTATTCTGGCTTTAGCAATAAACAAAAGTGATTTTATTAAGTATAAAAAGTAGGATTTAAGTGGTTCCAAGTCATAACACACAGAACAAAGTAAGTTAACAAGCAAAATAAAACAAAACACATAAGTCTAAGCCTAATACATAAAGAAACTGTTTAAGGGTAAAATCTCACCCTCAGAGATGTTCTAATAAGCTTCTTTCACAGACTAGGCTCCTTCCTCATCTGGGGCCAATTCTTTCCCCAGTACAGTCCTTGTTAGTTTCAGCAGGCATCTTAAGTGAAAAGCAGGTACTTTCTCATGACTGAGACCCCCCCTTGTTCTGCTCCACCCCCTTTTATAGCTTTGGCACAAGGCGGGAATCCTTTGTCTCTCTGGGTCCACACCCTTCCTTCTAAATGGGAAAGTACCATATTTAAGATGGATTCCAGTATCATGTGACATGGTCACATGTCCTGTGTAGACTAGCCCTGACTAAAGTCAATATATACCACATCTACCACTTCCCCCCCATCCACAAGGCTTGTTACCCTGTCAAAGAAAGCTATTAGGCTGGCTTGACATGATTTGTTCTTGACAAATCCATGCTGACTGATATTTATCACCTTATTGTCTTCTAGGTGTTTGTAAATTGATTTCTTAATTATCTGCTCCATTATCTTTCCCAGTACAGAAGTTAATCTGACTGGTCTATAATTCCCAAGGGTGTCCTTACTTCCCTTTATTTACTATATAGCGTCCCAGGGCTCACTGGTGAGTTTCCCTTTGCTGTGTTACAGGACAGTGGCCCTCTGACCATCATCACCTATGTGGGACTGACCTTCTCCCTGCTGTGCCTCCTCCTCGCCATCCTCACCTTCCTCCTGTGCCGCTCCATCCGCAACGTCAGCACCTCCATCCACCTGCAGCTCTGCCTCTGCCTCTTCCTGGCCTACCTGCTCTTCCTCACTGCAGTGAAGTGCACCAGCATTCGGGTCTGTTATCCACTTTTATTCTTGGTTTAAATTTGAGCTGTGTCCAGATCTTCTGTCAGCATTTCTTATGCTCCCCTCACCCCAGCACCTTTTTATACCCTCAGCTGGATGGTAATGTTTATTCCATGCTCTTTAGTCCTGCAGAAATAATTATTTACTCCCCATCCAGAAGAAATCTCTATGGGTGAAACCAGTCCTTCCCTTTTCCTTGTGGGCTCCTTCCTTCATCATTCAGACAAAGGAACCCCGATTTCCAGAGTCACAGTCCCCTGCCTGTCCTCTCTGCCCCCTCACTGATGGGCAGATGCAAGACACCTATACCCTGAAGCAGATCTAGAGAAGAGAACCTACACCCTCCAGGTCTCTCCCTATTATGAGGACTGGGCACTTGTTTATGTCCCTGCTCCCTTTCCTAGGATTCCTCACAGTATCCAACTCTTTTCTGAGTGGAGATCAGGACCGGGCTGGACTCTGAATGATTGAAAGGGCCAGCCAGCTTGCCCTTAGACAAGCCCCCGTAGACCGAAGAACGTATTGTCTCTGGGAGAGTGCCATAACTATTTCACTAGGAGGGTGGTGAAGCACTGGAATGCGTTACCTAGGGAGGTGGTGGAGTCTCCTTCCTTGGAGGTTTTTAAGGCCCGGCTTGACAAAGCCCTGGCTGGGATGATTTAGTTGGGAATTGGTCCTGCTTTGAGCAGGGGGTTGGACTAGATGACCTCTTGAGGTCCCTTCCAGCCCTGATATTCTATGATTCTATGATAACTAGAGAGATGTGTTAATAAAAAGCCCTATGTGATCCTCCACCCACCTCCAAATTCAGTATTTCCCTTCCCGGAAGCAGTGTCCCTGAGCTCTCTCTCATCCTGTCCTCAGGTGGTGTGTGCTGTCATTGCTGGCTTCCTACACTACCTCTTCCTGGCCTGCTTCACCTGGATGTTCCTGGAGGGGCTGCACCTCTTCCTCACCGTCAGGAACCTGAAGGTCGTGAATTACACCAGCGCTAGCCGGTTCAAGAAGAGATTCATGTACCCGTTTGGCTACGGATTCCCAGCCCTGGTGGTGGCTATTTCGGCAGCGTTGAAGCCTGAAGGCTACGGAACTAACGAATAGTACGTGCAGCGCCCATCCTGAAGGGGAGCTGGGATGTGACTTGAACTTACATTTCCCTGTTCACCCTGCCTGGGAGTTGAATGTGACACTAATCTGCCCCAAGCACTGTAGTTGAGTTGCCCACCTGTCAGACATCTAAACTCCTCACCCACTGATGATGCGGAAGAACAAACCAGAAAGATCCCAGCTTGACTCCCAGCTCCCAGACTGGGTTTCTGGTGCTGGTGGGTAGGAAACAAATGCTCCTTCTTACTGTGATTCCCCACTGTGAAGTGAGCGACTCCACTAAAACAGGGCGTGGCATGTTCTAGACATCCCAGGCTAGATCCTCAGCTGGTGTTAATCAGGGCAGCTCCACTTCCTTCAGTGCAGCGAGGCCAATGTCCATCCGCTGCATGTCTGGCCCATCATCAATACTGCGCCCATCCACCAGAAAGGGTCATTTGAGGAGGTGGAAGAGGAAGTGGTGGTTGAAAGCAGGAGATGCTGAGGTAGATGGGAAGGGCTTTTTGCCTGCTGCTCACAAGGGAGTTGGCCATGTCACAGGCAGGCTGAGATCCATCTCGCTTTTGAGAGCCAGCTGCCCTGTGACACTCACTCTCTGTCCCCGGGGCTGAAAAAGGGCAGTAATCCCATTAAAGTCACCTTCTTCTTCCTCCCTCCCTGTAGCTGCTGGCTCAACCCGGAGAAACACATTCATTGGAGCTTCCTGGGACCAGTCTGTGCCATAATCCTGGTGGGTACCTCACAGAACCACAGGGCCCCATTCTTCTCTCACCTCTGCAACCCTGTGGACGCCAGTGGAGCCAACAGAAGAATATCTCCCAGAGAATTTAAGATGAAAGAGTCCTATAAGATCCCATGTCATCCACCCCTCTTTGGCCAGTGCAGGATTTCCCCCTAACACAACTGCCTACATTCTATGGAGTCAGTCAGGGTGAATGGGTCATGCACTGGGTTGTGAGTCAGGAGACCTGACTCTGCCACTGGCCTGCTGTGTTAACTTGGGAAGTAGCTTCCCCTCGCTGTACCTCTGTTTCTCCTCCCACCCTTTGTCTGTCTTGCCCATAGGCACCGAAAAAAATAGTGGATGCTCAGCACACATTGGCAGCCAGCTCCCCCACTCATCCCCCCCCCCCATGCCTCCCGTCCACTGGCAGCCACGCCGATTAACTCCTCCCCCTCCATCACATCACCTCCGGCTTGCCGCAGTCAGCTGTTCTGAGTTGTGCTGGAGGGGAGGGGATGGATCTGGGTGGGAAGAGTTGGGGCAGGGGTGGGAAGAGGCGGGGGCTTGGAGAAGGGGTGGGGGCGGGGCTTTGGGCGCAGTGGGAGGTTGAGCAGCCCGGGGGAATCCGGTGCCTGTGGTCTTGCCTGTTATTTTGCTAACAAATGCTCCAGGATAGGAGCTGCCCCTTTCTAGGTGTGAATACAGAACCCAGTGCAGTCTCTGTTGGAGCCTCTAGGTGCTACCATAATATGATTAATTATAATATGTAATTACTCATGCAATGTTGCTGTGGAAGCAAGTGGAACGTCTGCCAGAATGATGATAGTTTTGTCCCTTGCCTTGTCCGGCCTGGCTGGTAAATAACCCAAGTGATGGGAGAAGGGAAGGTAGCTGCAGTGTGGGGAGTTTGAGGATGGAAGGGTACATGTGTTGTAAGAGATAAAGCAATGTCCTTGCAGATTCCTCCCCAGCTCAGGCAGCAAGTTAAGAATTAATTTCAGCCTCAGAATTGAAGGGAATACTCTATAGTCAGGATCTAGAAGCTTTGGGCCAAATCACTTGGCTCTAAATCTGGAATAACTGCAGATCCCATTGGAATCAGTGGAGTCACTCCAGATTCAGAAAAGAGCAGAATGTGGCCCTCTGGCTGTATGATCACATCTGATGCATTGTAGCCCTGCCCCTGCCAACAGTTCCCTACACAGCCTGGGACCAACGTCTGGCAGGGAATGGTGTGTGACCCACCTTGACGAGCAGTCACTGGTGTGCAGCAGTCTGATCCCATAGGATTGTTCCATGCCTCAGCCAGAGAGATTGGCCTTGGGTGGCATGTTTTACAAGGAATATTTCATGCTGTTTCCACAGATAAATTTAACATTTTTTCTTGTAACCCTCTGGATCCTGAGAGACAAACTCTCCTCCCTTAATGAAGATGTGTCCACTCTCAAAGACACCAGGTAGGACAGCACTAAATCTACCAGAACAGGGGTGGGCAAACTTTTTGTCTTGAGGGCCACATCTGGGTGCGGAAATTGCATGCAGGGCCATGAATGTAGGGCTGGGGCAGAGGGTTGGAGTGCGGGATGTGGGAGGGGGTGTGCTGAGCAGGAAGGGGCTCAGGGCAGAGGGTTGGGATGCAGGAGGGAGTGCAGAGTGTGGGAGGGGGCTCAGGGCAGGGGTGCAGGGAAGGGTGCGTAGTGTGGGAGGGGGCTCAGGGAAGGAGGTTGAGGTACGGGGTCCAGGAGGGGTTTGGGGTGCAGGCTCTGGCCCGGTGCCACTTACCTAGGGTGGCAGTGGCACGCAGCAGGGCTCAGGCAGGCTTCCTGCCTGCCTGCCCTGGCCCCGCACCACTCCCGGAAGCGGCTGGCACCACATCCCTGCAGCCCCGGGGAGGCAGGGGGCACCCTGCGCTGCCCTCGCCTGCGGGTACTCCCACTGGACGTGGTTCCTTGTTCTGGCCAATGTGAGCTGTGGGAGAGGGGCGGGGGGCAGTGCCTGCAGGTGTGGGCAGCATGCGGAGACCTCTGCTCTCCCCTTCCTCCAGGGGCTTCAGGAACATGGTGCCGGCTGCTTCTGGGAGCAGTGCAGGGCCTGCCGCACCACGGGCGTGGCAATCCCATGGGCCGGATCCAAAGCCCTGATGGGCTGGATCTGGCCCATGGGCCATAGTTTGCCCACCCCTGTATTAGAAGAGTCCAGTGAGCCTCCTGTATGGGAATTCCTGTGGGATTCTACACAGATTACTGCCACCATACAGCTGAGCACATGCCACTGTAGGGTTTCCAGGTTATCTTGCGACCTTCTGCTTGATGAGAGAGTAACAGTCTCACTGCCCAAGGAACTGATAAACCCCAAGTCACATCAGCAGTCCCTTACTCGTGAGTCCTAAAGTTGTCCATGGGACCATCTGCCAAAATAAGGACAATTTGCATGAATAAGGGTATGCTGTATTGGACCTTAAATTAGACACAGCACAGCCAGGGTTGAATTGAAGGGTCAGGTTAGGAGAGAGGAGAGGTCTATGGCAATAGAGGATAATCATGGGAGATACTTTTCTGCCATGTGCATCATGTTGGTCCCTGGATGGATATTGAGATGACAGATGCAGTCTGTTCCAAAGCCCGCTGAAGTCAGTGGAAGTAATGGTACGGAAGAGACTGCTAGATCAGTGGGGCTCTTGCAGTAAGTCCTGCGGCACATTCAGATTGTGGCATGCAAATGGTCTTTAAAGCAGCTCATTATGAAATCTGTTTGTTTGGGAGGAACAAGATCAGGGCTGCCAACTGGGAGTGCTGGATGGAGACATGAGAGGGGAAAAAGATTTTGGAACCAGATCAGAATGTTGAGGCTTCAGAGAGCCATGGTGTTACTTACTGCATGTGCCTAGAGCTGTGTAAGGAGAAATGCAAGTCTGTGCTGATATTCAGAGCTGGGCCATGTGCTACTTAGGGAGGAAACTCATCTCTTTTCCGTGGGGCTGTGGATACTGTCGAGGTAAAGTGCCATCCATTGAGGAGGGGAAGATGTGTGTGTGGGAAGATGGTTGGGCACGATATTGTATTTCGGATTCATAGGCATATGTTGCCATTGTGTTCATCTTGACAGTAACCCTAAGACACACTAAAGCGGGTGCCAGCTGTTTTCCCCCACACTGCCCTGAGCCACCTGACTCAGTCACTCACCACAGGGTCGTTATAACAGGATCTCTCCGTCTGCCTTTATCCAGACTACTGACTTTTAAAGCTATCGCCCAGCTATTCATTCTGGGCTGCACATGGAGTCTTGGTCTCTTCCAAGTCAACTCAGCAAAAATGGTCATGGCGTATTTATTCACCATTGTCAACAGCCTGCAGGGAGCCTTCATCTTCCTGGTGCACTGTCTCCTCAATCGCCAGGTAATGCCCATGGCGCGTCATCAGCCACCCAGTGACTTCACGGGCTTAGCAGTGGCCTGGTCTGAGGGTGTTAGTTACATGATGTAGTGACCATGTCCCTTATTCTCCAGGTGAGAGAGGAGTACAGGAGATGGATTAAAAGCACAAGAAAACCCAGCCCCACAACTCAAACGTTTAGTCCGTCCGGGTCCACTGTCACTATCAGCACCAAGATGGTAAGAGATCCTCTATTCCGTTCCAATACCAGCATCCAAAAGTCGCATCCATCTGGGTCTGTTGTAGCTCCTGAGGTGCCTTGTCCTCTGAGTGACACATGCTTGTTTTAATACATCTGAGAACGGCATTGGGAGTCTTAGTGAGATTCAATTTCATCCAAATCAAGGGGGAATCCCAGGTCTCCTAGAACCCAGCACAGATCTCCTCCTTTCTTGCGCACCTCCAGGTTCACTTTCCTTTGCTTCTTTGCAGGCTCCATACATCACTCACTCTGGAATGCACTCGGAAGGTGTTGGCTTTGACACAAATTCAGGTAATTATCCAATTGTGGAAGCTTGCAAATCAAAACCTGGGTGGAAATCTTGTCAGTGCAGATGGGCCATACCCAACGAAGAGTTAGCACTGGATGGAATTTCCTCTGGCTCCGTTACCTCTACTGGGAAAGAATCCAGAAGCTTTCTCTGGAGGGAAAAGTGGAGCCTTATGTCTGGAAAAACCTCCCTGGTTCAGTCCCAGCACGAGAGGCCACAACCTTTGTCTGCAAGTGGACATTTCTGGTTTATTTAGAGCAGCCTCTATTGACTGCTACTTTATGGCTTACCTGTGCATGGGTGGGGGAAGGGAGCGGGCTTTGTCTACATTTGTTTAATTATTTTCCTGTACGTGATGTCACTTCTGTGGAGCGTTGCTGAATTTTGCAGAGTCTGCACTATTCTTGAATGAGGACCCAGTCCTGATCCCATTGAAGTTGACTGGAGTTTTCCCATGGGATTGGCACTCAATGTATATTTGTTTTGCTGGCAGTGAATTGCGGAGAGCCCTCCACTTCATCTCTGTGAAACAGTCACCTCTCCAACCACCGATGTTTATCATACAGCCGGCTTTGCTGTGCCAGTGGGGCAGGTGCTTCAGCCGCCATTCTGCATCGCAACTACATACAAAACCTGGAAGGGGAAGCGGGATTGGACCAAATCCTCTCTCTGATCCAAATCCACAACGTCTACTGAATTCAAAGGCCACCCTACGGTTGTAGCTGGGTGTCTCGCCCACATTTAAAGGGCCAGATCCCAGGTCAGAGAGCAGTTATTTCCCGGGGAAAGCACACCATGCGGGTTGCGGGGGGCAATTTGCAAAGCCGCCACGTGTTATGTGTGTGAGCTAGCTCTGCTGTTTCACTGTAATGTGTAAATAATAAAATAACCTGCTTATGGACCTTGGCTGCTTCTTTGGTTTGAGGGTTTCCTATCACGGTCGGCCTGTCCTGGAAACCTAGGGCCCAATTCTAAAGCCTCTTTATGCCAATCTGGCAGTGTAAAGGAGCTTTAACGTGGGCAGAAATGGCCCTGTGATTAACCCTTCTGTGCAGGAGTCCTTCCTGGCTGCTGTAGAGCTGGCGAAAATCTGTACATTAGCCCTGCTCCCAGCCCTGGCATGGGGGTTGTGACTGCTAGGGTGGAGGTGCTGCTGAGGGCATGGCTGAAGCACACTGCTTCATGGCTATTGTTGTTGAGTATTAATAGTTTTATATGTGATTTTCTGATTTCATAGGTATAGATATCCCCTTTTAGGCCCCAAACCAAGCCAGCAGAAAGCTATATAGGATCTCGAGCACAAAGGCAAGCTAATTAAAACTATCCTCCCTGTATCTCTATGTGAAAAGTTACAAGGACAACTTGCTAATTGCACTAGCACATCCACAGACAAAGAGTCTGTTCGAGGAGGTGATAAGAGCTCTTGTAACAACTGTGCTCTGGAATTGGTCTTGCAGAACCCCCCATACCCTCCTTCGTTTATTGCCCTGCTTGTTTTCTACTACTGTATCAGAGAAGTTAAATAGATTGATGGGAGTCTATCACATCTGAAAAATAAAATTGTAAAATAAGGATATCAAGGAAGAGGAGGTAGTAAAACAAAAGTGCAAGATGTGACTTAAAGATAAAGAATGAATGTGAATAAATGCATGTGATGCAAATAAATAATTAGCAAATCAAAGGTGCCAGCCTAAGAGTTATAACTGTGATATCCCATGGCCAAAGAATGCGTAGAGCGGAGATAACCGGATGACCCCGCTTGGCAAGCCGGAATCCACCCAAGTGCCCCCCCAACCCTGATGGAGGGCTGAAGACTCGAAGAACAAGATAACACTCAACCATCATCTGCTGATTGATTATCACTTCAAACAAACATCAGCATGATGAAGCAATTCCCCTAGACTTGTATAAGGACAAAATCCTATAAGAACAGAACCAAAAACTCAGGGACTTTGAGTCTGGTTCTGCAACCACCCTTCAGGATCATTGGATGCACATCTGACAACAACTCGGCTCCACCCTTGTGTCCAGGCTACCTGGCCAGTAACTTGACATGAGCAACCTCTAGGCAGTGTGACAGACCCAGACCAGAGGGGTACAGGAGTCTGGTAGAGGGCAAATATACTGGTCACTGGATGAGTAGTTTTCTGTTCCCTGAGTGACCAGAGCAGGGGATGCATTAGAGTAATCAGGAACCTGCTAGAACCAGTTAAGGCAGGCAGCTAATTAGGACACCTGGAGCCAATTAAGATGAAGCTGCTAGAATCAATTAAGGCAGGCTAATCAGGGCACCTGGGTTTTAAAAGGAGCTCACTTCAGTTTGTGGGGAGAGTGTGAGGAGCTGGGAGCAAGAGGGGCAAGGAGCTGAGAGTGAGAGGGTGTGCTGCTGGAGGACTGATGAGTACAAGCGTTATCAGACACCAGGAGGAAGGTCCTGTGGTGAGAATAAGGAAGGTGTTTGGAGGAGGCCATGGGGAAATAGCCCAGGGAGCTGTAGCTGTCATGCAGCTGTTACAGGAGGCACTATAGACAGCTGCAGTCCACAGGGCCCTGGGCTGGAACCAGGAGTAGAGGGCAGGCCCGGGTTCCCCCCCAAACCTCCCAATTGACCTGGACTGTGGGTTCTTCCAGAGGGGAAGGTCTCTGGGCTGTTCCCCAACCCACATGGTGAATCTCTGAGGCAAGAAAATCCGCCAATAAGCACAGGACCCACCAAGATAGACGAGGAACTTTGTCACAGCAGGTAACTATAACAACTTCAGTTTGCAGACGGTGTGTGTATGTGTGCATGTATGGATAGAGGGTTGTCTTTATAAATGATTGTATTTTGCTTCCTTTCATAAATGAACTATTGTTTTGTATTAACAATAAATGCGGCGCTTTTGCCTTATCCCTCTTACAAGGTCCTGTTGGTCTTTATTGGTATAACATTGTCTGCTTCCCAAGGCCCAGAAAATGCACTAGTTTACACCAGCTGAGGACCTGGCCTGTAATCGATTTTCAGCTCCAGCGCTGTCACTGCACCAGTAAATGCTCTTCCACTTTTTTTGTTTTCAAACCGTGCTTTCCCCACAAAACTATGAAATTCGCTGATGTCATGTTTCCGTAATAAACTACTCCAAACTGAGAGCAGTGACGGTGTCAGCCCACTTCTGTTCACCAGTATTTATTTATATTATCTTGGCACATACAGTCCCACTATGCTTGGTACTATACATACACACAGTAAGAGGCACTCCCTCTCCCAAAGAGCTTACAAGCTAAGTAGATGAGATGAATAGAAGGTGGGAGAGCAAAAAGATTATTACCCCTTGTGATAAATGAAAGGGGGAGGGTAGCTCCCTTTTATGGGCACCCAGCCAGCCAGGTGCTATAAAATCCCTCTTAGAATCATAGAATATCAGGGTTGGAAGGGACCTCAGGAGGTCATCTAGTCTAAACCCCAGCTCAAAGCAAGACCAATCCCATTGAGAACTGTCTAGATCCATCCTCTTCAAGTCGTTGAAAGCAGCTATCAAATCCCCCCTCATTCTTCTCTTCTGCAGACTAAACTATCCCAGTTCCCTCAGCCTCTCCTCATAAGTCATGTGCTCCAGACTCCTAATCATTTTTGTTGCCCTCTACTGGACTCTTTCCAATTTTTCCACATCCGTCTTGTAGTGTGGGGCCCAAAACTGGACACAGTACTCCATATGAGGCCTCACCTCACCAGTGTTGAATCGAAAGGAATGATCATGTCCCTCGATCCGCTGGCAATGCCCCTACTTATACAGCCCAAAATCCCATTAGCCTTCTTGGCAACAAGGGCAAACTGACTCATATCCAGCTTCTTGTCCACTGTAACCCCAGGTCCTTTTCCGCAGAACTGGTGCCTAGTCATTTGGTCCCTAGTCTGTAGCAATGCATGGGATTCTTTCTTCCTAAGTGCAGGACTCTGCACTTTTCCAGGTTGAACCTGATCAGATTTCTTTTGGCCCAATCCTCTAATGTGTCGAGGTCCCTCTGCATCCTATCCCTACCCTCCAGCGCATCTACCACTCCTCCCAGTTTAGTGTCATCTGCAAACTTGCTGAGGGTGCAGTCCATGCCACCCTCCAGATCATTAGTGCCTCTCTATGCTAAAGTAAGGAATGTCAGATTCTGTAGGCCAGGTAGCTAATACATTCTTACCTTGTTTTGAAAAGGCTGCCTGGCATTACTGCAAATACTCACTGAGAGCATTGTTCCCTGAAGGAGTAAAGAACAAACCTCCCACTGGAGTCTGGCTCTGCTGGACTTACTACAGGGAGCCATGGAAAATGACTGGGATTGCTGGCACCCAAAGGCCTAGTTTTGGAGGCCACGGATCTGCCCCCATGGAACTATGTAGGTCCTTGGGGCCCAGCACCCTACAGGGATCTCTCCAAAGGGACTGGTTACAGGCTGCTGCATAGACCAGACCCTGTGAATCCATGACACCCTGCCCCAGGGCATTGAGAAGCCACTCAGACTCCAGACTCCCAGATGCCTCCTACAGGGCATCAAAGGATGAGACTAGAATAGAAAAAATCAGTGCCAGGATAAATCCAGGGTAACTCCAATAAAAGTAAACCAATGGAGTCATTCCAAATTTACACCAGTGTAACTGAGATTAGGGTCAGACTCATACAAAGGTGCTTAGACTCCTTTATTTAGTAATCTCTCTCTCTCTCTGTTGTTTATTGCCATATCTTAGATTTTAAACAAGTTTTATTCATCTTCTCTCAAGTGTTTTTCCTCCTTGGACTGTTCTGGTTTCTAACACCAGCAAGTGCCCAGAGGAGAAACAGAACTGGTAAGTTCTCCGGTTAGTGAAAGATAATGCCATGTGTAAAGTTTCTGTGCCCATAATAAGTGAGTCCCATATAGAGTGTCTGCAATGAAGCTGGTATTGGCTTGGCAGCTCTCAGCAGCATTATCTGGACTCTAATGTGGGGGTTCGTTGCATCTGGGTCATGAGGAGTAGCGGAATGCCCAAAGGGGTGGATACACCTCAGGTTCTAAACAGGCCGTGAAGGGAAATCTCAAACTTTTGAGAAGAGGAAAGATTGGGTGTCAGGGATAATTCCTCCTTCTCTGTGTTCCTTTATTCATTCACTCCCTCTTTCTCCCTCTGTCACTCCTTAGGGTATTCTAGTTTTAGTCAGCTCATACTCTGTCCCATGGCGGAGAAGAACCTCTTTCTGCTGCCATGTCCCACTGAGAGGTCTTTTAATAGTGTCAATAGGCCATACTGAAAAGCCAGAGGTGGGCCCAGAAAGTGTTAGCTGGAGATTTCCTATACTGGACTGCAGTTCCTGGAGGTCTGTCAGAAAGGAGCGAGGGAGAATGAAGTAGCAGTAACTCTGGGTCTGTCCTTTTGACAGTTTCCCCTTTAAGAAGCTGTTAGTATTACAGGATTGCAAATGAAAATTGAGATCACGATCAATTTCATGTAGAAACTAGAAGCACTGGGAAATCATAAAAATGGAGCTAAATCCTGAGAGGCATTGAGGACCGGCCGCCAGGGCCAGCCCTAGATTAAATGGCATGCCCCCACCCCTCCAATTGTTAAACTTTTAAATACCTTATTTTTTATTGCATTTGTAGCCCATTTCATTACTTTTATGCATGATTTGTATGCATGATTTATCCCTGTCTCATAAGACTAGCTGGTGATACTAGGGTTGCCAGGCGTTTGGTTTTTGACTGGAACGCCCAGTCTAAAAGGGACCCTGGCGGCTCTCCGCAGCACCGCTGACCGGGCTATTAAAAGTTCGGTTGGCACCAAAGTGGGGCTAAGGCAGGCTCCCTGCCTGCCCTGGCTCTGCGCAGCTCCCCGGAAGCAGCCAACATATCCGGCCCCTAGATGCAGTGGCGATCAGCGAAGCTCTGAGTGCTGCCACCACTCCCAGCACCAGCTCCACAGCTCCCATTGGCCGGGAACTGTGGCTGATGGGAGCTCTGGGGGTGGCAGCTGCGGGAATCGTGCAAAGCCACCTGGCTGCATCTCTGCCTAGGGCCCGAACATTCCGTCCACTTCCGGGAGCTGCTCGGAGCCAGGGCAGGCAGAAACTGGGAGCTCAGGCACCAATGGGGAGCTGCCTGAGGTAAGTGCCTCCCAGCCAGAGCCCCCACGCTGAACCCCCTATCCCAGGTTTTACCTATCCTATCCTGTACCCTATCCTGTACCCAAGCCCCCTGCCCCAGCCCGCATCCCCTTTTGCACCCCTATGTCCTGCTCCAGCCCTGATCCTTCTCCTTCACTCCAAACCCTTTGGTGCCAGCCTGGAGCAGGCCAGGAAGAGGTAGTGTAGGAAGCCAGCAATGACAGCACACACCACCTGGTGGAGACAGAGAGCCCAGGGACACTGCGGGGAAATGCTGAGTATGGGGGAGACCTGCCTGGGGGGGTCACACCGGGATTCTTGTTAGCACAGCCCTCCAATTATAGCGCTCCGTGACCCAGAGATGGCAGGTTCCTCGGTCTATGGAAGGTCCTGCGGCTGCACATTGCTGATGCAGGAAAGGAGCAGCGATTAGTGGTTAGAGCACAGGAGCAGGGCTCAGGGGATCCTGGTTCTGTTCCCAGCCCTGCCACAGATTCTCTGGCTGATAGTGGGCACGTTACTTAGTCTCCCTATGCCTCAATTCCTCTCCTGTGACATAGGGATAGAACAGGCCACACTCCTGGGGATGCAGAGGCTGAGGCCAACTGTGCCTAGTGTGAAGAGGCCTAACAGGGGATGGAAACATCCCCCCCGGGAACCTCCCTGTGTCCTGCACAGCTCAGAATCCAGGGAGAACAAGGGGTACAAAGCCACACGCCCCAGCCCTGCTGTGAATGGAGGAACAGAGTAGGGGAGAATCAGGCCGTACCTGACTGCGGGTGCGGGTCACCGGGGTGAGGAAGATCAGGTCGGCCAGGAAGAGGCAGAGGCAAAGCTGCAGGTGGAGGGAGGTGTTGACGTTGCAGATGGAACAGCACAGGAGGAAGGTGAGGATGGTGAGGAAGAGGCACAGCAGGGAAAGGCTCATTCCCACATAGGTGATGACAGTCAGTAGGTTACTCTCCTGTACCACAGCAAAGGAAGAATCACCAGTGACCCCAGTCCAGCCCCCTCAGCCCTGAGATCCTGAGGTTCCTACTCAGACTTTGCCCCACCAAAGCCACCAATGGCTCAGGGTCCAGCCCTTTGAGCTGAGTCTGAGAGTGAGACACCTCCACTGCGGTGGGACTCATAAGGAGAGCGAAGCTGGGGAGACGGTCACAGCTGCAGGTGGTGTGAGTGCTCTTTGTGTGCAGAGCGGTGTAGCCAGCTGGAGACCAGGTGCCTTTCCCAGCGATGAATTTCCAGTGGATGCAGAGAGCCTCTTCCTTGGCTGTCTCTGCCTGGAAACACAATAGCACCATCATCATCCTCACAAGATCACTGTTGTTTCTGTTATTGTGTGTATATCCCATGCAGTAACAAACCCAAAGGCACGTAGTGCCCCATGGCTCTCCCCATGCAGCACCCAGTGCCCATGGGTCATTTTATGAAGACAGTGGAGAGAGAACTTAGAGCTCAGAGCTACCTGAGAGCCCTTGTTATCTAGCAGCACTACAGGGCATGTGGCACAAGGCTGAGCTGTTCTCATTCCATCCAACAGAGTGCAGAGAACATAAGAACATATAACATAAGAACATAAGAAAGGCCGTACCAGGTCAGACCAAAGGTCCATCTAGCCCAGTATCTTGTCTACCGACAGTGGCCAATGCCAGGTGCCCCAGAGGGAGTGAACCTAATAGACAATGATCAAGTGATCTCTCTCCTGCCATCCATCTTCATCCTCTGACAGACAGAGGCTAGGGACACCATTCCTTACCCGTCCTGGCTAATAGCCATTAATGGACTTAATCACCATGAATTTATCCAGTTCTCTTTTAAACTCTGTTATAGTCCTAGCCTTCACAACCTCCTCAGGTAAGGAGTTCCACAAGTTGACTGTGCGCTGCGTGAAGAAGAACTTCCTTTTATTTGTTTTAAACCTGCTGCCTATTAATTTCATTTGATGACCCCTAGTTCTTGTATTATGGGAATAAGTAAATTCCAGGAGCGGCGAACAGCAGAGGCTAACAGCAGGAGTTTGCCTGGGAGCTGTCCAAGAGGAGGTACGCTAAGTGCTGCATTAGGGGGGCTGTGTTGGTGAGTATCTGAGTGCCTGCTGCTGGGACAGTTGGTCAGTTTGACCGTGTGCTTGATTGCTTGCTTGTTTGTTTGAAAAGTGTGAATTGGGAGTGCTTTGTTCCAGGTGGGCCTTGAGTGGGCCTGACTGGTATATAAGGGCAGTCAGCAGCGAACCAGCTGAGCGGCGAACAGCAGAGGCTAACAGCAGGAGTTTGCCTGGGAGTTTGCGTGGGGAGAGCGCACTGAGGCTTTCATCTGCAGGTTTCTCCGAGTAGTTCCTGCAACAGTTGAGGAAGCTCCTAAGAGGACGGTGATATGGAAGGTGAGCGATCAGCTGTTGTAACCTGCACAGGTTGTGCCATGTTTGTCTTTCTTCCGCAGGACAGAAGTGACTTTGTCTGTACAAAGTGCAAGCTGGTCTCCATATTGGAGGAGAAGGTTCGAGGGCTGGAGAAACAAGTATCGACTCTGCGTTGCATAAGGGAAAATGAAGATTTCCTGGACAGACGTCAGGAGATGCTTCTACGGCCACAATGTTCTGAAGATTCAGAGCAGGCGCAGCAGGGACAGAAGGATTGTGAGGAGGTTTGGCAGCATGTGACCTCCAGAAGAAGAAAGAGGAGCGTCCATGCACCAGCAATGGAGATACAGGTGAGCAATCGTTTCCATGTTCTCTCTACAGGTGCTAATGCGGAGAGTGGACTAGATGGCCCATCTGAGGGAAGGGAGCAGAAGGAGACTCCACCGATTGGAAGGCAAAAGATGCACTGTCCTAGGGATGCGGGTTCCACGACCACCACTCCCAAGAGGAGGAGGAGGGTGGTGGTGTTCGGGGACTCCCTCCTCAGGGGGACTGAGTCATCTATCTGCCGCCCTGACCGGGAAAACCGAGAGGTCTGCTGCTTGCCAGGAGCTAGGATACACGATGTGACGGAGAGACTGCCGAGACTCATCAAGCCCTCGGATCGCTACCCCTTCCTGCTTCTCCACGTGGGCACCAATGATACTGCCAAGAATGACCTTGAGCGGATCACTGCAGACTACGTGGCTCTGGGAAGAAGGATAAAGGAGTTTGAGGCGCAAGTGGTGTTCTCGTCCATCCTCCCTGTGCAAGGAAAAGGCCGGGGTAGAGACCGTCGAATCGTGGAAGTCAACGAATGGCTACGCAGGTGGTGTCGGAGAGAAGGCTTTGGATTCTTCGACCATGGGATGGTGTTCCAAGAAGAAGGAGTGCTAGGCAGAGACGGGCTCCACCTAACGAAGAGAGGGAAGAGCATCTTCGCCAGCAGGCTGGCTAACCTAGTGAGGAGGGCTTTAAACTAGGTTCACCGGGGGAAGGAGACCAAAGCCCTGAGGTAAGTGGGGAAATGGGATCCTGGGAGGAAGCACAAGCAGGAGAGCGCAAGAGGGGAGGACTCCTGTCTCATGCTGAGAAAGAGGGACGATCATTGAGTTATCTTAAGTGCCTATACACAAATGCAAGAAGCCTGGGAAACAAGCAGGGAGAACTGGAAGTCCTGGCACAGTCAGGGAACTATGATGTGATTGGAATAACAGAGACTTGGTGGGATAACTCACATGACTGGAGTACTGTCATGGATGGATATAAACTGTTCAGGAAGGACAGGCAGGGCAGAAAAGGTGGGGGAGTTGCATTGTATGTAAGAGAGGAGTATGACTGCTCAGAGCTCCGGTATGATACTGCAGAAAAACCTGAGTGTCTCTGGATAAAGTTGAGAAGTGGGAGCAACAAGGGTGATGTCGTGGTTGGAGTCTGCTATAGACCACCAGACCAGGGGGATGAGGTGGATGAGGCTTTCTTCTGGCAACTAGCAGAAGTTGCTAGATCGCAGGCCCTGGTTCTCATGGGAGACTTTAATCACCCTGATATCTGTTGGGAGAGCAATACGGCGGTGCACAGGCAATCCAGGAAATTTTTGGAAAGCGTAGGGGACAATTTCCTGGTGCAAGTGCTGGAGGAACCAACTAGGGGCAAAGCTTTTCTTGACCTGCTGCTCACAAACAGGGAAGAACTAGTAGGGGAAGCAAAAGTGGATGGGAACCTGGGAGGCAGTGACCATGAGATGGTCGAGTTCAGGATCCTGACACAAGGAAGAAAGGAGAGCAGCAGAATACGGACCCTGGACTTCAGAAAAGCAGACTTTGACTCCCTCAGGGAACAGATGGGCAGGATCCCCTGGGAGAATAACATGAAGGGCAAAGGGGTCCAGGAGAGCTGGCTGTATTTTAAAGAATCCTTATTGCGGTTGCAGGAACAAACCATCCCGATGTGTAGAAAGAATAGTAAATATGGCAGGCGACCAGCTTGGCTAAACAGTGAAATCCTTGCTGATCTTAAACGCAAAAAAGAGGCTTATAAGAAGTGGAAGATTGGACAAATGACCAGGGAGGAGTATAAAAATATTGCTCAGGCGTGCAGGAGTGAAATCAGGAAGGCCAAATCACACTTGGAGTTGCAGTTAGCAAGAGATGTTAAGAGTAACAAGAAGGGTTTCTTCAGGTATGTTAGCAACAAGAAGAAAATCAAGGAAAGTGTGGGCCCCTTACTGAATGAGGGAGGCAACCTAGTGACCGAGGATGTGGAAAAAGCTAATGTACTCAATGATTTTTTTGCCTCTGTCTTCACGTACAAGGTCAGCTCCCAGATTGCTGCACTGGGCAGTACAGCATGGGGAGAAGGTGACCAGCCCTCTGTGGAGAAAGAAGTGGTTCGGGACTATTTAGAAAAACTGGACGTGCACAAGTCCATGGGGCCGGATGCGCTGCATCCGAGGGTGCTAAAGGAGTTGGCGGGTGAGATTGCAGAGCCATTAGCCATTATTTTTGAAAACTCATGGCGATCGGGGGAGGTCCCAGATGACTGGAAAAAGGCTAATGTAGTGCCCATCTTTAAAAAAGGGAAGAAGGAGGATCCGGGGAACTACAGGCCAGTCAGCCTCACCTCAGTCCCTGGAAAAATTATGGAGCAGGTCCTCAAGGAATCAATTATGAAACATTTAGAGGAAAGGAAAGTGATCAGGAACAGTCAGCATGGATTCACGAAGGGGAAGTCGTGCCTGACTAACCTAATTGCCTTCTATGATGAGATAACTGGCTCTGTGGATGAGGGGAAAGCAGTGGATGTGTTATTTCTTGACTTTAGCAAAGCTTTTGATACTGTCTCCCACAGTATTCTTACCACCAAGTTAAAGAAGTATGGGCTGGATGAATGGACTGTAAGGTGGATAGAAAGCTGGCTAGATCGTCGGGCTCAACGGGTAGTGATCAATGGCTCCATGTCTAGTTGGCAGCCGGTTTCAAGTGGAGTGCCCCAAGGGTCGGTCCTGGGGCCGGTTTTGTTTAATATCTTTATTAATGATCTGGAGGATGGTGTGGACTGCACTCTCAGCAAGTTTGCAGATGACACTAAACTAGGAGGCGTGGTAGATACACTAGAGGGTAGGGATCGGATACAGAGGGACCTAGACAAATTAGAGGATTGGGCAGAAAAAAAACTGATGAGGTTCAACAAGGACAAGTGCAGAGTCCTGCACTTAGGACGGAAGAATCCCATGCACTGCTACAGACTAGGGACCGAATGGCTAGGTAGCAGTTCTGCAGAAAAGGACCTAGGGGTCACAGTGGACGAGAAGCTGGATATGAGTCAACAGTGTGCTCTTGTTGCCAAGAAGGCTAACGGCATTTTGGGCTGTATAAGTAGGGGCATTGCCAGCAGATCGAGGAACGTGATCGTTCCCCTTTATTCGACATTGGTGAGGCCTCATCTGGAATACTGTGTCCAGTTTTGGGCCCCACACTACAAGAAGGATGTGGAAAAATTGGAAAGAGTCCAGCGGAGGGCAACAAAAATGATTAGGGGTCTGGAGCATATGACTTATGAGGAGAGGCTGAGAGAACTGGGATTGTTTAGTCTCCAGAAGAGAAGAATGAGGGGGGATTTGATAGCAGCCTTCAACTACCTGAAGGGGGGTTCCAAAGAGGATGGAGCTCGGCTGTTCTCAGTGGTGGCAGATGACAGAACAAGGAGCAATGGTCTCAAGTTGTGGTGGGGGAAGTCCAGGTTGGATATCAGGAAAAACTATTTCACTAGGAGGGTGGTGAAACACTGGAATGCGTTACCTAGGGAGGTGGTGGATTCTCCTTCCTTGGAGGTTTTTAAGGCCCGGCTTGACAAAGCCCTGGCTGGGATGATTTAGCTGGGAATTGGTCCTGCTTTGAGCAGGGGGTTGGACTAGATGACCTCTTGAGGTCCCTTCCAACTCTGATATTCTATGATTCTATGATTCTATGATAAATAACTTTTCTTTATCCACTTTCTCCACATCACTCATGATTTTATATACCTCTATCATATCCACCCTTAGTCTCCTCTTTTCCAAGCTGAAGAGTCCTAGCCTCTTTAATCTCTCCTCATATGGGACCCGTTCCAAACCCTTAATCATTTTAGTTGCCCTTTTCTGAACCTTTTCTAGTGCCAGTATATATTTTTTTGAGATGAGGAGACCACATCTGTACGCAGTATTCGAGATGAGGGCGTACCATCGATTTATATAAAGGCAATAATATATTGTCAGTCTTATTCTCTATCCCCTTTTTAATGATTCCTAACATCCTGTTTGCTTTTTTGACCGCCTCTGCACACAGCGTGGACATTTTCAGAGAACTATCCACGATGACTCCAAGATCTTTTTCCTGACTTCTTGTAGCTAAATTAGCCCCCATCATATTGTATGTATAGTTGGGGTTATTTTTTCCAGTGTGCATTACTTTACATTTATCCACATTCAATTTCATTTGCCATTTTGTTGCCCAATCACTTAGTTTTGTGAGATCTTTTTGAAGTTCTTCACAGTCTGCTTTGGTCTTAACTTTCATTAGCAGTTTAGTATCATCTGCAAACTTTGCCACCTCACTGTTTACCCCTTTCTCCAGATCATTTATGAATAAGTTGAATAGGATCGGTCCGAGGACTGACCCTTGGGGAACACCACTAGTTACCCCTCTCCATTCTGAGAATTTACCATTTATTCCTACCCTTTGTTCCCTGTCTTTTAACCAGTTCTCAGTCCATGAAAGGACCTTCCCTTTTATCCCATGGCAGCTTAATTTACATAAGAGCCTTTGGTGAGGGACCTTGTCAAAGGCTTTCTGGAAATCTAAGTACACTATGTCCACTGGATCCCCCTTGTCCACATGGTTGTTGACCCCTTCAAAGAATTCTAATAGATTAGTAAGACACGATTTCCCTTTACAGAAACCATGTTGACTATTGCTCAACAGTTTATGTTTTTCTATGTGTCGGACAATTTTATTCTTAACTATTGTTTCGATTAATTTGCCCGGTACCAACATTAGACTTACCGGTCTGTAATTGCCGGGATCACCTCTAGAGCCCTTTTTAAATATTGACGTTACATTAGCTAACTTCCAGTCATTGGGTACAGAAGCCGATTTAAAGGACAGGTTACAAACCTTAGTTAACAGTTCCGCAACTTCACATTTGAGTTCTTTCAGAACTCTTGGGTGAATGCCATCTGGTCCCGGTGACTTGTTAATGTTAAGTTTATCAATTAATTCCAAAACCTCCTCTAGTGACATTTCAATCCGTGATAGTTCCTCAGATTTGTCACCTACAAAAGCCGGCTCAGGTTTGTGAATCTCCCTAACATCCTCAGCCGTGAAGACTGAAGCAAAGAATCCATTTAGTTTCTCCGCAATGACTTTATCATCTTTAAGCACTCCTTTTGTATCTCGATCATCAAGGGGCCCCACTGGTTGTTTAGTATGCTTCCTGCTTCTGATGTACTTAAAAAACATTTTGTTATTACTTTGGAGTTTTTGGCTAGCCGTTCTTCAAACTCCTCTTTGGCTTTTCTTATTATATTCTTGCACTTAATTTGGCAGCGTTTATGCTCCTTTCTATTTGCCTCACTAGGATTTGACTTCCACTTTTTAAAGGAAGTCTTTTTATCTCTCACTGCTTCTTTTACATGGTTGTTAAGCCACAGTGGCTCTTTTTTAGTTCTTTTACTGTGTTTCTTAATTTGGGGTATACATTGAAGTTGGGCCTCTATTATGGTATCTTTAAAAAGCGCCCATGCAGCTTGCAGGGATTTCACTTTAGTCACTGTACCTTTTAACTTCTGTTTAATTAACCCCCTCATTTTTGCGTAGTTCCCCCTTTTGAAATTAAATGCCACAGTGTTGGGCTGTTGAGATGTTCTTCCCACCACCGGGATGTTGAACGCTATTGTATTATGGTCACTATTTCCAAGCGGTCCTGCTATAGTTACCTCTTGGACCAGCTCCTGCGCTCCACTCAGGACTAAATCTAGAGTTGCCTCTCCCCTTGTGGGTTCCCGTACCAGCTGCTCCATGAAGCAGTCATTTAAAGTATCGAGAAATTTTATCTCTGCATTTCGTCCTGAAGTGAAATGTTCCCAGTCAATATGGGGATAATTGAAATCCCCCACTCTTATTGAGTTCTTAATTTTGATAGCCTCTCTAATTTCCCTTAGCATTTCATCATCACTATCACCGTCCTGGTCAGGTGGTCGATAATAGATCCCTAATGTTATATTCTTATTAGAGCATGAAATTTCTATCCATAGAGATTCTATGGAACATGTGGATTTGCTTAAAATTTTTACTTCATTTGATTGTACATTTTCTTTCACATATAGTGCCACTCCCCCCCCCCCCCCGCACGACCTGTTCTGTCCTTCCGATATATTTTGTACCCCGGAATGATTGTGTCCCATTGATTGCTCTCAGTCCACCATCCACCAGGTTTCTGTGATGCCTATTATATCAATATCCTCCTTTATCACAAGGCACTCTAGTTCACCCATCTTATTATTTAGACTTCTAGCATTTGTGTACAAACACTTTAAAAACTTGTCACTGTTTATTTGTCTGCCCTTTTCTGATGTATCAGATTCTTTTTTATGTGAATGTTTCTATCATCTGATCTGGCCCCTACTTTATCCTCTTCCATCCTCTGCTCCTGACTATAACCTGGAGATTCTCTATCATTAGACTCTCCCCTAAGAGAGGTCTCTGTCCGAGCCACATGCTCCTCTGCAGAAGTCGGCTTTCCCCCATCTCCTAGTTTAAAAACTGCTCTACAGCCCCCTCAGCTCATTTCTGTATCAAAGAAAGCACTGTTTCATGCTGATTCCCTGAACCCCATGAGCTATAGGAAACTGTTTTCATATTAGTCTGGATCAGGGGTGAGCCAGGCAGAGCTGTTACCCCAGAGCACTTTCCACTGTGAATCATAATCCAGTGTGACACAGTGCGAACCCTCGTAACCTCTCCCAGTAAAACAGCCCCAGTGCATCAGGAATAAGGAGGTCTCTCCGCGTCTCAGACGCAGTGGGAGCCCAGAAAGGCAGCACAATCTAAATGCTCAGTAGGTGAGCCCCAGACAGGAAGCAAAGTGAGGGGATCTCCACACACCTCTGTCATAAACATACAAATAAGGGTAGCATAAAATTCCTCCTGGTCAGCTATATTGAATCTTTACCTGTAAGGGGTTAAGAAGCTCAAATAACCTGGTTGGCACCTGACCAGAAGGACCAATAAGGAAAGAAGATACTTTCAAATCGGGGGAGGGGGGGAGGTTTTGTTGGTGCTCTCTTTGTTTGTTCCCTCTCAAGACAGAGAGAGAGACCAGGCAGGTAAAATGTCTTCTGAAAACATACCTGAAATAATCCATCTAAGCTTACAAAAATTGTAAGTAAGGGCAAGGAAATGCGTTAGATTATCTTTGGTTTTAGCTTGTGAATTTTCCCTGTGCTAAAGAGGTAGTTTTATTCCCATTTTTGTAACTGTGAAACTAAGCCAGAGGTGAACCTTCTGTGTTTCAAATCTTTTAAAGCTTAGGGGGTCTTTCTTGCAGGGCCCCACATCTGTACCTCAGAGTTCAGAGTGTGTGTGGGGGGGAACCCTGGCATGGTGGCAGAGAGGTGGGATCATTTTGAATCAGAAGCACAGACCTCAGGATTTTAAAAGGACATATTTTTTCTTTTGGCTGCTTGAAAACCAGGGAGGTTTTTTTTTTTTTTTTTTTTTAAGACACTTTTTTTTAAGATGAGAGCAGCTGGAGTTTTTTTTCTTTGCCTGAGGGCAGAGTAGTTAAGTTACAGCAAGGGAATTCACAAGTTTTTTTTTTCTAGCTCTCAGTCTAGGCTAGGCTAAGGGAAGGAAGGTTAGCAAAGATGACGGAAAGTGAGGTCCAGAAGAAACTGGAATTAGCCAGATTGAAAGCTGAAGGAAAACAGAAGGAACATGAAAGACAGATAGACTTAAGGAGCTTGGAGTTGGAGGTGGAAGACAGGAAAGAGGCAAAACGCTTGGAGACGGATTCAAAGCACTTGGAGATGGAAATGGAGGCAAAACGCTTGGAGGCAGAGGTGAAACGCTTGCAGACGGAGTTAGAGCTGAAGCGCTTTGAGCTGGAAAGGGCTAAGCTGGGTCTACCAGATAACCCTAACAGTCCTTCTCCAGATACCACTCCCCATTCCAAGAAATTCCCCACATACAAGGTAGGCGATGATACAGAGGCCTTCTTCGAAAATGTAAAAAGGGCCTGCCTTGGCTACAGCATCTCTACAGACCAGTATATGGTGGAGCTGAGGCCGCAGCTCAGTGGACCCTTAGCAGAGGTGGCAGCTGAAATGCCTGAAGAACACATGAACACCTATGAACTTAAAAAAAAACAAAAACCAGAATTAGAATGGGGATAACACCCAAGCATGCCTGTCAGCGGTTCAGAGCCCTGAGGTGAAAACCAGAGGTGGCATTTTCCCGACATGCCTACCACATTGTAAAAATTTGGGATGCCTGGATATCAGGAGTGTTAAATCTCTGGAAGATCTGTCTCTCCTAACACAAATGGAGCAGTTCTTAGAGGGTGTTCCTGAGCAGATAGAAAGGTACATCCTAGATGGGAAGCCCAAAACAGTAATCGAGGCAGGGGAGTTCTCAACCAAATGGGTGGAGGTGGTGGAAAAGAAAAAAAGCTAGTAGCAGTTGGAGCGGATATCAGAAGGGGCAACCCGAGACAACACCCTATCACCGGGGGCAGCCCAAGGCCCCACCTACATCCCAAGGAAAACCCCAAACACCTTATCGTCCCATCACACCTGTCTCCAGCAACCCACCTCACCCCAGTGACCAGTCAGCTGGATGATGTTTTAAATGTAACAAGCTGGGTGCATGTGAAGGCCATCTGCCCCAAGAGCCCCAACAGATTACAGTTCATTACACCGGCTCATACCAAAAGTCTTCAGGCCCAGATGCCTCCCGGATACCCTCAGAGTGAAGGGAAACTGTGAGTGTGGGCAAGAAGAGGGTTATCGTGTGGAGGGACACTGGAGCACAGGTGTCAGCTATCCACCAATCCTTAGTGGACCCCAAATTCATCAACCCAGAAGCCCAAGTAATGAGTCAACCCTTCAAGTCTTAAGTTTCTGATGTCACGTCTGGCCCATGCTGAAGGACAATGGCTTTGTGGGTAAGGCACGGGACTGGGACTCAGGAGATCTGGGTTCAGCTCCTGCCTCGGCTGTTGACTCTGGGTGCCCCAGGCAGATACTGTAATCTCTCTGCACCTCACTTTCCTCTTAATCAAAGCAAGGGTAATCCTCCTTCCTCTATTTGGTTTGCAAACGCTCGAGGAGAAGAAGTGTCTGTGACTCAGTCTTTGGGAGGGCCTAGCACAATGGGGAGCTGATCTTGGCTGGTGCTTCTAGGCATTGCCGTAATACAAATACCAAAGCTTTTAGTCCAGACATTTCCATACTGTTGGTAGAAACACTGAACAAAACACTCAACAAATGAATGATCAGTTCAAAGGTACCTGCAGAGAGAAGTTCCTGCACCTCTTTATGACTCCTGCAAACTCAGGGCTGCAGATAAAGATGGGCACTTGGAGCAACGGAAAGAGAGGCGCAGACATTAGAGCTTTTACATCAGATCAGATTGGGGGGAAAATCCCCTTATCTTCCCAACCGCGAAGGCTGCCCTCTGACTCCATGCCAGTCCTGTGCTGCCAATAGTCTAGTAAGTGCCTGCTGCAAAACTCTTCTCAACTTCCTCCCCCCCCCCCTTTCTCTCCCTCCATTGACACTCTCCTGTCTCCCTTTTCCTGCTCCTGTTCCTTTGGTCCCTCATGTGACCTGGTCTTCTGAATCCTTTCAGATGATCAGAGTGTTTCACAAGGTGGTGGAAGGAATTTAAGGCATACCCCTAGAAATGCAGGAGAGCTGCTGGCCTTGAGCCTGTGTATCAGCGCTAGAGAGTGCTGTATTTGGGAGGGCGGGAGAAACTAATTCTTACCCCATCCTCCTACCACACCTGCAAGCCAGCTTCATATACCTCTTGATATGTTTCCATCTACCCCACAGACAGACCTGCTGGATACAGACACCTCTTCTAGCTGGGGGAGAACTCATCTTTACATGTGGTTTTGTTCTGTACCCAGGTCCCGACCCTAGTGGAAGGTGGAAGGGATGCAACCAGTTTCTCATCCACTGTAATTCCCAGGTCCTTTTCTGCAGAACTGCTGCTTAGCCAGTTGGTCCCCAGCCTGTAGCAGCGCATGGGATTCTTCCTTCCTAAGTGCAGAACTCTGCACTTGTCTTGTTGAACCTCATCAGATTTATTTTGGCCCAATCCTCCAATTTGTCTAGGTCATTCTGGACCCTCTCCCTACCCTCCAGCATATCTACCTTTCCCCCCAACTTAGTGTCATCTGTGAACTTGCTGAGGGTGCAATTAATCCCATCATCCAGATCATTAATAAAGATGTTGACCAAAACTGGCCCCTGGGGCACTCTGCTTGATACCAGCTGCCAACTAGACATGGAACCATTGATCACTATCCATTGAGCCCGACAATATAGCCAGCTTTCTATCCACCTTATAGTCCATTCATCCAATTCATACTTCTTTAACTTGCTGGCATGAATACTGTGGGAGACCACATCAAAAGCTTTCCTAAGTCAAGCTATATCACATCCACCACTTTCCCCATATCCACAGAGCCAGTTATCTCATCATAGAAGGCAATCAAGTTGCTCAGGCATGACTTGCCGTTGGTGAATCCATGTTGACAGTTCCTGATCACCTTCCTCTCCTCCAATTGCTTCAAAATGGATTCCTTGAGGACCTGCTCCATGATTTTGCTGGGAACTGAAGTGAGGCTGACCGGTCTGTAGTTCCCCAGGCTCTCTTTCTTCCCTTTTTTAAATCTGGGCACTATATTTGCCTTTTTCCAATCATCCGGGACCTCCCCCGATCGCCATGAATTTTCAAAGATAATGGCCAATGGCTCTGCAATCACATCCACCAACTCCCTCAGTACCCTTGGATGCATTAGATCTGGACCCAGGGACTTGTGCATGTCCAGCTTTTCTAAAGAGTCCTTAACCTGTTCTTTCACCACTGAGGGCTGCTCACCTCCTCCCCATATTGTGCTGTCCAGTGCAGCAGTCTGGGGACTGACCTTGTCTGTGAAGACCGAGGCAAACAAAAAAAACATTGAGTACTTCAGCTTTTTCCACATTATCTGTCACTATATTGCCTCCCCCATTCAGTAAGGGTCCCACACTTTCCCTTACCTTCTTCTTCTTGCTAACATACCTGTAGAAACCCTTCTTGTTACCCTTCACATCCCTTGCTAGCTGCAACTCCAATTGTATCTTGGTCCTCCTGCACCCCAAACTCCTCATTCCCAGCCTCACCCCAGAGACTTTACCCCCAGCCAGAGTTCTCAGCCCCCCCAGCCTGGAACCCCCTCCTGTACCCCCAACCACTCTTCCCTGGCCCCACCCCAGAGCCCACACCCCCAGCTGGAGCCCTCACCCCCTCCTGCATCCCAACTCCCTGCCCCAGCCTGGTGAAAATGAGCAAATTAGTGAGGGTGGGGGAGAGCGAGTGACAGAGAGGGAGGGATGGAGTAAATGAGAGGCGGGGCCTTGGAGACGGGGAGGGAGAGGGGCAGGGCCTCAGGGCAGGGGCAGGGCAGGGGGTGGAGCTAGGGTGTTTGGTTTTGTGCTATTAGAACATTGGCAGCCCTAACTACATACTATGGGTACCATTCTAAGGAGCCTCACAGATTCCTTAAAATAGTTATACCAGCAAACCCTTCCCAGTGTAGACAAGGCCTTAGTTCCAATCAGTTAGATTTGGGCAAAACTTTTGAAGACAATGGAGTTGCTTCGGTGTCACTGAGGTAATTCAGATTTATACCAGTGTAAATAAGATCAGGAGTATTTCTAGTAAAAGCCCTGACACTCAATTTTTTTCATTCAGGACTCATCCTCTGATATTGCTTAGGGGCCTGGGTCTGAGTGGTTTTTCATTCTCCCAGCACTGCATGTTTTGAGGATGAGACAGGTCTTTCCCTGTGCGCCCTTGTTAGTTTGGGCTCTGGTTATACAGGTCTCTCCCATCCAATCCTCATTGTTCAGTGGTGGAGCACAAAGATTTCTACTAGGCATCTGGAAGACATCTTACCTCTAGTTGTCTTCTATGGGGAAAGAAGACCTTAAAACTCTTCTCTGCTTGTATTTTCAGGAGATGACTGCTTGCCCATTCCAAAGTTTGCAGCTTCTGGTCTTCTGCGCTACCCATACCATGTGTTTTTGTGAGGAACATCTGCTAGGCCACCACCCCTTCAAACCCTCCTGCCTGCACCCCTCTTTCTATAGGAACATAGCTAGAAACACTCCCAGGTCCTGCTACTGCTGCATATGTGTCCTGTATCATTCAGGGAATGTCTACACTGCATTGAGGAGATAAAAGCTAGCTTGAGTAACAATAGCAGTCTCATCACTGCATTGGGGAGCTCTAATATGGACAGCGCAGTACAGAAAGAGCAAGTTGAAGGTGAAGATTGGAGAATACCAGCAGACAATAGAGCTGGTTGACTTTTTTCAAAGTTTTGACAAAAATGCTGTCAAGGCTGATTCCACACTCTGGGCTTCGAGTGCAGAAGGTGGGGGCCCACTAGGATTTTAAAAGTTAATACTGGCTTGTATTAAACTCCCAAGGTTACAGCTTCTCTCTCACCTTGGTTTGGTAAATGCTTCCACCACTCTAATGCAAAACCCCTTTTGGAACCCAGGAAGATGCACTTGGGAATTCTTTCCTGTGGGGTACCCTCAAGCCCTTTCACCCCCTCCCCCGTCCGGGGAGGGGCTGAGAAAGAAAACTAAGGGTACGTCTATACCCAGCCGCTAGTTCGGCGGCTGGCAATCGAACTTCTGGGTTCGACTTATCGCGTCTTGTCTGGACGCGATAAGTCGAACCCGGAAACGCTCGCCGTTGACTGCGGTACTCCAGCTCGGCGAGACGAGTACCGCGGAGTCGACGGGGGAGCCTGCCTGCCGCGTATGGACCGAGGTAAGTTCGAACTAAGGTACTTCGAACTTCAGCTACATTATTCACGTAGCTGAAGTTGCGTACCTTAGTTCGATTTGGGGGTTTAGTGTAGACCAAGCCAAAGGAAATTAGCTGTTGCCACCGGCTAATTAAACAACATATGCACAAACCTCTTAGGACACCAAGAATCTGTGAAAGTGAAATGAATTGTATTAAAGAAATAGAATGAATTAAAGAATGCTGTATGTACCTTTAAGTAGAAATGAGAAATGCTGCAAGCCAGGGGGGCAGAAAAGCAGACATTAACTGCTTAACTTGCCACTTAAGGGCAATTGGTGAAGCATTAGTCTTAGATCGATAAGAGTTAACAAGGAAGCAGGATATGCATATTGTGCTCCATGCATATTTTACAATTTTGCTCTCTCTGTCCCTTGGTTTAGTTCGCACCCTTTTATCTGTATAAATAAGACTGTTTGAATCTTGCATGGAGGCTCACATTATCTGAATGTATTAGCAGAGCGCTGTGCTAATAAAACAGAGTGGTCTGACAAACTATGAGTCCTGAGTCTAACTTTGACAAATCCAATCCTGTTCTTAAAAAAAGGTAAATATTATTAAAAAGAAAAAAGAAAGAAAAATAGATCTGGAACTTAGGCTTTTGCTAGATTCCAAAAATTAAGCACCCAAACTTTGTTGGGGTTCAGCTTAAAGGTTATGTCGGAGAATAACAGAGTTCTCACTCTTTTGGTTGGGTACAGCAAAGTCAGATACTTTATTCTCTCAAGCAGCTGCATAAAGGGAGAGAGTGCACTAGGACACAGGGTCTCCCCCTCCTAGGCAGGTCTCTCAACAGATAAACAATTACAGCAAGCATTTATACCTTTTGTTACAGACAATGAAAAGCAACAGCTGCATTTTGTTTATACATAGGTCATTCTGATATCTTGTTTTTCTCACTTATGTAGACTCTTAGTCTACATTCCATATTGTCTGCACATTATCTACACAAGGTCGCAACAACTTCTCTCACAGTTCTTTCCCACTCGCCTCACACAATCCTCGCTTCTACAAATCTCGTGTCATTAGGGTTACAGTTAGCCTAACTCTTGCTAACAAACTGTCATGCATTGCAATCCCCTTCCTGTCAGTTCTTTCTCTGCTTCCACAACCCCCCTTTTGTACTACTAGTACAACAAACATTCTCAAATCTCTATTTGCATTAAGTCTTGGAATTCAGATTCTACTTCAGATGCTTCAACCTTAGGGGTTTTGATTGGATGTAATGACAATCCATGATTAGCATGGACATGAAAGGTATTACTATTATTACGTCCTTTACAACAACAATAACATAATCCTAAACTAAATAACAACAATAAAAGCAGTAACATTCCCACAGTAATAATATGATGGAGTTGTACAGTTTTAATCACAAAACACAATACATCATACTTAGTACATAAAGTAGACACTCTATAAGCTGTATGAAAGGCATTCTTTTCAACTTGATATATATTTTGAAGCATGTGAATTTGCCTTTGTATTTCAGAGATTCTCTGAACCTCTGGTAACAGTGAAAGCAAATTTTGAAATCGATCAGGCACTAAGCTGGTCCAATTAAAGGGTATCTGGAACCTAACGGCTACGTGCAAAATGCTATCTGCAGGCCAGGAAATAATTTTGCCTGCAGCGGTAGTAAGATTAAAATGTATATCTTGCAAGGTGGTGGCTTTAACATACACACAGCTATCATTAGCTTGAAAAAGTAAGTGTCCTGTCAGGGTAGTTCCTTGTCCCCTACCCTCCCAGCAAACATTGTCATGAACAGTGACAACTTCCCCTGGCTTCAGTTTACATGTACACTGAAGCTGGGGGGGTTCTAACGGCCAAAATGTCCATTGACTCCCTAAGCCCATCCAAATGTCAGGTGTAATCCCAGGAGAACTGACTAAAAATTGATTGGGCATACCAGGTAATCTAATTTCCCAGATGTCTCGGTGAATTACCCAATCCCACATGCATCCTCCCCATTGACCCGGCAGGATTCGGTATGTGGGAGCCCACACCCCCCAACTGGTCCATATGCTTGGAAGGAGCACCGAGAACATTCACATTTCCATCCAGAAAGTCTCCAAGTATGTCTCCATGGCCACAGATCAGATGGTACTCCTGATGTGTCTGTAAGGGCAGTGGGCCAAGCCTGATGCTCAAGATCATTCCGAATGGCCATTAGCTGGTCATTCAGGAAATCCTGAATTTCTGAACATGCTAGATCCCACTGCAATGCCTTCCCAGCCTCAGTGATATTCAATACCATCTCTGTCAGCAACTTCTGGGTCATAGAACTAAGGGCGGACTCCCTAGTGTAGTGTTAATCACAGTCCATCGATATCCTAATACATCTGTCTTTGGTGTAGTACTATACCACATTTGTTGGTTGAACACCTTTATATATTTCCGGGAGGCATTGATATTAATGACATAAGAGGGGGTGTATTGCAATAAGGTACAGGTAACATTATTAGTCACTGGAATAATTTCTATGCAGGTAAAATTTCCAGTGGCAGAACAAACTCCAAGAGTATTTGTTTGATTATTCACTAATTGGGTGACCAAATAACAATAAGGGCCTCTCTCATTTAACACAGTGCAAATTCCAGGAACAGCCATCATATCTACTTCACTATAGAACCCATCAATTTTCAATTACAGATTCTTGGAGTTCACTAGTAGTGATATCATATACTTTTATCTCCAAAGATCCATTCGTTTTCCATTCAATTGTTCACTTAAATGGGATATCCTGAACCTTAAAAATAATTTCTTTTTCAAACGATATTTAAATAAATCACTAACGTGTGAAGGCCTTGGCCATTGGTTTTATCAAATATATGGCATTGTCTGTATTTGGATGTGTTACAGGGGTAATAGTGTAATGGAGAAGATGGCAGGGGCAGTGGCAACAAGGTACCATTCGGTACTTGTCATTCAAAATCCAATTAGGGAGGGCAATACATGCTGAAGGACATATTCAAAACACAGGGCACAGCCTGTAGAATAAACCCCAAAATCCAATCAATACCACATTCCCAAGCAAGTTTCTTCCTGCCAGTGTATAATTCTTTGTTTCTTCACCAGGGTCAGTTCTCAATGTCTTTTGTAGTCAGGAATCCCTGGACTTTGGTGGTTTCAATGGAGCGAGTGTTCCTTCTTCTATTGTCCTGAAACAGTCGTGGTTCAGCATCATACGGGGAGAGGTTACTAGAACATCACCCTGTAATGGTTTTGCTTCTTCTAGAAAAATCCAAAGGCACAGTAGGTCTGTCAGTGGACAAGGGAGTGGTTACTAGCACTTCACCTTGTCTTTTTTCCCCTGCTGTCCAGAAGGCACAGCAGAGTTAGAAGGAGAAATAGGCTGATCATCAGTCGGAGAGTCCTCCCGAGGTGGAGGGGTCTTTTTACAGTGAGAAGCATGGGTCCAGGCAGGTAGTCCATGGCACTTCACAGCAGTGTTGGTGGTTAACAGGATTTGGAAAGGGCCTTTCCAGCATGGAGCCAAAGCAGTCTTTCATTGATGGACTTTACATAGACTCAGTCTCCTGGTTTCAATGAATGGCAGGGCTGCTAGGGTCTTTGGGTAGCACTTCTTTTATCTGTGAGAAAAGAAACCTAACACATTTCATTAATGCCTGGCAGTGTTTTGCAGATTTTACAGCTGCTTGGGCACATTCAGGCCCCCCTTTTCTTGGCTGTCAACCAAATCTTAGCTGTAGCAGTGTCCTTGAATGGGGCCAGCGTCTTATCTTTGGACTGAGCTTGATAGCTATTTTTTTCCAGTTAACTCATTCTGTTTTTTCCTTCTCCCCTTCTTGGCTTCTTTTACCCTACAAAGGAAACTTCCACTCTTCACTCATACACCTTTACCAACAATGAACACATACCCATTGCCATTATACAGTACATTAGTCTTATTACTCAATGTATGCCATATACACTCTTCCAGTAAAATAACTTATACACAGAGTTTTGGAGCAACAAACCAGGACAAGCACACCCACTTTTGAGGAGTCCACTCGGTACAACCTCTGGTGTCCAATAGCTTTCCCTTCTCCCCAGCCCTCTTGCTAGAAATCTGAGGTAGCCAGAAGGATCCCATGTGGGGGGAGGGATAGCTCAGTGGTTTGAGCATTGGCCTGCTAAACCCAGGGTTGTGAGTTCAATCCTTGAGGGGGCCATTTAGGGACCTGGGGCAAAAATCTGTCTGGGGATTGGTCCTGCTTTGAGCAGGGGGTTGGACTAGATGACTTCCTGAGGTCCCTTCCAATCCTGATATTCTATGAATATGGGGAGTGGGTTAACTTTTCATGTCCTTGCTTCCAAAGACTGTTGATATGCAAATTTTAACAACAGTTTTTTCAATTAAAAGATCTGGCCAATGAAGTTTCTTTTTCTTACTTTAGCAAATGTATTAGACTTTAGTATATCACATTTTCCTGATTTATCCAAACACTTTGTATCCCAAGTTGAATAAAACAAGTATCTGCTTTTTGATTTAACCCTTCTATTTAATTTTGAACTAGACTGTCTTATGAAAATATTAAACACAACAATTCTGGCCACAAGACAAACACCACAAGACAGGACATAGAACACAAAAATAATTCCTATTGTGCCAGTAAATACATGGTACGTTGAATGCTGTTCAGCTGGCATCAGTTTTCTCTGGTTATCTGAAAGACAAAAGAACAGAGGTCTACCCCTTCTGGGCAGTCAGTCATTACTTAAAATATTTCCTTTATATACAAATGTTCTTGTTGATTTCAGGCAAAGCAGAGGAATTACCCCATATTTCCTTGTATTTGTTTCATAGGCAGCCCAGGTTTCAGTGGCTTCTACCTTATCAGTTAGATAATTTGCATTAGTACAGATGCTTTTTGGCTTGCTTCTGGATTCAAAGCTATCCACAGCTTAAAGACTCTTACTTAAAAAAAGGACACAATTAACTTTCCCAGACTTTTGATTACCTTTTACTTCTAAATCCTGCTTTCAAACACACAGCGATCTGAAAAAAACAACACAACCTATATTGGTAGGTTTGCATTTCTTTTACCTTTGCTACATTATACACTGCATATGTTCTGGGGAAAATGCACATTTCCTCCATAATTCAACTTCCACAACACTAGTCACATTAGTTTCTACACAAGATGTAACTGTTTCTTTTATGCTTACAGATTCTCCATGCACCCCTAGTAAAGTGACAGCTCAACCTCACAGAGCCAGGGGCACTGTCCTTCTCTCTCTTTACCAGATCTTTTATCTGCTATTTTGTTACCCCAAAACAAATTCAAATCTTTTATTCTCCTGGCTTTGACTACCCTGCTGCAGCCACAACCTTTGGTCTTTATTTAAAACATTTTAAATCTTGTAAAGCATTAAGTCACCTTAAGAAATAAATGCTAAATACCATATTAAACAACACTAGTTTTTTGTGTCTGGCAAAAGTATTCTCAGTTTTGCAACTTTAAACAATACCAATTCATTTTAAATTTATAAAATCCCCATGCTTATAATTACTTACTTTTTTTTTTTTACTATGCCCTTAAAGTTTTTAACCTGTTTTCCAATCTCTCTATCTGTTGCCTGCCCACTTGGGCCTGATCCTGCTTTTCTCGCTGAACCATCCCTTCCATGTACACCGGCTTTTTTCACTACTAATTTAGCTAGAAGGGTGGGCTTCTCAACTAGCCCCCACCCTTCCTGGTCTCTTCCCTTAAACATTCTTACTTACAAAGCTACCCGAGTCCTCCCTCGTGAGGCTTGCCACCTGGGCAAAAACGCATGGCCCATTGTGTGTCAGAGGCTTTTTAGTGATTAAAAGCTCCTCTGAGATGTATGATCTTATCTAGATTGAAGGTACCTTCTAGTGGGCATTGTTTAGATGGATTTGCATGCGTGTAATGATTTCAATTCTCTAAATACCTGCAGGTTTTAGGACCATAATGTATGTACATAAAATAAGCTAGGGTACCCTTAGGGGGTGAGAGGGAATGCTTAGACTGTCCCCCACCCACTTTCCAATCACACACACAGGGAGGATGCCCTGTCCGCTCTAACGGCACATAAACTAAGGATCTCTCCCTACAGGGTACTCACACAGGAGAGACTAACAAGGATGGCCACGACCCTCCTACACCTCCCTTCAGCAAAGAGCGTCGGCTAGTCTCAGAGACACGGCGCCGCTCACTCTCGTTGCATCCAGTGAGATGATCAAACTGTCAGCGGCTCACACAGAGAGGAAAAGGGGAGGGAAGATGGGTTCACACACTCCTAGACCCACGTAGCTTCCTCGCTGGATGATGCCAGGCCGAGTCAGCCTACCATGGGTCAGATCTTCTATAGATCTTCTAGTTACCAGGCTTGCGTTACAGTAGTTCTGGTCACGAGCCAAACGACTTCGCAAAATACTCTGGGCGTCTTCCGATAACTTTCATTCACACACACACACACACACACACGGCCTCTATTTCTAAATACCACAATGCATTTGTATCTTATGTCCGGACTCAATACACTATGAGGCGGTAACAACCCCTCTTGAGGCGGTAAAAGCCCTTCAGCGCCGGTGCATACCTAATGCATTTCCCTTATGCATTAACCTTGTTGGGGGCGGCCAAACTATAGTCCCCAGTACTGCATACAACTACCTTATTGAGGATGGCAAACTAAGTCCTCAGTACCACTTTAACTAACCTTGTTGGGGGTGGCAAAACAGTTCCCCAGTACCGCTCTGCATCTGATCTTGCTGCACAGTCAATAAGTTCAGATGGCGTAAACCCAACAGGGACAGACGGCCCCACGGACAGTCCTCCTCCGACACCCCAATAGAGATTTCAAAAGGTCTCCTACCTCTATTGTGGTGACATGGGGTTCGAAGGGGAACGGTCCATGACAGCTGCCACTGTCTCAGTAGGCGTTGCCATCCCGGATGAGCCCCCAAATTGTCAGAGAATAACGGAGTTCTCACTCTTTTGGTTTGGTACAGCAAAGTCAGATACTTTATTCTCTCAAGCAGCTGCGTAAAGGGAGAGAGTGCACTAGGACACAGGGTCTCCCCCTCCTAGGCAGGTCTCTCAACAGATAAACAATTACAGCAAGCATTTGTACCTTTTGTTACAGACAATGAAAAGCAACGGCTGCATTTTGTTTATACATAGGTCATTCTGATATCTTGTTTTTCTCACTTATGTAGACTCTTAGTCTACATTGTATATAGTCTGCACATTATCTACACAAAGTCGCAACAACTTCTCTCACAGTTCTTTCCCACTCGCCTCACACAATCCTCGCTTCTACAAATCTCATGTTATTAGGGTTACAGTTAGCCTAACTCTTGCTAACAAACTGTCATGCATTGCAATCCCCTTCCTGTCAGTTCTTTCTCTGCTTCCACAGTTACAAGCAAACAAAAGCATCTGGGGTTAGCACAGAGGAGTCCATTTGCCATAAGAAATAAAAAGAAATAACCCTAATCACATCTTTCCAAACATTCCTGATCTACTTACACATTTGGGAGTTCCAAATAAGTAGTTCTAGGTATGATCTGATGATTTATGATCATACCTGGCTTAAAGCTTCTCATAGCATAACTGCTCCCTGTTCCCCTCTTTCCCAGAGAAACAATGACAGAGACACAAAGAGGAAGTTTTTTCCCCATTTTAAAAAGTTCTAGCCTTCCCATTGGCTCTTTTGGTCAGGTGCCCACTCCCTTTCCTTCACCTGGGGGATTTTGTTAACCCTTTACAGGTAAAGCAAGCAGAGAACAGCCACCAAGAGGGATTTTACAGCTAACTGGCTGGCTGGGTGTCCTTAAAAGGGAGTTACCCCACCCCCTTCATTTATCACAAATGCATTGAAAAAAAAGGAGTGGGGGAAGAATCAAGAACATTTTAAATTTCAACAAACGGGAGAGGAGGGGAGAAAATGTAGGGAGGAAAAATGCCAATGTTTTTATAGTTTTTGAGCAACTACATAGCTGGCTGAAATTTTGTAGCTTTAGTGGGAAGTGAGTATCAAAATAGTAACTGTAGGGGATTTAGGCACCAGAATTTAAGAGTTTGAAATAAGACTGGATGACTTAAGCAATCAATTAAAACAGCTTGAGAACTGAACATCGAATAAGTCATTCAGCAAAATTATTCCATGGATAATGTTGAACAATGAACATATTAAAGGAAATTGGTTTCAGAAGGGTAGTTGTATTAGTCTGTATTAGCAAAAACAACGAGGAGTCCTTGTGTCACCTTAGAGATTAACACATTTATTTGGGCATAAGCTTTTGTGGGCTATATGCATGCATCTGATGAAGCAGGTTCATCTGATCAGATTCACCTTCTCCCAGCGGCTTTCCCATAATTGCTCCCTGTCTCTCACCAGCCTAGGGGAAAACACCCCCTTCTCTGTCAGTTGGGTCATTTTTATTCTGGAAGACTATCACCTGGCAATTTCCTTGTCCAATCTCCTCTGTTATCACAGGCATTGGGGCTGCATCTTGATTTACAGAGACACAGTTACTTTCCAAAAGCTTATCAGAAATAGCTTCCTGAAAAACTGGGACCTGGATTGGGGTACCCTTCGCCACCCCTTTCTCTGACCCTGAGAAGTCAGCTGTGTGACTGCTCCCCTCCAGGAGGTCAGTTACACAGTTCCTTCTCAAAACCTGGGTCACAGGCTGAGTGCCTGGGTGCACAGATGCTGACCCAGCCATTCTCCTAGTATCCTGGGCATTCTGCCCTGAGTGACTGGTGAGGAGACATTCCTGTACCCCCACTATTCCTTCCCCAGTTCCCTCCTCTGGGCCTCCTCCTAAGACACATTCCACCGTGGGTCATCAGCAGGGATTGTACCTAAAATCTTCTGCACTAAAAGCATGAGCCTTGTACCCCTTTAGCTAAGAGATATGGAGCATAAGGACTGTCTGATTCCCTGTTTCCCTGTGAGGGCACCCAGCACACTGCAGGGGTTAGGGAAGATAATAAATAATAAAGGGCCCATCCCCTTAGTGGGATCAGTTACTGACTCCAGTGAGGTGAACTTGGCTCAAAGACTCTATTTCCAGAGACAAAGGGACTAAAGAGGAAGATGCTGTGACTGAGTGTGTGTCAGTTCTGCTTTTGGTCTTGTTTCTGGTTAATAAGGAAGCTGCCAGGGTCAGAATCCCAGAGCTTGTCTTCTGAGCAGCCATGGGATGCCGAGGCTTCGCATTTCCTCCAGGTAAGTAGAACCCAGTTAGTGATGACAGAGCCATGATGTAGGGGAGAGTGTGGCAGGCAAGCCGCTCTCCTCGGAATAGCTGGGAGTAGCCAGCTGGCAACTTATTAGAGATGCCAGGGAGGGGAAGCTAGAAGGGTTCTGTCCTCAGGTATTTCGAAGGTTCCCTGGCCTATCAGGATACATCTACACAGCCTGTGACAGGGACCCTTGACAGACTCGGGTTTGTGCTACCATGATAAAAATAGGTGTGCAGACACACTTTTAAGTTGTGGTTTGGACCAGCCGAGGTCCATCCCCCTCCCTACACTTCAGAGCCTGACCTCCCGTCCAAGTCACAACTTAGAAGCTCTGTGTACACAGCTACTTTTAGCACAGTCGCACGAGCCCGAGTCTGTCGAGCTGGTTCTGAGCCTTGCTGCTGCAGGCTGCTGCGCGGTGTAGATGTACATTCTGTTACCAGTTGGGCTTCACAGGTTGACAGTGTCGGAGAATAACAGAGTTTTTACTCTTTTTGTTCGGTACAGCAAAATTAGATACTTTATTTTTTTAAGCAATTGCGTAAAGGGAGAGAGTGCACTAGGACACAGGGTCGCCTCCTCCTAGGCAGGTCTTTTAACAGGTAAACAATTACAGCAAGCATTTATACCTTTTGTTACCGACAATAATAAGCAACAGCTGCATTTTGTTTATACATAGGTCATTCAGATATATATATATTTTTATTTATTTAGACTTTAGTCTACCATGTTGCCTACACATTATTTACACAAGGTCGCAACAACTTCTTACAGTTTTTTTCCACTCGCCTTACATAATTCTTGTTTTTACAAATCTTGCGTTATTAGGGTTACAGTTAGCCTAACTCTTGCTAAAAAAGACTGATGGCATTTGAAATTCCCTTTTCATTTTTGTCAGACCTTGCTCTGCTTCCACAACCCCGCGTTTTGTATTACTAGCACAACAAACATTTTCAAATTTTTATTTGTATTAAGTTTTGGAATTTAGATTCTACTTTAGATGCTTTAACCTTAGGAGTTTTGATTGGATATAATGACAATAGATGATTAGCATGAACATGAAATTACTATTATTACATTTTTTACAATAACAATAACATAATTTTAAGCTAACTAATAATAACACAAGCAATAACATTTTCATAATGATAATATGATGGGGTTGTTGTACAGTTTTAGTTATAAAGCACAATACATTATACTTAGTGCATAAAATAGATACTTTATAAGCTGTATGAAAGACATTCTTTTCAACTTGATATATATTTTTGAAGCATGTGAATTTGCCCTTCTACTTTAGAGATTTTTTTAACCTTTGGTAACAATGAAAGCAAATTTTGAAATCGATTAGGCACTATGCTAGTCCAATTAAAGGGTATTTGGAACCTAAGGGCTACTTGCAAAATTCTATTTGCAGGCCAGGAAATAATATGATTGTCTGCAGTGGTGCTGAGATTAAAATATATGTATTGCAATGTGGTGGCTTTAACATACACATAGCTATTATTAGCTTGAAAAAGTAAGTGTCCTGTCAGGGTAGTTTTTTGTCCTGTCATGAACAGTGACAACTTTTTTTGGCTTTAGTTTACGGATACACTGAAGATGTGGGGGTTCTAATGGCCAAAATGTCTATTGGCTTTCTAACCCCATTTAAATGTCAGGTGTAATTCCAGGAGCACTAACTAAAAATTGATTGGGCATACCAGGTAGTCTAATTTCTGAGATGTCTTGGTGAATTACCCAATTCCACATGCATTTTTTTCATGGACCCGGCAGGATTCGGTATGTGGGAGCCCACACCCGCCCAACCGGTCCATATGCGTGGAAGGAGCACTGAGAATGTCCGCACTTCCACCCAGAAAGTCTCCAAGTATGTCTTTATGGCCACAGATCAGATGGTACTCCTGATGTGTCTGTAAGGGCAGTGGGCCAAGCCTGATGCTCTAGATCATTCCAAATGGCCCTTAGCTGGTCATTCAGGAAATCCTGAATTTCTGAGCATGCTAGATCCCACTGCAATGCCTTCCCAGCCTCAGTGATATTCAGTACCATCTCTGTCAGCAACTTCTAGGTCATAGAACCAAGGGCGGAAATAATATGTAACTCACCAACTTTAGCTTGTACGTGGGATAGCTGTGCCCCAGAATTCAGGCCAGTGGTCTTCTTTAGTTGCCCCAATTTTTCATTATGTTTTTGGTTTTTAAAAATATTTTAAACTGCTGCCGCACTATTGGCCCCATCCCATAGAGATCTGCTTACTTTTTTTTTTTTTTTTAGAAGAAATAACCTCTGTTGTGCTAATTTAATGGCAGCCCCCCATGAACAATTTGGGTATGTAGAGGTGATCTGGAAAATGTATAAAGGCAATGAAAATTTAACAGTCCCTAATGTAGTGTTAATTACAGTCCATCGATATTTTAATACATTTTTTTGGTGTAGTACTATATCACATTTCTTGGTTATGTACTTCAGGGAGGCATTAATACTAACGGCATAAGAGGGGGTGTATAGCAATAAGGAACAGGTAACATTATTATTCACTGGAATAATTTCTATGCAGGTAAAATTTCCAGTGGCAGAACAAACTCTTTGGGTATTCGTTTGATTGTTTACTAATTGGGTGACCAAATAACAATAAGGGCCTCTCTCATTTAACACAGTGCAAATTCCAGGAACAGCCATCATATCTGCTTCGCTATAGAACCCATTAATTGCAATTACAGATTCTTGGGGTTTATTTGTAGTGATATTATATACTTTTATTTTTACTGATGTATTTGTTTTTTATTTAATTGTTTGCTTATATGAAATATTCTGAACCTTAAAAATATTTTTTTAAACAAAATTTAAATAAATCACTAAAGTGTGAAGGCCTTGGCCATTGGTTTTATTAAATATATGGCATTGTCTGTATTTGGATGTGTTACGGGGTAATAGTGTAATGGAGAAGATGGCAGGGGCAGTGGCAACAAGGTGCCTTCGGTACTTGTCATTCAAAATCCAGTTAGGGAGGGCAATACATGCTGAAGGACATATTCAAAACACAGGGCACAGCCTGTAGAATAAACCCCCAAATCCAATCAATACCACATTCCCAAGCATGGGTCCCACAAGTTTTTTCCTGCCAGTGTATAATTCTTTGTTTCTTCACCAGGGTCAGTTCTTAATGTTTTTTGTAGTTAGGAATCCCTGGACTTTGGTGGTTTCAATGGAGCGAGTGTTTCTTCTTTTTTTTTTTGAACCAGTCGTGGTTCAGCATTATACAGGGGAAAGGTTACTAGCACATCACCCAGTAATGGTTTTGTAAGCCAAGTCTTAGCTGTAAGCAGTGTCTTTGAATGGGGCCAGCGTCTTATCTTTGGACTGAGCTTGCTAGCTATTTTTTTTTAGTTAACTTTTTTTTTTGTTTTGGCTTTTTTTAATTTACAAAGGAAAGTTTTATTTTTTACTTATATCCTTTTTTTTAAATAATGAACACATACATATTGCCATTATACAGTACATTAGTTTTATTATTTAGTGTATGCTATATACACCTTTTTAGTAAAATAACTTATATACAGAGCTTTGGAGCAACAAACCAGGACAAGCACACCCACTTTTGAGGAGTCCACTCGGTACAACCTTTGGTGTCCAATAGCTTTCCTTTTTCCCCAGCCCTCTGGCTAGAAATTTGAGGTAACCAGAAGGATCCCATGTGCAATATGGGGAGTGGGTTAACCTTTCATGTTCTTGCTTCCAAGCAAATGTATTAGACTTTGGTATATCACATTTTCCTGATTTAACCAAACACTTTGTATTTCAAGTTGAATAGAACAAATATTTGCATTTTGATTTAACCGTTCTATTTGATTTTGAACTAGAATGTCCTATGAAAATATTAAATATAACAATTCTGGCCACAAGACAAACACCACAAGACAGGACACAGAACACAGAAATAATTCCTATTGTGCCCGTAAATGCATGGTATGTTGAATGTTGTTCAGCTGGCATCAGTTTTCTCTGATTATTTGAAAGACAAAAGAACAGAGGTCTACCCTTCTGGGCAGTCAGTCATTGCTTAAAATATTTTTTTTATATTCAAATACTTTTGTTGATTTAGGAAAAACAGAGGAATTACCCCATATTTCCTTGTATTTGTTTTATAGGCAGCCCAGGTTTCAGTGGCTTCTACCTTATTAGTTAGAAAATTGCATTAATACAGATGCTTTCTGGCTTGCTTCCAGATCCAAAGCTATCCACAGCTTAAAGATTCTTACTTAAAAAGGGACACAATTAACTTTCCCAGACTTTTGATTGCCTTTAACTTTTAACTTTTGCTTTTAAACACATAGTGATTTGAAAGAAAACACTACTTATAGTGCCCCTTAGAGCCCAATAGGATTTTAATTAAATAGCATGGTAAGTTTGCATTTAATTAGATTAGATGCATGTGCAGTGTATATATTTTTTACCCCTACTAAAATATACACTGCACATGTTCTGGGGAAAATGCACATTTCCTTCATAATTCAACTTTTACAACACCAGTTACATTAATTTTTACACAAGGTGTAACTGTTTCTTTTATGCTTACAAAATTTTTATGCACCCCTAGTAAAGTGACAGCTCGACCACACAGACCCAGGGGCACTGTCCACCTCTCTTTTTACCAGATCTGTTATTTACTATTTTGTTATTCAAAAACAAATTCAAATCTTTTATTTTTTTGCCTTTGACTACCCTGCTGCAGCCACAACCTTTGGTCTTTATTTAAAACATTTTAAATAAAGACCAAAGGTTGTGGCTGCAGCAGGGTAGTCAAAGCCAAAAAATAAAAGATTTGAATTTGTTTTTGAATAACAAAATTTGTATGCACCCCTAGTAAAGGGAAGAGACCAGGAAGGGGGGGCTAGTTGAGAAGCCCATCCTCCTAGCTAAATTAGTAGTGAAAAAAGCCGGTGCCCATGGAAGGGATGGTTCAGCGAGAAAAGCAGGATCAGGCCCAAGCAGGCAGGCAACAGATAGAGAGATTGGAAAACAGGTTAAAAACTTTAAGGGCATAGTTAAAAAAAAAAAGTAAGTAATTATAAGCATGGGGATTTAAAATCCCCAAGACAATAATTAAAATGGTAAAATCTAAGTTGATTAAATGTCGTTTTAAAAAACAAGCAAGTAATTAAAAAAAAAAAGTAAAAAGTTAACTCTGTAGTTGCTAAAAAAATCAAGCAGTGAAACTTGGTAAAAATGTCTGTAAGTAATCCAGGCAAAAGGTTATTTAAGTGAAATTATTTGACTATGAATAAATTAGTCGAATTTGCTGAAGAACACTCCTGCTGTGTACAATCTGTATTTTTTACCCCTGCTAAAATATACACTGCACATGTTCTGGGGAAATTGCACATTTCCTTCATAATTCAACTTTTACAACACTAGTTACATTAATTTTTACACAAAGTGTAAATGTTTCTTTTGTGCTTACAAAATTTTTATGCACCCCTAGTAAAGTAACAGCTTGACCACACATCCTCTCTTTTTACCAGATCTTTTATTTACTATTTTGTTATTCAAGAACAAATTCAAATCTTTTTTTTTTGGCTTTGACAACCCTGCTGCAGCCACAACATTTGATCTTTATTTAAAACATTTTACATTTTGTAAAGCATTAAGTCACCTTAAGGATTAAATGCTAAATACCATATTAAACAACACTAGTTTTTTGTGTCTGGCAAAAGTATTCTTGGTTTTGCAACTTTAAAAAATACCAATTCATTTTAAACTTATAAAATACAGATTGTACACAGCAGGAGTGTTCTTCAGCAAATTCGACTAACTTATTCATAGTTGAATAATTTCACTTAAATAACCTGTTCCCTGGATTACTTACAGACATTTTTACCAAGTTTCACTTCTTGATTTTTTTTAGCAACTACAGAGTTAACTTTTTACTTTTTTTAAAAAAAAATTACTTGCTTGTTTTTTAAAACGACATTTAATCAACTTATATTTTACCATTTTAATTATTGTCTTGGGGATTTAAGTTTTTAACCTGTTTTCCAATCTTTCTATTTGTTGCCTGCCCGCTTGGGTCCGATTCTGCTTTTCTCGCTGAACCATCCCTTCCATGGGCACCGGCTTGTTCCACTACCAATTTAGCTAGGAGGGTGGGTTTCTTAACTAGCCCCCACCCTTCCTGGTCTCTTCCCTTAAACATTTTTACTCACAAGGCTATCCAAGTTCTTCTTTGTGAAGCTTGCTATCTGAGCAAAACGCATGGCCCATTGGCATTTAACTATTTAATTTTTTTTGCAGAAAAGGACCTAGGGGTTACAGTGTATGAGAAGCTGATATGAGTCAACAGTGTGCCCTTGTTGCCAAGAAGGCTAATGGCATTTTGGGCTGTATAAGTAGGGGCATTGCCAGCAGATAGAGGGATGTGATTGTTCCCCTCTATTCGACATTGGTGAGGCCTCATCTGGAGTACTGTGTCCAGTTTTGGGACCCACAATACAAGAAGGATGTGGAAAAATTGGAAAGAATCCAGCGGAGGGAAACAAAAATGATTAGGGGGTTGGAGCACATGACTTACGAGGAGAGGCTGAGGGAACTGGGATTGTTTAGTCTGCAGAAGAGAAGAATGAGGGGGGATTTGATAGCTGCTTTCAACTACCTGAAAGGGGGTTCCAAAGAGGATGGATCTAGACTGTTCTCAGTGGTACCTGATGACAGAACAAGGTGTAATGGTCTCAAGTTGCAGTTGGGGAGGTTAAGGTTGGATATTAGGAAAAACTTTTTCACTAGGAGGGTGGTGAAGCACTGGAATGGGTTACCTAGGGAGGTGGTGGAATCTCCTTTCTTAGAGGTTTTTAAGGTCAGGCTTGACAAAGCCCTGGCTGGGATGATTTACTTGGGAATTGGTCCTGCTTTGAGCTGGGGGTTGGACTAGATGACCTCCTGAGGTCCCCTCCAACCCTGATAATCTATGATTCTATGATTCTATGAAAGCAAACATAAAATAACAAGGGCAAAATAAATAGATGGTGTGCATTATGACTGAATTTTAAAGCTTTATTAATAAAATAATAAACCAATAACAGAGAGTGTTGGAAATGCTCCCACATCACTCAGGAAAAAAAAAACATTAATGCCCCAAGCTTTAAGCCACTTTTATACTTACATACATACGTCCAGACTGGCCACGTCTGTGTATAACGTCCAGAGAAGGCGCTGTGCAATTTTCAACTTGCTTCCGCTCTTGAGAGGGCTGTTTTTTTACTCCCTGGGGTTTTTTGTGGTGTTTTTTTAGAGATTCCAGTCCAAGCCGGCTGCCTGTGGCTTCTTCAGCGTTTCCTAACCACGCCGGCTCCAGGGTCGCAAAGGCAGACTGTTGGATTTCACTGGACAGTTAAGCTTTGCAAATGTAATCTCAGCACTGTAACTTGTATTGCGTTTGGTTTGCCTTTGTTTATTTTTTTTTTTACAGCCAGCTGGGGCCGAAAGCAGTTTTTCTTTATACTTAGGATGGTCTGCGTTGAGTTTTAACCTTGAACGCAGAGCAACTTTTTTTTTATTTTTGGGCCAAGCTGAATTTTAATTTAACCCTTCTGGTCCTAGAACCTGCAGGTATTTAAACAATTAATGTACGTACATAAAATAAGCTGGGATACCCTTAGGGGGTAAGAGAAAATGCTTAGACTGTCCCCCACCCATTTTCCAATCACACACACACACAGGGAGAATGCCCTGTTCGTGCTAGCGGCACAAAAACTAAGGATCTCTCCCTACAGGGTACTCACACAAAAAAGGCTAACAAAAATAGCCACGACGCTCCTACACCTCTTTTCAGCAAAGAGCGTCAGCTAGTCTCAGAGAGGCGGCGCTGCTCACTCTCTTTGCATTCAGCAAGATAATTAAACTGTCAATAGCTCACACACAAAAAAAGGGGGGGAAAATGGGTACACACACTCCTAGACCCAGGCAGCTTCCTCGCCGGACAATGCCAGGCCTAGTCAGCCACCGTGGGTCGGATCTTTTAAAAATTCTCTAGTTACCGGGCTTGCGTTAGAGTAGTTCTGGTCACGAGCCAAACGACTTCACAGAATACTCTGGGCGACTTCCGGTAACTTTCATTCACACACACACACACACACACACACACACACACACACACGGCCTCTATTTCTAAATACCACAATGCATTTGTACCTTATGTCCGGACTCAATACACTATGAGGCGGTAACAACCCCTCTTAAAGTGGTAAAAACCCCTCAGCACCGGTGCATACCTAATGCATTTCCCTTATGCATTAACCTCGTTGGGGCGGCCAAACTATAGTCACCAGTACGGCATACAACTACCTTATTAAAGGCGGCAAATCAGTTCCCCAGTACCGCTCTGCATCTAATCTTGCTGTATTTAACCAAAAGAGTGAGAACTTTGTTATTCTTCTACAATTTGGAGGCTTGTCTGGAATAGCAACGCCTGCTAAAACAATAGCAACTGCTGCGGACCGTTCCCCTTCGAACCCTATGGTGCCAAAATAGAGGTAGGAGACCTTTTTAAATCTCTATTGGGGTGTCGGAGAAGGACTGTCCATTGGGCCATTTATTTCTTTTGGGCTTATGCCATTTAAACTTATTAACTGTATAGCAAGATTAGATGCAGAGCAGTACTGGGGAACTGTTTTGCCGCCCCCAATAAGGTAGTTTGGCCGCCCCCAATAAGGTTAATGCATACAACTACCTTATTGGGGGAGGGGTAAAAAAAATACACTGCACATGTTCTGGGGAAAATGCAAATTTCATAATTCAACTTTTACAACACTAGTTACATTAATTTTTACACAAGGTGTAACTGTTTCTTTTGTGCTTACAAAATTTTTATGCACCCCTAGTAAAGTAACAGCTTAAACACACAGACCCAGGGGCACTGTCCTCCTCTCTTTTTACCAGATCTTTTATTTACTATTTTGTTATTCAAAAACAAATTCAAATCTTTTATTTTTTTGGCTTTGACTACCCTGCTGCAGCCACAACCTTTGGTCTTTAACGGTTGTGGCTGCAGCAGGGTAGTCAAAGCCAAAAAAATAAAAGATTTGAATTTGTTTTTGAATAACAAAATTTGTATGCACCCCTAGTAAAGGGAAGAGACCAGGAAGGCTGGGGGCTAGTTAAGAAGCCCATCCTCCTAGCTAAATTGGTAGTGGGAGAACAAAGGCGAAAGGTGACAGGTGGCTGGGTTTAGAGCTGAGCTTTCAGAGACACAGGAAACACACCTGGAACTAAAGGAACAGAGATGGTGAGAGAGAGCCAAGATGGTTTGTTTCCATAGCAGCCTGGCTCATAGGAGCCCTGGCATTGGTCAGCATGGACCATGTCTTAACCTGTCCCAGAGAGGAGTCAAAGACAATGCAGGGATTGGGAGTGTCAAACTGCCCTGCAGGGACTCCAGGGCACAAGTCCCAATCTCGGGGCAGACTGGTAGGAAACGGGGCACAAACCCCAGATTGGTTCTGAGTTCTATACTTCGATTTCAACAACCAGTATAAGTGTGACCTCCTCAGGCACTAGAACCACCTCAACATGGAGTCACCGACAGTCCCCTTAGGCACTCTGATCTACCTCGCTACCCAGGGGAGCCTCCCTTTGTGACAGATGGTCCCTTACACCAAGAGTCACAGCAGTATGCAGGTTACTGCCAGTCCCAAAGGACCCCAGGTCAATTGTGCCCTAGTCTCTCACCAAAGAAAGAGCATGTAGCCAATCCTGTAATAAACTAAGTAAAGATTTATTAACTGGGGAAAAGAAATGAGAGCTTTTTAAGGTTTTTGAGGTTTTTAAGCCCCGGATTGACAAAGCCCTGGCTGGGATGATTTAGTTGGGGATTGGTCCTGCTTTGAGCAGGGGGTTGGACTAGATGACCTCCTGAGGTCTCTTCCAACCCTGATATTCTATGATTCTATGCCTCTCTCTATGCAAAAGTAAGGACTGTCAGATTCTGTAGGCCAAGTGGCTAATACATTCTTACCCGGTTTTGAAAAGGCTGCCTGGCATTACTTGAAATATTCACTGAGAGCATTGTTCCCTGAAGGAGTAAAGAAGGAACCTCCCACTGGAGTCTGACTCTGCTGGACATACTACAGGGAGCCATGGAAAATGACGGGGATTGCTGGCACCCAAAGGCCTAGTTTTGGAGACCACGGGTCTGCCCCTGTGGAACCGTGTAGTTCCTTGGGGCCCAGCACACTACAGGGATCTCGCCAAAGGGACTGATTACAGGCTGCAGCATAGACCTGACCCTGTGAATCCATCACACCCTGCCCCAGGGCACTGGGAAGCCACTCAGACTCCAGCCTCCCAGCTGCCTCCTACAGAGCATCATAGGATGAGACTAGAATAGAAAAATCCAGTGCCTAGCTTCCATTCTCCCCACATCAATGAGGTCCAATGCCCTGATCCTAATTCTGATCTCCTAAGTCCCAGGATAAATCCAGGGTAACTCCAGTAAAAGTAAACCAATGGAGTTATTCCAAATTTACACCAATGTTACTGAGATTAGGGTCAGACTCATACAAAGCTGCTTAAAATCCTTTATTTAGTAATGTCTCCCTGTGTTGTTTATTGCCATATCTTAGATTTTAAACAAGTTTTGTTCATCTTCTCTCAAGTGTTTTTCCTCCTTGGACTGTTCTGGTTTCTACCACCAGCAAGTGCCCAGAGGACAAACACAACTGGTAAGTTCTCAGGTTAGTGAAACATAATGCCTTGTGTAAAGTTTTTGTGGCCATAATAAGTAAGTCACATATAGAGTGTCTGCAATGAAACTGGTATTAGCTTGGCACCTCTCAGCAGCATTATCTGGACTCTAATGTGAGGCTTCGTTGCATCTGGGTCATTAGGAGTAGCGGAATGCCCAAAGGGGTGGGTACATCTCAGGTTCTAAACAGGCCCTGAAGGGAAAACCCAAAATTTCGAGAACAGGAAAGATTGGGTGTCAGGGATAATTCCTCCTTCTCTGTGTTCGTTTATTCATTCACTCCCTCTTTGTCCCTCTGTCACTCCTTAGGGTATTCCAGTTTGTCTGCTAATACTCTGTCCCCTGGTGGACAAGAACCTCTTTCTGCAGCTATGTCCCACTGAGAGGTCTTTTAATAGTGTCACTAAGCCATACTGAAAAGCCAGCTGGAGACTTCATATTCTGGACTGCAGTACCTGGAGGTCTGTCAGAAAGGAGCCAGGGAGAATGAAGTAACTCTGGGCCTGTCCTTTTGGCAGCTTCCCCTTTAAGAAGCTGTTAGTATTACAGGATTGCAAATGAAAATTGAGTTCATGATTAATTTCATGTGGAAACTAGAAGCACTGGAAAATCCTACAAATGGAGCTAAATTCTGAGAGGCATTGAGGACCGGCAGCCAGGGCCGGCCCTAGACCAAATGGCACACCCCCCAGCCTCCATTTGTTAAACTTTTAAATACCTTATTTTTTATTGCATATATAGCTCATTTCATGACATTGATGTGTGATTTGTATGCATGAGTTATCCCTGTCTCATAAGACTAACTGGAGATATTAGGGTTGCCAGGTGTCCGGTTTTCGACCGGAATGCCCGGTCGAAAAGGGCCAATGGTGGCTCTGGACAGCACCGCTGACCAGGCCATGAAAAGTCCGGTTGGCAGTGCAGTGGGGCTAAGGCAGGCCCTGCCAGCCCTGGCTCTGAGAAGTTCCCTGGAAGCAGCCGGCATGTTCGGCCCCTAGGCGCAGCGGTGATCAGTGAAGCTCTGAGTGCTGCCGCCGCTCCCAGCACCAGCTCCGCAGCTCCCATTGTCCGGGAACTGTGGTTGATGGGAGCTGTGGGGGCAGCAGCTGTGGGCAGGGGCGCTGCGCAGAGTCAGCTGGCTGCACCTCCGCCTAGGGGCCGAACATGCTGGCCACTTCCGGGAGCAGCGTGGAGCCAGGGCAGGCAGGGAGCCTGCCTTAGCCCCACTGCACCACCGACCGGGAGGTGCCTGAGGTAAGCGCTGCCTGGCCGGAGCCCCCACCCTCAACCCCCTGCCCCAAGATGTAACCCCCTCCTGCAATCCAAACTCCCTCCCCCAGCCGGCATCCCCTTCTGCACCCCAATACCCTGCCCCAGCCCTGAGCCTTCTCCTGCACTCTAAATCCTTTGGTCTTGGCCCGGAGCCCCCTCCTGTATCCCAAAACCCTCATCCCCACCCCTACCCCAGAGCCCGCACCCCCAGCCGGAGCCCTCACCCCCTCCTGTACCCCAATCCCTTGCCTCAGCCCAGTGAAAGTGAGTGAGGATGAGGGAGAGCGAGGCACTGTAGTAAGTGGGGGTGGAGAGCTGGAGAAGGGGCGGGGCCAGTGTGTTAGTTTTGTGCAATTGGAAAGTTGCCAACCGTAGGTGATCCCCTGCTCCGTGTATAGTCGTGAGGGCGTGGCTGACAGCATTCTAGGAGGCTGGAGGGAAATATAGTTCTCAGAAAATCTGGAAGGTTCCATGAGATCCTATAAAGGTTCACAACATTCTAGAGGCTAGTGAAAAATGGATCCACATATGGAATACCTGAAACATTTTACTTCAAACATTCTGGTTTCCCTTTTGTCTCTAACAACAAAAACAGCACCCTGAGCCCACGGCCCCACAAACCTGGCACCCAGGTGGTTATCAGCAAATCAGCAAAGGTCTGTTGTAGTCAGTGGTGCTACACTGATTTACACGAGCTGAGGATCTGGCCCTATATAACTAAAAGGGAAATGAAGGAAACTCATTAAATAAAAGTTTTATTTAACTTTTTAAATTGTAATTTTATTGATCTGTTTCTTATGTGTGTTTAATAAAAGGTTCTCTCTCTCTTTCTCTGTATATATATATATATATTTAATGGTGGTGGTTGCAACAGGAGAAGGTGCCAGTGATAACTTGATACAAGACCCCAAACCACACTTATGTGTTTAATGTTGTAACAGTACAAAAGGGTTTTATTATCACCTCAGCCCAATAGGCCCAAGGCACCTGCCCTTATCAACACAACAGACTAAAGTTCTCTTCCCAGCATTGATTTTAATGGTTAGAGCACAAGAGACTGAGAGTCAGGAAACCTGAGTTTTATTCTTAGTTCTACTGCTGATTTGTGGGGTTACTTTGAGCAAGCTCCTAACCCTCTCTGTCCCTTAGTTTCCCTCTCAGTGCAGTGGGGACAGTAATATTGACCCATTTCCTGGTGGGACTGAGAATTATTTAATGTCTGTCTGTAAAGTGTTTTGAGCTTAGACAGCAGGAAGTGCTAGGGAAGGGCAAACAATTATTCTTAGAGCTGAGTCCAAATCATTAAGTGTGCATCTGGATCTGAAATTTTTCTGTGTTTCCATGAGGGTTTGAATCCAGGATTCAGGTTCTGAACTATTATAAAGACCAGGGACAATCATGGAGTTCAGATCCAGATTGGAACATTCCCCGAAGTCATGTTTGGTTCCATGGCCTTTGTTGGGTTCTAAGTTGTCTAAGTTGTGCTTGTTCATTATTTAAAGTAATGTTTACTATTAATAAAAATATTTTAATGTAGATTAAAAGTATAATGGGAAAGATTTCTAGCTGCATTAAGGTTTTCAAACTCCTTTTCTTTTTTGCTGGGCCTTAATTTTTGGCCTGAACAAAGTTGATCCAGCCCCTTTTACTCTATCTCTCTCTCTCCACCTGCAATGTTTTATTGCTATTTTTCCTTGCAGGCACATGTCAGACTGAGACTCTAGGAAGAGAATTCATCACCTCCTACATGGACGACTGTGGGAACTCTAGTCAATTTGAAGTGCAAATTACTGGCTACTTTGCCTTCACTTCAGTGTCTGTTTCCATCTCCAATTACCAGTTTGATAAGAAGATTATGGTAAATTGGGGAGAGATGGTGCGGGTCAGCCTACCAGAGTCAGTGGGAATTAAGGGCACTACCAATTTCTCCAATGTGGTCCTAGTCAAGGCTGACAAAGATATCTCAGTAGTGTCCGTCAGCAACAAACATGTGAGCCCTGAGACCACTGTGCTGTATCCTGTCTCCAGCTTGGGAAATGAACACTACATAGTGACTCCCTCTACAGAATCCTTAGATAGTTACCCAGAGTTCTCTGTTATGACATACCAAGAGCCCAACTCCGTGGAGGTCCATGTGAAAGGCAAGTTACATTACCTAATACAGGACAACTCCACTGGCTCCAGACTGACAATTAAACTCCACGCTTTCCAAGGCATCCAGTTTCAAGGCATAGGAGATCTGTCTGGCACCAGGATTGTCTCAGAAAAACCAGTGGCCATCTTGGTTGGCCAGAGGTGTTTTTGTAATAACACTAAATGCAACCATGTCTTTGAGCAGCTCCTACCAGTTTGCAGCTGGGGTACAAAATACATCGTTCCTCCCTTACCCTGGCAGAAAGTAGATGAAATAGTCTACATCACTGCTTCCCGGAACACAACTGTGTTGTATCAACTAGGGGAACAGGCAGAGACTGTTACTCTAGCAGGAGGCAGTGTACTCCAGCGTCCTGTCAAGCCCTGGATCCCAGTCTACATCTCTGCTAATGTGGGCATCCAGGTGGTGTTCTACAGCGTGGGTGCACCTCTCCCTAATTCCTCCCACGCCTTCCTGATGAATGTTCCAGATGTTGCCAGTTACTGCCAGATGTATTCTATAAATGCCCAGGAGGGCTTCGAGAACTTTGCCTTGATGGTGGCCAATACAGCAGAGACTGGCGCCATCATCCTAGACAATCAGCCTGTAAGGGATGTGGTGTGGAACCGAGTCCCTGGCACTGAGTTCGTTTGGGGCATGCGTACGCTTGTACCTGCCAACAGATCCCATGCTGTGGAACATCCGCTTGTACCTGCCAACAGATCCCATGCTGTGGAACATCCCAGCTCTCCGTTTGCACTCCTGAGTGTTGGCACTGCCGCCATGGACAGCTATGGGATTCCGGGTTCCTGCAGGAAGAGTGAGTAGCATGGGTTTTAAATCGATTTTGACCACAGTTTGTGTCCATGCTGCAAAGAAAACAGTGTCACAACCAGGGAGGCAACCATGGGCCTGGTGTAAAGTCTGTTGATTTTGATGGGGCTCCACTGAGTTACACCAGCTGAGAATTTGGCCCAGCACGGCATCCTAGGCCACCACTAGCCACAGTTACTCCGGCTGTGTCCATACTACAGCAGTGACAGCAGCACAGCTACAGCGCCGCAGCTGTGCCTCTGTAGCACTGTAGTGTAGACACTTGGTACAGCGATGGAAGGGGTTTTTCTATCACTGTAGTTAATCCACCTGCCGAGAGGTGGTATCTAGGTTGATGGAAGAATTCTTCTGTCAACCTAATGGTGTCGACACTGGGCTCAGGACGCCTTAACTAAGTCTCTCAGGGGTGTGAGCTGCACCGATCTACTTTCAGCCCAGCTCATGCAGTTAGGCAGACAGGGACTCCCAGAGGGGGGGACAAGAGGGGAATTTGCCCCAGGCCCCGGGCCCCGCGAGCCCTGTCCTGGCGGTGGTCCAGGTCTTCAGCGGTATTTCGGCGGTGGGGGGCCCTTCAGTGCTGCCGAAGACGCGGAGCGACTGAAAGCCCCCCCCACCGCCGAAATGCCGCTGAAGATCCGGACCGCCGCTAGGTGAGTAGAAGCATCGCAGCTCCCCTGCTTTGCCCCAGGCCCCATGAATCCTTTGGGCAGCCCTGTAGGCAGATGCTCGCCAGCTGTTCTGAATTGGTTTAAGAACTGTTGCACTTTTCCTCCTACACTTGGTTGTAATGCCCTCTGGGTACCCAAGAGAATTTTGTGCCCAATTCTTACTTATGCCACTCCTGTGCTTGTGGCAGGGAATAGAAAGGGTGGAGGAAAAGGTAGCTTTAAACCACCTTTGTGCTCTATGCATTCTGGGACCATGGAGGGATGCTGTAATTTACCCTCTGCTTCTCATGGCCCCTGAAAATCAGAAAGTAGCTGTAGCATGGTGCATTCTGACCACATCCTTGATCTGCCTTGCATATGAAGCCAAGTTCATGTAAAGGCCCTTCTACCAGTTCCACACGAGCTGTGGAGAGTCCCTCCACAGGGAGCATTCTTAGGAGCCATTTACACCCAGTTTAATCACCTTTTCCAGGCCAGAGCAACATAAGGCTTTTAGTGTAACTGAGGCCTGCTCAACACCTGAAACTTCAGTCAATCATAAGCCAGCCTAAGCCTCAGCATAGGCAACACTAGGTCAACAGAAGAATTCTTGTCTTGTCCTAGCTACCAGCTCTCAGAGGTGGATTTACTACAGCAATGGAAGAACCCTTCCACCACTGTAGTCAGTGTCTACACTACAGTGGCACAGCTGCAGCTGTGCCACTTTAGTGTTTCGAGTGCAGACATACCTTGCTGAGACTCAGGCCTTTTTGAAGTACAATAGCAGGGTTAGAACAGTTCCTGGGAAGAGAAACTTCTCGACTATAGATGTAACAACTGTCATCTTGGTTATCACCAAGGATGAAACCCAGGACTTTGTAACTGTATGACCCACTACTGTTTGAGCTAAGGGATGAACTCCCATAGCTAGGAGCTGTAGCAGAACCAGACCCTCGGTGGACCAGCCCCTAGAGGACACATAACACACACTGATCAATGAGATACACAGACAAAGCTTAAGTGAGTACTAAACAGGTGATGTGTGGACACACACCAGGCTTTTAAGGCTGAATGTATTGCTGACTGATTACAGAGTCAGTTGAAAGTTGTCAGATAGACAGAGCTTAAGGGATCAATGGAGTTAAAGGGAGACAGCACCTGCTGGGTTTAGGTAGATCATCAACTTTGTATTGTGGTAGGAAGAAAATTGCCTTGTGATTTTGGTTGCCTAACCTGAGACCTTAAAGGGGCCTGATTTTCAGAGGGTGAGTGCTCAGCACTTTTGAAAGTCAGGGCCCTTTTAAGAGGTCTCAAATCACGAGACACTTCTGAAAACTTTAGCCCTGCAGATGTTGACCTGATGTTATTGCCCTGCCTCTCTTTCTGTTGCTAGATGTTACCTTTAAATGCCAGACTGAGACTCCACAGATACAAAAGCAGTTGGAGATGTGCAAAGATGTCTTTCTGAAGGTACGTGGAAGGGGTTTATTTGGGTTTTTGAGGGTTTTCACAAAGAGTACACAGAAAACTTTGAGCCTGAGGATTCTCTGTCTATCCAGGGTTTACCACTGACTTCAGTGGGAGCAGAATCAGTCCAACACCAAGTGCTTTTGAAAACTCAACCCTATCATGGTGTGTGACACCCCCACAGTCTATCAGAGTTCTGCAGTTAAGGCACCAGCCAGAGATACAGGAAGTCAGAGTTCAGTTCCCATCTCTGCCCAGACTCACTGTGGGAATTTGGGCAATTTTCTCAGTCTCTCTTTGCATCGGTTCCCCACTTGTAGAAGGAGGATAATAATCCTTACAAACCCCTGTGAGGAAAGGAAGGAGAAATTCATTAATATGAATGAAAGCTTCAATACTATGTGAAATATCAGCATGTCTGTGGGCTTCACCACACTTAGCCTTAACATGTCGTAATCTGTAGCATTCCAGTGGGACAGCCAGCCAGCCACAGGTCAAAGCAACATCGCTCTGCAGAACCATTAACCTTAAATTTGGGTGGCGTTTCCATGCTTTCAGAAATAACCCATTTCCTCTCATTGCTCTGCAGGGCAACAACAGTGAATTTTGCTCCTTCGTGAATTTAACCATAGTGAATTTGGAGACCATGTGTGCCCAGGACAGAGCAGTATCATTGGAGGTCAGAGGTTTTGCCCCTACGTGTGTGGGCGCTCTATGGCCAAATGCCCTGAGCACTGGAATAGCAGTTTCACTTTGGGGGGAATTGTAGCTGCTCTTCAGAAAAGGGGTGTGTGTGCACATGCTCTCTAGCTTAAGTGGCAGGGGATCTGGGTTTTGTCCCCACTGGTCCTAGGAAGATCCAAATCCCTTCTGGGGGCAACACAGAGAGAACCTAGATGCCTGCTGATTTGTTGCAATGTTCTCTGGCACCTACACTGAAGGGACCAGGGATGAGGAGGGAATGACAGGGCGTTAGCCCTACCCTGACGTCAGCCTACTGTGGAGTCCTGAGTAAGCCTCAGTAGCCTCACTCGCTCTGTAAAGGGCTCCCTTTTTGAGAATGCTGCAGTCCCTCTGAGTGGGGAAGGTCACTATGAACCTGTTTGTCCCTAAGAGGGTCATTGTTCCCCTGGGAGTCTGAAGAATGTGGCTCATAAACCACTGAAATCCTCCCTCCTTCTCAGGGTGTTTCCTTTCCCAATCCCAGGATTTTGCTGGCCCCTTTGGTCCCTTCCTGAATAGCTCCACCCTCAGTGCTGGTGGGAACGAGAACAAAAGGGAGGTGGCCTCTGCCGTGACGTTCCTCCTGCAGAGTGTGGAATTGGCTGCACTGACGGCTGCTTTGAAGTCTCCGGAGATGAAGACCCAGAACGTGACAACAGAGTCTATGGGTGAGGAGGATGGGAGGATCCCACATCACCTGGTGGCGGTTGTGTGATGTGGGGTTATACTCTTTTCAGTGCAGAACACCACTGCAGCCTCCCTACTCATCTCTCAGGGTTTATAACCCAGCCATGGGCAGCAGGTGCACGAGTCATTGAGAGAAGCTAACCATTGAGAGAGACTAACCCCCAACCCCACCCATTCTGCCCAAGGCCCTACCTCTCCCTTTCAACCCCCTCTCTTCCGCTGGAGCCCAGAGCAACCCGGCCCCCCCACCCCTGCACTACCCCAGCGTGCCAGGCGAGCAGTGCAGCAGGAGCACCCCCAGCCCTGGAGCTCTGGGCAGCAGGATCGTCCCCAACTTCAGCGCTGGGTGGAAGAGCAGGCAGCATGACAATGCAAGGTCCCGACCCCAGCCCCAGCCCCCCAAACCCTGGGCCTTGTGAGCACCAGCCCCAGCCTGCCTGCCTCAGTCTCTCAGCCACAGAAGAGAGGGAAGGGAATTGGAAGCAGGCAGGAGGGGACCAGGGGGCGGAGCATGGGCGGGGCTATGCCAGGCTGTTTGGGGAGGCACAGCCTTCCCCGGCCTATGCTACCCGCCAGCCATAAACCCAGCCCTGGGGCTTTGCAGCAATGGCAGCTGCCTGAGAAGGTTTTAAAAGCAATGCCAATGTCCTGTCGCCACAGGCAGCTGCCATTGCGTCCTCCTTTCACTCCCTGCCCCAGCAATACCCCTTCCTGCTGCTTCCTCTGCTAAAGCGCAGAGGTGAGGCAGCAGGGAGAAGTTGCCTTCTGCCTCTTGGAACAGTGGCATCTTCATGGGGACGCAGGGATGATGGATCGTAGAAGGTCAGCCAGAGGGGCTCAGGGAAACACAGAGAAATGGAGGTGAGGAGAAAGGGGTGGGGAGTGGTGGGATTCCGAGAGAGTGGAGCTAGGGTTACCATACGTCCGGATTTTCCTGGACATGTCCGGCTTTTGGGGGCTCAAATCCCCGTCCGGGGGGAAATCCCCAAAAGCTGGGCATGTCCGGGAAAATCGGGAGGGCTCTGTGGTGCTCGGCCGGGGCCGGCGGTGCGGGGCCGGTGCGGGGCCGGGGGCACGGTGCCGGGTCGGGAACCAGGGGCGCAGTGCCGGGCCAGGGTCACAGTGCCGGGCCGGGCGCGGTGCCGGACGGGGAGCCGGGGGCGCGGTGCCGGGCTGGGGTCCGGGCCGGGAGCCGGGCCCGCGGGGCCGGGGAGCCGGTCAGCCGGGCCGGCGGGGAGCCGGTCAGCCGGGCCGGCGGGGAGCCGGGCCCGCGGGGAGCCGGTCAGCTGGGCTGGCGGGGAGCCGGGCCCGCGGGGAGCCGGTCAGCCGGGGAGCCGAGCCCGCGGGGAGCCGGGCCCGCGGGGAGACAGGGAGCCGGGCCCGCGGGGCGGGTAGCCGGGGGGTGCGCCGGGCCGGCAGTGCTGGGCGGGCCGGGGGTGGTCGGCCGGGGGCCGGGGCCGGCACCCGAGGGCCCGAGCCGACCCAGGCTGGAAACGCCGGGGGGCCAGCCTGGGCCGCGCCTCCCCCCACACCTCCCTTACCTGCTTCAGGCTTCCCGCGAATCAAATGTTCGCGGGAAGCAGGGGAGGGGGCGGAGACTTTGGGGAGGGGGCGGGGTTGGGGCGGGGCCGGGGGCCGTGGAGTGTCCTCCATTTGGAGGCACAGAATATGGTAACCCTAGTGGAGCTCCAAACCTGCCTTGCCCTTGCAGCAAGAGGCTTTGCCATTTCCCTCCCCAGCTATCGAGACGCTCCTCGTTGTCCCGGCTGCAGGTCCCTGTGATGAGGTCTTCAGACTGAGAGCTCTGAATGAGACAATGGACATTCACTGCGATACGGTCACCAAAGCAGCCACAGAAGGTACCATCCTGGTGCTTCCCAGGCACTCACCCCTTTAACCAGACACCAAACCCCAGCCCTAGTTCTCCCCTTCCTCTCGTCCCAGGTTGGCTTGCTTGCCTCTGTTTTCCTGACACTGGTGTGGACCTTGTTGGCTGAGCCGGTGTTTCTCAGGCCACTGAGCTCTGCAGAGCCCTTCATTCCTGGTTGTCCCGCAGCATGAAAACTGAGCAATGTGGGGGGAGGGGAGGCAGGGAGGAGAGAGAAGCTTTGATGGGATATGAATTGGTCCAGAGAATGGAAAGATCAGAGATCCGTTGGCCCGACACATGATGTTCTGATGATGAGCCCAGCTAGGCCCCAGGTTGATGTGCCTGTCTTCCTGGAATGGAACCAGGATAATATTTACCAATTTTACTCCTGTTTTCAGGCCAGTATGACCTAACTGGGACTGGTTCTTAATTCTTTATCACCAGGGAAAGCTCCTCACTAACAAGCCCTTCTGCCTCTCCTAATCAAGAAAAACTATGGCTTCAACCTCAGTGCCTTTCACGTCGGGCTGTCTACCTAGCTGGATAATGTGCAGTATGGGGGTATGATTTTTAAAGAGCACTAACGTACTGTGCATTAATTGGTCTGTAGAGACCCTACTAGTGTGCACTAAAGGTTCCCTAGTGTGCTCTAATATACGTTAGTGCACTTTAGGAATCACACTCCCATAGGGCACGCCAGATGTTTCCAACACAGAAGTGCTTCTGTGGAAGAAGAGGGAGGAGGCAACATGCTCTAGTAGTTAAAGCTCAAACTGCTAGCCAGGACTCCTGGGTTCTTTTCCCAGCTCTGCCCCAGACTCGCTGTGATCTTTGGCACCTGGCTTGCTCTTTCTTTGTCTCAGTGTCCCTGGCACTGTGATGAGGCATCATTTCATGTTTTCAGATTCTTGGGCTGTTGCTTTTATTTCTTACTTCACCCTGGACTCCATCATTGACAAGAGATTTCTCAAGGAGGGAGATCTAATGGCTGATGAGAAATTGAGGAATTGTCACTTGAATTCCAGGGTGGTGAGTGGGGCTGTCGGAGATGGGAGGCTCATGAACCTCTCCAAACCTGTGAACTTCACCCTGCGCCATAGACAGGTGAGTGTAGATCCTTTTACTTTGCTTTGTGCCCGGGGCTCCAGCTGGTCACTTAAAAGGTGAGTCTCCTGAAAGGCGTCTGAGTTGTGTTGCCTTTCTGGACTGAGAAACAGTTATCTGAGAAAGAGACGGCGCTTCTTCAGCCCTGACATGGGGGCTGTTCTGGGGAGGACGTTACATAGGGTTCACATCAGGCCTGATTGGGTTATGATTCATCATGTAAAATGCTCAGGAGTAACAATTGTCTGGCTCACCCCTTAGAGCAGGAATAATTGGAAGGCATCTCCCTATAGCAGTGGTCCCCAAACTTTTGAGGGTCGCACCCCTCCAGCCCATTCACACCCCTCCCCCTGAGCCAGGGCCGGGAGCAGGGCTGAGGCTGGGGGCGGGAGTGGAGCAACAGCTAGGCTGTGGTGGGGGCCAGCAGCTAAGCCCATGGCCAGTTGCGGCTCCGCTCCCAGCCCTGTCCCTGCCCCCATCCTGGGCTGGGAATGGAGCTGCAAGGGACTGGGGCTGGGAGTGGAGCCATGCTGAATCTGGGGACGCTGCCAGACATGGGGCTGGAAGTTGGGGATGCGGCTACTGGTGGGAATAGAGCAGAGCTCAGGGTGGGGAGGGGCAGGAGGGGCTTCCATTCCGCACCCCATGGGGGCTGACCCAGGACCAGTCATGTTCTTTTGAAGGTTCCTCTGTGTCCCCCCTCCCTCCCCCCAGTTTGAGGACCTCTGCCCTATAGATAGCAGAGTTCAGGGAAACAGTCTGAGCCAGGGCTGGGAGCGGGGCCGCAGCTCGGGGGCAGTGGGAAAGGACATGGACAGGGTAAGGGGGCTGAGGCTGGGGCCGCAGCTGGGTTGGGTCTGGTGCCATGAGCAGGGCCAGAGCCATGGCTGGGGGCTGAGGCTGTGGGCGGGAGTGGAGCAGCAGCCAGGCTGCAGTGGGAGCCAGCAGCCAAGCCCATGGCCAGGTGCAGCTCTGCTCCCAGCCCCTCCCCTGCCCCCTGCCCCCAGCCTCGGCCCTGGGCCGGGAATTGAGCCGTAAGGGGCTGGGGCTGGGAGTGGAGCCATGCTGAGGTTGGGGACGGTGCCACGCATGGAGCTGGAAGTTGGGGATGTGGCTACGGGTGGGATCAGAGCAGAACTCAGGATAGGGAAGGGCTGGGTGGTGCTCCTTCTCCTGGGAATTGTCCCTCTGAAGGTCCCTCTATGTCCCCCTAGGAGGGCGCACCCCACAGCCCTATAGATAGCAGCCCCACAGCCCTATAGATAGCAGAGTTCAGGGAAACAGCTTGAGATGGTGCCTTCTTTGATGAAATAATGAACTTGCTAGCGTGCATGTGGGTATTTGTGGGCGGGTGTGTGAATGCCTTTTAATGACTCACATCGGAACTGCACAATTGTGTGTCATAGACCCTACAGTGCTCAGAGTTAAGGGAATTACCACTTTAGCTCGGGGATCAGGGCCTTGTGCTATTGCAGCTGGAGGATCTCACTTGTATTTCCACTGCCAATGGGAAGTCCCAAATGGCTGTTACGTGCAGCACAATGAGAGCCATGAAGCCCGTGGTGACTTCAGGTTTATTACTGTCTATTAGAGATGTGTGACAAAAGAAACAGTGTTCTCCCCATGATCCAGTGAGGATGATCATGGGGTGTTTTTGTTTCCAGGCAAAGAAAGAAGAGGAAGAGGCTCTCTGCGTTCACTGGAAATTCATAGCTGGGAGAGGCTTCTGGGCTGAGGATGGCTGCACCGTTCTCCACACGAACAGCACTCACACCATCTGCAGCTGTGACCATCTCTCCAGCTTTGCGCTTCTTATGGGTCACACCGAAGTGGAGGTATCTCACTGTCAGACTCAGATCAAAGGGCTGAACTCTGAGCTCCTGACCTAGGCAAAATCAGTGGGAATTTTGCCTGAATGAATGCTGAGTAGGAACCTCAGTGTATAATCTGTGGCCATACAGGATGGGTCAAGGGGGCTGGGCTGGGATTGTGATCTGAGGTGCCTAGAGTAGCCTACACTGACAATGCCAAGGCCAGGGCAGGCTGTAAAAAGGAGAGCAGATTCCTCCAAAACTGGTGATCATTTTTTCTAGAGCGTTAATCATTTGTGTTGCTCTTCTCTGGACGTTCTCCAATTTGTCCACATCTTTCCTGAAATATGGTGCCCAGAACTGGACACAATACTCCAGTTGAGGCCTAATCTGCACAGAGTAGAGTGGAAGAATTACTTCCCATGTCTTGCTTACAATACTGCTGCTAATACGTCCCAGAATGATGTTTGTTTTTTTTGCAACAGCGTTACATTGTTGACTCATATTTAGCTTGTGATCCACTCAGAACTATCCTTAGGCAAATGCAGTTGCATACACGGCAGTGTAGCGCACCTGAAAATTTGGGGCACCCCTGGGTCCTAGTGTCCACCTTCCACCTCTTCCTTTCCCTGTTCTGACCTTTCCTGCAGGCTCCCACAGCTAGCTGCTGCAGCCTGGTGACTCTTACTCCGGAGGGGATCTAGTAACTTAAAAGTGAAAAAGTCTCCAGCCTGCCAGACCTATTAGCACAACATTGAAACTGTTAAAGACTCATTCAAGTGGTAATGAAGCCATTTAACAGGCATTTAAAGGTATATACTGTCAGTTTCTGAGTTTACTGACAAAAACAGTTGTGCATTACTGTAATATTTACTCAGAACATGTTAGTCTACAGGACCTTAGTTTAAAATTTGCTTTAAAATATTTCATTAGAAGATTCCTGAAGATTACAAAATCACATCTCTAAAAAATCCTTGCATAGGTTTTTAAATCCACAATCTGAGTATTCATCTGTAGCCTTAAATGCTTGGATATTCAGACATATAGTTTTTTTTAAATACATCCTTCAGAAGACCACTCTTAGCTAAAATACACATTTTAATTTTAATTACTATAGTACAAAAAACTTGCTTCCCAAGTCTTCCGGTCCTTTCTGTCCATCCCTTTCTCCTGTCACACCTTCCCCCTCCCCCCGCCCCTGGTGAAGAGAGGCTAGCCCTTAAAGGGACAACACCCCTTTCCTTCCATATAGCTGGACAAATGTGTTTCCCTTTCTTTACTTCTGACTATTTGATGAACTAGTTTTAAGAGAACACTCCAGCAAAATCAGTACCTTAGTAAGATATAAAATCCTTTGTTATGCCTAAAATCTTTGGAAACATATTTTTTAAAGTTGGTGAAATTTCATGTCTGTTGTCATGAAGATCACACAAAGTAAAGTAGTGTTCCCTTTTTCTAAATGCAATGAACATTGTTATGAACACATTAAACCTGTGTGACTGATTAATTGAAACTAATGTCTTTGTTTCAGTGAGTTAAATACACCTCTACCCCAATATAATGCGACCCGATCTAACACGGGTTCGCATATAGCATGGTAACCCTGGGGCTCTGGCAGTGGGACTCGGGCAGCGCTTTAAAGGACCTGGGGAGCCCATGGTCCTTTAAATCACCGCTGGAGCCCTGCCACTGCTACCCCGGGACTCCGGCAGCGGGGCTCGGGTGGCAATTTAAAGGGCCCAGGGTTCCCCAGGACCGGCGCCCCGGGCTCTTTAAATCACTGCTGGAACCCTGCCACCACTACCCCGATATAACGGGATTTCATCTTTAACACGGTTGGGATTTTTGGCTCCTGAGGACCGCGCTATATCGGGATAGAGGTGTATGTAGTAATCTGGAATGGTTACTTTATGAAGGCTTAAGAGTACATTTAAAATATAAAATCAGCTTAGAAATACTGATTAAGAAAATGTAAAACAGAGAAGAGCTTCATCACATATTCAATAATATTTAATGTTGTATTCAGCAGGACAGCTGACTTGCCCTTACTACAAAGTTTTTGCAAATAAATCTCTGACAAACTTCAGGGTACACCAAAATACCTGTGACTGACATTTTTTTATTCCTAAATGTAGTGCTTTTAATTAGGTACCGTCTGCATGTCTGGTCTTCACCTTCTGGTATGCAGTGGAAAACATGCTCCATTTTCTTTTGAAAAAAAAAATACTCTTCTGCAATTTCTTTCTAATGTCATTAGCTTCATTTGGGTTCAGGATTGGCTGGAAGGAGGTGAGCAGGGAGGGGGAGGGAAGAGAGGAGGGAGACAGTGGAGAGGAGCAGTGCCTGGGCAGAGTGGGGGCAGGGCCTGGGGCAGAGCAGGGGTGGAGTATGGGTGGGGCCACAGGCAGAAGAGGTGGGCTGGGGGGGCTAGCCTCCCCAAGCTGCAGCTTCATCCACTGCCCAAGACAGCAGGTAATAGCGGGTTGGTTCCCACATACCCAGCACATGCTGCAGTGTCCTTAGGCAGGGACCATATTTACAGAGCTGAATGCGCCAGTGCCGTGCTGTGATGGGTTCGGTCACAGAGACCCCCTTGGGCCTCTCACCTGAATTGCTGAGATTACCTCTGAGACCATTTTCCCTGCCAGCTTGGGTCTCCAGAACCCTGCCTTGTTGAGCCAGACATGCTAACCTGCGGCAACACGGACTCAGGGTCTGAACAACGCCCCCAAAGCTTCAGGCTTTAACTGAAAACCACTCAGCAGGTCACTTATCTCCAGCACCCAGACACCCAGTTCCCAATGGGATCCAAACCCCAAATAAATCCGTTTTCCTCTGTATAAAGCTTATACAGGGTAAACTCATAAATTATTCGCCCTCTATAACACTGATAGAGAGATATGCACAGCTGTTCGCTCCCCCAGTTATGAATCACTTATTCTGGCTTTAGCAATAAACAAAAGTGATTTAAGTGGTTCCAAGTCATAAGAGACAGAACAAAGTAAGTTACCAAGCAAAATAAAACAAAACATGCAAGTCTAAGCCTAATACATTTAAGAAACTGATTACAGGTAAATCTCACCCTTAGAGATGTTCTAATAAGCTTCTTTCACAGACTAGTCTCCTTCCTCATCTGGGGCCAATCCTTTCTCCTGGTACAGTCCTTGTTAGTACCAGCAGGCATCTTAGCTGAAAAGCAGGGGCTTTCTCATGATTGGGACCGCTCCTTGTTCTGCTCCACCCCCTTTTATAGCTTTGGCACAAGGCGGGAATCCTTTGTCTCTCTGGGTCCACACCCTTCCTTCTAAATGGGAAAGTACCATATTTAAGATGGATTCCAGTATCATGTGACATGGTCACATGTCCTGTATAGACTAGCCCTGACTAAAGTCAATATATACCACATCTACCGCTTCCCCCCATCCACAAGGCTTGTTACCCTGTCAAAGAAAGCTATTAGGCTGGCTCGGCATGATTTGTTCTTGACAAATCCATGCTGACTGATATTTATCACCTTATCATCTTCTAGGTGTTTGTAAATTGATTTCTTAATTATCTGCTCCATTATCTTTCCCAGTACAGAAGTTAATCTGCCAGGTCTGTAATTTCCCAGGGTGTCCTTACTTCCCCTTATTTACTATATAGTGTCCCAGGGCTCACTGGTGAGTCTCCCTTTGCTTTTTTACAGGAGAGTTACCCACTGACCATCGTCACCTACGTGGGACTGACCCTCTCCCTGCTGTGCCTCCTCCTCGCCATCCTCACCTTCCTCCTGTGCCGCTCCATCCGCAACATCAGCACCTCCATCCACCTGCAGCTCTGCCTCTGCCTCTTCCTGGCCAACCTGCTCTTCCTCACCGCAGTGACTCGCACCAGCATTCAGGTCTGTTATCCACTTTTATTCTTGGTTTAAAATTGAGCTGTGTCCAGATCCTCTGTCAGCATTTCTAAAGCTCCCCTCACCCCAGCACCTTTTTATACCCTCAGCTGGACGGTAACATTTATTCCATGCTCTTTAGTCCTGCAGAAATAATTATTTACTCCCCATCCAAAAGAAATCTCTATGGATGAAACCAGTCCTTCCCTTTTCCTTGTGCGCTCCTTCCTTCATCATTCAGACAAAGGAACCCCGATTTTCAGAGTCACAGTCCCCTGCCTGTCCTCTCTGCCCCCACACTGATGGGCAGACGCAAGACACCTATACCCTGAAGCAGAAATAGAGAAGAGAACCTACATCCTCCAGGTCTCTCCCTATTCTGAGGACTGGGAACTTGTTTATGTCCCTGCTCCTTTTCCTAGGATTCCTCACAGTATCCAACAATTCCCCGATTTATTTGGGAATTACAACGCCCAGAAACCATCTTTTCTGAGTGGAGATCAGGACTGGGCTGGACTCTGAATGATTGAAAGGGCCAGACAGCTTGCTCTTAGACAAGTCCCCGTAGACTGAAGAACGTATTGTCTCTGGGAGAGCTCCATAACTAGAGAGATGTGTTAATAAAAATGTGATCCTCCTATGTGATCCTCCGCCCACCTCCAAATTCAGTATTTCCTTTCCCGGAAGCAGTGTCCCAGAGCTCTCTCTCATCCTGTCCTCAGGTGGTGTGTGCTGTAATTGCTGGCTTCCTACACTACCTCTTCCTGGCCTGCTTCACCTGGATGTTCCTGGAGGGGCTGCACCTCTTCCTCACCGTCAGGAACCTGAAGGTCGTGAATTACACCAGCACTAGCTGGTTCAAGAAGAGATTCATGTACCCGTTCGGCTACGGATTCCCAGCCCTGGTGGTGGTTATTTCGGCAGCGCTGAATCCTGATGGCTACGGAACTTCCAAACAGTACGTGCAGCGCCCATCCCAAAGGGGAGCTGAGATGTGGCTTCCATGCGTTTGTCCGGCTCACCCCAGGTCTGACTTGAACCTAGATTTCCCTGCTCACCCTGCCTGGGAGCTGAATGTGACACTAAGCTGCCCCAAGCACTGTAGTTGAGTTGCCCACCTGTCAGACATCTACACTCCTCACCCCACTGATGATGCAGAAGAACAAGCCAGAAAGATCCCAGCTTGACTCCCAGCTCCCAGGCTGGGTTTGTGGTGCTGGTGGGTAGGAAACAAATGAACCTTCTTCCTGTGTGCAGATCCCCGAGGATCCCCTCTCTAAAGTGAGGGACTCACTAAAACAGGGCGTGGCGTGTTCTAGACACCCCAGGCCAGATCCTCAGCTGGTGTAAATCAGGGCAGCTCCACTTCCTTCAGTGCAGCGAGGCCAATGTCCATCTGCTGCATGTCTGGCCCTCCAGCAATACTGCGCCCATCCACCAGAAAGGGTCATTTGAGGAGGTGGGAGAGGAAGTGGTGGCTGAAAGCAGGAGATGCTGAGGTAGATGGGAAGGGCTGTTTGCCTGCTGCCCGCAAGGGAGTTGGCCATGTCACAGGCAGGCTGAGATCCATCTTGCTTTTGAGAGCCAGCTGCCCTGTGACACTCACTCTCTGCCCCCGGGGCTGAAAAAGGGCAGTAATCCCATTAAAGTCACCATCTTCTTCCTTCCTGCCTCTAGCTGCTGGCTAAGCCTGGACAGAGGCTTTCGTTGGAGCTTCCTGGGTCCAGTCTGTGCCATAATCCTGGTGGGTACCTCACAGAACCACAGGGCCCCATTCTCCTCTCACCTCTGCAACCCTGTGGACTCCAGTGGAGCCAAGAGAAGAATATCTCCCAGAGAATTTAAGATGAAAGAGTCCTATAAGATCCCATTTCATCCACCCCTCTTTGGCCAGTGCAGGATTTCCCCCTAACACAACAGCCTACATTCTATGGAGTCAGTCAGGGTGAATGGGTCAGGCCCTGGGTTGTGAGTCAGGAGACCTGACTCTGCCACTGGCCTGCTGTGTTAACTTGGGAAGTAGCTTCTTCTCGCTGTACCTCTGTTTCTCCTCCCACCCTTTGTCTGTCTTGCCCATAGACACCGAAAAAAAATAGTGGATGCTCAGCACACATTGGCAGCCAGCTCCCCCACTCATCCCGCCCCCCATGCCTCCCGTCCACTGGCAGCCACGCCGATTAACTCCTCCCCCTCCATCCCGTCACCTTCCGCTTGCCGCAGTCTGCTGTTCTGAGTTGTGCAGGAGGTGCTGGAGGGGAGGGGATGGATCTGGGTGGGAAGAGTTGGGGCAGGGGTGGGAAGAGGCGGGGGCTTGGAGAAGGGGTGGGGTGGGGGTGGGGCTTTGGGCGCAGTGGGAGGTTGAGCGTCCCGGGGGAATCCGGTGCCTGTGGTCTTGCCCTGTTATTTTGCTAACAAATGCTCCAGGACAGGAGCTACCCCTTTCTACGTGTGAGTACAGAACCCAGTGCAGTCTCAGTTGGAGCTTCTCGGTGCTACCATAATATGATTAATTATAATACGTCATTACTCATGCAATGGTGCCATGCAAGCAAGTGGAACCTCTGCCGGAATGAGGATAGTTTTGTCCCTTCCCTTGTCCAGCCTGGCTGGTAAATAACCCAGGTTATGGGGGAAGGGAAGGTGGCTGCAGCGTGGGGAGTTTGAGGATGGAAGGGTGCATGTGTTGTAAGAGATAAAAGTACCAAATGTCCTTGCAGATTCCTCTCCATCTCAGGCAGCAAGTTAAGAATTAATTTCAGCCTCAGAATTGAAGGGAATACTCTATAGATAGGATCTAGAAGCTTTGGGCCAAATCACACGGCTCTAAATCTGGAATAACTGCAGACCCCATTGGAATCAGTGGAGTCACTCCAGATTCAGATAAGAGCAGAATGTGGCCCTCTGGCTGTATGATCACATGTGATGCATTGCAGCCCTGCCTATGCCAACAGTTCCCTGCATGTCCTGGGACCAAGGTCTGGCAGGGAATGGTGTATGACCCACCTTGACGAGCAGTCACTGGTCAGCAACAGTCTGATCCCATAGGATTGTTCCATGCCTCAACCAGAGAGACTGGCCTTGGCTGGCATGTTTTACAAGGAATATTTCATGCTGTTTCCACAGATAAATTTAACATTTTTTCTTGTAACCCTCTGGATCCTGAGAGACAAACTCTCCTCCCTTAATGAAGATGTGTCCACTCTCAAAGACACCAGGTAGGACAGCGCTAAATCTACTAGAACAGAGGTGGGCAAACTTTTTGTATTGAGGGCCACATCCGGGTGCGGAAATTGCATGCAGGGCCATGAATGTAGGGCTGGGGCTGGGGGTTGGGGTGCAGGATGTGGGAGAGGGTGTGGTGTGCAGGAAGGGGCTCAGGGCAGGGGGTTGGGGTGCAGGAGGGAGTGGCCCTGCACCACTCCCGGAAGCGGCCGGCACCATGTCCCTGCAGCCCCGGGCCGGGGGGAGTGGGGGGGAGGCAGGGGGCAATGCGCGCTGCCCTCACCTGCTGGTACTTCCTCAGAAGTTCCCATTGGATGTGGTTCCTTGTTCCGGCCAATGTCAGCTGTGGGAGGGGGTGTGGGGCGGGGGCAGCTTGGGCAGACCTCTGCTCTCCCCTTCCCCCAGAGGCTTCAGGGACATGGTGCTGGCTGCTTCTGGGAGTGGTGTGGGGCCCGCTGCGCCACGGGGGTGGCAATCCCACGGGCTGGATCCAAAGACCTGATGGGCTGGATCCGGCCCATGGGCCGTAGTTTGCCCACTCCTGTATGAGAAGGGTCCAGTGAGCCTCCTGTATGGGAATTCCTGTGGGATTCCCCACAGATTTCTGCCACCATATAGCTGAGCACATGCCACTGTAGGGTTTCCAGGTTATCTTGGCGACCTTCTGCTTGATGAGAGAGTAACAGTCTCACTGCCCAAGGAGCTGATAAACCCCAAGTCACATCAGCAGTCCCTTACTCAGAGGGGTGAAATATTGGAACGGCCTTCCGAGGGAAACGGTGGGGGCGACGGACCTGTCTGGTTTTAAGATTAAGTTAGATAAGTTTATGGAGGGAATGGTTTAATGGTAAAACATAGTAGCCAAGGAAAACCAAGCAATGGTACGTAAATAGTATAATGGCCAACAAGGGTCAGGCTAGAGACTCTTGCCTACATGCTCGGGGTCTTACTGATCGCCATATTTGGGGTCGGGAAGGAATTTTCCTCCAGGGTAGATTGGCTGAGCCTCTGGAGGTTTTTCGCCTTCCTCCGCAGCATGGGGCAAAGATCACTGGCAGCAGGGTCTCTGCCGATTGAAGTCACTAAAACACAGGATTGGGGACTTCAACGGCAGAGTCCAGGGAAGGGTCTTGTGGCCTGCAGCATGCAGGGGGTCAGACCAGATGATCATAATGGTCCCTTCTGACCTTAAAGTCTATGAGTCTATGAGTCCTAAAGTTGTCCATGGGACCATCTGCCAAAATAAGGACAATTTGCATGAATAATGTATGCTGTATTGGACCTTAAATTAGACACAGGACAGCCAGGGATCTGTGGCAATTGGAGGGTCAGATTAGGAGAGAGGAGAGGTCTACGGCAATAGAGGATCATCATGGGAGATACTTTTCTGCCATGTGCATCATGTTGGTCCCTGGATGGATATTGAGATGACAGTTGCAGTCTGTTCCAAAGCCCGCTGAAGTCAGTGGAAGTAATGGTACGGAAGAGACTGCTAGATCAGTGAGGCTCTAGCAGTAAGTCCTGCGGCACATTCAGATTGTGGCATGCAAATGGTCTTTAAAGCAACTCATTATGAAATCTGTTTTTTAGAGAGGAACAAGATCAGGGCTGCCAACTGGGAGTGCTGGATGGAGACATGAGAGGGGAAAAGATTTTAGAACCAGATCAGAATGTTGAGGCTTCAGAAAGCCATGGTATTACTGCACATGCCTAGTGCTTTGTAAGGAGAAATGCAAGTCTGTGCTGCTATTCAGAGCTGGGCCATGTGCTACTTAGGGAGGAAACTCATCTCTTTTCCCTGGGGCTGTGGATACTGTCGAGGTAAAGTGCCATCCATTGAGGAGGAAGGCAAGTGTGGCTTACTGTTGCTCTGTAGCAACCCCCTGTCTATTTATGGAACAACATACATAGGTTCCCAGGAGCCCAATATCCTGTTCCCACTTGATTAAAAACAAAACCGTAATGAGAGATTGAACCATTTACTTTGGAAGAACCACCTGTGAGAGGGGAAAGTATGTGTCTGGGAAGATGGTTGGGCACGATATTGTATTTTGGATTCATAGGCATATGTTGCCATTGTGTTCGCCTTGACAGTAACCCTAAGACACAGTAAAGTGGGTGCCAGCTGTTTTGCCCCACACCACCCAGAGCCCCCTGACTTACCATGGGGTCGTTCTCATGGGATCTCTCCGTCTGCCTTTATCCAGACTACTGACTTTTAAAGCTATCGCCCAGCTATTCATTCTGGGCTGCACATGGAGTCTTGGTCTCTTCCAAGTCAGCTCAGCAAAAATGGTCATGGCGTATTTATTCACCATTGTCAACAGCCTGCAGGGAGTCTTCATCTTCCTGGTGCACTGTCTCCTCAATCGCCAGGTAATGCCCCTGGCGCGTCATCAGCCACCCAGTGACTTCACGGGCCTAGGAGTGGCCTGGTCTGAGGGTGTTAGTTACATGATGTAGTGACCATGTCCCTTATTCTCCAGGTGAGAGAGGAGTACAGGAGATGGATTAAAGGCACAAGAAAATCCAGCCCCCCAACCCAAACATTTAGTCTGTCCAGGTCCACTGTCACTACCAGCACCAAGATGGTAAGAGATCCTCTATTCTGTTCCAATACCAGCATCCAAAAGTCGCATCCATCCGGGTCTGTTGTAGCTCCTGAGGTGCCTTGTCCTCTGAGTGACACATGCTTGTTTTAACCCATCTGAGAACGGCATTGGGAGTCTTAGTGAGATTCAATTTCATCCAAATCAAGGGGGAATCCCAGGTCTCCTAGAACCCAGCACAGAACTCCTCCTTTCTTGCACACCTCCATGTTCCCTTCCCTTTGCTTCTTTGCAGGCTCCATGCATCACTGGCTGTGGAATGGGCTGGGAAGGTGCAGATGGGCCATCCCCAACAAAGAGTTAGCACTGCATGGAATTTCCTCTGGCTCCATTACCTCTACTGGGAAAGGATCCAGAAGTTTTGTCTGGAGGGAAAGTGGAGTCTTATGTCTGGATAAATCTCCCTGCTCCAGTCCCAGCATGAGAGGCCACAATCTTTGTCTGGAAGTGAACATTTCTGGTTTATTTAGAGCAGCCTATATTGACTGCTACTTTATGGCTTACTTGTGCATGGGTGGGGGAAGGGAGCGGGCTTTGTCTACATTTGTTAAGTTATTTTCCTGCAAGTGATGTCACCTCAGTGGAGGCTGGCTGAATTTTACAGAGTCTGCACTATTCCTGAATGAGGACCCAGTCCTGATCCCATTGACGTTGACTGGAGTTTTCCCATGGGATTGGCACTTAATGTATATTTGTTTTGCTGGCAGATGAGTTGGGGAGAGCCCTCCACTTCATCTCCGTGAAACAGTCACGTCTCCAACCACTGATGTTTATCATACAGCCGGCTTTGCTGTGCCAGTGGGGCAGGTGCTTCAGCTGCCATTCTTCATCGCAACTACATACAAAACCTGGAAAGGGAAGCGGGATTGGACCAAATCCTCTCTCTGATCCAAATCCACAACTCCTGAATTCAAAGGCCACCCTAGGCTTGTAGCTCGGTATCTCTCCCAGATTTAAAGGGCCAGATCCCAGGTCAGAGAGCAGTTATTTCCTGGGGAAAGCACACCATGCGGGTTGCGGGGGGCAATTTGCAAAGCTGCTGCGTGCTATGTGTGTGAGCTAGCTCTACTGTTTTACTGTAAAGTGTAAATAATAAAATAACCTGCTTATGGACCTTGGTTGCGTCTTTGGTTTGAGGGTTTGCTATCACGTTCTTCCTGTCCTGGAAACCTAGGGCCCAATTCTAAAGCCTCTTTATGCCAATCTGGCAGTGTAAAGGAGCTTTAAAGTGGGCAGAAATGGCCCTGTGATTAGCCTTCCTGTGCAGGAGTCCTTCCTGGCTGCTGTAGAGCTGGCATAAAATCTCTACATTAGCCCCGCTCCCAGCCTTGGCATGGGGGTTGTGACTGGTGGGGTGGAGGTGCTGCTGAGGGCATGGCTGAAGCACACTGCTTCATGGCTATTGTTGTTGAGTATTAATAGTTTTATATGTGATTTTGTGATTTCATAGGTATATATGTAACAGAGTCAGGATGAGCTCTACCCTGACATCTGGTGGTGAATTATGGCGAGTGTGGAAAAGAACTTGTTTGCATAGGCACACCCACCCATGAGACAACAGCAACTGAAAGTGGTTACTTTGGCTGGTGTGGGATCCCCATTTTCTCTGTTATTGGGGCAGGAAGAATAAAGTTTTGTTACCCTGATTCTGTGAATCAAGGCCAGTGGAACTGTTGTATGACAGAAGGACTCACCATTAACTAAGTAGCACTTACTTGACAAGGGGCATGGGTTACAAAACCCATTGTATTGTGAGAGGTTGGGGTAAGTATTTGTACCTGGTGGTGTGGGCCCCTTTTGTGAGCCTGAAGTACTAATTTCTTCTCTACTGTAGAATATCAGAGCTAACTTTGATTCCATTCGGAGTCTAGTTATAGGTTGCTGAGCTGAATTTGTTTTAGGCCAGTAGTGCACCAGCACTGGGCCTATCCTACTACTAGCTGAAATCACAAAAGAGCTAAAGTTACTAAGAGCTGAGATCACTGAGTGTTGTATTAACTAGTGGGGGAGCCTGAAGCTATATTGCTAAGCGGCTGGCGGAGCAGTTTTTGGGGACAGCTGGAGGAGTAGCTAGCCTTGTGGGATGGTTGGAGCAGCCCAAGGAACGGCGGGCAGAGCCATGTGTGGGGATGGCTGGATCCGGCTCACAGGTCGGTGAGCGGAGCGGAGCAACTGGTAGAGCAGAGCAGTTCATGGGATGGCAGGAGCGGCTCACGGGACGGCTGGTGGAGTGAAGCGGCTTGTGGTGAAGGCTGCGGCAGAACCCCACGGAGAAGTGGCCGGTCGGCCTCGGATCACATAAGGTGCCCCTTAACACCTTGTGCGCCTCCCCCCCGAATTCTGGGGCTGCACTGACCAAGGACAGAAACTTTGGGGGTTGTTGGACTTTTGGGACTTTGGGTGATTTTTGGGTTGCTGGTTTCAAGAACTAATGGATTCACCAAGGGGAAGTCATGCCCGACTAACCTAATTGCCTTCTATGATGAGATAACTGGCTCTGTGGATGAGGGGAAAGCAGTGGATGTGTTATTCCTTGACTTTAGCAAAGCTTTTGATACGGTCTCCCACAGTATTATTGCCGCCAAGTTAAGGAAGTATGGGCTGGATGAATGGACTGTAAGGTGGATAGAAAGCTGGCTAGATCGTCGGGCTCAACAGGTAGTGATCAATGGCTCCATGTCTAGTTGGCAGCCGGTTTCAAGCGGAGTGCCCCAAGGGTCGGTCCTGGGGCCTGTTTTGTTTAATGATCTGGAGGATGGTGTGGACTGCACTCCCAGCAAGTTTGCAGATGACACTAAACTGGGAGGAGTAGTAGATACACTAGAGGGTAGGGATCGGATACAGAGTGACCTAGACAAATTTGAGGATTGGGCCAAAAAAAACCTGATGAGGTTCAACAAGGACAAGTGCAGAGTCCTGCACTTAGGACGGAAGAATCCCATGCACTGCTACAGACTAGGGACCGAATGGCTAGGTAGCAGTTCTGCAGAAAAGGACCTAGGGGTCACAGTGGATGAGAAGCTGGATATGAGTCAACAGTGTGCTCTTGTTGCCAAGAAGGCTAATGGCATTTTGGGCTGTATAAGTAGGGGCATTGCCAGCAGATCGAGGAACGTGATCGTTCCCCTTTATTCGACATTGGTGAGGCCTCATCTAGAATACTGTGTCCAGTTTTGGGCCCCACACTACAAGAAGGATGTGGAAAAAATTGGAAAGAGTCCAGCAGAGGGCAACAAAAATGCTTAGGGGTCTGGAGCACATGACTTATGAGGAGAGGCTGAGGGACCTGGGATTGTTTAGTCTCCAGAAGAGAAGAATGAGGGGGGATTTGATAGCAGCCTTCAACTACCTGAAGGGGGGTTCCAAAGAGGATGGAGTTTGGCTGTTCTCAGTGGTGGCAGATGACAAGGAGCAATGGTCTCAAGTTGCAGTGGGGGAGGTCCAGGTTGGATATTAGGAAACACTTTTTCACTAGTAGGGTGGTGAAGCACTGGAATACATTACCTAGGGAGGTGGTGGAGTCTCCTTCCTTGGAGATTTTTAAGGCCCGGCTTGACAAAGCCCTGGCTGGGATGATTTAGTTGGGAATTGGTCCTGCTTTGAGCAGGGGGTTGGACTAGATGACCTCCTGAGGTCCCCTCCAACTCTGAGATTCTATGATTCTATGACACGGCCCAATTTGCTGGGGTGGGTCTTTGGTCATGGTTTGGTCTATGAACTCTAGTTGTGGTGTTTTCCCAATTTAATGCTATGTCGTTTACCTCACGTTATTAAACATTTTCTGCTACACCGAGACTCTGTGCTTGTGAGAGGGGAAGTATTGCCTCTTCGAGGCGCCCAGGGGTGTTTGTAAGATTTTCCCAGGTCACTGGGTGGGGGCTCGAGCTGGTTTTGTGTTACGCTGTTGGGAGGGGACCCCTATGTACTGAACCCAGCCCTTGCTGCTATCAACTCAGCCTGGCAGAAGGGTTACATATATATCCCCTTTTAGGCCCCAAACCAAATCAAACCAAGCCAGCAGAAAGCTATATAGGATCTTGAGCACCAAGACCAAGCTAATTAAAACTATCTTCCCTGTATCTCTATGTGAAAAGTTACAAGGACAACTTGCTAATTGCACTAGCACATCCACAGACAAAGAGTCTGTTCGAGGAGGTGATAAGAGCTGTTGTAACAACTGTGCTCTGGAATTGGTCTTGCAGAACCCCCCTTACCCTCCTTCGTTTATTACCTTGCTTGTTTTCTACTACTGTATCAGAGAAGTTAAATAGATTGATGGGAGTCTGTCACATCTGAAAAATAAAATTGTAAAATAAGGATATCAAGGAAGAGGAGGTAGTAAAACAAAAGTGCAAGATGTGACTTAAAGATAAAGAATGAATGTGAATAAATGCGTGTGATGCAAATAAATAATTAGCAAATCTAAGTTGCCAGCCTAAGAGTTATAACTGTGATATCCCATGGCCGAAGAATGCATAGCGCGGAGATAACCGGATGACCCCGCTTGGCAAGCCGGAATCCACCCAAGTGCCCCTCTCCCCCCGATGGAGGGCTGAAGACTCGAAGAACAAGGTAACACTCAATCGTCATCTGCTGATTGATTATCACTTCAAACAAACATCAGCATGATGAAGTGATTCCCATAGCCTTGTATAAGGACAAAATCCTGTAAGAACAGAACCAAAAACTCAGGGATTTTGAGTCTGGTTCTGCAACCACCCTCCAGGGGCATCGGATGCGCATCTGACAACAACTCGGCTCCACCCTTGTGTCCAGGCTACCTGGCCAGTAACTTGGCATGAGCAACCTCTAGGCAGGTAACTATAACAACTTCAGTTTGCAGGCGGTGTGTGTATGTGTGCATGTATGGATGTATGGATAGAGGGTTGTCTTTATAAATGATTGTATTTTGCTTCCTTTCATAAATGAACTATTGTTTTGTATTGCAATAAATGTGGCGCTTTTGCTTTATCCCTCTTACAAGATCCTGTTGGTCTTTATTGATATAACATTGTCTGCTTCCAAAGGCCCAGAAGGCTCATTGAAGGGGAGGGATTGATAGCTCAGTGGTTTGAGCATCGGCTTGCTGAATCCAGCATTGTGAGTTCAATCCTTGAGGGGGCCACTTAGGGATCTGGGGCAAATGCACTAGATTACACTAGTTGAGGACCTGGCCTGTAATTGATTTTTTAGCTCCAGCACTGTCACTGCACCACTATTAATAATAATTAATGGAGATATCCCATCTCCTAGAACTGGAAGGGACCTTGAAAGGTCATCAAGTCCAGTCCCCTGCCTTCACTAGCAGGACCAAGTACAGATTTTGCCCCAGATCCCTAAGTGGTCCCCTCAAGGATTGAACTCACAACCCTGAGTTTAGCAGGCCAATGCTCTAAATGCTCTGCCACTTTTTTTGTTTTCAAAGTGTGCTTTCCCCACAAAACTATGAAATTCGCTGATGTCATGTTTCCGTAATAAACTTCTCCAAACTGAGAGCAGTGACTGTGTCAGACCACTTCTGTTCACCAGTATTTATTTATATTATCTTGGCACATACAGTCCCATTATGCTTGGTGCTGTACATACATACAGTAAGAGGCAATCCTTCTCCCAAAGAGCTTACAAGCTAAGTAGACGAGATGGACAGAAGGTGGGAGAGCAAAAGGATTATTACCCCTTGTGATAAATGAAAGCGGGAGGGTAGCTCCCTTTTATGGGCACCCAGCCAGCCAGGTGCTATAAAATCCCTCTTAGAATCATAGGGCAGGTCTTCACTACGGGGGGGGGCGGGGGTTGATTTAAGATACGCATTTGCGTAGCTGAATTCGACGTATCGGAGCCGACTTACCCCGCTGTGAGGACGGCGGCAAAATCGACCTCCGCGGCTCCCCGTCGATGGCGCTTACTCCCACCTCCACTGGTGGAGTAAGAGCGTCGATTCGTGGATTGATTGTCGCGTCCCGACGAGACGCGATAATTCGATCCCCGAGAGATCGATTTCTACCCGCCGATTCAGGCGGGTAGTGTAGACCTAGCCATAGAATATCAGGGTTGGAAGGGACCTCAGGCATGAAGTCCAACCCCCTGCTCAAAGCAAGACCAACCCCAACTAAATCATCCCAGCAAGGACTTTGTCAAGCCTGACGTTGAAAACCTCTAAGGAAGGAGATTCCACCACCTCCTTAGGTAACCCATTCCAGTGCTTCACCACCCTCCTAGTGAAAAAGTTTTTCCTAATATCCAACCTAAACCTCCCCCACTGCAACTTGAGACCATTACTACTTGTTCTGTCATCTGCCACCACTGAGAACTGTGTGGGCAAGCGGCAGGAGGGTCTGCCATGTTCGCCCCCTGCCCGGCGGGGGGCCAACCTCAAAGACCCGCACGCGCCGCGCTCCGACCGCCCGGACGGTCAGAAGCGCAGTTGCCGGGTTCACCCCCTGCTGGGGGGGGGTGTTGGGGCCAACCTCACAGCCCCGCACGCACCGCGCGCCGGCCGCCTGGATGGCAGGGCCGCCCAGAGGGGGGGCAAGTGGGACAATTTGCCCTGGGCCCCGCAGGGGCCCCCAGGAGTATGTCAGAGGCTCCCCCCGCCTCCGTCTTCTCCCATCCCCTGGCGTCTCAGCTGGTAAGGGGGCTGGGCTGTGAGCTGCGGCCGAGCAGTGGGAGCTCAGGCCCCTCTGGAGACACCATGGGGCCGCTCCTGGACGCGGCGCGCTGAGGCTCCTGGAGATGGGGTAAGCGGCATGGTAAGGGGCCAGGCACCCCCCCGACTCCATCCCCCACAGCCCTGACCCCCAGCTCCGAGCCCAGCCCCTCTGAGCCGAGTACCCCCCTGACCCCATCCTCCCCACAGCCCTGACCCCCAGCTCCGAGCCCAGCCCCTATGAGCCGGGCACCCCCCGACCCAGAGCCCAGCTACCCACCCAGCCCTGGGCAACAGCAGCACCACCCCCAGGCAGTGACAGCCCATTGGCACCAACCATCACCCAGAAACAGCCCATTATGTAATTGCAAATGTATACATACCATTAAAGCATTTAATGTTTTTAAATAATGTGTTTAGTATATTTTCAAATTATTTTTTGAATGTATTTCACTAGTTATTTTTTACATTTCCAAATACATTACTATAGTATTGCAACTTTTTTTTATGGAAGGGGCCCCTGAAATTGCTTTGCCCCAGACCCCCTGAATCCTCTGGATGGCCCTGCGGCTACTGCGCTGGTTGCTCCCAGGGCGGCCTCCGTAGTGATGGGGGGGGGGGGTTGAACTGTCTGTGGGCAGCCAGGAAATCCCCAGGGGAGACGCGTGTGTGTGTGTGTGTGTGTGTTTTGCACCTGCCCTGCCCCGACTGCTGCCCCCTTCCCTGGTCCAGGGACCTTACCTCTCCCTGGCCCCTATCACACTGCCCCCCCGCAGGGCTCCCTGTGTTTGTGTGTTGGACAGTCACATCCAATCCCTTCACACTGCCCCCCTTTCCCCTCCCTAACTTAGTTCATAGCCCCAGAAAATCCCTTCAATCTGTCCCCCTTGTCCCCTCCCCTTATTTCATGGGGGGATGCCGAACAGAGCAGGCGTGTGGGCAGGTAGTGGCAGCGAGGCTTTATACTTGGGGGGGGGTGAGGAGGCGAGCGGCGAGTTGGTGGCTGGAGGGAGGCGTCCATTCTCAGTATTTTAATTTTTGGTACTGCTGTGTGCAGTAATATAGTGACCCCTGGTGGGGTTGAAGAGCGGTGTAATGGTGGGGCCGAGCAGGGAGGGGGCAGGTCCTATTTTACTGCTGTGATCTGGTTACCCTATGCGCGCCGTTTCTTTCCCCCTCTACAAGCTTCCACACACTGTCAGTGCTTTGCTAGTGTGCCACGCGCCGTGAGATATCTTGTCTCTTTGTGTGTGACTGTGAGCACGAGAGGCACCAGGGTTTTTGCCACCCTAGGCGGCAGCGCTCCTCCTCTGAGCATTCGGTGGCGGGGGTCCTTCCGCTCCGCGTCTTCGGGGACTCCTGGAGTGAGTGCAGGACCCACTGCCGAATTTCCGCCAAAGACCCGGAGCAGAAGGACCCCCGCCCCCAAATTTCCGCAGAGGGCAGCAAAATGCCGCCCCCCCCAAATCCTGCCGCCCTAGGCTACCGCCTAGGGTCGCCTAGTGGAAACGCTGGCCCTGACTGAGTGTTTCCCTTGTATGTGAATTTATTCAACAAAATCTTGAGCTTCATAATGACTACCATGAGTGAAAAGAAAAAGAGAAAAAGAGAATCAGAGCACAGAGTTTTCAACACTGAATGGATGAATAAATACTTACGTACTGTTTCCAAAGACAAAATACTGTGCCTCGTGTGTCGCGAAACGTTAGCGGTTCCGAAAGAATACAACCTTCGGCGGCACTTTGAAACGAAACATCCCAATCTTGCCAAATTGAACCCAAATGAAAAAATAATTAAAGGAGCCAGTTTAGCGAAAAACCTTAGTGGACAACAGCAAACTTTCAAGAAAGTGAGCACTGAGGACGATACAGTTACTAAAGTAAGCTTTCAAATTTCTAAGGAAATTGCTGCTGCTGGGAAATACTTCACAGAAGGCGAGTTTTTTAAAAAGTGTATGTTGATTGCTGTATCTGAGTTATGTCCAGAAAAGAGGGGAATATTTGAGAATATCAGTTTTTCACGCATGACAGTCCAGAGAAGAATATCTGACATTTCTACCAATCTAAGTGATCAGTTAAAGCAGAGAGTCAGTGAATTCTGCTTTTACTCCCTAGCTATTCATAAAAGACACCGCCCAACTTCTTATTTTTATTAGAAATTACTGAAGAACTTGTTGGCATGTGCTCCATGACGGGTCGCACAACCAGAAAAGAAATCTCCAGTGAAGTGATAAAGTGCATGAATGATAAGTTGGGATTAGATTTCACAAACTTGGTGGCCATTTGTACTGATGGTGCTCCAGCTATGTGCAGAAAAAATGTTGGAGCAGTTACTCTTCTTGAAGAATTTATCGGGAGAGAAATAGCTAAACATCACTGCATTGTACATCAGCAGGTTTTGTGTAGCAAAGACTTAAAATTTGAGCATGTAATGTCAGTGGTAGTTTCCATTGTAAACTACATCCGTTCTAGAGGACTAAAACATAGGACATTTCAAGCCTTTCTTGAAGGGGAAGAGCTAGCTAAGGGCCTAAAACCAGTACCAGGGCTGGAGAGGGGCAGCCCAGCTATAGAGAGAGGCAGCAGGTCCAAACCTAACCTTGCCTGTGATGAGTGGCTTATACTGCAGTCTGCCCCAGGGCGCAGGGGCTAGTTGGTGACTGGCAGTAGCCTTATACTGAAGTGAGGTGGGGATTAGAGGGTTGGGGGTTCCCCAGAGAGGGGAGACCTAGAGGCAGAGTGTGGGGGTATTGCCAGGGGGCAGCACCCCAGATCAAAGGGCACCAGGGTCCGGGAGGGACATGGGGCCAGCGGCAGTGGGACACCAGCCTGCAGAGGGCGCTCCAACGGCTGGATGAGCTAATTCCCGAGAAGACCAGCAGGAGGCGCCGCCGGGGTGCGTCCTGCTTGCTTACACGGGGGCTGGGTGGCGCTGGGGGTGTGTGTTTCAGCAGGGCAGGGGCGGTTGGGACCTCAGTTATTTTCTTTGGAGTAATATGGCCTTGCCACTTTACGAGTTGTGCAGGCCTGTCTAGATCCATCCTCTTCAGGTAGTTGAAAGCAGCTATCAAATCCCCCTATATTCTTCTCTTCTGCAGACTAAACAATACCAGTTCCCTCAGTCTCTCCTCATAAGTCATGTGCTCCAGACCCCTAAGCATTTTTGTTGCCCTCTACTGGACTTTTTCCAATTTTTCCACATCCTTCTTGTAATGTGGGGCCCAAAACTGGACACAGTACTCCAGAGGCCTCACTTCACCAATGTTGAATTGAAGGGAATGATCATGTCCCTCGATCTGCTGGCAATGCCCCTACTTATACAGCCCAAAATGCCGTTAGCCTTCTTGGCAACAAGGGCGCACTGTTGACTCATATCCAGCTTCTTGTCCACTGTAACACCAGGTCCTTTTCTGCAGAACTGCTGCCTAGTCATTTGGTCCCTTGTCTGTAGCGGTGCATGGGATTCTTCCTTCTTAAGTGCAGGACTCTGCATTTGTCCTGGTTGAACCTCATCAGATTTCTTTTGGCCCAATCCTCTAATTTGTCTAGGTCCCTCTGTATCCTCTCCCTACCCTCCTGCGCATCTACCACTCTTCCCAGTTTACTGTCATCTGCAAACTTGCTGAGGGTGCAGTCCATGCCACCCTCCAGATCATTAGTGCCCCTCTATGCTAAAGTAAGGGCTGTCAGATTCTGTAGGCCAGGTGGCTAATACATTCTTACCTTGTTTTGAAAAGGCTGCCTGGCATTACTGCAAATACTCACTGAGGGCATTGTTCCCTGAAGGAGTAAAGAACAAACCTCCCACTGGAATCTGGCTCTGCTGGATTTACTACAGGGAGCCATGGAAAATGACGGGGATTGCTGGCACCCAAAGGCCTAGTTTTGGAGACCACGGATCTGCCCCCATGGAACTGTGTAGGTCCTTGGGGTCCAGCACCCTACAGGGATCTCTCCAAAGGGACTGGTTACAGGCTGCTGCATGGACCAAACCCTGTGAATCCATGACACCCTGCCCCAGGGCATTGAGAAGCCACTCAGACTCCCGACTCCCAGATGCCTCCTACCGAGCATCAAAGGATGAGACTAGAATAGAAAAATTCAGTGCCTAGCTTCCATTCTCCCCACATCAATGAGGTCCGATGCCCTGATCGTAATCCTTATTTTCTAAGTCCCAGGATAAATCCAGGGTAACTCCAATAAAAGTAAATCAATGGAGTCATTCCAAATTTACACCAGTGTAACTGAGATTAGGGTCAGACTCATACAAAGGTGCTTAGAATCCTTTATTTAGTAATATCTCCCTCTGTTGTTTATTGCCATATCTTAGATTTTAAACAAGTTTTGTTCATCTTCTCTCAAGTGTTTTTCCTCCTTGGACTGTTCTGGTTTCTACCACCAGCAAGTGCCCAGAGGACAAACAGAATTGGTAAATTCTCCAGTTAGTGAAAGATAATGCCATGTGTAAAGTTTCTGTGCCCATAATAAGTGAGTCCTATATAGACTATCTGCAATTAAGCTGGTATTGGCTTGGCAGCTCTCAGCAGCATTATCTGGACTCTAATGTGGGGCTTCGTTGCATCTGGGTCATGAAGAGTAGCAGAATGCCCAAAGGAGTGGATACACCTCAGGTTCTAAACAGGCCCTGAATGGAAATCTCAAACTTTTGAGAAGAGGAAAGATTGGGTGTCAGGGATAATTCCTCCTTCTCTGTGTTTGTTTATTCATTCACTCCCTCTTTCTCCCTCTGTCACTCCTTAGGGTATTCCAGTTTGTCTGCTCATACTCTGTCCCATGGTGGACAAGAACCTCTTTCTGCAGCTTTGTCCCATCGAGAGGTCTTTTAATAGTGTCACTAGGCCATATAAATAGGAAGAAAGCAAAGAAAGAAGAGGTGGGACCGCTGAAGACTATAGCTGGAGAGGAGATTAAAGATAATCTAGGCATGGCGCAATATCTCAACGAATATTTTGCATCGGTGTTTATTGAGACCAATGAAGGGATTAGGGATACTAGCACCGTGACAGAGGGGCATATAGAATGGGGGATTACCGTATCCGAGGTAGAAACAAAACTCGAATGCCTTAATGGGGCTAAATCAGGAGGACCGGACGATCTTCATCCGAGAATATTGAAGGAATTGGCGCGGGAAATAGCAGGCCCATTAGCAATAATATTTAATGAATCTATAAACTCGGGGGTGGTTCCGTTAAACAGGAGAATAGCTAATGTGGTTCCTATTTTCAAGAAAGGGAAAAAAAGTGATCCGGGTAACTACAGGCCTGTTAGCTTAACATCTGTAGTGTGTAAGGTGCTGGAGAAAATTCTGAAAGAGAAAGTAGTTGAGGACCTTGAGGTTAATGGCAAGGGCGATAAATTACAACATGGTTTTACAAAGGGCAGATCGTGCCAAACGAATCTGATCTCCTTCTTCGAGAAAGTAATGGATTTACTAGATAAGGGAAATGCGGTGGACCTAATATACCTGGATTTCAGTAAAGCGTTTGATACTGTACCCCATGAGGAATTATTGGTTAAACTGGAAAAGATGGGGATCGATATGAAAATCCAGAGGTGGATAAGGAATTGGTTAATGGGGAGAATGCAGCGGGTCGTATTGAAGGGTGAACTGTCAGGTTGGAGGGAGGTTACCAGTGGAGTTCCTCAAGGTTCAGTTTTGGGACCCATTTTATTTAATCTATTTATAACTGACCTCGGAATCGATTGCAGGAGTGGACTGATAAAGTTTGCGGATGATACGAAGGTGGGAGGCGTTGCCAATTTGGAGGAGGATAGGGATATTCTGCAGGGAGACTTGAATGAGCTTGAGAATTGGAGTATCAGAAATAGGATGAAATTTAATAGTGAAAAGTGTAGGGTGATGCATTTAGGGATGACTAACAAGAATTTTAGTTACAAGCTGGGGACGCATTGGTTAGAAGTAACGGAAGAGGAGAAGGAACTAGGGGTTCTTGTAGACTGGAGGATGACTATGAGTCGACAATGTGACGTGGCGGTGAAAAAAGCCAATGCTGTCTTGGGATGCATTAGGCGAGGTATATCTAGTAGGGATAAGGAGGTGCTGCTTCCGTTGTATAAGGCGCTGGTGAGACGTCATTTGGAGTACTGTGTGCAGTTCTGGTCTCCCATGTTTAAAAAAGATGAACTCAAATTGGAACGGGTGCAGAGAAGGGCCACTAGGATGATCAGAGGAATGGAAAACCTGTCGTATGAAAAGAGACTAGAGGAGCTCGGGTTGTTTAGTCTGACAAAACGAAGGCTGTGGGGGGATATGATTGCTCTCTTTAAATATATCAGAGGGATAAATACCAGGGAGGGAGAGGAATTATTCCAGCTTAGTACTAATGTAGACACGAGAACGAATGGATATAAACTGGCCGTGGGGAAGTTTAGGCTTGAAATTAGACGCAGGTTTCTGACCGTCAGAGGGGTGAAATATTGGAACGGCCTTCCGAGGGAAACGGTGGGGGCGAGGGACCTGTCTGGTTTTAAGATTAAGTTAGATAAGTTTATGGAGGGAATGGTTTAATGGTAAAACATATTAGCTGAGGAATACCGAGCAATGGCAGGTAAATAGTATAATGGCTAACAAGGGTCAGGCTGGAGACTCTTGCCTACATGCTCGGAGTCCTGCTGATCGCCATATTTGGGGTTGGGAAGGAATTTTCCTCCAGGGTAGATTGGCTGAGGCCCTGGAGGTTTTTCGCCTTCCTCCGCAGCATGGGGCAGGGATCGCTAGCAGGAGGGTCTCTGCCAACTGAAGTCACTAAAACACAGGATTTGGGGACTTCATCAGCAGAGTCAAGGGAAGGGTAGGGACGGTTTTGTGGCCTGCAGCATGCAGGGGGTCAGACCAGATGATCATAATGGTCCCTTCTGACCTTAAAGTCTATGAGTCTATGAAAGCCAGAAAGAGTTAGCTGGAGACTTCCTATACTGGACTGCAGTACCTGGAGGTCTGTCAGAGAGGAGTGAGGGAGAATGAAGTAGCAGTAACTCTGGGACTGTCCTTTTGACAGTTTCCCCTTTAAGAAGCTGTTAGTATTACAGGTTTGCAAATGAAAATTGAGATCACGATCAATTTCATGTAGAAACTAGAAGCACTGGGAAATCCTACAGATGGAGCTAAATCCTGAGAGGCATTGAGGACCGGCAGCCAGGGCCAGACCTAGATCAAATGGCATGCCCCCACCCCTCCAATTGTTAAACTTTTAAATACCATATTTTTTATTGCATTTGTAGCCCATTTCATTACTTTTATGCATGATTTGTATGCATGATTTATCCCTGTCTCATAAGACTAGCTGGTGATACTAGGGTTGCCAGGCGTTTAGTTTTTTACTGGAACACCCAGTCGAAAAGGGACCCTGGCAGCTCCCGACAGCACTGCTGACCGGGCCATTAAAAGTCCAGTCGGCGGTGCAGTGGGGCTAAGGCAGTTTCCCTGCCTGCCCTGGCTCTGCGCAGCTCCCCGGAAGCAGCCGGCATATCCGGCCCATAGGTGCAGAGGCGATCAGCGAAGCTCCGAGTGCTGCCGCTGCTCCCAACACCAGCTCCGCAGCTCTGATTGGCCAGGAACTGTGGCCGATGGGAGCTCTGGGGGTGGCAGCTGCGGGTGCGGGAACCGTGCAAAGCCACCTGGCTGCGTCTCTGCCTAGGGCCCGAACATTCCGGCCACTTCCGGGAGCAGCGCAGAGCCAGGGCAGGCAGGAGCTGGGAGCTCAGGCTCCAATGGGGAGCTGCCTGAGGTAAGTGCCACCCGGCCAGAGCCCCCACGCTGAACCCCCTATCCCAGGTTGTACCTATCCTATCCTGTACCCTATCCTGTACCCAAGCTCCCTCCCCCAGCCCGCATCCCCTTTTGCACCCCTATGTCCTGCTCCAGCCCTGATTCTTCTCCTTCACTCCAAACCCTTTGGTGCCAGCCTGGAGCCCCCTCCTGCATCCCAAACCCCTCATCCCTAGCTCAACCCCAGAGCCTGCACCACCAGCCAGAGCACTCACCCGCTCCGTCACCCCAACCCCCTGCCCCAGCCCAGTTAAAGTGACTGGGTGGCGGGGGGGAGAGCGAGCGGTGGAGGGAGGGGGGCTGGAGTGAGTGGAGGCGGGGCCTTGGGGAAGGAGTGGGGCCAGGGTGCTCGGTTTTGTGCAATTAGAATGTTGCCAACCCTAGGTGATACCCAGCTCCTTATATACTCGCGAGGGCATGGCTGACAACATTCTTGGAGGCTGGATGAAAGTGTAGTTCTCAGAAAGTCTGGAAGGTTCCATGAGATCCTATAAAGGTCCAGAAAATTCTAGGCTAGTGAAAAATGAATCCACATGAGGAATACCTGAAACATTTTACTTCAAACATCCTGGTTTCCCTTTTGTCGCTAAAAACAAAAACAGCACCCAGAGCCCAGCACCCCCCAAACCTGGCACCCCAGGTGGTTACCAGGGTCACCTGCCCCTAAATCCAGCCCTGCCGCCACCTGCCATTGAGCCTAAGAATGATGGGCCTGATTCTCTTCTCACATACATCAGTGTAAATCAGGAGAAATGCACTGAAATCAGTGGCCATCATATGGTGTAAGGGACAGGAGAAGGAGGCCCAGCATTTCACAGTATCTCCCCTCACTGATCCTATTAAAGGGCCTGAAGCTAGACAGCCAGATTCTCAGCTAGTGGAAATTTGAGAAGCTATATTACATTTGGTCTTAATTTTGTTTCCACTCAGGGCAGAGAGAGCGAGCTCTGGGAGTGAGGATAAAATTTTTACTGGGAGATACGATGTTTCTGGATCTTTTTATAAAGATGTCAGCTGGGGGTAATGGGCAGAATCCTCATCTGTTGTAAATCAGCAAAGGTCTGTTGTAGTCAGTGGTGCTACACTGATTTACACTAGCTGAGGATCTGGCCCTATATAACTAAAAGGGAAATGAAGGAAACTCATTAAATGAAAGTTTTATTTAACTTTTTAAAATTGTAATTTTATTGATCTGTTTCTTATGTGTGTTTAATAAAAGGTTCTCTCTCTCTCTCTCTCTCTCTCTCTCTGTATATATATATTTAATGGTGGTGGTTGCAACAGAAGAAGGTGCCAGTGATAACTTAACACAAGACCCCAAATCACACTTATCTGTTTAATGTTGTAACAGTACAAAAGGGTTTTATTATCACCTCAGCCCAATAGGCCCAAGGCACCTGCCCTTATCAACACAACAGACAAAGGTTCTATTCCCAATGCTGGGAAGGGTTGTAGGTTTTAATGGTTAAAGCACAAGAAATTGAGAGTCAGGAAATCTGGGTTCTATTCTTAGTTCTTCTACTGATTTGTGGGGTTACATTGAGCAAACTCCTAACCCTCTCTGTGCCTTAGTTCCCCCTCAGTGCAATGGGGACTGTAATATTGACCGATCTCCTGGTGGGACTGAGAACTATTTAATGTCTGTCTGTAAAGTGTTTTGAGCTTAGACAGGAGGTGCTAGGGAAGGGTAAACAATTATTCTTAGAGCTGAGTCCAAATCATTAAATGTGCATCTGGATCTGAAATTTTTCTGTGTTTCCATGAGTGTTTGGATCTAGGATTCTGGTTCTAAACTATTATAGAGATCAGGGACAATCATGGAGTTCTGATCCAGATTGGAACATTTCCCAAAGTCGTGTTTGGTTCCAAGGTCAAAGAGAAAAACAAATCCTCCCACCCCCCCAGATTTGAAAGTACCTTCTTTCCTCATTGTTCCTTCTGGTCAGGTGCCAACTAGGTTATTTGACCTATTTAACCCCTTACAGGTAGAGCGATTCAGTACAGCTGTCAAGGAGGGATTTTATACTAGCCTTCTCTCTATATCTATGACATAGCCACTGGAGCAGAGATGGGGATTGTGTCCTGAAACAAAAAAAATGGATTACACTGAAAACCTTGAACACAGTCCCAGAGCCAGGTGTGGACCCCAGTTGTACCAGTGTGAATCCAGAGACACTCCATAAGAATCCATGGAGTTAATCCTGATTTACACAGGTGTAAACACTCAGATACCATGGTGATGGGTGAGGAATAAGAACCTGGGGGATAAAGCGAGAGAGATATGAGCAAGTCTGGCCTGCTGGTGCCAACGGAGTGTGCAGATTACTCTCTCTCTGGCAGATTCGTGCAGTATTGATGGAGAGCCAGAGACTCAGCTGATGTAAATCGGCTTAGCTGCATTGAAAGCAGTGGAACTACGCTGATTTACACCATCCGAGGAGCTCGCCTGGAGTGTCTAGAAGAAGCCACACCCTTCTTAGTGGAAATTCCTCATTTTAGAGGAGGGAGAAGGCAGAGGGGATTCTCAGGACTTTGTACACAGGAAGAAGGTCATTTGTTTCTTATTCACCAGAACTACAAACCCATCCTGGGACCTGGGAGTCGAGCTGGGATCATTAGTGGGATGAGGTCTGTAGATATAGGGCAGATGCTCAGGGCAGCTTAGTGTCACTGGGGAGGGGCGACGCGTCTGAACTCCCTGTCGGGGAGTTCTGTAGCCATCTGGATTGAATGTTGCAGAAATAGCCATCACCAGGGCTGGGAATCAGTAGCCGAACAGGTACATGAATCTCTTCTTGAACCGGCTGGCGCTGGTGTAATTCATGACCTTCAGGTTCCTGATGGTGAGGAAGAGGTGCAGCCCCTCCAGGAACATCCGAGTGAAGAAGGCCAGGAAGAGGTAGTGTAGGAAGCCAGCAATGACAGCACACACCACCTGGTGGAGACAGAGAGCTCAGGGACACTGCGGTGGGGAAGGGAAATGCTGAGTATGGGGGAGACCTGCCTGGGGGGTCACACCGGGATTCTTGTTAGCACAGCCCTCCAATTATAGCGCTCCGTGACCCAGAGATGGCAGGTTCCTCAGTCTATGGAGGGTCCTGCGGCTGCACATTGCTGATGCAGGAAAGGAGCAGAGATTAGTGGTTAGAGCAGGGGAGCAGGGCTCAGGGGATCCTGGTTCTGTTCCCAGCCCTGCCACAGATTCCCTGGGTGATAGTGGGCAAGTCACTTAGTCTCCCTATGCCTCAATTCCTCTCCTGTGACATAGGGATAGAACAGGCCACACTCCTGGGGATGGGGAGACTGAGGCCAACTGTGCCCATTGTGAAGAAGCCTAACAGGGGATGGAAACATCCTCCCAGGGAACCTCCCCGTGTCCTGCACAGCTCAGAATCCAGGGAGAACAAGGGGTGCAAAGCCACACACCCCAGAACTGCTGTGAATGGAGGAACAGAGTAGGGGAGAATCAGGCCGTACCTGACTGCGGGTGCAGGTCACCGGGGTAAAGAAGAGCAGGTCGGCCAGGAAGAGGCAGAGGCAGAGCTGCAGGTGGAGGGAGGTGCTGAAGTTGCAGATGGAACAGCACAGGAGGAAGGTGAGGATGGCGAGGAGGAGGCACAGCAGGGAAAGGGTCATTGGGTTGCTCTCCTGTACCACAGCAAAAGGAGAATCACCAGTGACCCCAGTCTAGCCCCCTCAGCCCTGAGATCCTGAGGTTCCTACTGAGACTTTGCCCCACCAAAGCCACCAATGGCTCAGGGTCCAGCCCTTTGAGCTGAGTCTGAGAGTGAGACACCTCCACTGTGGTGGGACCCATAAGGAGAGCGAAGCTGGAGGGATGGTCACAGCTGCAGGTGGTGTGAGTGCTCTTTGTGTGCAGAATGGTGCAGCCAGCTGGAGACCAGGGGCCTTTTCCAGTGATGAATTTCCAGTGGATGCAGAGAGCCTCTTCCTTGGCTGTCTTTGCCTGGAAACACAATAGCACCATCATCATCCTCACAAGATCACTGAGACAATGTTGTTTCTGTTATTGTGTGTATATCCCATGCAGTAACAAACCCAAAGGCACGTAGTGCCCCATGGCTCTCCCAACACAGCACCCAGTGCCCATGGGTCATTTTATGATGACAGTGGAGAGAGAACTTAGAGCTACCTGAGAGCCCTTGTTATCTAGCAGCACCAGAGGGCATGTGGCACATGGCTGAGCCCTTCTCATTCCATCCAACAGACCGCAGAGGTACAACTGCCCCCTCAGCTCATTTCTGTATCAAAGAAAGCACTGTTTCATGCTGATTCCCTGAACCCCATGAACTATAGGAAGCTGTTTTCATATTAATCTAGATCAGGGGTGAGCCAGGCAGAGCTGTTACCCTGGAGCACTTTCCACTGTGAATCATAACCCAGTGTGACACAGTGCGAACCCTCGTAACCTCCCCCAGTAAAACAGCCCCAGTGCATCAGGAATAAGGAGGTCTCTCCGCGTCTCAGACGCAGTGGGAGCCCAGAAAGGCAGCACAATCCAAACGCTCAGTAGGTGAGCCCCAGACAGGGAGGAAAGTAAGGGGATCTCCACACACCTCTGTCATAAACATACAAATAAGGGTAGCATAAAATTCCTCCTGGTCAGCTATATTCAATCTTTACCTGTAAGGGGTTAAGAAGCTCAAATAACCTGGTTGGCACCTGACCAGAAGGACCAATGAGGAAAGAAGATACTTTCAAATCGTGGGAGTGGGGAGGTTTTGTTGGTGCTCTCTTTGTTTATTCCCTGTCCAGATGGAGAGAGAGACCAGGCAGGTAAAATGTCTCCTGAAAACATACCTGAAATGATCCATCTAAGATTACAAAAATTGTAAGTAAGGGCAAGGAAATGTGTTAGATTATCTTTGGTTTTAGCTTGTGAATTTTCCCTATGCTAAGAGGTAGTTTTATTCCCATTTTTGTAACTGTGAAACTAAGCCAGAGGGGAATCCTCTGTGTTTTAAATCTTTTAAAGCTTAGGGGGTCTTTGGGCTCCACATCTGTACCTCAGAGTTCAGAGTGTGTGTGTGTGGGAACCCTGACATGGTGGCAGAGAGGTGTGATCATTTTGAATCAGAAGCACAGACCTCAGGATTTTAAAAGGACACATTGTTTTGGCTGCTTGAAAACTGGGGAGGTGTGTTTTTTTTTTAGAGACGCTTTTTTTTTAAGCTGAGAGCAGCTGGAGTTCTTTTTTTTAAGCTGGAGCAGCAGAGTAGTTAAGTTACAGCAAGGGAATTCACAAGCTGTTGTTTTTTTTCTAGCTCTCAGGCTAGGCTAGGCTAAGGGAAGGAAGGTTAGCAAAGATGACGGAAAGTGAGGTCCAGAAGAAACTGGAATTAGCCAGATTGGAAGCTGAAGAAAAACAGAAGGAACGAGACAACACCCTACCACCGGGGGCAGCCCAGGGCTCCACCTACACCTCAAGGAAAACCCCAAACACCTTATCGTCCCACCACACCTATCTCCAGCAACCCACCTCACCCCAGTGACCAGTCAGCTGGACAATGTTTTAAATGTAACAAGCTGGGGGCATGTGAAGGCCAACTGCCCCAAGAACCCCAACAGATTACAGTTAGTTACACCGACTCACACCAAAGATCCTCATGCCCAGATGCCTCCCGGATACCCTCAGAGTGAAGGGAAACTGTCAGTGTAGGCGAGAAAAGGCTTATTGTGTGGAGGGACACTGGAGCACAGGTGTCAGCTATCCACCAATCCTTAGTGGACCCCAAATTCATCAACCCAGAGGCCCAAGTGACGATTCAACCTTTCAAATCTTAAATTCCTGATGTCAGGTCTGGCCCATGCTGAAGGACAATGGCTTTGTGAGTAAGGCTCAGGACTGGTACTTAGGAGATCTGGGTTCAGCTCCTGCCTCTGCTGTTGACTCTGGGTGCCCCGGGGCAGATACTGTAATCTTTCTGCACCTCAGTTTCCTCTTAATCAAAGCAAGGGTAATCCTCCTTCCTCTATTTGGTTTGCAAGCGCTCGAGGAGAAGAAGTGGGAGCTGATCTTGGCTGGTGCTTCTAGGCACTTCTGTAATACAAATACCAAAGTTTTAGTCTAGACATTTCCATAGTGTTGGCAGAAACGCTGAACAAAACACTCAACAAATGAATCATCAGTTCAAAGGTACCTGCAGAGAGAAGTTCCTGCACCTCTCTATGACTCCCGCAAACTCAGGGCTGCAGTTAAAGATGGGCACTTGGAGCAACGGAAAGAGAGGCACAGACATTAGAGCTTTTACATCAGATCACACTGGGGGAAAAATCCCCTTATCTTCCCAACCGTGAAGGCTGCCCTCTGACTCCATGCCAGTCCTGTGCTGCCAATAGTCTACTAAGTGCCTGCTGCAAAACTCCTCTCAACTTCCTCCCCTTCTCCCCCTGCCTTTCTCTCCCTCCATTGACACTCCCCTGTCTCCCTTTCCCTGCTCCTATTCCTTTGATCCCTCATGTGACCCTGGTCTTCTGCCTCCCTTCAGCTGCTCAGAGTGTTTTACAAGGTGATGGAAGGAATTTAAGGCATACCGCCGACAAACACAAGGGAGCTGGTGGCCTTGAGCCTGTGCATCAGCGCTAAAGAGCACCCTGTCTGGGAGGGTGGAAGAAACTAATTCTTACCCCATCCTCACCTGCAAGCCAGCTTCATAGACCTCTTGATGTGTTTCCATCTACCCCACAGACAGACCTGCTGGATACCCGCTGCGGGAGAACTCACCTTTACATGTGGTTTTGTTCAGTACCCAGTTCCCGACCCTAGTGGAAGGTGGAAGGGATGCAACCAGCTTCTAGTCCACTGTAATTCCCAGGTCCTTTTCTGCAGAACTGCTGCTTAGCCAGTCAGTCCCCAGTGAATGGGATTCTTCCTTCCTAAGTGCAGGACTCTGCACTTGTCCTTGTTGAATCTCATTAGATTCATTTTGGCCCAATCCTCTAATTTGTGTAGGTCACTCTGTATCCTATCCCTACCCTCCAGCGTATCTACCTCTCTCCCCAGCTTAGTGTCATCTGCGAACTTGCTGAGGGTGCAATTCATCCCATTATCCAGATCATTAATAAAGATGTTGAACAAAACTGGGCCCAGGACCGAGCCCTGGGGCACTCCGCTTGATACCGGCTGCCAACTAGACATCGAACCGTTGATCACTACCCATTGAGCCCAACAATCTAGCCAGCTTTCAGTCCACCTTATAGTCCATTCATCCAGTCCATATTTCTTTAACTTGCTGGCAAGAATACTGTGGGAGACCATATCAAAAACTTTGCTAAAGTCAAAGTATATTCACGTCCACTGCTTTCCCCATATCCACAGAGCCAGTTATCTCATCATAGAAGGCAATTAGGTTGGTCAGGCATGAGTTGCCCTTGGTGAATCCATATTGACTATTCCTGATCACCTTCCTCTCCTCCAATTGCTTCAAAATGGATTCCTGGAGGACCTGCTCCATGATTTTGCTGGGGACTGAAGTGAAGCTGACTGATCTGTAATTCCCCGGGTTCTCTTTTTTCCCTTTTTAAAATCTGGGCACTATATTTGCCTTTTTAAGAATCATAGAATCATAGAATCATAGAATCATAGAATATCAGAGTTGGAAGGGACCTCAAGAGGTCATCTAGTCCAACCCCCTGCTCAAAGCAGGACCAATTCCCAGCTAAATCATCCCAGCCAGGGCTTTGTCAAGCCGGGCCTTAAAAACCTCCAAGGAAGGAGACTCCACCACCTCCCTAGGTAACGCATTCCAGTGTTTCACCACCCTCCTAGTGAAATAGTTTTTCCTGATATCCAACCTGGACTTCCCCCACCGCAACTTGAGACCATTGCTCCTTGTTCTGTCATCTGCCACCACTGAGAACAGCCGAGCTCCATCCTCTTTGGAACCCCCCTTCAGGTAGTTGAAGGCTGCTATCAAATCCCCCCTCATTCTTCTCTTCTGGAGACTAAACAATCCCAGTTCTCTCAGCCTCTCCTCATAAGTCATATGCTCCAGACCCCTAATCATTTTTGTTGCCCTCCGCTGGACTCTTTCCAATTTTTCCACATCCTTCTTGTAGTGTGGGGCCCAAAACTGGACACAGTATTCCAGATGAGGCCTCACCAATGTCGAATAAAGGGGAACGATCACATTCCTCGATCTGCTGGCAATGCCCCTACTTATACAGCCCAAAATGCCGTTAGCCTTCTTGGCAACAAGAGCACACTTTTCCAATCATCCGGGACCTCCCCCCAGATCGCCATGAGTTTTCAAAGATAATGGCCAGTGGCTCTGCAATCACATCCGCCAACTCACTCAGCACCCTCGGATGGATTAGATTTGGACCCAGGGACATGGGCATGTCCAGCTTTTCTAAACAGTCCTTAACCTGTTCTTTCACCACTGAGGGCTGCTCACCTCCTCCCCACACCATGCTTCCAGTGCAGCAGTCTGGGGACTGACCTTGTCTGTGCAGACCGAGGCAAAAAAAAGCATGGAGTACTTCAGCTTTCTCCACATCATCTGTCACTATATTGCCTTCCCCATTCAGTAAGGGTCCCACAGTTTCCCTGACCTCCTTCTTGTTGCTAATATATTTGTAGAAACACTTCTTGTTACCCTTCACATCCCCTGCTAGCTGCAACTCCAATTGTATCTTGGCCTTCCTGAATACACCCCTGCATGCTCGAGCAATATTTTTATACTCCTCCCTAGTCATCTGTCCAAATTTCCACTTCTTGTAAGCTTCCTTTTTGAGTTTAAGCTCACCGAAGATTTCACTGTTAAGCCAGGCTGGTTGCCTGCCATATTTGCTATTCTTTCTGCACTTTGGGATGGTTTGTTCTTGCACCCTTAGTAGGCTTCTTTAAAATACAGCTAGCTCTCCTGGACTCCTTTCCCCCTCATATTAGCCTCCCAGGGGACCCTGCCCATCAGTTCCCTAAGGGAGTCTAAGTCTGCTTTTCTGAAGTCCAAGGTCCGTATTTTGCTAATTTCCTTTCTTCCTTTTTTCAGGATCCTGAACTCAACCATCTCATGGTCACTGCTGCCTAGGTTGCCACCCACTTCTACTTCCTCTACCAATTCTTTCCTGTTTGTAAGCAGCAGGTCAAGAGGAGCACGGCTCCTAGTCGGTTCCTCCAGCACTTGTACCAGGAAGTTGGAGCCCGCATCCCGTACCCCTCCCATACCCCAATCCCCTGCTCCAGATCAGAATCCCCTACTGCACTCCGAACTCCTCAGCCCCAGCCCGGAGCCCCCTCATTCACTCCAAACCACTCTCCCCTGGTCCCACCCCACAGCCCACATCTCCAGCTGGAGTTCCCACTCCCTCCAGCACCCAACCCCTTGGCCCAGCCCGGAGCTCCCTCCCGCACCCTGAACCCCTCATTTCTGGCCCTGCCCGAGAGACCACACCCCCAGCTGGAGCCCTCACCCCCTCCTGCATCCCAACTCCCTGCCCCAGCCTGGTGAAATGAGCAAATGAGTGAGGGTGGGAGAGAGCGAGCGACAGAGAGCGGGGGCATGGAGTGAATGAGAGGCAGGGCCTTGGAGAAGGGGCAGGACAGGGGCAGGGCCTCAGGGCAGGGGCGGGGCAGTGGGTGGGGTTAGGGTGTTCGGTTTTGTGCTATTAGAACGTTGGCAGCCCTAAATACATTATACGGGTACCATTCTAAGGAGCCTCACAGATTCTTTAAAATAGTTATACCAGCAAATCCTTCCTAGTGTAGACAAGGTTAGATTTGGGAAAACCTTTTGAAAACAATGGGGTTGCTCCGATGTTACTGAGGTCATTCAGATTTATACCAGTGTAAATAAGATCAGGAGTATTTCCAGTAAAAGCCCGATGTAAATGACAGGGGACTAAAGCCCAGACACTCGATTTTTTTCATTCAGGTCTCATCCTCTGATATTGCTTAGGGGCCTGGGTCTGAGTGATTTTTCATTCTCCCAGCACTGCGTGTTTTGAGGATGAGACAGGTCTTTCCCTGTGCGCCCTTGTTAGTTTGGGCTCTGGTTATACAGGACTCTCCCCTCCACTCCTCATTGCTCAGTGGTGGAGCACAAAGATTTCTATTAGGGATCTGGAAGACATCTTACCTCTAGTTGTCTTCTATGGGGAAAGAAGACCTTAAAATTCTTCTCTCCTTGTATTTTCAGGAGATGACTGCTTGCCCACTCCCAAGTTTGCAGCTTCTGGTCTTCTGTACTACCCATACCATGTGTCTTTGTGAGCACATCTACTAGGCCAACACCCCTTCAAACCCTCTTGCCTGCACCCCTCAGGGAATGTCTACACTGCAATCAGGAGGCAGGAATAGCCAAGCTAGATTTGATTCAGCTCAGCAGTTCTCAAACTTCATTGCACCATCTGCAACCCCCTTCTGACAACAAAAATTATTACATGACGCCAGGAACAAGGACCAAAGCCTGAGCCACCCAAATGCAAAACCCCTTTTGGAACCCAGGAAGACACACCTGTAGGGTATCCTCAAGCCCTTTAACAGACCCCAGGGAAGAGCTGAGAAAGGAAACAAAAGAAATTAGCTGTTGCCACCAGCTAATTAAACAACATATGCACAAACCTCTTAAACACCAAAAATCCAATCCTGTTCTTAAAAAAAGGTAAATTTTATTAAAAACAAAAAAGAAAGAAAAATACATCTGGAATTTAGGATTTTGCTAGATTTTAAAAGAGCAATTCCAAAAATTAAGCACCAAAAATAGCTTTCTTGGTGGTTCAGCAAACAAAAGCATCTGGGGTTAGCACAGAGGAGTCCATTCACCATAAGAAATAAACAGAAATAACCCTAGTCACATCTTTCTAAACATTTCTGATCTACTTACACATTTGGGGTTTTCAAATAAGTAGTTCTAGGTATGATCTGATGATTTATGATCATACCTGCCTTAAAGCTTCTCATAGCATAACTGCTCCCTGTTCCCCTCTTTCCCGGAGAGCAACAACAGAGACATAAAAGGGAAGTTTTTTCCCCATTTTAAAAAGTTCTAGCCTTCCCATTGGCTCTTTTGGTCAGGTGCCCACTCCCTTTCCTTCACCTGGGGAACTTTGTTGACCCTTTACAGGTAAAGCAAGCAGAGAACAGCCACCAAGAGGGACTTTATAGCTAACTGGCTGGATGGGTGTCCATAAAAGGGAGCTATCCCCTTCCTCCTTCAACCGCAAACTTTAACCAAAAAAAGGAGTAGGGGAAGAATCAAGAAGATTTTGAATTTCAACAAATGGGGGTTGGGGGCAGGGAGAATGTATGGAGGAAAAATGTCAAAGTTTTTTTTAGTTTTTGAGCAACGATGTAGCTGGCTGAAATTTTTTATATTTCAAAATTTCATAGAATAAGTACAAAATATTTATCAACAATTTTGTTGTTGCATCTTCCCCGCCCACACAGATTTAGTAGGAAGTGAGTATCAAAATAGTAACTGGGATTTAGGCACCAGAATTTAAGAGTTCGAAATAAGACTGGATGACTTAAGCAGTCAATTAAAACAGCTTGAGAACTGAACATCGAATAAATCATTTAGCAAAATTATTCCATGGATAACGTTGAACAATGAATATATTCAGGGAAATTGGTTTCAGAGGGGTAGCTCTATTAGTCTGTATCAGCAAAAACAATGTGGAGTCCTCGTGGCACTTTAGAGACTAACAAATTATTTGGACATAAGGTTTTGTGGGCTATAACCCACTTCATCAGATGCATCCGCTTATGCCCAAATAAATTTGTTAGTCCCTAAGGTGCCACAAGGACTCCTCATTGTTTTTATTCAAGGGAATTGCAATCCAGTTGGGAGAAATTTGCAAACAGGCAAAGTTAACTTAGGGTCAAATTCTAGAACACATGTTTAGGCTCCCAACCCCCTTCTCTCTTCCCAGAGGCAAAATGGGATCCTCTCTTCCAACCAGTTTTAAACCCCTCTTTGTGTGGCCTGAGTCTAATAGACGCCTGAATCTGTTCGAAGGCATTAGCTAAAAAAGCCATCTCATCCACAGTCTTTACATCTTTGTCCCATAGACACTGCTTTACTTCGGCCTTACATATTCTTAAAAATGCTCTTGAGCAACAAGATCAAGTGTTCCTTCAAAACTTGCCACCTCTTTGCCCCTCACCCATTTTCCCAACAAATCTTTCATTTTGTTTACATATTCCCCATTACTCATATCAATATCCCTCTTAAGATTCCTAAATTTAACTTTATATGTTTCAGGGGTAATCTGAAAACTTTGCAAAACAGTTTCTTTAAGTTTACAGTAGTCTAAAGCATCTTCAACAGGCATTCCATTGAATACATTTCAAGCTTTACCAGTTAATTTTGCAATCAGGGTAGGAACTCTCTTATCATCAGGGATTTCATGTATTACACACAGCATTTCGAAGGCAGTCAGTTATTCAGCGATATCATCCTCTTCACTGTATGCAGGACATAAGTGTTCCCATTTGTGGATTTTTGGAGTGATGAGAGTCGTTGGGGTCGCGGGGTTCTGGTTCTGCTTCTCTAACAGGTCCAGTTGGTGGTTTCTCTCAGTCTCTCTCTCTCTCTCTCTCTCTCTGTTTCTCTTTCTTCTCTCTCTTTCTCTTTTTCTACCATGGCCCTTCTGTGGTCAGCCTCCTCTCTGGCTGCCTCCCTGGCTGCCTCTGCCTCCATAGTTTCCCTGGCTGCAGCTGCTTCTTTGAGCCTCATTTCTGCCTGCCACATTTGAAACTCGTGGTCCTTTGCCTTCTCTGCTACTTCCAGTCTGGCCAGCTCTAGTTTTGTAGCTGCCTCACTGGTAGTCATTTTTCTGCTTTCTTGTGCTTATTTCCCTCACTCGAAATAAACAAACAGAAAATAACAAAACTGTGACCTCCTCCTGACTGTTTTTAGCAACTGCACTTAAGACCCAGTTAAAATCACAAATATCAGTGCTTAAAGTGTGAACTCCACTTGGAGTAACAAGCTGCACATACAACGCTGCTCGCAGCATCACTGTGACGTTCCCCTCTGGTGTTATCTGGACCGGTGATCTGCTAGATCACTCCAATCCTTGACTCTGGGAGCCAGTGTCTGCTCTGCTGTGAGAACCCCCACTCTTGGGCTGTTCACGCACAGCCTCTGGCATGTAAGTTGCTCCTTGAACTGTGGAACTGAATGACACTAGCCAATATCTCTGGTCCCAGACACAAACCTAGGATCCTCCACCTTGCAGTGTCCAGTTATGCCCACTGGACGCTGCAAGCTTATATAAGTTCATCAGTGTAACAAAGAAATTGATATGTACCAGGCTTGTTATTCCAAGGAGAGTCTCTGACACGCTTCAAACCAAACACACTGCTTCAGGTAGAATAAACAAACAAATGTATTAACTACAAAGAGAGATTTTAAGTGATTATAAGTCAAAGCAAAACAAGTTGGATTTGGTCAAATGAAATAAAAGCAAAACGCATTCTAAGCCGATCTTAACACTTTCAATGTCCTTACAAACTTAGATGGTTCTCACCACAGGCTGGCTGGTTGCCCTTCAGCCAGGCTCATCCCTTTGATCAGTGCTTCAGTAGCTTGGTGGGGATGTGTGTTGATGGAGGTGGAAGAGAGAGGAAGAGCATGGCAAATGTCTCTCCCTTTTATCATGTTCTTTCTTCCCTCTTGGCTTTGCCCCCCACTTCAGAGTCAGGTGAGCATTACCTCATCACAGTCCAAAACTGACCAAAGGAAGGGGGGTGACTCATTCAAGAGTCCAACAGATCCTTTGTTGCTACCTAGGCCAGTGTCCTTTGTTCCTGTGAGGCTGGGCTGGGTTTGTCCCATACATGCCCTGATGAGCTGTGAACTGCCCCTCTGCTCTTGAAGACTTTTGCCTGGGCCTGTTTTAAGCCATGAGGACACATTTTCAGTCTCATAACTATATACCTGAATTTACAACCTATAACATTACTATAACATCACTATAACAACAATGCTCAGTGCATCATGAGCCTTCCGAAGAAACCCAACATGACAAACTTTGCATTGGATACCACACAATCATATTATAAGGATGAACATGGGGGTGCAGAGTGTTCCCCCGAGGTACAGAACCTCCCCCCTTAGTTTACTGCAAGAGGGTTAGTCACTGACTAGCTCAAAGGCAGTTTGTTATAGTTCTCTTGGCACCCAGCCATCAAGGCTATGAGGCGATGTGCCTCAGATTCCTCATTCACACATAGCAAACCGGGTTTTTTATGGGTTCTCTTCTGTGATAAGCTTTAAACCTGTTTACAGGTATTAATTGAAAAGTAGCATTATCATAAGGTTTAACATCCATGTCAAAATTCTTATCCCCAAAACTTATTGGAAAAAATAACCCCAACTATACATACAATATGATGGGGGCTAATTTAGCTACAACTAATCAGGAAAAAGATCTTGGAGTCATTGTGGATAGTTCTCTGAAGACGTCCACACAGTGTGCAGTGGCAGTCAAAAAAGCAAACAGTATGTTAGGAATAATTAAAAAGGGGATAGAGAATAAGATGGATAATATCTTATTGCCCTTATATAAATCCATGGTAAGCCCACATCTTGAATACTGCGTATTGTATGTGGTCTCCTCATCTCAACAAAGATATACTGGCATTAGAAAAGGTTCAGAGAAGGGCAACTAAAATGATTAGGGGTTTGGAATGGGTCCCATATGAAGAGAGATTAAAAAGGCTAGGACTTTACAGCTTGGAAAAGAGGAGACTAAGGGGGGATATGATAGAGGTATATAAAATCATGAGTGATGTGGAGAAAGTGAATAAGGAAAAGTTATTTACTTGTTCCCATAATATAAGAAGTAGGGGCCACCAAATGAAATTAATGGGCAGCAGGTTTAAAACAAATAAAAGAAAGTTCTTCTTCACTCAGCGCACAGTCAACTTGTGGAACTCCTTGCCTGAGGAGGTTGTGAAGGCTAGGACTATAACAGGGTTTAAAAGAGAACTGGATAAATTCTTGGAGGTTAAGTCCATTAATGGCTATTAGCCAGGATGGGTAAGATATGGTGTCCCTAGCCTCTGGTTGTCAGAGGGTGGAGATGGATGGCAGGAGAGAGATCACTTGATTATTGCCTGTTAGGTTCACTCCCTCTGGGGCACCTGGCATTGGCCACTGTTGGTAGACAGGATACTGGGCTGGATAGACCTTTGGTCTGACCCAGCACAGCCATTCTTATGTTCTTAACATTAATACCAAAATTTTTATCTCAGGTGTGCGTTTACAAGTATCTTTATGATATCATGCCCCCTGTTCAGATATTCTAGTTTGAAGTTAGTTTGTTCATTACCCATGCTGTCCTTTGACTCTCTCCCATGTAATCAGTCACTGGATTTTCTTTCCCTCCAGTGTTCCCCTCTATGTGGGCTCTTAATTTAATCATGTTTCTGGAATTTCGCTGCCTCAGAGTCTGGCAAGATAGGTGTTTAGGGGGATCCTGCACATTGGCTGGCCCTTTGGGGAGTGGTTAGGGTGACCAGATCACCAATGACAAATATCGGGACGCGGGGGGGGGGGGGGGTGACGTGGGGGGGGCGTGGCGGGGGGCGGGGCCAGAAAAAAAAAAAAAAACCCTTCCTCCGCAAGTGCTGGAGGGAGGCCCGGGAGACTCAGGGGAAGCGCGGGGCCGGGGTGAGTAAGAGTCCGGCCTGGTCCCGAGCAGGCAGGACTCAGTTGGGTGGTAGGGCGAGGAGGGGGGCGGCCCACGGGGCCAGGCAGTGGCTGTTCTCACCCCTGGGCAGCGGGACTCGGGAGCAGCCACTGCTGCAGCTCCCACTGCCGCGGGGGAGGAAGCGGCCATGGCACTTGGCGGCTGCGGCTCTGGCGCCCCCGAACCCCCCGAGCCGGGGCCTGCTGCGGGGACCCAGCAGCGCGCACGCTGCGCCCAGCCCCTGGCCAGTGTCTGGGCTGCTGCCCAGCTGGTGCTATCGCGCGGCGGCCCCGGAGTGGGGGCAGCAGGCCCCAGCCCCCCCGTCCCGCAGGGGAACGAACGGGCCTGGGCTGCCGATGCCTCCGCCCCGGGGCCGCCGCGCAATAGCACCAGCTGGGCAGCCCAGACGTGCCTAGCCAGGGGCTGGGCCCAGCGTACGCGCTGCTGCAGGCCCCGGCTCGGGGGGTTCGGGGGCGCCAGAGCCGCCGAGCGCCATGGCCGCTTCCTCCCCCGTCGCCTGGCCCCGCGGGTCGCCCCCCTCCTCTCCCAGCCACCCAACTGAGTCCTGCCTGCACTGGGACAGGCCGGACTCTTACTCACCCCGGCCCCGCGCTTCCCCTGCGTCTCCCGGGCCTCCCTCCAGCGCTTGTGGAGGGAGGGGGAATGGTGAGCCTGGGGAAGAGGCGGGGATTCGGGGAGGGAGCCAATCGGGGGAGGAGGGGGCGGAGTCGGGGCGGGGGGGGGGGGGGGCGCGAGCACTTCCGGGCTCGAGGCTCGGGGCATTTTCTTGTTTGTCCGGTTGTCCCGACCGCACGTCGGTCGGGACGCGGGACAAACAAGGAAATATCGGGACGGTCCCGATAAAATCGGGACGTCTGGTCACCCTAGGAGTGGTCTCCCAACCCCAGGACTGTACATATGCAGAAAATCCAGCTCCCCTTTTGGGGTTCCCCTGTGTTTCCTCCTCCCAGCACTGAGACCTTCTCTGCCCCCTAGAGGGCTGTACTGTGTGCTCTCTGGGCTAGGTGTGTTTACCCTTCGATCATATTCACCTTCTCCCAGCAGCTTTCCCATAACTGCTCCCTGTCTCTCACCAGCCTGGGGGAAAACACCCCCTTCTCTGTCAGTTGGGTCATTTTTATTCTGGAAGACTGCCACCTGGCAATTTCCTGGTCCAATCTCCTCTGTTATCACAGGCATTGGAGTTGCATCTTGATTTCTAGAGACACAGTTACTTTCCAAAAGCTTATGAGAAATAGCATCCTGAAAAACTGGGACCTGGATTGGGGTATCCTTCTGTCACGGAGTGTAGGGGAATCAGTGCTCTGCACCCCTCTTCCTGAGATTCACTGTGACTCTCAGCCAGCCAGGAGAACAGAAGGTTTATTGGACAATACGAACGCAGTCTACAGCAGGGCTTGTAGGTACAACCAGGACCCCCTAATCAAGTCCTTTTGGGGGTTCAGGGAGCTTAGACCCCAGCTTGGGGTTCCCTGCATTGCACCACCCAGCTCCCAACTCAAAACTCCCAAATCCCTCCAGACGCTTTCTTTTCCCCTCCCCTCTGCTCCGCCTCTCCTTTGTTCAGTCTCCCGGGCAGAAGGTGTCATTTCTCCCACCCCCCTCCTGGCTCAGGTTACAGCTCAGGTAGCTCAATGTAACTCCCAGGCAACATTCCCAGGTCAAATCCGCCCCGCGGGTCCCCACTCCGTCACACCTTTGCCACTCCTTTCTCTGTCCCTGAGAAGTCAGCCGTGTGACTGCTCCCCTCCAGGAGGTCAGTTACACAGTTCCTTCTCAAAGCCTGGGTCACAGGCTGAGTGCCTGGATGCACAGATGCTGACCCAGCCATCCTCCTAGTGTCCTGGGCATCCTGCCCCAAGTGACTAGTGAGGAGACATTCCTGTACCTCCACTATTCCTTCCCCAGTTCCCTCCTCTGGGCCCCCCCCAAGACACATTCCACTGTGGGTCATCAGCAGAGATTGTACCTAGAATCTTCTGCACTAAAAGCATGAGCCTTTTACCCCTTTAGCTAAGAGATATGGAGCATAAGGACTGTCTGATTCCCTGTTGCCCTGTGAGGGCACCCAGCACACTGCAGGGGTGAGGGAAGATAATAAATAATAAAGGGCCCATCCCCTTAGTGGGATCAGTTACTGACTCCAGTGAGGTGAACTTGGCCCAAAGACTCTGCTTCCAGACACCAGAGATAAATAGACAAAAGAGGAAGATGCTGTGACTGAGTGTGTGTCAGTTCTGCTTTTGGTCTTGTTTCTAGTTAATAAGGAAGCTGCCAGGGTCAGAATCCCAGAGCTTGTCTTCTGAGCAGCCATGGGACGCCGAAGCTTCGCATTTCCTCCAGGTAAGTAGAACTCAGTTAGTGATGACAGAGCCATGATGTAGGGGAGAGTGTGGCAGGCAAGCCACTATCCTCTGAATAGCTGGGAGTAGCCAGCTGGCAACTAATTGGAGATGCCAGGGAGGGGAAGCTAGAAGGGTTCTGTCCTCAGGTATTTCGGAGGTTCCCTGGCCTATCAGGGGACATCTACAGAGCCTGTGGCAGGGACCCTTGACAGACTCGGGTTTGTGCTACCATGATAAAAATGGCTGTGCAGACACACTTTTAAGTTGTGGTTTGGACCAGCTGAGGCCCATCCCCCTCCCTACACTTCAGACCCTGACCTCCCTTCCAAGCCACAACTTAGAATCTTGGTGTACGCAGCTACTTTTAGCACAGTCGCACGAGCCCGAGTCTGTGGAGCTGGGTTCTGAGTCTTGCTGCTGCAGGCTGCTGCGTGGTGTAGATGTACATTCTGTGACCAGTTGGGCTTCACAGGTGGTCAAAGAGCAGCTGCAGCACCAACTGTTGGCTAAAGAGATTAGCAAAATACATGCTCTCCTGCAAACTTATTGTGCATGTTACCCCTCTCTAGGGTGTGTGTTTGCTTCCTTGCTTAGCACTGGGCTTGCTGACCCATGAGGAACAGATGGGAGAAGGTTATATCTGACAGAACCCAAAATGACAAGGGCAAAGGGGGAAAGTCCGTGTGGGGATTGTGTGAATTTTGGTAACGATTTATGATTCCTGTGCATGCTTCAGTTTCCCTCTGGCCTTTGTATTTCTGTGCATTGAGCGTAAAGGGACGTGATGTGGTAATTGACTCAGCAGTCTGGTTGGAGACCAGAGTCACTAACAAACTAAGTAAAGAAAGTCTACACATGTGAATGGAGGGTCTGGAAGAGACAAAGGAAACCCCAGTGGGCAGGACATTCACTCCTAGTGACCAACAGCTGATAGGAAGGAGATTTCCCGGCCCCTTGCAGGGCAGCAAACCAAAAGCCCTGAGTGGGAGAAGAAATGGGAAAGGTGACTGGTGGCTGGGTTTAGAGCTGAGCTTTCAGAGGCACAGGAAACACACCTGGAACTAAAGGAACAGAGATGGCGAGAGAAAGCCAAGATGGTTTCTTTCTATAGCAACCTGGCCCATGGGAGCCCTGGTATTGGTCAGCATGGACCATGTCTTAACCTGGGGAGTCTGGCCCAGAGAGGAGTCAAAGACAATGCAGGGATTGGGAGTGTCAAGCTGCCCTGCAGGGACTCCAGGGCACAAGTCCCAATCTCGGGGCAGACTTGTAGGAAACGGGGCACAAACCCCAGATTGGTTCTGAGTTCTATACTTCGATTTCAGCAACCAGTATCCAGTGTGACCTCCTCAGGCACTAGAACCACCTCAACATGGAGTCACCGACAGTCCCCTTAGGCACTCTGATCTACCTCGCTACCCAGGGGAGCCTCGCTTTGTGACAGATGGTCCCTTACACCAAGAGTCACAGCAGTATGCAGGTTACTGCCAGTCCCAAAGGACCCCAGGTCAATTGTGCCCTAGTTTCTCACCAAAGAAAGAGCATGTAGCCAGTCCTGTAATAAATTAAGTAAAGATTTATTAACTGGGGAAAAGAAATGAGAGCTATTTAAGGTTTTTAAGGTTTTTGAGGTTTTTAAGCCATGGTTTGACAGCAGAGTCAGACTCCAGTGGGAGGTTCGTTCTTTACTCCTTCAGGGAACAATGCTCTCTGAATATTTCAAGTAATGCCAGGCAGCCTTTTCAAAACAAGGTAAGAATGTATTAGCCACTTGGCCTACAGAATCTGACAGTACTTACTTTAGCATAGAGAGAGGCACAGAATCATAGAATCATAGAATATCAGGGTTGGAAGGGACCTCAGGAGGTCATCTAGTCCAAGCCCCTGCTCAAAGCAGGACCAATCCCCAACTAAATCATCCCAGCCAGGGCTTTGTCAAGCCGGGCCTTAAAAACCTCCAAGGAAGGAGACTCCACCACCTCCCTAGGTAACGCATTCCAGTGCTTCACCACCCTCCTAGTGAAATAGTGTTTCCTAATATCCAACCTGGACCTCCCCCACTGCAACTTGAGACCATTGCTCCTTGTTCTGTCATCTGCCACCACTGAGAACAGCTGAGCTCCATCCTCTTCGGAACGCCCCTTCAGATAGTTGAAGGCTGCTATCAAATCCCCCCTCATTCTTCTCGAGACTAAACAATCCCAGTTCCCTCAGCCTCTCCTCATAAGTCATGTGCTCCAGACCCCTAATCATTTTGGTTGCCCTCCGCTGGACTCTTTCCAATTTTTCCACATCCTTCTTGTAGTGTGGGGCCCAAAACTGGACACAGTATTCTAGATGAGGCCTCACCAATGTCGAATAAAGGGGAACGATCACGTTCCTTGATCTGCTGGCAATGCCCCTACTTATACAGCCCAAAATGCCGTTAGCCTTCTTGGCAACAAGAGCACACTGTTGACTCATATCCAGCTTCTCGTCCACTGTGACCCCTAGGTCCTTTTCTGCAGAATTGCTACCTGCGTTGTCTCCCTGTGTGGTTATTGCCAGCTTGCTCAGGAAGGATAGACAGGGGAAAAAGGGAGGAGGTGTTGCCTTATATATTAAAAATGTACACACTTGGACTGAGGTAGAGATGGACATAGGAGACGGAAGTGTTGAGAGTCTCTGGGTTAGGCTTAAAGGGGCAAAAAACAAGGGAGATGTCATGCTAGGAGTCTACTACAGGCCACCTAACCAGGGGGAAGAGGTGGATGAGGCTTTTTTCAAGCAACTAACAAAATCATCCAAAGCCCAAGATTTGGTGGTGATGGGGGACTTCAACTATCCGGATATATGTTGGGAAAATAACACAGCGGGGCACAGACTATCCAACAAATTCTTGGACTGCATTGGAGACAACTTTTTATTTCAGAAGGTTGAAAAAGCTACTAGGGGGGAAGCTGTTCTAGACTTGATTTTAACAAATAGGGAGGAACTTGTTGAGAATGTGAAAGTAGAAGGCAGCCTGGGTGAAAGTGATCATGAAATCATAGAGTTTGCAATTCTAACGAAGGGTAGAAGGGAGAACAGCAAAATAGAGACAATGGATTTCAGGAAGGCAGATTTTGGGAAGCTCAGAGAGCTGATAGGTAAGGTCCCATGGGAATCAAGACTGAGGGGAAAAACAACTGAGGAGAGTTGGCAGTTTTTCAAAGGGACACTATTAAGGGCCCAAAAGCAAGCTATTCCGCTGGTTAGGAAAGATAGAAAATGTGGCAAAAGACCACCTTGGCTTAACCATGAGATCTTGCACGATCTAAAAAATAAAAAGGAGTCATATAAAAAATGGAAACTAGGACAGATTACAAAGGAGGAATATAGGCAAACAACACAGGAATGCAGGGGCAAGATTAGAAAGGCAAAGGCCCAAAATGAGCTCAAACTAGCTACAGGAATAAAAGGAAACAAGAAGACTTTTTATCAATACATTAGAAGCAAGAGGAAGACCAAAGACAGGGTAGGCCCACTGCTTAGTGAAGAGGGAGAAACAGTAACAGGAAACTTGGAAATGGCAGAGATGCTTAATGACTTCTTTGTTTCGGTCTTCACCGAGAAGTCTGAAGCAATGCCTAACATAGTGAATGCTAATGGGAAGGGGGTAGGTTTAGCGGATAAAATAAAAAAAGAACAAGTTAAAAATCACTTAGAAAAGTTAGATGCCTGCAAGTCACCCGGGCCTGATGAAATGCATCCTAGAATACTCAAGGAGCTAATAGAGGAGGTATCTGAGCCTCTAGCTATTATCTTTGGAAAGTCATGGGAGACGGGAGAGATTCCAGAAGACTGGAAAAGGGCAAATATAGTGCCCATCTATAAAAAGGGAAATAAAAACAACCCAGGTAACTACAGACCAGTTAGTTTAACTTCTGTGCCAGGGAAGATAATGGAGCAAGTAATTAAGGAAATCATCTGCAAACACTTGGAAGGTGGTAAGGTGATAGGGAACAGCCAGCATGGATTTGTGAAGAACAAATCATGTCAAACCAATCTGATAGCTTTCTTTGATAGAATAACGAGCCTTGTGGATAAGGGTGAAGCGGTGGATGTGGTATACCTAGACTTTAGTAAGGCATTTGATATGGTCTCGCATGATATTCTTATCAATAAACTAGGCAAATACAAATTAGATGGGGCTACTATAAGGTGGGTGCATAACTGGCTGGATAACCGTACTCAGAGAGTTGTTATTAATGGTTCCCAATCCTGCTGGAAAGGCGTAACGAGTGGGGTTCCGCAGGGGTCTGTTTTGGGACCGGCTCTGTTCAATATCTTCATCAACGACTTAGATATTGGCATAGAAAGTACGCTTATTAAGTTTGCGGATGATACCAAACTGGGAGGGATTGCAACTACTTTGGAGGACAGGGTCATAATTCAAAATGATCTGGACAAATTGGAGAAATGGTCTGAGTTAAACAGGATGAAGTTTAACAAAGACAAATGCAAAGTGCTCCACTTAGGAAGGAAAAATCAATTTCACACATACAGAATGGGAAAAGACTGTCTAGGAAGGAGTACGGCAGAAAGGGATCTAGGGGTTATAGTGGACCACAAGCTAAATATGAGTCAACAGTGTGATGCTGTTGCAAAAAAAGCAAACATGATTCTGGGATGCATTAACAAGTGTGTTGTGAGCAAGACACGAGAAGTCATTCTTCCGCTCTACTCTGCTCTGGTTAGGCCTCAGCTGGAGTATTGTGTCCAGTTCTGGGCACCGCATTTTAAAAAAGATGTGGAGAAATTGGAAAGGGTCCAAAGAAGAGCAACAAGAATGATTAAAGGTCTTGAGAACATGACCTATGAAGGAAGGCTGAAAGAACTGGGTTTGTTTAGTTTGGAGAAGAGAAGACTGAGAGGGGACATGATAGCAGTTTACAGGTATCTAAAAGGGTGTCATGAGGAGGAGGGAGAGAACTTGTTCACCTTAGCCTCTAAGGATAGAACCAGAAACAATGGGTTTAAACTGCAGCAAGGGAGGTCTAGGTTGGACATTAGGAAAAAGTTCCTAACTGTCAGGGTGGTTAAACACTGGAATAAATTGCCTAGGGAGGTTGTGGAATCTCCGTCTCTGGAGATATTTAAGAGTAGGTTAGATAAATGTCTATCAGGGATGGTCTAGACAGTATTTGGTCCTGCCATGCGGGCAGGGGACTGGACTCGATGACCTCTCGAGGTCCCTTCCAGTCCTATAATCTATGATTCTATGATTCTATGATCTTAGATTTTAAACAAGTTTTGTTCATCTTCTCTCAAGTATTTTTCCTCCTTGGACTGTTCTGGTTTCTACCACCAGCAAGTGCCCAGAGGACAAACACAACTGGTAAGTTCTCAGGTTAGTGAAACATAATGCCTTGTGTAAAGTTTCTGTGCCCATAATAAGTGAGTCGCATATTAAGTGTCTGCAATGAAACTGGTATTGGCTTGGCAGTTCTCAGCAGCATTATCTGGACTCTAATGTGTGGGTTCACTTCATCTGGGTCATTAGGAGTAGTAGAATGCCCAAAGGGGTGGGTACATCTCAGGTTCTAAACAGGCTCTGAAGGGAAAACCCAGAATTTCGAGAACAGGAAAGATTGGGTGTCAGGGATAATTCCTCCTTCTCTGTGTTCATTTATTCATTCACTCCCTCTTTGTCCCTCTGTCACTCCTTAGGGTATTCCAGTTTGTCTGCTCATACTCTGTCCCCTGGTGGACAAGAACCTCTTTCTGGAGCTATGTCCCACTGAGAGGTCTTTTAATAGTGTCACTAGGCCATACTGAAAAGCCAGCTGGAGACTTCTGGAGGTCTGTCAGAAAGGAGCGAGGGAGAATGAAGTAGCAGTAACTCTGGGTCTGTCCTTTTGGCAGCTTCCCCTTTAAGAAGCTGTTAGTATTACAGGATTGCAAATGAAAATTGAGTTCATGATTAATTTCATGTGGAAACTAGAAGCACTGTAAAATCCTACAAATGGAGCTAAATTCTGAGAGGCATTGAGGACCGGCAGCCAGGGCCGGCCCTAGACCAAATGGCACCCCCCCCCCCGCCTCCATTTGTTAAACTTTTAAATACCTTATTTTTTATTGCATTTGTAGCTCATTTCATGACATTGATGCGTGATTTGTATGCATGATTTATCCCTGTCTCATAAGACTAACTGGAGATACTAGGATTGCCAGGTGTCCGGTTTTCGACCAGAATGCCCGGTCGAAAAGGGCCCCTGGAGGCTCCGGACAGCACCGCTGACCAGGCCTTGAAAAGTCCAGTTGGCAGTGCAGTGGGGCTAAGGCTGGCCCTGCCAGCCCTGGCTCTCTGAAGCTCTCTGGAAGCAGCCGGCATGTTCGGCCCCTAGGCGCAGCGGTGATCAGTGAAGCTCTGAGTGCTGCCGCCGCTCCCAGCACCAGCTCCGCAGCTCCCATTGTCCGGGAACTGTGTTTGATGGGAGCTGTGGGGGCGGCAGCTGTGGGCAGGGGCACTGCGCAGAGTCAGCTGGCTGCACCTCCGCCTAGGGGCTGAACATGCTGGCCACTTCCGGGAGCAGCATGGAGCCAGGGCAGGCAGGGAGCCTGCCTTAGCCCCACTGCACCACCGACCGGGAGGTGCCTGAGGTAAGCGCTGCCTGGCCGGAGCCCCCACCCCCAAACCCCTGCCCCAAGATGTAACCCCCTCCTGCAATCCAAACTCCCTCCCCCAGCCGGCATCCCCTTCTGCACCCCAATACCCTGCCCCAGCCCTGAGCCTTCTCCTGCACTCTAAATCCCTTGGTCTTTGCCTGGAGCCCCCTCCTGTATCCCCAAACCCTCATCCCCACCCCTACCCCAGAGCCCGCACCCCCAGCCGGAGCCCTCACCCCCTCCTGTACCCCTATCCCTGCCCCAGTGCAGTGAAAGTGAGTGAGGGTGGGGGAGAGTGAGGCGCTGGAGTAAGTGGGGGTGGAGCCTTGGGGAAGGGGCGGGGCCAGCGTGTTCAGTTTTGTGCAATTGGAAAGTTGCCAACCGTAGATGATGCCCTGCTCCGTGTATAGTCGCGAGAGCATGGCTGACAACATTCTAGGAGGCTGGAGGAAAATGTAGTTCTCAGAAAATCTGGAAGGTTCCATGAGATCCTATAAAGGTTCACAACATTCTAGGAGGCTAGTGAAAAATGAATCCACATATGGAATACCTGAAACATTTTACTTCAAACATTCTGGTTTCCCTTTTGTCTCTAACAACAAAAACAGGACTCCAAGCCCACGGCCCCACAAGCCTGGCACCCAGGTGGTTGCCTGGGTCACCTGCCCCTAAATCCAGCCCTGCTGCCACCTCCCATTGAGCCTAAGAATGATGGGCCTCAATCTCTTCTCTCATACATCAGTGTAAATCAGGAGAAATACACTGAAATCAATGGCCGTCATATGGTGTAAGGGACAGGAGAAGAAGGCCCAGCATTTCACAATATCTCCCCTCATGGATCGTATTAAAGGGCCTGAAGCTAGACAGCCAGATTCTCAGCTAGTGGAAATTTAAGAAGCTATATTACTTTTGGCCTTAATTTTGTTTCCACTCAGGGCAGAGAGAGCGAGCTCTGGGAGTGAGGATAAAATGTTTATTGGGAGATAAGATGTTTCTGTATCTCTCTATAAAGAGCCAAGTGGGATGTCAGCTGGGGGTAATGGGCAGAATCCTCATCTGTTGTAAATCAGCAAAGGTCTGTTGTAGTCAGTGGTGCTACACTGATTTACACTAGCTGAGGATCTGGCCCTATATAACTAAAAGGGAAATGAAGGAAACTCATTAAATAAAAGTTTTATTTAACTTTTTAAATTGTAATTTTATTGATCTGTTTCTTATGTGTGTTTAATAAAAGGTTCTCTCTCTCTCTCTCTCTCTCTCTCTCTCTCTCTGTATATATACATATAACAGTGGTGCTTACAACAGAAGAATGTACCAGTGATAACTTGATACAAGACCCCAAACCACACTTATGTGTTTAATGTTGTAACAGTACAAAAGGGTTTTATTATCACCTCAGCCCAATAGGCCCAAGGCACCTGCCCTTCTCAACACAACAGACTAAAGTTCTCTTCCCAGCATTGATTTTAATGGTTAGAGCACAAGAGACTGAGAGTCAGGAAACCTGGGTTTTATACTTAGTTCTACTGCAGATTTGTGGGGTTAGTTTGAGCAAGCTCCTAACCCTCTCTGTCCCTTAGTTTCCCCCTCAGTGCAATGGGGACAGTAATATTGACGCATCTCCTGGTGGGACTGAGAATTATTTAATGTCTGTCTGTAAAGTGTTTTGAGCTTAGACAGGAGGTGCTAGGGAAGGCAAACAATTATTCTTAGAGCTGAGTCCAAATCATTAAGTGATCATCTGGATCTGAAATTTTTCTGTGTTTCCATGAGTGTTTAGATCCAGGATTCTGGTTCTGAACTATTATAGAGATCAGGGACAATCGTCGAGTTCTGATCCAGATTGGAACATTCCCCGAAGTCGTGTTTGGTTCCAAGGCCTTTGTTGGGTTCTAAGCTGTCTAAGTTGTGCTTGTTCATTATTTAAAATAATGTTTACTATTAATAAAAAATATTTTAATTTAGATTAAAAGTATAATGGGAAACATTTCTAGCTACATTAAGGTTTTCAAGCTCCTTTTCTTTTTTGCTGGACCTTAATTTTTGGCCTGAACAATGTTGATCCAGTCTCTTTTACTCTATCTACCTCTTGCCAGTATCTCTCTCCACCTCCAACGTTTTATTGCTATTTTTCCTTCCAGGCACATGTCAGACTGAGACTCTGGGAAGAGAATTCATCACCTCCTACATGGACGACTGTGGGAACTCTAGTCAATTTGAAGTGCAAATTACTGGCTACTTTGCCTTCACTTCAGTGTCTGTTTCCATCTCCAATTACACGGGTGATGGGGGAAGGTTTGAGGAGAAGATTATGGTAAATCAGGGAGAGATGGTGCGGGTCAGCCTACCAGAGTCAGTGGGAATTAAGGGCACTACCAATTTCTCCAATGTGGTCCTAGTCAAGGCTGACAAAGATATCTCAGTAGTGTCCGTCAGCAACAAACATGTGAGCCCTGAGACCACTGTGCTGTATCCTGTCTCCAGCTTGGGAAATGAACACTACATAGTGACTCCCTCTACAGAATCCTTAGCTAGGTACCCAGAGTTCTCTGTTATGACATACCAAGAGCCCAATTCCGTGGAGGTCCATGTGAAAGGCAAGTTACATTACCTAACACAGGTCCACCCCACTGGCTCCAGACTGACAATTAACCTCCGCGCTTTCCAAGGCATCCAGTTTCAAGGCATAGGAGATCTGTCTGGCACCAGGATTGTCTCAAAAAAGCCAGTGGCCATCTTGGTTGGCCAGAGGTGTTTTTGTAATAACACTAAATGCAACCATGTCTTTGAGCAGCTCCTACCAGTTTGCAGCTGGGGTACAACATACATCATTCCTCCCTTACCCAGGCAGAAAGTAGATGAAATAGTCTACATCACTGCTTCCCAGAGCACAACTGTGTTGTATCAACTAGGGGAACAGGCAGAGACTGTTACTCTAGCAGGAGGCAGTGTACTCCAGCGTCCTGTCAAGCCCTCGATCCCAGTCTACATCTCTGCTAATGTGGGCATCCAGGTGGTGTTCTACAGCATGGGTGCAGCTATGTCTAATTCCTCCCACGCCTTCCTGATGAATGTTCCAGATGTTGCCAGTTACTGCCGGATGTATTCTATAAATGCCCAGGAGGGCTTCGAAAACTTTGCCTTGATGGTGGCCAATACAGCAGAGACTGGCGCCATCATCCTAGACAATCAGCCTGTAAGGGATGTGGTGTGGAACCGAGTCGCTGGCACTGAGTTCGTTTGGAGCATGCATACGCTTGCATCTGCCATCAGATCCCATGCTGTGGAACATCCCAGCTCTCCATTTGCGCTCCTGAGTGTTGGCACTGCCGCCATGGACAGCTATGGGATTCCGGGTTCCTGCAGGAAGAGTGAGTAGCATGGGTTTTAAATCTATTTTGACCACAGTTTGTGTCCATGCTGCAAAGAAAACAGTGTCACAGCCAGGCAGGAAACCATGGGCCTGGTGTAAAGTCTGTTGATTTTGATGGAGCTCCATTGAGTTACACCAGCTGAGAATTTGGCCCAGCACGGCATCCTAGGCCACCACTAGCCACAGTTACTCAGGCTGTGTCCATACTACAGCAGTGACAGCAGCACAGCTACAGCGCCGCAGCTGTGCCTCTGTAGCACTGTAGTGTAGCCACTTGGGACAGCGATGGAAGGGGTTTTTCTATCACTGTAGTTAATCCACCTGCCGAGAGGTGGTATCTAGGTTGATGGAATAATTCTTCTGTCAACCTAGTGGTGTCGACACTGGGCTCAGGACGCCTTAACTAAGTCTCTCAGGGGTGTGAGCTGCACTGATCTAGTTTCAGCCCAGCTCATGCAGTTACGCAGACAGGGCCTCCGGGGGGGGGGGGGGGGCAAGTGGGGCAATTTGCGATTGGGTCTTTGGCGATATTTTGGCGGCGGGGGGCTGTTCAGTGCTGCCGAAGACGCGGAGCGACTGAAAGCGCCCCCGCCGCCGAAGACCTGGACCGCCGCCGTGTGAGTACAAGTGCCGCAGCTCCCCCGCTTTGCCCCAGGCACCCTGACTCCTGTGGGCGGCCTTGTAGGCAGATGCTCGCCAGCTGTTCTGAACTGGTTAAGTACTGTTGCACTTTTCCTCCGACACTTGGTTGTAATGCCCTCTCGGTACCAAAGAGAATTTTGGTGCCTGGTTCTTACTTGTGCCACTCCTGTGCTTTTGGCAGGTAATAGAAAGGGTGGAGGAAAAGGTAGCTTTAAGCCACCTTTGTGCTCTATGCATTCTGGGACCATGCAGGGATGCTGTAATTTACCCTCTGCTTCCCATGGCCCCTGAGAACCAGGAAGTAGCTTTAGCATGGTGCAATCTGACCACATCCTTGATCTGCCTTGCATATGAAGCCAAGTTCATGTAAAGGCCCTTCTACCAGTTCCACACGAGCTGTGGAGGGTCCCTCCACAGGGAACATTCTTAGGAGCCATTTACACCCAGTTTAAGCACCTTTTCCAGGCCAGAGCAACATAAAGCTTCTAGTGTAATTTAGGCTACGTCCTCACTACGGGGCGGGGTCAATTTAAGATACACAAATTCAGCTACGCAAATAGCGTAGCTGAATTCGACATATCGGAGCTGACTCACCCCACTGTGAGGACGTCGGCAAATCGACCTCCGCGGCTCCCCCGTCGACGACGCTTACTCCTACCTCCGCTGGTGGAGTACAAGCGTCGATTCGGGGATCAATTGTCGCGTCCCGAAGAGACGCAATAATTCGATCCCCGAGAGATCGATTTCTACCCACCGATTCAGGCGGGTAGTGTAGATGTAGCCTGAGGCCTGCTCAATACCTGCAACTTCAGTAAACCATAAGTCAACCTAAGCCTCAGTGTAGGTAGCACTAGGTCAACAGAAAAATTCTTCTCTTGTCCTAGCTACCAGCTCTCAGAGGTGGATTTACCACAGCAATGGAAGAACCCTTCCACCACTGTAGTCAGTGTCTACACTACAGTGGCACAGCTGCAGCTGCGCCACTTTAGCATTTCTAGTGCAGACACACCTTGATGAGACTCAGGCCTTTTAGAAGTACAATAGCAGGGTTAGAACACTTCTGGGGAAGGGAAACTTCTCGAGTCTCGGTGTAAGAACAAGTCATGTTGGTTATCTCCAAGGATCAAACCTAGGACCTTGTAACTGCATGACCTACTACTGTTTGAGCTATGGGACGAACTCCCATAGCTAGAGATGTAGCAGAACCAGACCCGTGGTGGACCATCCCCTAGAGGACACATAACACACACTGATCAATGAGATACACAGACAAAGCTTAAGTGAGTATTAACCAGGTGATGTGTGGACACACACCAGGCTTTTAGGGCCGAATGTATTGCTGACTGTTTAGAGACTCAGTTGAAAGTTGTCAGATGGACAGAGTTTAAGGGATCAATGGAGTTAAAGGGAGACAGCACCTGCTGGGTTTAGGTAGATCATCAACTTTGTATTCTGGTAGGAAGAAAGGATGGCCCTTGTGGCTAAAATGCTAGGCTAGGACTGACGTGATCAAGCTTCCATTCCCAGCTCTGTCCTAGAGTCACTGTGTGTGTGGCCTTAGGTGTGTCACTTAGGCCAAGGTTTTCAAAATTGCCTTGTGATTTTGGTTGTCTAACCTGAGACCTTAAAGGGGCCTGATTTTCAGAGGGTGAGTGCTCAGCACTTTTGAAAGTCAGGGCCCTTTTAATATGTCTCAGATCACGAGACACTTCTGAAAACCTTAGCCCTGCAGATGTTGACCTGATGTAATTGTCCTGCCTCTCTTTCTGTTGCTAGATGTTACCTTTAAATGCCAGACTGAGACTCCACAGATACAAAAGCAGTTGGAGATGTGCAAAGATGTCTTTCTGAAGGTACGTGGAAGGGGTTTATTTGGGTTTTTGAGGGTTTTTACAAAGAGTACATAGAATACTTTGAGCCTGAGGATTCTCTGTCTATCCAGGGTTTACCACTGACTTCAGTGGGAGCAGAATCAGTCCAACACCAAGTGCTTTTGAAAACTCAACCCTATCATGGTGTGTGACACCCCCACAGTCTATCAGAGTTCTGCAGTTAAGCCACCAGCCAGAGATATAGGAAGTCAGAGTTTGGTTCCCATCTCTGCCCCAGACTCACTGTGGGAATTTGGGCAATTTTCTCAGTCTCTCTGTGCATCGGTTCCCCACTTGTAGAAGGAGGATAATAATCTTTACAAACCCCTGTGAGGAAGGGAAGGAGAAATTCATTAATATGCATGAAAGCTTCAATACTATGTGATATATCAGCGTGTCTGTCGGCTTCACCACACTTAGCCTTAACATGTCGTAATCTTTAGGCATTTCAGTGGCACAGTCCGCCAGCCATAGGTCAAAGCAACATCGCTCTGCAGAACCATTAACCTTAATTTTGGTTGGCATTTCCATGCTTTCAGAAATAACCCATTACCTCTGATTGTTCTGCAGGGCGGCACCAGTGAATTTTGCTCCTTCATGAATTCAACCTTAGTGAATTTGGAGACCATGTGTGCCCAGGACAGAGCAGCATCGCTGGAGGTCAGAGCTTCTGCCCCTACATGTGTGGGCACTCTATGGCCAAATGCCCTGAGCACTGGAATAGCAGTCTCAATTTGGGGGGAGTTGTAGCTGCTCTTCAGAAAAGGTGTGTGTGTGTGTGTGTGTGTGTGTGTGTGTGTGTGTGTGTGTGCGTGCTCTCTAGCTTAAGTGGCAGGGGATCTGGGTTCTGTCCCCACTGGTCCTAGGAAGATCCAGATTGCTTCCAGGGGCAACACAGAGAGAACCTAGATGCCTGCTGATTTGTTGCAATGTTCTCTGGCACCTACACTGAAGGGACCAGGGATGAGGAGGGAATGACACAGGGTTTTGGCCCTACCCTGGCTTCAGCCTACTGTGGAGTCCTGAGCAAGCTTCAGTAGCCTCACTCGCTCTGTAAAGGGCTCCCTCTTTGAGAATGCTGCAGTCCCACTGAGTCGGGAAGGTCACTATGAACCCATACGTCCCCAAGAGGGTCATTGTTTCCCTGGGAGTCTGAAGAATTTGGCTCATGAACCACTGAAATCCTCCCTCCTTCTCAGGGTGTTTCCTTTCCCAATCCTAGGAAGTTGCTGGCCCCTTTGGTTCCTTCCTGAATAGCTCCACCCTCAGTGCTGGTGGGAACGAGAGCAAGAGGGAGGTGGCCTCCGCCGTGACGTTCCTCCTGCAGAGTGTGGAATTGGCTGCACTGACTGCTGCTTTGAAGTCTCCGGAAATGAAGATCCAGACCGTGACAACAGAGTCTATGGGTGAGGAAGATGGGAGACTCCCACATCGCCTCGTGGCGGCTCTGAGATAGGGGGTTATACTCTTTTCAATATAGAACAGTCCTGCAGCCTCTCTCGGGGTTTATAACCCAGCCATGGGTGGCTGGTGAATGAGCCATTGAGAGACACTAGCCCCCGACCCCTCCCTCTCTGCCCATGGCCCCACCCCTCCCATTCCACCCCCTCTCTTCCATTGGCGCCCAGAGCAAACTGCCGCCCCCTGTGTTACCCCAGCCCCATCGCGTCAGGCGGGCAGTGCAGCGGTAGTGCCCCCACTCCTGGAGTGCCGGGCAGCTGAAGCATCGGGCGGATGGGCAGGCAGCGTGACACGGCATGGCCCCAGCCCCAGCGCCCCCAGCCCTGGGCCTTGTTAGCACTGGCCCCAGCCTGCCTGCCCCAGCCCCTCAGCCACGGAAGAGCGGGAAGGGAACTGGAAGCGGGCAGGAGAGGGCCTGAGGACAGAGCATGAGCATGTGCATGCCAGGGTGTTTGGGGAGGCACAGCCTTCCCCAGCCTATGCTACCCGCCACCCATAAACCCAGCCCAGGGGCTTTGCAGCAATGGCAGCTGCCTGAGACGGTTTTAAAAGCAATGCCAATCTCCTGTCGCCACAGGCAGCTGCCATTGCGTCCTCCTTTCACTCCCTACCCCAGCAAAACCCCTTCCTGCTGCTTCCCCTGCTAAAGCGCTGAGGTGCGTCAGCAGGGAGAAGTTGTCTTCTGCCTCTTGGCACATTGACATCTTCATGGGGACGCAGGGATGATGGATCATAGAAGGTCAGCCAGAGGGGCTCAGGGAAACACAGAGAAATGGAGGTGAGGAGAAAGGGGTGGGGAGTGGTGGGATTCAGAGAGAGTGGAGCTCCAAACCTGCCTTGCCCTTGCAGCAAGAGGCTTTGCCATTTCCCTCCCCAGCTATCGAGACGCTCCTCGTTGTCCCGGCTGCTGGTCCCTGTGATGAGGTCTTCAGGCTGAGAGCTCTGAATGAGACAATGCACATTCACTGTGATACGGTCACCCCAGCACCCACAGAAGGTACTATCCTGGTGGTTCCCAGGCACTAACCCCTGTAACTAGACACCAAACCCCAGCCCTAGTTCTCCCCTTCCTCTCGCTCCAGGCTAGCCTGCTTGCCTCTGTTTTCCTAACACTAGTGCGGATCTTGTTGGCTGAGCCAGTGTTTCTCAGGCCATTGAGCTCTGCAGAGTCCTTCCCACAGCATGAAAACTGTGCAATGGGGGGGGGGGGGCAGGGAGGAGAGAGAAGCTTTGATAGGCATATGAACTGGTCCAGAGAATGGAAAGATCAGAGATCCGTTGGTCCAACACATGATGTCCTAATGATGAGCCCAGCTAGGCCCCAGGTTGACGTGTGTGACTTCCTGGAATGGAACCAGGATGATATTTACTGATTTTACTCCAATTTTCAGGCCAGTATGACCTAACTGGGACTGGTTCTTAATTCTTTATCACCAGGGAAAGCTCCTCACTAACCAACCCCTCTGCCTCTCCTAACCAAGAAAAACTATGGCTTCACATCAGTGCCTTTCACGTCGGGCTGTCTACTTAGCTGGATAATGTGCAGTATGGGGGTATGATTTTTAAAGAGCATTAACGTACTGTGCATTAATTGTTCCATATAGACCCTACTAGTGTGCACTAAAGGTTCCCTAGTGTGCTTGAATGTACATTAATGCACTTTAGGAATCACACTCCCATAGGGCACGCCAGATGTTTCCAACACAGAAGTTCTGTGGAAGAAGAGGGAGGAGGCAACATACTCTAGTGGTTAAAGCTCAAACTGCTAGCCAGGACTCCTTGGTTCTTTTCCTGCCTCTGCCCCAGACTCGCTGTGACCTTTGGCACCTGGCTTGCTCTTTCTTTGTCTCAGTGTCCCTGTGTCTATGATGCATCCGAAGAAGTGAGGTTTTTACTTACGAAAGCTTATGCCCAAATAAATCTGTTAATCTTTAAGGTGCCACCAGACTCCTTGTTGTTTTTGTAGATACAGACTAACACAGCTACCCCCTGATACTTGTGTCTATGATGAAGCATCATTTCATGTTTTCAGATTCTGTGGCTGTTGCTTTTATTTCTTACTCCACCCTGGACTCCATCATTGACAAGAGATTTGTCAACGAGGGAGATCTAATGGCTGATGAGAAATTGAGGAATTTTCACCTGAATTCCAGGGTGGTGAGTGGGGCTGTCGGAGATGGGAGGCTCATGAACCTCTCCAAACCTGTGAACTTCACCCTGCGCCATAGACAGGTGAGTGTAGATCCTTTTAATTTGCTCTGTGCCAGGGACTCCAGCTGGTCACTTCAAAGGTGCGTCTCCTGCAGGGCATCTGAGTTGTGTTGTCTTTCTGGACTGAGAAACTGTTATCTGAGAAAGAGAGGGAGCTTCTTCAGTCCTGACACGGGGGCTGTTCTGGGGAGGACGTTACATAGGGTTCACAACAGGCCTGATTGGATTATGATTCATCATGTAAAATGCTCAGGAGTAACAACTGTCTGGCTCACCTCTTAGAGCAGGAATAATTGGAAGGCATCTCCCTATAGCAGTGGTCCCCAAACTTTTGAGGGTCGCACCCCTCCAGCCCATTCACGCTCCTCCCCCTGAGCCAGGGCCGGAAGCGGGGCTGTGGCTTGGGGGGGATGGGGAAGGACATAGACAGGGGTAAGGGGGCTGAGGCTCAGGCCACAGCTGGGGGTGAGGCTGGGGCTCAGGCTGGGAGCAGGGCCAGAGCCATGGCCGGGGGCTGAGGCTGGGGGCAGGAGTGGAGCAACAGCTAGGCTGTGGTGGGGGCCAGCAGCTAAGCCCATGGGCAGGTGCAGCTCCGCTCCCAGCCCCACCACTGCCGCCAGCCTGGGCTGGGACTGGAGCCGCAAGGGGCTGGGGCTGGGAGTGAAGCCATGCTGAATCTGGGGACGGTGCCAGACATGGGGCTGGAAGTCAAGGATGCAGCTACTGGTGGGACCAGAGCAGAGCTCAGGGTGGGGAAGGGCTGGGTGGTGCTCCCTTTTCGCACCCCATGGGGGCTGACCCAGGACCTGTCATGTCCCTCTGATGGTTCCTCCGTGTCCCCATAGGGGGGCGCACCCCACAGTTTGGGGACCTCTGCCCTATGGATAGTGGAGTTCAGGGAAACAGCATGAGATGGTGCCTTCTTTGATGAAATAATGAACTTGCTAGCGTGCATGTGGGTATTTGTGGGCAGGTGTGTGAATGCCTTTTAATGCCACAAATCAGAACTGCACAATTGTGTGTCATAGACCCTACAGTGCTGAGAGTTAAGGGAATTACCACTTTAGCTCTGGGCTCAGGGGCTTGTGCTATTGGAGCTGGAGGATCTCGCTTGTATTTCCACTGCCAATGGGAAGTCCCAAATGGCTGTTACGTGCAGCACAATGAGAGCCATGAACCCTTTGGTGAGATCAGGTTTATTACTGTCTATTAAAGATATGTGACAAAAGAAACAGTGTTCTCCCCATGATCCAGTGAGGATGATGATGGGGTGTTTTTGTTTCCAGGCAAAGAAAAAGGAGGAAGTGGTTCGCTGTGTTTACTGGAAATTCAGAGCTGGGAATGGCACCTGGGCTGAGGATGGCTGCACCATTCTCTACACGAACAGCACTCACACCAACTGCAGCTGTAACCATCTCACCAGCTTTGCACTCCTTATGGGTCTCACCAGAGTGGAGGTATCTCACTGTCAGACTCAGCTCAAAGGGCTGGACTCTGAGCTCCTGACCTGGGCAAAATCAGTGGGAATTTTGCCTGAATGAAAGCTGCATAGGAACCTCAGGGTATAATCTGTGGCCACACAGGATGGGTCAGGGTCAAGGGGGCTGGGCTGGGATTGTGATCTGAGGTGCTTAGAGTAGCCCACACTGACAATGCCAAGGCCAGGATAGGCTGTAAAAAGGAGAGCAGATTCCCCCAAAACTGGTGATCGTGTTTTCTAGAGCATTACACTGTTGACTCATATTTAGCTTGTGATCCACTCAAAGCTGTCCTTAGGCATATGCAGCTGCATAGGTGGCAGTGTAGGGTACCTGAAAATTTGTGGCACCCCTGGATCCTAGTATCCACCTCCCACCTCTTCCTTTCCCTGTTCTGACCCTTTCTGCAGGCTCCCACAGCTAGCTGCTGCAGCCTGGTGACTCTTACTCCGGAGGGGATCTAGTAACTTAAAAGTGAAAAAGTCTCCAGCCTGCCAGACCTATTAGCACAACATTGAAACTGTTAAAGAGTCATTCAAATGGTAATGAAGCCATTTAACAGGCATTTGCCAACCTCCAGGTATTATACTGTCAGGTTCTGAGTTTACTGACAAAAACAGTTGTGCATTACTGTACTATTTATACTGTATTATTTATACTCTGGTTTCTCTTCAGATCGTATAAATCTTTCGCCTTTTACTCAGAACATGTTAGTCTACAGGACCTTACTTTAAAATTTGCTTTAAAAATATATCATTAGAAGATTGATGAAGATTATAAAATCACATCTCTAAAAAATCCTTGTATAGGTTTTTAGATCCACAATTTGAATACTCATCTTTAGCCTTAAATGCTTCGATCTTCAGACTATAGTTTTTTAAATACATCCTTCAAAAGACCACTCTTATCTAAAATACACATTTTAATTTTAATTACTATAGTACAAAAAACTTGCTTCCAAAGTCTTCCTGTCCTGTCTGTCCATCCCTTTCTCCGGTCACCTCCCCCCGCCCCCCAATTGAAGAGAGGCTAGTTCTTAAAGGGACAACATCCCTTTCCTTCCAGATAGCTGGACAAATGAGTTTCCCTTTCTTTACTTCTGACTATTTGATGAACTAGTTTTAAGAGAACCCTCCAGCAAAATCAGTACCTTAGTAAGATATTAAATCCTTTGTTATGCCTAAAATCTTTGGAAACATATTTTTTAAAGTTAGTGAAATTTCATGTCTGTTGTCATGGAGATCACACAAAGTAAATTAGTGTTCCCTTTTTCTAAAAGCAATGAACATTGTTATGAACACACTAAACCTCTGTGACTGATTCATTTAAACTAATGTCTTTGTTTCAGTGAGTTAAATACACCTCTACCCCAATATAATGCGACCCGATCTAACACGGGTTCGCATATAGCGTGGTAACCCTGGGGCTCTGGCAGTGGGGCTCGGGCAGCGCTTTAAAGGGCCTGGGGCTCCGGCTGCTGTGTGGAGCCCATGGCCCTTTAAATCACCGCTGGAGCCGTGCTGCTGCTACCCCTTGGGCTGCAGTAGCGGGGCTCAGGTGGCCATTTAAAGGGCCCAGGGCTCCCCAGGGCCGGTGCCCCGAGCTCTTTAAATCACTGCTGGAGCCCTGCCGCCGCTACCCCGATATAACGGGGTTTCACCTATAACGCGGTAGGGATTTTTGGCTCCCGAGGACCGCGTTATATCAGGGTAGAGGTGTATGTAGTAATCTGGAATGGTTGCTTTATGAAGGCTTAAGAGTACATTTAAAATATAAAATCAGCTTAGAAATACTGATTAAGAAAATGTAAAACAGAGAAGAGCTGCATCACGTATTCCATAATATTTAATGTTGTATTCAGCAGGACAGCTGACTTGCCCTTACTACAAAGTTTTTGCAAATAAATCTCTGACAAACTTCAGGGTATATCAAAATACCTGTGACGGACCTTTTTTTATTCCTAAATGTAGTGCTTTTAATTAGGTACCGTCTGCATGTCTGGTCTTCATCTTCTGGCATTCAGTGGAAAACAAGCTCCATTTTCTTTTGAAAAAAAAAATACTCTTCTGCAATTTCTTTCTAATGTCATTAGCTTCATTTGGGTTCAGGGTTGGCTGGAAGGAGGTGAGCAGGGAGGGGGAGGGAAGAGAGGAGGGAGACAGTGGGGAGGGGCGATGCCTGGGCAGAGTGGGGGCAGAGCAGGGGTGGAGTATGGGTGGGGCCACAGGCAGAAGAGGAGGCTGGGGGGGAGCCTTCCCAAGCTGCAGCTTCATCCACTGCCCAAGACAGCAGGTAATAGCGGGTTGGCTCCCACATACCCAGCAGGCGCTGCAGTGTCCTTAGGCAGGGACCATATTTACAGAGCTGAATGCGCCAGTGCCGTGCTGTGATGGATTCGGTCACAGAGACCCCCTTGGGACTGTCACCTGAATTGCTGAGATTACCTCTGAGACCGTTTTCCCTGCCAGCTTGGGACTCCAGAACCCTGCCTTGTTGAGCCAGACATGCTAACCTGCGGCAACACAGACTTAGGGTCTGAACCACACCCCCAAAGCTGCAGTCTTTAACAGAAAACCACTCAGCAGGTCACCTATCTCCATCACCCAGACACCCAGTCCCAACGGGATCCAAACCCCAAATAAATCTGTTTTACTCTGTATAAAACTTATCCAGGGTAAACTCATAAATTGTTTGCCCTCTATAACACTGATAGATAGATATGCCCAGCTGTTCGCTCCCCCAGGTATGAATCACTTATTCTGGCTTTAGCAATAAACAAAAGTGATTTTATTAAGTATAAAAAGTAGGATTTAAGTGGTTGCAAGTCATAACACACAGAACAAAGTAAGTTAGCAAGCAAAATAAAGCAAAACACATAAGTCTAAGCCTAATACATTAAGAAACTGTTTAAGGGAAAAATCTCACCCTCAGAGATGTTCTAATAAGCTTCTTTCACAGACTAGGCTCCTTCCTCATCTGGAGAAAATTCTTTCCCCGGTATAGTCCTTGTTAGTTCCAGCAGGCATCTTAAGTGAAAAGCAGGTACTTTCTCATGACTGAGACCCCCCCTTGTTCTGCTCCACCCCCTTTTATAGCTTTGGCACAAGGCGGGAATCCTTTGTCTCTCTGGGTCCGCACCCTTCCTTCTAAATGGGAAAGTACCATATTTAAGATGCATTCCAGTATCATGTGACATGGTCGCATGTCCTGTGTAGACTAGCCCTGACTAAAATCAATATATACCACATCTACCGCTTCCCCCCATCCACAAGGCTTGTTACCCTGTCAAAGAAAGCTATTAGGCTGGCTTGACATGATTTGTTCTTGACAAATCCATGCTGACTGATATTTATCACCTTATTGTCTTCTAGGTGTTTGTAAATTGATTGCTTAATTATCTGCTCCATTATCTTTCCCAGTACAAAAGTTAATCTGACTGGTCTATAATTCCCCAGGGTGTCCTTACTTCCCTTTATTTACTATATAGCGTCCCAGGGCTCACTGGTGATTCTCCCTTTGCTGTGTTACAGGACAGTGACCCTCTGACCATCATCACCTATGTGGGACTGACCTTCTCCCTGCTGTGCCTCCTCCTCGCCATCCTCACCTTCCTCCTGTGCCGCTCCATCCGCAACATCAGCACTTCCATCCACCTGCAGCTCTGCCTCTGTCTCTTCCTGGCCAACCTGCTCTTCCTCACCACGGTGACCCGCAGCAGCAGTCGGGTCTGTTATCCACTTTTATTCTTGGTTTAAAATTGAGCTGTGTACATATCCTCTGTCAGCATTTCTAAAGCTCCCCTCACTCCAGCACCTTTTTATACCCTCAGCTGGACGGTAATGTTTATTCCATGCTCTTTAGTCCTGCAGAAATAATTATTTACTCCCCATCCAAAAGAAATCTCTATGGGTGAAACCAGTCCTTCCCTTTTCCTTGTGGGCTCCATCCTTCATCATTCAGACAAAGGAGCCCCGATTTCCAGAGTCCTCTCTGCCCCCACACTGATGGGCAGATGGAAGACACCTATACCCTGAAGCCAGGGCTGGCTCCAGGCACCAGCCTACCAAGCAGGTGCTTGGGGTGGCACCTGGAGGGGGGCAGCGTTCAGGCCCGAGAGCGGGGCCGCAACTGGGCTCGCTGCCCTCCTCCCGGCGCTCCGGCCGGTCGGGGAGAGCGGGGCCCCGGCCGGGCTCTCCGCCCTCCTCGCCGCGCTCCAGCCGGCCAGGGAGAGTGTGGCCGCGGCAGGGCTCTCCGCCCTCCTCCCGGTGCTCCGGCCGGTCGGGGAGAGCAGGGCCCCGGCTGGGCTCTCTGCCATCCTCACGGCACTCTGGCCGGTCGGGGAGAGCGGGGCCCCAGCTGGGCTCGCCGCCCTCCCAGCAGCGCTCCGGTCGCCAGGGAGAGTGGAGCCGTGGCGGGCTCACCACCCTCCCCCGGCGCTCTGGCCGGTTGGGGAGAGCGGGGCCCTGGCTGGGCTCGCCGCCCTCCTTGCAGCGCTCCTGCCACCGGGGAGAGCAGAGCCGCAGCCGGGCTTGGCGTCCTTCCCTGCTGCACTCCCTGCCGGGGGGGGGGAGGGGGGAGATATAGAGAAGAGAACCTACACCCTCCAGGTCTCTCCCTATTATGAGGACCGAGAACTTGTTTATATCCCTGCTTCCTTTCCTAGGATTCCTTACAGTATCCAACAATTTCCATGATTCATTTGGGAACTACAACCCCCAGAAACCATCTTTTCTGAGTGGAGATCAGAACTGGGCTGGACTCTAATGATTGAAAGGGCCAGCCAGCTTGCCCTTAGACAAGCCCCCCTTAGACTGAAGAATGTATGGTCTCTGAGCGAGCTCTGTAACTGGAGAGATGTGTTAATAAAAAGCCCTATGTGATCCTCACAAAAGTTCCCCCACCTCCAAATTCAGTATTTCCTTTCCCAGAAGCAGTGTCCCAGAGCTCTCTCTCATCCTGTCCTCAGGTGGTGTGTGCTGTCATTGCTGGCTTCCTACACTACCTCTTCCTGGCCTGCTTCACCTGGATGTTCCTGGAGGGGCTGCACCTCTTCCTCACTGTCAGGAACCTGAAGGTTGTGAATTACACCAGGGCCAACCGGTTCAAGAAGAGATTCATGTATCCATTCAGCTATGGATTCCCAGCCCTGGTGGTGGCCATTTCGGCAGCGGTGAATCCTGAAGGCTACGGAACTTCCAAACAGTACGTGCAGCGCCCATCCCAAAGTGGAGCTGGGATGTGGCTTCCATGCGTTTGTCCGGCTCACCCCAGGTCTGACTTAAACCTAGATTTCCCTGCTCAGCCTCCCTGGAGGCTGAATGACCCTTCCCATCCCCAGGGACACTAAGCTACCCCGAGTGCTTTAGTTGAGATGCGCACCTGTCAGACAGTTACACGCCTCGCCCCACTAATGATGTGGAAGAACAAGCCAGAAAGATCCCAGCTTGACTCCCAGGTCCCAGGCTGGATTTGTGGTGCTGGTGGGTAGGAAACAAATGCACCTTCTTACTGTGTGCAAATCCCTGAGAAGCCTCTCTCTAAAGTGAGCGACTCCATTAAAACAGGGTGTGGTGTGTTCTAGACACCTCAGGCTTGATCCTCAGCTTGTGTAAATCAGGGCAGCTCCACTTCCTTCAGTGCAGCGAGGCCAATGTCCATCCGCTGCATGTCTGGCCCATCATCAATACTGCGCCCATCCACCAGAAAGGGTCATTTGAGGAGGTGGAAGAGGAAGTGGTGGCTGAAAGCAGGAGATGCTGAGGTAGATGCGGAGGGCTGTTTCCTTGCTGTCTGCAAGAGAGTTGGCCATGTCACAGGCAGGCTGAGATCCATTTCGCTTTTGAGAGCCAGCTGTCCCGTGACACCCCCTCTTTGCCCCCGGGGCTGAAAAAGGGTAGTAATCCCATTAAAGTCACCTTCTTCCTCCCTCCCTGTAGCTGCTGGCTCAGCCTGGAGAGAGGATTTCATTGGAGCTTCCTGGGTCCAGTCTGTGCCATAATCCTGGTGGGTACCTCCCAGAACCACAGGGCCCCATTCTCCTCTCACCTCTGCAACCCTGTGGACTCCAGTGGAGCCAAGAGAAGAATATCTCCCAGAGAATTTAAGATGAAAGAGTCCTATAAGATCCCATTTCATCCACCCCTCTTTGGCCAGTGCAGGATTTCCCCCAACACAACAGCCTAGATTCTATGGAGGCAGTTAGGCCTAATGGGTCGGGCACTGGGTTGCATCAGGAGACCTGACTCTGCCACTGGCCTGCTGTGTTAACTTGGGAAGTAGCTTCCCCTCGCTGTACCTCTGTTTCTCCTCCCACCCTTTGTCTGTCTTGCCCATAGGCACTGAAAAAAATTAGTGGATGCTCAGCATCCACTGGCAGTCAGCTCCCCCACTCATCATCCCCCCCCCAATACCTCCCGTCCACTGGCAGCCATGCCGATCAACTTCTCCCCCTCAATCCCAGTGCCTCCCACTTGCCGCAGTCAGCTGTTCTGTGGTGTGCAGGAGGCACTGGGAGGAAGGGGGTAGAACTGCGTGGGAAGAGGTGGGGTAGGGGTGGGAAGAGGTGGGAGCTTGGAGAAGGGGTGGGTGGGGGCGAGGCTTGGGGCCAAACAGGGGTGGGAAGAGGTGGGGTGGGGGCTTGGGAGAAGGGGTTGGGTGGAACGGGGCCTCGGGCAGAATGGGGGGATGGAGTGGCCCGGGACCTGGGGGAAGCTGGTGCCTGTGGTCTTGCCTAGTTATTTTGCAAACAAATGCTCCAAGACAGGGGCTTCCCCTTTCTAGGTGTGAGTACAGAACCCAGTGCAGTCTCATTGGAGCCTCTAGGTGCTACCATAATATGATTAATTATAATATGTCATTACTTATGCAATGCTACAATGGAAGCAAGTGGAACCTCTGCCGGAATGAGGATAGTTTTGTCCCTTGCCTTGTCTGGGCTGGTTGGTAAATAACCCAAGTGATGGGGAAAGGGAGGTGGCTGCAGCATCGGGAGTTTGAGGATGGAAGGGTACATGTGTTGCAAGAGATAAAGATAGCAAATGTACTTGCAGATTCCTCCCCATATCAGGCAGCGGGTTACGAATTAATTTCACCTCAGAATTGAAGGGAATACTCTATAGACGGGATCTAGAAGCTTTGGGACAAATCACAGGGCTCTAAATCTGGAATAACTGCAGACCCCACTGGAATCAGTGGAGTCACTCCAGATTCAGATAAGAGCAGAATGTGGCCCTCTGGCTGTAGGATCACATGTGATGCATTGTAGCCCTGCCTATGCCAATAGTTCCCTACACAGCCTGGGACCAAGGTCTGGCAGGGAATGGTGTGTGACCCACCTTGACGAGCAGTCACTGCTCTGCAGCAGTCTGATCCCATAGGATTGTTCCATGCCTCAGCCAGAGAGACTGGCCTTGGCTGACATGTTTTACAAGGAATATTTCATGCTGTTTCCACAGATAAATTTAACATTTTTTCTTGTAACCCTCTGGATCCTGAGAGACAAACTCTCCTCCCTTAATGAAGATGTGTCCACTCTCAAAGACACCAGGTAGGACAGCGCTAAATCTACTAGAACAGAGGTGGGCAAACATTTTGTATTGAGGGCCACATCCGGGTGCGGAAATTGCATGCAGGGCCATGAATGTAGGGCTGGGGCTGGGGGTTGGGGAGGAACAAGATCAGGGCTGCCAGCTGGGAGTGCTGGATGGAGACATGAGAGGGGAAAAGATTTTAGAACCAGATCAGAATATTGAGGCTTCAGAAAGCCATGGTATTACTGCACATGCCTAGTGCTTTGTAAGGAGAAAGGCAAGTCTGTGCTGCTATTCAGAGCTGGGCCATGTGCTACTTAGGGAGGAAACTCATCTCTTTTCCCTGGGGCTGTGGATACTGTCGAGGTAAAGTGCCATCCATTGAGGAGGAAGGCAAGTGTGGCTTACTGTTGCTTTGTAGCAACCCCTCTGTTTATTTATGGAACAACATACATAGGTTCCCAGGAGCCCAATATCCTGTTCCCACTTGATTAAAAACAAAACCGTAATGAGAGATTGAACCATTTACTTTGGAAGAACCACCTGTGAGAGGGGAAAGTATGTGTCTGGGAAGATGGTTGGGCACGATATTGTATTTTGGATTCATAGGCATATGTTGCCATTGTGTTCGCCTTGACAGTAACCCTAAGACACAGTAAAGTGGGTGCCAGCTGTTTTGCCCCACACCACCCAGAGCCCCCTGACTCAGTAACTCATCATAGGGTCATTATAACAGGATCTCTCCATCTGCCTTTATCCAGACTACTGACTTTTAAAGCTATCGCCCAGCTATTCATTCTGGGCTGCACATGGAGTCTTGGTCTCTTCCAAGTCGGCTCAGCAAAAATGGTCATGGCGTATTTATTCACCATTGTCAACAGCCTGCAGGGAGCCTTCATCTTCCTGGTGCACTGTCTCCTCAATCGCCAGGTAATGCCCCTGGCACGTCATCAGCCACCCAGTGACTTCACGGGCCTAGCAGTGGCCTGGTCTGAGGGTGTTAGTTACATGATGTAGTGACCATGTCCCTTATTCTCCAGGTGAGAGAGGAGTACAGGAGATGGATTAAAGGCACAAGAAAACCCAGCCCCCCAACCCAAACGTTTAGTCTGTCCGTGTCCACTGTCACAACCAGCCCCAAGATGGTAAGAGATCCTCTATTCTGTTCCAATACCAGCATCCAAAAGTCACATCCATCTGGGCCTGTTGTAGCTCCTGAGGTGCCTTGTCCTCTGAGTGACACATGCTTGTTTTAATCCATCTGAGAATGGCATTGGGAGTCTTAGTGAGATTCAATTTCATCCAATTCAAGGGGGAATCCCAGGTCTCCTAGAACCCAGCACAGAACTCCTCCTTTCTTGTGCACCTCCACGTTCCCTTCCCTTTGCTTCTTTGCAAGCTCCATGCATCACTCACTGTGGAATGGGCTGAGAAGGTGTTTGGCTTTGACACACATTCAGGTAATTATCCAATTGGGGAAGCTCACAAATCAAAACCTGGGTGGAAATCTTGTCAGTGCAGATGGGCCATCCCCAACGCAGCGTTAGCACTGGATGGAATTTCCTCTGGCTCCATTACCTCTACTGGGAAAGGATCCAGAAGCTTTGTCTGGAGGGAAAAGTGGAGCCTTATATCTGGAAAAACCTCCCTGCTCCAGTCCCAGCACGACACACCACAACCATTGTCTGGAAGTGGACATTTCTGGTTTATTTAGAGCAGCCTATATTAACTGGGGCCATGCTCCTCTTGACCTGCTGCTTACACACAAGGAAGGATTGGTAGGGAAGTAGAAGTGGGTGGCAACCTAGGCAGCAGTAACCATGGGATGGTTGAGTTCATGATCCTGACAAAAGGAAGAAGGAGAGTAGCAAAATACGGACCCTGCACTTCAGAAATGCAGGGAAATGATGAGCAGGATCCCCTGGGAGGCTAATATGAGGGGGAAAGGAGTCCAGGAGAGCTGGCTGTATTTTAAAGAAGCTTATTAAGGGTGCAGGAACAAACTATCCCACTGTGCAGAAAGAATAGCAAATATGGCAAGTGACCAGCTTTGCTTAACTGTGAAATCTTTGGTGAGCTTAAACTCAAAAAGGAAGCTTACAAGAATTGGAAATTTGGACAGATGGCTAGGGATAGGGTCCAGAGTGACCTACACAAATTAGAGGATTGGGCCAAAAGAAATCTGATGAGGTTCAACAAGGACAAGTGCAGAGTCTTCCACTTACGATGGAAGAATCCCATGCCCTGCTACAGGCTGGGGACCGACTGGCTAAATAGTAGTTCCGCAGAAAAGGATCTGGGGATTACAGTGGACGAGAAGCTGGATATGAATCAGCAGTGTGTCCTTGTTGCCAAGAAGGAGAATGGCATATTGGGTAGAAGCATTGCCAGCGGTTAGAGGGAAGTGATTAGTCCCCTCTATTCGGCACTGGTGAGGCCACACCTGCAGTATTGTGTCCAATTTTGGTCCCCCCACTACAGAAGGGATGTGGACAGATTGGAAAGAGTCCAGCAGAGGGCAACAAAAATGATTAGGGGGCTGGGGCATGTGACTTACGAGGAGAGACTGAGGGAACTGGGGTTATTTAGTCTGCAGAAGAGGGGGGATTTGATGGCAGCCTTCAACTACCTGAAGTGGGGTTGCAAAGAGGATGGAGCTCGGCTGTTCTCAGTGGTGGCAGATGACCGAACAAGGAGCAATGGTCTCAAGTTACAGTGGGGGAGGTGTAGGTTGGATATTAGGAAACACTATTTCACTAGGAGGGCGGTGAAGCGCTGGAATGGGTTACCTAGGGAGGTGGTGAAATCTCCATCCTTAGAGGTTTTTAAGGCCCGGCTTGACAAAGCCCTGGCTGGGATGATTTAGTTGGTGTTGGTCCTTCTTTGAGCAGGGGATTGGACTAGATGACCTCCTGAGGTCACTTCCAACCATAATATTCTGTGATTCTATGATTCTATGAACTGCTACTTTATGGCTTACCTGTGCGTGGGTGGGGGAAGGGAGCTGGTTTTGTCTACACTTGTTTAGGTATTTTCCTGCACTTGATGTCACTTCAGTGGAGGCTGGCTGAATTTTGCAGACTCTGTACTATTCCTGAATGAGGCCCCAGTCCTGATCCCATTGACGTTGACTGGAGTTTTCCCATGAGATTGACACTCAATGTATATTTGTTTTGCTGGCAGGTGAGTTGGGGAGAGCCCTCCACTTCATCTCTGTGAATCAGTCACCTCTCCAACCACCGATGTTTATCATACAGCCGGCTTTGCTGTGCCAGTGGGGCAGGTGCTTCAGCTGCCATTCTTCATTGCAACTACATACACAACCTGGAAGGGGAAGCAGGATTGGAGCAAATCCTCTCGCTGATCCAAATCCACAACTCCTGAATTCAAAGGCCACCGTAGGGTTGTCGCTGGCTGTCTTTCCCAGATTTAAAGGGCCAGATGCCAGGTCAGAGAGCAGTTATTTCTTAGGGAAAGCACACCCTGGGGGGCGGGGGGATACGATTTCAGAGCCCTTGCGTGCTATGTGTGTGAGCTAGCTCTGCTGTTTCACTGTAATGTGTAAATAATAAAATAACCTGCTTATGGACCTTGGTTGCTTCTTTGGTTTGAGGGTTTGCTATTCTGCCTGTCCTGGAAGCCTAGGGCTCAATTCTAAAGCCTCTTTATGCCAATCTGGCAGTGTAAAGGGGCTTTAAAGTGGGCAGAAATGGCCTGTGATTAGCGCTTCTGTGCAGGAGTCCTTCTGGCTGCTGTAGAGCTGGCATAAAATCTGTACATTAGCCCCGCTCCCAGCCCTGGCATGGAGGTTGTGACTGGTGGGGTGGAGGTGCTGCTGAGGACATGGCTGAAGCACACTGCTTCATGGCTATTGTCTGCTTTCCAAGGCCCAGAAGGATCCCTGAAAATGCACTAGTTTACCCCAGCTGAGGACCTGGCCTGTAATGGATTTTCAGCTCCAGCTCTGTCACTGCACCACTAAATGCTCTTCCACTTTTTTTTTTAAGAAAATTTGTTTTCAAACCGTGTTTTCCCCACAACACTATGAAATTCGCTGATGTCATCTTTCCGTAAGAAACTTCTCCAAACTGAGAGCAATGACTGTGTCAGCCCACTGCTCTTTCCCCATATTTATTTATATTATCTGGGCACGTACAGTCCCACGATGGTTGGTTCTGTACATACACACAGTCAGAGACAATACCTGTCCCTAAGAGTTTACAAGCTAGGTAGACAAGATGGACACAAGATGGGAGAACAGAAGGATTATTACCCCTGTTAGACAGAGGGGAAACAGGGGATCAGGTGACTTGGCTAAAGTCACATAGGGAGCCTGTAGCAGAATCAGGAACTAAATTCAGTTCTGCTGCCTTAGGATGTTTTTTGATTAAGACGTTGGACTTTCGCCATATCTCCCCTATCTCCTCAGCACCATTCAGATATTCAGCTGGTGATAATCAACTTTGTCGTTCTAAGGAGATGTTGCCTAATGGTCCCTGTAGATTCAGGTGTGTGGAAGGATATCAGGCAGTGCAGCGATCTTGTTCACTTCGGAAGAGCTGCAGAAAAAGTGGCTGTGAACTTCCAAAAAGGAGGTGTGCTCAGGGCCTAACTCAGTACAAGTTTTTCTAAAAATAGATTTAAGTTGCACCTCTTTCACTGCACATTGGCCCTTGGCGGTAATAGGGGCTGGGTTGAGATGTAGCTGTACAACGAAGTGTTGATTAAAGTAGGACTCAGCTCTCTGCTTGATCTGCAGGATGTTCATGTGGCTATGACCATGGAGTGGGATGGTAGATCTGCAGTCTGTTCTTGACTCTGCCACAGATGCCCCATATGTGGAAGGGGTATGCAGTGCATGACATTAAAATACACACAGACACCCTACGGATTCTGGGTGTGGAGAGGGTGTGTTAAGATGAAGCAAGACTCTGAGCCAATCCGTGTGAAGGGCAAAAGGTTCCCCAATTGCAAACGTGCTCCTGGCACCATTCCTCATCCCCATAGTGGATCTAGGTTCTGCCTCCTCACCAGACGTCCTCATCAGATTCAAGGTTAATGGATTTCCTCCAATCTCAGGAGCTATGCATCCTGCTTTAACTGACCTGTCAATAAAACTGTCCTCCTGCCTCCAACAAAACATCTCTCCTTTTACATGACTAACACGTCTGACATATTAGCCGGAGACAATGGTGAACGTGCTCCATCTGTACCTGCTACGAACACTCCAGGGAATTGTCTGTTCCCTCACATGCACCTCCTGTCAGAAATGAGGACTGGTCCAGCTTCTGGTGGGGTTCTAAGAGGGCTTATCATGCTCAGCAGAGACAAAGTCCTCTCTCTTCCCCGGCTCCCACCTCACACACAGATAAGCCAACAAGTAGCAGCTATCAGCTGTTTTCAATAAAGCAACAATTTTGTCTTCCATGCAAAGGCTTCAGTGTCTGGTGCTGGACTGGAGCAGGGAGGTGCGTCAGACGCAAGAATCTGCCCTTTTCCTCCATGTTCTTCATTCCTGGAAAGAAAAGCAGCAACATGATGATGGGGTCTGAAGCCCCTGTGAGTGTCATGTACAAATTGGTGACAAAAATCTAAGCTCCCGGCTCCTTACTCAATATGGGTAAAGGACCTAAAGGATATTCCTCGAAGTGCTGACTGCTCACTGGGCCTGCTCCATCTGGACTGACAAGGTTTCATCCCCAGGAAACAATCCTGATCCAATACGTCCAGATCATTACATTGCAAGTGCCAACAACACCCACACAGTCGACAATCAGTGACCACCAGAGTTCTCAGTGGAGACAAGGAGAGGGAATGTGGAGCTGCTAGGAAAGGATCATTCGGTGTTGATGCCTAAGACATGTAGGATACCCTTCAATCACGATGCGATTGACTAACACTCTTAATGACATTCCCAGCTGGCTTATAACAAATCCTGGCTCGCTCAGGGGACAAAGCACCGTTAGAGCAGTAATGAGACCCAGCTACAGATGACTGTTTCACAGGCTGGTACTGGAACAGAGCAGAGGACCTCTTACCGTCTTGGTGCTGGTGGTGGGGACAGCAGACATGGATGGATCCGATGTCTGAGATTTCGTGCTGGACGTTCGGAATCCCTTGATCCATCTCCTGTACTCCTCTCTCACCTGGAGAGTGAGGGACATGGTCACTGCACTATGTAACTAACGCTGAGAAGATCAGACATGGCCACCTCGAGACTACTGAAGGTGCTGGGGGGGTGGGTTGATGACAGGCATGGGAGTTACCTGGCGATTGAGGAGACAGTGTACCAGGAAGATGAAGGCTCCCTGCAGGCTGTTGACGATGGTGAATAAATACGCCATGACCATGGCTGCTGCGCCGACTTGGAGGAGACCAAAGCTCCATGTGCAGCCCAAAATGAAGAGCTGGGTGATGGCTTTAAAGATCAGTAACCTGGATAAAGGCAGATGGAGAGATCCAGTTACAATAACCCTATGGAGAGCAGTTGGGTCAGGAGGATCTGGACAGAGCGGGGTGGAGCTACTGGCCCCGGCTTTCCTGTGTGGGACAGGGTTACTGTCAATGCGAACACACTGGAAATTCGTTCCAATGGATCCTAAATATGCTGTTCCCGTCCTGCAATTTCTCACTCCCGCCCGGTGCCAAGGACCTTCCAAACCAAGGCATCTGACCCTCCAGGATTGCTTTGTTGCCTTCTCAACTGTGGTCTTTGAGAGTGGACACATTTGTGCTGAGGGAGGAGAGTCTGTTTCTCAAGATCCACAGGGTCAGGGCAAAGAATGTCATATTTATCTGTGGAAACGTTTCATCTGGGGCAGATGACTCCAACTGAGGCATAGAACGATCCCAGGGACCGATCCAAATGCTGCAGAACCAGGGACCGCTCATCCCCTCTCCTGTAATATCCTCTGGCTGCTCTCGGTCCCTCCCCATGCACGGAGCTGATGGCACAGCAGGGCTGAGATGGATCAATGGGATCACAGAGGCCAGATTCTGCTCAGAGTTAAAAAAGTGACTCCAGCCTCCAGTGGGGTCAGTTTACACCAGTGTAATTGAGAGCAGGATCTGAGTCAGAGTTTCCAGCGCCCTGTCTCTAGGCTCTTCCCTGCCACTTTCAGGCTGTAACTAATCTCCGCATCCCCGGGACCTGGGGAAGAAATTGCATGGACTTTGTCATCTTCACTCTACCCAACGTAGGGCCTTTCCCCCACCAAACACTGCATGGTTCAGCCCTTCCCTTCCTCATTCCTTGGGTCAGTAACTGGACTAGACCAAACTCTTGCTATCCTCAAGGTGAGCTCCCACTGGTTTCTGTGGGAGCTGTGCCCAAGTAAAGGCTCTGGCCTGGGGATACAGCACAGGGACTGATCCCAGGACTAACCAAAGCAGATGAGCCATGTGGGACCTAACAATCTTTCACTGTGTTTTATGGGCCATATTCTCCTCCTGGCTGCTCTGAAATCAATGGGGTCACAGAGGTGAGAGGAGAATGGGGCCCTGTGGTTCTGTGAGGTACCCACCAGGATTATGGCACAGAGTGGACCCAGGAAACTCCAATGAAAGCCTCTCTCCAGGCTGAGCCAGCAGCTACAGGCAGGGAGGAAGAAGAAGTACATTATCCCAGCTCAGTGACATTAATATGAATATATTACCCCTTTTCAGCCACTGGAGCAGAGACGGGGATTGTGTCCTGAAACAAAAAATGGATTAGACTGAAAACCTTGAACACAGTCCCAGAGCTAGGTGTGGACTCCAGTTATACCAGTGTGAATCCAGAGACACTCCATAAGAATCCATGGAGTTAATCCAGGTGTAAACACTCAGAGCTCAGATACCATGGTGATGGGTGTGGAATAAGAACCTGGGGGGATAGAGCGAGATAAGAGAGATGTGAGCAAGTCTGGCCTGCTGGTGCCAACGGAGTGTGCAGATTACTCTCTCTCTGGCAGATTCGTGCAGTATTGATGGAGAGCCAGAGACTCAGCTGATGTAAATCGGCTTAGCTGCATTGAAAGCAGTGGAACTACGCTGATTTACACCATCCGAGGAGCTCGCCTGGAGTGTCTAGAAGAAGCCACACCCTTCTTAGTGGAAGTTCCTCATTTTAGAGGAGGGAGAAGGCAGAGGGAATCCTCAGGGCTTTGTACACAGGAAGAAGGTCATTTGTTTCTTATTCACGAGAACCACAAACCCAGTCTTGGACCTGGGAGTTGAGCTGGGATCATTAGTAGGGTGAGGTCTGTAGATAGGGTGACCAGATCACCAAAGACAAATATCGGGACGCGGGGGGGGGGGGGGGGGTGACGTGGGGGGGGGGGTGTGGCGGGGGGGGCAAAAAAAAAAAAAAAAACCCTTCCTCCGCAAGCGCTGGAGGGAGGCCCGGGAGACTCAGGGGAAGCGCGGGGCCGGGGTAGTGAGAGTCCGGCCTGGTCCCTTGCAGGCAGGACTCAGTTGGGTGGTAGGGCGAGGAGGGGGGCGGCCCGCGGGGCCAGGCGGTGGCTGTTCTCACCCCCGGCCAGCGGGACTCGGGAGCAGCCGCTGCTGCAGCTCCCACTGCCGCGGGGGAGGAAGCGGCCATGGCGCTCCGCGGCTGTAGCTCTGGCGCCCCCGAACCTCCCAAGCCGGGGCCTGCTGCGGGGACCCAGCAGCGCGCACGCTGGGTCCAGCCCCTGGCCCGTCGCGTCTGGGCTGCTGCCCAGCTGGTGCTATCGCGCGGCGGCCCCGGAGTGGGGGCAGCAGGCCCCAGCCCCCCCGTCCCGCAGGGGAACGAACGGGGCTGGGCTGCCGATGCCTCCGCCCCGGGGCCGCCGTGGGATAGCACCAGCTGGGCAGCAGCCCAGACACGACTGGCCAGGGGCTGGGCCCAGCGTGCGCGCTGCTGGGTCCCTGCAGCAGGCCCCGGCTCGGGGGGTTCGGAGGCGCCGCAGCCGCGGAGCGCCATGGCCGCTTCCTCCCCCCGCGGCAGTGGGAGCTGCAGCAGCGGCTGCTCCCGAGTCCCGCTGCCCGGGGGGACAACAACAGCCGCCGCCTGGCCCCGCGGGCCGTCCCCCCTCCTCTCCCAACCACCCAACTGAGTCCTGCCTGCTCGGGGCCAGGCCGGACTCTTACTCACCCCGGCCCCGCGCTTCCCCTGCGTCTCCCGGGCCTCCCTCCAGCGCTTGTGGAGGGGGGAGGAAGGGTGAGCCCGGGAAAGAGGCGGGGATTCGGGGAGGGAGCCAATCGGGGGAGGAGGGGGCGGAGTCGGGGCGGGGGGGGGGGTGCGAGCACTTCCGGGCTCTAGGCTCCGGGGCATTTCCTTGTTTGTCCGGTTGTCCCAACGCGGGACAAACAAGGAAATATCGGGACGGTCCCGATAAAATCGGGACGTCTGGTCACCCTATCTGTAGATCTATGGCAGGTGGGCAACTCAACTACAGTGCTCGTGGCAGCTTAGTGTAACTGGGGAGGGCGACGGGTCTGCACTTCCTGTCGGGGAGTTCTGTAGCCATCTGGGTTGAATGCTGCAGAAATAGCCATGACCAGGGCTGGGAATCCGTAGCTGAACGGAGACATGAATCTCTTCTTGAACCAGAATATCGAGGTGAAGCAGGCCAGGAAGAGATAGTGTAGGAAGCCAGCAATGACAGCACACACCACCTGCGGGAGACAGAGAGTCTAGGGATACTGCAGCGAGGAAGGTAAATGCTGCGTATGGGGGAGACCTGACTGGGGGGTCACACTGGGATTCTTGTTAGCACAGCTCTCCAGTTATAGCGCTCCGTGACCCAGATGCAGGAAAGGAGCAGAGATTAGTGGTTAGAGCAGGGGTCAGGGGATCCTGGTTCTGTTCCCAGCCCTGCCACACATTCCCTGGGTAATAGTGGGCAAGTCACTTAGTCTCCTTATGCCTCAATTCCAATCCTGTGACACAGGAATAGAACTGGCCAAACTCCTGGGGATGGGGAGACTGAGTCCACTGTGCCCAGTGTGAAGGGGCCTAACAGGGGGTGGAAACATCCCCCTGAGAATCCCCTCTGTGTCCTGCACAGCCTAGAATCCAGGGAGCACAAAGGTGTTCAAAGCCACACACCCCAGCCCTGCTGAGAGTGGAGGAACAGAGCAGGGGAGAATCAGGCCGTACCTGACTGCCGTTGCGGATTACCATGGTGAGGAAGAGCAGGTCGGCCAGGCAGAGGCAGAGGCAGAGCTGCAGGTGGAGGGAGGTGCTGCTGTTGTGGATGGAGCAGCACAGGAGGAAGGTGAGGATGGCAAGGAGGAGGCACAGCAGGAAGGGGGTCAGTCCCACGTAGGTGACGATGGTCAGTGGGTAACTCTTTTGTAATACAGCAAAGGGAGAATCACCAGTGAGCCCAGCCCAGCCCGCTTGGCCCTGAGATCCTGAGGTTCCTACTCAGACATTACCCCAGAAAAGCCACCAATGGCTCAGGGTCCAGCCCTTTGAGCTGAGTCTGAGAGTGAGACACCTCCACTGCGGTTGGACCCATAAGAAGAGCGAAGCTGGGGAGATGGTCACAGCTGCAGGTGGTGTGAGTGCTCTTTGTGTGCAGAGCAGTGCAGCCAGCTGGAGACCAGGTGCCTTTGCCAGTGATGAATTTCCAGTGGATGCAGAAAGCCTCTTCCTTGGCTGTCTTTGCCTGGAAAAACAATAACACCATTATCATCCTCACAAGATCACTGAGACAATGTTGTTTCTGTTATTGTGGGTCTATATCCCAAACAGTAACAAACTCAAGGCAACATAGTGCCCCATGACTCTCCCCAAACAGCACCCAGTGCCCATGGGTCATTTTATGATGACGGTGGAGAGAGAATTCAGATCCCAGAGCTCCAAAAGCAAAGTCCTTGCTACCTGAGAGCCCTTGTTAGCTAGAAGCACTACAGGGCATGTGGCCCATGGCCGAGCTAGTCTCGTTCCATCCAGTAGATGGCAGTAGTACAACTGCCCCGCTCCCAGCTCATTTCTGTATCAAAGAAAGCACTGTTTCATGCTGATTCCCTGAACCCCATGAGCACTTTGCACGATGAATCATAACCCAGTGTGACACGATGTGAACCCGTGTAACATCCCCCAGTAAAACAGCCCCAGTGCATCAGGAATAAGCAGGTCTGTCCACGTCTCAGACGCAGTGGGAGCCCAGAAAGGCAGCACAATCCAAACGCTCAGTAGGGGAGCCCCAGACAGGGAGCAACGTGAGGGGATCTCCACACACCTCTCTATGGTGCAGGGTCAAGTTCACAGGTCTGGAGAGGTGAATGGGTCTCCGATGGCCCCACTCACCACCCTGGAGTTCAGCCGAACATTCCTCAGCTTCTCACCAGCTGGTAGATTTCCCCTCACTGAGAAATGTCTCGTTAATGATGGAGTCCAGGGTGGAATAAGTAATAAAAGCAACAGCGGTGAAACCTGTTGGAACAGGAGATGATACCTCGTTCCGGAGATAGGGACGCTGAAGGTGAAGAAAGAGCCAGCCAGGTGCGACTAGCAGGGGAATTTCAGAGAGCATAGCTGCAAAGCCCAGGGTTGGAGGTAGAGGGACTTGGCAAGTTGTCTGGTGTTGGTTTGTTTGTCTCCATGTAGCTGCAGTTTGGGGCCCCTGGACAGGTCAGGTGAGAGAAGTCTGTTCATGTCTCAGGGTGGGGAGGGGTGGAGGGGAACAAGAACCAACATCTGGAAGCTGAAGCCAGACAAAAGGAAACTGGAAATAAGACACCACAGCGAGAGCAATTAACCATTGGAACAAACTCCCAAGGGAACCACTGGATTCTCCAGCCCATGCTGTCTTCAGATCCAGACAGACTGCCCTTCTGGAAGGCACTCGGCAATTTAGACAAGCACAAGTTATTGACCTTAATACCTGGAGCCTGTTCAAGCGAGGTGGAAAATCTATGGTGCACCAGCTTGCTGCGCAATAACATCCCTTGAGGGCACTGCTATAGCACCCTGAACTGCAGCAACGCTCCCAGGGGATTTTACTGAGCCGCAAGCTGGTGCGCTGGAGATTCACAACCTGACTTGCAGTGCAGTAACTTGCCAAGTAGACAAACTCTCAGTTAAGTCATATCAGCCCAAAAGTGGGAGTTGAGGGAAAATGTTATTCTGGTTCCTACCCAGGGAGATGCTCTTCTTCAGCCTGGGGGTTTAGCTGGGCTAAGAATTCCCTCCCCTTTCCATTCTCTGGGCCCACTTTATACCACAGAGCCCCTCTGCTGAGCCATCTCCCCTCTGAGCCCCCACCTCTGTGAGACAACCAGAAATGAAGGTGTCTGCACAGTCCCATGGCCGACAGCCTGAGAACCACTGGCTCAGTCAGCAAGGTCCATACTAGTGCTGGAGCCAGAGACGAGGGTCCTGGCCTGGGGATCCTGGGGACAGAGCAAGGATAGAACCAGGACTGGGGTTTGGTGCCTGGGAATCGCTCTGTGCTGCAGTTTGGTCCCTGGGCATCTCCATCCCCTGGATGGTACCTTGTGCAGTTGCCATGGTGACTGTATCACAGTGAATGTCCATTGTCTTTGTCTGAGCTCTCAGCCTGATGGCCTCACTGTCCGCACTGCAGTTCACTGTGACGACCCGAGTCTCAGTACCTGGGAGGGGGGAAGTGACAGAGCTTCCCACTGTGAAACCACTTCCCCGGGAATCCATCCATTCTGGCCCAGATCCTTGCCCCTCTCCCACTCTGCCTGACAGTGAGAGACTTAAAGAGCTCTGTCTGTTTAGCATATCAAAATGAAGATCAAGAGGGGAATTCACCAGTTCCAGAGTCTTCAAATCCAGACTGACTGTCTTTCTGGAAGATGCTTTAGTCAAGCACCCAGGGCTGTCCCTAGACATTGTGGTACGCAGCCCACCCCCAGGCCTCTGCGGGGGGTGGGGAAGGAGCAGGCTTGTGGGGCAGATCCCCAGTTGGTAAAATGGGCAAAGATCCATTGGAGTCAACACACCAATTTATACCAACTGAGGATCTGGCTTTATATGATGAACTTCCACACACTCGGGCATAGCGTCATGCCCAGAACTAGCCCAGGGACAAGAAGGGGCAATTAACGAGAATGAGGAAGTTCTTCAGAAGTGTTCTATGTCCAACCTGGGGAAGTTAAACTCAGGCTCAGCGCAGAGGCGGTTTGAGCCAAAACACTGAGCTGATGCAGGAGGCCAAGCCCAGACTGCAAGGGCTAGTGAGGCTCCCAGCATAGGCTGAGCTACACGTCCCCACACAACACAGACCATCCACTGCAGCTGGAACGCTGTCCCCTCGCCAGAGCAGTTCTGCCCCAGCAGCACTAGCGTTGTGGATGTTTGATGCAGTGGCTGGTTGTGTCGGGAGCACTGAGTGAACCCAGCTGATGAAAGGCTGGTGTTTCGGGGGGGCTTGTGGGGCATGGAAGCTGTGGTAATGACACAGTGTGACTGTGCTGGAGAAGTTGGAGCCATGTTATGGGAACTGGCTGTGCTTTTTATTTCCTTCCTTTTGTGGGTTTCATTTTCAATGTGTTGTTCAAGTTTAACTGCAGGTCCCAGTAGGGGAGAAAATTTGGGGGAGAAGCTGCCGGTGGAAAATATTTTATCCAGCAGCTGCACTTGAGCTCTTCTCTGCTGCACGAGATGGTAGCTCTGGCCAGAGAAAGGGTTATATGCCCCTGGTTCTCAAAATCAGGCGTGCATGCACTTGCCTCCCTCCCTTCCGCACCACATCAATCAGGTTTTGTGCACCCAGGCCCCAACCAACCAATGAAGTTTGTGCACAGCTGGCTGTGACATTGCTCTCTATATGTTTATGAAAATATGCTTATGAGTGTGAATATAATGTAACTGGGATATGCTTCATGCAAAAGGTCTCTTGTAAGGTATCATTACAAAGCTTATAATCTACTGAGTGTGTTCATCCTATTTCTATGTATGTATTATTCTTGTATCTAAAACTAGAAATATGAAGTATAATTCTGAAGTCCTATTGTAATTATGCAAAGTGTGGGCCATTAATAATGGCTTGGAATCTTGATGGCTCCCATTAACTCTGTTTATCTGCAAGCCTCCACTGCAGACATGCGGGCCAGTCTTGGAAGAATGGAGACTAGGAGTCTCACAGGACATGTGACCATGTCACATAATACTGGAATCCATTTTAAACCTGGTGCTTTTCCATTTAAAAGGAGCGGTGGGAACCCAGAGAGAGACAAAGGATTCCCACCTTGTGCCAAAGCTATAAAAGTGTGTGGAACAGAACAAAGGGGTCTCAGTCATGTGGAATCCACTGCTTTTCACCTAAGATGCCTGCTGGAACTAACAAGGACTGTACCAGGAGAAAGGATTGGGCCCAGACTAAGAAGGAGTCTAGTCTGTGAAAGAAGCTTATTGGAACATCTCTGAAGGTGAGATGTACCTGTATTCAGTTTCTTAAATGTATTAGGCTTAAATTTGCGTGTTTTGTTTTATTTTGCTTGGTAACTTACTTTGTTCTGTCTGTTATTACTTGAAACCACTTAAATCCTACTTTTGATACTTAATAACATCACTTTTGTTTATTAATTAACCCAGAGTAAGTAATTAATACCTGGGGGAGTAAACAGCTGTGCATATCTCTCTATCAGTGTTATAGAAGGCGGATAATTCATGAGTTTACCCTGTATAAGCTTTAAAGTAAGTAAAACAGATTAATTTGTGGTTTGGATCCGATTTGGAGCTCGGTGTCTGTGTGATGGAGATAGGAGCACTTTTTAAGCTGTTTTCAGTTAAGTCTGCAACTTTGGGGGCGTGGTTCAGACCCTGGGTCTGTGTTGCAGGAGGCTTGCGTGTCTGGCTGAACAAGGCAGGGTTCTGGAGGCCCAAACTGCCAGAGAAAACAGGCTTAGAGGTAGTCTCAGCACATCAGGTGACAGTCCCAAGGGAGTCTCTGTGACCAAACCCGTCACAGTGGCATAGTTGTGCTTGGATACATATTACCACAGTTTAATTGGGTTTTTGGATCGGAACCACACACTTGTCAAAATTTAATTTTTATATTGGAGAGTTTAAGGGTTAAAAATCAGTTACAGTGAGTGACCCATGATCGGGATCCTGACAGAAAAAACCTGGAAGAATTTTACTTACAGAGAGGGTTGTATTTTAAGCAAAAGGCTCCAGAGGGGTTGTGATGCATGGCTAGAAAGGGTTAAACATCCTGTAAAATAAATAACCCTCAAAAGACATGTAGGGAGATAATGTTTGTGTTTTTGTGTGTTTACATATGTATGAGTAGGGTTCACAATGTAATCAACAGTCCCTGTCTATGCTGTATTCTGATATAATTTAAATGAATTGTAAATGTGGGATATCTCAGTATTCATCTCTCTTTAGGGTGACCAGATCAGAGAGGCGAAATATCGGGACGCGCGGGGGGGGGGGGGGGGGGCGGGGGGGGAAGGGGGCGGAGCCAAAAAATAAAAAAGCCGGTAGGGAGAAAAAAAAAAAAAAAAAAGCACGAACAAGCGGAAAGCGCCTAGGCTGGTGCCGGTAAACAGCGGCCCCCGGGTCCCGGGATGCAACAACCCCTGCCCGGAGCCCGATGCCGCGGAGATGGGCACGGACAGGGGGAGCACCCCCGCCAAGTCCCTGCGCGGAGACCGTCCTGGGCTGGCCGCGGGCGCGCCAGCGTGTGGCAGCCCCTTCCCTGGCAGGCTTCAGCTCCCCGCGGGCCCGGGAGTGCAGCCCGACCGGCCCTTCCAGCTGCTACTCCGCCTCTCCCTCGCCGCGTGTCAGGCAGAGGCATCTGCCTGGCACCCAGCGCCAACTACACCCCTCCGGGGCCGGAGCGCACGTGGCGGAGGTGAAGCCCCGAGGAACCAGAGTCCCCACGCGGACAGCTGCTGCCCCCCCACCCATGGGCGCGTAGGGAGCCGGTTCCCCAGGCTGGACCCGGGGCTGCCCCCCTGCAAGTACTCCCCACCCTCCTGCCTGCGATTGGGCCAGGGCCAGGCCGGACTCATCCCGCTGTCCCCGGGCCTCCTCCCTCCAGCGCTTGCCTGGGAGGGAGGAGGAATGTGGCGTGCTTCGGTAGGGGGCGGGGATTTGGGGAGGGATCCAATGGGGCAGTTGAGGGGGTGGGGCCAGGCCGAGGATTTGGGGAGCTATCCAATGGGGGAAGGAGGGGGCGGAGTTGGGGCGAGGGAGGGGGCGCGAGCCAGAGCGGAGGGCAAAAATTGCTTGTTTGTCCCGCGTCCCGACCAAACATTGGTCGGGACGCGGGACAAACGAGCAAATATCGGGACAGTCCCGACAAAATCGGGACGTCTGGTCACCCTATCTCTCTTTGAAATGTACTGTGAATGGTGGAGGAAAAACCAAATGGCCTTATGTTAATTCGTATAGCTAAGTACCTCCTTCAAAGTCATCCTAATTATCTTTTGTTCTCCAAGGGAATCCAAACTTGTCAAAAAGGAAATGAAATTGTGTAAAAGATCCTTGGGTCCTGATTCTGTCATCTCAGATCTGCTTAAACTTCATCAGGGGAAGTTTAAGTCGCAAGACTGAGGTCCCAGTTACGCATGCATAGTGTTAGCAATACTGCACCCCATCATGTTTTCAGGCACCCAGGGACCAGAACTTTCCTAGACCAGACCAAAGGGGTACAAGAGTCTGGTAGAGGGCAAATATACTGGTCACTGGATGAGTAGTTTTCTGTTCCCTGAGTGACCAGAGCAGGGGATGCACTAGAGTAATCAGGAACCTGCTAGAACCAGTTAAGGCAGGCAGGCTAATTAGGACACCTGGAGCCAATTAAGAAGAAGCTGCTAGAATCAATTAAGGCAGGCTAATCAGGGCACCTGGGTTTTAAAAGGAGCTCACTTCAGTTTGTGGTGCGAGTGTGAGGAGCTGGGAGCAAGAGGTGTGCTCCTGTGTGGGGAGGCCCAGAAGGCCTACCATGATCTGCCTGAAGAGACTGCGGCAGACTATCCCCAGCTGAAAGCAGAGATCCTGGCCAGATCTGGGGTAACAACAGCAGTGTGGGCCCAGCAGTATCACGGTTGGAGGTACCAGGAAGATAAAACCCCGTGTTCCCAATTGTACGACCTCATCCATCTCACACGAAAGTGGTTGCAAACAAAGTCCCCGGAGTCCAGAAGAGATACTAGCAGTTCTGGTCATTGACCGATACATGAGGGGACTACCACCAGACCTTTGTGCCTGGGTAAGCCAGAACGAACCCTCCACCTATGACGAGGTTGTCGCCCTGGTAGAGAGGCGAAGGACAGCGAGGAGCTGACCCGACCAGTTAAGGAAGAGGCACCCCGGGTTAAACTAGCAGCACCAAGCCCTAAAGTTCAGGTGACTGGGCCACCAGGAGGGCCCAGATGGAAAAAGAGAGAGGCTGAAGGCCCATCAGAGGCCACAAAGAGTTGGAGCACTGAGGGAGAAGAGGATCGTGATGTTAGACTGCCCAAACCAAGAGACCAGGGAATGCCTAGGGCTCCATACAGATGTTATTCCTGCGGGGAGTGGGGACACATAGCTGCACAGTGTCCCAATGCGGAGGAGCCTATGCAGTGTAACCTGGGGAACTGGACAGATCCATGCTCTCTAATCCACCTTGTGGGGGTCTCTCTAACCCCACATATGTATACCAGACCAGTGAAATTAAATGGGGTAGGGACCACGGCACTGGTTGATTCGGGAAGTGCTATCACGCTTATCTCAGGGAAGCTCGTGAAGCGTAGTCAACTGCTGCAGGCTAAACATACGGGGATAACATGTGTCCATGGGACAGTTAGTTACTACCCCACCATCCCAGTAAAAATTGAGATCCAAGGGAACGCTACTGAGGTAGCAGCAGGTGTAGTCACTAAACTCCCATACCCGGTGCTCATAGGGAAGGACTTCCCAGAGTTTGGAAACTTACTCCCAGTAGGGGGATTGGAGAAAGATGGGGACCCTAAAATTGCTGAGGCATCCACAGCAGACTGTCAACCCCCAATCTTCTCTGAAATATCCCCAGATTTGTTCTCCACTCCCAGACAGGGTAGAAAGACAAAAAGGGAAAGAAGGGCAGCTAAGGCCTTGGGAACCCGAATACTGACCCAAAGCCAGCGGGTCGCTCTTGTAGGTAGGCGGACCCGCGCAGCTGAAAAGAAGGCCACGCAGGAGGGAGAAGCACCTGAGTCTGACCTCCACCCTAATGCTTCTGAAATAGTAGAGGCAACAGAGACTGGGCCCCTAGATTTTGGGCAGATTAGCCCCGGGAGAGGAAATTTTGGACGGGACCAGGCAGAAGACCCAAGGTACGACAACATTAGGAAGGAGGTGACTGAAATAGATGGGGTCCCCGTGGAAGGGAAAACCCAGAGACCAGGACCCTACTTCATAATGAAGAAGGATCTCTTATACCGGATTGCACCAGTACAGGGGCAGAAGGTACAGCAGATCCTAGTACCTCAAAAACACCAGAACGCTGTATTAAGTCTTGCTCATAGTCATCTTTTGGGGGGGCACTTGGGGGTAGAGAAGACTCTGGCACGAGTCCTATGACCGTTCTTCTGGCCCGGAATACGTGAAGAAGTGTGGAGGTACTGTGCCTCCTGCCCGGAGGGTCAGCTACACAGTCCCCGTCCCCACTTGGGGGCACCTTTAGTACCTCTTCCCATCATAGAGGTCCCCTTCGAGCGAATAGCCACGGACCTAGTGGGACCCCTGGAAATGACGGCTGGGGGCCACCAATATATACTTGTTGTTTTGGACTATGCTACTTGCTACCCAGAAGCCGTCCCCCTGCGGAACATGGCCTCTAAAACTATATCCAAAGAACTGGTGGGGATCTTTGCCCGAATGGGGCTATCAAAGGAGATATTAACCGACCAAGGAACCCCATTTATGTCAAAGCTAATGAAGGACCTCTGTACGCTGCTCCATATACATACCCTGAGAACTTCGGTCTACCATCCGCAGACTGATGGGTTGGTAGAAAGGTTTAACCGAACCCTCAAGGCTATGATAAGGAAGGTGGTAAGTCGGGACAGGAAGGATTGGGACACCCTACTACCCTACCTTATGTTCGCTCTCCGGGAGGTACCTCAGGCCTCAACTGGGTTTTCCCCCTTCAAGTTATTATACGGGCGTCACCCCCGTGGCATACTAGATATCGCCAAAGAGATCCGGGAAGAGGAACCCAATGAGGGGAGAAATATAATAGAGCATGTAATGCAGATGTGAGACCGGATAGCCCGGGTTACCCCTATTGTACGGGAACATTTGGAGAAGGCACAGGAGGCCCAGCGAACCCATTACAATCGCCAGGCAAAAGTGCGACAGTTCCAACCAGGGGATCAGGTTATGGTGTTGGTACCCACGGCAGAAAGCAAGCTTCTGGCCCAATGGCAGGGGCCCTATGAGGTGGTTGAACCCGTGGGGGAAGTAACCTACAAGGTGCGGCAGCCAGGACGCAGAAAACAAGAACAGATTTATCACATTAACCTTCTGAAACCCTGGCATGCACAAGAGGCATGCACAATGGTCCAAAAAGACCTAACCCAGGACAACAAGCCTTCCAAACAGGTGAGAGTGTCTCCCGATTTAACACCAGACCAGAAGAATGAGGTGTCTGAGATGATCTTCTGGAACCAAGATGTGTTCTCGACAAAACCGGGTCGAACAACCGAGACATATCACCACATTATCACGAACCCTGGGGCCAGAGTAACAATGAGGCCCTATTGGGTGCCAGCGGCAAAAAGGGAGGAAATAAAAGCAGAAGTAAAAAAGATGCTGGAGTTGGGAATCATTGAAGAATCCCACAGTCAGTGGTCCAGTCCAATCGTGCTGGTGCCCAAACCTGAGGGCACCACAAGATTTTGCAATGACTTCCGGCGACTAAACGAAGTATCCCAGTTTGACGCGTACCCCATACCTCGCATAGATGATCTAGTGACCGTCTGGGTAATGCCCGGTACTTGACTACCCTAGACTTGACAAAGGGGTACTGGCAGATTCCTCTTGCAGAAGACACAAAGGAAAAGACTGCGTTCTCTACACCAGAGGGTCTTTTTCAATATACTGTCCTCCCTTTTGGACTACATGGGGCCCCAGCTACCTTCCAGCACCTCATGGACAAGCTATTACGCCGGCATAACAGTTATGCTGCTGCCTACTTGGACGATGTGGTCATTCATATCCCAGACTGGGAAACCCACCTGGAGAAGGTGGAGGCAGTTCTCGATACCTTCAGGCGAGCTGGCCTTACAGCAAACCCTGCCAAGTGCGCTGTAGGGTTTACAGAGGCCAAATATCTTGGCTACATTGTGGGAAAAGGTCTGGTAAAACCCCAAGTGAACAAGTTAGAGGCCATTCAAACTTGGCCCTGACCAAGTCGCAAGAAACAAGTCTGGGCGTTCCTAGGTGTGGTGGGGTATTACTGACAATTTATCCCCCACTTTGCCACAAGGGCAAGCCCCCTGACAGACCTAGTGAAAGCCCGTGGACCTGATCTGGTGAGATGGTCTGACGCAGCAGAGGAAGCATTCACAGACCTACGGACTGCCCTCTGCAGTAACCCCGTACTGATAGCCCCTGATTTCACCAAGGAGTTTATCCTGCAGACGGATGCATTGGAAGTAGGGTTGGGGGCCGTTCTATCACAGATGGTCGGGGAGGAGGAACACCCAATTCTCTACCTCAGTCGGAAATTCCTTCCAAGGGAACAAAAATATGCAGTGGTGGAGAGAGAATGCCTCGCTGTAAAATGGGGCATGGAAACATTGCGCTACTACCTGCTCGGGCGCAGATTTGTCCTCGTGACCGACCATGCCCCTCTTCAATGGATGCAGTGGAACAAGGAGAAGAACACAAGGGTGACCAGATGGTTCTTATCCCTTCAACCTTTCCAGTTCCAAGTGCAACACAGAGCAGGTAGCCATCATGGCTTGTCACGTGTGCACTGTCTGGCGTCCCAAGCTGACCAACCCCTTGGCGTTGAGCGGGGGGAGGGATATGTGACAGACCCATACCAGTGGGGTACAGGAGTCTGGTACAGGGAAAATATATTGGTCACTGGATGAGTAGTTTTTTGTTCCCTGAGTGACCAGAGCAGGGGCTCCACTAGAGTAATCAGGAACCTGCTAGAACCAGTTAAGGCAGGCAGCTAATTAGGACACCTGGAGCCAATTAAAATGCTGCTAGAATCAATTAAGGCAGGCTAATCAGGGCACCTGGGTTTTAAAAAGGAGCTCACTTCAGTTTGTGGTGCGAGTGTGAGGAGCTGGGAGCAAGAGGCACAAGGAGCTGAGAGGGAGAGGGTGTGCTGCTGGAGGACTGAGGAGCACAAGTGTTATCTGACACCAGGAGGAAGGTCCTGTGGTGAGAATAAGGAAGGTGTTTGGAGGAGGCCATGGGGAAGTAGCCCAGGGAGTTGTAGCTGTCATGCACCTGTTATAGGAGGCACTATAGACAGCTGCAGTCCACAGGGCCCTGGGCTGGAACCTGGAGTAGAAGGCGGGCCCGGGTTCCCCCCAAACCTCCCAATTGACCTAGACTGTGGGTTCTTCCAGAGGGGAAGGTCTCTGGGCTGTTCCCCAACCCACATGGTGAATCTCTGAGGCAAGAAAATCCGCCAATAAGCGCAGGACCCACCAAGATAGAGGAGGGCCCGGGTTCCCCCCAAACCTCCCAATTGACCTAGACTGTGGGTTCTTCCAGAGGGGAAGGTCTCTGGGCTGTTCCCCAACCCACATGGTGAATCTCTGAGGCAAGAAAATCCGCCAATAAGCGCAGGACCCACCAAGATAGAGGAGGAACTTTGTCACAGTACCTTAACCTAACATATTTCACCCTTCCTTGAGGACCTGGTAATAGGAGGTGAAGGACCAGCCTTACTCCTGGCATGCCCGATAACACAATGGTTCCCCAATAGTTAGGAATGTTGAGTAGTTATACTATTCTACACAAGCTGAGCTGATAGCGTGACAGAAGATAGAATGATAGGTAAATAAAAACATAGTCTATCTATAGAATATAGGAGGACAAAGAAAAGAGAGAGCTAAAGCCTCCCTATGATATCCTTACAAGGTATTTTATAGGATCCTGACACTATGTAATTCAGGCCCAACCTACTATACCCAAATCTTATTTCTGTACCCTGAGAAATTTATGGGTACCCTTATCCTATAGGTTAGTGGATTATGACACTTACTCTTTATATATATAAAATAAGGATTATCTCACTCCAAAAATTGCCAGCCTAGGGTCTCTTGGCGACTTCCAGGTTTGTGGTAAACCCTGCGGTTACCAACCGGTTGCAGACGCCAGATACACCTGTTCAGTGTTGTGTATAGTTCCTCCCTTTGGTTCCCCAAAGTTCAGGAACTATTCCTATCTGTGCCAAAGGTTACCAGCTTTTATGCTGATTTACCTTAACTGATTGTACTTTTAGCTATTTAGTGCATCTTACCGGATACAGGCTGGTAGGCTTCTTGCATTTCATCAGAACTTAGTCTATATATAATTATTAGGAAACACGTATCATATGCCTCAACACATCCTAATTTCATAGGAATTAATACAGATAAAATGTAAGAATGAAATGGATTAATTCAGAAAGAGAAACATATTATTTGATATGGCTGGCTGGATTAGTAGGATATAATAGCAAGCAAAATAATCCTGTGGGCTACAGTGGTGATGTAATTGGCAGTTCCCCGACTGTCGAGGAGCTCATCAATCCACGACATCAGATAGGCATCAAACTTCGACATAGCATTTACCTTCCGAAAGTCGTACAGAAGCGATGGCTCCCATCAGGTTTTGGGACCAGTACAATGGGGCTGTGCCACTCGTTTCACGACCGCTCGATGACCTCCAATTCTACCATCATTTGGACCTCCTTCTCCATGATCTCTCGCATCTGCCATGGGAGGGGGCGTGTCGCTTCCTGGACCACCTGTCCCGGGGTTGTCTGGATCATGTGCTGTACGACGGTGGTCTGGCCAGGGTGTGTGGTGAAAGTCTTCCGGAAGGCTTCCAGGAGGCACTGAGCTTGTTTCCATTGATCAGTCGACAGCATCTCACCCAACTGGGGCTCTGTCTTGTCCAACTTAGGCACTTGGGGCCCTAGGGCTGGTTCGGGTGGGTAGGGGGCGATTAGCAATCCTTCCCGGGCATGTCAGGGTTTCAAGAGGTTCACATGGTACACCTGTTTCTTCTTCCTCCAGTGCAGCTGGTGAACCTCATAGGTGACAGGCCCCAAATGATGGACAATTTTGTATGGGCCTTGCCACCAGGCCAGGAGCTTCGACTCTTCTGATAGGAGGACTAGAAGTACCTGTTCCCCAGGCTCAAAGCTTTTTATTCAGGTCCAGTGGTTATAGCACCGCTCCTTGATCCCTTGGGCCGCCTGAAGATTTTCTCAGGCAAGGGTCCTGGCTCGGTCAAGCCGGGCTCGCAATTACAGTACATATTGGAGAAACCCCATGGTGATTGAGGGGGTGTACTCCCAGGCCTCTTTCCTCAGATCCAGTACCCTGTGGGGCTAGAATCCAAACAAGAGTTCAAAGGGGGAGAACTTGATGCATGAGTAGGGTACTAGGTTCGGACCTTCTGGTTCTGGGGGTCCTGCTCTACCCGATATAGGCGATCGGCTGTAATCTCAAACTGTGGCCACTGCAGTGCTCTCTGAGGGGTCTACTACAGTCCTGTTGATGTGGGACACTTGGTTATAGGCATGCTTAAGGGTGGGATCATCCCACTGGTCTTGAGGGAAGTTGGACAGGGAGGTTCTCGCAGAGCCTTCCCCTGCTGGATCTGGGGGCTAGGTTTGGGTCTGGGACTCATCGGGGTTTTCTTTTCCCTGTTCCTCTTCCTCTGGTTCATGGTGTCCCTCTCCATTGGCCTCAGGGCCCTGGTCTGCCATTGCGTCTTCCCCTAGAGCTGTCAGGGGAAGAGTCCCCGAAAGGCTGGCCTCCCGGAGAAGGTCATTAAAGCCCAGCCAGTCCCGGCCAAGAATGACGGGATAGGCAAGGATGGGGGTCAACTCTACTATCACCTCCTCGGTCACCCCATTTGTCATTAAAAGTACCCGGACCTGGGGGTACACTTTTATGTCTCCGTGAACACACTGGAGTCAAAACTCTCCTCGGTTCTTTTCAGGTTCGGGATGACTCCCTGCCATACAAGGATCTGCCAACATCCCGAATCCAGGAGGGCCATGCCTGGCTTGGGGCCTACTTCGACTGGCATTGTCAGCTTTGGGGAGGATGGCTTGCGGGCCCAGGATTCCCCGGTGCAGACCTGGCCAAAGTTACAATCCATCTCAGGACATTCGTGCTGTAAGTGTCCGAATTGGCCACATGTGAAGTAGGGCCCCACTTCTGAATGCGCTGGCTGGGTCACCGCTTCTAGAGGTGGGCTCCGTTGATAGTCCAGGCCCGGCGGGCTCAAGGCTCCCCAAGAGGCGTGCCCTGTGGATGATAGGAGGGAGGCAGGTTAGAGGTGTGGTTCTCTGAGTTGCCGGCGCCCGGGTGCTGTTTAGTCTGGGTCTGGTCTCTGGGTCGATGCTGGGGTCATCACCGTAGTTGTGGCACCCAAAGTCTAGGCCCCTGGCTCAATGGGATCTTCAGCAGCCAAGAAGTCCTCCACCAAGGTGACGGCCGTGCTTAAAGTTTTTGGGTGATGTCAGAGTACCCATGCACTACCGCGGGGCTGGAGAATCTGGGTGAATTGCTCCAGGGCCACATGCTCGGTGACTTCTCCCGCTGAATGCCTCTCTGGGAGCAATCACCACCAGCAGAGGTCCTCTATCTCATGGGCAACGGTGCGAGGTCAGGCCCCTAGAGGGTAGGTCGCCTTTCGGAGCTGCCGCCAAAAGGTCTCGGGTGTAATTATAGAATCATAGAATCACAGAATATCAGGGTTGGAAGGGACCTCAGGAGGTCATCTAGTCCAACCCCCTGCTCAAAGCAAGACCAATCCCCAACAGAATCATCCCAGCCAGGGCTTTGTCAAGCCTGACCTTAAAAACCTCTAAGGATGGAGATTCCACCACTTCCCTAGGTAACCCATTCCAGTGCTTCACCACCCTCCTAGTGAAATAGTGTTTCCTAATATCCAACCTAAACCTCCCCCACTGCAACTTGAGACCATTACTCCTTGTTCTGTCATCTGCCACCACTGAGAACAGTCTAGATCCATCCTCTTTGGAACCCCCTTCCACGTAGCTGAAAGCAGCTATCAAATCCCCCCTCATTCTTTTCTTCTACAGACTAAATAATCCCAGTTCCCTCAGCCTCTCCTCATAAGTCATGTGCTCCAGCCCCCTAATCATTTTTATTGCCCTCCGCTGGACTCTTTCCAATTTTTCCACATCCTTCTTGTAGTGTGGGGCCCAAAACTGGACACAGTACTCCAGATGAGGCCTCACCAATGTCGAATAGAGTGGAATGATCACGTCCCTCAACCTGCTGGTAATGCCCCTACTTATGCAGCCCAAAATGCCGTTAGCCTTCTTGGCAACAATGGCGCACTGTTGACTCATATCCAGCTTCTCATCCACTGTAACCCCTAGGTCCTTTTCTGCAGAACTGCTGCCTAGCTGCTCGGTCCCTAGTCTGTAGCGGTGCATGGGCTTCTTCTGTCCTAAGTGCAGGACTCTGCACTTGTCCTTGTTGAACCTCATCAGATTTCTTTTGGCCCAATTCTCTAATTTGTCTAGGTCCCTCTGTATCCTATCCCTACCCTCCAGAGTATCTACCACTTCTCCCAGTTTAGTGTCATCTGCAAACTTGCTGAGGATGCAGTCCACGCCATCCTCCAGAATGATCATTAATGAAGATATTGAAAAAAAACGGCCCCAGGACCGACCTTTGGGGCACTTCGCTTGATACCGGCTGCCAGCTATACATGGAACCAATGATCACTACCCATTGAGCCCGATGATGTAGCCAGCTTTTTATCCACCTTATAGTCCATTCATTCAGCCCATACTTCTTTAACTTGCCGGCAAGAATACTGTGGGAGACCGTATCAAAAGCTTTGCTAAAGTCAAGGTATAACACGTCCACTGCTTTCCCCTCATCCACAGACCCAGTTATCTCCTCATAGAAGGCAATTAGGTTAGTCACACATGACTTGCCCTTGGTGAATTCATGCTGACTGTTCCTGATCACTTTCCTCTCCTCTAAGTGCTTCAAAATTAAATAAATAAAATAAAGAGAAAGAGAGATTTTATCTCCTAGAACTGGAAGGAATATTGAAAGGTCATTGAGTCCAGCCTGCTGCTTTCACTAGTAGGACCAAGTACTGATTTTGCCCCAGATCCCTAAGTGGCTCCCTCAAGGATTGAGCTCACAACCCAGGGTTTAGCAGGCCAATGTGAAAACCACTGAGCTATCCCTCCCCCCTGCACCATAGTTTTTCCAGGGACTGAGGTGAGATTGACTGGGCTGTAGTTCCCCGAATCCTCCTTCTTCCCTTTTTTAAAGATGGGCACTACATTAGCCTTTTTCCAGTCATCCAGGACCTCCCCAACACTATTGAGTTTTGAAAGATAATGGCCAAGCCCAATACCTCTGCACCCACATCCGCCAACTCCTTTAGCACCCTCGGATGCAGAGCATCCAGGCCCATGGACTTGTGCGCATCCAACTTTTCTAAATAGTCCAGGGGAGAAATGGGAGCCTCCCTTCCCACCAGTTTTAAACCCCTCTTTCTGTGGCCTGCCCTCAATAGATGCCTGAGTCTGTTCCAAGGCATCAGCTAAAAAGCCATCTCATCCACAGACTTTACATCTTTGTCCCATAGACGCTGCTTTACTTCAGCCTTACATACGCTTAAGAAATGCTTTTGAGCAACAAGATCAAGTGTTCCTTCAAAACTTGCCACCTCTTTGCCCCTCACCCATTTTCCCAACAAATCTTTCATTTTGTTTACATATTCCCCATTACTCATACCAATATCCCTCTTAAGATTCCTAAATTTAACTCTATATGTTTCAGGGGTAATCTGAAAACTTTGCAAAACAGTTTCTTTAAGTTTACAGTAGTCTAAAGCATCTTCAACAGGCATTCCATTGAATACATTTCAAGCTTTACCAGTTAATTTTGCAATCAGGGTAGGAACTCTCTTATCATCAGGGATTTCATGTATTACACACAGCATTTCGAAGGCAGTCAGTTATTCAGCAATATCATCCTCTTCACTGTATGCAGGACATAAGTGTTCCCATTTGTGGATTTTTGGAGTGATGAGAGTCGTTGGGGTCGGGGGGTTCTGGTTCTGCTTCTCTAATAGGTCCAGTTGGTGTTTTTTCTCTCTCCATTTCTCTTTCTTCCCTCTCTTTCTTCCATGGCCCTTCTGTGTGCAGCCTCCTCCCTGGCTGCCTCCCTGCCCGCCACATTTGAAACTTGCAGTCCTTTTTATTCTCCGCAGCTTCCAGTCTGGCCACCTTTAGTTTTGTAGCTGCCTCACTGGTAGTCATTTTTCTTCTTTCTTGTGCTTATTTCCCTCACCCGAAATAAACAATCAGAAAATAACAAAACTGTGACCTCCTCCTGACTGTTCTTAGCCACTGCACTTAAGATTCAGTTAAAATCACAAATATCAGTGCTTAAAGTGTGAACTCCAATTGGAGTAACAAGCTGCACATACATCGTGTTTTCTGTGCCACTGTGACATTCCCTTCTGGTGTTATCTGGACTGGTGATCTGCTAGGTCACTCTAATCCTCGACTCTGGGAGCCAGCCTTACCCTGCTCTGCTGTGAGAACCCCCACTCCTGGGTCTGTTCACACACAGCCTCTGGCATGTCAGCTGCTTCTTGGATTGTGCAACCCAATGACACTAGCCAATATCTCTGGTCCCAGACACAAACCTAGGAACCTCCATCTTGCAGTGTCCAGTTATGCCCGCTGGACGCTGCAAGCTTATATGCGTTCATCAGTGTAGCACATAAATTGATATGTACCAGGCTTGTTATCCCAAGGGGAGTCTCTGTCATGCTTCAAACCAAACACACTGCTTCAGGTAGAATAAACAAACAGATTTATTAACTACAAACATAGGTTTTAAGTGTTTATAAGGCAAAGCAAAACAAGTCAAATTTGGTCAAATGAAATAAAAGCATTTTGTTCAAGTAACAAAATGTTCGAACAAACTGCTGTTTGAAGCAGTTTCAATGCTGTTCAAAGGCACCAGCTAAAAAAGCCATCTCATCCACAGTCTTTACATCTTTGTCCCATAGACACTGCTTTACTTCGGCCTTACATATGCTTAAGAAATGCTCTTGAGCAACAAGATCAAGCGTTCCTTCAAAACTTGCCACCTTTTTACCCCTCATCCATTTGCCCAACAAATCTTTCAATTTTTTTATATTCTTAAAAACATCCAGTGATGGAGATCCCACAACTCCCTAGGTAATTAGTTCCACTGCTAAACTAACCTTACGGTTAGGAAGTTTTTCCTAATGTCCAACCTAAATCTACCTTGCTGCAATTTAAGCCTATTGCTTCTTGCCCTGTCCTTAGTTGTTAAGAAGAACAATTTATCACCCTCCTCTTTATAACAACCTTTTATGTACTTCAGGACTGTTATCATGTGTGTTTCCCCTCCCCACCCGCCCCCAGTCTTCTCCAGACTAGACAACCCCAATTTTTTCAATCTTTTCTCACAGGTCATGTTTTCTAGACCTTTAATCATTTTTGTTGCTCTCCTCTGGATTTTCTCCAGTTTGTTCACATCTTTCCTGAAATGTGGTGCCCAGAATTGGACACACTACTCCAGTTGAGGCCTTATCAGTATTGAGTAGAGTGGAAGAATTACTTCTCATGTCTTGCTTACAACACTCCTGCTAATATATCCCAGAATTATGGGTTTTTCTTTTTTTGCAACAGTAATACATTGTTGATTCAGATTTTTGTTTGTAATCCACTATAACCCCCAGATCTGGGTTGCAGTGTGGAGTGAATTTAGCTATTTATCCACTGTGGGTCATCAGCAGGGATTATACCTAGTATCTTCTGCACTAAAAGCATGAATTTGGACCCTTTTAGCTAAGGGATATGCTTCTCTAGTGTGCAGCAGTAGTAGATTCTTATTCTCTTATGTGAAAGTAACTAGAGAGCTACATTTCCTTAATGTGGGTTATTTGAGGGTAGAAAGTGGTTGAATGGGTTATTATTATGGTTGTTTTTTTTTGCAACAGTAGTACATTGTAGATAACCAGTAGAACACTTCAATCTCCATGGTCACTCAATAACAGACTTAAAAGTGGCAATTCTTCAACAAAAAAACTCCAACAAGAAACTGCAGAACTGGAATTAATTTGGAAACTGGACACCATCAAATTAGGCCTGAATAAAGACTGGGAGTGGATTGGTCACTACAAAAACTAATTTCCCCCTGCTGATACTCACACCTTCTTGTCAACTGTTTGAAATGGGCCACCTTGTTTACATTGGCCTCATTAGCACTTCAAAAGTGATTTCCACCCCTTCTTGTCAACTGTTGAGAATAGCTCACTTCCACCTTAATTGAATTGGCTCGTTAGCATTGACCTCCCACTTGGTAAGGCAACTCCCATCTATTCATATGCTATGCATTTATACCTCCCTACTGTATGTTGTACTCCATGCATCTGATGGGTTTTAGCCCATGAAAGCTTTGGCCCAAATACATTTGTTAGTCTTTAAGGTGTCAGAAGGACTCCTCATTGTTTTTTCGTCTGATCTTTGTTTTGTAACCCTTCTTTGCTCATCTTATTTCAGCACCAATTGTATACAACTCTCACCTGGTGTGTCAGATATCCCATGAGAGTGTAAACGACATAAAAACATAAGAACATAAGAAAGACCGTACCGGGTCAGACCAAAGGTCCATCTAGCCCAGTATCCTGTCTACCGACAGTGGCCAATGCCAGGTGCCCCAGAGGGAGTGAACCTAACAGGCAATGATCAAGTGATTTCTCTCCTGCCATCCATCTCCATCCTCTGACAGACAGAGGCTAGGGACACCATTCCTTACCCATCCTGGCTAATAGCCATTAATGGACTTAACCACCATGAATTTATCCAGTTCTCTTTTAAACTCTGTTATAGTCCTAGCCTTCACAACCTTCTCAGGTAAGGAGTTCCACAAGTTGACTGTGCGCTGCGTGAAGAACTTCCTTTTATTTGTTTTAAACCTGCTGCCTATTAATTTCATTTGATGACCCCTAGTTCTTGTATTATGGAAATAAGTAAATAACTTTTCCTTATCCACTTTCTCCACATCACTCATGATTTTATATACCTCTATCATATCCCCCCTTAGTCTCCTCTTTTCCAAGCTGAAGAGTCCTAGCCTCTTTAATCTCTCCTCATATGGGACCCGTTCCAAACCCTTAATCATTTTAGTTGCCCTTTTCTGAACCTTTTCTAGTGCCAGTATATCTTTTTTGAGATGAGGAGACCACATCTGTACGCAGTATTCGAGATGAGGGCGTACCATGGATTTATATAAGGGCAATAATATATTGTCAGTCTTATTCTCTATCCCCTTTTTAATGATTCCTGACATCCCGTTTGCTTTTTTGACTGCCTCTGCACACTGTGTGATGTCTTCAGAGAACTGTCCACGATGACTCCAAGATCTTTTTCCTGACTTCTTGTAGCTAAATTAGCCCCCATCATATTGTATGTATAGTTGGGGTTATTTTTTCCAATGTGCATTACTTTACATTTATCCACATTAAATTTCATTTGCCATTTTGTTGCCCAATCACTTAGTTTTGTGAGATCTTTTTGAAGTTCTTCACAGTCTGCTTTGGACTTAACTATCTTTAGCAGTTTAGTATCATCTGCAAACTTTGCCACCTCACTGTTTACCCCTTTCTCCAGATCATTTATGAATAAGTTGAATAGGATCGGTCCGAGGACTGACTCTTGGGGAACACCACTAGTTACCCCTCTCCATTCTCAGAATTTACCATTTATTCCTACCCTTTGTTCCCTGCCTTTTAACCAGTTCTCAATCCATGAAAGGACCTTCCCTTTTATCCCATGGCAGCTTAATTTACATAAGAGCCTTTGGTGAGGGACCTTGTCAAAGGCTTTCTGGAAATCTAAGTACACTATGTCCACTGGATCACCCTTGTCCACATATTTGTTGACCCCTTCAAAGAATTCTAATAGATTAGTAAGACACGATTTCCCTTTACAGAAACCATGTTGACTATTGCTCAACAGTTTATGTTTTTCTATGTGTCGGACAATTTTATTCTTAACTATTGTTTCGACTAATTTGCCCGGTACAGACGTTAGACTTACCGGTCTGTAATTGCTAGGATCACCTCTAGAGCCCTTTTTAAATATTGGCGTTACATTGGCTAACTTCCAGTCATTGGGTACAGAAGCCATTTAAAGGACAGGTTACAAACCTTAGTTAACAGATCCGCAACTTCACATTTGAGTTCTTTCAGAACTCTTGGGTGAATGCCATCTGGTCCCGGTGACTTGTTAATGTTAAGTTTATCAATTAATTCCAAAACCTCCTCTCGTGACACTTCAATCCGTGACAGTTCCTCAGATTTGTCACCTACAAAAGCCAGCTCAGGTTTGGGAATCTCCCTAACATCCTCAGCCGTGAAGACTGAAGCAAAGAATCCATTTAGTTTCTCCGCAATGACTTTATCGTCTTTAAGCGCTCCTTTTGTATCTTGATCATCAAGGGGCCCCACTGGTTGTTTAGCAGGCTTCCTGCTTCTGATGTACTTAAAAAACATTTGGTTATTACTTTGGAGTTTTTGGCTAGCTGTTCTTCAAACTCCTCTTTGGCTTTTCTTATTACATTCTTGCACTTAATTTGGAAGCGTTTATGCTCCTTTCTATTTGCCTCACTAGGATTTGACTTCCACTTTTTAAAGGAAGTCTTTTTATCTTTCACTGCTTCTTTTACATGGTTGTTAAGCTACGGTGGCTCTTTTTTAGTTCTTTTACTGTGTTTCTTAATTTGGGGTATACATTGAAGTTGGGCCTCTATTATGGTGTCTTTAAAAAGCGCCCATGCAGCTTGCAGGGATTTCACTTTAGTCACTGTACGTTTTAACTTCTGTTTAACTAACCCCCTCATTTTTGCATAGTTCCCCCTTTTGAAATTAAATGCCACAGTGTTGGGCTGTTGAGATGGTCTTCCCACCACAGGGATGTTGAATGCTATTGTATTATGGTCACTATTTCCAAGCGGTCCTGCTATAGTTACCTCTTGGACCAGCTCCTGCGCTCCACTCAGGACTAAATCTAGAGTTGCCTCTCCCCTTGTGGGTTCCTGTACCAGCTGCTCCATGAAGCAGACATTTAAAGTATCGAGAAATGTTATCTCTGCATTTCGTCCTGAAGTGAAATGTTCCCAGTCAATATGTGGATAATTGAAATCCCCACTATTATTGAGTTCTTAATTTTGATAGCTTCTCTAATTTCCGTTAGCATTTCATCATCACTATCACCGTCCTGGTCAGGTAGTCGATAATAGATCCCTAATGTTATATTCTTATTAGAGCATAAAATTTCTATCCATAGAGATTCTATGGCACATGCAGATTTGCTTAAGATTTTTACTTCATTTGATTGTACATTTTCTTTCACAAACTGCAGCATAAGGACTGTCTGATTCCCTGTTGCCCTGTGAGGGCACCCAGCACACTGCAGGGGTTAGGGAAGATAATAAATAATAAAGGGCCCGTCCCCTTAGTGGGATCAGTTACTGACTTCAGTGATGTGAACTTGGCCCAAAAACCAGAAATAAGGGGACTAAAGAGGAAGATGCTGTGACCGAGTGTGTGTCAGTTCTGCTTTTGGTCTTGTTTCTAGTTAATAAGGAAGCTGCAAGAGTCAGAATCCCAGAGCTTGTCTTCTGAGCAGCCATGGGACGCCCAGGCTTCACATTTCCTCCAAGTAAGTAGAGCCGAGTTAGTGATGACAGAGCCATGATGTAGGGGAGAGTGTGGTAGGCAAGCCGCTATCCTCTGAATAGCTGGGAGTAGCCAGCTGGCAACTTATTGGAGATGCCAGGGAGGGGAAGCCAGAAGGGTTCTGTCCTCAGGTACTTCGGAGGTTCCCTGGCCTATCAGGGGACATCTACACAGCCTGTGGCAGGGACCCTACAAGCCCACCTTGACAGACTTGGGCTTGTGCTACCATGATAAAAATAGCTGTGCAGATACACTTTTAAGTTGTGGTTTAGACCAGCCGAGGCCCATCCCGCTCCCTACACTTCAGAGCCTGACCTCCCGTCCAAGTCACAACTTAGAAGCTCTGTGTACACAGCTACTTTTAGCACAGTCGCACGAGCCCGAGTCTGTCGAGCTGGGTTCTGAGCCTTGCTGCTGCAGGCTGCTGCGTGGTGTAGATGTACATTCTGTGACCAGTTGGGCTTCACAGGTGGACAAAGAGCAGCTGCAGCACCAACTGTTGTCTAAAGAGATTAGCAAGATACATGCTCTCCTGCAAACTTACTGTGCATCTTGCCCTACAGCAGCCTGGCTCATGGGAACCTTGGCATTGGTCAGCATGGAGCATATCTTACTCTGTGCCTCTCTATGCTAAAGTAAGGACTGTCAAATTCTGTAGGCCAGGTGGCTAATGCATTCTTACCTTGTTTTGAAAAGGCTGCCTGGCATTATGGCAAATATTCACTGAGAGCATTGTTTCCTGAAGGAGTAAAGAACAAACCTCCCACTGGAGTCTGACTCTGCTGGACTTACCACAGGGAGCCATGGAAAATGATGGGGATTGCTGGCACCCAAAGGCCTAGTTTTGGAGGCCATGGGTCTGCCCCTGTGGAACTGTTTAGGTCCTTGGGCCCAGCACACTACAGGGATCTCTCCAAAGGGAATGGTTACAGGCTGCAGCATAGACCAGACCCTGTGAATCCATGACAACCTATCCCAGGGCTTTCAGAAGCCACTCCCGACTCCCAGATGCCTCCTACAGAGCATCACAGGATGAGTCTAGAATGGAAAAATCCAGTGCCTAGCTTCCATTCTCCCCACCTCAATGAGGTCCAACTCCCTGATCCTAATTCTGATCTCCTAGGTCCCAGGAATAAATCCAGGGTAACTCTAATAAAAGTAAACAAATGGAGTCATTCCAAATTTACACCAGTGTAACTGAGATTAGGGTCAGACTCATACAAAGGTGCTTAGAATCCTTTATTTAGTAATGTCTCCCTCTGTTGTTTATTGCCATATCTTAGATTTTAAACAAGTTTTGTTCATCTTCTTTCAAGTGTTTTTCTTCCTTGGACTGTTCTGGTTTCTACCACCAGCAAGCGTCCAGAGGACAAACACAATTGGTAAGTTCTCCGGTTAGTGAAACATAATGCCTTGTGTAACGTTTCTTTGCCCATAATAAGTGAGTCCCATATAGATTGTCTGCAATGAAGCTGGTATTGGCTTGGAAGCTCACAGCAGCATTATCTGGACGCTAATGTGGGGTTCACTGCATCCGGGTCATGAGGAGTAGTGGAATGCCCAACGGGGTGGATACACCTCAGGTTCTAAACAGGCCCTGAAGGGAAAACCCAGAATTTTGAGAACAGGGCAGAATCGGTGTCAGGGATAATTTCTCCTTTTCTGTGTTTGTTTATTCATTCACTCCCTCTTTCTCCCTCTGAAACTCTTTAGGGTATTCAAGTTTTAGTCGGCTCATACTCTGTCCCATGGTGGACAAGAACCTCTTTCTGCTGTCATGTCCCACTGAGAGGTCTTTTAATAGTGTCACTGGGCCATACTGAAAAGCCAGAGGTGGGCCCAGAAAGCGGTAGCTGGAGATTTCCTATACTGGACTTCAGTACCTGGAGGTCTGTCAGAAAGGCGTGAGGGAGAATAAAGTAGCAGTAATTCTGGGTCTGTCCTTTTGGCAGCTTCCCCTTTAAAAAGCTGTTAGTATTACAGAATTGCAAATGAAAATTGAGATCATGATTACTTTAAGGGAGAAACTAGAAGCACTTGGAAATCCTACAAATGGAGCTAAGTCTTGAGAGGCACTGAGGACTGGCATCCAGGGCCGGCCCTAGACCAAATGGCACGCACCCATTTGTTAAGCTTTTAAATACCTTATTTTTATTGCATTTGTAGCCCATTTCATTACTTTGATGCATGATTTGTATGCGTGATTTATCCCTGTCTCATAAGACTAGCTGGTGATACTAGGGTTGCCAGGCGTCTGGTTTTCGACTGGAATGCCCAGTCGAAAAGGGACTCTGGCAGCTCCGGACAGCACCGCTTACCAGGCCATTAAAAGTTTGGTTGGCAGCGCAGTGGGACTAAGGAAGGTTTCCTGCCTGCCCTGGGTCTGCGCAACTCCTCGGAAGCAGCTGGCATGTCCGGCCCCTAGATGCAGTGGCGATCAGCGAAGCTCCAAGTGCTGCCACCGCTCCGAGCACCAGCTTCGCACCCCCCTTTGGCCAACGGGAGCTGTGGGGGTGGTGGCTGTGGGCGCGGGCAGCGTACACCACGTAGAGCCACCTGGCTGCGCCTCCGCCTCTGGGACGAACATGCCGGCCACTTCCGGGACGAGCGCAGAGCCAGGGCAGGCAGTAACCTGCCTTAGCCTCGCTGCGCCACCGACTGGGAGCTGCCTGAGGTAAGCGCCTGTCCAGCCAGAGCCCCCACCCTCAACCCCCTGCCCCAGTTTGGGTACCCCCCTTGTACCCAAGCTCCCTCCCCAAGCCTGCCTCCCCTTCCGCATCTCAGTGCCCTGCCCCATGCCTGAGCCTTCTCCTGCACTCCAAACCCTTTGGTCCCAGCCTGGAGCCCCCTCCTGCATCCCAAAACCCTCATCCCCAGCCCCACCCCAGAGTCCACACCTTCAGCCAGAGCACTCACCCCCTCCCACACCCAATCCCCTGCCCGAGCCCAGTGAAAGTGAGCGAGGGTGGGGGAGAGCAAGTGACGGAAGGAGAGGGGCTGGAGTGAGTGGGGGGCGGGACCTTGGGGATGGGTTGGAGCCAGGGTGTTCAGTTTTGTGCAATTGGAAAGTTGCCAACCATAGGCGATGCCCCGTTCCGTGTATAGTTGCGAGGGCGTGGCTGACAACATTCTAGGAGGCTGGAGGAAAATGTAGTTCTCAGAAAATGTGGGAGGTTCCATGAGATCCTATAAAGGTCCAGAACTTTCTAGGAGGCTAGTGAAAAATGAATCCACATATGGAATACCTGAAACACTTTACTTCAAACATTCTGGTTTCCCTTTTGTCGCTAAGAACAAAAACAGCACCCCAAGCCTGGCACCCCAGGTGGTTACCAGGGTCACCTGCCCCTAAATCCAACCATGCCACCAGTTCCCACTGAGGCTAAGAATGATGGGCCTGAATCTCTTTTCAAACACATCAGTGTAAATCAGGAGAAATGCATTGAAATCAGTGGCGGTCATATGGTGTAAGGGACAGGAGAAGGAGGCCCAGCATTTCACAATATCTCCCTTCAGTGATCGTATTAAAGGGCCTGAACCTAGACAGCCAGATTCTCAGCTAGTGGAAATTTCCGACACATCAGACAAGGGCAGACAAATAAACAGTGACAAGTTTTTAAAGTACAAATGCGAGAAGTCTAAATAATAGAATCATAGAATCATAGAATATCAGGGTTGGAAGGGACCTCAAGAGGTCATCTAGTCCAACCCCCTGCTCAAAGCAGGACCAATTCCCAACTAAATCATCCAAGCCAGGGCTTTGTCAAGCCGGGACTTAAAAACCTCCAAGGAAGGAGACTCCACCACCTCCCTAGGTAACGCATTCCAGTGTTTCACCACCCTCCTAGTGAAATAGTTTTTCCTAATATTCAACCTGGACCTCCCCCACTGCAACTTGAGACCATTGCTCCTTGTTCTGTCATCTGCCACCACTGAGAACAGCCGAGCTCCATCCACTTTGGAACCCCCCTTCAGGTAGTTGAAGGCTGCTATCAAATCCCCCCTCATTCTTCTCTTCTGGAGACTAAACAATCCCAGTTCCCTCAGCCTCTCCTCATAAGTCATGTGCTCCAGACCCCTAATCATTTTTGTTGCCCTCCGTTGGACTCTTTCCAATTTTTCCACATCCTTCTTGTAGTGTGGGGTCCAAAACTGGACACAGTATTCCAGATGAGGCCTCACCAATGTCGAATAAAGGGGAACGATCACATTCCTCGATCTGCTGGCAATGCCCCTACTTATACAGCCCAAAATGCCGTTAGCTTTCTTGGCAACAAGAGCACACTGTTGACTCATATCCAGCTTCTCGTCCACTGTGACCCCTAGGTCCTTTTCTGCAGAACTGCTACCTAGCCATTCGGTCCCTAGTCTGTAGCAGTGCAGGGGATTCTTCCGTCCTAAGTGCAGGACTCTGCACTTGTCCTTGTTGAAGCTCATCAGGTTTTTTTTGGCCCAATCCTCTAATTTGTCTAGGTCCCTCTGTATCCGATCTCTACCCTCTAATGTATCTACCACGCCTCCTAGTTTAGTTTCATCTGCAAACTTGCTGAGAGTGCAGTCCACACCATCCTCCAGATCATTAATAAAGATATTAAACAAAACCGGCCCCAGGACCGACCCGTGGGGCACTCCGCTTGAAACCGGCTGCCAACTAGACATGGAGCCATTGATCACTACCCGTTGAGCCCGACGATCTAGCCAGCTTTCTATCCACCTTACAGTCCATTCATCCAGCCCATACTTCTTTAACTTGCCGGCAAGAATACTGTGGGAGACCGTATCAAAAGCTTTGCTAAAGTCAAGAAATAACACATCCACTGCTTTCCCCTCATCCACAGAGCCAGTTATCTCATCATAGAAGGCAATTAGGTTAGTCAGGCACGACTTCCCCTTCATGAATCCATGCTGACTGTTCCTGATCACTTTCCTCTCCACTAAATGTTTCATAATTGATTCCTTGAGGACCTGCTCCATGATTTTTCCAGGGACTGAGGTGAGGCTGACTGGCCTGTAGTTCCCCGGATCCTCCTTCTTCCCTTTTTTAAAGATGGGCACTACATTAGCCTTTTTCCAGTCATCTGTGACCTCCCCCGATCGCCAGGAGTTTTCAAAAATAATGGCTAATGGCTCTGCAATCTCACCCGCCAACTCCTTTAGCACCCTCAGATGCAGTGCATCCGGCCCCATGGACTTGTGCACGTCCAGTTTTTCTAAATAGTCCCGAATCACTTCTTTCTCCACAGAGGGCTGGTCACCTTCTCCCCATGCTGTACTGCCCAGTGCAGCAATCTGGGAGCTGACCTTGTGTGTGAAGACAGAGGCAAAAAAATCATTGAGTACATTAGCTTTTTCCACATCCTCGGTCACTAGGTTGCCTCCCTCATTCAATAAGGGGCCCACACTTTCCTTGATTTTCTTCTTCTTGCTAACATACCTGTAGAAACCCTTCTTGTTACTCGTAACATCTCTTGCTAACTGCAACTCCAAGTGTGATTTGGCCTTCCTGATTTCACTCCTGCATGCCTGAGCAATATTTTTATACTCCTCCCTGGTCATTTGTCCAATCTTCCACTTCTTGTAAGCTTCTTTTTTGCGTTTAAGATCAGCAAGGATTTCACTGTTTAGCCAAGCTGGTCGCCTGCCATATTTACTATTCTTTCTACACATCGGGATGGTTTGTTCCTGCAACCTCAATAAGGATTCTTTATAATACAGCCAGCTCTCCTGGACCCCTTTGCCCTTCATGTTATTCTCCCAGGGGATCCTGCCCATCTGTTCCCTGAGGGAGTCAAAGTCTGCTTTTCTGAAGTCCAGGGTCCATATTCTGCTGCTCTCCTTTCTTCCTTGTGTCAGGATCCTGAACTCGACCATCTCATGGTCACTGCCTCCCAGGTTCCCATCCACTTTTGCTTCCCCTACTAATTCTTCCCTGTTTGTGGGAATAAGATGGGTGAACTAGAGTGCCTCATGTTAAAGGAGGATATTGATATAACAGGCATCATAAAAACCTGGTGGAGTGAGAACAATCAATGGGACACAATCATTCCGGGGTACAAAATATATCGGAAGGACAGAGCAGGTTGTGTAGGGGGCGGGGGAGGCGGGAGGGAGTGGCACTATATGTGAAAGAAAATGTAGAATCAAATGAAGTAAAAATCTTCAGTGAATCCACATGTTCCATAGAATCTGTATGGATAGTAATTTCATGCTCTAATAAGAATATAACATTAGGGATCTATTATCGACCACCTGACCAGGACAGTGATAGTGATGATGAAATGCTAAGGGAGATTAGAGAGGCTATGAAAATTAAGAACTCAATAATAGTGGGGGATTTCAATTATCCCCATATTGACTGGGAACATTTCACTTCAGGACGAAATGCAGAGATAAAATTTCTTGATACTTTAAATGACTGCTTCTTGGAGCAGCTGGTACAGGAACCCACAAGGGGAGAGGCAATTCTCGATTTAGTCCTTAGTGGAGCGCAGGATCTGCTCCAAGAGGTAACTATAACAGGACCGCTTAGAAATAGTAATAATAATATAATAACATTTAACATTCCTGTGGTGGGAAGAGCACCTCAGCAGCCTAACACTGTGGCATTTAATTTCAGAAAGGAGAACTATGCAAAAATGAGGGGGTTAGTTAAACAGAAATTAAAAGGTACAGTGAATAAAGTGAAATCCCTGCAAGTTGCATGGACACTTTTCAAAGACACCATAATAGAGGCTCAACTTAAATGTATATCCCAAATTAAAAAACACAGTAAAAGAACTAAAAAAGAGCCACCATGGCTTAACAACCATGTAAAAGAAGCAGTCAGAGATAAAAAGGCATCTTTTAAAAAGGGGAAGTCAAATGCTCGTGAGGTAAATAGAAAGGCGCATAAACACTGCCAAATTAAGTGTAAAAATGTAATAAGAAAAGCTGAAGAACAGCTAGCCAAAAATTCAGAAGATAATAAAATGTTTTTTAAGTACATCAGAAGCAGAAAGCCTGCTAAACAACCAGTGGGGCCCATGGACGATTGAGATACAAAAGGAGCGCTTAAAGACGATAAAGTCATTGTGGAGAAACTAAATGAATTCTTTGCTTCATTCTTCACTGCTGAGGATGTTAGGGAGATTCCCAAACCTGAGCCGTCCTTTGTAGGTGACAAATCTGAGGAATTGTCACAGATTGAGGTGTCACTAGAGGAGGGCTTGGAATTAATTGATAAACTTAACAGTAACAAGTCACTGGGACCAGATGGCATTCACCCAAGAGTTCTGAAAGAACTCAAATGTGAAATTGAGAAACTATTAACTATGGTTTGTATCCTGTCCTTTAAGTTGGCTTCTGTACCCAATTACTGGAAGATAGCTAATGTAACGCCAATATTTAAAAAGGGCTCTAGAGGTGATCCTGGCAATTACAGACCGGTAAGTCTAACGTCAGTACCGGGAAACAATTGTAAAGAATAAAATTGTCAGCCACATAGAAGAACATAAATTGTTGGGCAAAAGTCAACATGGTTTCTGTAAAGGAAATCATGTCTTTCTGATGTATTAGAGTTCTTTGAAGGGGTCAACAAACATGTGGACCTTATATAAATCCATGGTACGCCCTCATCTTGAATACTGCGTACAGATGTGGTCTCCTCATCTCAAAAAAGATATACTGGCACTAGAGAAGGTTCAGAAAAGGGCAACTAAAATGATTAAGGGTTTGGAACGGGTCCCATATGAGGAGAGATTAAAGAGGCTAGGACTTTACAGTTTGGAAAAGAGGAGACTAAGGGGGGATATGATAGAGGTATATAAAATCATGAGTGATGTGGAGAAAGTGAATAAGGAAAAATTATTTACTTGTTCCCATAATATAAGAACTAGGGGTCACCAAATGAAATTAATGGGCAGCAGGCTTAAAACAAATAAAAGGAAGTTCTTCACGCAGCGCACAGTGAACGTGTGGAACTCCTTGCCTGAGGAGGTTGTGAAGGCTAGGACTATAACAGGGTTTAAAAGAGAACTGGATAAATTCTTGGAGGTTAAGTCCATTAATGGCTATTAGCCAGGATGGATAAGGAATGGTATCCCTAGCCTCTGTTTGTCAGAGGATGGAGATGGATGGCAGGAGAGAGATCACTTGATCATTACCTGTTAGGTTCACTCCCTCTGGGGCACCTGGCATTGGCCACTGTTGGTAGACAGGATACTGGGCTAGATGGACCTTTAGTCTGACCCAGTACGGCCGTTCTTATGAAAAGTTATATTACATTTGGCCTTAATTTTCTTTCCACTCAGGGCAGAGAGAGCGAGCTCTGGGAGTGAGGATAAAATGTTTGTTGGGAGATACGATGTTTCTGGATCTCTCTATAAAGAGCCAAGTGGGATGTTAGCTGGGGGTAATGGGCAGAATCCTCATCTTTTGTAAATCAGCAAAGGTCTGTTGTAGTCAGTGGTGCTACACTGATTTACACTAGCTGAGGATCTGGCCCTATATAACTAAAAGGGAAATGAAGGAAACTTATTAAATAAAAGTTTTATTTAACTTTTTAAAATTGTAATTTTATTGCTCTGTTTCTTATATGTGTTTAATAAAAGGTTGTCTCTCTCTCTCTCTCTCTCTCTCTCTATTTAATGGTGGTGGTTGCAACAGGAGAAGGTGCCAGTGATAACTTGACACAAGACCCTCAACCACATTTATGTGTTTAATGTTGTAACAGTACAAAAGGGTTTTATTATCACCTCAGTCCAAGAGGCCCAACGCACCTGCCCTTATCAACACAACAGACTAAAGTTCTATTCCCAATGCTGGGAATGGTTGTAGGTTTTAACGGTTAGAGTACAAGAGACTGAGAGTTCTTCTGCTGATTTGTGGGGTTACTTTGAGCAAGCTCCTAACCCTTTCTGTGCCTTAGTTTCCCCCTCAGTGCAGTGGGGACAGTAATATTGACCCATCTCCTGGTGGGACTGAGAATTATTTAATGTCTGTCTGTAAAGTGTTTTGAGCTTAGACAGGAGGTGCTAGGGAAGGGCAAACAATTATTCTTATAGCTGAGTCCAAATCATTAAGTGAGCATCTGGATCTGAAATTTTTCTGTGTTTCCATGAGTGTTTGGATCCAGGATTCTGGTTCTGAACTATTAGAGAGACCAGGGACAATTGTCGAGTTCTGATCCAGATTGGAACATTCCCCGAAGTCGTGTTTGGTTCCAAAGCCTTTGTTGGGTGCTAAGCTCTCTAAGTTGTGCTTTTTAATTATTTAAAATAATGTTTACTATTAATAAAATATATTTTCATTTAGATTAAAATATAATGGGGAAAATTTCTAGCTGCATTAAGGTTTTTCAAGTACCTTTTCTTTTATTCTGGGCCTTAGGTTTTGGCCTGAACAAAGTTGATCCAGTCCCTTTTACTCTATCCACCTTTTGACAGTTTCCCTCTCCACCTCTAAGGATTTATTGCTATTTTTCCTTGCAGGCACATGTCAGACTGAGACTCTGGGAAGAGAATTCATCACCTCCTACATGGACGACTGTGGGAACTCTAGTCAATTTGAAGTGCAAATTGCTGGTTACTTTGCCTTCACTTCAGTGTCTGTTTCCATCTCCAATTACACGGGTGATGGGGGAAGGTTTGAGGAGAAGATTATGGTAAATCGGGGAGAGATGGTGCGGGTCAGCCTACCAGAGTCAGTGGGAATTAAGGGTGTTATCAAGTTCTCCAAGGTGGTCCTAGTCAAGGCTGACAAAGATATCTCAGTAGTGTCTGTCAGCAACAAAGATGTGAACCCTGAGACCACTGTGCTGTATCCTGTCTCCTGCTTGGGAAATGAACACTACATAGTTACTCCCCCTACAGAATCCTTAGATAGTTACCCAGAGTTCTCTGTTATGACATACGAAGACCGCAACCTTGTGACGGTCCATGTGAAAGGCAAGTTACGTTATGGAACACGGGTCTACTCCACTGGTGACACACTGAAAATTATACTCCTTGCTTTCCAAGGCTACCGGTTACAAGGCATAGCAAATGTGTCTGGCACCAGGATTGTCTCAGAAAAGCCAGTGGCTGTCTTGGTTGGCCAGGTGTGTTTCTGTACTAGCACAAAATGCAACCATGTCTTTGAGCAGCTCCTACCAGTTTGCAGCTGGGGTACAACATACATCATTCCTCCCTTACCCTGGCAGAAAGTAGATGAAATAGTCTACATCACTGCTTCCCAGAGCACAACTGTGTTGTATCAGCTAGGGGAACAGGCAGAGACTGTTACTCTAGCAGGAGGCAGTGTACTCCAGCGTCCTGTCAAGCCCTCGATCCCAGTCTACATCTCTGCTAATGTGGGCATCCAGGTGGTGTTCTACAGCGTGGGCGCAGCTATCCCTAATTCCTCCCACGCCTTCCTGATGAATGTTCCAGATGTTGCCAGTTACTGCCGGATGTATTCTATAAATGCCCAGGAGGGCTTCGAGAACTTTGCCTTGATGGTGGCCAATACAGCAGAGACTGGCGCCATCATCCTAGACAATCAGCCTGTAAGGGATGTGGTGTGGAACCGAGTCCCTGGCACTGAGTTAGTTTGGAGCATGCATATGCTTGCACCTGCCATCAGATCCCATGCTGTGGAACATCCCAGCTCTCCATTTGCGCTCCTGAGTGTTGGCACTGCCGCCATGGACAGCTATGGGATTCCAGGTTCCTGCAGGGAGGGTGAGTAGCATGGGTTTTAAATCTATTTTGACCACAGTTTTTGTCCATGCTGCAAAGAAAACAGTGTCACAACCAGGGAGGCAACCATGGGCCTGGTGTAAAGTCTGTTGATTTTGATAGAGCTCCATTGAGTTACACCAGCTGAGAATTTGGCCCAGCATGCCATCCTAGGCCACCACTAGCCACAGTTACTCCGGCTGTGTCCATACTACAGCAGTGACAGCAGCACAGCTACGGCACTGCAGCTGTGCCTCTGTAGCACTGTAGTGTAGACACTTGGTACAGCGATGGAAGGGGTTTTTCTGTCACTGTAGTTAATCCACCTGCCGAGAGGTGGTATCTAGGTTGATGGAAGAATTCTTCTGTCAACCTAATGGTGTCGACACTGGGCTTAGAACGCCTTAACTATGTCTCTCAGGGGTGTGAATTTTTCACATAGCTAGATCTACCTACGTTTTAGGTGTAGTCCAGGACTAAGATTGTGCCTGTGTTGCTAGCTGCACCCAACTAGTTTCAGCCCAGCTGATGCAGTTAGGCAGATGCTCACCAGCTGTTCTGAATTGGTTTAAGAACTGTTGCACTTTTCCTCCTACACTTGGTTGTAATGCCCTCTGGGTACCCAAGAGAATTTTGTGCCTGATTCTTACTTATGCCACTCCTGTGCTTTTGGCAGGGAATAGAAAGGGTGGAGGAAAAGGTAGCTTTAAGCCACCTTTGTGCTCTATGCATTCTGGGACCATGCAGGGATGCTGTAATTTACCCTCTGATTCCCATGGCCCCTGAGAACCAGAAAGTAGCTGAAGCATGTGGTGCATTCTGATCACATCCTTGATCTGCCTTGCATATGAAGCCAAGATCATGTAAAGGCCCTTCTACCAGTTCCACACTAGCTGTGGAGGGTCCCTCCACAGGGAGCATTCTTAGGAGCCATTTACACCCACTTTAACCGCCTTTTCCAGGCCAGCACAACATAAGGCTTTTAGTGTAACTGAGGCCTGCTGAACACCTGAAACTTCAGTCAACCATAAGTCAGCCTAAGCCTCAGTGTAGGCAACACTAGGTCAACAGAAAAATTCTTGACTTGTCCTAGCTACCAGCTCTCAGAGGTGGATTTACCACAGCAATGGAAGAACCCTTCCACCACTGTAGTCAGTGTCTACACTACAGCTGCAGCTGTGCCACTTTAGCGTTTCTAGTGCAGACATACCTTGATGAGACTCAGGCCTTTTAGAAGTACAATAGCAGGGTTAGAACACTTCTGGGGAAGGGAAACGTCTCGAGTATAGATGTAACAGCAGTCATCTGGTTTATCACCAAGGATCAAACCCATGATCTTGTAACTGCATGACCCCCTACTGTTTGAGCTGAGGGATGAACTCCCATAGCTAGGAGCTGTGGCAGAACCAGCCCCTCGGTGGACCAGCCCCTAGAGGACACATAACACACACTGATCAATGAGCTACACAAGCAAAGCTTAAGTGAGTATTAACCAGGTGATGTGTGGACACGCACCAGGCTTTTAGGGCCGAATGTATTGCTAAATGATTACAGACTCAGTTGAAAGTTGTGAGATAGACAGGGCTTAAGGGATCAGTGGAATTAAAGGAAGAAAACACCTGCTGGGTTTCAGTAGATCATCAACTTCGTATTCTGGTAGCAGGGCCGCCCAGAGGATTCAGGGGGCCAGGGACAAAGCAATTTTGGGGGCCTCTTCCATAAAAAAAAGTTATAGAATACTATACTCTCGTGGGGGCCCCTCTGGGGCCGGGGACCTGGGGCCCCACTTGATCCCCCCCCTCCTCCCCGGGCGGCCCTGCCTGGTAGGAAGAAAGAATGGCCCTTGTGGCTAAAATGCTAGGCTAGGACTCAAATGATCAAGCTTCCATTCCCAGCTCTGTCCTAGAGTCCCTGTGTGTGTGGCCTTAGTGTGTCACTTAGGCCAAGGTTTTCAAAATTGCCTTTTGATTTTGTTGCCTAACCTGAGACCTTAAAGGCGCCTGATTTTCAGAGGGTGAGTACTCAGTACTTTTGAAAGTCAGGGCCCTTTTAAATCAAATCATGAGACACTTCTGAAAACCTTAGCCCTGCAGATGTTGACCTGATGTAATTGTCCTGCCTCTCTTTCTGTTGCTAGATGTTACCTTTAAATGCCAGACTGAGACTCTAGAGATAAAAGAGCAGATGGAGATGTGCAAAGATGTCTTTCTGCAGGTACATGGAAGGGGTTTATTTGGGCTTTGAGGGTTTTCACAAAGAGTACACACAAAACTTTGAGCCTGAGAATTCTTGCTTATCCAGGGTTTACCACTGACTGCAGTGGGAGCAGAATCAGTCCAACACAAAGTGCTTCTGAAAACTTGACCGTATCATGCTTAGGTGTGTGATGCCCCCACTGTACATCAGAGTTCTGCAGTTAAGGCACCAGCCAGAGATACAGGAAGTCAGAGTTCGGATCCCATCTCTGCCCCAGACTCACTGTGTGACTTTGGGCAATTTTCTCAGTCTCTCTGTGCATCGGTTCCCCACTTGTAGAAGGAGGATAATAATCCATACAAACCCCTGTGAGGAAGGGAAGGAGAAATTCATTAATATGCATGAAAGCTTCAATACTATGTGAAATATCAGCGTGTCTGTGGGCTTCACCACACTTAGCCTTAACATGTCGTAATCTGTAGCATTCCAGTGGGACACCCAGCCAGCCACAGGTCAAAGCAACATCGCTATGCAGAACCATTAACCTTAATTTTGGGTGGCGTTTCCATGCTTTCAGAAATAACCCATTTTCTCTGATTGTTCTCCAGGGGAGCACCAGTGAATTTTGCTCCTTCGTGAATTCAACCTTAGTGAATTTGGAGACCATGTGTGCCCAGGACAGAGCAGTATCGCTGCAGGTCAGAGGTTCTGCCCCTACATGTGTGGAATAGCAGTCTCACTTTGGGGGCTGCTCTTCAGAAAAGGGGTGTGTGTGCGCATGTGCATGCTCTCTAGCTTAAGTGGCAGGGGATCTGGGTTCTGTCCCCACTGGTTCTAAGAAGATCCAAAGTCTCTCGGGGGTAACACAGAGAGAACCTAGATGCCTGCTGATTTGTTGCAATGTTCTCTGGCACCTACACTGAAGGGACCAGGGATGAGGAGGGAATGACACAGGGCGTTAGCCCTCCCCTGGCTTCAGCCTACTGTGGAGTCCTGAGCAAGCCTCAGTAGCCTCACTCGCTCTGTAAAGGGCTCCCTCTTTGAGAATGCTGCAGTCCCTCTGAGTGGGGAAGGTCACTATGAACCCGTATGTCCCTAAGAGGGTCATTGTTCCCCTGGGAGTCTGAAGAATGTAGCTCATGAACCACTGAAGTCCTCCCTCCTTCTCAGGGTGTTTCCTTTCCCAAACTCAGGAAGTTGCTGGCCCCTTTGGTTCCTTCCTGAATAGCTTCACTCTCAGTGCTGGTGGGAACGAGAACAAGAGGGAAATTGCCTCCACCATGACGTTCCTCCTGCAGAGTGTGGAATTGGCTGCACTGACAGCTGCTTTGATGTCTCCGGAGATCACGACCCAGACCGTGACAACAGAGTCTATGGGTGAGGAGGATGGGAGGCTCCCACATTGCCTCGTGCAGGCTGTGAGATAGTGGGTTATACTCTTTTCAATACAGAACACCACTGCATCCTCTCTCAGGGTTTATAACACAGCCATGGGTGGCAGGTGAATGAGCCATTTAGAGGCTAGTCCCCGGCCCCTCCCTCTCTGCCCAAGGCCCATCCCTCCCGTTGCACCCCCTCTCTTCCACTGGCACCCCTACCCCAGCCCCGTAGCGCGGGGGGGGGGCAGCACAGTGGGAGCACCCCCAGCCCTGGAGCACCGGCCAGTCAGATCGTTCCCCACTCCAGCGCCGGGCGGATGGGCAGGCAGTGTGACGTGGCATGGCCCTAACCCCAACCCCAGCCCTCCCAGCCGTGGGCCTTGGAGCCTGCCTGGCCCAGCCTCTCAGCCACAGAAGAGCTGGAAGGGAACTGGAAGCAGGCAGGAGACGGTCTGGGGGTGGAGCATGGGCGGGGCTATGCCAGGCTGTTTGGGGAGGCACAGCCTTCCCCGGCCTATGCTACCCACCACCCATAAACCCAGCCCAGGGGCTTTGCAGCAATGGCAGCTGCCTGAGAGGGTTTTAAAAGCAATGCCAATCTCCTGTCGCCACAGGCAGCTGCCATTGCGTCCTCCTTTCACTTCCTGCCCCAGCAATACCCCTTCCTGCTGCGTCCCCTGCTAAAGCGCAGAGGTGAGGCAGCAGGGAGAAGTTGCCTTCTGCCTCTTGGCACATTGACATCTTCATGGGGACAGACGGATGATGGATCATAGAAGGTCAGCCAGAGGGGCTCAGGGAAACACAGAGAAATGGAGGTGAGGAGAAAGGGGGAAGGGGTGGTGGGATTCCGAGAGAGTGGAGCTCCAAACCTGCCTTGCCCTTGCAGCAAGAGGCTTTGCCATTTCCCTCCCCAGCAATCAAGACGCTCCTCGTTGTCCCAGCTGCTGGTCCCTGTGATGAGGTCTTCAGGCTGAGAGCTCAGGAGGAGACAATGGACATTCACTGCGATACGATCACCAGAGCAGCCACAGAAGGTACCATCCTAGTGCTTCCCAGGCACTCACCCCTTTAACTAGACACCAAACCCCAGCCCTAGTTCTCCCCTTCCTCTCGCCCCAGGCTGGCTTGCTTGCCTCTGATATCCTGACACTAGTGTGGACCTTGTTGGCTGAGCCAGTGTTTCTCAGGCCATTGAGCTCTGCAGGGCTCTTCATTCCTGGTTGTCCTGCAGCAAGAAAACCGAGCAGTGGGAGGGGCAGGGAGGAGAGAGAAGCTTTGATAGGCATATGAACTGGTCCAGAGAATGGAAAGATCAGAGATCCGTTGGCCCAACACATGATGTTCTGATGATGAGCCCAGCTAGGTCCCAGGTTGACGTGTGTGACGTCCTAGAATGGAACCAGGATAATATTTACCAATTTTACTCTGATTTTCAGGCAAGTATGACCTAACTGGGACTGGTTCTTAATTCTTTATCACCAGGGAAAGCTCCTCACTAACCAACCCCTCTGCCTCTCCTAACCAAGAAAAACTATGGCTTCACATCAGTGCCTTTCACCTAGGACTGTCTATGTAGCTGTATAATGTGCAGTATGGGGGTATGATTTCTAAAGAGCACTAACGTACTGTGCATTAATTGGTCTTTATAGACCCTACTAGTGTGCACTAAAGGTTCCCTAGTGTGCTTTAATGTACATTAGTGCACTTTAGGAATCACACTCCCATAGTGCACACCAATGTTTCCAACACAGAAGTGCTTCTGTGGAAGAAGAGGGAGGAGGCAACATGCTATAGTAGTTAAAGCTCAAACTGCTAGCCAGGACTCCTGGGTTCTTTCCCCAGCTCTTCCCCACACTCACTGTGACCTTTGGCACCTGGCTTGCTCTTTCTTTGTCTCAGTGTCCCTGGCTCTATGATGAAGTATCATTTCATGTTTTCAGATTCTGTGGCTGTTGCTTTTATTTCTTACTCCACCCTGGACTCCATCATTGACAAGAGATTTCTCAACGAGGGAGATCTAATGGCTGATGAGAAATTGAGGAATTTTCACCTGAATTCCAGGGTGGTGAGTGGGGCTGTCGGAGCTGGGAGGCTCATGAACCTCTCCAAACCTGTGAACTTCACCCTGCGCCATAGACAGGTGAGTGTAGATCCTTTTACTTTGTTTTGTGCCCGGGGCTCCAGTTGGTCACTTAAAAGGTGCGTCTCCTGCAGGGCATTTGAGTTGTGTTGCCTTTCTGGACTGAGGAACAGTTATCTGAGAAACAGAGGGAGCTTCTTCAGTCCTGACACGGGGGCTGTTTTGCTGGAGGACGTTACATAGGGTTCACACCAGGCCTGATTGGATTATGATTCATCATGTAAAACGCTCAAAATAACAACTGTGCCTGGCTCACCCCTTAGAGCAGGAATAATTGGAAAGCAACTCCCTATAGCAGTGGTCCCCAAACTTTTGAGGATCACCCCCCCTTACCCTGTCCACACCCCTCCCTCTGAGCTGGGGCTGGGTTCAGTCCACGGTTCAGGGGCAGGGGGAGAGGACACGGACAGGGGTAAGGGGGCTGAGGCTGCGTCCGCAGCGGGGTTGGGTCTGGGGGGCGGGAGCAGGGCCAGAGCCATGGCCGGGGGCCAAGGTTGACGTTGGGAGTGAAGCAGCAGCTGGGTTGTGGTGGGGACCAGCAACTGAGCCCATGGCCAGGTGCGGCTTCGCTCCCAGCCCCTCCCCTGCTCCCAGCCTGGGCCCTGGGCCAGAAATGGAGCCGTAAGGGGCTGGAAGTGGAGCCATGCTGAGGCTGGGGACGGTGTCAGACATGGGGCTGGAAGTCAGGGATGCGGCTACGGGTGGGACTACAGCAGAGCTCAGGGTGGGGAGGGGCTGGGTTGTATTCTCATTCCGCCCCTCCTGGGGGCTGACCCAGGACCTGTCATGTCCCTCAGAAGGTTCGTCTATGTCCCCCTAGGGGGGCGCACCCCACAGTTTGGGAATCTCTGCCCTATAGATAGCAGAGTTCAGGGAAACAGCATGAGATGGTGCCTTCTTTGATGAAGTAATGAACTTGCTAGAGTGCATGTGGGTATTTGTGGGCAGGTGTGTGAATGCCTTTTAATGGCTCAAAACAGGGCTGCCCAGAGGATTCACGGGGCCGGGGGCAAAGCAATTTCGGGGGCCCCTTCCATAAAAAAAAGTTGCAATACTATAGAATACTATATTCTCGTGGGGGCCCCTGTGGGGCCCGGGACCTGGGGCAAATTGCCCCACTTGCCCCCCCCCCTCCGGGCAGCCCTGGCTCAAAATGGAACTGCACAATTGTGTGTCATAGACCCTACAGTGCTCAGAGTTAAGGGAATTATCACTTTAGCTCCAGGATCAGGGGCTTGTGCTATTGGAGCTGGAGGATCTTGCTTGTATTTCCACTGCCAATGGGAAGTCCCAAATGGCTGTTACATGCAGCACAATGAAAGCCATGAAGCCGTTGGTGAGATCAGGTTTATTACTGTCTATTAGAGATGTGTGACAAAAGAAACAGTATTGTCCCCATGATCCAGTGAGGATGAGGATGGGGTGTTTTTGTTTCCAGGCAAAGAAAGAGGAGGAAGAGGCTCTCTGTGTTCACTGGAAATTCATCGCTGGGAAAGGCACCTGGACTCCAGACGGCTGCACCGCTCTGTACACGAACAGCACTCACACCATTTGTAGCTGTAACCATCTCTCCAGCTTCGCACTCCTTATGGGTCTCTCACCGGAGTGGCGGTATCTCACTGTCAGACTCAGATCAAAGGGCTGGACTCTGAGCTCCTTACTCAAGTAGAATCAGTGGGAATTTTGACGGAATGAATGCTGAGTAGGAACCTCAGAGTATAATCCATGGCCAGGGCAGGCTGCAAAAAGGAGAGCAGATTCCCCTAAAACTGCTGGTTAACTCTGTAGTTAGAATCACCAACCAGTCACAATCTGTGCTCCGGATCCCCCACACTGGTTATCGAGAAGCTGAAAAAAAGAAATCCCTTAGCCCCCTTTATTGCATTCCAGTTTCTGGCCCCCAATCAGCAGATAGGTCCAGTAAAGTGAGAAGTTACTTAAAACTCTATTCACTTAACAAAATGTTCCTCTGATCCCCAAAGGGGCAGCCACATTGCCAGGGCAATATTAGTTTGGATTAGTGTGGAAAATACCACACTGCCAGCCAGTCCTTTAGTATCTAAAACTAGTGGTTTTATTATACATGAAAAAAAAAGAAAAGAGAGCTGTTAAATGATCAGAGCAATCTGATACATATGACTTCAAGGTCCAAATATCAGGTTCATAGCAGTGTTGGCGAGTTTGCTGGCTTGTAAAGTCCCTCTGGAACACACCCAAAGCTTAGAGAGGGTCTATCAGACCTTTGTCCGTTTGTAGAGAAGTTACTGCAGAGGTGAGATGCAGGATTGAAGACATATGGAGGTGATGCAGCTGCCTTTTTATATCCTTTTCCATATGGTTTGTACTTCCTCTATCCCATACACAAGCTCACAGCACATGGGCATGGAAAGATACTTAGAGTCCCCTGTCCATAGGCATGTCCCTACATGTCCTGCTGACTCATGGGCATAGCCCCTGGCTTCTCTCAATGGGTCCATTGTAGAGCTTAGCGGTTCTCAAACTTTAGCAACCCAAGGATCCCCATTTTGATTTAAAATTTTTCACAGACCGCCAACCCCCCCGCTCAGCCCGAGGCCCCACCCCCATTCCATCCATTCCCCCAAGGCCCCACCCCACCTCTTCCCGCTCCACCCCTTCTCCTCCTCTTCCCTGCTTCTTTCCACTGCCTCCCCTGAGCGCCCCCTATCCCCGCCCCCCCCAGCGCCTCCTGCATGCCACTGAATAGCTGTTCCCCAGCGTGCAGAAGGCACTGGGAGGGAGGTGGAGGACTTGGTCAGGGTGGCCTGTGGACCCCCTGGAGTACCCTCACGGACCCCAGTTTGAGAAACACTGGTATAGCTGATTACCCTTGATGGGCCATCAAACAGACTGTATAGTGCTGATGCCAATCTGTCTGGGGGTGTGACCTAGAAACACAGCACAGATATATCACACATTTATAATGCACGATGCAAAGATGATACATGCTTATAAACAAAATTAGCATACTTAGCAAATCATAACTTTTTGACTGATATCATACATGGCATATCTTGTAAGATTCATTGCAATTTTGTAATATTGGTATCCATAATATTATAAATGGTCACCCATATTCCATAGAATCACAGAACTGAAAGTGACCTCTCAAGGTCATCTAGTCCAGTCCCCTGCACTCAAGGCAGGACTAAGTATTATCTAGACCATCCCTGACAGGTGTTTGTCTAACCTTCTCTTAAAAATCCCCAATGATGGTGATTCCACAACCTCCCTAGGCAATTTATTTCAGTGCTTAGCCATGCTGACAGTTGGGAAGTTTTTCCTAATGTTCAACCTAAACCACCCTTGCTGCAATTTTAGCCCATTACTTCTTGTCCTACCCTCAGAGGTTAAGAAGAACAATTTTTCTCCCTCCTCCTTGTAACAACCTTTTATGTATTTGAGAACTGTTATCATGTCCCCTCTCAGCCTTCTCTTCTCCAGACAGAACAAATCCAGTTTTTTCAATCTTCCCCCATAGCTCATGTTTTCTAGATCTTTAATCATTTTTGTTGCTCTTCCATCCCCAACGAAGAGTTAGCACTGAATTGAATTTCCTCTGTCTCTGTTACCTCTCATAGAATCATAGAATATCAGGGTTGGAAGGGACCTCAGGAGGTCATCCAGTCCAACTCCCTGCTCAAAGGAGGACCAATTCCCAACTAAATCATACCAGCCAGGGCTTTGTCAAGCCTGACCTTAAAAACCTCTAAGGAAGGAGATTCCACCACCTCCCTAGGTAATCCATTCCAGTGCTTCACCACCCACCTAGTGAAAAAGTTTTTCCTAATATCCAACCTAAACCTCCCCCACTGCAACTTGAGTCCATTACTCCTTGTTCTGTCATCTGCCACCACTGAGAACAGCTTAGCTCCATCTTTGGAACCCCCTTTCAGGTAGTTGAAAGCAGCTATCAAATCCCCCCTCATTCTTCTCTTCTGCAGACTAAACAATCCCAGTTCCCTCAGCCTCTCCTCATAAGTCATGTGCTCCAGACCCCTAGGCATTTTTGTTGCCCTCCGCTGGACTCTTTCCAATTTTTCCACATCCTTCTTGTAGTGTGGGGCCCAAAACTGGACACAGTACTCCAGATGAGGCCTCACCAATGTCGAATAGAGTGGAATGATCATGTCCCTCGATCTGCTGGCAATGCCCCTACTTATACAGCCCAAAATGCCGTTAGCCTTCTTGGCAACAAGGGCACACTGTTGACTCATATCCAGCTTCTCGTCCACTGTAACCCCTAGGTCCTTTTCTGCAGAACTGCTGCCTAGCCATTCGGTCCCTAGTCTGTAGCAATGTATGGGATTCTTCCGTCCTAAGTGCAGGACTCTGCACTTGTCCTCGTTGAACCTCATCAGATTTCTTTTGGCCCAATCCTCTAATTTGTCTTGGTCCATCTGTATCCTATCCCTACCCTCCAGCATATCTACCACTCCTCCCATTTTAGTGTCATCTAAAAACTTGCTGAGAGTGCAGTGCACGCCATCCTCCAAATCATTAATGAAGATATTAAACAAAACCGGCCCCAGGACCGACCCGTGGGGCACTCAGCTTGAAACCGGCTGCCAACTAGACATGGAGCCATTGATCACTAGCTGCTGAGCCCGACGATCTAGCCAGCTTTCTATCCACCTTATAGTCCATTCATCCAGCCCATACTTCTTTAACTTGCCAGCAAGAATACTGTGGGAGACCGTATCAAAAGCTTTGCTAAAGTCAAGGAATAACACATCCACTGCTTTCCCCTCATCCACAGAGCCAGTTATCTCATCATAGAAGGCAATTAGGTTAGTCAGGCACGACTTCCCCTTGGTGAATCCATGCTGACTGTTCCTCATCACTTTCCTCTCCTCTAAGTGCTTCAGAATTGATTCCTTGAGGACCTGATCCATGATTTTTCCAGGGACTGAAGTGATGCTGACTGGCCTGTAGTTTCCCGCATCCTCCTTCTTCCCTTTTTTAAAGATGGGCACTACATTAGCCTTCTTCCAGTCATCTGGGACCTACCCCAATCACCTTGTGTCTTCAAAGATAATGGCCAATGGCTCTGCAATCACATCTGCCAACTCCTTTAGCACCCTCGGATGCAGTGCATCTGGCAGGGCCGCCCGGTGGGGGGGGGGCGGCAAGTGGGGCAATTTGCCCCAGGCCCCCACTAGAATATAGTATTCTATGGTATTGCAACTTTTTTTTATGGAAGGGGCCCCTGAAATTGCTTTGCCCCAGGCCCCCTGAATCCTCTGGGTGGCCCTGGCATCCGGCCCCATGAATTTGTGCTCATCCAGCTTTTCTAAATAGTCCTGAACCACTTCTTTCTTCTCAGAGGGCTGGTCACCTCCTCCCCATACTGTACTGCCCAGTGCAGCAGTCTGGGAGCTGATCTTGTTCATGAAGACAGAGGCAAAAAAAGCATTGAGTACATTAGCTTTTTCCACATCCTCTGTTACTAGGTTGCCTCCCTCATTCAGTAAGGGGCCCACACTTTCCTTGACTTTCTTCTTGTTGCTAACATACCTGAAGAAACCCTTCTTGTTACTCTTAACATCTCTTGCTACCTGCAACTCCAAGTGTGATTCGGCCTTCCTGATTTCACTCCTGCATGCCTGAGCAATATTTTTATACTCCTCCCTGGTCATTTGTCCAATCTTCCACTTCTTCTAAGCTTCTTTTTTGTATTTAAGATCAGCAAGGATTTCACTGTTAAGCCAAGCTGGTCGCCTGCCATATTTACTATTCTTTCTACACATCGGGATGGTTCGTTCCTGTAACCTCAATAAGGATTCTTCAAAATACAGAAAGCTCTCCTGGACTCCTTTGACCCTCATGTTAGTCTCCCAGGGGATCCTGCCCATCAGTTCCCTGAGGGAGTCAAAGTCTGCTTTTTTGAAGTCCAGGGTCCATATTCTGCTGCTCTCCTTTTTTCCTTGTGTCAGGATCCTGAGTTCGACCATCTCATGGTCACTGCCTCCCAGGTTCCCATCCACTTTTGCTTCCCCTACTAATTCTTCCTGGTTTGTGAACAGCAAGTCAAGAAGAACTCTGCCCCTAGTTGGTTTCTCCAGCACTTGAACCAGGAAATTGTCCCCTACACTTTCCAAAAACTTCCTCGATTGTCTGTGCACCGCTGTATTGCTCTCCCAGTAGATATCAGGGTGATTAATGTCTCCCATGAGAACCAGGGCCTGTGATCTAGTAACTTCTGTTAGTTGCTGGAAGAAAGCCTCATCCACCTCATCCCCCTGGTCTGGTGGTCTATAGCAGACTCCCACCACAACATCACCCTTGTTGCTCATACTTCTAAACTTAATCCACAGACTCTCAGGTTTATCTGCAGTTTCATACTGGAGCTCTGAGCAATCATACTCTTACATACAATGCAACTCCCCCACCTTTTCTGCCCTGCCTGTCCTTCCTGAACAGTTTATATCCATCCATGACAGTACTCCCGTCATGTGAGTTATCCCACCAAGTCTCTGTTATTCCAATCACATCATAGTTCTTTGACAGTGCCAGGACTTCCAATTCTCCCTGCTTGTTTCCCAGGCTTCTTGCATTTGTGTATAGGCACTTAAGATAACTCGCTGATCGTTCCATTTTCTCAGTATGAGACAGGAGCCCTCCCCTCTTGTGAGCTCCTGCTTGTGCTTCCTCCCGGTATCCAATTTCCCCACTTACCTCAGGGCTGGCTTTGGTCTCCTTCCCCCGGTGAACCTAGTTTAAAGCCCTCCTCACTAGGTTATCAGCCTGCTTGCGAAGATGCTCTTCCCTCTCTTCGTTAGGTGGAGGCCGTCTCTGCCTAGCACTCCTCCTTGGAACACCATCCCATGGTCAAAGAATCCAAAGCCTTCTCTCCGACACCACCTGCGTAGCCGTTCGTTGACTTCCACGATTCGACGGTCTCTACCCAGGCCTTTTCCTTGCACAGGGAGAATGGACGAGAACACCACTTGCGCCTCAAACTCCTTTATCCTTCTTTCCAGAGCCACGTAGTCTGCAGTGATCCACTCAAGGTTATTCTTGGCAATATCATTGGTGCCCATGTGGAGAAGCAGGATGGGGTAGTGATCCGAGGGCTTGATGAGTCTTGGCAGTCTCTCCGTCACATCGTGAATCCTAGCTCCTGGCAAGCAGCAGACCCCTCGGATTTCCCAGTCGGGGTGGCAGATAGATGACTCAGTCCCCCTGAGGAGGGAGTCCCGACCACCACCACCCGCCGCCTCCTCTTGGTAGTGGTGGTCATAGAACCCCCATACCTAGGACAGAGCATCTCATGCCTTCCAATCAGTGGAGTCTCTTTCTGCTCCCTTCCCTCAGATGTATCATCTACTCCACTCTCCACATTTAGTACCTCTGGAGAGAACATGGAAATGATTGCTCACCTGTATCTCCATTGCTGGTACATGGATGCTCCTCTTTCTTCTTCTGGAGGTCACATGCTGCCAAATTTCTTCACCTTCCCTCTGTCCCCACTGCAGAGTCTGCTCTGATTCTTCAGAACATTGTGCCTGTAGAAACATATCCTGATGTCTGTCCAGGAAATCTTCATTTTCTCTTATGCAACGCAGGGTCGATACTTGTTTCTCCAGACCTCGAACCTTCTCTTCCAATATGGAGACAAGCTTCCACTTTGTACATACAAAGTCGTTTCTGTCCTGTGGAAGAAAGACAAACACGGCACAACCTGTGCTGGTTACAACAGCTGAACGCTCACCTTCCATATTACCTGGGAAAGGGTCCAGAAGCTTTGTCTGGAGGGAAAAGTGGAGACTTATATCTGGAAAAACCTCCCTGCTCCAGTCCCAGCACGAGATTCCACAACTGTTATCTGGAAGTGGACATTACTGGTTTATTCGGAGCAGCCTCCATTAGCTGCTACTTTATGGCTTACCTGTGTGTGGGGGGGGGGAAGGGAGCGGGCTTTGTCTACACTTGTTTAGTTATTTTCCTGCAAGTGATGTCACTTCAGTGGAGGCAGGCTGAATATTCCAGACTCTGTACTATTCCTGAATAAGGACCCAGTCCTGAGCCCATTGAAGTTGACTGGAGTTTTCCCATGGGATTGACACTCAATGTATATTTGTTTTGCTGGCAGGTGAGTTGGGGAGACCCCTCCACTTCATCTCTGTGAAACAGTCACCTCTCCAACCACTGATGTTTATCATACAGCCGGCTTTGCTGTGCCAGTGGGGCAGGTGCTTCAGCCGCCATTCTTCACCACAACTGCATACACAACCTGGAAGGGGAAGCGGGATTGGAGCAAATCCTCTCTCTGATCCAAATCCACAGCTCCTGAATTCAAAGGCCACCCTAGGGTTGTAGCTGGGTATCTCTCCCAGATTTAAAGGGCCAGATGCCAGGTCAGAGAGCAGTTATTTCTTAGGGAAAGCACACCATGGCGGGGGGGACGGGGGCGAAGGGGCTTGCAGACCCTTGTGTGCTATGTGTGTGAGCTAGCTCTGCTCTTTAACTGTAATGTGTAAATAATAAAATAACCTGCTTATGGACCTTGGTTGCTTCTTTGGTTTGAGGGTTTGCTATCACGGTCGGCCTGTCCTGGAAACCTAGGGCCCAATTCTAAAGCCTCTTTATGCCAATCTGGCAGTGTAAAGGGGCTTTAAAGTGGGCAGAAATGGCCCTGTGATTAACCTTCCTGTGCAGGAGTCCTTCCTGGCTGCTGTAGAGCTGTCATAAAATCTCTACATTAGCCCCACTCCCAGCCCCTGGCATGGGGGTTGTGACTGGTGGGGTGGAGGTGCTGCTGAGGGCATGGCTGAAGCACACTGCTTCATGGCTATTGTCTGCTTCCCACGGCCCAGAAGGATCCCTGAAAATGCACTAGTTTACCCCAGCTGAGGACCTGGCCTGTAATGGATTTTCAGCTCCAGCGCTGTCACTGCACCACTATATGCTCGTCTACTGTTTTAGTTTTTTTTTAAGAAAATTTGTTTTCAAACTGTGCTGTTCTCACAACACTATGAAATTCGTTGATGTCATCTTTCCATAAGAAACTTCTTCAAACTGAGAGCAATGACTGTGAGCCCACTTCTGTTCGCCAGTATTTATTTATATTATCTGGGCACATAAAGTCCCCTATGCTTGGTGCTGTACATACACACAGTGGGCATTCACCCATGAAAGCTTATGCTCCAATACTTCTGTTAGTCTTAAAGGTGCCACAGGACCCTCTGTTGCTTTTTACAGATTCAGACTAACACGGCTACCTCTCTGATACTTGACAGTTAGAGACAATCCCTGTCTCAAAGATCTTACGAGCTAAGTAGACAAGATGGACACAAGGTGGGAGAACAGAAGGATTATTACCCCTGTTAGACAGAGAGGGGAGAGGGGATCAGGTGACTTGGCTAAAGTCACATAGGGAGCCTGTAGCAGAATCAGGAACTAAATTCAGTTCTGCTGCCTTAGGATGGTTTTTTGGTTAAGACTTTGGACTTTCACCATATCTCCCCTATCTCCTCAGCACCATTCAGCTATTCAGCTGGTGAAAATCAGCTTTGTCGTTCTAAGGAGATGTTGCCTTATGGTCCCTGTAGATTCACGTGTGTGGAAGGGTCTTGCTCACTTTGGAAGAGCTGCAGAAAAAGTGGCTGTGAACTTCCAAAAAGACGGGGATTGTATCCTGAAACAAAAAATGGATTACACTGAAACCTTGAACACAGTCTCAGAGCCAGGTGTGGACCCCAGTTATACCAGTGTGAATCCAGAAACATTCCATAAGAATCCATGGAGTTAATCCTGATTTACACTCAGAGCTCAGATACCATGATGACAGGTGTGGAATAAGAACCTGGGGGGAATAGAGGGAGATTAGAGAGAGAGATGTGAGCAAGTCTGGCCTGCTGGTGCCAACAGAGTGTGCAGATTACTCTCTCTCTGGCAGATTCGTGCAGTATTGATGGAGAACCAGAGACTCAGCTGATGTAAATCGGCTTAGCTGCATTGAAAGCAGTGGAACTACGCTGATTTACACCATCCGAGGATCTCGCCTGGAGTGTCTAGAAGAAGCCACACCCTTCTTAGTGGAAATTCCTCATTTTAGAGGAGGGAGAAGGCAGAGGGGATCCTCAGGGCTTAGTACACAGGAAGAAGGTTGGTTGTTTCCTTTCCACCAGCACCACAAACCCAGCCTGGGACCTGGGAGTCGAGCTGGGATCATTAGTGGGGTGAGGTCTGTATATATATGGCAGGTGGGCAACTCAACTACAGTGCTCGAGGCAGCTTAGTGTCAGTGTGGAGGGTGCAGGGTCTGCACTTCCTGTCGGGGAGTTCCGTAGCCATCTGGGTTGAATGCTGCAGGAATAGCCACCACTGGCTGGGCTGGGAATACATGAAGCTCTTCTTGAACCAGCTGGCTCTGGTGTAATTCACGACCTACAATACCAATGTTCGGGACAGGGTCGGCTCCAGGCACCAGCCCACCAAGCACGTGCTTGGGGCGGCACCTTGGGGCGAGGCGGCGCTCGGGTTTTTATTTATTTATTTTTGGGGGGTTTGTAGGGGCAGCGCTGGAGGGTTTTTTGTTTCCACGGCACGGGGGGGTGGTGCTTCGGGCGCGTGGTGCTGGGGGGTGGGGATTTCGGCAGCGCAGCGCTCGCGGGTGGGGGTATAGCAGCACGGCGCTCGCGGGGCAGGAGGTACGGCGGGGTGGTGCTCTTCTTTTTTGCCTGGGGCGGCAAAAAAGTTAGAGCCGGCCCTGGTTCGGGGCCCGGTCTCTCCCCTGGCCCCGCCTGCCACCCCTGCGTCCGAGTGTTTCCGGCCCCCACTTGCTGCCCCCACCCATCTCCCTGGGGCCCCGGAGCAGTGTCCCTGTCTCTTCCCTGCACCTCCATGCTGCCTCCCTGCATCAACTGCCGCCACAGGGTCCTAGTGCCCCCCACCCATTACTGCCAGGGCAGACTGACCCTGAAGCCTGCCTGTCCCCCTCAGATCCTTTAATTTTCCAGAAGGACCCTCCACCAGTACAGCCCCCCCACCTCACCTGCAGTCACTGCTCCTGCCCCATGCTGGACAAGGGACAGCCCCACCCCCCACCCCCAGTGAGGCTACAGTGGGGGTAGCAGTAGGGGAGGAGACGCACATGTGATGGCATCCCCTGCCCGCGGCACCCACTGCAGGAGAGGCGAGGGGGCTTCCTGTACCTGAGAGGGGCCCTAGAAGCACGTGCAGTGACAGTGGTGCGAGGTGAGTGTGGTGCAGGGGGGAAGTGGGAGGGGCCCTCCCCCAGAGCTTGCTGCTGCCTTCAGGGAGAGGCCTGGGGGGAATCCTCCTCTCTGGCCCTTGTCCTAAGGCAGCATGTCTGCACCCCAAACTCCGTGTCCCCAGCCTTGTCCCACCCCAGAGCCTGCACCCCCAGCCAGAGCCCTCACCCCCTGCACCCCAACCCTCTGCCTCAGCCCTGAGCCCTTCCCACACCCCAAACCCCTCATCACCAGCCCCACCCCAGAGCCCTCACATTTTGACATTATTTAAAAAAATATACAATAACTCCTCGCTTAATGTTTTAGTTATGTTCCTGAAAAATGCTACTTTAAGAGAAACGATGTTAAGTGAATCCAATTTCCCCATAAGAATCAATATAAATGGGGGGGTTAGGTTCCAGGGATTTTTTTTTTTTTTTGCCAGACAAAAGACTATATTTTATATATAGAGGATGTATAAGGATGATTTAGTTGCGGATTGGTCCTGCTTTGAGCAGGGGGTTCGACTAGATGACCTCCTGAGGTCCCTTCCAACCCTGATATTCTATGAGTCTATGATTCTGTGATATATACACAGTATAAGTTTTAAACAAACAATTTAATACAGTACACAGCATTGATGATTGTGACGCTTGGTAGAGGTGGTGGAGTAAGAGGGTGGAAGGGGGTGGGCTATTTCCCAGGGAATGCCTTACTGCTAAATGATGAACTAGCAATTGGCTGAGCCCTCAAGGGTTAACACATTGTTAATGCAGCCTCACACTCTATAAAGCAGCACGAATGGAGGTGGGGAGACAGCATGGCAGAGAGGGACAGAGACACACACCCTGTGTGTGAGAGAGAGACTTTGAGACAGCAGCTGCTGCCAGCAAGCTCCCTCCATTCTGAGCCCTGTCATGTCCCGTCCCCCCCGCTCTGTGGAGATGGTGGGGCAGGAACGCGGGAGGGGAACACCCTGACAACAGCACCCCTCTTCCCTCTCCCTCCCTACACAGCAAGCAGAAGGTTCATGGGAGCAGCTCCAAGGCAGAGGGCAGGAGCAGCACATGGCAGTGCGGGGGAGGGACACCTGAACTGCCCGGCAATTGATAGTCTGCTGGGCGGCAGCCACACAGGGAACTTAGGGGAGCTGATAGGGGGGCTGTCGGCCCACCCTGGTTCCAAGCCCCTACCACTAGCACTCCAATGGGCTGCTCTTTCTGCAAGCAGTGCACAAAGCAGGTGGCTGCCAAACAGTGTTATAAGGGAGCATTGCACAACTTTAAACGAGCATGTTCTCTAATTCAGAGGTTCTCAAACTGTGGTCCATGGACCACCACTGGTCTGCAAGCTCCATTCAGGTGGTCTGCGGATAGTTCCCTCTAAGTTGCACTCTTGGGTGGCCGCACATGAGAGAATGAAGGGCCGCCCACCTAATTAGTGGAGTCGCGCAGGCATGGCTCCACTAATTATGTGCCTGGACCCTGGAGAAGATGCACATGTAAGGGGAGGTGGTGGTGGTGGGGGGAATAGAGGGTAAGTGGGAGAGGGCAGTGGTGTGAGAAGAGGGGGTGGGGGTAATTTGGGACGTGCGGGGCTATGGCGGCCAGAGAAAGAGGCTCCACGGCTGCGGCTGCTGGGGAGAGACCCCCTTCCTTCCCAGCTTCAGCTCTGTGGCTGCTGTGGCAGGGGAGAGAACGCCCCCTCCTTTCCAGCCCGAGCTCAGGGGCCGCTGCAGTGGGGGAGAGAAGGCACATCCATCGCATTAGAAAGGTTAAGACTACTGATATTAAAATATGAGTTGTGTGCTTTTATGTGTAGAACAAAAAAAGTTAATTATTATTCAGGGTTTTTTTAATATAGCACTTTTATCCAAAGCGCTTTACAATAGTTAGCTAACGGTACAAACAACATTTGGAAAGATCATTAAGTGGTCTGCCAAGACCCTCAGCAATTTTCGAGTGGTCCGCGGGGAAAAAAAGTTTGAGAGCCACTACTCTAATTGATCAGCAATGTAACAACAAAACAATGTTAACCAGGATGACTTTAAGTGAGGAGTTACTGTATATTGGCTTACAAGGCAGTTGGGCGGCGGGGGTGGGTGGGGGGGGAGACTTGGACTGTTCTGGGCACCACCAAAAATTATAGAATCCTGCCGCTCCTGAGTGGAGGAACAGAGCAGGGGAGAATCAGGCCATACCTGACTGCTGGTGCGGGTCACCGCGGTGAGGAAGAGCAGGTCCTCCAGGAAGAGGCAGAGGCAAAGCTGCAGGTGGAGGGAGGTGCTGACATTGCGGATGGAGCAACACAGGAGGAAGGTGAGGATGGCGAGGAGGAGGCATAGCAGGGAGAGGGTCAATCCCACATAGGTGACGATGGTCAGTGGGTAACTCTCCTGTAACACAGCAAAGGGAGAACCACCAGTGACCCCAGACCCCTCGGCCCTGAGATCCTGAGGTTCCTTCCTACTTAGACTTTACACCAGAAAAGCCACCAATGGCTCAGGGTCCAGCCCTTTGAGCTGAGTCTGAGAGTGAGACACCTCCACTGCGGTGGGACCCATAAGAAGAGCGAAGCTGGGGAGATGGTCACAGCTGCAGGTGGTGTGAGTGCTCTTTGTGTGCAGAGCGGTGCAGCCAGCTGGAGACCAGGGGCCTTTGCCAGCGATGAATTTCCAGTGGATGCAGAAAGCCTCTTCCTTGGCTGTCTCTGCCTGGAAACACAATAACACCATCATCATCCTCATGAGATCACTGAGACAATGTTGTTTCTGTTATTGTGGGTCTATATCCCATGCAGTTAGAAACCCAAGGCCACGTAGTGCCCCATGGCTCTCCCCACGTGGCACCCAGTGCCTATGGGTCATTTTATGATGACGGTGGAGAGAGAACTCAGATCCCAGAGCTCTAAAAGCAAAGGCCCTGCTACCTGAGAGCCCTTGTTAGCTAGCAGCACTACAGGGCATGTGGCCCATGGCCGAGCCTTTCTCATTCCATCCAGCAGAGGGAAGTGGTACAACTGCCTCCCCCAGCTCATTTCTGTATCAAAGAAAGCACTGTTTCATGCTGATTCCCTGAACCCCATGAGCTATAGGAAGCTGCTTTCTCATTAGTCTGGATTGGGTGAGCCAGGCAGAGCTGTTACCCCAGAGCACTTTCCGCAATGAATCATAATCCAGTGTGACATAGTGCGAACCCTCATAACCTTCCCCACTAAAACAGCCCCAGTGCATCAGAAATAAGGAGGTATCTCCCATTTTCAGACCCAGTGGGAACCCAGAAAGGTAGCACAAGCCAAACGCTCAGCAGGTGCGCCCCCAACAGGGAGCAAAGTGAGGGAATCTCCACAGACCTCTATCATAAACATACAAATAAGGGTAGCATAAAATTTCTCCTGGGCAGCTGTACCATGTGCCATGTTCATTTTGAACCAGAAGTACAGACCTCAGGATTTTGGAAGGACACATTTTTTCTTTTGGATGCTTGAAAACCAGGGAGGTTTTGTTTTTTGTAAAGGACACTTTTTTTTTTAAGCTGAGAGCAGCTGGAGGTAAGGGCAGAGTAGTTAAGTTACAGCAAGGGAATTCACAAGCTGGTTTTTTTTTTTTTTTCCCTAGCTCTCAGGCTAGGTTAGGCTATGAGCAGGAAGGTTAGCAAAGATGACAGAAAGTGAGGTCCAGAAGAAACTGGAATTAGCCAGATTGGAAGCTGAAGAAAAACAGAAGGACCATGGAAGACAAATGGACTTAGAGCACTTGGAGTTGGAAGTGGAGGAAAGAAAAGAGGCAAAACGCTTGGAGACAGAGGCAAAACACTTGGAAATGGAAATGGAGGCGAAGTGCTTGGAGGCAGAGGCGAAACGCTTGGAGATGGAGTTAGAGCCGAAGTGCTTAGAGCTGGAAAGGGCTAAGCTGAGTCTACCAGATAACCGTAACAGTCCTTCTCCAGGTACCACTCCCCATTCCAAGAAATTCCCTACATACAAGGTAGGCGATGATACAGAGGCCTTCTTAGAAAATTTTGAAAGGGCCTGCCTTGGCTACAGTATCTCTACACACCAGTACATGGTGGAGCTGAGGCCGCAGCTCAGTGGACCCTTAGCAGAGGTGGCAGCTGAAATGCCTAAAGAACACATGAACAACTACGAACTTATTTTTAAAAAGGCCAGAATTAGAATGGGGCTAACACCCGAGCATGCCTGTCGATGGTTCAGAACCCTAAAGTGGAAACCAAATGTGGCATTTTCTTGGCATGCCTACCACACTGTAAAAAATTGGGATGCCTGGAAATCAGGAGCAAGTGTTAAATCTCTGGAAGATCTGTCTCTCCTAATGCAAATGGAGCAGTTCAAGGACTGGTCAGGAACGTGGAATTTTGCAATCTATGCTGATTATCCCATTCCCATGTGGCTGGGAGAAGACTTGACCAATCATGTGAAGCTAGCCAAGAGGGTGGGAATGGTCAACCGCAGCCAGGCTAAGCAAACCTTCACACCTAGCTCCGTTCCTGCGCCTTCTACAAGGGCCCCGTCTGTGTTACCAGAGACCCAGACTGAGGTGGTGGAACTGGATGCCCTGCCAACGACTGCAACAGCAATAGTGAATCCAGTCCCAAAGACCCAACCAGAACCAGTCCCAGAACTGGAACAGGCAGAGCAACCAGCACCAGAACCATTGCCAGCACTGAAACCAGTGCTTGTAACCCTGTCTGCAACTCCAACACCAGCGGGCACCAGCGAGCCTGCACAGGCAGCCGAGCTAAACCTGCACAAGAGGCTTCAGATGGCGCCTGAAATCGAACATAGTGCACCAGTGGAGAGCGGTTCACAGTCAATGAAAACAAGCCCATCACCTACATTGCTTCCAGAGGGACTAAGCCCAAGTCCACAATCTAGTGGGAAACTGATGTCTCCAGCATCAAGGGAACAGTTCCAAACCAAGCAGGAAGCAGATAAAAGCCTCCAGGCTAAGTACCAGGTAAAGCTCTTAAACTTAGCCCACGATCATCCTAGTGGCCATGCTGGGATGAACAGGACCAAAGACTGTATGGGAAGGTCATTCCACTGGGAGGGAATGGGCAAGGATGTTTCTACCTATGTCCGGTCTTGTGAGGTGTGCCAAAGACGGGAAAACCCCAAGACCTAGTCAAAGCCCCTCTTCAGCCACTCCCCATCATTGAGCTTCCATTTCAGCGACTAGCTGTGGATATTCTGGGCCCTTTCCCTAAAAAGACACCCAGAGGAAAGCAGTACATACTGACTTTCATGGATTTTTCCACCTGATGGCAACACCAGGGCTAAAAGTGTGTGCCATTAACAGACATTTTTGCCAGGGTAGGTTGGCTCTCCGACATCCTTGCGGATTAGGAACTAATTTCCTGGCAGGGACCATGGAAAGTCTTTGGGAAGCTCATGGAGTGAACCACTTGGTTGCCAGCCCTTACCACCATCAAACAAATGGCCTGGTGGCAGGGCTGGCTCCAGCTTTTTTGCCGCCTGATTCAAGGGAGGGTGAGGTTAACCCCACCTCCTTGCATCTACGTCGGTTCTACTACCTCCCCGGTAGTCAGGGCCGTATGGCCCAATGGCCAGAGTCCCTCTAAATCCTTTTCCCCTCGTAGGATAGCGTGGCCTTGGGGCCAGAGTCCATGTAGTGCACTCCTAAAGCAGCGTGGCCCAACGGCCAGAGTCTCTCCAAACTCTCTTCCCCTCGTAGGATAGTGCAGCCCAGTAGCCGGAGTTCCTCTATCTCCTTGAGGTAAAAGAGGGGTTGGTGAACTATCTTGTCACCCCAAAACAAGGGGGGGGGGTTAGAGACCCCTGGTAGGGGAGCCCCGACCCACCCACCTTCACCGGGCTCCAACGCAGGGCCCTGTCAGTGACGGCGTGATCCACCACAGGTCAGCGGGGAATCCTACCGCAACACGTTGCCTCAGAGTGGTGGGAGATACCACTCCCTTCCCTTCCCTGGGTCACTTCCTATCAGTTCTCTAATCATAGCAGTCCCTGTGGCATCAGGGTCTCCAGGTTCTTCAGCACCCAGCGCTCCCTGGGGTTCCAACAGCTGCCGGCCTCCGGTCCCGGTCCCCGGCTCCTCAGCTGTCCCTGGTAAGGGTCACAACTGCTCCAGGGCCGGAGCCTCTGCTGGGCATCCTCCTTTCTCAGCCGCCAGCCCTGACTCAGCAGCTTTGCAGGCTTTTATACTTGACTCCTGGTTGGAGCAACCAGCCACTGCATCAAACATCCACAATACTAGTGCTGCTGGGGAAGAACTGCTCTGGCGAGGGGACAGCGTTCCAGTTCCAGTGCGTGGTCTGTGTTGTATGTGGACGTGTAGCTCAGCCTATGCTGGGAGCCTCACTAGCCCTTGCATTCTGGGCTTGGCCTCCTGCATCAGCTCAGTGTTTTGTCTCAGACAGCCTCTGCAATGAGCCTGAGTTGAACTTCCCCAGGTTGGACATAGAACACTTCTGAAGAGCTTCCTCGTTCTCGTTAATCTAGTTCTGGGCATGACGCTACGCCCGAGTGTGTGGAAGTTCATCATATAGGGCCACATCCTGAGTTGGTGTAAATGGGTGTGTTGACTCCAATGGAGCTTTGCCCATTTAACCAACTGGGGATCTGACTCCATTGACTCTAATGGAGCGATGCTGGTTTACACCAGCTGGGGATCTGGCACATTGACCGACTGCTTCTTGAAGGTGACAGTTGCAGATTTGAGCTATAACCATAGCTGAGATACGGACAACACCTCACTGATAAGTAGCCACACTGTCATCTGGATGAAGGTCTGGGTTTTTATTAAGATATGTTACTTTCCAGAAAGTGTATTCCTGGGTTTAGGAGAGTATATAAGTGACCTCAGCTTTATATTTGTACTACCTTAGGATGAATAGTTACCAGGTTAATTGAAGACACCAAGACACTGAAATCTCAGTCCATTCTGATAGTAAGCAACTGCTCAGTATGGGCACTACGTATGTTCTGTTGGGGCCAGGACTGAAATGGTGCTGGGCCCTCTGCACTGTGGTAAATTTCACCCATGAGGAATAAGTTACTTGGGGAAGCAAATGATTATGAGGTGCTGAGGCTGGGAGGTGTGGTGGGACAGCAGAAAGTGTGAGCAAGGCATGGTGGGAAGATAGCTCTTTCCTGTCTGCAAAACTTTTGGCTGATATGATGTCATGTAACAAGATGTACATCAGGTTGGCTTCCTGTGTTGTTTTTCTGAGATAAGGGATCTGCAAAGCTCAGAATCCTCAGTGCTTATCCTTTCCTGACAGCCTCTGAGTCCCCATGGGAAGCCAAGGTGACAGGAATCTGTCCAGTGAGTGTAATGAAGTCAGTGGGATGAATTCAGGGGTGGATTAGGAGAGTCCAGGATGGTTTAAGTCGATGTAACTTGCAATTACCTCTGGTCCCTCCAATACGAATGTTCAACCAAATGAGATGCTGTCCTGACAGTGAAACCCCCTTAGATTCCCCGGGCTAGATTCTCTGGTGTGTCTGTGCCAAGAGGAATTGTTCATAGAGTCTCAGATTTTAAGGCCAAAAAGGATCATTAGATCATCAAGTCTCATCTCCTGTGTAACACAGACCATAGAATTTCATCCAGTTACCCTCTATTGACCCCAGTAAGGGATGCTTGACTAAAGCATCTTCCAGAGAGGCAGCCAGTCTGGATTTGAAGACTCTGGAGCTGGTGAATTCCTCTCTTGATCTTCATGTTGATAAGCTAAACAGGTTGAGCTCTTTGAGTCTCTCACTGTCAGGCATTTTTTCAGCTCTTGAATAATTTTTGTAGCTCTTTTCTGCACCCTTTCCAATTGGTCAACATCCTTTTCCAAATGTGGACCCTAGAACTGGAGGCAGTATTCCAGTTTGGGTCTCATCAATGCCATATGCAAAGGTGAAATCACCTCCCTGCTCCTACTCACTCCTGGGATCACTGCTCAGTCCCTCACCTGTTGGTTGGGAGTGAGCTCCTGTGGTACTTACTCCTTGTGATGTGGCCAGCCTTGGAGCAGGAATTGTTTTACTGCCTGTTTGCTCCGTTTCTAGGTGCTGCTTTTTTTTTTATGTTAAACACATAGACAGACCACGGCCACCAGTTTTTATGTACTCCATGTTGGGTAATAACAGGAGAGGACTCCATGCTTGTAAAACTAAACTCCTTTTTTTATCAAGACAACTATTTTAGATGTGTGAGCACCATAGCTAGAATTCAAGCCATGTGCACACAGACTGACTTCCAGGTGCCTCCTCCAAACTCCTCCCCTCAGCAATCTATGTTCCTCCCTCCAAGTTCTATGTGTTTGCTAGAGAGTGTGCGAGGTTCTGAGTGTCCCCTGGGAAACGCGGAGTTCCCTTCACTCAGAAGGAATTGAGGTTGCTCACCAGTGCCTCCTGGAGGTGATTGGCCCCTCTCAGGCTAGAGCTAGCCCTGGGCAAGTATAACAAAAAACAGATGTAAGCAGAGTCAGGATGAGCTCTACCTTGACATCTGGTGGTGAATTATGGCGAATGTGGAAAAGAACTTCAGGGGCTGATATTGTTTGCATAGGCACACCCACTCGCCTGGCATGAGCCCATAGCAACCGAAAGTGGTTACTTTGGCTGGTGTGGGATCTCCAGTTTCTCTGTTATTGGGGCAGGAAGAATAAAGTGTTGTTACCCTGATTATGTGAATCAAGGCCAGTGGAACTGTTGTATGACAGAGGGACTCACCATTAACTAAGTAGCACTTGCTAGACAAGGGGCATGGGTTCCAAAACCCAGTGAATTGAGAGAGGCTGGGGATAGGTATTTGTGCCTGAGGGTATGGAACCCTCTTGCTTGCTCTCTCTGTTGGAGGGTCTGAAACACCAGTTGCACCATTGTCTCTCTCCACTGTTAAATAGCAGAGCTAATTTTAATTTCATTAAGAATCTAGTTACAGGCTGCTGAGCTGAATTCACTTTGGGCCAATGATGCACCAGCACTGGGGCTCCCCTACTACAAGCTGAGGTCGCTGAGTGCTGTGTTAACTAGTGGGGGGCTTTGAAGATTTATTGCTAAGTGGCTGGCAGAGCTGAGCAGTTTGCAGGACTGGTGCAACCCATAGGATGGTGAGTGGAGCGGAGCAGAGCAGTTTGCGGGATGGCTGGAGTGGCTCATGGGACGGCTGGAGGAGCGGAATGGCTGGAGGAGTGGAGCGGCTCGTGGTGAAGGCTGCAGCAGAACCCCATGGAGAGGCAGGGCAGTTGGCCTTGGACCACGTAAGGTGCCCCTTAATACCCCGTGTGCCCCTTTCTCCCCCCCATTTCCACCCAGGCTCGGGGGGCGGGGGGTAAGACTCTGCAGATAAACTTTTGAACTCTGGGGCTGCACTGACCAGGGACAGAGACTTTTGGGTTGTTGGACTTTTGGGTGATTTTTGGGTTGCTGGACTCAAGAGACTTTTGGAGTGTTGGACTTTTGGGACTTTGCGGGTGTGTTTTTTGCTCATGGTTTGTGTTATGAATCCTGTTTGTGGTGTTTTCCCAATTTAATGCTGATGTCGTTTACCTCATGTTATTAAACATTTTCTGCTACATTCAGACTCCGTGCTTGCGAGACGGGAAGTATTGCCTCTTAAAGGCGCCTGGGGGGTGGTATGTAATTGTCCCAGGTCACTGGGTGGGGGCTCGAGCCGGTTTTGCATTGCGTTATTGAAACGGAACCCCTAGATACAGAACCCGGCCCTTGTTGCTGCCAACTCAGATGGGCAGAACGGTTACACAGATGTGACTCTTCTTGCATCACTTCACAACTCTTTTGATTCAGGAGCTTTCGGGAGAGTGAGACCATGATCTCAGCAAAGTCAATGGAAATCAGAAGTGTCCACAGTGAGAGGAGAAAGGGGCCCAATGTGATGCTGTGTCCATTTGGCACCTGATGATAGCAGACACCATCCTTGGTGATGGGGCAAAGCAAGGGCCCCTCAGGTCCCCATCCCTGTTCTCCAGCCCCACAGAGACTCCTGACCTGAGGGGTTGGTTCATGATAGACTGGAGGGATCTCTGCTCTGACCAGGGTCATTCATCAACATGGCTGCCCTTGGTTAACTTTTTTGTTTGTTTGATTTGCTGAAAAATTCTGTGGGAATAACCCCATTTTTGGACCAGTTCTGCTCTGCTCCCGCCCAAGGTCTCACTGACAGTTTTATCCCTTTTCTCATTGCAGATATTGACAAGTGTCAACAAAATGACTCCCTCTGTGAACCGCATGGGAGATGCATCAACACTCCCGGGAATGACACTTATAAATGTCACTTGGGATTTGGGAGGAATCACAAGGATATTTTCTAACTATGCATAGGTAGGATGGATGGGACCATTTAACAATGATCCCACCACTCATGTCCTCAAGGTGAGGAGAGATACCAGAGTCCACTTGGCAGTTTCTAGGCAGCCTGATAGCAAAGTCCTGGGATGGAGAGCTCATTTTGGGGTATGGGCTGATGTCCCCCTCTCGTGTCTGTCCACCAGCAGTATAACAACCTACTGCTGCTGCTAGCTAATGAAACTACTCCTTTAACTTACATGGTCAAGGCCTGCGCTGTGGTGCTGAAAGTCTGGGATCAAAACACTGCTGATGGCAACTCCATGGTCAGTGATTCAAAACAGCTTCTCAATGGGGCGTCTCTCATTTCCCTTCCCAGATTTTAATGAATGCAGCAGATCCCCAGCCATCTGCGGGCTGGGAGCCCGATGCATCAACACCATTACGGGGTCACTGGTGTGAGTGCCCAACTGGTCGCATCCCCTCCACCCGGGTCGGGACCTGGGTACAGAACAAAACCACATGTGAAGGTCAGTTCTCCCCCAGCGGGCAGAGGTGTCTGTATCCAGCAGGGGTAGATGGAAACACATCAAGAGGTCTATGAAGCTGACTTGCAGGCGTGGTAGGAGGATGGGGTAAGAATTAGTAAGAATCTCCCGCCCTCCCAGACAGGGTGCTCTCTAGTGCTGATGCGCAGGCTCAAGGCCAGCAGCTCCCCTGTGTTTGTAGGGGTATGCCTTAAATTCCTTCAGTCACCTTGTGAAACACTCTGAGCAGCTGAAGGGAGGCAGAAACCCAGGGTCACATGAGAGACCAAGGGAACAGGAGCAGGGGAAGGGAGATAGGGGAGTGTCAATGGAGGGAGAGAAAGGCAGGGGGGGAGGGGGAGGAAGGGAGAGGAGTTTTGCAGCAGGCACTTACTAGACTATAGTAGCTATTGGCAGCACAGGACTGGCATGCAGACAGAGGGCAGCCTTCACGGTTGGGAAGATAAGGGGATTTTCCCCCCTAATGTGATCTGCTGCTCTAATGTCTGCGCCTCTCTTTCCATTGCTCCAAGTGCCCATCTTTAACTGCAACCCTGAGTTTGCAGGAGTCATAGAGAGGTGCAGGAACTTCTCTCTGCAGGTACCTTTGAACTGATGATTCATTTGTTGGGTGTTTTGCTCGGTGTTTCTACCAATACTATGGAAATGTCTGGACTAAAAGCTTTGGTGTTTGTATTACGGCAGTGCCTAGAAGCACTAGCTAAGATCAGCTCCCCATTGTGCTAGGCCCTCCCAAAGACTGAGTCACAGACACTTCTTCTCCTCGAGCGTTTGCAAACCAAATAGAGGAAGGAGGATTACCCTTGCTTTGCTTAAGCGGAAACTGAGGTGCAGAGAGATTATGGGATCTACCCAGGGGAACCCAGAATCAACAGCAGAGCCAGGAGCTGAACCCAGATTTCCTGAGTCCCAGTCCTGTGCCTTACCCACAAAGCCATTGTCCTTCAGCATGGGCCAGACCTGACATCAGAAACTTAAGAGTTTAAAAAGGAACCTCACAAAACTGTTGTAATTATTTTTAAAAAAACAGGAAGCACCAGAAACCCAGGAAATTCAGAACTATGCCTAAACTAAAAGAAAACTACTTGTCTGAAAGGTCAGAAATGCACAGTTCAGGCACCAACAACCTTAACTCTGCCCTTCTAGTGATGCTAAATCACCAATCTTGCCTTTTTGTTTGTACCTTTCATAGCTGGGGCACAATCCTGAAAAGCTTTGTGCATATGCTTAGGGTTGGCAGGATCAGGCCTCTGTATGTGTCTATGCCAAATGGCAGTGAGGAGACATCTGCCTCAGTGCTGGGTTGCCCTCTGGTGCTTGCAGAAGTCACCCATTGCGCTGGGTCTCTCTGCAGGGAGAGATGAGCAGCAGCTGCTGTGAGGTTTACTCTTTCATGAATTCAACTGTAGAGATTTTGACATCCATGTGCGGAGACAGGAGTGAGGCGTTATCATTGCAGATGAGAGGGTCTGCCCTGGGTGTGCCCCAGAGCCCATTGGATGCACCCCACAGCCCAGTGCCCCCTTAGCTCATGTCGGGGTCTCACAGCAGGAGGATGTGTAGATAGATACTTGTCAGAAAATATCGATGCCGTCCACTGGGGATGTGTGCGTGCACACTCCAGTGGGGAGTGCACATTTGCGTGAAGCACCCCGAGCTGGGAAAGGCCAATCTGACCCCCAATGTCCCTAAGCGATGTCACTGTCCCCACATGAGATGTGGCGCCAGAGCCCCTAGACTCCTCACTCACAAGGTGTGTCTTTCCCCATCACTAGGAAGCAACTCCCCCTTTCGACTCCCTCCTGAACAGCAGCTCCCTCTGGGCCGGTGCCAGCGAGGGAGAGGTGGCATCAGCTGTGACGCTCCTGCTGACCACGCTGGCCACTGCGCTCCGGTCTCCAGGGATGAAGACTCAGAACGGGAGGACAGGATCTATAGCTGAGGGGGCCGTGTGGCTCTCAGCTGCTGTGGGATAGAAGATTATACAGTGCATTCAGTACAGACACAGAACAGCACCGCCCCCTGCCCCAGGAATTATAATCCAGCCCAGCCAGTGCCCTGAGGAGTATCAGCAAATACCAGAGGTTTTAAATGCAGTATTGCACCCTGCCCCTAGGGGCAGCCATGCTGAGCCAGGCACTTCTCCCCCCATTCTGCCTCCTGCCCAAACTCCACACTCCACCAGCTGGGTGAGTGCAAAGGGGATGCAGAACCCCCAGGGAGACACAGCCAGAATGTGGGGAGGGTATACAGGGAGATGGGCCAAGGGGAGGCAGAGAGGGGGAGCTCCAAACCATCCCCTTCCCCAACAGGGAAGAACCCCAAAGACCTTCACACCCCAGGCAGAGTGGGAGAGGGGCAAGGATCTGGGCCAGAATGGGCGGATTCCCGGGGAAGTGGTTTCACAGTGGGAAGCTCTGTCACTTCCCCCCTCCCAGGTACTGAGACTTGGCTCGTCACAGGGAACTGCAGTGCGGACAGCGAGGCCGTCAGGCTGAGAGCTCAGGAGGAGACAATGGACATTCACTGTGATACAGTCACCATGGCAACTGCACAAGGTACCATCCAGGGGATGGAGATGCCCAGGGACCAAACTGCAGCACAGAGCGATTCCCAGGCACCAAACCCCAGTCCTGGTTCTATCTTTGCTCTGTCCCCAGGATCCCCAGGCCAGGACCCTCGTCTCTGGCTCCAGCACTAGTATGGACCTTGCTGACTGAGCCAGTGGTTCTCAGGCTATCGGCCATGGGACTGTGCAGACACCTTCATTTCTGGTTGTCTCACAGAGGTGGGGGCTCAGAGGGGAGATGGCTCAGCAGAGGGGCTCTGTGGTATGAAGTGGGCCCAGAGAATGGAAAGGGGAGGGAATTCTTAGCCCAGCTAAACCCCAGGCTGGAGAAGAGCATCTCCCTGGGTGGGAACCAAAATAACATTTTCCCTCAACTCCCACATTCGGGCTGATATGACTTAACTGAGTTTGTCTCCATGCAGGGCCGGCTCCAGGCACCAGCCGGGCAAGCTGGTGCTTGGGGCGGCAGACTGTACAAGGCGGCATTCCGCCCAATCCTAGGGCGGCACGGCCACTTTTTTGTTGTTGTTGTTGTTTTGTTCCGCTCCAGTCACCCTGTAGGGGGTGGCGCAGAGGAGGGGAGCGCCCTGCAGCAAGCCCGGCAGGGCAGCCTGCGTCCTTCCCTCCCAGCCGACCAGAGCAACGCAGAGCCCTCCCGGCAGGCGGCGCGGCGGTTGGGGCCGCGTGGCAGCGCCCCGCTGAAGCCCTGACCGCCCCCCTTCTCTCTCTCCCCCGCTCCCTCCCCCACCCCCGCACATCTGCAGCGCAGGGAGTCCCCCTGCACCTTGGCTCCAGCCACGCCGCAGGTTTGTTTGGGTTTTTTTTGCTTTGCCTTTCTGGCCGCCCCGTTTTTTTGTTTTATTTTATTGTATTGCTTGGGGCAGCCCAAAAGCCAGAGCCGGGCCTGTCTCCATGGCAAGTTACTGCACTGCAAGCCAGGTTGTGAATCTCCAGCGCACCAGCTTGCGGCTCAGTAAAATCCCCTGGGAGCATTGCTGCAGTTCAGGGTGCTACAGCAGTGCCCTCAAGAGATGTTATTGCACGGCGAGCTGGTGCACCATAGATTCTCCACCTCGCTTGCAGCACAGTAACTTGCAGTGTAGACAAGTCCTGATACTGCTCCTGAATCCTCCAGCACCAGGGAAAGCTCCTCCCAGGCCAACTCCTCTGCTTGTCTTCACTGAGAAAAGATATGTGCTGCGTGGGGAGAGCCATGGGGCACTGTGTGGCCTTGGGTTTGTTACTGCATGGAATATAGACACACAATAACAGAAACAAGATCTTCGCGAGGATAATGATGGTGCTATTGTGTTTCCAGCAAAGGACAACCAAGGAAGAGGCTCTCTGCATCCACTGGAAACTCTTCGCTGGGAAAGACACCTGGTCTCCAGCCGGGTGCACCGCTCTGCACACAAACAGCACTCACACCACCTTCTCCCTAGCTTCGCTCTCCTTATGGGTCCCACCGCAGTGGAGGTGTCTCACTCTCAGACTCAACTCAAAGGGCTGGACCCTGAGCCATTGGTGGCTTTGCCGGGGTAATGTCTGAGTAGGAACCTCAGGATCTCAGGGCCAAGGGGGCTGGGCTGGACTCACTGGTGATTCTCCCTTTGCTGTGTTACAGGAGAGTTACCCACTGACCATCGTCACCTACGTGGGACTGACCCTCTCCCTGCTGTGCCTCCTCCTCGCCATCCTCACCTTCCTCCTGTGCCGCTCCATCCGCAACATCAGCACCTCCATCCACCTGCAGCTCTGCCTCTGCCTCTACCTGGCCAACCTGCTCTTCCTCACCACGGTGACCTGCACCCGCAGTTGGGTACAGCCTGATTCTCCCCTGCTCTGTTCCTCCACTCTCAGCAGGGCTGGGGTGTGTAGCTTTGAACCCCTTTGTTCTTCCTGGATTCTGAGCTGTGCAGGACACGGGGAGGTTCCTGAGGGGGGATGTTCCATCCCCTGTTAGGCCCCTTTACACTGGGCACAGTGGCCTCAGTCTCCCCATCCCCAGGAGTGTAGCCAGTTCTATCCCTATGTCACAGGAGAGGAATTGAGGCATAGGGAGACTAAGTGACTTGCCCACTATCACCCAGGGAATCTGTGGCAGGGCTGGGAACAGAACCAGGATCCCCTGAGCCCTGCTCCTGTGCTCTAACCACTAATCTCTGCTCCTTTCCTGCATCAGCAATGTGCAGCCGCAGGACCCTCCATAGACCGAGGAACCTGCCATCTCTGGTTCACGGAGCGCTATATCTGGATGTGCTAACAAGAATCCCGGTGTGACCCCCAGCAGGTCTCCCTCTTACACATTTCCCTTCCCTGCCACCCTGTCCCTGCACTGAGATAACGTGCATCTTCTTCCTCCCTGACTGTAGCTGCCAGTTCAGCCTGGAGAGAGGCTTTCATTGGAGTTTCCTGGGTCCACTCTGTGCCATAATCCTGGTGGGTACCTCACAGAACTACAGGGCCCCATTCTCCTCTCACCTCTGTAACCCCACTGATTTCAGAGGAGCCAGGAGGAGAACATGGCCCATAAAACACAGTGAAAGACTGTTAGGTCCCACATGGCTCATCTGCTTTGGCTAGTCCTGGGATTAGTCCCTGTGCTGTATCCCCAGGCCAGAGCCTTTACTTGGGCACAGCTCCCACAGAAACCAGTGGGAGCTCACCTTGAGGACAGCAAGAGTTTGGTCTAGTCCAGTTACTGACCCAAGGAATGAGGAAGGGAAGGGCTGCACCATGCAATGTTTGATGGGGGAAAGGCCCTATATTGGGTGGAGTGAAGATGACAAAGTCCATGCAGTTTCTTCCCCAGGTCCTGGGGATGGGGAGATTAGTTACAGCCTGAAAGTGGCAGGGAAGAGCCTAAAGATAGGCGCTGGAAACTCTGACTCAGATCCTGCTCTCAGTTACACTGGTGTAAACTGACCCCACTGGAGGCGGGAGTCACTTCATTTTTAACTCTGAGCAGAATCTGGCCTCTGTGATCTCATTGATCCATCTCAGCCCTGGCTGTGCCAACAGCTCCATGCATGGGGAGGGACTGAGAGCTGCCAGAGGACATTACAGGAGAGGGGATGAGTGGTCCCTGGTTCTGCAGTGTTTGGATCGGTCCCCTGGGATCATTCTCTGCCTCAGATGGAGTCATCGGCCCCAGATGAAACGTTTTACAGGAAATATTTCCCGCTGCTTCCACAGATAAATGTGACGTTCTTTGCCCTGACCCTGTGGATCTTGAGAAACAGACTCTCCTCCCTCAGCACAGATGTGTCCACTCTCAAAGACCACAACTGAGAAGGCAACAAAGCAATCCTGGAGGGTCAGATGCCTTGGTTTGGAAGGTCCTTGGCCTGCGGAGGGAGTGAGAAATTGCAGGAGGGGAACAGCATATCTAGGATCCATGGGAACGAATTCCCAGTGTGTTTGTATTGACAGTAACCCTGTCCCACACAGGAAAGCAGGGGTCGGTAGCTCCATCCCACTCTGCCCAGATCCTCCTACCCAATTGCTCTCCATAGGGCTATTGTAACGGGATCTCTCAATCTGCCTTTATCCAGGTTACTGACCTTTAAAGCAATCGCCCAGCTCTTCATTCAGGGCTGCACATGGAGCCTTGGTCTCCTCCAAGTCGGCCCAGCAGTCACGGTCATGGTATATTTATTCACCATCGTCAATAGCCTGCAGGGAGCCTTCATCTTCCTGGTGCACTGTCTCCTCAATTGCCAGGTAACACCCATGCTTGTCATCACCCACCCAGCACCTTCACCGGCCTCGCAGTGGCCATGTCTGATCTTCTCAGCGTTAGTTACACAGTGACTGTGTCCCTCACTCTCCAGGTGAGAGAAGAGTACAGGAGATGGATCAAGGGATTCCGAACGTCCAGCACGAAATCTCAGACATCTGATCTATCCATGTCTGCTGTCCCCACCACCAGCACCAAGACGGCTAGAGGTCCTCTGCTCTGGTCCAGTACCAGCCTGTGAAAGAGTCATCTCTAGCTGGGTCTCATTACTGCTATAATGGTGCTTTGTCCCCTGAGTGAGCCAGGATTTGTTATAAGCCAGCTGGGAATGTCATTAAGAGTGTTAGTCAATCCCATCCGGATTGAGGGGTATCCTACATGTCTTACGCACCAGCACCCAATGCTCCTTTCCTAGCAGCTCCACATTCCCTCCCCTTGTCTCCACTGAGAACTCCGGTGGTCACTGATTGTCGACTGTGTGGGTGTTGTTGGCACTTGCAATGTAATGATCTGGACATATTGGATCAGGATTGTTTCCTGGGACTGAAACCTTGTCAGTCCAGATGGACCAGGCCCAGTGAGCAGTCAGCACTTTGAGGAATATCCTTTAGGTCCTTTACCCTTATTGAGTAAGGATCCGGGAGCTTCGGTTTTTGCCACCAATTTGTACATGACGCTCACAGGTGCTTCAGACCCCATCATCATGTTGCTGCTTTTCTTTCCAGAAATGAAGAACATGGAGGAAAAGGGCAGATTCTTGTGTCTGACACACCTCCCTGCTCCAGTCCAGCAGCAGACACTGAAGCCTTTGCATGGAAGACAAAATTCCTGCTTTATTGAAAACAGCTGATAGCTGCTACTTGTTGGTTTATCTGTGTATGAGGTGGGAGCTGGGGAAGAGAGAGGACTCTGTCTCTGCTGAGCATGATAAGCCCTCTTAGAACCCCACCAGAAGCTGGACCAGTCCACATTTCTGACAGGAGGTGCATGTGAGGGAACAGACAATTCCCTGGAGTGTTAGTAGCAGGTACAGATGGAGCACGTTCACCATCATCATCAGCTAATATGTCAGAGGTGTTAGTCATGTAAAAGGAGAGATGTTTTGTTGGAGGCAGGAGGACAGTTTTATCCACAGGTCAGTTAAAGCAGGATGCACAGCTCCTGAGCTTGGAGGAAATCCATGAACCCATTAAGTTTGAATCTGATGAGGACGTCTGGTGAGGAGGCAGAACCTGGATCCACCACGAGGATGAGGCATGGCGCCAGGAGCACGTTTGCAATTGGGGAACCTTTTGCCCTTCACACGGATTGGCTCGGAGTCTTGGTTAGTCTTAACACACCCTCTCCACACCCAGAATCCATGGGGTGTCTGTGTGTATTTCAATATCATGTACTGCATACCCCTTCCACATATGGGGCAGATCTGCCATCCCACTCCACAGTCATAGCCACGTGACCATCCTGCAGCTCAAGCAGAGAGCTGAGACCTACATTAATCAACAGTTCATTGTGCAGCTACATCTCAACCCAGCCCCTATTACCGCCAAGGGCCAATGTGCAGTGAAAGAGGTGCAACTTAAATCTATTAAATCTATTTTTAGAAAAACGTACTGAGTTAGGCCCTGAGCACACCTCCTTTTTGGAAGTTCACAGACACTTTTTCTGCAGCTCTTCCAAAGTGAGCAAGACCGCTGCGCTGCCTGATACCCTGAATCTACAGGGACCATTAGGCAACATCTCCTTAGAACGACAAAGCTGATTATCACCAGCTGAATATCTGAATGGTGCTGAATAGGAGAGATATGGCGAAAGTCCAACGTCTTAATCAAAAAACATCCTAAGGCAGCAGAACTGAATTTAGTTCCTGATTCTGCTACAGGCTCCCTATGTGACTTTAGCCAAGTCACCTGATCCCCTGTTTCCCCTCTGTCTAACAGGGGTAATAATCCTTCTGTTCTCCCATCTTGTGTACCTTGTCTACTTAGCTTGTAAGCTCTTTGGGACAGGGATTGTCTCTGACTATGTGTATGTACAGCACCAAGCATCATGGGACTGTACGTGCCCATATAATATAAATAAATACTGGTGAACAGAAGTGGTCTGACAGTCATTGCTCTCAGTTTGGAGAAGTTTCTTATGGAAAGATGACATCAGCGAATTTCATAGAGTTGTGGGGAAACCACGGTTTGAAAGCAAATTTCCTTAAAAAAAAAAGTGGAAGAACATTTAGTGGTGCAGTGACAGTGTGGTTCAGCCATGCCCTCAGCAGCACCTCCACCCCACCAGTCACAACCCCCATGCCAGGGGCTGGGAGTGGGGCTAACGTAGAGATTTTATGCCAGCTCTCAGCAGCCAGGAAGGACTCCTGCACAGGAGGGCTAATCACAGGGCCATTTCTGCCCATTTTAAAGCCCCTTTATACTGCCAGATTGGCACAAAGAGGCTTTAGAATTGGGCCCAAGGTTTCCAGGACAGGCCGACCATGATAGCAAACCCTCAAACCAAAGAAGCAACAAAGGTCCATAAGCAGGTTATTTTATTATTTACACATTACAGTGAACCTGCAGAGCTAACTCACACACATAACACGCAAGGGCTCTGCAAATCACTCCCCTCCTCCCGCATGGTGTGCTTTCCCTAAGAAATAACTGCTCTCTGAACCTGGCATCTGGCCCTTTAAATCTGGGAGAAACGCCCAGCTACAAGCCTAGGGTGGCCTTTGAATTCAGGAGTTGTGGATTTTGTCCTATCCTGCTTCCCCTTCCAGGTTGTGTATGTAGTTGTGATGAAGAATGGCGGCTGAAGCACCTGCCCCACTGGCACAGCAAAGCCGGCTGTATGATCAACATCGGTGGTTGGAGAGGTAATTGTTTCATAGAGATGAAGTGGAGGGCTCTCCCCAACTCACCTGCCAGCAAAACAAATATACATTAAGTGCCAATCCCATGGGAAAACTCCAGTCAACGTCAATGGGATCAGGACTGGGGCCTCATTCAGGAATAGTGCAGAGTCTGCAAAATTCAGCCTGCCTCCACTGAAGTGACATCACGTGCAGGAAAATAACTAAACAAGAGTAGACAAAGCCCGCTCCCTTCCCCCACCCATGCACAGGTAAGCCATAAAGCAGCAGTCAATATAGGCTGCTCTAAATAAACCAGAAATGTCCACTTCCAGACAAAGGTTGTGGCGTCTCGTGTTGGGACTGGAGCAGGGAGGCTTTTCCATATATAAGGCTCCACTTTTCCCTCCAGAGAAAGCTTCTGGATTCTTTCCCAGTAGAGGTAATGGAGCCAGAGGAAATTCCATTCAGTGCTAACTCTTCGTTGGGTATGGCCCATCTGCACTGACAATATTTCCACCCAGGTTTTGGTTTGCAAGCCTCCCCACTTGGATAATTACCTGAATTTGTGTCAAAGCCAACACCTTCCCTGCCTGTTCCACAGTGAGTGATGCATGGAGCTTGCAAAGAAGCAAAGGGAAGGGAACGTGGAGGTGCACAAGAAAGGAGGAGTTCTGTGCTGGGTTCTAGGAGACCTGGGATTCCCCCTTGATTTGGATGAAATTGAATCTCACTAAGACTCCCAATGGCGTTCTCAGATGGATTAAAACAAGCATGTGTCACTCAGGGGACAAGGCATCTCAGGAGCTACAACAGGCCCAGATGGATGCGAATATTTGGATGCTGGTATTGGAACAGAATAGAGGATCTCTTACCATCTTGGTGCTGGTAGTGACAGCGGACACGGACAGAGTAAAATTTTGAGTTGTGGGGCTGGTTTTTCTTGTGCCTTTAATCCATCTCCTGTACTCCTCTCTCACCTGGAGAATAAGGGACATGGTCACTACATCATGTAACTAACACCCTCAGACCAGGCCACTGCTAGGCCCGTGAAGTCACTGGGTGGCGGATGATGTACCATGGGCATTACCTGGCGATTGAGGAGACAGTGCACCAGGAAGATGAAGGCTCCCTGCAGGCTGTTGACAATGGTGAATAAATACGCCATGACCATTTTTGCTGAGCCAACTTGGAAGAGACCAAGACTCCACGTGCAGCTCAGAATGAATAGCTGGGCGATAGCTTTAAAAGTCAGTAGTCTGGATAAAGGCAGATGGAGAGATCCCGTTATAACGACCCTATGGTGAGTGACTGAGTCAGGGGGCTCTGGGTGGTGTGGGGCAAAACAGCTGACACCCGCTTTACTGTGTCTTAGGGTTATTGTCAAGACAAACACAATGGCAACTTACACCTATGAATCTGAATAACAATATTGTGCCCAACCATCTTCCCCCCACACACACCTTCCCCTCCTATAGGTGGCTCTTCCAAAGCAAATGGTTCAACCTCTCATTACAGTTTTGTTTTTAATCCCTTCACATGTTTTGTTTTTAATCCCTTCACATCAGGCCCTGGCAATGTGACAATCAAGTGGGAACAGGATATTGAGGTCTCAGGAACCCATCTATGTTGTTCCATAAATAGAGAGAGGGGTTGCTACAGAGCAACAAGTAAGCCACACTTTCCTTCCTCCTCAATGGATGGCACTTTACCTCGACAGTATCCACAGCCCCAGGGAAAAGAGATGAGTTTCCTCCCTAAGTAGCACATGGCCCAGCTCTGAATAGCAGCACAGACTTGCATTTCTCCTTCACAGCTCTAGGCATGTGCAGTAAGTAACACCATGGCTCTCTGAAGCCTCAACATTCTGATCTGGTTCCAAAATCCTTTCCCCTCTCATGTCTCCATCCAGCACTCCCAGCTGGCAGCCCTGATCGTGTTCCTCCCAAACAAACAGATTTCATAATGACTTCCGCGGGCTTTGGAACAGACTGCAACTGTCATCTCAATATCCATCCAGGGACCAACATGATGCACATGGCAGAAAAGTATCTCCCATGAGGATCCTCTATTGCCATAGACCTCTCCTCTCTCCTAACCTGACCCTTCAATTGCCACCCTGGCTGTGCTGTGTCCGATACAGCATACCGTTATTCATACAAATTGTCCTTATTTTGGCAGATGGTCCCATGGACAACTTTAGGATTCACGAGTAAGGGACTGCTGATGTGAGTTAGGGTTTATCAGCTCCTTGGGGAGTGAGACTGTTACTCTCTCATCAAGCAGAAGGTCACCAAGATAACCTGGAAAGCCTACAGTGGTATGTGCTCAGCTGTATGGTAGCAGGAATATGTGCTGAATCCCACAGGAATTCCCATACAGGAGGCTCACTGGACCCTTCTAGTAGATTTAGTGCTGTCCTACCTGGTGTCTTTGAGAGTGGACACATCTTCATTAAGGGAGGAGAGTTTGTCTCTCAGGATCCAGAGGGTTACAAGAAAAAATGTTAAATTTATCTGTGGAAACAGCATGAAATATTCCTTGTAAAACATGCCAGCCAAGGCCAGTCTCTCTGGCTGAAGCATGGAACAGTCCCTATGGGATCAGACTGCTGCACACCAGTGACTGCTCGTCAAGGTGGGTCATACACCATTCCCTGCCAGATCTTGATCCCAGGCCATGCAGGGAACTGTTGGCATAGGCAGGGCTGCAATGCATCACATGTGATCCTACAGCCAGAGAGCCACATTCTGCTCTTATCTGAATCTGGAGTGACTCCACTGATTCGAATGGGGTCTGCAGTTATTCCAGATTTAGAGCCGTGTGATTTGGCCAAAGCTTCTAGATCCTGTCTATGCATCCGAAGAAGTGGGTTGTAGCCCACAAAAGCTTATGCTCTAAGAAATTTGTTAGTCTCTAAGGTGCCACAAGTACTCCTGTTCTTTTTGAGGATACAGACTAACACGGCTGCTACTCTGAAACCTGTCTATAGAGTATTCCCTTCAATTCTGAGGCTGAAATTAATTCTTAACCTGCTGCCTGAGATGGGGAGGAATCTGCAAGGACATTTGTTACCTTTATCTCTTGCAACACATGTACCCTTCCTGCAACACATGTACCCTTCCATCCTCAAACTCCCCACGCTGCAGCCACCTTCCCTTCCCCCATCACTTGGGTTATTTACCAGCCAGGCCGGACAAGGCAAGGGACAAAACTATCCTCATTCCGGCAGAGGTTCCACTTGCTTCCAAGGCAGCATTGTATGAGTAATGACATATTATAATTAATCATATGATGGTAGCACCTAGAGGCTCCAACTAAGATTGCACTGGGTTCTGTACTCACACCTAGAAAGGGGCAGCCCCCGTCCTGGAGCATATGTTAGCAAAATAACTAGGCAAGACCACAGGCGCTGACTTCCCCCGGGTCCCGGGGTGCTCAACCCCCAGCCCCACCCCCACCCGACACTTTGTCCCAAGCCCCCACCCCACCTCTTTCCACCTCCACTTGGCCCCAAGCCCCACCCCCACCCCACCCCTTCTCCAAGCCCCCGACTCTTCTCACCCCTGACCCAACTCTTCCCACCCAGTTCCGCCCCCTCTCCCTCAGCGCCTCCTGCACACCACAGAACAGCTGATTGCGGCAGGTGGGATGGAGGGGAAGGAGTTGATCAGTGGGGCCGCTGGCAGGTGGGAGGCACGGGGTGGGTAGTGGGGGAGCTGGCTGCCAGTGAGCATCCACTATTTTTCTTCAGTGCCTATGGGCAAGACAGACAAAGGGTGGGAGGAGAAACAGAGGTACAGCGAGGGGAAGCTACTTCCCAAGTTAACACAGCAGGCCAGTGGCAGAGTCAGGTCTCCTGACTCACAACCCAGGGCCCGACCCATTCACCCTGACTGCCTCCATAGAATGTAGGCTATTGTGTTAGGGGGAAATCCTGCACTGGCCAAAGAGGGGTGGATGAAATGGGATCTTATAGGATTCTTTCATCTTAAATTCTCTGGGAGATATTCTTCTCTTGGCTCCACTGGAGTCCACAGGGTTGCAGAGGTGAGAGGAGAATGGGGCCCTGTGGTTCTGGGAGGTACCCACCAGGATTATGGCACAGACTGGTCCCAGGAAGCTCCAATGAAATCCTCTCTCCAGGCTGAGCCAGCAGCTACAGGGAGGGAGGAAGAAGGTGACTTTAATGGTATTACTGCCCTTTTTCAGCCCCGGGGGCAGAGAGTGAGTGTCACAGGGCAGCTGGCTCTCAAAAGCGAGATGGATCTCAGCCTGCCTGTGACATGGCCAACTCTCTTGCAGGCAGCAGGCAAACAGCCCTTCCCATCTACTTCAGCATCTGCTGCTTTCAGCCACCACTTCCTCTTCTACCTCCTCAAATGACCCTTTCTGGTGGATGGGTGCAGAATTGCTGGAGGGCCAGACATGCAGCGGATGGACATTGGCCTCGCTGCACTGAAGGAAGTGGAGCTACCCTGATTTACACCAGCTGAGGATCTAGCCTGGGGTGTCTAGAACACGCCACACCCTGTTTTGATGGAGTCACTCACTTTAGAGAGGGGATCCACAGGGATTTGCACACAGTAAGAAGATGCATTTGTTTCCTACCCACCAGCCCCACAAACCCAGCCTGGGACCTGGGAGTCAAGTTGGGATCTTTCTGGCATGTTCTTCCGCATCATCAGTGGGGTGAGGGGTATAGATGTCTGACAGGTGGGCAACTCAACTGCAGCGCTTGGGGCAGTTTAGTGTCCCTGGGGATGGGAAGGGTTCCAGGGGGACATTCAGCTCCCAGGCAGGGTGAGCGGGAAATCTAGGTTCAAGTCAGACCTGGGGTGAGCTGGACAACCGCATGGAAGCCATATCCCAGCTCCCCTTTGGGATGGGCGCTGCACGTACTGTTTGGAAGTTCCGTAGCCTTCAGGATTCACCGCTGCTGAAATAGCCACCACCAAGGCTGGGAATCCATAGCTGAATGGGTATATGAATCTCTTCTTGAACCGGCTCGCACTGGTGTAATTCACGACCTTCAGGTTCCTGACGGTGAGGAAGAGGTGCAGCCCCTCCAGGAACATCCAGGTGAAGCAGGCCAGGAAGAGGTAGTGTAGGAAGCCAGCAATTACAGCACACACCACCTGAGGACAGGATGAGAGAGAGCTCTGGGACACTGCTTCTGGGAAGGGAAATATTGAATTTGGAGGTGGGAGGACTTTGGGGGGGGATCACATAGGGCACATCTCTCCAGTTATGGAGCTCTCCCAGAGACAATACGTTCTTCAGTCTATGGGGGGCTTGTCTAAGGGCAAGCTGGCTGGCCCTTTCAATCATTCAGAGTCCAGCCTGGTCCTGATCTCCACTCAGAAAAGATGGTTTCTGGGGGTTGTAGTTCCCAAATAAATCATGGAAATTGTTGAATACTGTGAATCCTAGGAAAGGGAGCAGGGATATAAACAAGTTCCCAGTCCTCATAATAGGGAGAGACCTGGAGGGTGTAGGTTCTCTTCTCTATATCTGCTTCAGGGTATAGGTTTCTTGCATGTGCCCATCAGTCTGGGGGCAGAGAGGACAGGCAGGGCACTGTGATTCTGGAAATCGGGGTTCCTTTGTCTGAATGATGAAGGAAGGAGCCCACAAGGAAAAGGGAAGGACTGGTTTCACCCATAGAGATTTCTTTTGGAGGGGAGTAAATAATTATTTCTGTGGGACTAAAGAGCATGGAATAAATGTTACCATCCAGCTGAGGGTATAAAAAGGTGCTGGGGTGAGGGCAGCTTTAGAAATGCTGACAGAAGATCTGTACACAGCTCAATTTTAAACCAAGAATAAAAGTGGATAACAGACCCGACTGCTGGTGCGGGTCACTGCGGTGAGGAAGAGCAGGTCGGCCAGGAAGAGGCAGAGGCAGAGCTGCAGGTGAAGGGAGGTGCTGACGTTGCGGATAGAGCGGCACAGGAGGAAGGTGAGAATGGCGAGGAGGAGACACAGCAGAGAGAGGGTCAGTCCCATGTAGGTGATGATGCTCAGTGGGTCACTCTCCTGTAACACAGCAAAGGGAGAATCACTAGTGAATCCTGTGATGCCATATGGGAAATAAAGGGAAGTAAGGAGAACCTGTGGAATTACAGACCAGTCAGTTTAGCTTCCGTATCCAGAAAGATAATGGAGCAAATAATTAACCAATCAATTTGCAAACATCTACAAGATAATAAGGTGATAAATAACAGTCAGCATGGATTTGTCAAGAACCAATCGTGTCAAACCAACCTGATAGCTTTCTTTGACAGGGTAACAAGCCTTATGGATGGGCGGGGGGAAGCGGTAGATGTGGTATATCTTGACTATAGTAAGGCTTTTAATACTGTCTCTCATGACCAGTCAGCCTCACTTCAGTCCCCGGAAAAATCATGGAGCAGTCCTCAAGGAATCCATTTTGAAACACTTGGAGGAGAGGAAGGTGATCAGGAACAGTCAACATGGATTCACCAAGGGCAAGTCATGCCTGACCAACCTGATTGCCTTCTATGATGAGATAACTGGTTCTGTGGATATGGGGAAAGTGGTGAATGTGATATATCTTGACTTTAGCAAAGCTTTTGATACAGTCTCCCACAGTATTCTTGCCAGCAAGTTAAAGAAGTATGGATTGGATGAATAGCCTATAAGATGGATAGAAAGCTGGCTAGATTCTTGGGCTCAACGGGTAGTGATCAAAGGCTCGATGTCTAGTTGGCAGCCAGTATCAAACAGAGTTTTTTCAACATCTTTTTGTTTAACATCTTTAGTAATGATCTGGATGATGGAATGAATTGCACCCTCAGCAACTTTGCAGATGACTCTAAACTGAGGGAAGAGGCAAATACCCTGGAGGGTAGGGATAGGGTCCAGAGTGACCTAGACAAATTGGAGGATTGGGCCAAAAGAAATCTGATGAGGTTCAACAAGGACAAGTGCAGAGTCCTGCACTAAGAAAGGAAGAATCCCATGCACTGCTACAGGCTGGGGACTGACGGGCTAAGCAGCAGTTCTGCAGAAAAGAACCTGGGGATTACAGTGGAGGAGAAGCTGGATATGAGTCAGCAGTTTGCCCTTGTTGCCAAGAAGGCTAACAACATATTGGGCTGCATTAGTAGGAGCATTGCCAGCAGATCAAGGGAAGTGATTATTCCCCTCTATTCGGCACTGGTGAGACCACATCTGGAGTATTGTGTCTAATTTTGGTCCCCCCACTACAGAAGAGATGTGGACAAATTGGAGAGAGTCCAGCAGAGGCAACGAAAATGATTAGCAGGCTGGGGCACATGACTTACGAGGAGAGGCTGAGGGAACTGGGATTATTTAGTCCGCAGAAGAGAAGAATGAGGGGGGATTTGATAACAACCTTCAACTACCTGAAAGGGGGTTCCAAAGAGGATGGAGGTAGGCTGTTCTCAGTGGTGGCAGATGACAGAACAAGAAGCAATGGTCTCAAGTTGCAGTGGGGGAGGTCTAAGTTGGATATTAGGAAACACTATTTCACTAGAAGAGTGGTGAAGCACTGGAATGGGTTACCTAGGAAGGTGGTGGAATCTCCATCCATAGAGATTTTTAAGGCCTGGCTTGACAAAGCCCTGGCTGGGACAATTTAGTTGGTGTTGGTCTCGCTTTGAGCAGGGGATTGGACTAGATGTCTCCTGAGGTCTCTTCCAACCCTAATATTCTATGATTCTATGATTCTATGACTGTCTCATAAATAATACGGTGGGTGCATAACTGGTTGGAAAATCATTCCCAGAGAGTAGTTATCAGTGGTTCAAAGTCATGCTGGAAGGGCATAACGAGTGGGGTCCCACAGGGGTTGGTTCTGGGTCCATTTCTGTTTAATATCTTCATGAATGATTTAGATAATGGCATAGAGAGTACACTTATAAAGTTTTCAGATGATACCAAGCTGGAAGGGGTGGAAAGTGCTTTGGAGGATAGGATAGGATTAAAATTCAAAATGATCTGGACAAACTGGAGAAATTGTTTGAAGTAAATAGGATGAAATTCAATAAAGACAAATGCAAAGTACTCCACTTAGGAAGAAACAATCAGTTGCACACATACACAATGGGAAATGACTACCTAGGAAGGAGTACTGTGGAAAGGGAGCTGGGGGTCATAGTGGATCCAGGGCCATCCTTAGGATTTATGGGGCCCTACGCAGTATTATTAAACTGGTGTCCCATGCCTAATGGTAGCCCGGGCTCACAGCCCGTGAGGGGCGGGGGGTAGGAGGGAGGGTGGAGGGACGAGGTAGCAAAGGGTACCGAGACGCCCGGCCCACCTCATGGTGGCAGAGTCACAATTCCTCGCAGAGACCCCCATGCCCTCTCCCTCATGCAGAATGTGTGGTGCTGGCCCGTGCCTAACGAGATTGCAGCGTGCACTGGGTGTGCGGGAGCTGACCCGCTCTTACCTGCTGTCATGGGCGGTGCGTGAAGCTGCCACTTGGGGAGCCTAGCTCCCCAGCTCACCTCATCTGCCTGTGGCCCTGCCCATACTCCACCCCTGCTCTGCCCAGGCTCCGCCCCTACTCTCCCCAGGCCCCGCCCCTCCCTACTGTCTCCTTCCTCTCTTCCCTCCCCCTCCCTGCTCACCCCCTTCCAGCCAAATCCCTGAACCCTAATGAAGCAAATTACATTAGAAAGTAATTGCAGAAGAGTGGGGGTTTTTTCAAAAGAAAATGGAGCATGTTTTCCACTGAATGCCAGAAGGTGAAGACTGGACATGCAGATGGTACCTAATTAAAAGCACTAAATTTAGGAATAAAAAATGTCAGTCACAGGTATTTTGATATGCCCTAAAGTTTGTCAGAGATTTATTTCCAAAAACTTTGGAGTAAGGGCAAGTCAGCTGTCCTGCTGAATACAACATTAAATATTATGGAATACGTGATGCAGCTCTTCTCTGTTTTACATTTTCTTAACCAGTATTTCTAAGCTGATTTTATATTTTAAATATACTCTTAAGCCTTCATAAAGCAACCATTCCAGATTACTACATATTTAACTCACTGAAACAAAGACATTCGTTTAAATTAATCAGTCACAGAGGTTTAGTGTGTTCATAACAATGTTCATTGCTTTTAGAAAAAGGGAACACTAATTTACTTTGTGTGATCTCCATAACAACAGACATGTTTATGAAATTTCACCAATTTTAAAAAATAAGTTTTCAAAGATTTTAGGCATAACAAAGGATTTTATATCTTACTAAGGTACTGATTTTGCTGGAGGGTTCTCTTAAAACTAGTTCATCAAATAGTCAGAAGTAAAGAAAGGGAAACTCGTCTGTCTGGAAGGAAAGGGATGTTGTCCCTTTAAGGGCTAGCCTCTCTTCAATGGGGGGGGTGGGAGGAGGGAGGGTGAAGGGAGAAAGGGATGGACAGAAAGGACCGGAAGACTTGGGAAGCAAGTTTTTTGTACTATAGTAATTAAAATTAAAATGTGTATTTTAGATAAGAGTGGTCTTTTGAAGGATTTATTTAAAAAACTATACGTCTGAAGATCCAAGCATTTAAGGCTAAAGATGAATACTCAGATTGTGGATCTAAAAATCTATGCAAGGATTTTTTAGAGATGTGATTTTATAATCTTCAGCAACTTTCTAATGAAATATTTTTAAAGCAAATTTTAAACGAAGGTTCTGTAGACTAACATGTTCTGAGTAAATATTACAGTAATGCACAACGGTTTTTGTCAGTAAACTCAGAAACTGAGAGTATATACCTGGGGGTTGGCAAATGCCTGTTAAATGGTTTCTTTACCACTTGAATGGCTCTTTGAATGGCTGGAGGCTTTTTTTACTTTTAAGTTCCGCTCCGGAGTAAGAGTCACCAAGATGCAGCAGCCAGCTGTGGGAGCCTGCAGGAAAGGTCAGCACAGGCATAGGAAGAAGTGGAAGGGTGGACACTAAGACCCTGGGGTGCCCCAAATTTTTGGTGCCCTACACAGCCACGTTTGCTGCTGCGTATGCCTAAGGACAGCCCTGAGTGGATCACAAGCTAAATATGAGTCAACAGTATAACGCAGTTGCAAAAAAGCAAACATCATTCTGGTACGTATTAGCATGAGTATTGTAAGCAAGACATGAGAAGTAATTTTTCTGCTCTACTCCACACTGATTAGGCCTAAACTGGAAAATTGTGTCCAGTTATGGGCACCACATTTCAGGAAAGATGTGGACAAATTGGAGAAAGTCCAGAGAAGAGCAACAAAATGATTAAAGACCTAGAAAACATGAGCTATGAGGGAAGATTGAAAAAATTGGTTTGTTTAGTCTGGAGAAGAGAAGACTGAGTGGGGACATGATAACAGTTCTCAAATACATAAAATGTTCTTACAAGAAGGAGGAAGAAAAATTGTTCTTCTTAACCTCTGAGGATAGGACAAGAAGCAATGGGCTAAAATTGCAGCAAGGGCGGTTTAGGTTGGACATTAGGAAAAACTTCCTAACTGTCAGGGTGGTTAAACACTGGAATAAATTGCCTAGGGAGGTTGTGGAATCACCATCATTGGGGATTTTTAAGAGCAGGTTGGACAAACACCTGTCAGGGATGGTCTAGATAATACTTAGTCCTGCCTTGAGTGCAGAGGACTGGACTTGATGACTTCGAGGTCCCTTCCAGTTCTATGATTCTATGGAATATGGGTGACCATTTATAATATTATGGATACCAATATTACAAAACTGCAGTGAATCTTCAAGATATGCCAGGTTCTTAAAAAGAAGGCTTTTAATTAAAGAAAGAAAGGTGAAAGGAAAATCTCTGGGAGAGCGCATACAAGCATCTCTCACAGACAACAGATTCAAAACACAGAGGATGTTCCCCTGGGCAAAACCTTAGTTACACAAAAGAAATCCCAATTTGATTATCCCTCTAATGCACAAGACAAGTCACAAAAGAAAATAAACATAAACCTATTTATTTCTTCTCTAATACTCACACAATAAGAGGCTGATTTTGGGATCTTTTTTCTCTCCGGCACAAAACTTGATGAACACTGAAACAAAGGAAAACTTCCCTCCTTCCTCTTGAAAAATCTTGTCCCCCCATTGGTTCCTCAGGTCAGGTGTCAGCTAGGCTAGGTGAGCTTCTTAACCCTTTACAGGTAAAAGAGGCCTTAACCCTTAACTGTCTATTTATGACATAAGGTATCGGTTGAAAAATTATGATTTGCTAAGTATGATAATCTTGTTCTTATGTATGTATCATCTTTGCATTGTGACTTATAAATATGTGTGATATATCTGTGCTGTGTTCCTGGGTGACACCCCCATACAGATTATCATCAGCACTATCCAGTCTGTTTGTGGCCCATCAAGGGTAATCAGCTATACCAGCGTTTATCAAACTGGGGTCCATGAGGGCATCCCAGAGGGTCTGAAGGCCCCACCGACCAAGTCCCCCACCTCCCTCCCAGTGTCTTCTGCACGCTGGGGAACAGCTGCTCAGCAATATGCAGGAGGCGCTGGGAGGGGGAGAAGCAGGGATGGGGTGCACTCGGCGGACGGGGTGGAAAGGCGCAGGGAAGAGGAGAAGCAGGGGTGGAGCGGGGGCGGGAAGAGGTGGGGTGCAGCCTTGGGGGAATGAATGGAATGGGGGTGGGGTCTGGGCTGAGTGGGTGCTTGGGGCTCTGTGAAAAATTTAAAATCAAAACGGGGATCCTTGGGTTGCTAAAGTTTGAGAACCGCTGAGCTCTATAGTGAACCCATTCAGAGAAGCCAGGGGCTATGCCCATGAGTCAGCAGGACATGTAGGGACATGCCTATAGACAGGGGACTCTAAGTACCTTTCCATGCCCATATGCTGTGAGCTTGTGTATGGGACAGAGGAAGTACAATCCACATGGAAAAGGATAGAAAAAGGCAGCTGCATCACCTCCATTTTGTCTTCAGTCCTGCTTCTCACCTCTGGAGTAACTTCTCTACAAATGGAAGCTTTGAACAAAGGTCTGATAGACCCCTCTAAGATTTGGGTGTGTTCCAGAGGGACTTTATAAGCCAGCAATGCTGCTAAGAACCTGATATATGGACCTTGAAGTCATATGTATCGGATTGCTTTGATCATTTAACAACTCTCTTCTCTTTCTTTTCTTTTCATTTATAATAAAACCTTTAGTTTTAGATACTAAAGGATTGGCTGGTAGCGTGGTATTTTGGGTAAGATCCAAACTAATATTGCCCTGGCAATGTGGCTGCCCCTTTGGGGATCAGAGGAACATTTTGTTAAGTGAATAGGGTTTTAAGTAACTTCTCACTTTACTAGACCTATCTGCTGATTGGGAGCCAGAGACTGGAATGCAATAAAGGGTGGGGGGGATGATTTCTTTTTTTCAGCTTCTTGATAGCCAGTGTGGGGGATCCAGAGCACAGATTGTGACTGGTTGGTGATTCTAACTACAGTGTTCACCACCATTTCTGGGGGAATCTTTTTGCAGCCTGCCCTGGCCTTGGCATTGTCAGTGTGGGCTACTCTAGGCACCTCAGATCACAACCCCAGCCCAGCCCCTTTGACCCTGACCCATCCTGTATGGCCACAGATTATACACTGAGGTTCCTAGGCAGTGTTCATTCAGGCAAAATTCCCTCTGATTTTGCCCAAGTCAGGAGCTCAGAGTCCAGCCCTTTGAGCTGAGTTTGACAGTGAGATACCTCCACTCCGGTGTGACCCATAAGGAGTGCGAAGCTGGAGAGATGGTTACAGCTACAAATGGTGTGAGTGCTGTTCGTGTGCACAGCGGTGCAGCCATCTGGAGACCAGGTGCCTTTCCCAGTGATGAATTTCCAGTGAATGCAGTGAGCCTCTTCCTCCTCTTTCTTTGCCTGGAAACAAAAACACCCCATCATCATCATCCTCACTGGATCATGGGGAGAACACTGTTTCTTTTGTCACACATCTCTAATAGACAGTAATAAACCTGAAGTCACCAACGGCTTCATGGCTCTCATTGTGCAGCACGTAACAGCCATTTGGGACTTCCCATTGGCAGTGGAAATACAAGTGAGATTCTCCAGCTTCAATAGCACAAGGCCCTGACCACAGAGCTAAAGTGGTAATTCCCTTAACTCTGAGCACTGTAGGGTCTATGACACACTATTGTGCAGTTCTGATTTGAGTCATTAAAAGGCATTCACACACCCGCCCACAAATACCCACATGCACTCTAGCAAGTTCATTACTTCATCAAAGAAGGCACCATCTCAAGCTGTTTCCCTGAACTCTGCTATCTATAGGGCTGTGGGGTGCGCCCCCCTAGGGGGACATAGAGGAACCTTCAGAGGGACAATTCCCAGGTCAGCCCCCATTGGGGGCAGAGAGGGAGCACCACCCAGCCCTTCCCCACCCTGAGTTCTGCTCTGGTCCCACCCGTAGCCACATCCCCTACTTCCAGCTCCATGCGTGGCACCGTCCCCAACCTCAGCATGGCTCCACTCCCAGCCCCAGCCCCTTATGGCTCAATTCCCGGCCCAGGGCTGAGGCTGGGGGCAGGGGAAGGGCTGGGAGTGGAGCCGCACCTGGCCATGGGCTTGGCTGCTGGCTCCCACCGCAACCTGGCTGCTGCTCCACTCCCACCCCCAGCCTCAGCCCACAGCCATGGCTCTGTCCCTGCTCATGGCCCCAGAACCAACCCAGCTGCGGCCCCAGCCTCAGCCCCCTTACCCCATCCATATCCTTTCCCCCTACCCCCAAGCTGCAGCCCCGCTCCCATCCCTGGCTCAGATGGAGGGGCGTGAACAGTGTTAAGGGGGGGAGGCAATCCTCAAAAGTTTGGGGACCACTTCTATAGGGAGTTGTTTTCCAATTACTCCTGCTCTAAGGCATGAGTCAGGGACAGTTGTTACTCCTGAGCGTTTTACATGATGAATCATAACACAATCAGGCCTGGTGTGAACCCTATGTAATGTCCAAAAAAGCCCCCGTGTCAGGACTGAAGAAGCTCCCTCTCTTTCTCAGATAACTGTTTCTCAGTCCAGAAAGGCAACACAACTCAAATGCTCTGCAGGAGATGTACCTTTTAAGTGACCAGCTGGAGCCCCGGGCACAGAGCAAAGTAAAAGGATCGACACTCACCTGTCTATGGCTCAGGGTGACGTTCACAGGTTTGGAGAGGTTCATGGGCCTCCCATCTCCGACAGCCCCACTCACCACCCTGGAATTCAGGTGAAAATTCCTCAATTTCTCATCAGCCATTAGATCTCCCTCGTTGAGAAATCTCTTGTTAATGATGGAGTCCAGTGTGGAATAAGAAATAAAAGCAACAGCCCAAGAATCTGAAAACATGAAATGATGCCTCATCATAGAGACAGGGACACTGAGACAAAGAAAGAGCAAGCCAGGTGCCAAAGGTCACAACGAGTCTGGGTTAGAGCTGGGAAAAAAGAACCCAAGAGTTCTGTCTAGCATTTTGAGCTTTAACCACTAGAGTATGTTGCCTCCTCCCTCTTCTTCCACAGAAGTGCTTCTGTGTTGGAAACATCTGGCGTGCACTATGGGAGTGTGATTCCTAAAGTTCAGTAACGTACATTAAAGCACACTAGGAAACCTTTAGTGCACACTAGTAGGGTCTATAAAGACCAATTAATGCACAGTACGTTAGTGCTCTTTAGAAATCATACCCCCATACTGCACATTATCCAGCTAGGTAGACAGCCCTAGGTAAAAGGCACTAAGTTGAAGCCATAGTTTTCTTGGTTAGGAGAGGCAGAGGGGTTGGTTAGTGAGGAGCTTTCCCTGGTGCTGAAGAATTAAGAACCAGTTCCAGTTTGGTCATACTTGCCTAAAATCGGAGTAAAACTGGTAAATATCATCCTGGTTCCATTCCAGGATGTCACACACGTCAACCTGGGGCCTAGCTGGGCTCATCATCAGGACATCATGTGTTGAGTCTATGGATCTTTGATCTTTCCATTCTCTGGACCAATTCATATCCCATCAAAGCTTCTCTCTCCTCCCTACCCCTCCCATTGCTCGGTTTTTATGCTGCAGGACAACCAGGAATGAAGGGCTCTGCAGAGCTCAATGGCCTGAGAAACACTGGCTCAGCCAACAAGGTCCACACCAGTGTCAGGATAACAGAGGCAAGCAAGCCAGCCTGGGGTGACAGGAAGGGGAGAACTAGTGCTGGGGTTTGATGTCTAGTTAAAGGGCTGAGTGCCTGGGAAGCACTAGGATGGTACCTTCTGTGGCTGCTCTGGTGACCGTATCACAGTGAATGTCCATTGTCTCCTCCTGAGCTCTCAGCCTGAAGACCTCATCACAGGGACCTGCAGTCGGGACAACGAGGAGCGTCTCGATAGCTGGGGAGGGAAATGGCAAAGCCTCTTGCTGTAAGGGCAAGGCAGGTTTGGAGCTCCACTCTCTCAGAATCCCCACCCCCTTTCTCCTCACCTCCATTTCTCTGTGTTTCCCTGAGCCCCTCTGGCTGACCTTCTATGATCCATCATCCCTGCGTCCCCATGAAGATGCCACTGTGCCAAGACGCAGAAGGCAACTTCTCCCTGCTGCCTCACCTCTGCGCTTTAGCAGGGGAAGCAGCAAGAAGGTGTTTTGCTGGGGCAGGGAGTGAAAGGAGGACACAATGGCAGCTGTCTGTGGTGACAGGAGATTGGCATTGCTTTTAAAACCCTCTCAGGCAGCTGCCAAATTGCTGCAAAGCCCCTGGGCTGGGTTTATGGGTGGTGGGTAGCATAGGCTGGGGAAGGCTGTGCCTCCCCAAACAGCCTGGCATGGCCCCGCCCATGCTCCGCCCCCTGGTCCCATCCTGCCTGCTTCCAATTCCCTTCCCGCTCTTCCACAGCTTAGAGGCTGAGGCAGGCAGGCTGGGGCCAGCGCTCACAAGGCCCAGGGCTGGGGGCGCTGGAGTTGCGGATGCTCCGGCTGCCCGGTGCTCCAGGGCTGGGGTAGCGCGGGGCGGAGGGGACGGGTTGCTCTGGGCTCCAGCGGAGAAGGGGGGTGGAAGTGGAGAGTCGGGGCCTTGGGCAGAGAGGGAGGGGCTGGGGGCTAGCCTCTCTCAATGGCTCTTTCACCTGCCGCCCATAGCTTGGTTATAAACCCTGAGAGAAGATGCAGTGGTGTTCTTTACTGAATAGAGTATAACCCCCATCTCACAGCCTCCACGAGGCGATGTGGGAGCCTCCCATCCGCCTCACCCATAGACTCTGTTGTCACGTTCTGGGTCTTCGTCTCCGGAGACTTCAAAGCAGCCGTCAGTGCAGCCAATTCCACACTCTGCAGGAGGAACATCACGGCAGAGGCCACCTCCCTCTCGCTCCCATTCCCACCAGCACTGAGGGTGGAGCTATTCAAGAAGGAACCAAAGGGGCCAGCAACTTCCTGGGATTGGGAAAGGAAACACCCGGAGAAGGAGGGAGGATTTCAGTGGTTCATGAGTCACATTCTTCAGACTACCAGGGGAACAATGACCCTCTTAGGGACATACGGGTTCATAGTGACCTTCCCCACTCAGTGGAACTGCAACATTCTCAAAGAGGGAGCCCTTTACAGAGCGAGTGAGGCTACTGAGGCTTGCTCAGGACTCCACAGTAAGCTGAAGCCAGGGTAGGGCTAACGCCCTGTGTCATTCCCTCCTCATCCCTGGTCCCTTCAGTGTACGTGCCAGAGAACATTGCAACAAATCAGCAGGCATTTAGGTTCTCTCTGTGTTGCCCCTGCAAGCAATCTGGATCTTCCTAGGACCAGTGGGGACAGAACCCAGATCCCCTGCCACTTAAACTAGAGAGCATGCACATGCGCACACACACCCCTTTTCTGAAGAGCAGCTACAATTCCCCCGCAAAGTCAGACTGCTATTCCAGTGCTCAGGGCATTTGGCCATAGAGCGCCCACACACGTAGGGATAGAAGCTCTGACCTTCAGCGATACTGCTCTGTCCTGGGCACACATGGTCTCCAAATTCACTAAGGTTGAATTCATGAAGGAGCAAAATTCACTGTTGCTGCCCTGCAGAACAATCAGAGGAAATGGGTTATTTCTGCAAGCATGGAAACACCATCCAAAATTAGGGTTAATGCTTCCGCAGAGCGATGTTGCTTTGACCTATGGCTGGCTGGCTGTCCCAGTGGAATGCTACCAGTTATAACATGTTAAGGCTAAGTGTGGTGAAGCCCACAGAGACGCTGAAATTTCACATAGCATTGAAGCTTTCATTCATATTAATGAATGTCTCCTTCCCTTCCTCACAGGGATTTGTAAAGATTATTATCCTCCTTCTACATGTGGGGAACCGATGCACAGAGAGACTGAGAAAATTGCCCAAAGTCACACAGTGAGTCTAGGGCAGAGATGGGAACCAAACTCTAACTTCATGTATCTCTGGCTGGTGCCTTAACTGCAGAACTCTGATATACTGTGGGGGTGTCACACACCATGATAGGGTTGAGTTTTCAAAAGCACTTGGTGTTGGACTGATTCTGCTCCCACTGAAGTCAGTGGTAAACCCTGGATAGACAGAGAATCCTCAGGCTCAAAGTTTTCTATGTACTCTTTGTGAAAACCCTCAAAAACCCAAATAAACCCCTTCCACGTACCTGCAGAAAGACATCTTTGCACATCTCCAACTGCTCTTGTATCTGAGGAGTCTCAGTCTGGCATTTAAAGGTAACATCTAGCAACAGAAAGAGAGGCAGGACAATTACATCAAGTCAACATCTGCAGGGCTAAGGTTTTCAAAAGTGTCTCGTGATTTGAGACATCTTAAAAGAGCCCTGACTTTCAAAAGTGCTGAGCACTCACCCTCTGAAAATCAGGCCCCTTTAAGGTCTCAGGTTAGGCAACCAAAATCACAAGACAATTTTGAAAACCTTGGCCTAAGTGACACACCTAAGGCCACACACACAGGGACTCTAGGACAGAGCTGGGAATGGAAGCTTGATCACGTCAGTCCTAGCCTAGCATTTTAGCCACAAGGGCCATCCTTTCTTCCTACCAGAATACAAAGTTGATGATCTACCTAAACCCAGCAGGTGCTGTCTCCCTTTAACTCCATTGATCCCTTAAGCCCTGTCCATCTGACAACTTTCAACTGAGTCTCTAAACAGTCAGCAATACATTCGGCCCTAAAAGCCTGGTGTGTGTCCACACATCATCTGGTTAATATTCACTTAAGCTTTGTCTGTGTATCTCATTGATCAGTGTGTGTTATGTGTCCTCTAGGGGATGGTCCACCACGGGTCTGGTTCTGCTACAGCTCTAGCTATGGGAGTTCGTCCCTTAGCTCAAACAGTAGTAGGTCATGCAGTTACAAGGTCCTAGGTTTGATCCTTGGAGATAACCAACATGACTTGTGCTTACACCGAGACTCGAGAAGTTTCCCTTCCCCAGAAGTGTTCTAACCCTGCTATTGTACTTCTAAAAGGCCTGAGTCTCATCAAGGTATGTCTGCACTAGAAATGCTAAAGTGGCGCAGCTGCAGCTGTGCCACTGTATTGTAGACACTGACTACAGAGGTGGAAGGGTTCTTCCATTGCTGTGGTAAATCCACCTCTGAGAGCTGGTAGCTAGGACAAGAGAAGAATTCTCCTGTTTACCTAGTGCTGCCTACACTGAGGCTTAGGTTGGCTTATGGTTGACTGAAGTTTCAGGTATTGAGCAGGCCTCAGGCTACGTCTACACTACCCGCCTGAATCGGCGGATAGAAATCGATCCCCGAATCGACGCTTGTACTCCAGCAGCGGTGGTAGGAGTAAGCATCGTTGACGGGGGAGCCGCGGAGGTCGATTTGCCGCTGTCCTCACAGTGGGGTAAGTCAGCTCCGATATGTTGAATTCAGCTACGCTATTTGCGTAGCTGAATTTGCGTATCTTAAATCGACCTCCCTCCCCGCCCCCCCCCCCCCCGCCCCCCCCCCCCGTAGTGAGGACGTAGCCTAAATTACACTAGAAGCCTTATGTTGCTCTGGCCTGGAAAAGGTGGTTAAAGTGGGTGTAAATGGCTCCTAAGAATGTTCCCTGTGGAGGGACACTCCACAGCTCGTGTGGAACTGGTAGAAGGGCCTTTACATGAACTTGGCTTCATATGCAAGGCAGATCAAGGATGTGGTCAGATTGCACCATGCTAAAGCTACTTCCTAGTTCTCAGGGGCATTGGGAAGCAGAGGGTAAATTACAGCAACCCTGCATGGTCCCAGAATGCATAGAGCACAAAGGTGGCTTAAAGCTACCTTTTCCTCCACCCTTTCTATTCCCTGCCACAAGCACAGGAGTGGCACAAGTAAAAACCAGGCACAAAATTCCCTTTGGTACCCAGAGGGCGTTACAACCAAGTGTCGGAGGAAAAGTGCAACAGTTCTTAACCAATTCAGAACAGCTGGCGAACATCTGCCTACAGGGCCGCCTAGAGGAGTCAGGGGGCCTGGGGCAAAGCGGGGGAGCTGCGGCACTTGTACTCACGCGGCGGCGGTCTGGATCTTCGGCGGCATTTCGGTGGCGGGGGGGCTTTCAGTCGCTCCGCGTCTTCGGCAGCACTGAACGGCCTCCCGCCGTCAAAATACCGCTGAAGACCCGGAGCGGGGCTCGGGGCCTGGGGCAAATTGCCCTACTTCTGGGAGTAGTAGTAGTAGTAGTTCCCCCCTCTGGGAGGCCCTGTCTGCCTAACTGCATGAGCTGGGCTGAAACTAGATCGATGCAGCTCACACCCCTGAGAGACTTAGTTAAGGCGTTCTAAGCCCAGTGTCGACACCACTAGGTTGACAGAAGAATTCTTCCGTCAACCTAGATTCCACCTCTCGGCAGGTGGATTAACTACAGTGATAGAAAAACCCCTTCCATCGCTGTACCAAGTGTCTACACTACAGTGCTACAGAGGCACAGCTGCAGCGCCGTAGCTGTGCTGCTGTCACTGCTGTAGTATGGACATAGCCTGAGTAACTGTGGCTAGTGGTGGCCTAGGATGGCGTCTTGGGCCACATTCTCAGCTGGTGTAACTCAATGGAGCTCCATCAAAATCAACAGACTTTACACCAGGCCCATGGTTGCCTCCCTGGTTGTGACACTGTTTTCTTTGCAGCATGGACACAAACTGTGGTCAAAATCGATTTAAAACCCATGCTACTCACTCTTCCTGCAGGAACCCGGAATCCCATAGCTGTCCATGGCGGCAGTGCCAACACTCAGGAGCGCAAATGGAGAGCTGGGATGTTCCACAGCATGGGATCTGATGGCAGATGCAAGCGTATGCATGCTCCAAACGAACTCAGTGCCAGCGACTCGGTTCCACACCACATCCCTTACAGGCTGATTGTCTAGGATGATGGCGCCAGTCTCTGATGTATTGGCCACCATCAAGGCAAAGTTCTCAAAGCCCTCCTGGGCATTTATAGAATACATCCGGCAGTAACTGGCAACATCTGGAACATTCATCAGGAAGGCGTGGGAGGAATTAGGGATAGCTGCGCCCACGCTGTAGAACACCACCTGGATGCCCACATTAGCAGAGATGTAGACTGGGATCCAGGGCTTGACAGGACGCTGGAGTACACTGCCTCCTGCTAGAGTAACAGTCTCTGCCTGTTCCCCTAGCTGATACAACACAGTTGTGCTCTGGGAAGCAGTGATGTAGACTATTTCATCTACTTTCTGCCAGGGTAAGGGAGGAATGATGTATGTTGTACCCCAGCTGCAAACTGGTAGGAGCTGCTCAAAGACATGGTTGCATTTTGTGCTAGTACAGAAACACACCTGGCCAACCAAGACAGCCACTGGCTTTTCTGAGACAATCCTGGTGCCAGACACATTTGCTATGCCTTGTAACTGGTAGCCTTGGAAAGCAAGGAGTATAATTTTCAGTGTGTCACCAGTGGAGTAGACCCGTGTTCCATAACGTAACTTGCCTTTCACATGGACCGTCACAAGGTTGCGGTCTTCGTATGTCATAACAGAGAACTCTGGGTAACTATCTAAGGATTCTGTAGGGGGAGTCACTATGTAGTGTTCATTTCCCAAGCTGGAGACAGGATACAGCACAGTGGTCTCAGGGCTCACATGTTTGTTGCTGACGGACACTACTGAGATATCTTTGTCAGCCTTGACTAGGACCACATTGGAGAACTTGGTAGTGCCCTTAATTCCAACTGACTCTGGTAGGCTGACCCGCACCATCTCTCCCCAATTTACCATAATCTTCTTATCAAACTGGTAATTGGAGATGGAAACAGACACTGAAGTGAAGGCAAAGTAGCCAGTAATTTGCACTTCAAATTGACTAGAGTTCCCACAGTTGTCCATGTAGGAGGTGATGAATTCTCTTCCCAGAGTGTCAGTCTGACATGTGCCTGGTAGGAAAAATAGCAATAACATGTTGGAGGTGGAGAGAGATACTGGCAAGAGGTGGATAGAGTAAAAGGGACTGGATCAACATTGTTCAGGCCAAAAATTAAGGCCCAGCAAAAAAGAAAAGGAGCTTGAAAACCTTAATGCAGCTAGAAATGTTTCCCATCATACTTTTAATCTAAATTAAAATATTTTTATTAATATTAAACATTATTTTAAATAATGAACAAGCACAACTTAGACAGCTTAGAACCCAACAAAGGCCTTGGAAGCAAACACGACTTCGGGGAATGTTCCAATCTGGATCTGAACTCCATGATTGTCCCTGATCTCTATAATAGAATAATTGTTTGCCCTTCCCTAGCACCTCCTGTCTAAGCTCAAAACACTTTACAAACAGACATTAAATAATTCTCAGTGCCACCGGGAGATGGGTCAATATTACTGTCCCCACTGCACTGACAGGGAAACTAAGGCACACAGAGGGTTAGGAGCTTGCTCAAAGTAACCCCACAAATCAGCAGAAGAACTAAGAATAGAACCCAGGTTTCCTGACTCTCAGTCTCTTGTGCTCTAACCGTTAAAACCTATAACCCTTCCCAGCGCTGGGAATAGAACTTTAGGCTGTTGTGTTGATAAGGGTAGGCACCTTGGGCCTCTTGGACTGAGGTGATAATAAAACCCTTTTGTACTGTTACAACATTAAACACATAAGTGTGGTTTGGGGTCTTGTATCAAGTTATCACTGGCACCTTCTCCTGTTGCAACCACCACCATTAAATATATGTATATATACAGAGAAAGAGAGAGAGAGAACCTTTTATTAAACACACATAAGAAACAGATAAATAAAATTACAATTTTAAAAAGTTAAATAAAACTTTCATTTAATAAGTTTCCTTTATTTCCCTTTGCATTATATAGGGCCAGATCCTCAGCTAGTGTAAATCAGTGTAGCACCACTGACTACAACAGACCTTTGCTGATTTACAACAGATGAGGATTCTGCCCATTACCCCCAGCTCACATCCCACTTGGCTCTTTATAGAGAGATCCAGAAGCATTGTATCCCCCAGTAAACATTTTATCCTCACTCCCAGAGCTCGCTCTCTCTGCCCTGAGTGGAAAGAAAATTAAGGCCAAATGTAATATAGCGTCTTAAATTTCCACTAGCTGAGAATCTGGCTGTCTAGCTTCGAGCCCTTTAATACGATCCATGAGGGGAGATACTGTGAAATGCTGGGCCTTCTTCTCCTGTCCCTTACACCATATGACGGCCATTGATTTCAGTGCATTTCTCCTGATTTACACTGATGTCTGTGAGAAAAGACCCGGGTTCCTCATTCTTAACCTCAGTGGGAGGTGGCGGCAGGGTTGGATTTAGGGGCAGGTGACCCAGGCAACCACCTGGGATGCTAGGTTGGGGGACGCCGGGCTTGAGGTGCTGTTTTTGTTCTTAGCGACAAAAGGGAAACCAGAATGTTTGAAGTAAAGTGTTTCAGGTATTCCATATGTGGATTCATTTTTCACTAGCCTCCTAGAATGTTCTGGACCTTTATAGGATCTCATGGAACCTCCCACGTTTTCTGAGAACTACATTTTCCTCCAGCCTCCTAGAATGTTGTCAGCCACGCTCTCGCGACTATATACGGAGCAGGGCATCTATTAGGGGTGGCAACTTTCTAATTGCACAAAACCGAACACCTGGGCCCCACCCCTTCCCGAAAGCCCCACCCCCCACTCACTCTAGCTCCCCTCCCTCCATTGCTCTCTTTCCCCAACCCTCACTCACTTTCACTGGGCTGGGGCAGGGGCTTGGGGTGCGGAAGGGGTTGATGGGGTGAGGGCTCCAGCTGGGGATGTGGGCTCCAGGGTGGTGCCAGAAATCAGAGGTTCAGGGTGCGGGAGGGAGCTCTGGACTGTGGAAGGAGGTTGGGGTGCAGGAGGGGGTGAGGGCTCTGGCTGGGGGTGCGGGCTCTGGGGTGGGGCTGGGGATGAGGGATTTGGGATGCAGGATGGGACTCTGGGCCTGGGCCAAAGGGTTTGGCGTGCGGGAGGAGGCTCAGGGCTAAGGCAGGGCATTGGAGTGTGGGAGGGGATGCGGGCTGCAGGCTCCAGGAGGGAGTTTGGGTGAGGGAGGAGGTTCTGACCTGGGGCAAGGGGGTGGGGTGCAGGTAGGGGTGTGGGATCTGGGAGGGAGTTAGGGTGCGGGAGGGGTTCCAAGCTGGGGTAGGGGATTGAGGGTGGGGGTTCTGGCCTGGCGGCGCTTATGTCAGGCAGCTCCCAGTTGGTGGGGCAGTAGTGCTAAGACAGGCTCGCTGCCTGCCCTGGCTCCGCGCTGCTCCTGGAAGTGGCTGGCATGTTCGGCCCCTAGGCGGAGGCACAGCCAGGTGGCTCTGCACAGTGTGCGCTGCCTGCACCCACAATCACCACCCCCACAGCTCCCATCGGCCATAGTCCTCAGCCAATGGGAGCTGTGGCGATGATGTTGGGAGTGGCGGCAGCACTCGGAGCTTCGCTGATCGCTGCTGCGCATAGGAGCCGGACATGCTGGCTGCTTCTGGGGAGCTGCACAGAGCCAGGGCAGGCAGGGAGCCTGTCTTAGCCCCACTGCGCCGCTGACCAGACTTTTAATGGCCCTGTCAGCAATGCTGTCTGGAGCCACCAGGGTCCCTTTTCGACTTGGCGTTCCGGTTGAAAAGCGGGCGCCTGGCAACCCTAGTATCACCAGTTAGTTTTATGAGACAGGGATAAATCATGCATCAAAGTCATGAAATGGGCTAGAAATGCAATAAAAAATAAGATATTTAAAATTTTAACAAATGGAGCGGTGGGCATGCGCCATTTGGTCTAGGGCCAGCCCTGGCTGCTGGTCCTCAGTGCCTCTCGGGATTTAGATCCATTGATAGTGGTGAGGTCCACTAGGCATAGCTACCAGGTAACTCGGGAGAGTGGAAGGCCAAAAGTGCCGATGAAGCTCTTCTGCTCTGGGCCTACCTGAACCACAGTGACTCCATCTTGAGAACTTTCACCTACTTCTGTGCTAACGGCTTACATACTGAAGCAGAAATGTAAGGGTCAGCTTTTCTAGCAGGCAGCTGCTGTAAACAGGCCTTGCAAGGCCAAAAGATAAGCAGACGAATGGGAACTTTTCTAATTGTAACTGCTCCAGAAGGTAGGGGTGGGAGGGGTAAGAGGGAGTAACAGACAAAGGCTTACACAGAAACAACTTGGATTATAAAAAGGGAAAATTTTATTTGTATGTGCTGCACTTGATTTGAGACATGCTGGTCTCCTAGTGCCATTTCAGAGCTCTGAAATAAACTTGGCTTGCTTTCTCCCCTCGGTGTCTTTATTGGTGCCAAGCACACCGGGCAACGAACCCCTGTTTGCCATCTCGGGGCCCAGTTCTGGGCAGGCAACAGTAGTATTTCCCAGTGCTTCTAGTTTCTACATGAAATTGATCATGATCTCAGTTTTCATTTGCAATTCTGTAATACTAACAGTTTCTTAAAGGGGAAGGTGCCAAAAGGACAGACCCAGAGTTACTGCTACTTCATTCTCCCTCGCTCCTCCCGGACAGACCTCCAGGTACTGCAGTCCAGTGTATGAAGTCTCCAGCTACCGCTTTCTGGGTCCACCTCTGGCTTTTCAGTATGGCCTAGTGACACTATTAAAAGACCTCTCAGTGGGACATGGCAGCAGAAAGAGGTTCTTGTCTACCATGGGACAGAGTGTGAGCAGACTAAAACTAGAATACCCTAAGGAGTGACAGAGGGAGAAAGAGGGAGTGAATGAATAAACAAACACAGAGAAGGAGGAATTATCCCTGACACCCAATCTTTCCTCTTCTCAAAATTCTGGGTTTTCCCTTCAGGGCCTGTTTAGAACCTGAGGTGTACCCACCCCTTTGGGCATTCATTGCAGACACTCTATATGAGACTCACTTATTATGGGCACAAAAACTTTACACAAGGCATTATGTTTCACTAATCGGAGAACTTACCAATTCTGTTTGTCCTCTGGGCGCTTGCTGGTGGTAGAAACCAGAACAGTCCAAGGAAGAAAAACACTTGAGAGAAGATGAACAAAAAACTCTTTTAAAATCTAAGATATGGCAATAAACAACACAGGGAGACATTACTAAATAAAGGAGTCTAAGCACCTTTGTATGAGTCTGACCCTAATCTCAGTTACACTGATGTAAATTTGGAATGACTCCATTGGTTTACTTTTATTGGCGTTACCCTGGATTTATCCTGGGATTTAGCAAATCAGAATTAGGATCAGGGCATTGGACCTCATTGATGTGGGGAGAATGGAAGCTAGGCACTGGATTTTTCTATTCTACTCTCATCCTCTGATGCTCTGTAGGAGGCAGCTGGGAGGCCGGAGTCTGAGTGGCTTCTCAATGCCCTGGGGCAGGGTGTGATGGATTCACAGGGTCTAGTCTATGCTGCAGCCTGTAATCAGTCCCTTTGGAGAGATCCTGATTACTACATTTTTTTTTTTTAATTTAAGAACAATTTTTGAGTGGGTTATATTTTATATAACTGTTTTATAACAATATACTGAGAGGCAATTTGAGCTTGTGGTTGTAATTTTAAAAACTTTTTTTGTTTAATAGCACATACAACACATTTAAGGATTTTTTTGTTAATAGACTGGCGTTTTTTTAATTTTGCTTTTTTTGCAGTATTTTTTGTAAATACAGTTAAAATGCTTATTTTTTTTTACTTAATGCAGTATTTTTTTGTAACATAATATATAACAATACTAGTAACAAGACAAACAACACAAGACAAAATACAAAACACAAAACAATTTTTGTTGCAACAGTAAATTTATGGTATTTTGGGTTGCTTTTTAGCTGGTACCAGCATTTTTTTTTATTTTTATTTATTTATTTATTTATTTTTACAGACAAAAAGAACATGTTTTTACCCCTTTTGGGGTGGTAGATTATTGCTTACATTTTTTTTTTATAAATATTTTTGCTGATTGCAGGCAAAACAGAGGAATTACCCTTATACTTTTTTGTGTTTTTGTTCTATAGGCAGGCCAGGTTTTAATGGCTTTTACTTTTTAAGGGTTTAGGGTGAATTATTTTACCATTTCATTGTTAAATTTATGAGGTGGTGTACTTCAGGGGTTTCTTTTATACAGCAGACTAAGTTTGTAATTTTTTTTCCCTGTGCAAAGCTTTAAGTTTATTTACAGGTAATAGCTGAGAAGCATTACTATGTGACTTTAAAGTTTGGGTTTTTTTTAAATCATAGATAATATACATTGTTACCAGGGTACTTATTAACATCAAATTTATCTTAATGTTTAATATTAACAATAAACGTATTAAAAGTGTTTTGTTACACTATGCCTTTTATTTAGCCAATTTTTTTCGAGGCCAGTGTATTTTTTTTTTTTAATTTTGCATAGTCTTTTAATTTAATTATTTTGGTGGTTTTGGGGAATTAAAAGGTAGGGGTGTTGTGCATATAAATAGATTTTTTTTTTTACTTTTTTTTAGATTTTAGCATTGCATACAGAAAAAAAGAATATTTTTTATTTAGGGTTAATTTTTATTTATTTTTAGGTTTGATTTTTCTTTTTCTTTTATTTTTGGAGGGTTATAATTTGAGTTTTTTGATTTTAGATAGTTTGTTTGCTGATTAGGTATGTTTTTTATTTGTAGCTTTTTTGTGCTGCCATTTATGGGCAGGTTTTTTTTGTAATTACTTAAGTAATTTGCATGAAAACAGATGGCGTTTGGCTTGCTTTTGAATTTAAAACCATTAGCAGAGCTTAGAGACTTTGTTTTAAAATGGACACAGTCAACGTCCACTAGAGTTCTGATTACTTTTTATTTTTAACTTTTGCTTTTAAAACACACAGCGATTTGAAAAAGAAAACACAACCTATGGTGGCTCCCTTTGGGGTCTTAACAGGATTTTAATTAAGTAGCATGTTTTGTTTGCCTTTTTTTTTTTTTTTTACTTTTTTCACAATATACCCTGCACATGTTCTGGAAAAAATGCACATTTTTAATAGTTTCACTTTTATAACATTATATTAGCCATATTAATTTTTACATAAGATGCTTACTGAGTTTTTATGTTCTTTTATTAAAGTGACAGTTTGATTACACAGAGCCATCTTAAGGCTCAGTGGTTTTTAATGTTGCTTTTTTTGTTTTGTGCACATTATCCCTTCTGTTGCTCCAAAAGGGCACTGTTTTTTTAAATTTTTTAAATTTGTTTATGATAGCTTTTATTTGCTATTTTGTTACCAAAAAACAAATTTAGATTTTTATTTTATTTTTGGGAGTTTGGCAGCCTTGTTGCAGCCACGACTTTGGTTTTTAAAAAGATATTGTTGCTATACAGGCAATATTTTAGAAAATAACTGTTGTTTTATTGCTAATTTTGATAAGGATGCACTGATGGGCTTTTTCAATTTTTGTATTTTAGTTGTAGTATGGACATTGGCTAATTCTTGTTTAGTTGATGGGATGTGCCGAAAATTTTGCATAATTTTTTTAAGAGGAGTAGTTTTTTGTAGGAATGGTATTTTTTTTTCACCTTTTTTTTTAAGCGTTATTTTTAGGGGACTCTTTTTGCTTGAACATTATTTTTTTATGAATTTTTTTTACCTTTATAATTTTTTCGTGCCCACGATTGTCCTGGGACTTACACAACACAAAAAGTTTATACCCACTAAAAACCCTGACTGACAGAGCAGGAGGGGGGGGAATGCTAAGCCCCCTACCTTTTGGGCTTGATCCTGCTATGACTGAGGGTCTATTCACCTATGCAATTTTTCCTCAACAGACGGGGAGGAGCAGCGAGGACTCTAATTCTCCCCCTTGTGGCCTGGTATCTTTACAACCAGGATGCGCACACCTGAATGATTGGTTATTTTATACGTATGGTACAGGTCTGTCGCATCTTACGCGCATTTAACATGCACGATTTCAGCTTAACGCGGTTGACAAAAAATAATAATAATAATAATAACAATTTTAATACTGTACCTGTAGTGCGGGCAATTCCGCCCGCCATTGAACTCAATGTAATTTTGACTATACGCGGTTTTCGCTTTACGCGCTGACCGCGGAACGTAATCCCAGCGTAAGATGAGACAGATCTGTATGCCTTTTAGCAGTATTTTTAACAATTATGGTGAATGTCTTCCTCTTTTCGCAATTCTCCATCAAAAATTTTATGCTTATAAGAAGCACACAGGATCTTTTTCAAGGGAAAAGGCAGTACACCGCATTTATTGGAAATACAACAACTAGCATATGCATTTAATTACACACACACTGTCCTGCCAGTCAATGTTATAGTTACCAGTTTAGAGACTGGATCAATCTAGTAGCCAGGTTGATCATGGGTAGGGAGGAGCCAGGTTCTGTCGGTCGCGACACAATGCTCCGGGGAAGTCTTGGCAGGATGAACCCAAAGTTTCATGGCAAGGCATCCTGTTTATACAGTGATTTTTTTTCAATGGGACCAATGAATTTGCACCGTTATGCTGTAATTAATTGTTGTTTAAGCGCATGGTTTTTTTTAATTGTTTTTAAACATTTTTTATCTTGTTTTTATTAATTTTTTGGGGGAGTTATTTTATGCTGGTTTTGATCACAGCTATTTTGTCTTTATTGATAGGTGCCTGTTTTATTTTTAGAGTCGTTAATTTGCCCTCCTCTGACATGTTGCAATCTCCTGGTGCCCTTATGTTTGTCCTTCGTTCTTTCCTAGAACAATTAGTCCGGTGATGGTCTTTTAACACTTATCTTTTAACACACACATTCCTTATTTACACACGCAACAGGATTGATTTACATAGTGCATTGGAACAGAAACATCACATTTCAATGCAGGAGAAAACAATTATTGCATTCATTTACTTATTTTAAAATGCTAAACCTACAACAAAGTGGGGACCCTAAAGGTCTGTCACTGCCTTGAAATCAGCTTCAGACACAGATTTTGGCTGATGCATCTTTACCAATGGCCCATTAGGCCATTCCTTTCTGCATTCAGAAAGGGTGGCTGGCAGGATATGGCCAAATCACACACCAATATATTTAATGCATGCTACATTATTATTTTTTATTCTTCATTCTAAATTATATAAAATATAAACATAAAAGTTTACTACTACAGCTGTGTAGATGTACCCTGATAGGCCAGGGAACCACCAAAGTACTTGAAGACAGGACCCTTCTAACTTCCCCTCCCTGGCATCTCCAGTAAGTTACCAGCTGGCTACTCCCAGCTGTTCAGAGGATAGCGGCTTGCCTGCCACACTCTCCCATACATCATGGCTCTGTCATCACGAACTCGGTTCTACTTACTTGGAGGAAATGCGAAGCCTCGGCGTCCCATGGCTGCTCAGAAGACAAGCTCTGGGCTTCTGACCCTTGCAGCTTCTTTATTAACCAGAAAACAAGACCCAAAGCAAAACTGACACAAACTCGGTCACAGCATCTTCCTTATCTTCCCCTTATATCTGGTGTCTGGAAACAGAGTCTTTTGGCCAAGTTCACCTCACTGAAGTCAGTAACTGATCCCACTAAGGGGATGGGCCCTTTATTATTTATTATCTTCCCTCACCCCTGCAGTGTGCTGGGTGCCCTCACAGGGCAACAGGAATCAGACAGTCCTTACGCTGCAGTTTACATTCTCATGGGAGATCTGACACACCAGGTGAGAGTTGTATAGAATTGGTGCTGAAATAAGATGAGCAAACAAGGGTTACAAATCTAAGATCAGATGATTACTTATCTGTACCATGTGTTCACTTCCTCCCCAGCTCTTTCAAAGTCAGACGTCTATTGAGGGCAGGCCACAGAAAGAGGGGTTTAAAACTGGTAGGAAGGGAGGATCCCATTTTGACCCTGGGAAGAAAGAAGGAGGTTGGGAGCCTAAACATAAGTCATAGAATCAGGCCCTAAGTTAACTTTGCCTGTTTGCAAATTTCCCCCAAATGGATTGCAATTCCCTTGAATGTATTCATTGTTCAACATTAGCCATGGAATAATTATGCTAAATGACTTATTCCATGTTCAGTTCTCAAGCTGTTTTAATTGATTGCTTAAGTCACCCAGTCTTATTTCCAGCTCTTAAATACTGGTGCCTAAATCCCAGTTACTATTTTGATACTCACTTCCTACTAAATCTGTGTGAGCGGGGGAGATGCAACAACAACATTGTTGATAATTTTTTTGTACTTATTCAATGACATTTTGAAATATAAAAAATTTCAGCCAGCTACATAGTTGCTCAAAAACTAAAAAAACATTTTTCCTCCCTAGGTTCTCCCTTCCCACAAACCCCGTTTGTTGAAATTCAAAATCTTCTTGATTCTTCCCCTACTCCTTTTTTTGGTTAAAGTTTGCGGTTGAAAGGAGAGGGAGGTAGCTCCCTTTTATGGACACCCATCCAGCCAGTTAGCTATAAAGTCCCTCTTGGTGGCTGTTCTCTGCTTGCTTTACCTGTAAAGGGTTAACAAAGTCCCCCAGGTGAAGGAAAGTGAGTGGCAGGACTGGCTCCAGGCACCAGCCCATCAAGCATGTTCTTGTGGCGGCGCCTGGAGAAGGGGCGGCGCGGCGGGGCGCTCCGGCCCGAGAGCGGGGCCGCGACTGGGCTCGCCGCCCTCCCCCCGACGCTCCTGCCGGTCGGGGAGAGCAGAGAGCCGTGGTGGGCTTGCCATCCTCCCCCTGGCGCTCTGGCCGCCGGGGGCTCTCCGCCCTCCCCCCAGCACTCTGGCCGCCGGGGAGAGCGGAGAGCCCCGGCCGGGCTCGCCGCCCTGCCCCCTGTGCTCCGGCCGGTCGGGGAGAGCGGAGAGGTGCGGCGGACTCACCGCCCTCCTCCCGGTGCTCTGGCCGCCGGGGGCTCTCCATCCTCCCCCCGGCACTCTGGCCGCCAGGGAGAGCGGAGAGCCCCGGCCGTGCTCTCCGTCCTCCTCCCAGTGCTCTGGCCGCCGAGGGCTCGCCGCCGGGGAGAGCGGAAAGCCCCGGCCGGGCTCTCCGCCCTCCTCCCGGAGCTCCAGCCGGTCGGGGATTGCGGGCCCGCGGCTGGGCTCGGCACCCTCCTCTGCCATGCTGGGGGGGGGGAGGGGTGGCGGCGGGTGGCTTTTTTGCCTAGGGCGGCAAAAAAGCCAGAGCCGGCCCTGGGGAGTGGGCACCTGATCAAAAGAGCCAATGGGAAGGCTAGAACTTTTTAAAATGGGGAAAAAAATTCCCCCTTGTGTCTCTGTTGTTTCTCTGGGAAAGAGGGGAATAGGGAGCAGTTACTATGAGAAGCTTTAAGCCAGGTATTCTCAGATCATCAGGTAAATCATCAGATCATACCTAGAACTATTTATTTGAAACTTCCAAATGTGTAAGTAGATCAGGAATGTTTAGAAAGATGCGACTAGGGTTATTTCTGTTTATTTCTTATGGCGAATGGACTCCTCTGTGCTAACCCCAGATGCTTTTGTTTGCTTGTAACCTTTAAGCTGAACTCCCAAGAAAGCTATTCTTGGTGCTTAATTTTTGGAATTGCTCTTTTAAAATCTAGCAAAATCCTAAATTCCAGATGTATTTTTCTTTCTTTTTTGTTTTTAATAAAAATTTACCTTTTTTTAAGAACAGGATTGCATTTTTGGTGTCTAAGAGGTTTGTGCATATGTTATTTAATTAGCTAGTGGCAACAGCTAATTTATTTTTTCTTTCTCAGCTCTTCCCTGGGGAGTGGGAGCTGTTAAAGGGCTTGAGGGTACCCCACAGAAAGGAATTCCCAAGTGCGTCTTCCTGGGTTCCAAAAGGGATTTTGCATTTGGGTGCTGGAAGTGTTTACCAAGCCAAGGTCAGAGAGAAGCTGTAACCTTGGGAATTTAATAGAAGCCTGGAGTGGCAAGTTTTAATTTTTAAAATCCTAGTGGGCCCCCACCTTCTGCACTCGACGTGCCAGAGTGTGGAATCAGCCTTGACAGCATTTTTGTCAAAACTTTGAAAAAAGTCAACCAGCTGTATTGTCTGCTGGTATTCTCCAATCTTCACCTTAAACTTGCTCTTTCTGTACTGCGCTGTCCATATTAGAGCTCCCCAATGCAGCAACGACACTGCTCTTGTTACTCAAACTAGCTTTTATCTCCTCAATGCAGTGTAGACATTCCCTGAATGTCACACGGCCCATATTCAGCAGTAGCAGGACCTGTAGGTGTGTTTCTAGCTATATTAACTTCAAGATTTAGCTAGATCAAAGCTACAAGATCTAGCTAGATCAGTGGTTCTCAAACTATGGGTTGGGAGCCCAAAGTGGATTGCAACCCCATTTTAATGGGGTCACCAGGGCTGGCATTAGAGTTGCTGCCACCTGGGGCCCACAGGCAAAGCCCAAGCTCCGCTGCCTGGGGCCCACTGGCAAAGTCGTGGGTGGCAGAACTCAAATTACAGGCCCCCTGCCCGGGGTTGAAGCCCTTGGGCTTTGGCCCCCACACCCAGTGTGATGGGGCTCGGGTGGGCTCAGGCTTCGGTCCTTGTTTCTAGCGTCATGTAATAATTTTTGTTGTCAGAAGGGGCTCGCAGACGGTGCAATGAAGTTTGAGAACTGCTGAGCTGAATCAAATCTAGCTTGGCTATTCCTGCCTTCTGACTGCAGTGTAGACATTCCCTGACTGTCACGGGACCCATATGCAGCAGTAGCAGGACCTGGGAGTGTTTCTAGCTATGTTCCTATAGAAAGAGGGGTGCAGGCAGGAGGGTTTGAAGGGATGGTGGCCTAGCAGATGTTCCTCACAAAGACACATGGTATTGGTAGTGCAGAAGACCAGAAGCTGTGAACTTGGGAGTGGGCAAGCAGTCATCTCCTGAAAATTCAAGGGCAGAAGAGTTTTAAGGTCTTCTCTCCCCATAGAAGACAACTAGAGGTAAGATGTCTTCCAGATCCCTAATAGAAATCTTTGTGCTTCACCACTGAGCAATGAGGAGAGAGTCCTGTATAACCAGAGCCCAAACTAACAAGGGAGCACAGGGAAAGACCTGTCTCATCCTCAAAACACGCAGTGCTGGGAGAATGAAAAACCACTCAGACCCAGGCCCCTAAGCAATATCAGAGGATGAGACCTGAATGAAAAAAATCGAGTGTCTGGGCTTTAGTCCCCTGTCATTTACATCGGGCTTTTACTGGAAATACTCTTGATCTTATTTACACTGGTATAAATCTGAATGACCTCAGTGACAGTGGAGCAACCCCATTGTCTTCAAAAGGTTTGCCCAAATCTAACTGATTGGGACTAAGATCTTGTCTACACTAGGAAGGGTTTGCTGGTATAACTATTTTAAAGAATCTGTGAGGCTACTTATAATTTTCTGCATCACTACTTATAATTCTACCATTTTCATCTAGTAATGGACCCATGCAATTTGTCATGCTGCAAGACAAATACCTGTTATATCCATTGAGGGAATTTTAATCACAGTAGCTCCACAATCAGCTCGCCCTCACTCCACTTCGTACCATGGGGCTCTTCTATGGAGGTGTAAATCTGTTGGCTTCTATGGAGTCACACCAGATTTACAGCAGCATAACCAAGATCCAAATCTAGTTCATGAATGCATTTCATGGGCCTGATTCCCAGAAGGGCTGAGCACTTCAAAACTCCCGCTGCAGGTCATGGGAGCTGTGAGCTCTCAGTATCTCTGAGAGAACTGGACCCCCCTGCTATCTATGAGGCACTGAGACCACAACCCAGTAAAGCACTTGAGCAGGTGCTTAACTCTAAGCACATGTCAACCCACGCAGTAATTGGGCGCTTAAAGTTGTTGGACAGCTGCTATCTTGGCCAATACACCATGGCCTGCACTGGGGCCCTCCAGAGCTAAAAGCAACAGCTGCTATAGATGGATCTAAATGGGTTACACATACATAAGAACCTTTGCTGGATGGGGTCTAAGAGCCAAAATTCTGCTGCAGCATGAACTGAGCTCAGGGTAAAACCCAGAAAGGATGCATGTGATCACAACATAAAATGGGATTATCTATCTCTGACTTCCTGCTCCTATCCTCCCATCTCTCCCTCTCATCCTCCTTCTCTCCTTGAATTTCAGCTTGGCCTCACCATAGGAAGACCATATCCAGGATTCCCTCTGTGAGGAAGTAGCAGTGATCAGGCATTGGAAGGGTAAGGCATTTCTCATCTGTGGAGTCCTAGAGATCTGATGGGTCTTTTGGAATCAGCCTGGATCTTCTCAGCTGCTTTACATGGGCACATCGAGAGGAGAGATCCCACCCTCAGTACGCAGGGCCATGCAGTGTTGCCAGCTCCCACAATTTCATTGTGGGTCTGGCAACATTGGATTTGTCTCTCCAAGTCCCAGCTCCTGGCTTCAAGCAAGAAAGTTTCTAGCCCTCATGATTGTAGAGAAAAGCTTAAAATCATGGCCTGAGCATGACTCGAAAGGCTCAGAAGCCAGGAGGCAAATCAAACTAGTCCAACATTTTTTATTTTTTTTTTAAACCTCATGATTTTTAAGCCAGTCTCAGGGGCCTGTCTTGTGATTTTTGAACGTTGAGATTGGCAGCACAGTGAGCACTGCTTACGCCTGAGCCTGGAGAAACATCAGCAGAAGAATGCATAGGCTCCGACTCCGTGGGTGCTCCAGGGCTGGAGAACCCAGAGGAAGAAAATGCTGAGAGCTTAGCACCCACCGGCAGCTCACCTATTAACACCTTTCCCTCTCCCCCCGCGCCTCCTGCCCGCTGGCTGGCCCCACTGATCAGCACCACCCCCTCCCTCCCAGCACCTACTTCCCGCCACAGATCAGCTGTTTTGCAGCATCTGGAGGCTCTGGAGAGGAGAAACGAGGGCACAGCTCATTCTGGGGAGGGGGTGGAACTGGGCGGTGAAGAGGTGGGGTGGGGGTAGGAAGAGGCAGGGCAGAGCAGGGGTGGGAAGATGCAGGGGGGGGCATTGGGGGAACGCGTGGCTAGCAAGGAACTTAGGATGAGTTTGTGCTCCCTAAGCACTGCTTGCTCAGCTCAAAGGAGGGCAGAGACTCTATCCCTTGGATGGAATCAATGCCAGGATACTCTGGTGCTGGGCACTTTGGGTAGGTAGGTCGATAGACCAGCCATGGAGCTGGGAGTAGCCAGAATCTTTCCCTTACACTTGAAACTGTGTGGGGGGAGAGCAGCCCCGAGGAGGCAGAATGTGTAATAACAGCAGGAGCCTTTGGCCTGTAGTGACTCCGTGGAGACAGCGGCTCAGCATTTCGCTCAGCTCCAGAAGCCCGGGCTCACGCCAGCACAAAACCCACAAGGTCAGCGATTCAGTGATCCCCCAGCACAGTCCTGAGAATTGGGCGAGGAACAATGGTGATGCTGGTTGTATTTTAAAAAGCCCTCCCTGAAGGTGATGCTGGAGCCAAGACAGTGCGGTCTGGAGATCTAGGTTCCAGTCCTGACTCTGCGGCTGGCTCCTCCCCCTCTCTCGGCCTCTTTGCCCTCCAGCTCTTTGTCTATTTAGTGTAGGAGCTCTTTAGGGCAGGGACTCTCTCTCTCTCCCTCTCTCTCTGCACAGTGCCTGACGCAGCAGGGCCCTGATTTCAGCTGGGGCCTTTATATACCACTGTAATGTCACTTACCATGAGAGTGCAGCCCCTTAATCCTAGGGCTGACCTGAGTAGTCCAGAATGCCTGGTTACGGATCAGGGCTTCTCACAGCAAGCTCAGCCCGCCCGTGTGCTCTACAGCCTCCAATGGCTCCCGCGCTGTTGGCTGGTGCAATGGACTGGCACTCAGGAAACCTGGGTGCTAGTGACAGCTCTGGGTGACTCTGTGCTTTGATTTCACCATTGGTAGAAATGGGATAATAATTAACCTGTCTCCGTGCAGCATTTTGAGACTTACAAATGAAGAGCCAGGAACCATTATACCTCCTCTAGTCTCAGAACCACCCCATGCATTAAGGAAATCCCAGATGGGGAAATGAGACCCAGAGAAACTTGGCCTGGGTCCCACAGCCCTTGTCTCCGCAGTCCCAGCCAGGGCCGGCTCTGACTTTTTTGCTGCCCCAGGCAAAAAAGCCTCCCGCCGCGCCCCCACCCCCCAGCGCGGCAGGGGAGGGCGCTGAGCCTGGCCACGGGCTGCTCTTCCCGACCGGCCAGAGCGCCGGGGGGAGGGCGGAGTGCCCGCCGCGGCTCCGCTCTCCCCGGCGGCCAGAGCGCCGCACCGCCCCCCTCCAGGTGCCGCCCCAAGCACAAGCTTGGTGGGCTGGTGCCTGGAGCCGGCCCTGGTCCCAGCAAAGGGCCATAACCACCATAAAATCCTTCCTCAGTCTGCCTAAGTACAAGCCAGTGTTGGCTTTGATCTACCAGCACATTCATTGATTCCTTGGCCAGAAGGGATCAGCTAGTCTGACCTCCTGTCTAACACAGGCCACAGGACTTCCCTGGATTAATTCCTGTTTGAGCTAGAGCAGACTTTTTTGAAAACATCCCATCTTGATTTAAAAATTACCAGCAAATCTACCACAATGGTTAATTACCATCCCTTATTTCCAGTCTAGCTTCAATTTCCAGCCATTGGATCTTGTTAGACCTTTGTCTGTGACACCGAAGAGACCATTATCCCGTATTTGTTCCCTATGTAGACTGTGATCAAATCACCCTTTAACCTTCTCTTTGTTAAGTTAAATAGATCAATCTCCTTAGGGAGGGTCCTGGTGGATTCTCCGTCACTGGCAAATTTTAAATCAAGATGGATGTTGTTTTAAAAACTCTCCTCTGGGAATTATTTAGGCCCTAATAATTATGGCAATTCCTTTGGACTGGGATTCCTACCAGTGATCTAGAGGCAGTTAGATATATACCCAGTCCCTACTCTCAGATACCTTCCAACTGCCCCCCTACCCCCAAAGGGTAAAATGACCTATGGGTGGCAAATTAGACACGAGTTTGTATTGTGATACAGCAGTAATTTAATGACCAGTGTCCGCGGACCACAGTTTGAGAACCTCTGATTTAGAGGAAGTTCTGTGGCTTGTGGTATACAAGAGGTCAGACATGCTTTTCTCTGCATCACATGGGCTAGAAACTTTATTTTTTAATGCAATCTGAGATTCTCACCTAATCATGGGACTCCTAGAGCTGGGGCATGAAGAACAAGAACAAATATTTCACAGCTTGTAATAATACAACGAGAGTTTGCAACACTGTCTGATAGAAAACTGTAGCCATGAGTCATCTTCGGTATTTATAATAATGTGAGACCCTTGATCAGTGCAGAACTGCTAAACTTCTCTCTATGATTAAGTTGATGTTGAAATGTAGTAACAACATTTCTCAAATGACAACCAGACAGGTGGGCATTTTCATGCAGATGGACTCTATGTAGAGGCAAATGATCATGGAACAAGCCAGCCTAAGGGCTTGTCTGCACTTGGAACGCTACAGTGGCTTCTCCTGTCCGCATAGGTAGTCCAACCCCTAAGTGAAGTTGATTTACTTTTCTAGTATAGACCAGCTGATGTGCCGTTCCAAAGTGTAAAAACTCATTTGTGCTTCCCATGCATCACAGCTCCTGACACATGGCTTAGATTCTTGTGAGCGCCAAGCGAGTATTTTCTAATGAACAGTTTATATGGCGAATTTCATCATTTTTCCCACCCTCACTTGCTCGGGTACCAACCACAATGTTTATCCAGGGTTTGAAATTATTGGTGCCTTTCAACTTGAAACATAACTAACCAGCTTAGGCCCAGGTCTTGGCTCTGCCCAGGAACCTGGTGGAGTCCAGTGCAGCCTGGGGACTGCCAACTGGTAATGGTCCCCATGCCTCCGCTATGCTGGAGCTGGAGAGGAGGCTTCAGGAGCTAGCTCCATTGGCCCTACACCCATGGCGGACTCCCTACCCCAGGGGACATGTGGTCAGTGTTGGTACAAAGGGAGTGATGTGGGTCAGAGGATCAGGCATATTGTAAATATCACTCTTAAGTGCTCCGTTCTCTGTTCACTTTCACTGGCTGTTCCTCGTGCGCAGAAACCCGATGGATGGAGGGCAGCTGTGCACAAACTTCATTGGTTGGTTGGGACCTGTCTGTGCAAAACCTGATTGATGGGGTGGGGAGGGAGGCGAGTGCACACAAGCCTGATTTTGAGAACCAGGGGCATATAACCCCTTCTCTGGCCAGAGCTACTGTTCTGCTGGAGCATCTCGTGCAGCAGAGAAGAGCTCAAGTGCAGCTGCTGGATAAAATATTCACCGCCGGCAGCTGCACTTCTCCCCCCAATTTTCTCCCCTACTGGGACCTGCAGTTAAGCATCAACAACACATTGAAAATGAAACCCACAAAAGGAAGGAAATAAAAAGCACAGCCAGTTCCCATGACATGGCTCCAACTTCTCCAGCACAGTCACACTGTGTCATTACCACAGCTTCCATGCCCCACAAGCCCCCCCGAAACGCCAGCCTTTCATCAGCCGGGTGCACTCAGTGCTCCCGACACAACCAGCCACTGCATCAAACATCCACAACACTAGTGCTGCTGGGGCAGAACCGCTCTGGTGAGGGGACAGCGTTCCAGTTGCAGTGCGTGGTCTGTGTTGTGTGGGGACGTGTAGCTCAGCCTATGCTGGGAGCCTCACTAGCCCTTGCAGTCTGGGCTTGGCCTCCTGCATCAGCTCAGTGTTTTGGCTCAGACAGCCTCTGCAATGAGCCTGAGTTGAACTTCCCCAGGTTGGACATAGAACACTTCTGAAGAGCTTCCTCGTTCTCGTTAATCTAGTTCTGGGCATGACGCTATGCCCGAGTGGGTGGAAGTTCATCATATAGGGCCAGATCCTGAGTGGGTGTAAATGGGTGTGTTGACTCCAATGGAGCTTTGCCCATTTAACCAACTGGGGATCTGACCCCATTGACTCTAATGGAGCGATGCTGGTTTACACCAACTGGGGATCTGGCATATTGACCGACTGCTTCTTGAAGGTGACAGTTGCAGATTTGAGCTATAACCATAGCTGAGATACGGACAACACCTCACTGATAAATAGCCACAGTGTCATCTGGATGAAGGTCTGTTTTTTTATTAAGATATGTTACTTATATTATTTATATATATATACTTATATATGTTATGTTATGTCCAGAAAGTATATTCCTGGGTTTAGGAGAGTATATAAGTGACCTAAGCTTTATATTTGTACTACCTTAGGATGAACAGTTACCAGGTTAATTAAAGACACCACAACACTGAAATCTCAGTCCATTTTGATAGTAAGCAACTGCTCAGTATGGGCATTACGTATGTTCCGTTGGGGCCAGGACTGAAATGGTGCTGGGCCCTCTGCACTGTGGTAAATGTCACCCATGAGGAATAAGTTACTTGGGAAGCAAATGATTATGAGGCGCCAAGGCTGGGCGGTGTGGTGGGGCAGCAGGAAGTGTGAGCAAGGCATGGTGGGAAGATAGCTCTTTCCTGTCTGCAAAACTTTTGGCTGATATGATGTCATGTAACAAGATGTGTATCAGGTTGGCTTCCTGTATTATTTTTCTGAGATAAGGGATCTGCAAAGTTCAGAATCCTCAGAGCTCGTCCTCTCCTGACAGCCTCTGAGTCCCCATGGGAAGCTGAGGCGATGGGAATCTGTCCAGTGAGTGGAATGAAGTCAGTGGAATGAATTCATGGGTGGATTAGGAGAGTCCAGGATGGTTTAAGTTGATGTAACTTGCAATTACTTCTGGTCCCTCCAATACGAATGTTCCACCAAATGAGATGCTGTCCTGACAGTGAAACCCCCTTAGATTCCCCGGGCTAGATTCTCTGGTGTGTCTGTGCCAAGAGGAATTGTTCATAGAGTCTCAGATTTTAAGGCCAAAAAGGATCATTAGATCATCAAGTCTCCTCTCCTGTGTAACACAGACCATAGAATTTCATCCAGTTACCCTGTATTGAGCCCAGTAAGGGATGCTTGACTAAAGCATCATCCAGAGAGGCAGCCAGTCTGGATTTGAAGACTCTGGAGCTGGTGAATTCCCCTCTTGATCTTCATTTTGATATGCTAAACAGATTGAGCTCTTTGAGTCTCTCACTGTCAGCATTTTTTTCAGCTCTTGAATCATTTTGGTAGCTCTTTTCTGCACCCTTTCCAATTGTTCAACATCCTTTTCCAAATGTGGACCCTAGAACTGGAGGCACTATTCCAGGTTGTCTCATTAATGCCATATGCAAAGGTGAAATCACCTCCCTGCTCCTACTCACTACTGGGATCACTGCTCAGTCCCTGACCTGTTGGTTGGGAGTGAGCTCCTGTGGTACTTGTGATGTGGCCAGCCCTGGAGCAGTGACACCAGTCAGCTCTGTGTTCTTGGGGAGCCAGGGCACAGTATCCAGCCTGTCTGACTCATGAAGGACACCATACCCCAGCCTCTGCTTGAACCAAAACCAATCAGAAGAAAGACTTACAGAAAGCAATGAGAAGTCAGTGTGAGACACACCTAAACCTCTCCTGACAAGGGTGACAGGGTTCAGACAACACCCCTCGCCTCATCTGCATCAAAGATGGGACAGGGAGGCATCTCCATTAGCATACAGAATGGAGAACAGAGATTCCAAGGCAAGAACTGCACTGAACTCTGGGACCAGAAAAGCAGGGACACTCTGCATCATGGGGGATCTCTGCTCCAGATGTTAATGAACCTATGCCTGCCCACACCCAGCTCAGCAGTTATCAGACCAATTCTAGTAATGAATCCTTGATAGACATCCAAAATACTGAAGCTGCCTAATTGCATTGTGAGCTCCCTGGAAGGAACACCACCCATAGCCAGGAATGATCAGTTCCTATTGTCTAGCCTAAAGAAAACCCCTGAATCATCAGTTTACCCATAAACAAATCTAGTGTTCTCCCTTGAACCATTGCTGTTTCCCTACAAAAACCCCTACCCACACTCAAGTAAGGGTTCTGATGCACGGGTCCAAACTCTGCATCAGTTCCACTGGACCTCATCTTCTCCTGACTGATTGTGCTGGGGGCTCTGCCTGTCTCCAGCACTCAGGACCCTGAGCTACCACCACCACCTGGGAACCCCGACCAGTTCAAGCTTCATGGAGTGGTGAGACTCCAGCTCTCTTGCTCTCTCTCTCTCTCTGTTTTCTTTTCTACTTCAGGTATAACTTTTTAACCCTGACTTGTTTGATCAGGTATAGTTTTCTATATATGACTTGTAATTTTTTATAATGTAACTGTTATGTTTGTTTAGGCTCTCCTTGGTTAGTGGTTATCACTATGATTCAACAAATAACTTTTATGGTTCAGCTGGTTGCTTCTCTCTCTCTCTCTCTCTGAACTTTACTCTTTTGTGTTTCTGGCTTCCCCATTTACTCTGCAGCAACGCTTCTCTTACCTAAGCTAAAGATCCCTGTAGCGCCCAAAAATACTGTAGGCTTTGCTCATCAAGTGGGTTACTACCAGAACAATTGTAACGTGAAAGTGGGGATAGGGACATGCTGATCCTGTGACATACGAGGGTGGCAGCTTGGAAGCGCTGCTCGACCCAGACTACCGAGTCCAGGGAAATATAAGGGGTCCACTTGAGAGTGCTGATTGACCTGGTCCACTCAGACTTGCTGTGTGTGTGTATGTGTGTGTGTGTGCGTGTTCGTTGGGAACCCAGCCCTGGGGAACCTAGGTCCTGCAGGATAGCTCCACTGGGAGGGCATTTGCAGAAGTGAGAAGTAGAGTTCCATATGAAAACACAAGTGACAGAAGCAGTAAATTGATAGAATTACAGAACTCCCCCCCACCCCCCGAAGAGTAACCCTAATAAATGAACATGCTCCAAAGTAATGGGCAAGTCTGATAAATTGGTGGAGAAATGCAGGCAGCTCGTGACCCTAATCATGTGGTAATTATTGAGTAGTTGCTCCGGAGTAGAGAAACTGAGGCACATATCTGAGCAAGCTTTCTTTTCCTTTTTCAGACCAAGCTCCTTTAGCAAGGTCCCTCTCTCATAGAATATTTGGTAACCTTCTGTTAAGAATCGTGCTTAGAATACCTGTAGAACTGTGCAATAAGGAGTTGAGAGTTGTGGCTTAAAAATAAAGATTTTAGAGCAATACTGTGACTAGTGAAAGAGCTGTTGGTGGGGTTAGTGAAATAAGGGAAGTAGAGATGGCTCAGAAAAAAAAACCTCTTGGCTGCTCGCTTGGGACAGGACTGAGGATTTGTCAGTTGTGCCAGATATGGTTCTGGACTCAATTAAAACCCAGGAAGGAAGTGTTCCTAAGTCTGTGTCTGTTGGGGGTAATGACTTGCCCATAGAGGGAGCTACCCCAATCTCCAAACACTTGTCTGGGAACAAAGGAAAGGAAACTCCAAACTTTGTGAATGTTAAGAATGGCAGTTTATCTGTTTGGGGGAGAGTTTGTCTCCAATCTTCTGTCTGAGGAGCAGACAGAATGTGCCTCTCAGCTTATGCTGATTGAGGATATGTCAGTTGTCTCAGAAGTCATTCTGGACTCAGCTGAAACCCAGAAAGATGCTCAGGAAGATGTTTCTGTAGCGCAACCCCTAGCTAAAAAGGGAAAGGATAAAATTTCTGGGGGGAATGGATTGTTGCCTAAAAGTGCTCCCGAAGGAATAAAACCTCATGCTAGCTTTTGCAAGCAGTTTGCTGCAACTGAAGGGTGTGGAAGTGGGTTGATTGAGTTAGCTCAGAATGAATCATTGCCTGTAGCAAGCAACAGTTTAGGTGCTGAGAAATTTGGTTCCGTTTCTAGCTGCCAAAGTTTCTCAGCTGTGTATGAATCCACTGACTTAGTTTTAGAAGGATCCAGGGTGGAAGCCATCCCTAATAAAATCAACACTGCCTCTGTCACTGCTAAGCAGCTCTTTACACGCACGTGGGATGGCTGCTGCTCTATTGTGAATCGGGCCAGCCCCAGTGTGTGTCAGGTAGAAATCCTGAATGGGAAAAATGGGAAACCCTGGTGGAAATGTTTTCATTCTTCACAGCTCAAAGAATGGAAGGATAAACCACCTGATCCTAAAGACTGTCTTCTCCATCCTGTCAGCCACCCTTCTTGGCCAGCAAGAAGGAACGGCTTTGAGTCATTGGAAAATACGCATTGAGTGGGCTAGTCAGTGCCTACCCCGATGTTGAGACAGGAAAAGGCCAGAAAAGTCCTTGACTTATTATGGCCACCCTCACGTAGGTCACCGCTTCATGTTCACCCTGAAATATCGGTCCCAGATTCTCCCTATATATATGGGGAGGGGGAGGAGTGTGGGAATTTGTTCTCTCTTCTCTGCCCCCTCACTTATGCTGTTCATAAGTGTCTGGAATCTGATGCTATCCAGGCTCTATGCTGTACCTGTGATCCCTCTGAGCCTCTGGAGGTGCTTGCCAGCTGGAGCCCAGGAAGTAAAATTGCTGTGCCACATGCATGGATTCTATAGGAATGGGAGCAACCCCCTGGCCCTGCAGCGTCGCTACCAGTTCTACACTGTTGGCAACTCCTCGGGTTGCCCCTGGGAAAGCATTGCCAATTGCACGCAGAGTGCCACCGGAGAGTCACTCAAATTTTGTTATGAAACTAAGACCATCCAAGACTCCTTCAAATTCTTCTGTAAGCCGTTGTGGTCTTGAACAAGGTGTACACCATAGAATCATAGAATCATAGAATATCAGAGTTGGAAGGGACCTCAAGAGGTCATCTAGTCCAACCCCCTGTTCAAAGCAGGACCAATTCCCAGCTAAATCATCCCAGCCAGGGCTTTGTCAAGCCGGGCCTTAAAAACCTCCAAGGAAGGAGACTCCACCACCTCCCTAGGTAACGCATTCCAGTGTTTCACCACCCTCCTAGTGAAATAGTTTTTCCTGATATCCAACCTGGACTTCCCCCACCACAACTTGAGACCATTGCTCCTTGTTCTGTCATCTGCCACCACTGAGAACAGCCGAGCTCCATCCTCTTTGGAACCCCCCTTCAGGTAGTTGAAGGCTGCTATCAAATCCCCCCTCATTCTTCTCTTCTGGAGACTAAACAATCCCAGTTCTCTCAGCCTCTCCTCATAAGTCATATGCTCCAGACCCCTAATCATTTTTGTTGCCCTCCGCTGGACTCTTTCCAATTTTTCCACATCCTTCTTGTAGTGTGGGGCCCAAAACTGGACACAGTATTCCAGATGAGGCCTCACCAATGTCGAATAAAGGGGAACGATCACGTTCCTCGATCTGCTGGCAATGCCCCTACTTATACAGCCCAAAATGCCGTTAGCCTTCTTGGCAACAAGAGCACACTGTTGACTCATATCCAGCTTCTCGTCCACTGTGACCCCTAGGTCCTTTTCAGCAGAACTGCTACCTAGCCATTCGGTCCCTAGTCTGTAGCAGTGCATGGGATTCTTCCGTCCTAAGTGCAGGACTCTGCACTTGTCCTTGTTGAACCTCATCAGGTTTTTTTCTGCCCAATCCTCTAATTTGTCTAGGTCCCTCTGTATCCGATCCCTACCCTCTAGTGTATCTACCACGCCTCCTAGTTTAGTGTCATCTGCAAACTTGCTGAGAGTGCAGTCCACACCATCCTCCAGATCATTAATAAAGATATTAAACAAAACCGGCCCCAGGACCGACCCTTGGGGCACTCCACTTGAAACCGGCTGCCAACTAGACATGGAGCCATTGATCACTACCCGTTGAGCCCGACGATCTAGCCAGCTTTCTATCCACCTTACAGTCCATTCATCCAGCCCATACTTCTTTAACTTGGTGGCAAGAATACTGTGGGAGACAGTATCAAAAGCTTTGCTAAAGTCAAGAAATAACACATCCACTGCTTTCCCCCCATCAAACACACCATCAAACACAGCCTCCAGGGTGGTGGAAGGTGCAGGGTAGCCCTGGTTTCTTCCGCTGTTTGGGGAACAACCATGCCCCTACATGTCATCATTGTCATTGGAACTCAGACACCTCAGTTATCCGGAGAGGAACTGCAGCTGTCTCTAATCATGCCAGCAGCAAGAATATCACACGGTTCCTCGTAAACTGGGAACCGCTGAACTGGCCTTTAGCTGGACATGACCTGACTCAGCAAGGTCCCCCAGATTGGGTAATTCCATTAAAGGGCACACTTTGTGACAAGCTCATGCCAACAATTTGGTTTAAATTCTATGGGCATATTGCCATTTCAGAGTGATTTCATGAGCCCGGTTTGTACAGAGTGGAATTGGGCCAACAACAAAAAACAGTTTTAAATTTCGACCCTCTGATCACAAACCTTGCTCCCCTCCGACATTTATGAGCCCCAATTTCAGGACCCCGTGTGTTGAAATTGGATCAACAAGAATATTTGGTTCTTCAAAGTCAGACTTCTCTGAAGGTGGTTCAAATCCACTTAGAGAGCATGAATATCTCTCACATTGCACCTTGATTGGAACTAGCCATAAGGGTTGGGATGAATGGGTAAGAATGTGGCAAGGGGCCGACCATGTAAATAGAGTAAAAAGGGAATTAAGTGATTGGATTGCACCTGTAGGAACAGGAATCTCTTTAGTTAATGCCGCAAATATAGAAGTTCTAGCTAATAAACCGTCATATGCCACCGAAAGTCTAGAGAAGATGGGAAACCCTATTAACAGCATCTTTAAAACAGTTAAGTGAGGAACAGCAGTTAATAAGTAAGGTATTTCCTGGATGGGAAAGACTCATAGAAAAGGATGAAGAGTTAATAATGTCTGGTGTACAGTCCCTCCAGAATAATGTCTCATTGGCCTCGGCGTGTGAGCAAGCTCAGGCTCTCACCCAGAACGTAGTCATGGGAATGATTTGGCAAGCCATAGCAGGACAAATTCCCATGGAGCCAATCAGATTAATTGGGCCCCATGTAACAGAGGAAGAATTAGTCCCCCAGCCCTGATGGAGTCTAGTTAATGCTTCGTACAATCAACACCAGCAAAGTTTGCATTTATTCCTGATAACGTGGCAGGCAAAGAAATTAGAGTAATCCACCCAGTAGTCCCACTGGGATTACAGATTAATGGTAACTCAGTTATGTACTCCAGAGAACCTAACACTTGGGCCTGGCAGAAAGATAATGTGTGGAACACAGTAAATGTAAAAGAGTGTAAGAGAAAAGAAGGTTTGGGCTATATCTGTGAAGACCAAGCATTGGAGGAACATAATAAATTCTTCTTCCCACAACCTGGAAATAAGTCTCACTGTTATCCAGGAAGAGGGGTCTGTTATTGTCTATGTTGGTAAAGCATGTGTGTGTGTAAGGACAAGATGTAATATTGTATTGATTAATGGACATTGGGTTCAACCCATGTTGCCTTACGTTAATCACTGTTTCTGTAATGTAACCACCATTGTTAGTTGTGATATTAAGTGTACTTTGCCTATATGGACGGTACAACATTTAAATGCCGATCCTGAGCTCTACAAGGAGGTTTCCCCCATTTCACTAGGAATGGGTCTCACTGCCATTAAGGGACTATTACCTCATCCCTCTTTACAAGCTGAGCAGCAAAGGCTCGGAACTTTGGGGGCGAATGGCAAACTCGAGATTCAACACCACAACCAGGCGATCTCTAGGCTTGCAGCTGCAGTTTAAAAACACAGGCCATCACTCCTGCTGGGAGACTTTGCTTGGGTGGAGCCCCAGTGCAACAGGTCTTTTGAATATCATGCTTCACCCCATTGGGGTGAAAACAGCTCAAAACTCCATGGAGAGAGTTCAGCCTGCCCCCAGGGGCAAAAAATTAAAAATTCTGCGCACAGTATTTTTAAATTCTACAAAATTCTGCATATTTTTTTTATCAAAATAACACAATATAATCATGCCTGTTTCAATTATTTCAGTAATTTATTTCAAAATACCTGTCATCAAGTATATCTAACATTATAGATAACAAAAAAGATTCAGGAAATGTTTTTTGACAGATAGTTTCCTTACTAGGCATATTAATACAGAACTTTGAGTAATAATTCTTTTAAACTACAATACAGAAACATATTTCCTGCACCACTCAGAAGCAGTGCAAAGGCTTGCGGGAGTCAGGATAATGGAATTGCCAAGGGAAAGGGAAGTAATTGCTAGGAAGGAGCCTGGGAATGAACCTAGAAGGTTATTGAGTGTAGGAGGGAGAATGGAACAGGTTTTTTTTGGGGGGGGGGGGGAAGGATTGTAAGGGAGTTGGTGAGACTCCCCCATGCAGACCCTGGCTGACCCCTAGCCTCTTCCATTCAGTCAGGCATATCTGCGTCCCTACACCCCCACTCAGACACCCCCCCCCAGCCCCTCTGTTCTCATGTGGCCCTGCCTCCAAAGCCCCCATCCCCAAGTGGCCCTGCACCCCCATTCTCATTCATCCCCTGCCTCAGTCTGTTCATCCCCACTAGCCCTTCTGAACCCCAGTCTATGTGACCCCCCCATCATGCACCCCACTCTGTCTGTCCCCCCCCTCCCTCCATATCCCATCCCTCCTAACCAGGGCACTGTGAGGAATGCAGCCGGCTGCTGGCTGCTATTGCCTGGCTGCTCTCTGTTCTGGTGCCACAGAAGCCCCTGGTGGGTGAAAGGCATAACTGACATGTCTCTCCGGCAGAATGTATTTTCTGAAAAGAAAAAAAAAATGTACAGGGGGCCTGAATTCTGCACATGCTCAGCAGTGCAAAACAAGGAGGGTAGCTGGATGCCAAAAAGATGAGCTCTAATCCTGTTGTGAGTATATGCCCACTCTCAGCAGGGATTGAATTTACATTCTTTATCTAATAGCATGATCTGGTGTCACCTGAGCTAAAGACCCAGCACTGTCAGCCAGGAGCAGCTGTAGACACATAAACTTCTTATATGGTCCAGCCACTGGTAGGTGACAGAGCGCCCAGTCTCCTGGGTTAATATGTGTGATGCGGTATGATTCGAACATGACCATTTTATATAATTAATATTGCCATTGTTAGACAATTGCAACAAATCTTCTACAAAGTATATCATGTAAGGTGTCAATGGAAAGTTATGATAATTCTGTTGTATTGGCTATATAGATCTATATTTCAAATGTGTTTGCTCCTGGGATAACACCCACAAAGTAATTTACGGCCTGATAAAAGAACTTTGCAATGATTGCATGTAATGTGACTTCCTTAACCATTTTAACTCTCCTCTTCTTTTCTTTGCAAATTGACCTTCAGATTTTAGTTACTAAAGGATTGGCAACAGTGTGATTATTGGATAAGATCTGAGTTATATATTGACCAGGCTATGTGACTGATCTCTTGGGATTAGAGGACCCTATATGTGATGAAATTGGTTTTCAGTAACCACTCATTGTAGAGCCCAGCGTCTGAGTGGTGAGACAAGGGCTGGAATGCCTAAGAAGACTGCATTTTTGACTTCTTGTTAACAGTGTGGTGAGACAGAAGTTTACTTTTGTTACTGGCTTGGTATAAGCTAATGGAAGAATAACCACCAGTTTGGGGTGAGTCTGCCCTATTTCTCAGCAGTTTGTCCTGAATTTGGTATTCTCAACTGTGACCCAATGAGGCACGGTGACAATATGAGTTATGTGTGGAACCATTTGTAGGAAAAATGCATGGATTAAAGGCCAGAAGGGACCCTTCTGACCATGTAGTCTGACCTTGTGTGTAGCACAACACAGAGGATCTCACCCCGTGAGCAAGGAATCAAGCCAATATGTTCTATTTGAACTAGAGTGTATCTTTTAGAAACACATTCACTCTTGATTTAAAGATTGTCAGTGATGGAGAATCCACCATGTCCCTGGGTCAGTTCTTCCAATGGTTAATCACCCTCATTGTTAAACATTTGCACCTTATTTCCAGTCTGACTTTGCCTCGCTTCAACTTTCAGCCTTTGGATCAAGTTCAGCCTTTGCCTGCTACATTGAAGAGCCCTTGGCTACTAGAAATATTTCCCCATGTAGGAAGGCAATGCTGTGGCAGGGATGAGCCCCTGCACCTCTAGACTTGACAGTCCATAGCCCTGGAACCTCTGGACTTACTGCATCAGTTATGAATGTAAAAAAATTTGCTTGAGTCCCAGCACTTAATTTCTTGCACCCCAGGACCTCTTTAATTGCAAATTAAGCACTGAATGTAGGTGCTTATAGACTGTAATCAAGTTGGCTCTTAACCTTCTCTTGGAAAAATGAAATAGATTTAGTTTGTCTCACTCTATGGCAGATTTTCCAAACCTTGAATCATTCTGGTAGCTCTTTTTTGAACCCTTCCAATTTGCCATGAAGTGTGGACACCAGAACTTGACTTGGGATCCAGCAGGGGTCTCACCAGCAGGGCATACAAGCGTTACCAGAGGGAAGCCAATCCCCAGCAGAGCCCAGGGTTGCATTTGCTGGGTCCAGAGAACATGCATGATTCTATCTGGGACATCTACACAATCTTCTGCAAGCTGGGTCTCATGGACAGAGCTTATTTTGTGGGAGGAGTTTGGAAGACCTCTGTGACAGGACGTACCCCCGGGGTGAAGCCTGGAAGCTGTTGGAATTGTTGTGCCCCCAGACCATTCAGCTGGGTTGGCCTCTCCCCCTGCTCTGCTGGTGACACACAGCCATCCCCTCTGAGCCCTGTTATCACCCAACATGACAGCCGATGGTGCCACACACCCAACTGAGTCACCCGAGTGCTTTACCTAAGCCACTCGTGGACCAACAGTGGAGGCAGCAGCCAATTTCCCAGCTCTCCAGCCTTGCACCCCTACAGGAGTATAAACCCAGAATTATACCATCTTGCACTACACAGGGATCTGTATGGTGCAAGCGCCTTAATTAGTCTTCTCCCCCCTCCATGTGGGGCAGATAAGCACCAGCCTTTGTTAACAGAGCTAAGATTCCCTAACGCTTCACTCAAAAACACACTGGTTAAGATAAAACATAAAACCAGGTTTATTATCTACAGAAAGATCGATTTTAAGTGATCGTAAGTGATAGGAAATCAAACAAAATCGCAATCTAAAATGTATACAAACTAGATAGGACTTAATCAGCAATATCTCACCCTGACTGATGATACAAACAGGCTTACAGATTCTTGAGGCACAGACTGCATCTGCTTTGCAGCCTGGGTTCCCCTCTCCTGTTTAAAGTCCATTTTCTTCCAGAGGTTCTTTCAGGTGTTGAGTTGTGGGGGTGTGAAGACAAGTGATGATGTCACTCCCCATCTTTTACTGGAAAGTCTATGCATGTGACGTAGGGGTTCACCCCCATTGGCCAAACATTCTCCATTGTCTACGTGCTCCCTTGGAGGAGGCTTCCTTATACAGAATTCCTGTGCTAGTGGATTATTCCCTTGACGGGTGCTGATGACAGCAATTAGCACTGTCTGGCTACTCCATTGTTGTACCCAAAAGGCTGGTTTGGGATGTTTCCAACCTCACATCATATTTTAGTAACACACACATAGCAAGATTTCATAACTTCACATACAATGGTAGCACATACAATCCACCGAGATATTAATGGTTAGCAGATCAAGACTTTTAGAATGACTCCTCGCAAGGTATACCTTGTACAAAACATACCATAATTACATCACCATGGCAAATATGGGGTGCAGTGTCACAAGCACCACCCCCCATTCAATCCTGATCTGTAATTTACATTTTAGAAGCCTCGGGTGCAATGGGGACACCGACCATGACCAAGAACCCCACCACCAGGATGGAGCATTGCTCTCCTCACCCACGCTCTGCATCAGTGACAGCACGGGTTGCAGCGTGAGTCATCGCTCATGGGAAAGCTTCGTCCCTTCTTAGCCCTGCAACGAAGGAGGTTGCGAAACCCACACGACCATGCTCTTCTCCAGAAATGCACAAACCTCTTCTGCTGCTCCCCAGAAGAGCTGCTACGTCCTCTGGAGTGCACTGACACAGCTGCAGCAGGGCAGCCCTGGTGGTTACCGGCCCCTCACTGGTTCCAGTTGTGTGACCGTGAACCAATGGGTTACCCAGCAACACTCTGCTTCCATTATTACCATGGTAGCACCTAGAGGCCCCAGTCACAATTGGGGTCCCTGCTGCACAGACACCAAGGCCTCGCCTAGAGCAGGGAAAGGTGGGAAGGATGGCCGGGGGGGCAGGCCATTGGGCTGGCCTGGAGGAGGGTTGCATTCAGTTCCTGCCTCAGCTCCAGGCTCTGTGTGTGCCCTTTGGCCCGTCACTGCAGCTGCCCCATGCAGAGCCCCGTCTGTGACATGGGGAGGGCTCTCCCTTGCTTGAAGGGGGAGGCGATGAGTCAGGTTAAGATTTTATCACTGTTATTTTCAGTAAAAGTCACAGACAGGTCACGGGCAATAAACAAAAATTCACAGAAGCCCATGACCTATCTGTGACTTTTATTAAAAATAATGGGGAGCAGTGCTGATGGGGGGCTGACTGAAGCCCAAGTGGGAGAAGAGAGCCCAAGCCCTGCTGCATGAGGCAGGGGGAGGAGGGGAGTCCAGCACCGGCTGCTGTGGCGGCTGACAGCTCCAGACCCCCGCCGCAGCCCCAGCGTCTCAGAGTTCCAGTGTCCCCCCCCACCCCAGATGGCTGCAGCAGCTGATGGCTCCAGTGTCCCCCCGCTGCCCACGGTGGTTGACAGCTTCAGGGTTCTCCTGCCACCTGTGACCTGAAAGCTCCTGGGGTCCCCCTGCCATCCTCAGTGGCTGGGAGCTCCAGCCTCCCCTCCCCTCCCCCCCATCCATGATGGCTGAGAACTCCAGGGGTCCCTGTCCCCCATGGCGTCCATGACATAATCTTATTCTTAGTAATAAGAGACCTATTGGGAGGTGAGAGGTGCTTTTATAAACCACGTCACCTAACATGTGTTCAAACCCTAGTGCTGGCAGGGTACGTTGTATACTACCCCACGTCTGCTGGTCTGGAGAACTCGTGAGAAACACCCACGCCCTGAGGAGCTGACTGGATGGGACAGAATGGTCCGAGGCCCAGAGAGGTGACGGGCCGTGCCCAAGCAAACCAGAGCAGAGCCCCACTCGGCACAGCTGCTTGCTAAGGGAGGGACAGGAACGTTTTCTGTTGGGCCCCTCTGGGGCACCATTCAGAAAACAACCCCTCACATGCCCCTGGCTGAGGCCGCCTGGACTCTCTGCCTGGCCTACTGCCCTCACTGCTTCTCAGGCTCCTTTCATACATCTCCTCATTGCATCTGGGAGCCAAGGCAGGACTGACCAGAACAGCCTGTTGCCTTTTGTTTATCATCGCAGCTCCCAGAGGTCTCAAACCCAGGGGAAGGTATGAGACAGCTGTGTGTTTTTATACCATCCTCTCTGGCCATGAATGTGCTTACTTGGCATTAGCCAATGCCTAGTGTGTTGTTCTGCTAAGGCCAGGCCTGCTCTGGTTCACAGCCTTTGGTTCACACTGTTAGTTATGCCTAGGGCTCTAGCAAGGCCTAGACCCGTGGCTGGCGGGGTTGGGCCTATGCTTTGGCTGACACTCCCTGAGACTGTTTTGTGCGACCCCCCCATGATGGGAGCGATGTCCAGCGCTGCCAATGGGCCTGAGGATGGACAGTCCGATGGGGTTGATGATGGGCTGGAGAGACGCTGCCCAGTGGGGTTTGAGGAGAGCTGGTGAATCGATGCATTGGGGGATACAGGGACCGTGTGCTGAACAGCATGAACAGCAGAGGAGAAGGCTCTGGCGCCAATGGCAGCGAGATGGTGGGATGGGCAGAGAAGGTCCAGTTGGGAAAAGGGGAGCAGGGAGACACTAGGCCTGAGCAGCCAGCTGGAGCAAGTGACTGGAAATCTTTAAAAGCAAGGGGGGAAGCTCGGAGCTGGAATCTGCAGTGAATAGGGAGGGTGAGATGATCCCACTGTTTTTCACCCGATTTAGTGACATTGGTGCAAAAACTGAGGCAGAGCAGCCCACAGAGAGGAGGCTGAGCCAGGCCAATTATTTACCTGCTGGCCCAGGTGAGATCTTCCTTTTCCTCTTCCTCTGCTGGGTTCCCCTCTCAGCCCAGTTTTCGGAACCATTCTGCAGCGCTGTCACTGTCAGTGTCTCTGTCCTGAGCTCTCTTGGCTTTTGAGGCAGCCAGCTGGAGATTAGAGCCGTGTCTTGAGGATCAGACTATTATTATTTATTTGTATAACAGTAGCACCTAGGAGTCCTGGTCAGGGACCAGAACTCAAGATATCGTCCCCCTTCTTAAGAACTCTCGTCAGAACAGAACTCTCTGAGACACCCACCTCATTGTTACAATCTCTGGGCTGGAGAGCTGATTTTGCATCTCTAGGCCCCAGATACCTTTGAAAATCTGACCCCAAGTACCTTTTGAAACTGGGATTTATGCTCCTAAATTACTTAGGGTACATCTACACTGCAATAAAAAATCCACTGCACTGAGTCTCAGAACTGGGATCAATCGACTCGGGTTTGTGGGACTAAAAATCGCAGTATAGACGTTCGGGCTTGGGCTGGAGCCCCGGCTCTGAAACACAGTGAGGGGGAGGGTCTCAAAGCCTGGGCTCCCCCCCGAGCCCAAATGTCTACACTGCAATTTTTAGCCCTTGCAGGCTGAGTCCCACAAGCCCGAGTTAGCTGACCTGGGTCAGCCACGGCCATGCCACATGGTTTTTGTTGCAGTGTAGGTATCCCCTTAGACGCTTTCGAAAATATTCCCCCTAGTGATTTTAGTTACACAAGTTGTTTCAGCTCCTACTCCTCCCCCTGCCAATTTTTGTACTTTTACAGTCACATTTTCCTTGTTTTCCCCTCCCTGGCGCTGTGAGACGGACCAATGCAAACAACAGGGGAACCTGACTCACAGCCTATGCAGGGTTGCAAACCAGTGAAACTGACAAGATGCCAAGTGCCATCAATGGCACAAAGACCCTGAAAAGAGAAAAAGATGTTGGTGCCCTTTGCCAAGCAGTTTTTCAGGCCCCTGTAGATTAGCTTCCTGTTTGGAGCACAAATCGGTGACGTGGAGTCAGGTGTTTTCTTAGTGCTGTTTGTTTATTGACAAGATGTTCACCATTCTGTTTCCCTGAGCAGCAATGTTCACAGACTGCACACAGGAGAACCCCTCTTGCAGGGCCCAGGGTAAGGACATGCCCAGCTCCAAACAGATCCTCCCACTTAAAGATTGTCTGTGCCTCTTGGGTCACTGTGTGGGTGGCTCTTATTTTTCAGCTGCACCAGGAATACTGGTTGTACAAAGGCTCCCAGCTGCTAGAGGAGAAGTGATAGGGTCACAGATCTCTGTGTTCTTAAGAGAGGAAGAGTGGCTGGGTACATGTGTTTCCTTTTCCAGGAAAGCTGCTCAGAGCCTCAGCTGGTATAAAAGCCACTGGAGCCGTTGGGGTAGGAAGAGGTTCAGAGCGATGCCTTCAGGCAGCATTTACCAAAAGTGCGAAGAGTCCGACCAAGAGACACTCAAGGAACAGGAGACAGAAATGACATTTGGGAGAGCAGGTAACCCCAGGCTGCATTAGTGGGAGTGTGCGCAATCATTTCCTGATAATCGGCACACCCTAATCCTGCAGACTCCACACCCCAGTGAAGCCAAGAGGAGGGCGGTGTCAGTGAGGTTTGCAGGATTGGGCCCTACTTATGGACCTGCACAGTGCTCAGCAGCGAAGTCAGACTCGAAGGCAGGTCTGTACTCTGGAAGGTGGCGTTTCATACACCACAGCTGGCAGAGCCAGGCTGAGAGAATTCCAGGCTTGTCTCAGCAGCATTTCGTCAGATGTTTGTCTGGTGCTTGCATACTATGGCAATGAGTGGGTTAAAAGGAGGGGGAGCAAGAGAGAGAGTGAATGGGGGAGGAGGGGTGCTGTGTGAGGATAGATGGATGGATGGATGGATAGATAGATGTGGATGAACTGTTGTGTATGGAGATTGTGAGCTAGATATGGTTGGATGTGTATGTATGGGGATGGACAGATGGATGGATGGAGGAGTATGGGGATGGATGGATGGATGGAGGAGTATGGGGATGGATGGATGGATGGATGGATGGGGTTGTATAGGGATGGCTAGTGTTTATGGGATTGAATGGATAAATAGATTTTGCACCCATACTGCACTCAGGACTAGTGTCCACGATGCGCGAGTTGCTGGGTAGTGGAGCCCATCATACACAATTGCAGGTTATACCATCAAGAGCCTTGGCCCTGATCCCTGTCCCAGGCCCAGTGGTGGAAGCGTTACGAGAGGCATTTCAGATCCAGAGTCCTGCTGATCAGGCGGGATGTCCCTGCGTTGCGCCATAGGAACATGCCTCGTGCAATTCTGCACTTACAGCAGATTTGTGCTTCTTTTCTTCCTCTTTATTTTCATTCCTGGAAAGTGAAGGGGGATATGTGTGTGTGTGTGGGGGGGGGCATTGATGTGCGGTGTGGGGGTTGGAGACACAGCTGCTTCCTTCCCCTCCCCAGCCCCCCTGCTGACAGCAGCACAGTGGGCTGGGGCAGTGGGGGAAGGGGGGTTGGCTGGTGAGTAAGGGTACGGTGCATGAAGTAATGCTCAGAATCAAGGGCTGGTTCCTGCCTGGAGGAGGCTACAGTGGATGGGACAGAGAAGCACAGAGCTGGGGGCAGCCTCTCTGCATGGCAGGCTTCATGGTGCATGAGTCTGCAGCAAGATGGAATCCTGGAGGACAGTGTATGGGGGAGCATAGGGCACCGGAGGGGAGGCCAGGGCCTGGCCACAGGGAGGTGGTACAGGCGACCATCAGGAGGGAGCACGGATCGAACAGGGGGTGAGGGGGAGATGTAGGCGGGGTTGCAGCTGTGGAGCTGTATCCTGATGGTGGAAGGCAGTCAAAGAAGAAAGGGGTGGTGGGGGGAATCATCACAGCATCTCACATGGATCTCATGGCCTGGCTCCCCCAAAGGATCCTTGGGAAAACAGAGGGGACTCCCAGGAAATGGGGTTCTCTAACTGCTGGGGCTTTAGGCTCAATGGAAATCCAGGTGGGCAAATGATAGATATATAGATATATAAGGAGCAATGGTCTCAAGTTGCAGTGGGGGAGATCTAAGTTGGATATTAGGAAACACTATTTCACTAGGATGGTGGTGAAGCACTGGAATGGGTTACCTAGGGAGGTGGTGGAATCTCCTTCCTTAGAGGGTTTTAAGGCCTGGCTTGACAAAGCTCTGGCTGGGATGATTTAGTTGGGGCTGGTCCTGCTTTGAACAGGGAGTTGGACTAGATGACCCCCTAGGGTCTCTTCCAACCCTAATCTTCTGATTCTATAGGGATAGATAGAGGGGGTGTTTGGGGATAGATAGATACGTAGATAGATAGATAGAGGAGGTGTGAATTCCCCTGCATGCGCTGTGCTGCACAGAGATTCCTGGCCCCAGCGGTACATCCATCACTATTTGTTCATGAATTACAATAATAGTGAATTCTGAATTCCCCTAGTGCCTTCCCCGTGAGGCTCAGAGCACACCTCCCCCCGCAGCACCGGTTTGCCAGAGGGCAGGGACTGGTGCTCTAATTCCTGCTGTCTTTGCTTCTGCCTTCCAGGGAATTCCTTGATGCAGTGTGGTAGGGGCGTGAATGGGGAGGAAAAGTCCATATTAACCCTTTACGCTGTGCACGCCGTGTCATTTGTGTTATGGGCCGTCCTCCTCGCCATGGTGATTGGGAAGTGTAAGTATCCCGGAGCGCGTTTAGGACTATCACACAGGAATGGACCCAGTGGAAAAGACCGGCGTGAAATCCTGACTCCATTAAGTCAATGGCCAAACTCTCATTGGCTTCAGCAAGGCCAGGATTTCAGGCCATGAGTCCCTCCCAGCCAGGTCCCCTTATCTCTATCAATGGCCAGTGTCAAGACACTGCAGGAGAAGGGATATAGTCCCCCGCAATGTATTTCATTGTGCCATAGTACTGCTAATTGTAAGACAAGACTCATTAAGTAAGGCCGCCTGCCCTCCAATTCACAGCTGTGGGGCCCCTTCCCAAGGCCTGCACTGTGAGCAGGGATACTGTGGTGTTTGATTCTTGAATGTATGCACAGGTACAAGTGAGTGCAATATGTGTTGGGACACCCTCTAGCAGCTGTTCCGCACAGGATAACAGCCTAACTACTCCTGCCAGCTAACAGAGTAGCTCCTGTAGCTCAAGAGAGCTTTGCTGTAGATAGCAGGGATTCACGTCCTGCTGAGGAGCCTTGTTAGGTGTCATTACACATAGCAGCCTCAGCGTTGCCAACTCTAGGTGATGTTTGAATTAAAGCCCCAACTCCAGGAGTCTTGTAATTAGGTGAGACTCTGAGCTTTCATTTAAAAATACTGAGATGGATTCTAGTTGCAGAGAAAAGCTTGGGAAAGCGACGTAATGGCTAAGAAACCAGAAGGCAAAGAAAAGAAAACTAAAGTCTATAATTTTTCACAAATCTTATGATTTTTAAGCCAATCTTGTGATTGGTTTTTAACCTCTGGAGTTGGTCAGATTGCACCAGGGCAGAGGTCATTCCAGGTGGAATCCTTGAAGCCAATGAGGCACCTAAGTCTCCTACTGCAATCCACAAAATTCTCACTGAACGCTGTAGGCCCCTAAACTCACTTGACACCTCTAGGCAGGTGCACTGCTGCCTCCCTCAAGGCATCTAGATGCCTATCTTCCACCTAAGCCCCTATACAAATCTTTTCTGCTCTTCTGCTAGGAAGGAGGGATTTGAACCTGGGTCATCCACATCCCAGGTGAGTGTTCTAACCATTAGGCTATAAGATGGGCAGCAGCACCTCCACCCCTGCATTTTGTGTAGAATGAGGCAGGCACCTAATTCATTCCCACAAGACACTACCCAGGTGCCTAAGCCAGGAGAGGAGTTCCTGTTTGTGGATCACTAGCGGAGCTAGATACTTCCCATTCCTGCAGCCTGGACTAGCATGCCTAGCTCTGAGAAAAGGGTGGGGCTTGGCTCATCAGTGTCTCCCATTGGTTACTTACTCAGCTCCCCGCCTAGTGTGCTGGGTTTTGCAAATTGCACTCAGGTGCATTGCTCTCCCCATTCATTGTATGTGAGCCTAGGCATGTAACTCGGCTTTGTGGGTGTTCCTGGGATTTTCTAGGCACCGTGATGCTCAGCATTGCAACGCTGAAATCCCTTTGGGGATCCCACCTTCAGAGATTATCTTCACAGGGGGAAGTTGGAAAGTAGAAATGCAGCATCTCTCTCTATGCTGTGAATCCAAATTGAAAACTCAGTCCCCTCCCCACCACAAACCATATAAACAACAGCAGGTGTCTGTCCTTCTGTCTAGACTCGGAGATGTCCAAGGAGCTGGAGCAGTTGCGGACTGATCAATCTGTGCTGAGAGGCAACGGTAACAATTCAGTTTACTTATGAGTGTCCGTGTATTTGTATTACCGATGTTGCCCCTTTGGCGGAAGCCAAAATCTGAGGTGCTGTCGGGTTTGTTCCTGTTAGAGGGAACAATCGCTCCCAGGCAGGTCTGTTCTCATTGTGATCTTGGTAGTTACAATATCTTGTTCCCTTGAACACAGCAGGAACAAACAGCTGCAGGCTGTTCCCTTTCTTGGAAATCCCCTGTCTGCCCCTTCAGCGGGCTCTGTGCCCAAGAAACTCCATCTCTGCTTCTTGCCAGGCTCCCGCTCATAGCTCTTTCAGCCTCCCGCACACACAGGCTGCTCTGAGCACCTGGGACTGCAACCAGGGCCCCTCTCAGCCCGCACGGCTCTTTCCTGCTATGCAGCCTGGTGCCTTGGGTGGTCACTTCCATTGTCTGCAGCTGTTTCACTACATAAATGAGCTTGATTGCTCCTCCTGTTGTGTCTAAAAGTGGATATTTGGCACTCATTGGCTCTAACAAGGGCTGTGATTGTCTATGGATCCCAGATTCACCTGTTAGGTGTATTATGGCAGCAGCCAGGAGCCCCAGTTATGAACCAGGACTCCATTGTGTGAAGTGCTGTACAAACACAGAACACAAAGCCAATTCCTGCCCCAAAGAGCTTCCAGCCAAAGTGTAAGACATGGGCCGATAGGTGGAGACAGACAGACAGGCAGAGGAACACAGGGAAACAAGAAATACCAAACCCCTCTTCTTTTCTGTTGTGCTCGTATTAACTACCTAATGGTTTGGTCTGAAACCCAGAAAGGCTTCCATTGTCTTCAGTGGTGTTTGGATCAGGCTCTATCTAACTAGCTAGGTTCCTGTCTGCATTAAGGAAGTTTGCACTGTCGTTTCTCATAGATGTTACGGCCAGAAGGGACTGTTACGGGCATCTAGTCTGACCTCCTGCATAGCAGAGGCCAGAGAATCCCACCTAGCGATTCCTATATCCAGCCCATATCTGGTAGTCGAGCTGGAGTGGAACTTTTAGGAAGAGACAGATAATCTTTTAATGATTCCAGTGATGGAGAACCTGCCCCTTCTCTACAGACCTTGTCCTGATATATAAATGCTGATGCAAACCACTAATGTGGGACACACGCTGGGATGGTGCAAAGTAAGACTCACACCAGTGGGTCTAACCCTGGTAACCTATGCAAGCCTTGTGCCATGTGTCTGCAGGGGCGCCAGGTTTGTATAATTTCTGGTGGTGCCCAGAAAAGGTCCAAGTCCCCCCCCCTCCCACACACACACACACACCTGCCTAAGGCTCTGGGAGGGCATTTGGGTGTGGGAGCGGGTTTGGGGTGCAGATTCTGGGAGGAAGTTTGGGTGTGGGAGGGATGCGGGCTCTAGGATGGAGTTTGGGTGCTGGGTGGAGGGCAGGGGGTTGGGGTGCAGGAGAGGGTGTGGGGTGCAGGCTCTGGGAGAGAGTTTGGGTGTGGGAGGATGTGACATTCCCCTCTGGTGTTATCCGGACCGGTGATCTGCTAGGTCACTCCAATCCTCGACTCTGGGAGCCAGCCTTACCCTGCTCTGCTGTGAGAACCCCCACTCCGGGCTGTTCACGCACAGCCTCTGGCATGTAAGCTGCTCCCAGCTACTTGCAAGCGAATGACACTAACCAATATCTCCAGTCCCAGACACAACCCTAGAAACCTCCGTCTTGCAGTGTCCAGTTATGCCCACTGGATGCTGCAAGCTTATATGAGTTTGTCAATTTAACAAAGAAATTGTTATGTACCAGGCTTGTTATCCCAAGGGGAGTCTCTGTCATGCTTCAAACCAAACGCACTGCTTCAGGTAGAATAAACAAACAGATTCATTAACTATAAAGTTAGATTCTAAGTGATTTTAAGTCAAAGCACAACAAGTCAGATTTGGTCCAATGAAATAAAAGCAAAACGCATTCTAAGCTGATCTTAACACTTTCAATGTCCTTACAAACTTAGATGCTTCTCACCATAGGCTGGCTGGTTGCTCTTCAGCCAGGCTCTCCCCTTTGATCAGTGGTTCAGTCACTTGGTAGTGGTGGTGTCTGTAGATGGAGGTGGATGAGAGAGAGAGCATGGAAAATGTCTCTCCCTTTTATCATGTCCTTTTTTCCTTCTTGGCTTTGCCGCCCCCCTTCAGAGTCAGGTGAGCATTACCGCATCGCAGTGCCAAACTGACCAAAGGAAGGGGGGTGACTCCCTCGAGAGTCTAACAGATCCTTTTGATGCTGCCTAGGCCAGCGTCTTTTGTTCCTATGAGGCTAGGCTGGGTTTGTCCCGTACCTGCCCTGATGAGGTGTGAACTGCCCCTCTGCTATGGAGAGTTTTTTCTGGGCTTGCTTTAAGCCATGAGGATACATTTTCAGCCTCATAACTACATACATGAAATTATAACCTATAACATCACTGTAACAACCATGCTCAGTGCATCATGAGCCTTCTGAAGACACCGGACATGACAAACTTTGCATTGGATACCACACAATCATTTTACAAGGATGAACATAAGGATCCTGGGTGTTTCTCCCGAGATACAGAGCATCACAGAAAGGTGCGGGCTCTGGGAGAGAGTTTGGGTGCTGGGTGCGGGCTCTGGGCTGGGATAGAGGGTTGGGATGCAGGATGGGGTGCGGGAGGGGGTTTGGGGTGCTGGGTGCGGGCTCCGGGCTAGGATAGGGGGTTGGAGTGCAGAAGGAGGTGTGGGAGGGGGCTTGGGGTGCTGGGTGCAGGACGGGGTTTGGGTGCTGAGTTCGGTCTCTGGGGGGGGGTTGAGTGCTGGTTGCGGGCTCTGGGTTGAATTGCAGGGTTGGGGTGTGGGAGGGGATGTGGGGCATGGGGCTGGGCCAGGGATGTGGAGTTTGGGGTGCAGCAGGCAGGCTGCCCAGGGCTGGGGTAGGGGCCAGAGAGGAAGACTCCCCCCAGCCCCCTCCCTGCCAGCAGCAGCAAGCTCCGGGGGAGGGGGAATCTCCCTGCCCTGCCCCCCCAGCACGACACTCACCCAAGGCCCCCCAGGCTGCTGCTCAGGAGGTCCAGCCAGGATAAGCACCCACCTCCCTTGGAGTTGACTCGGAGTCACCTGCCGGGGGTAGGGTGGTGATGCGCCTCCTTCCCTCCTCCTGCCGCAGGTGCAGCAGCCGCCTCAGCCTGCCCCTGGCGCTGCTCCCTTGTAGCCGGACACAGCAGCAGTTGCCAAGGGAGCTCAACGTGGAGCTGCAGGGGGCAGCCGCCTGCTGCCCAGGGCAGGCAGGGATGCTCGGGGGAGGTGCGCGGGGGCGGCAGGCGGGGCCAGGTGATGCTCCGGGGGAGGCGCATGGGGGCAGCAGGTGGGGCCAGGGGAGAGACCGGACCCAGAACATTGGTGGAGCCGGGCCCCCCGGGCCCTGAATTTGCTGGAGCCCGGGCACCACAGGCCCATACAACTCACCACCCCTGTGTGTCTGCACTAGGGATTTGCACCAGTCCACGGCGACACTAGTACAAATTTCCCTAGTCTGGATGGGCCCTAACTAAACTCACTAACAAGCTCTCCCCAGGCAGGGTTGGCAGCTGGAGGTGGGGTCTGAGGGAATGAGCACAAGACAGGGAGCTCCGAGTTCTAATCTTGCTTCACTACCTGGCGTGGGGCAAGTCGCTCTCCATCTCGGAGCCTGAGTCATGGACTATCATGGCCGGGGACGAAAGCAAATCCACCAGCGCCGCCTCTTCCCAGGAAAGAAAGCAGCCCCGGGAGACCCCAGTACCTGACAGACCCACTCTGCTAGGGAACACGGCCCTGCCCCACGAGATGAGGTGAGGGGCAGTTCACAGCTCACCGGCCTCTGTCTCTTCCAGGCTCCGAGACAGGGAAGCAACTGAAGACGCTTCATTTCAACCAGTCCACCATGCACAGCACTGGTAAGTACTGGAGCCCTCACAGACCCACAGCTCAGCATCATCTCTACGAGCCCCCTGCACCCCAGTCATGTTACTCCTCCTCCTCCCAACAACATCCCCCATTCCCTGGCCACCTCCTTGTTCCCACTGAGCCCTGGGTCCCCATGACGCACCCTCCCAGGAATGTGATCAGCTCTGTTTCTTTCTCAGAGGTGGAGCTGGCCACGGATCTGAAGAGGCTGCAGTCAGACCAGGCCACACTGAAAACGGAAGGTGAGTACCCATGGAGGGGAGGGAGCAGGGCTCAGGCAGAGGAGGGGGTGGAGAACGGCAGAAAGAAGGGGGGGGTGGAGAATCCCAGAGCCAGGTTCCCATGGCGATTTTGGATCCATCCCCCCTATTCCCCAGGCCAGCCTGAGCAAGCAGCATTTGGGACCAAGCCACTGAGGCTGGAAACCGAGGCCATGCCCTACTCTGGGTGACCCACCGGAGGGGCAGGGACACAACCAGTGCCCACAGAGCCTCTGCACTCAGGGCTCCTCCTGCACCAGATTCACTGTGTGTGACTCTAACTGGGGCGAATTGGGGAAGCCAGTTCACCTTCAGTTCCAGGGATTCTCACCCCAAGTGCGTTCCCAGTCACTGCAGGAGCCTCTGGCCTTTAGGGACTCGCATGGGCTGGGCTGCTACAGAGGGAGATCTGGCTGTTTCTTGCTCCCTAGATTCACTTGGGACAAATAGGAGAGGGGATATGTGCTTTTGAAGCAGGGGAGGGTCGGGGGAGGGAGATGGGGATGGTGACTCATTAGCGGTCGAGGGGAGGCAGGTGGATTAAAGGGCTGGGCAGAAGAAGGCCCAGGTGTAATAAACTGGGGAACCAGAGGTAGGGAATTGGGGGGGCAGGGCAGTGTGTCTGGGTGCAAAGGGAGGGCAGGGCTCCTGCTGAGGTTCGGGGGAGGGGACCTGGTTTTAGAGGAATGATTTTGACCCTTGTGAAAGGTTCAGGTTCAGCTGGCGATTCCGGCCAGGTCTCCAGTCCCTAATGATGTATCAGACCGACCGAGTAACAAGCTCAGTGCCTCCTGCTGCTGGGATAGGGGCCCCATTTCAGTGTCACAGCCAGGCCCCAAATCCCGCTGTTTACGATCTGTACACAGATATGCCAGGCCTAGCTGCACACACCCACTGCTCTGGCTGGCTTCTGGCTGCTTCTAAAGTACAGAACACAGTGAGTAGGGTTACCATACATCCGGTTTTTCCCGGACATGTCCGGCTTTTCGGCACTCAAACCCCCGTCCGGGGGGAATTGCCAAAAAGCCGAACATGTTCGGGAAAATGCCGGCCAGGCACTTCCCCTCCCGCGGCGGCTCTGCTCCTCCCCTGACTCTTCGGCTCTGTTTAAGAGCCGAGCTGCCCGAGCGCTATGGGCTTCAGGCAGCCCCCTTGCCTCCGGACCCCAGCCGCCGGCCGGGCACTTCCCCTCCCGGGCTCCGGCAGCGCAGGGTCCGGAGGCATGGGGACTGCCCGAAGCCGGTAGCGCTGGGGCCGGTCAGCTCTTAAACAGAGCCGAAGAGTCAGGGGAGGAGCGGAGCCTCCGGCCGCGGCGGCTTTGCTCCTCCCCTGACTCTTCGGCTCTGTTTAAGATCCGAGCGCTACGGGCTTTGGGCAGCCCCCATACCTCCGGACCCTGCGCCGCCGGAGCCCGGGAGAGGAAGTGCCCGGCCGGGGGCGCAGGGTCCGGAGGCAAGGGGGCTGCCCGAAGCCCAAGCGCTACCGGCTTCACGGTTTGCCGGGCAGCCTCCAGACCCTGCGCCCCCGGCTGGGCGCTTCCCCTCCCGGGCTCCAGCTGCACTGGGGAAGCGCCGGCCGGGGGCGCAGGGTCTGGGGGCTGCCCGGCAAACCGTGAAGCTGGTAGCGCTTGGGCAGCCCTTTCCACGTGGCTGGGAGTGGGAGGGAGGAGGGGGCGGAATTAGGGCAGGGTTGGGGCGGGGAAGGGGCGGAGTTGGGGCAGGGCTGGGGTGGGAAATGGGTGGGGCCAGGACCCCGTGGAGGGTCCTCTTTTTTTATTTAAGTATGGTAACCCTAACAGTGAGCGTCACTCGAGGCTCACAGACTGTTTAAAGGGATACAGCCCTATTCCTACATGTGATGGTGTGTTGTATTTGCAGTGTCGGAGGATCTGGCCAAAGCGAAAAGTGACAGAGATGACATCAGGGCTGAGGCCTACAAGATTCTGGATGCTGTCCAGAAAGGGAACGGTGAGATACGCGCCGGCCTCGACCTGCTTAGATTGCCAGCCCTTCACGGCAGGGACTGTCTTTCTGTTCTGTGTTTGTACCATGCCTGGCACAACGGGGCCTGTCTATGACTGGGGCGTCTAAGCACTGCCAGAATGCAAGTAATAAATAACGTACAGCACCCAGCAAATGGGGGCCTGGGCCATGGCACCTTGTGCACTTAGGATTCCTGCTCCTTTTCCCCACAAGCAGTAATAATGGATTAATATAGTTCAGGGGGCTCGCTGGGATTTCCCCCAAATAAACTGCTAGGTTGTCAGGGAGTCAGTTTTGTCTAATAGTTAGAGCAGGGGACTGGAATGTGGGACACCTGGATTCTAGTCCCATCTCTGGGAGTATATGAAGTCTAGTGGTTAGAGCAGAGGGCTGGCTTCTATTCTCAGCTCCTATGAGGCCAATGTTGTCTAGTGCAGTGGTTTTCAACCTGTGGTACGCGGACCCCTGGGGGTCGGCAGACTATGTTGAAGATTTCCAAAGGGGTCTGCACTGCCATTAGAAATGTTTTAAGGGGCCATAAACGAAAAAAAGATTGAAAACCATTGGGCTAGTGGTTAGAGCAGGTGAGGCCGGAAATCAGGACTTCTGAGTTCTCTTCCCAGCTTGGGAATGATCTTGAGCAAGTTACTGCACCTCTCTCTGCCTCAGTTTCCCCCTCTGCAAATTGAGGGTGACGCCTCCCCACCTTGGCTAAGTGCGTTGAGGTCACTGGCTAAAGGGCACTAGGCAGATGCTATTATTGTCCTTTGCAGTCCAGCACCGAGAGTGACCTCTGCTGTTTTGCATTGCAGACTCTGCCTGCAGCATTTGTCCAGCCGGCTGGCTGCTGAATGCAGGGAACTGCTACTACTTCTCCACAGAGCAAAAACACTGGTCCTATGCCAAGCAGGCCTGCAAAGACCAAGGTGCCATGCTGATTATTATTGATAGCAATCAAAAGCAGGTAAGTCAGGCTCACTGAGTCCAGCCACACAGCCCAGAAAGGGCATGGAGATGGTCTCCCAGCAAATGGGAGGCTCTTGGGATGAGAGAGATGCTGGGGACAGGATAGGAGCTGACATTTTTCTGCTCAGTGCCTAGGAAACACATTATGCACTGGTGTAAAGATGTGCACAAGAAGGGCAACAAAAATGATCTCCTCATCTGGAACAGCTTCCAGATGAGGAGAGATTAAAAAGACTGGGACTGTTCAGCTTGGAAAAGAGACAGCTAAGGGAGGATAGGATAGAGGCTATAAAATCATGACTGGTGTGGAGACAGTGTTATTTACCCTTCACATAACACAAGACCCAGGGGTCACCCGATGAAATTAACAGGCAGCAGGTTTAAATCAAGCCTAAGGAGGTATTTCTTCACATAGCACACAGTCAGTCTGCAGAACTCATTGCCAGGGGATGTTGTGAAGGCCAAAAGTATAACTGGAGTAAAAAAAGAACTAGATAAGTTCACGGAGAATAGTTCCACCAATGGCTATTATCCAAAATGGGACCCAGCCCCATGCTCCGGGTGTCCCTAAACCTCCGACTGCCAGAAGCTGGGAATGGATAACAGGGGATGGATTATGTAGCCATTTGCAGTGCACAAGAAATTGTATTGGTCCTACAAAACCCAGGGACTATGCTACATATACTTGAGCACCATCTATTGGCACAGGATCGAGGAGCAAACCACTTACCAGAATACAGACTTGGGGCACTCCCCCAACTCCCAAGAGTTAATGCACAATTCATCCCAAGCGCTAGTCAGGCTGCTGGGGACCCTCAGGCAAGTCAGCCTGACAGCTCCAGGGAAGCTCCGTGGGAAGGGAAACTTTGCAGGAGTTGGAGAGAGACCCCTGATTATAAGGAGTGATGGGGAAAGGGTTTGGAGACACAGCATCTGGTGGAGGACTGGGATCCATGAGATCACAGTCACTTGGGAGACCCCTGATGTTTCCTGACTAGCCTCCATGTCCACAAAGTGCTTCCACATCCATCCAGAGCCACATCTCCCTCAGCAGGGCCTTTGGGAGGGGAGCCAGCCTGGTCTAGTGGTGCAGGAACAAGCCAGGGAGCCAGGATAGCTGGGTCCTACTCGCTGCTCTGCCACTGACCTTCTGTGTGACCTGGGGCAAATCACCGTGCCTTAGTTTCCCCTCCCACCCTTGGTTTTGTCTGTTTGGATTGTAAGATCTTTGGGGCAGGGAGTGTCTTTCACTAGGTGTCTATGTAGCACAATGGGGACTTGATCTCAGTCGCTGCCTAGGTGTTACTATAATTCTAATAATAACCCAGTGGGCCACATCTCGGCAAAAGGAGAACAACAGAGAGCCAGAGAGGAGTACAGGCTGTGGGAAGTGGGGTTGGGGTGGTGCCTTAGATTTGGGCAATATTTTATTACAATCAATTATTTTCTTTTTTCAGGAGTTTTTGACAAAGAACGCTAACGGCAAGCAGTACTGGATTGGCCTGCACGACGTTAGCAATGAAGGGACATTTATATGGGTCGACGACAGTTCCGTGTCATACAGGTCAGCCCAATCCCGCTCACTGGTACTTGGGGGGGGAGGGTTGGCTACGGTGCAACTGGCCAATCAGTACATTTCAAACACATCGAGTCATTGGCGGAGTGGGTGGAGCTGCCCTTTCTTGATTCATCTTCCATCTGTTCTGCTCTTTAAACTGTCCAGGGTTTCCCCACAGGGAACCAGAGCTAGTGGGGTAGAGAATAAAGTGGTGGATGATGCTTCGCTTTAAATGGTCACATTCAGCCGAGCAGTAGCAGTTTTCAGGGTCTTACGGGGAAGTTTCCCCTTTGAGAAGAAATCGGTGGAATCTGGCTCCTTCTTAGTGTAACTTGTTTATTTACACTAGTCCTGGGACAGAGGTGTCACCAACAGCTCCCAGGTCAGTCCCCTCTAGCAGAAATCTCAGCCCAAATACCCAGTGTTCCCAGGAAGTGACTCTACCCCGAGAATTAACTCGACATAGAGAGTCAGGCTGGAAGCGAGAACTGACCAAAGAGAATGTGCATCACATCACTAACCACATAGGGTGTCCTCCAAGCCTGATCAGTTCTCACCCACTCAGGAAAAGCACTTGTAAGACTGTGGGTAACTCTCACTGTAACAGTACGGCCCTGATCCACCACTGTATAACCCCAGGGTTACACCAGTGTAAATTCCATTGAAGTTAATAGCTAGACCAGTTTAAAACTGGAGTAACAGAGGTCAGTCAGGCCCTATATCATTACACTTGGCTCTTATCCAGTGTTCTGCACCAGTCAGCCTCAAACCACCTTTCAGAGGTTGAGGCAGGATCACCCTCTCTGAGGGCTTAAGTGGGATTTCAGGGAGTGCATTTCACCAGGGCTTCCCTCGAATGCCTGGCTGAGTTTGCTACTTTCTTTGATCCCCAGCAACTGGAATCAAGGGGAGCCCAACAACTTTGGCAGTGGCGAGGACTGCGTGATGATGGTCAAAGACGGGAAGTGGAACGACGCTACATGTGTGATGAATGAGGTTGGCTGGATCTGTGAAAAGAAGTGGACTTGTTAAACTGTGGCCAAGAGGAACACAACACAGCCAGCTCATCTTAACCACAGAGCCACCCCACTGCCCTCTGGCCCCTTCCATGCAAGGTCTGCCAGCTCTTTACAAACTTCAATGCATTAAACCTCACAGACCTCACCCCTTCCACTCTTGAGAGCAAGGTATTATCACCCCAACTTTACAGATGGGGAAACTGAAGCACAAAGACTTACCCAGGTCACAGCAGTGAATCAGTGGAAGAGACTGAATTAGTAGCCAGGCATCCTGACTCCCAGTCCCCTGCTCTTATTACACCACACAGGGCCGGCTCTAGGCACCAGCAAAACAAGCTGGTGCTTAGGGCGGCACATTTTTAGGGGCAGCATTCTGGCGCCGGCCATGCCGCCCCTAAAAATGTGCCCCAGCTGCCCTAGCTCACCTCCGCTGCTGCTGCTCGTGTGCCACGGGGCGCGAAACAGCTGATTCGCGCGCCACTGCTCCCCCTCCCTCCCAGGTTTGAGAGCCTGGGAGGGAGGGGGAGATCCCGAGTGGCCGCGGTGCACGCGCTGCTTCTCCCCCTCCCTCCCTCCCTCCTAGGCTTGAGAGCCTGGGGGGAGGAGGCAGGGCTGGGGATTTGGGGAAGGGGCGGAGTTGAGGCAGGACCGGGGGTGGGGTAAGAAAAAAACGGGGGGGGCGGCCAAAATTGTTTTTGCTTGGGGCGGCAAAAATCCTAGAGCCAGCCCTGACACCACAGTATTTCACATGGCTGGAAACAGGAGTCCTGGTCACTCCTAGTCTAACCGCTAAACCATCCTCCCCTCCAAGAGCCGGGGATAGAACCCAGGCATCCTGACTTCCAACCCTCCTGAGTCCTGACTCTAATCCCTAGACCCCATTCAACTCCCAGAGCTGGGAATAGATCCTAAGTGTCCTGAATTCCAGCCCCTGCTCTAACTACTAGACAAAATAGACTCTTCCACAACGTGGCAATTTATGCTGCTGCTCTTCCCGCCCCCACCCCCCCCCCACCTGACAGACAGAACTGATTGGCTTCTGGACCGGTCTGCAAAGTAGGTACCAGCGCTGTCCGGGAAGCGGGGGGGAGGGGGGCTGGAGGTGGTGGTAAACCTGTCTATCTCCCGCCCTGATTTCCCCAGCCCCTCACTCCAGAGACCAACCTCCCTCACTCTGCTGTGCCCTGATTTCCCCTCCCCAGCCCCTCACTCCTCACTCACACCCACAAGACAGCTTACTTTAGTCTGGCCAGCACATTGTGAGGGGATTATTCAAGTTGAATGGCCCATCAAAGAACACCTAACTCACACTGGACCATAGAAAAGGCTTATCCCTACCTGATGGACTTTCCTGTGGACTTTCTAGCTAGAATATGGGTAATGGCCTCTGTTATGACTCATTGAAGCATGTGTGGGCATGTGACTAGGTCATGTGATACTAAACTCCATCTTGTGCCTGTACTTTTCCACAAACTGTGCTGAGGGCTTTGCTTAGAACAATGTGTTTCCCTCCACATAGCAGAAGCTATAACAGGCCCAAGAAACATCTCCATTTTGACTCATTCCTGCTGTAATCTCTGGACTATGGGAGTATTCTAACCAAAGGACTGAGGACCTTCCAAATCATTTGGAAGCAACCAGAGATTTAACAAGCCAGCAGTTTAGTTCATCCCTGCTTCAAGCCTGAACCAAGAACTTTGTAATTATTATATGTATTTGATTCCTTTAACCAATTTTAACTCACCTCTTTCATTTTATAAATAAACCTTTAGATATTAAAAGATTGACACCCTGCGTGATCTGAGTTATATTTTGACCTGGGTATGTGGCTGGTCCTTTGGGATCAGAAGAACCCTTTGTTTGATTAAATTGGTTTTAAATAATCACTCACCATTAAGTCTAGTGTCTGAGTGTTGAATCCAGGACTGGAATATCTAAGGAGTCTGCAGTTCTGACTTCTTGTTGGCCAGTGTGGTGAGACAGAAGTTTACTTTTGTTGCTGATTAGGTATATCTTATGGAAGAATAACCACCTATTTTGGGGTGTATCTGCCCTATTTCTCAGCAGTTTGGTCTGAATTTGATATTCAGTTTTGACCCCCCGAGGCATAGAGCCTAAACTTAACTAACAAGACACTTCCCAGTCTAACAAAGCTTAGCTCACCCAAAAGTCTTTCTCCCAGCACTTAACAGCTGGGACCCTCCTTTCATAAGCACACACCAGTTCAGACAGCGAGAGAAGCGTCTCTCACCTCCTGCTTGAAATGAACCAGTTTATCACTGTCACTGCATCATACACCACATTGGTGCCTCCTGCTGGTCAGGAGGAGACAGGCCCGCCCACTACTCTGGGTCCCGGGACCCTGCAAACAGCAGCTTCCTGCTGCCTCTTCCTTCCAGCTCACTGTCTCTATTCCCTGGGCCACTTCCCCAAAGCCTCAGTTCCTTCTGATCCTGCCTCTGGTTCTGGCTCCAGCTCCTTTGCCCTCTTCCCAGGGCCTCAAGCCTGTAAGTCCTGGCAGCCCACCAGGAGCTCTCCCTAGCTCCCCTGGTCCCTGTTAGCACCTGCCCTTCCTCCGGTGCTGGTCTCTCTGTAGCCCCCTAGGAAGCCAGTCTTCTCCCTAGGGTTCCCTGCAGCAGACTCACTCATGCTGGGCCGCTGCTTCAGCTGGTGCCCTAATTGGCTGTTTCCCCTGCAGCCCCTCCTTTGGCTGCCTGCCCCTCAGCCTCCCTAGGCGGGTTTTAACCCTCTCAGGGTCAGTGCGGGGCAGGCGCTCCGTCACAATCACCTTCTGGTGACCAGCCCCCAATTCAGACCACATATTTTTCAGCATCTATTCTTAACTTCTTAACTATTATCCGTACATACATTTCACAGTGATTGTGATGACCAGTGAGCTACTAGCTTTCAGTAGAGACCTTTCATGTCACCTTTGGTGAATTATTATTCTTATTCGTGACCCAGGGGATCCATGTTACCCCTGTGCACCCACGTCGTCCCCTCTGCCAGTTGGCACCAAGAGGTCCCTGGGGTCACATGGATAGGATTGGGGGGAAGGGCAAATGTGTGGGCGGGGGATGGGTTCAGGGGTGATCTCCAGCACAATGTGCCCATGAGGAGAGGAATCTGAGTCCCTGGGCTGAGATCAATTCAGCTGCCCAGGGAGAGGTGCTGACCCATTTTGTTGCTGTCTCCCATGGGGAGGAGCTGGGGAAGGGAGACTGGGTGTCACCATGCCTCTAATGCAGGGAATGCTGGATGCCTCCAGCAAAGGGGTCTCAAGGCTTTCACGTTGGGTCAAACCCTGTGGTAAATGCTACGGGTTGGGGAGCAGCCTCTGCTGCACACAGCCGCACTTTGAGGGCACTCTGGGCACAGAGAGGAGAGTGGTGGGGAAGTAGCAGCAGGAGCCTAGCTGGGGCGAGAGTTGTCCCTAGAAAACGTCATCAAGGGAGTTCAGTTCATAGAATCGTAGGACTGGAAGGGACCTTGAGAGGTCTAGCCCAGTCCCCTGCGCTCATGACAGGACTAAGTATTATCTAAGGACCCCCATTTTGATTTAAAAATTTTCAGGGACTCCCAAACCCTCCTGGTCAGCTCCAGGCCCCGCTGCCACTCCACGCCTTCCCACCCCCCTCTCACTCCATCCCCCCTCCCTCCATCACTCACTCTGGTCTGTACTCACTCACTTTCACCAGCTTGGGGTGGGGGTTGCGGTGCAGGAGGGAGAGCGGGCTCTGGAAGGGAGTTTTGGTGTGGGAGGGGGTGCAGGGTTTGGGATCTAGGAGGGAGTTTGGGTGGGGGGGTGCGGACTCTGGGAGAGAGTTTGGGTGCAGGGGGGGCCCTGTGGGGTGCAGGGTGTGGGTTCTGGGAGGGAGTTTGGGTGCAGGAGGGGTTGTGATGTGCGGGCTCTGGGAGGGAGTTTGGGTGCAGGAGGGGGTGTGGGCTCTGGGTGGGAGTTTGGTTGTGGGGTGCGGGCTCAGGGTTGGGGCAGCAGGGGTTTGGGGTGCGGGAGGGGATGAGGAGTGAGGGCTCTGGGAGGGAGTTTGGGTGAAGGAGGATGTGCGGGGTGTAAGTTTTGGGAGGCAGTTTGGGTGTGGCAGGGGGTGAGGGGTGCGGGCTCTGGGAGGGAGTTTGGGTGCGGGAGGGGTGCAGGCTCTGGGAGGGAGTTTGGATGTGGGAGGGGGTATGGGTGCAGGCTCTGGAAGGGAGTTTGGGTGCGGGAGGGGTACAGGGTGTGGGCTCTGTGAGGGAGTTTGGGTGTGGTAGGAGGTGTGGAGTGTGGGTTCTGGGAGGGAGTTTGGGTGTGGGAGTGTGTGCAGGGCTCTGGGTGGGAGTTTGGTTGTGGGGTGCGGGCTCAGGGATGGGACAGGGGGGCTTGGAGTGCGGGAGAGGATGCGGGGTGTAAGTTCTGGGAGGGAATTTGGGTGCGAGAGGGGGTGTGGACTCTGGGCGGGAGTTTGGGTGTGAGGGGGGTGAGGAGTGCGGGGTCTGGGAGGAAGTTAGGGTGCGGGATGCGGGCTCTGGGCTGGGGCAGGTGTTGTGGTGTGGGAGGAGGTTTGGGGTGCGGGCTCTGGGCTGGGGCAGGTGTTGTGGTGTGGGAGGAGGTTTGGGGTGCGGGCTCTGGTCTGGGGTGCGGGCTCTGGTCTGGGGCAGGTGTTGTGGTGTGGGAGGAGGTTTGGGGTGCGGGCTCTGGGCTGGGGCAGGTGTTGTGGTGTGGGAGGAGGTTTGGGTTGCGGGCTCTGGCTGGGGCAGGTGTTGTGGTGTGGGAGGAGGTTTGGGTTGCGGGCTCTGGGCTGGGGCAGGTGTTGTGGTGTGGGAGGAGGTTTGGGGTGCGGGCTCTGGGCTGGGGCAGGTGTTGTGGTGTGGGAGGAGGTTTGGGTTGCGGGCTCTGGGAAGGGAGGGGTTGCGGGCTCCAGACGGGCGGCGCTTACCTTGCGCAGTTCCCAAAAGCCACCAGCACTGCAGCATTGACTTTGTTTGGCTCAAAGCGAGGGAGAGAAGCAGTGGGGTGAAGATATGGAGTTAGCTGCAATACTTTACTCTGCAGATGTGCAGAGAGCAGGGCAGGGCATCACAGCGAAACGGGCCCAGAAATAACCCGAAACAGGCTACGGGGCTGAGCAGAGCTTTTCCTATAATGGCTCCTCCTGGCTGCTGGGGGATGCTGTGGTGCTGGGCACCAGACTGTCTCTCCTGTGCACTCCATACTCCCTCAGAGATGGGGAAACAGCCTAACCATAGGGGTGAGAGAGGGGGGAAGGGAGCACAGTGGGGCTGGCTGTTTGGGGGGCTGAGAAGTAGGGGAGAGTAGTGGGGGAAAGGGATAAGAGCTAGTGGCATAGGCGCAGAGGGGAGAGGGTGAGGAGGAGGGAGATATTAGGGGCAGGGGCAGAAGGGGTCAGGCTGGGGTGGGGGAGGGGGCAGCAGAGTCAGAACAGATGCCCTTCTCCAAGCTGGCACAGAGCCCAGGATTCCCAAGTTAGCCGCTTTAAGGATTTGCGTCATGTGTACTCAGGCATTTTCAATCCACACTAATTCACTAAACCCCCTACATAGACAAGCCCTGAGTCTCAGCATTCCTCTGCTGTCAGGCAAATAGCTGTGAACCCACTGGCAAAGCGTGTGTCTCATCCCTCTCTAGAGGCTGGTGCAGAGAGAGGATAATAGTCCACCACTGCTACCAGTTCCTCTGTTAGCTCAAGTGGCAGAAGTCCACGCTGTATATTGAAATGCGTCAACTCTGCTGTTGTCCCATGGGGAGTGTTATTTTGGCTCCACTTGATGGTATTTTGTTTTTTTTCAGGTTGCAAAGTCATGTACTCAAAAGTGTGGAAATGCCAGTATTGGGGCCAGGGTCCTGTGAGTAATAGTGAGTGATCATAGCATTAAAGACCGTATCATAATGCGTGAGCACAAGGGCCAAATTGAGGTTGCAGGGGTAACCTTAATTAACCATTGCCTGTTTAGTGCTCGAATTTGCAACTGATTCTTTTTATGTCGCTTTTTGAATGTAGTTTGCTATAAATATCCCCCATTCATTGGATCATCTGCAAACTTTGTCAGTGACTTTATGTTTTCTTCCAAGTCACTGATAAAAATGTTAAATAATGTGGGGCCAAAAACAGATCCCTGTGTTGCACTGCTGGAAACACCTGTTTGATGATGAGTCACAATATATAGTCTCAAAATGTAACTATCAGTTAGCCAGCTTTAGTCCATTTAATGTGTATCATCGTGTTAATTTTATATCTAGTTTGAATGTCATGCAGTACTAAGTCAAATGCCTTACAGAAGTCTAAGTATATTACGTCAACACTACTGCTGTTATCAAGCAAACTTATAGTCTCAACAAAAAAAGATATCAAGTTAATTTGACAGGATCTGTTTTCCATAAATCCATGTTGATTGGCATTAATTATATTGCTGTTCTTTAATTCCAGTGTCAGCTGATCTGTTATCTTGCCTTGGATCAATCTCAGACTGACAAGTCTGTAATTACCTGGGTCGTCCTGTTTACTCCTTTTAAATATTGGCACAGCATTAGCTTTCTTTGACTCTTCTGGAACTTTCTCCATGTTCCATGACTTATTGAAAATGAACATTAAAGCAAGGTCTTCAGCAGGCTTTTTTAAAACTCTTGTTTGCAAGTTATTCAGACCTGCTGATTTAAACATGAGTCCCTACTGTTTAACATCCTCCTGAGATACTAGTAGAATGGAAAGAGTGTTATCATATAGACTCATAGACTCATAGACTTTAAGGTCAGAAGGGACCATTATGATCATCTGGTCTGACCCCCTGCATGCTGCAGGCCACAAAGCCGTCCCTACCCTTTCCTTGACTCTGCTGATGAAGTCCCCAAATCCTGTGTCTTAGTGACTTCAATTGGCAGAGAACCCTCCTGCTAGAGATCCCTGCCCCATGCTGCGGAGGAAGGCGAAAAACCTCCAGGGTCTCAGCCAATCTACCCTGGAGGAAAATTCCTTCCTGACCCCAAATATGGCGATCAGTAAGACCCCGAGCATGTAGGCAAGAGTCTCCAGCCTAACCCTTGTTAGCCATTATACTGTTTGCCTACCATTGCTTGGTATTCCTCATACATCATTTGTGTTTTTCCCAAATACAGAACAGAAATATTTATTGAACACTTCTACCTTTTCTCTATTATTATTGATAATTCTACCATTTTCACCTAGTAATATACCAATACCATTGTTAGGATTATTTTTGTTCCTAATAGACTTTAAAAAAACTCCTTATTGTCCTTAACACTTCTGGACATAGATTTCTCCTTGTGTCCCTTTGCTTCCCTTATCAATTTTCTACAATTCCTAGCTTCTAATTTATATTCATTACGATCAACTTCTCCATTTCTTCCATTTATTTTATATATACACCTCTACCCTGATATAACGTGACCCGATATAATACGAATTCGGATATAACGCGGTAAAGCAGCATTCCGGGGGGGCGGGGCTGCGCACTTCGGTGGATCAAAGCAAGTTTGATATAACGCAGTTTCACCTATAACATGGTAAGATTTTTTTAGCTCCCGAGGACAGCGTTATATCAGGGTAGAGGTGTCTATATCTATATCTATATATATATAGTTGCCTTTACTTCCCCTCTAAACCAGGTCTTCTTTTTTTTTAACCAATATGGCCTTCTGTCATTATTGTGGCTTTGGGGGCATCTAGCAAAGTGTTCTTAAAAAATTCCTGATTCATTATTTGAACTCTGACAGGGCTGGAGACACCAAATTGAAGCCAGAGATCCCCCGGGGCTGCCTTTTGGGTCTGCCCTCAAAGACATTTTGAATTGACAGATCACTACAACTCTCAGGTTTCAGAGTGGTAGCCGTGTTAGTCTGTATCAGCAAAAAGAACAAGGAGTACTTGTGGCACCTTAGAGTAGATTGCAACTCATTTGTGCATATGTTTGTTTGCTTTAGCCTGTAAATAACTCTATTATTTCTTTTTCCTAGTTAATAAACTTTCAGATAGTTTATTACAGGACTGGCTAGAGGCGTTGTCTTCGGTAGAAGATCGAGGGTACTAACTGATCTGGGATAAATGACTGGTGCCTTGGGACTGGAAGCAACCTGAATATGGTGTGATTTTTAGTGTAAGTGACCATTTATCCCTAAGGCCAGTTTGTCTGAGATAGACTGGAGAGTCTAAGGGGACTGTGTGTGACTCCATGGTAAGGCTCATATAGTGATCCAGGAGTTCACAGTTGTTACTGGCTTGGTGAAATCTAATTATAAAAGACACCACCAGCTTGGCGTGTCTGTCCTGTTTTTGACAGACTGTCTGGAGGTCAACACTCACAGTTGTGAGCCACTCCACACAGCGTGACAGGGGTAAATGGAGGTGACTGTCCATTCTCCAGCTCTCCCTGGCTCCCTGTGTGTGTGTGTACTGTGTGCACACACATGTGTGAAAGAAGAGGCCATAAGGTCCCCTTAGTCCCACCCTGTGCTATGGGTCACTATAAGAGATGGGCCAAGGTACCAAATTCAGATCTGGGCTCCATCTCTAACAGCCCAAATTGCGGGGTCCTGGGCTGTGGTTCACCTCATAGTGAAGATGAGTCAACTGGGACCCAGATCCCAGTTTGGGTTTGAAATCTCTGATAGATGTGCGGCTTTGGGGCCCAGGTCTGCAGTGAGAAGGGTGAGGAGGTTGGGGATAAAGATAAAGGAGAGATGTGGCGAGTGACCCTAGAATGTGCTCAGGGCAGGGGAGACCTTGTTCCATTGAACCTGCTACTCCAGAGCCACTTTTGCCTTTGAAGTAACTGGAATATCCTGTCTCAAAGCTTTTCTGCCAAGTGTCAAATCCCGGCCCAAGTGGGGGGTTCAGGCCCCAAGGTCAGTGGCTCTGTAATGGAATCAGAACAGACTCATTGTAGAGGAGAGGAGATGGGCTGGCTCCTAACAGGGCTCAGGGGCGAACAGATCCATAGCATGGCTTGGGGAGAGAGAGCAGCTGAAATGCAGCAATGCCTGCAGGCAGAAGCAATTGGAGGGGTGGGTGCTGCCATGGTGATGCCATGGGGGGCCTGATGTTGGAGATTGTCCCAATGTCCACTGCTGTTTCTCCTGTTGCTAGGGGACAGACTGGGGTGGCAGAGCAACATCCTAGTGGGGATTAGCATTCTGCTCTCAGAAGGAAATCTCTTCCCACAGGTCTCCTAGTGCACACGCATCCTGCTTCCACACGCTGCCAGAGGGGGCAAAGAAAGAGATGGAAGCCTGGCAGCCAAGCCCGGCAGCCCCACAGGACCCTTGCAGGGAGCGTGTTTTGCTCTCACCCAACGCAGAGAAAGAGGGGGTGGATTTGTCCTGCTTGTCTCTCTTGCCTCAGTCAGGCTGCGCGCTCTTTGGGCAAGGCCTTGTGAGATTTGTGTCATGTAAGCGCAGAGCACATTCAAGGCACTGTTCACATCATTTATAATAACCCCACCCTTGGCCTGTATCTCTGGCTCCAGCACCAGGATAAAATACAAGACTCTTTGCTCTCCCTGTCACATCCATTCCTCCCCAGGCCTGGAGAGCAGAGGAAGCACTGCATGGCCTTCACCATGCTGTGAACACTCACGGCTTTGCATTTAGACAATTTCTACAATCAATGCTCATACTTCAGGGCTTCAGTTTGTCACCTGCAGGGGTCAGGGAGGAATACTTTCCCCCCGATGCACAGTTGGCCAGGTGCATTTTGGTTTTCTTTCGCCTTCTGCTGAAGCATTAGGGATTGGCCACAGCTGGAGGAAGGACACAGGACGATATGGACCAGGGCCCTGAGGTGTTACAGTAAGTGCTTTGTTCCTAGATGCCCAGTTGGTGATTCTTGCTCCCAGGCTCAGGGTCACACTGATTGCCAGGTTTGGAGTCAGGAAGGAATTTTGCCCCAGGTCAGACTGGCAGGGACCTTGATGGGGGAAGAAGTTGGGATTCGGCTTCCTCTCCAGCATGGAGCAGAGATCCCTGCTAGGATCATCTGGACCTGTCTCACCCAAACAATTCTCTGCCACTGCAGGGGCCTGAGGTCTTGGTGGCATCTCAGTATCCTCCTGCTCTGTCTGTGGCCACAGCCCATCAGTCCCTGAGGGGCTGGGAAGTGAAGAAGAGAGCTGGCTGTGATTTGGTCCAATGAAATTTGTTTGGCAAGGCCCTGATGGGAGTCGTGTCTTTAACTCTGGTTATTATGAAGTGGGGTTCAGAGAGGCGGTGGGATTTACCCGAGGTCACCCAGCCAGTCAGCGGCAGAGCCCAGGAGTCCTGACACTGAGACCCATAGAGCTAGAGCGTTATCAAGAGCAGGGGAGAATGTTTGGGCTCCAGAGAGCAGAGGGAGACAGCAGGGCAGTGTTGAGGGGAGCAGACGGGGAGAGGAGCAGCTCCAGGCAGGGGGAGAGGGCACAGTGATGGCTCCAGCTGCTCCAATTCCGGAGCGAGGGGAGCGGGGGGCGGGAGCAGCTTTGTGATAAAGAAAAGCTCGGGGGAGAGGGAAGGTGATGAGGGGGTGAGTGGGGATACAGCCCCGCTGTGAAATGCCCCTGCAGCCCCTAAGCAGGGAGGGACGGACACCAGGGAATGGTGGCTAAGCCCCATAGGGAAGGAACCGTGGGTCGTTCATCTGTCCTTGCTCCTCTCTGGAGGGCTCTTCCTGGCGGCGCCTGGGGGATGGAGTAACGTGTCCATGTGAGTGAGAGACGGGCTTGTACCCCAAATGCTCACAGGATGCAAAGCAGCCAATCAGAGCTGGTGTGGGAAGCAGGCATAGCTACCACCCCACCCACCCAGAAGCTGACATCCTTCTTATGGGAGGGGGACTGGAACAGAAAGACCACAACAGCTCAGGGCTGCTCTGCTCCCGCCTCCCCTCCTGTAGCAATGGGACGACTTCTCCGCTAGACACCCCCTCCTTCCCTGCAACACCTGGCCTGGGAACGGGGAGGGGGAACATGCTGCAGCCCCCCCACCCCGGGGGTGAAGAACCGCAGGATCTGTAGGAAGAGCAGAGGTGGGGCTTGGGAGGGGGCAGAACTGATGGGGGCAGAGGACTAGCAGCTGTGCTATTGCATTCATTGCTGGGCTGCCCACATTTTTCAGACCACTGTGAGAACTGTGGCCCAGATCTAGGAGCCAAAATACCTTTGAGGAGCTGGGCCTGTGTTAGGACATGCATGTTCATTTGAACATTCATGCTCTTCCACTAGCGTCCTCTACTAAACAGGACATGTAGGTACTTATAGACTGTGATCAAGTCGCCCCTGAACCGTCTCTTTGTTAAGCTAAATAGATTGAGCACTTAGAGTCCATCACTCTAAGGCATATTCTTGTGGTTCTTCTCTCATCCTCCAATTTATTAACACCCTTCTTGAATTGTGGGGACCAGAGCTGGACACAGGATTCCAGCAGGGGTCACACCAGTGCCAAATAACTAGGATGACCAGCCAACAAATGTGAAAAATCAGGATGGGGTGGGGGGTAATAGGAGCCTATATAAGAAAAAGACGCAAAAATCGGGACTGTCCCTATAAAATCAGGACATCTCGTCACCCTACAAATAACTTCTCTGCTCCTACTCGAGATTCCCCTGTTTATGCATCTCAGGATTGCATTAGCCCTTTTGGCCACAGCGCCACACTGGGGGCTCATGTTCAGCTGATTATCCACCACAACCCCCAAATCTTTTTCAGAGGCTTCCCAGGACAGACTCCACCATCCTGTAAGTATGGCCGACATTCTTTGTTCCTAGATGTACATTTACACTGAGGATTCCCAGCCTGTCTGAAATCAGCTGTTTATAAGTTACATGTAGCAGGATGAATTTCACAATAGCCGTATGCCAATTTCCTTTGCACAAGGGGTACTAACAGTGACCTGTACAGATGAAAAAGGAGGTGTAACTTGTTGCTTTGTGATGCATAAAGAAAGACTGAAGGATTTGTTTTTCCTGCTGGCTTTTCTTACTTTAGGAATCTCAGCCTTGCCATCTCTTTGTGGGATCGAGGTCTCCTGGGAGGACCAAGAGAAATAGGTTAGAAGCTCTTTCATCTGTTATTCCAAGAGGTGGGGTGTAAAGAATCTTAAACAAATCATTTCTCCCAACTGTGTATATGGCTTTGGAATTAAGTAGGGGTTAGCCAGAGAATTTTGACAGGCTAAGTAAAAATCCATTTTCCTCTGAAGGAATCAAGCTTCACATCACTTCCAAGGTACCGGCTATAATCTCAAGATGTCCACAGAGACTTTTAGGAAAGACAAGGTTTGAATTTCTAATGGTGAAAAAGCAGATTTTTTTTTTAAAAAGCCTTCTAAGCTTTTTACATAAAAAAAGCAGCAAAATTAGGCTATAGAAACCAATTGGTAAAATGATGTTGGAGATCTGACAATGGATGGATTTGTATTTTTGAAGCACCTTTCATTCTGAAGAATCTTAAAGGCACTTTACAGTGCACACTGTACAGCCAGAAATGCAGCCACCGCTGGGGGAGAATACAGCAGCTGCTCTACACCCATGAATGTTTTAATGAAGCATATGATGTCCTGTGGGACTAGGAAAGGGTGCATTGTGATTTTAGGGGCAAAATGTCAGGAATCTGGCATAGACAGTGGAGTGCACCATTCCATCATCTCCTAAGAAAAGTGTCACGCGATCTAACATGCTTTGCCTTGGAATTTTTCCTTATAATCATAGAATCATAGGACTGGAAGGGACCTCGAAAGGTCACCTAGTCCAGTCCCCTGCACTCATGGCAGAACTAAGTATTATCTAGACCATTCTGACAAGAGTTTGTCTAACCTGCTCTTAAAAACCATGAGTGATGGAGATTCCACAGCCTCCCTAGGCAATTTATTCCAGTAGATAACTACCCTGATGGTTAGGAAGTCTTTACTAATGTCCAACTGTCAGGACTGTTATCCCCATTGTACAGCTGGGGAACTGAGACACAAGGAGGCTAAGCAACTTGCCCAAGGTCACACAGGAATTCTGGGGCAGAGCAGAGACTTGAAGTGAGGTCCCGTGAGGCCTGGGTGCATACCCTAACCACTGGATCAGCCTTCCTCTCTTTTGCCAGGAAGTATGGCCCCAATCCAGACAACATTTATGCATGTGCTTAGCTTTACTGCTGTGACTAATCCCAAAGGGACAAAGTTAAGCACATGTATGAGCGTTTCCAAGCTGGGAGCATATGATACCGAGTCCCTGTGTTAACGTTGCAGCAAGATGTATATAGAACTTGCTCTGGAGGCAGAAATAGCTTCTGTATTGAACTGTGTTTGCTCCTGCAGCGCTTATAAGCCGCACCGTTCTCCACTGGAAGTTCCAGCTCCACAGGCTAGTTTCATCTGTGGAGCTTTTTATCACTGTCACAGCAAATTATGGCGCTTCCATGGCGAAGTGGCTTAATTTGTAAACTCCCCAAGCCCAAGAGTTCAGGTTCAAGGTGCTTGTGAGATCTTCCAGTCCAGCTAGAGCAATATAAACTTAACCTGGGACACAATAAATGGATTAAAAATTGGTTAACAAATAGGTCTCAAAATGTCACTGTGTAATATCCCAAACAGCTACCCTCACAATTTGCTGCTGGTAGCAGCTACTGACACCTAGGTATTCTGTTCTGCTGGCTTGTCACGGTCGCTGCATCTGCCTTTACCCGTCCTCTGGTCCCGGGGTAGCAAATCGTGTCAGATTGGCATACACCTGCCACAATTTGCTTCCTCTACCGTTCCCCATCTTCTGACCTTGGGGTAGCAAGTTGTGATGGTTGGGGGCACTCCCACCACAATTTGCTATCATTGTGAAATCTCTATTTTAAATTTGGACACAAATAAACTAAGGTATCTTTGTCATTTGGAAAAGCATTTTATGGAGTTAAACTGTAGGGTCATGGTATGTAAAACCCTGAATGAAGCTATCGTGCTTTCCTTTATTAGTCTCTTTCTATTATAGATTAGAAACTGTGTGGCCTACAGCAGTGACACTCGGCCTGAGGCTCGCGAGCTGCAAGTAGCTCTTTAATGTGTCTCCTGCAGCTCTTTGCAGCACAGGATATTAAAACACCGTGTGATTTAATTATTAACCAAATCTAAATTATTAACCAATCAGGATGAGTTTACTATATTATTAACCAACTGTGCTTGATAAAATAAGAAAACTGAGTTAGTCATTTTGCTGTGAGAATAATATATATATTAAATGAAACAATGAATTCACACTACTGTAGCTCTCTTGGGTCATGTTAATCGCTAATTTGACTCCTGAACCACTGAGGTCTGTGTATCACTGGCCTATAGTAAACAAACATTTAATGTACACAAAATACCGAAACTAGTGTAAAGCATTGTATCTGGAACACTCATGAATACATTCTAAATACAAGCAATTAAGCAGAAACTCTGCAATTGTTCCTTATACAGACATCTCCCCCACATCCCTCTGGACACATATTTGATTGAGTTTTCAAAACAAAATTTGCACTTCTCTACTTCAGCACAAACATTTGAGCATTTTGCCCTCTGATCTTATTCTAAAGACATTTTCTTAGGCCTTCTCTCGCTGCTAAAACCGATGTGCCTTGTCCTCACTATTTTTTTGCCTCGGAATAGCCTCCGCACCTTAGTTACCCCAAATTAAACAAAGCAAAACCAAATATCACCTTTATTAGCTGTGAGGAGAAGGCCTAAGGGCTAGATTCACAAAGTGCCTTAGGTATTGCGCCCGGAGGCCCCACTCTGCCCCCTGAACATGGGACAAGCCGCTCTCCCTAGCCCTTCCTCCAGCGCAGGACTGGCGTAGCCACTTTGCCCTCCCTCCTGCATGTTCCTCCGCGCCCCGGTAGGGGTCCCACCCCACTTTTTTGACAAAACTGGGCATTTGTCCCATTTGTTCTTGCCAACTATCAGTTTTGTCAAAAAAGTCGGGATGGCTGGAACAGGGCCTAAAAAAGGGACTGTCCCAGCCAAAACGGGATCACAGGTGCCAACTTTTTTCTGTACTGGTGGGTGCTTGCGCCCCCGGCCCCGCCCCTGCCCCAACTCCAACCCAAAGTCCCCGCCCTAACTCCGCCCCTCCCTGCCCCTATTGGACCCCTCCACAAATCCCCACCCCGACCCCACCTCCTCCCCCAAGTTCTCCCTCCTCCCCCCCCCAGGCTTGCCACACAAAACAGCTGGGAGGGAGCGAGGAGAAGCAGGATGCAGCAGCGTGCTCGCGGGAGGAGTTGGAGGCGGGATGGAGGTGAGCTGGGGTGAGGGGCTGGGCAGGGAGCTGCCGGTGGGTGCAGAGCACCCATCAATTTTTCCCCGTGGGTGCTCCAGCCCACGGAGTGGGTGCCTACGAACGGGATGTATATTCACCCTAATCACAGGAAACTTGCCCAGCTGATCCCAGCAGGCAATCCATGTCCCATGCTGCAGAGGAAGGCAACTTCCTCCCCCAAAGTTCCTGCCTATCTGAACTGGGCAAATCTCCTTCCTGACCTCAAACCTAGTGATCACTGTGACCTTGAGCATGTGAGCAAGGCTCACTAGCCAAGCATCTAGAAGGAAGATCCTCTGTACTACCTCAGAGCCCGGTCCAGCCTGTCTGGTGTCCTGTCTCCAGCTGTGGCCACCCCTGATGCTTCAGAGAACGGTGGATGGTGGGGGCTGGGAGGAGACAGAATACATCTGGCCAATTGTGCATCAGGGAAAATAACCCCTGCAGGTGAGTGGTTGAAACCAGGAAACATGAAGCACTGTCTTACTGAAGATCTGCAAGTGTTCAAACATGTTGAGGGCAATGCAGAGATTCCAGTTCCCCCCTTGGCCCATGAAGGAAGGGGGCAACCAGAGGAATTCATAGATCCATAGACCTGAGGGCCAGAAGGTGCCATCTCAGCCATTTAGCCCGTTCTCACCTCCTCCTCCCTCCCCCTCCCCCCACTCCCTAGAATTTATCCTAGGAGCTGCACTGAATCATGTCTTTTTGAAAGATCTAGTCTGGCCATACAGACTCCAAGCAATGGTAAGTCCCCACCCGCCCTCTCTGGGGAGCTGCTGTACTGTTTAATTACGCTCACTGCTAAGCAATTACATCTCATTTCAAGGTTGAATTTATCTCACTTCCGCTCCAGTCATTGGCTCTTGTGATTCTGCAGTTGGTTGAAAAGCCCCTCGCTCTCAGGTCTCTTTTCCAGGTGTCGGTGCCTAGACACAGTGATCAAGTTGCCGCTGGACCTCCTCTTTGATCATCTAAAGAAGTTGTGCTCCTTAAGCCTCACATCATAAAGCTTGTTTTCCAGCCCCAGGATCATGTCCATCCCCAGGATCCCTCCTTTGAACTGTCTCCAATATCTCCACCTCTCTCTTGAAATGCAGAACAAGGACGGGACACAGTATTCAAGTAGGAATCTTTCCATACCAGTGCTGTGCACAGAGGCAAGACCACTCCCGTACTTTTGCCTGCTACTCCTGTTTTTATACATCCAAGGATCACATTAGCCCTTTTTGCCACCACATTGCACTGAGCGCTCATGCTGAGGCAGTTATCTGTGATGACCCCCAAGTCCTTCTCTGAGCCATGGCTTCCCAAGACAGAATCTCTCATCATAGATTCGAAAGCCGGAAGGGACCACTGTGATCATCTAGTCTGACCTCTTGTGTAACACAGCACATTGGAGTTCCCCCAAATACTTCCTGTTTGAACTGGTGCACAGAAACATCCAATCTTGATTTACAAATGGCCAGTGACCGAGAATTCCCCTTAATTAAGGCTGCGTGTCTGTCATGGAGGTCATGGAAGTCACAGATTCTGTGACTTTCCAGGATTTCCACATCTGCAACGGCTGGTGTGGCTGACTCCAGGGCTGCTTGAGCAGCTGCCTGGGGAAGCTTGGGGCCAGCCACACCGGCCACCACCGGATCAGCAGTCCTGGGGGCTCTTGGAGCAGTGGGCAGCTGGGGGCAATCAGCCCCCACTGCTGGAGCAGGGGCCAGCTATTGGCCCCCAGGAACCCCCACAGCAGCTAAGATTTAGTCTGGGGTATTTATAGTAAAAGTCATGGACAGGTCACGGGCCATGAATTTTTGTTTATTGCCCATGACCTGTCCATGACTTTTACTAAAAATACGCATGACTAAATCTTAGCCTTACCCATAATCCTTGATGAATTGTTCCAGTGGTTAATTACCCTCACTTACGCATCATTTCCGGTGTGAATTTATCTAGCTTCAGCTTCCAGCCATTGGATTATGTTAGACCTTTGTCTGCTAGACTGAAGAGCCCATATCAATATGTGCTCCCCCAGGTGCCATGGAGACACTTACAGGCTGTGATCAAGTATCAGGGGGTAGCTGTGTTAGTCTGTATCTACAAAAACAACAAGGAGTCTGGTAGAAGTGAGGTTTTTACCCACGAAAGCTTATGCCCAAATAAATCTGTTAGTCCTTAAGGTGCCACCAGACTCCTTGTTGTTTTTGTAGACTGTGATCGTCACCCCTTAACCGTCTCTTTGTTAAGCTAAGTAGATTTTGCTCCTGGAGTTCATTGCTATAAGGCCGGTTTTCTACTCCTTTAACATATTAAAATCAGGGCCGCCCGGGGTGGGGCAAGTGGGGCAATTTGCCCCGGGCCCCACGGGGGCCCCCATGAGAATATAGTATTCTATTGTATTGCAACTTTTTTTTATGGAAGGGGCCCCCAAAATTGCTTTACCCCAGGCCCCCTGAATCCTCTGGGCAGCCCTGATTAAAACATGTTGTAGGACTGTGTGCATTTAACCAGGCGATTCAGATCACTCTGTGTGTACGTCTACGCTGTTAGCTGGGGGTGTGAGTCCCAGCCCGAGCAGACACACTCGTGCTCGTTCTCACTGAGCTAGCGCGCTAAAAGTAGGGGGCAGCCATGGCAGCACAAGTGGCGGGAGGGGTAGTCACCCTGAGTTCATGCCCATCAGAGACGCTAGGTGTGTACTTGGGGCAACTAGCCCCTCCTACTCCTTGTGCTCCCATGGCTGCACTCTGTTTTTAGCGCGCTAGCTCAGTGAGAAGTAGCACAAGTGTGTCTGCTCGGGCTGGGACTCACACCCCCAGCTAGCAGTGTAGACGTAGACACAGTGTAGACCTACCTTGTACCCTGTCTTCCCCATTGTTTACTACTCGCCAATCTAATGTTTGGGTCATCTGCAAACTTTGCCAGCAAAGATTTTATATCATCATATTGATTGTTAACAAACATGTGAACTAGCATTGGACCAAGAACAGCTCTCTGGGGGACCCTGCCAGAAACAGCCCTGCTCATTGATAGCTCCCCATTAACTACTACAATGTTTTTAATCCATCTAATCTGGGCCCTGTTAATTCCATATACTGCAAGTTTTTAAATCAAAATGTGATGGGATACTAAGTCAAATGCCTTGAAGAGTATAGTCTATCAGCACAGTTACCTGTATCCACCAGAGTCATAATCTTGTCAAAAAAAGACAACAGGTTGGTTTGATGAGACCTGCCCCCTGGGAAACCCTGCTGACTGGCATTAATTATATATTTAGCCTCTAATTCTTCGTTGATAGATTTGTTAGATTTGTAGATTCCAAGATCAGAAGGAACCACTATGATCGTCTAGCCCATTGGTTTTCAATCTGTGGCTGCAGGCCCCTAAGGGTCCACAGACTATGTCTAAGATTTCCAAAGGGTTCTGAACCTACTTTCAAAAATTTTTAGGGGTCCACAAATGAAAAAAGGTTGAAAACTACTGGTCTAGTCTGACGTCTTGTGTAACACAGGCCATAGAACTTCCCCAAAATATTTCCTGTTTGAACTAGAGCAGATTTCTTTGAAAAACATCCAATCTTGATTCAAAAATGGCCAACAATGGAGAATTCACCACAGTCCTTGGTGTTCCAATGGGGGGTTCCCCTCACTGATAAAAATGTGCACCTTATTTCTAGTCTGAATTTGTCTAGCTTCAATTTCCAGCCATGGGATCTTGTTAAACCTTTATCTGCTAGAATTAAAAACCCATTATCAAATATTTGCTCCTCGTGTAGGTACTTATAGACTGTGTTCAAGTCACCCCTTAATTTGGACAGATGCTGCTTCACATCCTCCAGTGTTACAGATCATAAGCTTTCCATTTTATCCACAGCATCTGGGATGGGTGCATCTGCCTGCTTCAGTCCAAAGACAGAACAAAAATAGTTATTGAATATTTCTGCCTGTTTACAACTTGACTGTCTACGTCTAGCAAAGGACTTGTACCAGCACAGGGTGTGTTTATTTTCTTGATGTTAGTGTCTTTAACCCTATTGGCCATTGATACTTCAGTGGTTCCTTTGACTTCCCTTCTCAGTCACCTGTTGTGGAGAATGTGGACATTTTTGTAATAGTTTTATGAACAATATGCATGACTCCATTTCCTCACTCACTGCGTATTGCCACAGCCTGGGTGTAAAGGGGTTAATATTTCCTCTGGGACAGAGTGAGAAAAGGGGTGTAGGTCTTAAGCAGGTAGGTCTGGGTTGGTTTGAATGAACTATCAAGGGGAGCAGAACATGTGTGCTCAGCAGGACGGCAGCTGAGACAAAGGGACCAAGTGGGTGTGTGAGGTGTTAAAATGACTGCTGTGCAGCAGAGAGAGCTGGAATCCAGGTATTTTTGAGCAGAGGGGCAGGGGATGCTGCCAACACAGGCTCTGAGCTCAGTTTGGCTTTCCCAGGCAAACCTGCCCCCCTCGGTCCTGGAGCCCAGGTGACTAATGAAGATGGCGTGGTCTGAACAGTCTGTGCGGTGTCACTGCCAATGCCTGCTGGCTGCATCGTTGCCAAAGGGGTCGAGTCTCTCACAGGGGTCTACCCTCAGCTGGACTCACTGGGGAGCCCCGGTGAGAAGCAGAGGGGCTGGAGGCCCAGGGCTCCATCTCAGAGTTGTGGGGCCATGGCGCTCCCCCTCGTAAAAAGTGGAAGCCTCAGGCCTAGAACAAGGAAGGGAGCAGCCCCAGAGCGACTGTAATAGCTGGGGCAGAGCTCCCTGTAGATCCACGACAGCTGGCGCTGGGATGCTGAATGCAACAGCAGAGTTTTGCAAGAAGTGACCGCAGCAGCAGAAACAAGCATAGTGCCAGGAAACAGCGGGGGAGGTGGCGTGTCACCTGCTCTCTGAGAGGCACATTATAGAGTTGTGCAGAGAGGACTAAGCATTGGGAAGTGAACCCTGATCCAGACCCAGATGCAGTTCCAAGAGAACAGCCCAATTCTCCAGCAACAACGTGGGGAGATGGAGAACCCAGGGGAGATGGCAGAGTCCCAGGTGGCCGGCCACAGCAGCCACAGGGCATCTAGCTCAAGAGCAGGAGCAGCAGAAACTGGAGCTGGAAGTAAAGATGCTTCAAGTGGAGGGAGAGGAGCTGCAGCTGCAGGAGCTGGCTGATCCTGCCCAGCAGGGAAAGAACAAAGAGCAGCAGCAAAAGCATGAATTGGGAACAGGGCCGGTGCAAGGAAGTTTTGCGCCCTAGGCGAAACTTCCACCTTGCCCCCCCCACTCCCTGTGGCAGCTCCCACCCCCGGGGAGCCGTGCGGCAGCTCCCCACCCCAGTTCACCTCTGCTCTGCCTCTTCCCCGAGCATGCCACCCCCGCTCTAATTCTCCTCCCCTCCCAGGCTTGTGGCGCCAAACAGATGATTGGCGCTGCAAGCCTGGGAGGCGGGAGAAGTGGAGCAGCGACGGCGTGCTCAGGGAGGGGGCGTAGCAGAGATGAGCTGGGCTGGGGAGCCCTGCGGCAGCTCCCCCCCACCGCCCTGAGGCACCCCTGCGGCAGCTCCCCACCCCCCTCCCGGCCCGGGGAGCCATATGGCACCTCCCCACCCCAGCTCACCTCTGCTCCCCCTCCTCCCCGAGCACACCGCCCCGGCTCTAATTCTCTTCCCAGGCTTGCGGCGCCAACCAGCTGATTGGCACTGCAAGCCTGGGAGGCAGGAGAAGTGGAGCGGCGACCGCATGCTCGGGGAGGAATGCTGTAAAAAAATTGGGGGCACCCTAGGCAACCACCTAGTTCACCTTAATGGTAGCACCGGCCCTGATTGGGAATCAAGGAGCAGAGGAACCAGAGGCCACAGGGAGCAGGGAGAGACTGCAGGAATGGGATCCCAGCTCCCTTAGACAAATTCACACTAGAAATATGGCATACATTTTTAAGGGTGAGAATAATTAACCACTAGAACAATTTCCCAAGGGTGGTGGTAGATTCTCTGGCACTGACAATTTTAAAATCAGGATTGGATGTTTCTCTAAAAGATCTGCTCTAGGAAATTTTTTGAGGAAGTTCCCTGGCCTTTGCTACACAGGAGGTGAAACTAGATGATCACATTGGTCACTTCTGGCCTTAGAATCTATGGGTACGTCTTCATTACCCGCCGTATCGGCAGGTAGCAATCAATTTATCCGGGATCGATATATTGCATCTCGTTAAGACGCGATATATCAATCCCCGAACGCGCTCACCGTCGACTCCAGAACTCCACCAGAGCGAGCGGCGGTAGCACAGTCGACGGGGGAGCCGCGGCCACTGATCCCACGCCGTCTGGACCCCAAGTAATTCGATCCAAGATACTTCACTTCAGCTATGCTAGTCGCGTAGCTGAAGTTGCGTATCTTGGATTGATCCCCCACCCACCCCTAGTGTAGACCAGCCCTTTGAGGCGAGAGACCCCCGGCGCAGTGTAAACTCCCTGAAACCTCATTCTGTGATCAAGGGAGCTAGTCAACTGCCTGCCCTTACTGGGAAAACTGAGGGGAACTGAGCGGTACTGTGGCTGAGACTCCAGCTGGCTTTGGGGAAAGAGAGGCAGGGAAGGAGGTCTGTCAGATGTATGGGCCCTGCCATGGAGTGAGAAAAGCCCCAGGGACATGTTAAGCAGCTGGAAGGCCACTGCTAGTACCAGATGTCCCTTTTCAGAAGGTGGCCATGGATATTGTGGGTTCCATTAACTAAAACACCATGAATCACAGCCCACTAGGAGGGGTGGGGACCAAGAGAGGATTCTGTCCCAGTGGTAAGGGCAATAGGTTACCCACAAGAGACACTCCTTGTATATGCACAGCCCAGGGGTGGAGACAAAGCCCTGGAGAGGGCCTGCCAATGCTGGGGAGGGCCCAGCATCCCTGCCTCCCCTGGCCCTGGAAGCCAGAGCCTAAGAGTCACCGCTGGGTTATGCCCAGCTCTGCAGGGGGACACACCCATTCTGATTTGCCCACCTGTTCAAGGGCTCACTTCCTACCCCACCCCGGGGGGGGAGAGGGGGGGGAAGGACGCCCCAGGCTGCAGTCGAGATGTCTGACAGCTTGAGGAATGGGATTCACCTCCCCCCCGGCAGACGAATGGGAGGAGGTAGTGGCAGGGCCTGATCCCTGTTTCAAACCAAAAGCTTTGGGGTGGCAAAGGAGCGCAGGGGGCATGTGAAAACTTCCTCTGTGCCCTGCTGGGGTGAAGACGGATGGGACGGGTTTGATACTGGTCTGCACTGGTTTATGAGAACGCTGTGGCTTGGCTAGTGGGGTGTGTTCTGTACAAATCAGGACATTACCTGGTAGAACCACGGCCAGGGCCTGGAGGAATGGGCCGGGCACGTATTGCTGCCATTTGTGGTTTAGCCAAACCTGGCAGGAACCTGAGTCCTAGGTGAGGAAGGGGCTCGATCTTCCCAGGCCTCTGAAAACAGGGGGGCTGGAGCCCAAGGGCTCCATCTCTGACTAGCAGAGCCGTGGAGTTCACCCTTGCAAACAGTGGATGCCTCAGGCCCAGCACAATGAAGGGGACACTCCCAGCATGGCTGTGCAAAGGCTGGGGAGGGGGCGGGGGCACAGAGCATCCTGGAAATCCAGGATACTGACATTGTTTAACTGTAACTTATAATCATTGCCAGTTATTTCCCCTTTTCCCCACCCCTTATATACTGATTTTTGTGTGTTTTATCACTGAACCCACATCTCCTTTGGCCCAGGCTGGGTTTTGGCCCAATCTCATTTTTTCTGAGTCTGCAGAATCGTAACTCTTTGGTTATCAAATAAGTTCTCCCCAAATGATTCCCAGTTTTCATTGCCATTTCCCACTATATATTCATGGTCCCACTCACTTATGCCAGCCGCTGCTTTAAGCTTTGGGAAATTGGCCCTTTAGAATTCCAAGTACACATGGCCCTAGTTGGTGCCGTATTCTGTTTGCACAAAGTAAATGCAACCGGACCATGATCACTGGTACCTTGGCAACTGCTAATGTTCAGCTCAGTGATTAACCATTCTTTATCCCTCAGAACGAGGTTCAATACTGAGTTCCTTTGTGTTGGGTGCAGGATTCTCTGTGTTAGAAAATTATCGTCTATTATTTTTATACACCCCAAGGAAGTTTTGTTACCGGCCAAAGGAAATGTGCAGCAAATGTTTCCCAGGTTAAAGTCACCAATGATAACACAGTATTTCTTCCTACACATTATGGACAGATGCTTAAGAAGCAGTTTGTTCTGTTCCCTGATGAGATTAGGTGGTCTGTAACAGACGCCCACCAGTACCCCCTCCCTCCCCATCCCCAGTTTTACTTTTACCAGTGAGAATTTTAATCCATTAGCCTTTGCGGTCCTGTGATTCTGCATTGTTTGTGACAGGTGACAGGTAACAGTGTCTTTGAGGTAAAGTACCACCTCTCCCCTTTTTCCCATTCTGTCCTTACTGAACAAGTTGTAACTATTGATTTTTAACGTTCCAATCACAAATCCGATCCAGCAAGTTTCATTAATACCAGCTGTGTTGTGTGTCCTCTCTTACCTGAGTGTCTCCAGCTCCTCTTGTTTATTCCCCAGGTATTAATATAGAGATAATTTAAAATGTTCTCCTTACATGCCCCTTTGTGCTTGGATTTGTCAGATGCATAACACAGAGGCTGGTTTACAATCTGGGTGTTTGTACCATATGAAGGGGAACACTCACTGGCAGCTCCACCTAGTGGTCAGGCCAGGTGTGCTGGGTTGTTTTCTTCTCAGGCTTCCCATTTGGGTTGGGTTTTGGGGTCTGGACCCTTGCACCTTCAGGATCATCCCCAATTAGGTTCCCCACAAAGGGATAGACTTCTGTCATTGTCACCTTTTCAGGGGTTGGTAGGGGAACCCGGGCCCAGTGGTAGGCGGCTGAGATTGGCACTTTGGGGTGCTATGTAGCTGCCTCCCTGGATACCTTCCTACAGGCATCCCCTATTCCTTTGAGAACTGGTTAAAAGACAGGGAACAAAGAGTAGGAATTAATGGTAAATTCTCAGAATGGAGAGGGGTAACTAGTGGTGTTCCCCAAGGGTCAGTCCTCGGACCAATCCTATTCAATTTATTCATAAATGATCTGGAGAAAGGGGTAAACAGTGAGGTGGCAAAGTTTGCAGATGATACTAAACTGCTCAAGATAGTTAAGACTAAAGCAGACTGTGAAGAACGTCATAAAGATCTCACAAAACTAAGTGATTGGGCAACAAAATGGCAAATGAAATTGAATGTGGATAAATGTAAAGTAATGCACATTGGAAAAAATAACCCCAACTATACATACAATATGATGGGGGCTAATTTAGCTACAACAAGTCAGGAAAAAGATCTTGGAGTCATCGTGGACAGTTCTCTGAAGACATCCACATAGTGTGCAGCAGCAGTCAAAAAAGCAAACAGGATGTTAGGAATCATTAAAAAGGGGATAGAGAATAAGACTGAGAATATATTATTGCCCTTATATAAATCGATGGTACGCTCACATCTCGAATACTGCGTACAGATGTGGTCTCCTCATCTCAAAAAATATATACTGGCACTAGAAAAGGTTCAGAAAAGGGCAATTAAAATGATTAGGGCTTTGGAACGGGTCCCATATGAAGAGAGATTAAAGAGGCTAGGACTCTTCAGCTTGGAAAAGAGGAGACTAAGGGGGGATATGATAGAGGTATATAAAATCATGGTCCTGCTAGTGAAGGCAGGGGGCTGGACTCGATGACCTTTCGAGGTCCCTTCCAGTTCTATGAGATAGGTATATCCAGGGCCGGCTCCAGGCACCAGCTTAACAAGCAGGTGCTTGGGGCGGCCAAGGGAGAGGGGCAGCACCTGCGGCAATTCAGGGGTGGCAGGTCCCTCACTTCCTCTAGGAGCGAAGGACCTGCCGCCGCCGATCGCGGCTTTTTTTTTTTCTTTTTTCCCAATTGCCGCCGCCGGTCACGACTGCGATCGCTGCTTTTTTTTTTGGGGGGGGGGGGGGGGCTGCAGAAATGCTGGAGCCGGCCCTGGGTATATCTCCATATATTTAAATATTTACATGTGGAGAAAGTGGATAAGGAAAAGTTATTTACTTATTCCCATAATACAAGAACTAGGGGTCACCAAATGAAATTAATAGGCAGCAGGTTTAAAACAAATAAAAGGAAGTTCTTCTTCACGCAGCACACAGTCAACTTGTGGAACTCCTTGCCTGAGGAGGTTGTGAAGGCTAGGACTATAACAGCGTTTAAAAGAGAACTGGATAAATTCATCGTGGTTAAGTCCATCAATGGCTATTAGCCAGGATGGGTAAGGAATGGTGTCCCTAGCCTCTGGTTGTCAGAGGGTGGAGATGGATGGCAGGAGAGAGATCACTTGATCATTGCCTGTTAGGTTCACTCCCTCTGGGGCACCTGGCATTGGCCACTGTTGGTAGACAGGATACTGGGCTAGATGGACCTTTGGTCTGACTTGGTACAGCCGTTCTTATGTTCTTATGTTCCTGCACGGTAAATTAAAGTCTCTGAGCTTCAAAAGTCCCCAGTCCATCTTGGTTAGGTCAGTATCTCCAAGCCTCAGGTTGCAAGAGCTCCTGGGATGCCCCTTCCCAAGAGTTCAGAGCACAGGTCTGCTCCCTTCCACTGCCTGCCCCCTTCTGAGATGCTCTGCTTCCCCCTTTAAGCCCTGCCTCCAGCCTGTGCAGGAGCGTTCCAGGATCTGCGGAAACATGTTTAAGGTGGCATCTTTGTGGAACACTGCAGAAGGGGTGTCTCTGCTGACCTCAGAATCTAGTTTATTCTGGTGGCGGTGTCCTTCATCTTCGCTCACAGAAGGCAGCAAGCTGTCCTGCCATGCTTCTTCCCATTGCAGAATGTCCTGTCTATTCTTCTTAGCATAGAGTCTGTCTTCTTTGGCCAATTGTGGATGTTCTCTTGGGCTTGTCTGGGTCTGTCTAGTCTGAGCTGGCAGTAGTTCTCAGTTCTTTCCTCTGATATCTGTAGGTCCTTCCCTCTGGTTGATTCTTGGAGGTTGCTCTCTTCAGATGTCTTACTCAGCACCTGGCAGCGATTTGATATTTCCAGCTGTGAGCAGATCCTTTGGGTTCTTCTATCTCTGGAGATGACAAATTTCCAGTCATCTTTTTTGTTTTCTTGTCTCCCTTGGTCACTGGACTCCATACCCTCCCAGTGTGGTATCTGCCGTGGTGCAGGCTGGATCTGAGTATCCAGGAAATTCGCCATACCCTGCTGTTCTGGAAAGTGGTCAGCTGTTTCTCTGGACCACAAACCTTCTCCTCCATCAAGCTACCAGCCTCACACCTCATGCAGATGGAGTCTCCTCTCTCTTCAGGCAGGAAGCGAGTGTGGCACATCCGGTGCAGGTCCCAATAGCTGTCCACTCTTGTAATGTTCCGATAGAGCAAAGGCTTCAAAATATCTCCTACAAACTCCCATGGAAACTCGGCCCTTAGCTGCTCGCTGTTATCCTGTTTCTATGGAGGAGATTGCTGATGGTACAGGGCTCTTTAATCTAACAAACATGCTGAATGGAGACAAAAATCAGACTAGAAATTTTTATCAGTGAGGAACCATCAGTACAACTGATCTAGGGACATAGTGGGGTCTCCATCACTTGGAGTCTTTAAATCTGACCTTAACATCTATTAATTAAATATATATCTGATTTAATTAGTTTGCAAAGTGCTTGAATTTTTCAGGGAGAGAAAAAATCCAGTGATGGCTCATAGGTGTTTATATCCCAAGGCTGGAGTATGAAATGGGGTAAAGGTGGCATGCCCCAAGGTAAGTATATGCTGCCTTATCACTAGACAGAATCATGAAACATGTGAGGTTAATATAACAGTATTTACAACCCTCTCATAAACATCATATCCTTGATAATGAAAAAGCAAGGTAATATTTGTTGGGGTGCAGTAGGGATTATGTGGGGGCTGTGTACTTATATGTATATTTTGCCAACCTTTTACCTCAATAAAATAAACATTTAAACATAGAGTCATGTGACTGAAAGGAAACCTGACTCACTCTTCTAGCTCACATCTACATTGCATAGGACAGCCCAGGATTCAGTCACCAGTGCCTGACGGACCAAAGGAACTTATCCCATGTTGGTTTGGTGGAGCTGGAGCGACCCAGAGTTCAGTTGGCAGCAGGGTTTTCTTTTCCACAGGACTCTATAGAATAATATTATCCAGACAAAAACTGTAGGCCCCGATCCTGCGCCAGATTGTGCATCCCCTGGGGCTGCAGCTGCTGCAGGATGGGGTCTTGGTTTGGAGGAAATGAACTTGGAGGGAAGAACTCGGGAGATATGGATTCTATTCCCAGCTCTGGCCTGCTGGGGCATGCTGGGCAAGGCCCTTCCTTGCCCTGTGCCTCAGTTTCCCCATCTGTAAAATGGCAATAATGATACTGACTGACCTCCTTTGTAAAGTGCTTTGAGACCTGCTGGTGGAAAGTGCTATATAAGAGCTAGATGTTATTGTTATATAGCTCAAAACCATGAAGAACAAGAAATAAGTTTAAAAATTACCTTTCTGGGGAGCTTCCCCTCTCAGAAAAGTGCCTTACCTCTTAGGCTAATTTCACAATTGTCTTCAGCTACTGTGTGCTGTTTTCAGTTATTTCTGTAAAAGTCCTGGAAGTAAATCCAGCCCCACACATAGTTTGCTGGAAGTTAAGGTTTCTTTCAGACATCCTTGGAACCCAATGAGACCAGGAGTAAGTGAACAAGGACATGAGCTTTGACACACATAGGCTACAACTTCACTGTAAGTGAACAACCCAAAACAGTTGTTTCTACAGGGGTGATAGCTCTGTAAAGGGGGATTAGCCATTGGAACAAACTCCCAGGGGAAGTGGTGGATTCTCCATTTCTTGATGTTTACAGATCCAGGCTGGAGGCCTTTCTGGGAGATGCTTTAGTCCAACACAAGTTACTGAGCTCAATGCAGGGGTAGCTGAGTGACATGTAAGGGCCTGTGGAGGTCTGGATGGTCTAATGGTCTCTTCTGGCCTTAAATTCTCTGGATCTCACTATAGAGCCCTGGTGGAGATGAGGCACAGGTAGTTTTTATCTTCATGTAACTTGCTGAGGTCAACACTAGCCCCCCCATGCACACACTTAAGGTTGAGCTCACCTAGCTACATGTCTCCTCTAGGGTTGTACTTGATCAGCGCTAGGCCCATGTAAAAACACACCTGGTTTTGCAGTGAAGCCATAGCCCTAGAGGTTGCTGTCTACTGCTGCCCCTGAAGCTCCTTTGGCTCCCGAAGAGACTCACACTTGTATGTGCTGAGGCCCAGGGTCACTCACCGCCAGTGACCAGCGAGCACCATTATTAATATGGAGCTATGACTGTGTTCCAAGCTAGTTTTTTATTCTGTACCATAATTGGTGTCAGTTTGCTAGTAGAGATAAGTTTGTTAAAGATTAACAGTGTGTTAACTTACTGCCTGTTTAACTTTGAATTAGGTCTGAGAGCAACCTGGATTACAGTTTGTTACACACCCTAACTTCGCTTTCAGACACACACACAACAGAGCAATCCCAGGCTGTGGGTGTCAGATGTTCACGGGGTGTAAAGTAGGGGGTTAGCTGGTTAGCGGGGCTTTTTCTGAAAATGACACTGTTCTGGATGAAGAAGAACAGGAGGACTTGTGGCACCTTAGAGACTAACAAATTTATTAGAGCATAAGCTTTCGTGGACTACAGCCCACTTCTTCGGATGCATATTTGTTAGTCTCTAAGGTGCCACAAGTCCTCCTGTTCTTCTTTTTGCGGATACAGACTAACACGGCTGCTACTCTGAAACTGTTCTGGATGGGCTCCCCCAGGCATGTTTGGGTCTGTGCAGTGACTCCGTGTTAGGGTGACCAGACAGCAAATGTGAAAAATCGGGACAGGGGGTGTGTGTGGGGGGGGGGGTAACAGGAGCCTATATAAGAAAAAGACCCAAAAATCGGAACTGTCCCTATAAAAATCAGGACATCTGGTCACCCTACTCTGTGTGATGGGCCCAGGTTCATCCAGTGCAGAGCCAATTCATGCTGGCTGGTGGGGGGGAGGCTGGGCTTTCCCCTCCCGCTCCCTGCCAGCTGCACAGCCCTGAGAATCAGGCTGGGCTCCCTGCCCCCTCGCCAGAGAAACAAGGGCCCCTGGGTGCACCAGTACAGCGCTGCAGCCTCTGGAGTCGCTATGGGCAGAGCTGGGGCAAGGGGGCAGCTGCATAGGTGCCCCCGGATGGAACCGGGCAGACAAGTCAGCTGCTGATGCAAGAGCAGAGGTGTCTCCCAGGCCGTGCGGGCTGGAGGGTGACCTGCGGCCCCCGCTCTCTGGAGCTGGCGGGCCGGGCTCTGCTGTGCTGAACCCAAGCGATAGCCCCGGGCTGCGGCCGCTCCAAGCCACACCCCGATCCGCGCGGACCCCCGGTGGGGGGCGATCGTGTCCCAGAATGGAGCCCATCGCCCGCGGAGCCGAACCGAGCCCCTTCTCGGACCCAGCCCCGCCTCCCCACCTGGCGCGGGGCCCAGCCCCGCCTGTCTATAAAGGCCACGCCCAGAGCTGAGCCCGTGAGTCCTAGCGTCAGTGTCTGGTCTGGGTGAGTGGAGCGGCTGGTTCGTCCCCTACCCGGGCAGGGCTCTGCATAGCCCAGCCCGGCTGCAGCCCCGGGGGTGTCACCGGGGCTTCCCATGAGCCGGGATCCTGGCGGAAGCGAATGCCCCGGTCTCCCTGCAGAGCCGGGAGGGCTGTTGGCTGGGGGGGAGCAGGGAGGGCTGGGGGAGTGGGGAGCAGGGGTGCCCCATAACTATTGATGGTGGGGGGCCTAATGTAAAGGCTCTCGTGGTACGCAGCGGGGTTCAGGGCAGTTATTCCAGAGACAAAGGAGTTTGGGTTTCTAGAGCGGCTTTGGATGCCATGTTCGGATTCTCTGTCCTAGCAGCTGGAGGCCGGTCTAGCAGGGAGCTGCGCCTCAGGTTACAGCCCACTGAGACACAAGCTTGGAAAGTCCCTCCTTGGCAGCACCAGACTTGTCAGGCTTTAGGACCCGAGCGAGCAGCGGCACGTTTCCAGGGGTGGCATTCCGGCCATCCGTTTTCTTCGGGGCACTTGCGCTCTCGGAGCTGCGCCACTTAGATGGGGCAAGGGGGCCATGCCCCCGGGCGCAGCGGGAAGGGGAAGCCCCAGCCCCGGGATGCTGAGCTGCCAGGGCCCAGTCGCTCCCTGGGGAGGAGAGGGCGAGTCCTGCCGGGGAGCCGGGGCTGCGCCGCCTCATCTGCGCACTGCCTGCGGCGCTGCCTTGTGCCCCCCCTTCTATCGGGGCTTCTCTGCACAGCCGGGAGGGGGTAAAGCCCCTGTGGGCACTGGGAGAAGGTGACATCACCCCCTCCGCTTCCAGCGCCGCCTGCGAGCCCCACCGCCGCCTGAGCTTGGGGTGGCAAAAAACCTAGAGCCGGCCCTGGACCCGGGGGAAAGGCTGCTGCAGCTGGTGTCCAAGGAGCTCCGGGCAGGTAAGGAAGCCAGGGCCTGCGAAGACCAGCTGCTGCACCTGAGTCGCTTTGGGGAAGGCAGGCGGGGAGTGGCTGTTGTGCCCCCCCGGAGAGCCCAGCACCAGCTGTTATGGGGGAAGGGGGGCAGGAGCTGGAGGCGCTGGGAGTAAAAGCTTAGAGCCAGCTGCGTGCAGGAGGGTCCCGGCTCCAGCTGTGAGGGAACCGCACTGAGCCTGCAGGCAGCTGGGGCAAGGTCCAGCCCTGTGCGGCAGCCCTGAGCGGCAGCCCTGAGCGGGTGTGTGCAGGGGGGAAGGGCAGGAAAGGAGCCAGCTGTGCCTGGGAGGTGGGGGATGGGTGCTGGGCACTAAGGGCTAGAGCCAGCTGTGTGCGGGGGGGGGGGGGGCGGGAAGGGAGGGAGCAGGAGCCAGTTGTGCAGCGGAGGTGAGCTGGGAAGAGGCGCTGTGGGCACTGCAGAGGGCAGGTGCAAGCACTGGCCATTCTGCAGCATGGCGAGGGTCGAGGGAGCTGGCACCCTGCTGCCAAGTGCCCTGCCCGCCCAGGGGAAGCTTCACGGCAGTTTTGCAGACCCCAGGCCTGAGCCCTGGGGAAGAGTCAGTGGCTCCAGTGGATATAAACCCTGGCAGGAATCTTGGGGAGGGGGATATGAGACCCCCCCACACACAAACATTGCCTCTGGAGAACAGGAAGGGCTATTGGCTGTGTGGGGGAACTGGGGGGGCCAGGGTGGGTGAGGAGCAGGAAGGGCTATTGGCTGGCTAGAGGGGCTGGGTTCTCTCCTGGCTCACACATAGAATCCTAGAATATTAGGGTTGGAGTTATTAGATTAGTCCAATCCCCTACTCAAAGCAGGACCAACACCAACTAAATCATCCCAGACAGGGTTTTGTCAAGCTGGGCCTTAAAAACCTCTAAGGATGGAGATTCCATCACCTCCCTAGGTAACCCATTCCAGTGCTTCACCACCCTCCTAGTGAAATAGTGTTTCCTAATATCCAACCTAGACCTCCCCCACTGCAACTTGAGACCATTGCTTCTTGTTCTGTCATCTGTCACCACTGAGAACAGCTGAGCTCCATCCTCTTTGGAACCCCCCTTCAGGTAGTTGAAGGCTGCTATCAAATCCCCCCTCACTCTTCTCTTCTGCAGTCTAAACAAGTTCCCCCAGCCTCTCCTCGTAAGTCATGTGCCCCAGCCCCCTGATCATTTTTATTGCCCTCTGCTGGATTCTCTCCAATTTGTCCACATCCCCTCTGTAGTGGGGGGCTCAAAACTGGATGCAATACTCCAGATGAGGCCTCACTAGTGCCAAATAGAGGGGAATAATGCTCCTACCAATGCAGCCCAATATGCTTTTAGCCTTCTTGGCAACAAGGGCACGCTGCTGAGTCATATCCAGCTTCTCCTCCTCTGTAATCCCCAGGTCCTTTTCTACAGAACTGCTGCTTAGCCAGTCAGTCTCCAGCCTGTAGCAGTGCATGGGATTCTTCTTTCCTAAGTGCGGGACTCTGCACTTGTCTTTGTTGAACCTCATCAGATTTCTTTTGGTCCAATCCTCCAATTTCTCTAGGTCACTCCGGACCCTATCCCTACTCTCCAGCTTATCGACCTCTCAGCAGCTCAGTAACGTGCATACACCTTGTAACAAAGGGACCCAGTGGCAGTTCACCCCCGGTGACAGCCCTGTCTCTTCCCCACAGGATGCTGCCGCTCACGGACTGGGTGCTAGAGCTGCTGAGCATGGAGCAGACCCCCTTCCGTGCCTACACCGTCTCTGCCCTGCTCCTTGCCCTGCTGGCCCTGCTCTTCCGCACCCTCCTGCAGCTGGGGAGCTCCTGGCACCGCTACTATGTGAACTGCCAGCGGCTGCGCTGCTTCCCGGAGCCCCCGCGTCGCAACTGGCTGCTGGGGCACTTGGGGATGGTAGGTGTCATGTCACGTGGGGGTGGGGAGGGGGTGAGTGTCTTCTCTCCCCTCTTGCTCCTTGCTGCCACTGAGAGATGGCTTGATCCTTGCTGGCAGGAGCCACCCTTGCCCATCCCAAGGGAGGGGCTGGTGGAATAGCCCCTGAGAGGGCTGGGGGCAGGTGACCCAGCTGGTTCAGGCCTCTCCCTCCCTTTCAGGTGAAGGGCTTTGGTCCCAGCCGGTGCTGGCCAGGGGAGCATGGCCTGGCAGGTCACTCAGGGAGTCATGCCCATCCATCAGACATGTGGGAATGGGGCTGGGACCGAGCAGGGGTAGGAGACGAGGGTCCTGGGACAGCTCCACCAGGTTCTCAGCACACGTCCCATCTGGCACCAGAGTGAGCAGCATCTGAACTCAGACTTCCTGACCCAACGAGGAGGGCCTGAGCTGGAGGCAGAGGCATCGGCCACACTGCTGCTCCCATCCTGCTGTGGATGGGGCCCTTCCAATGGCTGCTGGCTCTAATGCACCCCCAATACAGCAGGCCTCTGGGCTCCATCTCTGGCACTGGGTGGGGCAGGTGGGGCTCTGGCCACCATGCAGGGTGGGTGGGGGGGGCAGGTGAATGGCCTCCTTCCCACCCAGTGCCCTACACTCAAATACTGCGTTCTCCAGGCAGGGCTTGAGGCTGAGTGTGGCATGTGCCCTGGTGGGTGGCCCTGGGCTCTGGTGCTCAGATACTTGCCCAGTGGCAGGGGTCTCTAAGGGAACCAATCCATAGAAGCCTCTCTGCTCATCACTGGCCCCTGCCATGCTCCCTGGCCCAGCCCCGTGCCAGCCCTCCCAGCCAGCTGCACCCCAATGGCTCTGCCTGCGTTGGTGGTGAGTGGCCCCTAGGCATGCTCGGTCGCCTTTGCTGTGGAGGAGGGAGGGTTATAAAGCCCCTGGTGGATGGCCCCACCTGGTGTAGCTGTGGCAAGGGCATAGCCAGTCACCATGTGCTGTGATAGCAGACATCGGCCGTGCTCAGGAGTGAGGGTCTTGACAGATACACTTGGTGAGGCATTGCACGCGGCGGTCCGGAGACCCAGTCCTGCCTCCGATCAGAGGATCTGATTCTGCCCTGTCTGGTGTGCACTGACTTGCTCTGGAGTCTAGGAGGGACCCAATCCTACCCTGTTAACTCTGCCCCATCCCTCCTGCAGTTCATACCTGGTGAGGAGGGGCTGAGCTCGGTGTCCCAAACAGTGGCTACATTATCCCAGGCCTTTGTGACATGGATGGGGCCCTTCCTACCAGTCCTGTCCCTGGTGCACCCTGATTACCTCAAGCCGATCACAACAGCCTCAGGTACGCTGGCTCCTGGGGGTGGTGGTGAGACTCTGAGGGTGTCTGCACAGCACGTACACACCTGTGGCTGGCCCGTGTCGGCTGGCTTGGGCTGTGGGGCTGTTACATGGCAGTGTAAATATTCCTGCTGGGGATGGAGCCTGGCCTCTGGGACCTCCCCCCTGTGGGGTCCCAGAACTTGGGCTCCAGCCTGATCCCAAATGTTTATACTGCAGTTTTACAGCCCTCAGCCTGAGTCAGCTGACATGGGCAGGTCACAGGTGTCTAATTGCAGTGTAGACACAACCTGTGGGGCCAGAGATGGGAGAGACCACCTAGGCCGCTCTAGCCTATCACCTGGGGAACCTATGCAGGACTGGCCCCAGCAGTCTGTTATCTGGGGCCCTGGCCAGGCTAGCTATGAACATCCCAAGGGAAGGGCTCCCAGCCAGTCCCTTACCCCCAGTGTGACATCGTGCTGGTATGAAGGTTTTCCTTATCTTCCCCAGGGCAGGGCTGGGAGCCAGTCACCTGCAGCCTTGCAGAGCAGCCCGACCAGAGCCCTGGGGAAGGCACCAGCGGGGACAATCTGCCTGGGAAGCTAATGGGCGTCTCCCAGCAATAGGTCCTTGGAGTCTGCACTGTCCAACCTGGATCTCCCTCTGTTCCAGCTCAACCCCCACCCCCATGGGTCCCACCCCTTGTGTTCTCGTACATAATGAGTGCAGGCCCCTTGGCTCAACTGACTCGCTCCTGCCCGGGTGAACCAATCCTTCCCTGCCACCTTGGCTGCTCTCCCCTGGGTTCTGCACTGCGTGGGCCCAGCAGCCTTTTCTGGCCTTGACAGCTGGCATTGGGTTACTGTAGAGAGGGTTCCAGGGGGCCCAGAGCTGAATGGAGGGTGGGTCGGGCCAGGAGGGACCGTTCTGCCCCTCTAATCTGACTGCCCGAGTCACACAAGCCAGAGACCCTCCCCAGAGCTCCCTGCAGCCAGCCCTGAGCTCCCGGCTGTGCTGGAGGGAGCGTTACAAAGGGACAGCCCATCTCCATGTAAAGACTCCTAGGGATGGCAAAGCCCCTATGTCCCTAGGCCAGCTGTTCCCAGGGCTCGTTCCCCTCCCTGTCAAACACTTGCACTGCGTTGCCAGTTCGTTCCTGTTGGATCTCACTCAGCCGCTGTCTGCTGGATGGCAGAGCCCTCTGCTGCCAGGCATCCCTGCCCAGGGAGGGGCTGGTAGCTGGGATCTAGGCACCTCGTTTCCTGCTCTTGAAGAAATTAAATCTATTGGCCTCCTGTAGCCTTCCCCCGGAGAGGCAGGTTTTCCAGAGCTTGAGTTGTTCTGATCAGGACTGGCTCCAGGTTTTCTGCCGCCCCATGCAGCAGGGGGAAAAAAAAGGCGGATTGGTGGCATTTCGGCAGCAGCTCAATTGCGCTGTTCTATTCTTAGGCGGCGGGTCCTTCACTCCCTCTTTCCTCTTCAGCGGAACTTTGGTGGCAGCTCAAAGAGGAAGGGAGGGACTGAGGGACCCGCTGCCAAATTCCTGCCGAAGACCAGACGTGCAGTCCCAAGACTGGCTGGACTGCCGCCCATTTGTATTGGCTGGTGCCTGGAGCCGGTCCTGGTTCTGATGGCTCCTCCTGGACCCCTCCCCCGCTGTCACTGTCCTATTTGAGGTGGGGGCACAGTGGAGGGAGGGACTATTGCCTCCCTGCTCCATTGTGGGACAGCTCTGCCCAGGAAGCTTTAGTCTGTCTCTGGGGCTGTGCTGCATTGGAAACCCCGTCGGACGGGCTGGGCTCTGCAGCTCTCCAGAATCCCCTTCCTCCCGGGCAGTTCTGGATCCCCCCATAGGATGGGCTGCCTTAGTCCAGCTTCTCCAGCTGCCTTGATGTGACTGCTCTTGCTGCAGGCCAGTGTCTGCACCAGCTCACCCTGGGTGAAGGCCGTCAACGTGCTCTGTGCAGGGAGGCAGGGAATAAAATGGGGCAATGTCGCTGTGTGGGCCAGGTGTTCGTGGGGGTCTTCCTTGTGCCCTGGTTTGTGCCGATTCCTGTTTGGCTCTTGTGAGATTGTCATTTGCTGCTGTGGGGAATCCAGCCCAGCCGCCCCTGCTACCCTCTGGATCCAGGGGCACCCAGAAGCTGCCTGCTGCCATAAGGGGATGGGGCCGAGTCCAGTAATGCCCCGGGGGCTGAGTTCAGCAATGTGTCTGGGCCTCACGTTGGGGAGGGGGGGCAAGGAGTGCAGGAGCAGGCAGAGCACCTCCAGGGGCTGCAGACTGCAGCTCCCCAGCAGCTACTGCTCCCCCTTTGGAAGAGGGGAGATGGTGTCCCTGCAGCATAGCCACCCTCGCCTCCGGTGCTGCCAGGGAGCCATGGACAAGCCCTCACCCCACCAGAGCCACTGAGCAGTAGCAGATCCTCTCCTGGGCACAGGGAGCACAGACTGGCTGTCTCCAGCATGGAGAGCCAATGGTCCATAGCCGGGACTGAGGCTGTCAGCTCCAGCAGTGCTGTGCCCGGGGCTCCTGGGAACAACAGGAGCAGAGACCCGGCCATGCAGGGCAGGCCTAAGGCAGCACCCAGCGGGACCTGCTGCACAGCAAAGACCCTTCCAGCCCGGGCAGGGTGATGGCTCAGGACAGTCTGGGCAGCAGGGCCAAGGGCACTGCCTGGCTGAACTCCTCAGGGGTGGGAAGCAGAGCCACTTCCCCACTGGGGACTTGTCATCATTGGTCTTGCATAAGCAGCTGGGCCCCGGGGAGGGCAGGGGACACATGCACACACTCCAGAGGCAGGGTAGTGATGGCCAGCAATGATCAGTGACGTGGGGAGCCGGTGCTGGCCCTGTCCCCTCCCTGCTGCCCAGGGAGAGTGGCCCCTGCCAGGGCTGGTTGCCCAGTGCGCTGGTGTCTCTCATAGTTCCAATCACCCGGGTGCTGAGAGGAGTCAGCGGGTGCAGCAGAGGGTGAGGGTTCTGTGCAGCTACGCCCCCCCCCTCCCCCCTGCACCACCAGCGCAGGCCCCGCTCTGGTGAGCGAGTTGCTGGGGCTGTGCGCTGCAGGGGGCTGTGCAATGAGCTGGAGCCAGACTCCGAAGGAGTCCAGCCCCCGGCCTGGTCGGTGCTCCCGGGCCTGGGGCCTCCTGCTCCAGTCTCTCCTGCTCCCTTGTGGAGGCGACATCTCTGTTCCCGTTCACATACTGCTGCCACTCTTTCCAATTAGCCCTGCTCCAAGTGGCGCCTGGGCCCGCAGGGCCAAAGGCACATGGAGCTAAGCTGGGGCCTGTTTGCTCACCCCTGACCTGCTGCCCAACCCTGCGGCTAGGGGCTGTGCCCAGGGACCCAGTTCAGTCTGCTGGAACTTTGTAAACAATCCCGTTGCTGATGCAGCAGCAGGACCAGAGTCCAGCTCCCTCCCCCAGTGCCAGGCTGGCTTGGCAGGACACGGAGGGGGGAGGTCTGGCTTTAGTCCTCAAAGCCAGCGGCTGGGTCTGAGCGGTGAGAGTTGCTCCCTGGAGCAGAGCTGTGTGTCACTGTGCCAGGACAGGGGTGCTTCAGGGTTCAGGAGCCCTCACTCCAGTGGGGCGGCTCAGCACTCAGTCTCCTGCTCAGCTCAGCTGGATGGCAGAGCAGTGCCGGGCGGGGGTGCAGTGCCGGGGCTGTGTGAATGCATGTAGCTAGTTCATGCCAGGGCTGAGGGTTCATGCACGCTGACCACTTAGCCCCTGAATTCAGCTCTGTACAGAGAACAGCTGGGAGCCCCTGTTTGCGACAACACAGGGAGCCCCAAGTGGTCCCGTCCAACCTACTGCCAGATGAGGGCAGTCTGCCAGTCTCCCCTCCCCCATTAGAAATGAAGCGGGAGGCACGCTGAGAACAGCCAGCAGTGCGTCTGCCTGGGGAGCTGCTGCTCCTGCAGTGGGCTGAGTCGGGCACTGGGCCCAGCACGTCGACGTGGCCGGAGTCCCGGCTGGCCCGTGGCTAACCCATGGCTCCTCGTTGTAGGGTCAGAACACGGAGGAGGGGATGCAGTGCGTAGACGAGCTCATCGGGCGCTACAGCCACTCCTGCCTTTGGTGGTTTGGCCCCTGGTTTCCCATTCTGCGGCTCTTCCACCCAGAGGTCGTTAAACCCGTGCTGCTGGAGTCAGGTAGTGAGGGTGGCCCCAGCACCAGGAGTTTGTGTGTCTGTCCGTCCGTCCATCCGACTGTCCAGGGGCTCAGCAAGGGTTGGATTCCCAGCAGGCGCTTGGAGCTATCATAGAATCATAGAATATCAGTGTTGGGAGGGGCCTCAGGAGGTCATCTAGTCCAACCCCCTGCTCAAAGCAGGACCAATCCCCAACTAAATCATCCCAGCCAGGGCTTTGTCAGGCCTGACCTTAAAAACCGCTAAGGAAGGAGATTCCACCACCTCCCTACGTAACCCATTCCAGTGCTTCACCACCTTCCTAGTGAAAAAGTTTTTCCCAATATCCAACCTAAACCTCCCCCACTGCAACTTGAGACCATTACTCCTTGTTCTGTCATCTGCTACCACTGAGAACAGTCTAGATCCATCCTCTTTGGAACCCCCTTTCAGGTAGTTGAAAGCAGCTATCATATCCCCCTCACTCTTCTCTTCTGCAGACTAAATAACCCCAGTTCCCTCAGCCTCTCCTCATAAGTCATGTGCTCCAGCCCCCTAATCATTTTTGTTGCCCTCCGCTGGACTCTTTCCAGTTTTTCCACATCCTTCTTGAAGTGTGGGGCCCAAAACTGGACACAGTACTCCAGATGAGGCCTCACCAATGTCGAATAGAGGGGAATGATCACGTCTCTCGATCTGCTGGCAATGCCCCTACTTATACAGCCCAAAATGCCATTAGCCTTCTTGGCAACAAGGGCACACTGTCGACTCATATCCAGCTTCTCGTCCACTGTAACCCCTAGGTCTTATCTGTTGTGCTATGTGCTCCCAGCATGATGGGACCTCTGGGGACATAGGCCCAGTGGTGAGAAGGCAGCTGCTCCCTAGAAAAGCCCCCAGGCAGGAGGACCAACCCTCCTCCACGGGGCTGAGGCGGAGGCTGCCTGGCTGAGGGAACGGCTCAGGTCTCGGGCTGAGCTCAGCTCGGCACGTGGCTGCTCATTGAGCTGCTTGTCTGGCTGGGGGCTGCCAACCCAGGGTCCTTAGTGAGGGGAGGGGTTAGGGGAGAGGCTGTAGCCAGCCCCTAGTGTCCTGAGAGGAGCACGGCCCCCTGGCTGCTGGCTGAAGCCCAGCTGGAGCTGCCATCAGCCTCTGAGCCAATGACCCATGGGAACAAAGGTTCATTGCGGCCCTGCCGGCATCCCTGGCTGCTGGGGCTGGTGATAGGCGAATAGGGTCAGCCCAATGGGTCTGATAGCATCCAGCCAGCTCAGGGACACATACACACCCCTGCCCTTCATCAGCTCAGTCCATGGTCCCAAAGGGGGTGCAGCAGGGCTGTGGGGTGAAGGGGACAATGAGGGAGGTGGTCCAGGGGAGAAACAGGTCAGGGGGACTCATAAGGACTAAATGGCCAATGTTCTTGGAGGGCCTATGGAAAGAAGCAGAGAGTGTGGGGCAGATACCATTGTGGGGGTGCATGGCCGTGAGACTAGTGGGATTTCAGGGGTGGGGGGAAATTTGGAGAATGGTGCGGGGGTGTGTGTGAAAGAGACAGGAATAGAACCCAGGAGTCCTGGCTCCCAGCCCTCTTCAGACCCTGCTGTAGCCACAGGATCCCACCCCGCTCCTAGAGCCGGGGATTACAACTAATAAGTAGGGAGTTTTAAAGATGCCAAGCTCTGTACTGTGAAGGCCCCACGTGACTGCCGAGCTCCCGCGGTTCGTGGGTCGCAGGCACTGCCCCAGGTGCAGTGTCTGTCACTCCGCAGGCCCAGCCCAGGCTGCAGATGCTGCTTGCGCCCCGTGTCCTGCCTGTCCGTGACTCGCTCGGAGCAGAGCCTGCTCTGCGTGAGGGGCCTGGTGGCTCAGCGCCTGGTCCCTGTCGTGTGGCTCCTTCACCCTGTTCACTGAGCCTGTCCTGCTGCCCCAGCAGCCGGCCTCCTGGCTGCTAGGGAGGAGCCTGGAGCAGGGTGTCCAGCAGGGCTCTGCCTCGTCTGACGGGGGCTCCTTTCACAGGGGGATGCTCCAGTGCTCCTTAGGAAACAGCCTGTGGAGCAGGCAGGTGCTGGACAGACCCACGTTCCTGCGGCTGCCCCTTTCCAGGCTAATAAGTGCTGCAGCTCCAGCCGGGGCTCTGATACCAGTAGCCCTGCACTCCTTCCCTGTGTCCTGTACCGTGTGTGTGTGAGAGCGCTGGCATACCGCCCCAATACCGCCACCCATACCGTGTCTGAGCGCTAATGCCGGGTTGCGCCCATCTCTGCCCCCCTGTGCCGTGTGCGTGTCTCAGCACTAAACCCTGGGCCTGCCCCATCTCTGCCCCCCTGTGCCGTGTGTGTGTCTCAGCACTAAACCCTGGGCCTGCCCCATCTCTGCCCCCCCGAGTCGTGTGTGTGTCTCAACACTAACCCCTGGGCCTGCCCCATCTCTGCCCCCCCGAGTGATGTATGTGTCTCAGCACTAACCCCCGGGCCTGCCCCGTCTCTGGTCTCCCCCACAGCTGCCATCGCACCCAAGGACTACGTGTTCTATGGCTTCCTGAAGCCCTGGCTGGGTGAGTGCGCTTTCTTCTGGGGTTGGATCTGTTGTGCTTAGTGTCATGGGGCCCGGACCCCAGGGGACGGCCTTGTGGGGAAAGGAGGGTGTGACATTCCCCTCTGGTGTTATCCGGACCGGTGATCTGCTAGGTCATTCCAATCCTTGACTCTGGGAGCCAGCCTTATCCTGCTCTACTGTGAGAACCCCCACTCCTGGGCTGTTCACGCACAGCCTCTGGCATGTCACTGCTCCTTGGACTATGCAACTGAATGACACTAGCCAGTATCTGTGGTTCCAGACACAAACCTAGGAACCTCTGTCTTGCAGTGTCCAATTACGCCTGCTGGATGCTGCAAGCTTATATAAGTTCATCAATTTAATAAAGAAATTGATATGTACCAGGCTTGTTCTCCCAAGGGGAGTCTCTGACACGCTTCAAACCAAACGCACTGCTTCAGATAGAATAAACAAACAGATTTATTAACTACAAAGATAGATTTTAAGTGATTTATAAGTCAAAGCAAAACAAGTCGGATTTGGTCCAATGAAATAAAAGCAAAACGCATTCTAAGCTGATCTTAACACTTTCAATGCCCTTACAAACTTAGATGGTTCTCACCACAGTCTGGCTGGTTGCTCTTCAGCCAGGCTCTCCCCTTTGGTCAGTGCTTCAGTCGCTTGGTGGTGGTATCTGTAGATGGAGGTGGACGAGAGAGGAAAAGCATTGTAAACGTCTCTCCCTTTTATCATGTTGTTTCTTCCCTCTTGGCTATATTGCCCCCCCCCCTCGGGGTCAGATGAGCATTACCTCATTGGAGTCCCTGACTGACCAAAAGAAGGGGGGTAACTCACCAAAGTTCCCTCACCAAAGGCTTGTAAGCAAAGTAAGCTGTCATGGGATAAGAGGGAAGGTCCTTTCTGGATCAGTAACTGGCTAAAAGACAGGAAACAAAGGGTAGGAATAAATGGTCAGTTTTCAGAATGGAGAGAGGTAAATAGTGTTGTCCCCCAGGGGTCTGTACTGGGACCAGTGCTATTCAACATATTCATAAATTATCTGGAAAAGGGGGTAAACAGGTGACAAAATTTGCAGATGATACAAAACTGCTCAAGATAAGTCCAAAGCCAACTGCAAAGAGTTTCAAAGGGATCTCTCCAAACTGGGTGACTGGGCAACAAAATGGCACATGAAATTCAATGCTGATAAATGCCAAGTAACGCACATTGGAAAACATAATCCCAACTATACATACAAATGGATGGGGCCTAAATTAGCTGTTACCACTCAAGAAAGAGATCTTGGCGTCATTGTGGATAGTTCTCTGAAAACATCCACTCAATGTGCAGCGGCAGTCAAAGAAGTGAACAGAATGTTGGGAACCCTTAGAAAAGGATAGATAATAAGACAGAAAATATCATATTGTCTCTCTATAAATCCATGGTACACCCACGTCTTGAATCCTGCGTGCAGGTGTGGTCGCCCCATCTCAAAAAAGATATACTGGAATTGGAAAGGTTCATAAAAGGGCAACAAAAATTACTAGGGTTTGGAACAGCTTCCGTATGAGGAAAGATTAAAAAGACTGGGAGTTTTCAGCTTGGAAAAGAGACGATTAAGGGGAAATATGGCCACTGTCGGCAGACAGGACACTGGGCTGGATGGACCATTGTGCTGACCCAGTCTGTCCATTCTTATGTCGGTGTGGAGCTGGAGCTACTCATGCCAGAGCCGTGAGCACCAGCACATGGGTGTGCACCATGCACCTTTCTGCACATACCATCACGCACCTGCACATACACACACGCATGCACCTGCATGTTCATGCCCACATGTGCCCCACAAACACACACACATACGTCACTCACACCCCCACCCACGCTCCTTGCACACATTGCACACATGAGCACACACTCTCGTGCCTGCCCAACATGCACCAGGGAGGTTGGTTCTCGCTGAGCTCCCCAGCTGGCTGTGACCCAGAGGGCTGCTGGGGGCCTGGGCTACGGGATCTCTGCCATGGCTGCCAGGCTCTGAGCCGAGTGCCTGTCATCTCAGGGGACGGTTTGCTGCTGAGCAATGGTCCAAAATGGGTGCGGCACCGGCGCATGCTGACACCAGCCTTCCACTTCGACATCCTGAAGCCCTACATGAAGATCTTCAACCAGAGCACTGACATCATGCATGTGAGTACCTCCCCTCCCCCCACTGCACCAAATCCATGCCTGTGCCTCTGGCTCCTCCCACAGCATATACTGCCCTGGCACCCCCCAGCTTGCCCGTGACCCTCTCCCCATGGCACACACTGCCCTGGCAATCTGCCACCGCCCAGCCTGCCCATGCACCCTCCCTGCATGGCACACACTGCCCTGTCACCTGCCACCCCCAGCCTGCCTGTGACCCTCCCCGCACAGCACACGCTGCACTAGTGCCCTCCTCCAATGGCATGTGCTGCACCAGCACCCTGCCCTCACCCCTGCCTCCCCCACACCCTATGGAATATGCTGCACCATCACTACGCTGTGCCCCTGGCCCTGCACCTCCCCCACCAGGGCATATACTGCACCGATACCCTGCCCACTGATCTTGCACCTGCCCCCACCGCATGCCCCGCCCTTTCACTACACCAGTCCACTAGCCTCCTCCCCTGTCTGCTTCGCTGTCTCTGATGCTGGCCCTGGGCTCTGCAGGGCTGTCTCTGCGGGTGGCTGCGCAGCTCTCACAGGCACTGTTCTCCCACAGGCCAAGTGGCGCCGGCTGGTGGCGTCAGGCTCCACCTCCCTGGACATGTTTGGACAGGTCAGCCTCATGACCCTGGACAGTCTGCAGAAATGCGTCTTCAGCTACAACAGCAACTGCCAGGAGTGAGTGACAGGGGGGCAGCTCCCCCAGCAGGGGGCAGTTCCCCCAGCTGACCCGAGGGTGGGAGCCCCCTCATGGGGGGAGGTTAGGGTGACCAGATCACAAGAGTGAAATATCAGGACACATTGGGCGAGCGGGGCGCGGGGGGGGGGGGGGCGGGCGGGCGTCGGCGAGCGGGGGGGGGGGGAGAGAGATGACGATGACAGACACAGGTGCACATAGCCATGAAGGGGGCCCTAGGAAGCTGCGAGAGGGGTTGTACGGCCCCTGCTGCAGCCCGCACCACAAGACACAGGGCAAGGACTCATGGCCCCAGCTCCAGTAGAAGCCATGGGGCCAGGGGCACAGGGCTCCGGCTCCAGCCCCCGCCTGAAGCTGCAGGACAGGGGCGCAGGATCCTGGTTGCCAAGTCAGATCCAGTTGCAGGGCAGGGGAGTGAAGGGTCCTGGTTCTAGGTCTGGCTCCAGCCGCAGTCACAGAGGGGAGGCCCCAGTCCTGCCTTCAGCCGCAGCTTCAGCCACTGACAGCTGAAGCAAACTACATCATCACAAAGGTCTGGAATCAGTGAGTCTAAATTATAGACAATCATAATCCATATTTAAACATACAGATTTATTTGAACACTAAACAAAGAACTTTAAGTTGCGTGTCTTTCCCCTCAGATAAGGGCTCTGGGGTGGGCTGGGGTGTGGCCACCCCCCAAATCCTGCCGCCCAAGGCGACCGCCTAGTGGAAGCGCCGGCCCTGCATGTGTGGCCTCCCCTGCTCCTGCCCCTCACCATAGCCTCACTGGGGATGGGGCTGCCCCTTGCCCAGTGTGGGGCAGGAGTGGGGACTGCAGGGTGGTGGCTGTGGTGCGGGGGGGGTGTCACAAAATTCACCCAAGCCCCAGCTGCTCAGGGCTAGGAAGCCCCCTTCCCCCATCTCCCCTCTGGTGGGTGGGTGGGTGCTGGGGGTGGAGGGGGCTGCCATCACATGTGGCTTCCTTCCTCCCCTGCTGCAGCCTGTTGCCCCTCACTGGGGGTGGGGGGTGGGGATGCCCCTTGCCCAACGTTGAGCAGGAGTGGGGGCTGAGGGGGGGGGGGTGGATCACAGGGTCAAACACTCACCAAAGCCCCAGAAGCTGCTCAGGTGAGTGAGATCCACTCCAGATGTCCGTCTCCTGGCAAGAAGTCCCCTTGGCGTCTCCTCCAGGTGGTTGCCAGGGGAGGGGAGGGGGGCTGCCAAACACATGTGTGCCGCCTCCTCCCCCATCCCCCCTTCCCTCTCCCCCTCCTGCTGCTCTTGTGCGATAGCCCTTAGGCAGAAGCAGCCGCAGCCAACAGCAAAGCAGAAGCAAGCAAGGGAGAGGCACTGGGCTCTTTTCTTTCAGGCAGGGAAGCTCTGGGGTGGGGGAAGGGACTTGGGGGGTGGCCTACAGGGGCCGGGGCCTGCTCCAGGCAGGGCCAAGGGAGAAACCCAGCTCCAAATATTGGTGGAGCACAGCCCCCAGCCTTGAATATTCCTGGTGCTCGGGCACCACAAGCCCATATAACCTGCCGCCCCTGCCCCCAAGCGGGGCAGATTGGCAAGAGCAAGAGAGATAAGGGCTGGGCTCACCCCATTTCCTAAAGCCTTGCAGCCCCCAGCTGGGAGGTAGCGGGGGTGTCCCCTAGCCCACCCCGCTCCCTTCTCCGCAGCTGTTCAGAATCGGAGTCACTTCGCCCACACCCTCCCTGGGAGTCCCCCCTTTGGCCTCCAGGTTTCACACCTGCTTGGCCATTCCCCCACTGGGTAGCCATGCAAAATTTAGGGGAAACTGAGGCACACAGGATTCATTGAAAACTTGAGAACATTTGTCACAACTTGAGCCTCCCTCCCCCCAACCCTGCTGGACAGTCACCCTCGTTGGCTTATTTCTTTCCTCCCCTATTTTTTATTTTATTTTCACCCCCCCTCCCAATCACTCAATGTCCTCACCCCCCCACTGGCACCTTCCTCCACAAGAGAGAAGCTGCTTCCCAGCGGGCTGTGGGGTGTAGGTACTGCTATGCTTAGCCCCCTCTGAAAGAATGTGGCTCCCTGCCCCCATGCTCACCAGGCCAGCGGCCCCCTGCATCAGCAGAGCAGAACAGTGACTCTACAAAAGCCCCCCCCCCAGCACCCCCACGCTCTTGCTGCCTCCCGGCGGATCCCCCAGGCACACATACAGCCAACTAGCCACAGCAAAAGCAGCCGGAGTAAGTTGATTGCTTACCAGGAGGCTGGAGCAGCAGCATGCAGCAAGCAAACATCCAGCAGGCAGAGGCAGGTCCCGCTCTGGCTCCTAGCCTGGAGGGTCGCATGGCTGGGGGTCAGGTCAAGTCGAGGCAGGCGGGGGGGACTCAGTCTCTCTGCCCACTGCCGGCGTCTACAAGCCGCGCCCCCCCAGCATGCAGCTGAGCTGTGGACTATTCCTCCCTGCTGCCTCACTCTGTGTGCCTGGGGCTGCTGCTGCTGGATTCTTTAGGTTCCTGCCGGCCGGCAGGCGGACACCAGCTGAGAGCTCAGCTGTGCAGCGCTGCCCCAGGGCCCCCGAAGAACACGTGGGTGGCGCCGGCTTGCCGCAGTCCCGGATATCGGGACAAAGTGCCGTCCCGACCAAGGTAAGGTCGGGACGCGGGACAAGTCCCCTAAAATCGGGACTGTCCCGTCAAAATCGGGACGTCTGGTCACCCTAGGGGAGGTCAGAGTGGGGAGAATGGGCTGCAGGGTCCCTCCCTTCCTGGCCTGGCCCCAGTGAGCCCATCCAGATTCACGGAATGGGTCCCTGAACTGGAGATCCCAGGGGGGGGAGGGTGTTACTGCAGGCCTGGGCAGGGACTCTCCAGTGGGGTGTCTGGAGGTGTTGCGGGGGGCGGGGGGAAATCAGCATGGCTGTGCAGTGCTTCTCTTGGGGGGATGATCCTGCTGCCGCATGCATCTCACTGCCAGGAAGCTCCTCACCTCAGTCCCGTCCCCCCAGAACCCTCCTCACCCCAGTTTATACATGTACTGCAGGGCCCTCATCTGCAGCTTGTACCTGTTTTACTACACATTAGTGTAGACAGGCCCCAGGCTGGCTACGGGACCTACTGGGAGCCCAGCATTTCTGTCCACAGCGTGCAAGTTCAGAGTAGACCCCATTGCCAGAAATGGGACTGAGGGCTGGGCTGGAGCCTCACCTGGCAGCGACAGGGGAACTGGCTGGTTTCCTGGCAGGCCGGGAGTCAGTTCTCACCTCTGCTGCAGTGAGGTGGCCTGTGACCCTGGGGAACCCAGGCAGGACTTGCTCACACCAGGACGTCCTGACCCATCAGCCTGCTCTGGGGAGGAGTCCGAGATCGGCTCCTGCCAAACCCACGTTCTTTCTGTCCAGCTGATGGGGAGGGGCACTTCTCCATCCCTGCCAGGCCCAGCTGTGCTCTGAACCCCACCCATCCCCCAATCTCCCATGCCCTGCTGACCTCGCTGTCCCATGGGGGTAGGTCCCCTGACACCCCAGACCCCTCGGTGCACCCAGGGAACAGGCTGCACTAGCCTGGGGGCTCCTTGGAGCCTGTCTGGGCCGTGCTGCCCCCCACCCCCACCCCCCCGTGTCTGGGGCTCCCTATGACTGGGGTCTCAGGGGAGCCAACTGAGGTCACTCAATTGGGGTGAACTGCAAAGAATGGGGCAGACAAGCCTCCAAGCTGGTGGACATTCCAATACTTAGATTTACCAAGTCAGCGCAAAACAGCTTCTGTTATAGCTCACTGGTTACGCAGAAGTCAACAACAGAGTTCCCTTAAAGCAGCCCAGCCTCAGGGCTCCACCTAGACACCCAAGTCAAATATGATGAGGATCAATGAAAATCTTATTCATCATATAGCAGAAAAGGTTCTACCAATCCCAAAGGATCGGACACGTTACCTCCCGGGTTAATGAATATTCCAGATCTTACTCAAATACACCCTTACAGCCAATTCTTATTAACTAAACTAAAATTTATTAAAATAGAAAAGAGAGAGAGAATTGGTTAAAAGAACGGTATACATACAGACATGAGTATCATTCTTGAGGTTCAGATTTATAGCAGAGATGCTGAGCTTTGTAGATGCAAAGAGTTCTTTCAGAAATAGTCCATTGGTTATAGTCCAATGTTTATATTCAGGGCGGTCCTGTCAGACCTGGGATCTCAGTCCTTGTGACTTAGGCTTCCCCTGCATGAAGCATCAAGCAGATCTGAGATAAACAGGCTCAGGACCCAACGGTCTTTTATAAAACTCCAGGCCTTCTTTGATAGGTCGGAGTCCTTAGGCCAACAATAGGCAATCAGGGCCACTTTGAAGTAGGTCCACCACCGGTAATTAGCTACCCAAATTAACATAAGGCAGTTGCCTGTTTTTCCACCATTCGCAGATGATTGGCTATACATTTCAAAGATGAATACAGCGATATCCTGCATTTATTCATTTAAATGCTAAGATGTTCTTTTGATCTCTGAATTAACAGAATACAGCATAGACAGGGACTGTTTGATGACATTGTTGACCTCTATCAATAAATACGTAAATACGTAAAACCACAAACATCATCTCCCCATATGTTTTTAAGGGCTGAATTTGAGTCGTTTATCCTGCAGGATGCTTAACCCTTTCCGGTTGTGCGTCACAGTCCCACACTGGCTGAGCCACAGCAGCCGCCAGAGACACCTGAGCTCAGTCCCCTCCCCGCCGGCCAGCCCGGAGATCCCGTGGCTGGGAGATCACACGATTGCTCTGTTGCAAGGCCCAGCCCCCCGGGATCCCTCAGCTCTGATCAGGGCGCACCTCCCGCCCCAGCCTGTCAGTCACATGCTGGCCTGTTGTGTTGCAGGACACCCAGTGACTACATCGCGGCCATCCTGGAGCTCAGTTCCCTGGTGGTGCGACGCCAGCACCGCCTGCTCCTGCACTGGGACTTCCTATACTACCTGACGCCCGACGGGCGGCGCTTCCAGCGCGCCTGCGACACCGTGCACCGCTTCACAGCCAACGTGGTGCAGCAGCGCCACCAGGCCCTGAGCCACCTGGGCAGGGAGGCCTGGCTCAAATCCAAGCAGGGCAAGACAGTGGACTTCATTGACATCCTGCTCTCGGCCAAGGTAACGTGGTGGGGGCCTGTCCCATGGGGGTGGGGAGGTCACTGATGTCCTGCTATTGGCCAAGGTAGCACAGTGGGAGGCCGTGCCCTCGGGAGCTGTGGGTTCATTGATGTCCGGGTAGGGCGTTGCCAGGTGGAAGGTGCTGTGTGATGTCTGTCATACCAGGAGTTGCCCTCCAGCCCAGCTCTCTGGGGCGGCTGAGCCAGTGCTGCCTTCCCAGCATGCTCAGTGTGGAGTGATATAAACTGCATTTGGCGACATGGGGCTGGCACCTCTCGGGAGCTCTAACACCAGAGCCAGGCTGGGCATGGGGGTGTGGGGGAGCCCACCTTGGGGCCTAGGCTGTGGGGCAGGGCAGGGGCTGCCTCTTTCCCTGGGCTGGGGTGGAGGGGAGATGGCCTAGGTCACTCCACCCCAAGATGTCCCATCCTCCCAGGGTCTGAGATGGGGAAGGCATGGGCTGGGCCCCGTGGGGAGCCAAGTTATCCGTCCAGCAGTGTGTGCTCTGTGCAGGATGAGGACGGCCAGGACCTGTCAGATGAGGACATCGCAGCCGAGGCCGACACCTTCATGTTTGAGGGTGAGAAGCCGCCCTGGGCGGGGGGGCTCTCCTGCTGACCTCACAGCCTCATGTGGTCTCCGCAGATGACATGGCTCTGGTCGGGGAGGAGGCAGGAGAGCTGGGTTCAGTCCCTGGCTCTGGGTGACCTGGGTGTGCCTTTCCGTGAAATGGAGCTAAGATAGATCTTCCCCTAGGCACTGCCAGACAGTCCCAGCAATAGAGGGGGGCGCTAGAGGGGGCAGATGCTTAGAGTCACCCCACTCGCCCCCCATGCAAGAGGGGCCTGGAGTTCCCACTGGCACTGCCAGAGAGTCACGGGGAGCAAGGCCCCAGAGGAGGTGCTGGCAGAGGGAGCTGAGCCAGGCAGGGTCCCTCCAGCCCCGGAGTCTCCACAGTTCCTCTCTGGCCCCCCGGCATCTCTCACGCTGCACTGGCCTCTCCCTGCAGGCCACGACACCACAGCCAGCGGCCTCTCCTGGGTGCTGTATAACCTGGCCTGTCACCCCGAGTACCAGGAGCGCTGCCGGGAGGAGATCAAGGACTTAATGCGGGACAAGGAGTCGGAGGAGATTGAATGGTGAGATGGCTGCTCCGGCTGCAGCGCTGGCTCTGTCCAGTGCAGTGCTGACCGCCAGCACCACAACTTCCAGGGCCTGTGTGGCCTCCCCCACCCTTTAGTCCCAAAACAGCCCCCGCCCCACCTGTGAGGGTTAGCACAGCCGCTGCCCTCCCCTCCCCCACCAGTCCATGCCTAGCGCTGGGGTCCCTTCACCTCTGCCAGCCCCCCAAACTGGAGGGCTTCCCCTGCAAGATAGGCCTAGGCTGCTCCCCAGTGCCCAAGGGCCCTGCCTCTCTGGGTTTTGATGCCCCCCCGGATATGCCCAAGGGCCCTGCCACTCAGGTGTGCATCCCCCTCCCCCGTCACTCACGGTGTCATACGTCCCCTCAGTGCCAGCTCCATGCAGATGCGAGTCTGTCCCAGCCCAGTGCCTGGCTCATGGGCTCACACTGGGCCCCTCGTGCATCCACCTCTGGGGCCAGCGCTAAGCTCTGCTCTCTGCAGGGAGGACCTGTCCCAGATGCCCTTCTCCACCATGTGCATCAAGGAGAGTCTGCGCCTGCACCCGCCTGTCACGGCCGTGTCCCGGCGCTGCACCGAGGACATCAAAATGCCCGACGGACGTGTCCTACCCAAAGGTACCAGCCTCTTTCCCTGCCTCCCAGCCAGGGGCATGGCACCAGTTCTGGGCCCATAACCCCTGAGGCCCTCAACACCTCCCTTCCTTCTCCCTTTCCTCTAACGAGGCAGTTTCCTCTCTGGCAGGGAACGTCTGTCTGATCAGTATCTACGGGACACATCACAATCCTGCTGTCTGGCCAGAGCCCCAGGTATCGCTGGTCACTCTGTTCTGTCCCTTTGGCTCTACTCCGCCCCATGGCCACCTCCAGCATGGCACTAGGGGGCGCTGTGCTGCAGGGGCGGGATTGGGGGGCTCGGTAGGGGGTGCTGTCCCCTCGCAGTCACTGCTGACCCAGTGCCCCGGCGTGGCACTAGGGGGTGCTGAAGCACCATCAGTCTAGCAGCTTCCTATTCCCAGCGATCCTCCACAGAGAGGAAGCTTCCCCCCGCTCCCGAGCTAGCCTAGATGGGAGTGAGGGTCACACCCCCATTCACTGGGCAGGGCTGGGTCACTGGGCCGGGCCCGGCTCTGAGTGTTGGATGGAGGCAGAACCATCCCCGCTGCCAGCGCATGGCCCCAGTGGGCAGCTCAGTTTTGGGGAGCCTGATGCCCATGCTGCACCTGGGTGTGGGGGCTGCCTTTGCTCCCTCCTTGGCTCAGGGACCCCAGCCCCGCCCCCCATCCTCTCTCCCCTCACGTGCCCTGTGCTTGCTGCTCCAGGTCTATAACCCGCACCGCTTCGACCCAGAGAACTCCAAGAACCAGCCCCCGCTGGCCTTCATGCCCTTCTCTGCTGGACCCAGGTAACCTGCCTGCCAGGCTCAGAGCCCCTCGCCGCACGAACTGCCTCCTCCTCCTCCCCTCCCCCCCCGGCTGCCCACCAACGAGTGGCTCCCTGTTGGCGCCCTGGCTGCAGTAAAGCATTGTGGGATACACAGGAGGTGGCCTCTGGTCAGTGCTGGGGTCAGCTGTTATTGCTGAGGATCTGTCCCTTCTCCCAGAGGGGGTTGGGCTCCCCCAGCATCTGTCTGTCCCTGTGGGCAGTGGGTTCTGGGGTGTCTGTCCCTGCTCCCCCATCCCTGCTCTCACATGGCGTGTGGTTTCCGGGCGAAGAGCACCGGCTGACACATCTGGCTCTCTCGCAGGAACTGCATCGGGCAGAACTTCGCCATGGCAGAGATGAAGGTGGTGCTGGCGCTGACGCTGCTGCGCTTCGCTGTGCGGCTGGATGAGAGCAGGCCTGTGCGGCGCAAGCCCGAGCTGATCCTGCGCAGTGAGAACGGGCTGTGGCTGCACCTGGAGCCGCTGGGGCTCAGCCGTGAGAGCCGGCCCTCCGCACCGCGCTTCTAGGGCCATCCACTCCCACCCACTGCGGGGGATCCAGCCTGCTCCACACAGCTCAGGGACCTGCTGAGTGGAGGACCAGGTGGGGATCATGGTGGGGCCAGGTCTCTCCTCTAATCTAGACCAGCCCTCTGTACCAAAGGAGGCACTCTGGGGTCCAGGCATAGGCCCCGAAAGTGCTGCAGGCTCCTTTCAGACACCAGCTGCTTAGCCCTCCCCCACCTGCCCCTGGGAGAGGGCAACAAGTGCCTTTCCCCAGCCCTGCTGGATGCCCACAGCCACCTCGTGATTCAATGTCAGAGCTAGAAATGGAGCCCAGCAGCCTGGCTCCCGGCTCGGCCCACTCACAGTCTAGGTGACCCCCGTGGCCTGCGTTCCCTGCCCCCACTGGCCAGAGTCAGGATGCCCGGAAATTCGGCCACTAGCCTAGGATGTGGGAGACCTGTGTTCAATTCCCTGCTCTGCCATGGGCTCCCTGTGTAGCCTTGGGCAAGTCACTCAGCCTCTGGCCCTGAACTCCCATCAGTGCAATGGGGCTAATGGCCCTACCCACGGGGGCTGAGGGTAAATGCAGTCGGGGGGTGAAGTGACAAATACTTATGGTGGGGCATCTAAGAACACATGGTCAATAACCCTAAATGCTATGGGCTCGTTAGTGGATCAGCCCCTGCGTTCCCCCCAGCCCAGGGCCAGCCCCCCTGTGTCCTGATGCTGTTGTCTGGAGCTGAGGGTCTGGTCTGTCTCTCACTCCCCTTCCCTGGAGGTTAAGAATCTTCCCTCCTGCCTGCTCCCCCCACTTCTGCACTCAGCAATCCACCCGCCTGGTCTGGGGCAGGAACAGCTGAGAGGCCTGTGGGCAGGTGGCTCTGTGCTCTGGCCGATCTTCCTGAGGGGCCCCCAGGGGGCCGGGTGAGAACTTCTGCCTTGGCCTGCTGTGGGTGGCTTTGGGGTGGGGCAGCAACCCAGGGGGCAGCTGCCTAACAATCGCAACTGCTGCCTGCAGTCACCCAGGGGAGTTGGGGCAGAGAACCTGTACATGCCTTTGTTTCCTTCACACAGACACACCTGCTACAGGGAACACCCACACACGCCACAGGGAACACACACACAATGGGGAATTGTACTGCCAGAGTGCCCGGGGGGGGGGAGGGGGGGGGGGGCTGGCTGCAGACCCAGCAGGGACCTGCTCTCTGCCACAGGGAACTCATGGTTCAACGAGACAAACAATGGTTGAGGGCAGGGAGGAGGGGGCCGGGTGTGGCCCCTGGGGCAGCTGGACCTGGAACTGGGGGACAGTTGATTTCATGATATTTCTAAGGTCATTCCGGAGCATGGCGAATTCCAAGGCCCCTGCTGCAGGGACGAGGCCACGGGGCTTTGGGATCTGGCCTTGGGGTTTCAGGATCTGGCCCTCGAATCTGGTCACTAAGCTTTGGGTTCCGTCCCCCAGCCACATGGCGGCAGGCTCCAGCCCTGGGCTCACCCCCTCCCTCCCATCTCTCCGGTCCCTATTGCCTCCTCAGGCCCCAGACTTCCACTGCATGCTCCGTTCCTTGGCCGCAGGGCTCCAGGCCCCAGGATCCGACCAAGGGTCTTCTGGCTCTGGTCCCCAGCTGTGAGATGATAGGTGCCAGCCCCAGGCTCACCCACCCCCCATGACCCCGGCCCATTCTGCCTCCTCCGGCCCTGGGTTTTGTCGACATGCTCAATCCCCTGGCCGCGGGGCTTCAAGCTCAAGCCACGGGATCCGGCTGCGGGGCTTTCGGCTTTCTGGCTCCGGCTCTTGGCCATGCAGTGGCAGGTGCAGGCTCCTAGCTCATCCCCCCCACACCATCAACTTTGGCCCCTGCTGTCCCTCCCACTGTCCCCATTGCCCCTGGGACCCACTGCCTCCTCCAGCTCCCTATCCAGTCCCCCCAGTGCCCTGGACCTCAGCTGCCTCCATACCCACCTCCCCATCCCGGGCTTAATTTGTCTCCAGGCTTGCCAGGGCTGTGTAAGTGCTGTGAAAAGTGATATTTGTATGTTTGGTAATGTCATTTTTCACAGCAGACTGAGTAGCTAGCTGGGAGTCTGGGAAAATTAACATACAAGTATCACTTTTCACAGCAGCAGATTTACTAGCTCGTAAGGCTAAAAATAACCAAAGCAACCAAAAATCAAAAGAAACTACAACAAAAAAGAGAAGAATGTGCAAAGCACCTTGTTTGCGTTTCTATTCTGCTTAGGGCCAGTAAAGAATAAAGACAACTCGACTTTATTTGTATTATTCAGTTTGCAAAAAAAAACCCAAATCCTACATAAATAAATTACACTGATTTGGACATGGGTCTGTGCATATTTGTTTATTTTCCCTAAAGTTAGTTAAATATGTTAGGAACAAGTGTCAGAGCGGCCACCAGCAAGAGTCGCTGCCGCAGGTGAGGGGCCCCTGCGGAATGGTCAGGGATAAGAAAATTGGGGCAGATGAAAGAACTGAGTGTTGACCTGCGAACGACTGATTCGTGTAACACCAGGGTTGTCCAGAGTCACAGTGAACACCTTCGTGTAGTGATCTCTAGCCGTATTCATTTTCTGTGTGGAAAAATGGAGCAGTTTATTTAGCCATCATGAACTGGTTTGCTTCATTATTAATGCATTGTGTAAACAGTGAATGGAGTCTTTGTATTCATACATTTGTGTTTGAATGGGGTGGGGGCCCAAATGTTCTTTGTGTCCAGACCCTTAATAAATTTTAAATTAAATTAAATTAAATAATGGAGATATCCTATCTCCTAGAACTGGAAGGGACCTTGAAAGGTCATCGAGTCCAGCCCCCTGCCTTCACTAGCAGGACCAAGTACTGATTTTGCCCCAGATCCCCAAGTGGCCCCCTCAAGGATTGAACTCACAACCCTGGGTTTAGCAGGCCAATGCTCAAACCACTGAGCTACCCCTCCCCCCTGAAAAGTAATATATGGAGACATACCTATCTCATAGAGCTGGAAGGGACCTGTTAGGTCATCAAGTCCAGCCCCCTGCCTTCACTAGCAGGACCAAGTACTGATTTTGTGCCAGATCTCTAAGAGGCCCCCTCAAGCATTGAACTCACAACGCTGGGTTTAGTAGGCCAATGCTCAAACCACTGAGCTATCCCTCCCCTTAACCCGTCTCTGCCTGCTGTGACCCAGAGACTAGCGCCCAGTCACTGGCAGGGAGACTCTGGGCAGCTGAGGGGGGCGAGGGGCAGCAAAGGCCCAGGTCTCATTGCCCAGTTCTTTGTGTTATCACCTCCCCTCTGCCCCCCATCTTCTCTGCCTGCTGGGTGTGACAGCAGCACCCATATGGAGTAACGCCACCTGCAGCAGGGAACCTTGGGCCGGGTTGTCCAGGCATTTGAACCTGGTGGAAAGGCTGATGTTTAAACAACCCAACTGCTGAAAAATAAAACCAGAATAACAGAAATCTTGTATGTAGCTGCTTCTAAACCACGTAGGCAGGAGCCCAGCCCCAGCTGTGCTGCCTGGACAAAAGGGCCGGGGGTTAACCCCCACCCCCATCCATGTGAGTCTACTGGGGTGTGGGGGGCACTCACTTTGACAGTGGGTTACACAGCTATTTACTAGATGGCAGCAGGATATTGGGGCTCAGGAGTCTTGGGTTTTGCATCTGTCTTGGGGAGGAGACAGGAATCACAGCCGATATTTGGGTGGCAGGACGCCAGGAGTCTATTTCTGGCTCTAGGAGGGGAGTGGGATCTAATGGTTTATAGCATCAGAGATTTCAAGGCCAGAAGGAACCACTGTGCTCAGCCAGTCTGCCCTCCTGCAGAGCACAGCCAGAGATCTGTTAGAGACCTGTTAGACAGAGACCCTCAAGCTTTATTTAAGAACTCCGGGTGATGGAGAATCTGCCCTCCCCTTTGAGTCAGCTGTTCCTAGGGTTAAGTCCCCTCCCTGTTAAACATTGTCACCGTATATCCAATGTGACTTTGTCTCACTTCAGCCATTGGTAGCCATAGGTATTAGCCTGGTAAGGCATAGGCATATGGTGAGGCAGAAATGCAATGAGCCGACACTTCTCAAGGCCTGGAAGATAATAGCTTAGTTAAATTAATTAGAGTGTAAGGCCCCAAAGCCTTAGAGTCGGGGCCAGTTCTAGCTTTTTTGCCACCCCAAGCAAAGAAAAAAAAAGGGCGGCCAGAATGCTGCCCCTTAAAATGTGCCACACGTACTTCCTCTGCTGGTGCCTAGAACCGGCCCTGTTGGTACCTCGGTGCGGTGAGAGTCTGGTGTCTCCTTGGGATACACCACCAGTGGCAACCCCAGGGAAGCCACGCCTCTTTGCTACACAGCACTACAAATTGTCTCAACCTAAATTTCGTTAATGTACAGCCATCGCAGTTATTACATTGCTTGTGCGTGTGCACACTGCACTCCTTGAGTCAGCGGTGCGTGTCCTCACCAGGAGTGCTTGTATCAATGCAGAATGCACCATGAATCCCATGCAGTGCTACAGGCTGGGGACTGATTGGCTAAGCAGCAGTTCTGCAGAAGAGGACCTAGGGGTTACAGTGGACAAGAAGCTGGATATGACTCCTTGTTGCTTGGCCAGCTCCCAGTACCAAAAGAAAGGGGAAGGGTCGATGGGGAGAGGCCAGTGCTCCAGGTCAACCTGATTGACAAGGCAGGGCAGGCTAATAAGGGAGTCAGAAGGCCAGGGGGGTCCTTTCCATGTGAGCTGAAATTGCCTGTGTCATAGAAATTTCTGTCTGTTCCAGCTGAGGAATAAGGAGAGACGGACACAGATAGTCAAGCAAGGAGCCCCGGGAGGGGTGATCTGTTTATTTCAATTGCAATTGGGTTTGAGCTCATAAGTCAGCAAGAACAAAGAAAACACGTACACCAAAGCATTATATGCAGTTGCTTATGATAATCTATCGCTCTATGATTGGCCAAAATTTGCCATCATTACCATACATAATTAGCAAGCTACATGTATCTGCCCCTCTTATGACCCCTTATTGTTCATCTGTTTGCCCCCTCCTCCTTGCTTATTTTGCAAACTAAGTGGTTAGCTATCTACAGGACTCAGGCACAGAAAGGTCCATTGTCTCCAGGTTTGGAGTTTCGCTACATTTCCTCTTGATGGAACTTCCTGAGGTAAGACAACCTATAGCTGATGTTTTCCCTTCTTCTTTCTCCCATGTGTATGTGACAAATTTGCCCCCTGGCAGTTAAGCAGAATAATTTTATATCACCTGGAACAGAGTGGGGCTGAGCTAAGGAGAGATCATGAGCCTGAGCTGAGCTGGGGAGCAGAGCCAGAGCCAGAGAGAACCAGAGATGCAACCCAGGGAGCAGATCCATGCTGGGAGCAGGGCCACAGAAGCAGCCCAGGGAGCAGACCTGTGCTGGGAGCAGAGCTGCAGCAACCAGAGCCAGAGGGGCCAGAAAAGAGCCCATGGAGCTGGAGGCAGAGCAGCAGCAGTGCTGGGGCTGGAGCTGGAGCAGTGAGCACTGTGGGGAGCGAGGGGGGAACCTGGACAGCGGGTGCAGCGCAGGGAGATGCCCCCAGCCAAGAGGCCTTGCAGGCCACACTTGGAGGGGGATCATAACCCTGACAGGGGGACTGACCCTGGGAAGAAGGTTCCTGCCACCTAGAGCCAGAGGGCGTGTGGCCAGCACCAGAGCCTGCCTGCCTTACCTGGTTCTAGCAGGTTCCTGATTACTCTAGTGCAGCCCCTGCTCTGGTCACTCAGGGAACAGAAAACTACTCATCCAGTGACCAGTATATTTGCCCTCTGCCAGACTCCTGTACCCCACTGGTCTGGGTCTGTCACAATGGCTAAAGCTTGCTGCTGAAGCTTCACTCCTCCACTGCAAAAGAAATCTAACTTTCTTTCTTCTGCTGCATATTAGCTCCTTGGGAATGTTCCACCTTTCTTTGTTATGACCATTGGTGTTTACATTTATAGTCACTGGTTTGTATACCCTGTGACGGGTTGGATCACAGAAACCTCCTTGGGAGCTGCCACCCGATGTGCAAAAGACTACCCCTGCTTTTGTTTTCCCTGCCAGCTCAGGACTTTAACACCCTGTCTGGCTCTAACACAGACCCAGGGTCTGAATCACTTGCCCCAAAGCTGCAGGTTTACCTGAAGACAGCTCACAGTAGTGTGCTTGTCTTTAACACTCAGATACCCAACTCCCAATGGGGTCTAAACCCAGATACATCCGTTTTACCTTGTGTGACAATGCAGTTCTGGCGGAACCCAACTGAGAGTGCCAACTCAGGACAAATTGCTCAAACAGGGCAGTTACAGCCCAAGGCTGGGTTTTTTCCACCTCTAAGGCAAACCAAACCAGCCAGACTAAGAGGACTTCGGTCTCAACCCCCGGCTAACCGCAAGTCTCACAAGCAATCTCCTTAGATTTCCCAGTATCACCACCAGTACCACTAGTTATGGGGACAAATGGTTATGAAAACCAATACCCAAATAAAAGAAAAAAGGTTCTCCTGATCCCAAAGGACCAAGCCCCAGACCCAGGTCAATATACAAATCAGATCTTGCCCACAAATCACACTGTTGCCAATCTTTTAGAATCTAAAATCTAAAGGTTTATTCATAAAAGGGAAAAGATAGAGATGAGAGTTAGAATTGGTTAAATGGAATCAATTACATACAGTAATGGCAAAGTTCTTGGTTCAGGCTTGCAGCAGCAATGGAATAAACTGCAGGTTCAAATCAAGTCTCTGGAATACATCCCCCGCTGGGATGGATCCTCAGTCCTTTGTTCAGAGCTTCAGTGTAGCAAAGTTCCTCCAGAGGTATGAAGCAGGATTGAAGACAAGATGGATATGAGGCATCCACCTTATATAGTCTTAGAGGGATTAATACAAGGGAGGGAGAAGAATTATTCCAGCTTAGTACTAACGTGGATACAAGAACGAATGGATATAAACTGGCCGTGGGGAAGTTCAGACTTGAAATTAGACGAAGGTTTCTGACCGTCAGAGGGGTGAAATATTGGAACGGCCTTCCGAGGGAAATGGTGGGGGCGACGGACCTGTCTGGTTTTAAGATTAAGTTAGATAAGTTTATGGAGGGAATGGTTTAATGGTAAAACATAGTAGTCAAGGAAAGCCAAGCAATGGTAGGTAAATAGTATAATGGCTAACAGGGGTCGGGCTGGAGACTCTTGCCTATATGCTCGGGGTCTTACTGATCGCCATATTTGGGGTCGGGAAGGAATTTTCCTCCAGGGCAGATTGGCTGAGCCTCTGGAGGTTTTTCGCCTTCCTCCGCAGCATGGGGCAGGGATCTCTAGCAGGAGGGTCTCTGCCGATTGAAGTCACTAAAAACAGGATCGGGGACTTCAACAGCAGAGTCCAGGGAAGGGGTAGGGACGGTTTTATGGCCTGCAGCATGCAGGGGGTCAGACCAGATGATCATAATGGTCCCTTCTGACCTTAAAGTCTATGAGTCTATGAGTCTATGCGGTGTAAGAACCCCTCTCTGTTCTTACTGTGGAAAATTACAGCAAAATGGAGTCTGGAGTCACATGGGCAAGTTCCTGCATACTTTGCTGAGTCTGAAGGCATACTTACCTTCTCTCAATGAGTCCATTGTATAGCTGATGGCCCTTAATGGGCCATCAAGCAGGTTAGGCAGAGCTAATCTCAGCTTGTCTGGGATGTCACCCAGAAGCATAGCATAATTTTGCCATACAGACAGTATAGAGCCAATATTCATAACTTCAACTACAAAACTGATACACACATATAGACAGCATAATCATAACCAGTAAACCATAACCTTGTCTTAGACACCCCATTTGACCCCCTTTATACAAGATTTGGGTGCCACTACAGGACCTTGGTTGCAACAATGATCTGTATGGTCCCAGTTTATGTCAATAACGTCACACCCTGCATAAAGCTTATGCAGGGCAAACTTATAAATTGTTTGCCCTCTATAACACTGATAGAGAGATATGCACAGCTGTTTGCTCTCCCAGGTATTAATACATACTTTGAGTAAATTACTAAATAAAAAGTGATTTTATTAAATACAGACAGTAGGATTTAAGCGGTTCAAAGTAGTAACAGACAGAACAAAGTAAGTTACCAAGCAAAATAAAATAAAATGCGCAAATTTATGTCTAATTAAACTAAATGCAGACAATTTCCTCACCGGTTCCAGAGCACTCCCTTTTACAGGCTAATCTTTTTTTAGCCTGGGTACAGCAATTACTCACACCCCCTGTAGTTACTGTTTTTTGTTTTAGAGTAGCAGCCGTGTTAGTCTGTATCCGCAAAAAGAAGAACAGGAGGACTTGTGGCACCTTAGAGACTAACAAATTTATTAGAGCATAAGCTTTCGTGGACTACAGCCCACTTCTTCGGATGCATATAGCTATAGAAGAAGTGGGCTGTAGTCCACGAAAGCTTATGCTCTAATAAATTTGTTAGTCTCTAAGGTGCCACAAGTCCTCCTGTTCTTCTTTTTTGTTTTAGTTTTCTTTAAGTATCCTGGGGGGGAGGTGGAGAGGCTCCTTTGTTAGCCAGCTGAAGACAAAATGGAGGGGTTTCCCACGGATTTAAATAGATTTTCTCTTGTGGGTGGAGACCCCCCCTCCTCCCTCCTATGCAAAGTTCAGCTCCAAGATGGAGTTCTGGGGTCACCTGGGCAAGTTACATGTTCCTGCATGACTCAGTTTTTACAGGCTGAAGCCATTGTCCACATGGTATCTGGCATGTCTCCAGGAAGACTTCTCATGTGGATTGGAGCATTCCAAGATGCATTGTTCCCAAAGTGTTTCCTGATCAGGTACTTAACCTGGCGAATTCCTTCCTAAAGAAGCTGACCAAATGCCTCATAGAGCTTACTTAGAAATCAAGCAAGCATACAGCCCAAATTCTTAACCTCAAGTGGAAAATGATATATTTGTACAAATAGGATGAATAGATATAGTAGACCATAACCTTTACGGAGATATGTTACGTGGCACAGGCGGCACAAAACATATTTCAGTTATATCATACATACATTTATAAACACCCCCCATAAAGCCTTATGGGGTACGCTGTCACATACCCTTTGTTTGCAAATTACCAAGCATACTTCTAGGTGGTATATAAATGTAATTAACGGTATGATATCGTAGTGTAACTGTCTCTACACTGTAGGTCAACAAGTGTCCCTGGAAGCTCAAGTAGTGCTTCTGGCAGTAACCATCACCTTGAGCAGACACAACACCACGTAGATGAGGTATGGTTCTTGTATAGAGCAGCTTTACCATTCCTTTGACCTTGGGAAACCTGACAGAGGGAAGACACATGGAAGTGCCGTGTGGGCAAAGTGTAAATCTGTCTGCTTCAGTGTATGAACCAAAAGCTAGAATGTCTTCATCGTTTGTCCCTCTTGTGATCTGAACTATCATCTTGAGACTCATTGCAGGAAACCTGTGATACTTCCCAGGTGTTGACCTGCTCTTGCAAAGATGACTATCTTGTGAGCCAATGTGTTAACTGCATGACTCCAGTTGGTTTCTGACAGAGAATGAGCTTTGCTATGTGGAAATCCACAATTGCCAGGGGTTTCTAGTTCTATATCAAAACTATGGCAAACTTCCTGCATGAGCCAAAAGCCATCCTTGGCTGAGAGCCTCATTTCTTTCTGGCTGGATAGGGTAGCACATCACTTCCTTTTCAGAAGTCATAGGTGCTTTGTGTGTCAAAAGAAACATTGTGCAGTAACTCCTCACTTAACATTGTAGTTATGTTCCTGAAAAATGCTACTTTATGCGAAACGATGTTAAGTGAATCCAGTTTCCCCATAAGAATTAATGTAAAAAGACAGGGGAGTTAGATCCCAGGGAAATTTTTTTCGTCCGAGAAGAGACATGTATATATATATACACACAGTATAAGTTTTAAGCAGTTTAATACTGTACGCAGCAATGATGATTGTGAAGCTTGGTTGAGGTGGTGGAGTCAGAGGGTGGGATATTTCCCAGGGAATGCCTTACTGTTAAATGATGAACTAGCACTCGCCTGAGCCCTCAAGGATTAACACATTGTTGTTAATGTAGCCTCACACTCTACAAGGCAGCACAAATGCTGGGAGGAGACACAGCATGGCAGAGAGAGACTGTGTGTGTGTCTCTATGAAAGAGGGAGAGACAGATACACACACCCTGTGTGTGTGAGAGAGAGAAAGAGATGTGCATTGCCTCTTTAAGTACACTGACCCCACTCTAAGTACACTGCCTTTTTAAGAAGATCAGCAAGTTGAGAGAGCAACTGTTTCCAGCAAGCTCCCTCTGTCCTGAGCCCTGTCATGTCCCCCCTTGCTCTGTGGAGACAGGGTACAGGAGCAGGGGGGAGGGGGACACCCTAACGTTAGCACTCTTCTCCCCCCCCCCCCCCCCCGCATAGCAAGCAGGAGGCTCCCGGGAGCAGCTCCAAGGCAGAGGGCAGGAGTAGCATATGGCAGTGGGGGAAGGGACAGCTGAACTGCCCGGCAATTGATAGCCTGCTGGGCGGCTCGCACAGGGAACTTAGGGAGGCTGCTGGTTTACCCTGGTTCCAAGCCCCATCAGCTAGCTCCATTAGGCTGCTCTTTCTGCAAGCAGTGGACAAAGCAGGTGGCTGCCAAACGACATTATAAGGGAGCATTGCGCAACTTTAAACAGCAAGTTCTCTAATTGATTAGCAATGTCACACCGTTGACCTGGATGATGTTAAATGAGCAGTTTAAATGCCAGTTGTGGCTTCCATAACTGAGTTTTTCCTTATACAGTGATGACCCTTCTCTAACATGCTAGATTGTTAGTGGAATACTTTACTTTCAGTGGGAGTAAGTTTATAAACAAAGCTTCTGATATTGAAACCCCAAGGCAGGCATTGGGAATCTCCAATTCAAATACTTAGTTCCGCAAATCTTTTAACTAATATAAGAACCTAAATTCAATATTGCCTACTCTTAGAATCACGTAAGTGGTTCTCAACCAGGGGTACGTGTACACTGGAGGTACGCCGAGGTCTTCCAAGGGATACATCAACTCCTCTAGATATTTGCCTAGTTTTACAACAGGCTACATAAAAAGCACTAGTGAAGTCAGTACAAACTAAAATTTCATACAATGACTTCTTTATATTGCTCTATATATTGTACACTGACATATAAGTACAATATTTCTATTTCAATTGATTTATTTTATAATTATATGGCAAAAATTAGACAGTCAGCAATTTGTCAATAATAGTGTGGCTGTGACACTTTTGTATTTTTATGTCTGATTTTGTAAGCAAGTCGTTTTTAAGTGAGGTGAAACTTGGGGTACACAAGACAAATCAGACTCCTGAAAGGGGTCCAGTAGTCTGGAAAGGTTGAGAGCCACTGACTTAAACTGTTATCCCAGTGCTTGAGCTGTAAATCTCAGTTCAAATAGCAAGCAGTATGTAAATCCTGCATGACTACACCACTGTCCCACAAAAATTCTTCGTCTGCCCTCTCTGTAGCACTGTTCCATGTAACTTGAATGTATTATTAATATTTAAAATAATGTTTCAACTATTGATTACTTCAGTAGAAATCATCAAGATTATTTGCATAAACAGTAGCATGTATTAAAGCAAAGGTGTCATGATAGCTTCAAAGCTGTCGGGATAACATACGACAGTGAGAACAATTTTGTATATTTCCACAAACATGAGAGCTGGCATTTCTATGATGGAGTTTGGGGAATGTAAAAGGAAAGGAGGTGTAGGTATTTTAGCCATATGATAGAGTTTTCCAAACTCTATTAACGCATACCAAGCCACATTGCTGCTGTATGAGTCTACCTAAACCACTCAGGATGCTAGCTGGTTTAACTTAGTGTAGTATATAGGACTAGGATAGTATTTCTTTAAGTAGTTTGTGAGCACTCTACTGCTTCGAGACAGACTCGAATTTGAAGAAGAACTCCGAGATCTGACCCCATAGTGATAGGATTAGGGCTAGAAGACAAAGAGTTTGTCAGCACTGTAGTGCTATTCACTGTTGTCTATATTTTAGAAGCCATCAGAAATCACTGAGAACCACAGGATAGGTTAAGCTAGACCTTGGATGTTGGCACATAGTTAATAAACATGGTTATTTGGGAGCCAACTATGCCCGAGCAGTGTCTTCATATGAATTTTGCTGCGTGACATGCAAAACACAACTTTAATAATGTGTTTTATTATTTTTATTAACACAATGAAACAAATTTAGATAAATGTTGACATTTCCCTGTTCTTAATTCACCAAACAACAAACTCCTTAATTTGTAACTAGTGTATAATGTCCCCAGACGGGGTGTACCAGACCCTCTGAAGCCCTGTGCTGGAGGCTTTGTGGCCTTGCCACTCCCTGCCCCAGAAAAGGGCAGTGGAGAGGGTCCATCAAGCTGCCTAGAGTGGCTGTGTGGAACACAGCCAATCAGAAAGGGGCTGAAGGGAGCAGCCAATCAGGGCCCAGCAGCATAGTATAAGATGAGATGCAGGGCCATTCTGAAATCAGTTCCTTACTAGAGTTGGGGGAGTGCTGTGGGAGCTATCAGACCTCAGACAAAGCAGTGCTGGTGGAAAGAAGGAGCTCTGGGCTGGTTGCTGCTGAGGAAGGGATGGGGATACTGGGAAGTGGCCCTGGGAATTAGAGCAGTGTTGTGGTGTAGATAAAGGGGCATGATGGACAACTGCTATCTGCAGGGGTAGTGAGCGGACCAGGATCTTCCTCACCTGCCATTAGCCACTAGGGGAAGTGGCCTGGATTTTGAGATACCCCAGAAGGGGAATTGAACTCTTTAGTGGCCCAGTAGGAGAGCTGGGGCGTGAAATGCCCTCTGAGGACATTGCCCGCAGTGGAAAGCTCTGGAGTAAGGCCTGCTGTCAGAGCTGAAACCACTACTAGACCATGGGACTGACTAAGGATAAGGACCTAAGCCCAAGAAAGGCTTTAGGGAGAGGAAGTGCAGGCACTGCACGCACTCAACCGGGGGGTGCTCATGAGACATGAGTGCACCCCTCTACACTGAGTGAAAAAGTTATTGCTGGATTTGCAACCCACAGACTATTACTTGTTGTTGATTTGTATGTACATATTGTGTGTTAAGGGACAAAGTAAACCCAAAATAAAAATGGGGTAACACATCTGTCAGGCCAGAAATCAAGGTTCGGCTCTGGGAGTGGCATAGCCTTCTCTCTCCATAACACAAGAAGGGTCATGTGGGGTGGCAGTCTGTCACCTCCCACCTGGCTCCTGTGTATTGGAGTATTGCATTAACAGGCAGTTAATGAGTTCTTTGGCTTTGCAGCACAGGCCGGCCTGGGATGCTGGTGACCTTTCTGAACACGGGCTCTTGCCCTGAGATATTTGTAACTAGCGGTGATTTCCATAAGAGCTGGGCCGGGCTCCTGCTGGTGCCAGACTGGACAGTCGGGGGGGAGGTGTCAGGAGCGAAGCCAGCCCCGCAGTTAGAGGCAGGGAGCCCTTCACTGGCATTGCTTCGTAGGTGTCCCCGCACTGCACAGAGCCCTGGCCGCCAGTGGGCGAGGCTCCTGATAAACAGCCGAGGCCAGGCTGGAGCCGAGCGGGGTGGAGGGTGCGGGCTGCAGCCGGAGCTTGGTAAAGCCGGGTCCTTCGGCACCAGGGCGGGCATTTGATATACTTGTGCTCGGGAGGGAAGGGCACAGCAGCGGGGGCCTCTGTGCGGGGGTCGGGCTAAGTGCGGGAGTGGCCGGTGTTGTACTTAAAGTACTGCACAGGATCTTTTCAGGGGGAATAAGGCAAAACGCCACATTTATTAGTAATACATGTATTCATTAACACTGTATCCTATGCATATAATATATTACACTTACACTCACACACACACACACAAACACACTCCGTCTTGTTGTTACCAATTAGTTGCTCCCCTTAACTGCACTGGTCAGGTGAGTTAGATTGGGGAGGGGGTGGAGCTGGGCTTCTGCCGATCCGGATCGATGCTCCCATGTTGACAAGACGAGACCCGGGGTCCTCTGCAAGACATCTCACTTTTATAGCAGCTTTCCTCTTATGCAAATCTATACCAGATTCAAACTCTGTGTCTGTGTCCATTGGTCCTTTGTGCTGCTCTCTTTTGAGTGTTGTCCCAATGCTGCAAAGAGGGTGTTTCCAAAAGAAGGTGCTTGCTTCTAACCCCCCCCCCCCCCCGGAGGCCCTCGGTATGTCTGCTTGTTTTTAATGAGCCCACTTGACACGTTTTATTGTCCTTGGGTCTGGCTCCCAGCCCCTCTCCAACAGTTGAGGCTGTCTGGAGGTGCTGCCTTCCATGCCTTGCTCATCCACACCTCATTCATTCAACAGGGCAATTGATTAAGAGTGGGGGGGGGGAGAGCTCTTGTTCTACTGCTAGCAAAAAGAAATTTTTCTTCTATCTTATTCTATCCTTAGGGCAGGGGTGTCAAACTCAATTGCACAGGGGGCCAAAACTCAAAACTCGCGGGCCGAACAGTATAACCATTTATTTAACAGACTAAATATTTATGTTTTTTAACCATTAATATGAACCAAAATACAGGATATCATTCCAAAATAAATACATTTCAACTTAAAATATTTTGCTCTTCATAAAAAAATATCCTGTCAATACAATACATTCAAAATCTGTACATGCTGGAATATTAAAAAATCTGAAAATATAAATAAAAAATTGAATTTAAAGCAAAAGTATAATCATAACAAATCATAACATTCCATTTTCTTGTCCTATTTAGTCAGAGCCTGATACTTGGAGTCTTTTCTTTGCAACAAGTTCGTTTATGTTTGGGGTTAGGTTCTGTGTTGTGAAGATTCTCAGGATCGATTGCAGGTGTTCATCAGTGAGGCGACTCCTGTGTGACGTTTTGTTAATTTTCATCACAGAGAACAGCTGCTCGCACAGATATGTGCTGCCAAACATGGACAGGATTCGAGCCGCATGTTGGCGGAGCTGCGGCATCGCTTCAGGAATGAAGCGAGTGAACTGTGCTGGCCCCGCAGTGTCGTACTTTGCCTTCAGTGTCCCGTTACATTGCAGTTCTATCAGCTCCATCTGCATTTCTACAGGTGCGGTTTCCACATCGACTGCAAATGGGTTGCGAAGCAGCTCGAAGTTACTTTTCTGTGCCTCAAAGTCACTGAAGCGCCGTGCGAACTCAGTGCGCAGCGCGCTGAGTTTTTCAGCAAAGGTGGCATTTGGGAAAACTGTGGCACTTTCTTGGTTCCGTATTACTTGGCAACAGGGAAAGTGAGACAAGTTGCATTGGTGCATTTGTGTCTCCCATAAGCGCAGCTTCACTTGAAATGCCTTCACTGCATCATGCATATCGGTTATTATGTGCTCCCGTCCCTGGAGTTGAAGGTTTAAAGCGCTAAGATGCGACGTTATGTCAGCCAGGAACGCCAACTCACATTTCCACTTTTCATCCCGCAGAACTGTGCAGTCTTTCCCCTTACTGTCCATGAACTGGCAGATTTCCTCTCGCAGCTCAAAGTGTCTTTTGAGAACTTTTCCCCGACTTAGCCACCGGACCTCCGTATGATATGGCATATCGCCAAACTCGCTATCTATTTCCCGCAGAAAAGACTGGAATTGGCGGTGATTTAAACCGTGGGCTCTGATAAAGTTGACGGTTTGTGTTACAGTGTTCATCACATGATCCATTTTTAGGACTTTAGCACTCAGCGATTCCTGGTGTATGATGCAGTGATACACTGTCAACTCACCGGCACAGTTCTCCTCCCGCATCTTTGAGCGCATCCTTCCCACCAGTCCATTTTTTTCACCACACATAGCAGGTGCGCCATCTGTTGTAAGTCCAACGAGTTTTTCCCACGGCAGTTTCATGTCGGTTACACTTTGAAATACATTTCCAAAGATGTCTTCTCCTTTCGTTGTCCCGTGCATCGATTTAATGTCCAGTATTTCCTCTGTTACGCACAAATTGGAATCCACACCACGGATAAATATCGCCAGCTGTGCAGTGTCAGTCGCGTCAGTAGTTTCATCCACGGCAAGGGAGTATGCAACAAAATCTTTTGCTCTTTCAGTCAACTGTGTTTTCAAATCAGTCGCCATCTCACAAACCCGATTAGCAACAGTGTTTCTGCTGAGGCTTACATTTGCAAACGCTCGCGTTTTATCTGGACAAAGGACGTCGCACACTTTCATCATACAATTCTTTACGAATTCCCCCTCGGTAAACGGCCGTCCTGATTTGGCGATCTCTTCGGCCACAATGAAACTTGCTTTCACAGCAGCTTCACTTTGTGATTTTGCTTTGGTGAAAAACGTCTGCTGGGATGTCAAATTCTTCTTCAACTCCTCTACCTTTTGTAGCTTCTGTCCTGCGCTCAGGTTTTTGAATTTGTTCTCATGTTTCGTCTCGTAGTGCCGTCTTAGGTTATACTCCTTCATTACAGCGATATTACTCCCGCAAAGGAGACACACTGGTTTACCTGCAATTTCAGTAAACATATACTCATTCTCCCACCGGCTTTGAAAGCCTCGGTTTTCAGAATCAATTTTTCTCTTGGCCATTGTTGGGGTCTAGCTTTGATTTGATATTAGCGTTGTATACATCAACAGACCGCGAACTTGAACCGCGGCTTGCCGTTGGCGGCAATTGCACTGCATCATGGGATTTGTAGTGTGTGTTATTGGGGCGTCATATCACAGGGCCATTAAAAACAGATATATAAAACGATTTCGCGGGCCGGATATAATTGTATGGCGGGCCGGATGTGGCCCGCGGGCCTTGAGTTTGACACATGTGCCTTAGGGGCTATAATATTATACCAAGGGCAATGCAAAGTTTCTAAATGAGGCTTTGATACAAAGTCCCATGAAAACAGAGGTCACACGTGGGTAGACCCACCACAAGGTTATATGAAGAGGCACAATGTAAAGTCATATGAAAATTATCAGAGATTTATCTACACCGGGCGGCCGAGCTCCTGCAGTGTGTGACAGGCAGAGGGGGCGGAAGTGGGGCGGGGCTGCGCAGCCCAGCGGCCCCGAGTCTGCTCCAGGGCAGCAATGGGCACGCTGCAGCCAGCCCGGTCTGCTCCCCCAGCCCGAGCTGGCTCAGCGTGTGTGGCGGGCAGCAGCCCTCCATCAGCCAGGCCACTACAGGGGCGGGGGGGGGGGGGCGCAGCCCATGGATCTGCCCCACCCCCCGCCAGCTCCGGGACAGCTGGTATGATGTGCTGGTGGGGGAGGGGGTGACGCCTGTCTGTGCAGGGGGCTGTGTGGGGGGGGATGATTGGTGTCTATGCAGGGGTGTGTACGGAGGAGGGGTTGGCTGCTCTCTACACTGTGTGTAGGGTGTGTGTGTGGTTGATGTCTGTGCAGGGTGTCTTTGGGTGGGGGGGGGTGAATGGTGTCTGTGTGGGGGGGGTTGGCTGCTCTCTATGCAGGGCTCTGTGTGTACACATGGGGGGGGGTGTGACCGGTGTCTGCAGGGGTGTGTGTGTTTGGGGGTTGGGGAGGATCAGTTCTGGGTTAGGGTTCTGTGTGGTTCTGTTCAATATCTTCAGTGACTTAGATGATGGCGTAGAGCAGGGGTAGGCAACCTATGGCACGGGTGCCAAAGGCGGCACGCGAGTTGATTTTCAGTGGCACTCACACTGCCTGGATCCTGGCCACCGGTCCAGGGGGCTCTACATTTTAATTTAATTTTAAATGAAGCTTCTTAAACATTTTAAAAACCTTATTTACTTTACATACAACAATAGTTTAGTTATATATTATAGACTTATAGAAAGAGACCTTCTAAAAACGTTAAAATGTATTACTGGCACGTGAAACCTTAAATCAGAGTGAATAAATGAAGACTTGGCACACCACTTCTGAAAGGTTGCCGACCCCTGGCGTAGAGAGTACACTTACAAAGTTTGTGGACGATACCAAGCTGAGAGGGGTTTCAAGTGCTTTGGAAGATAGGATTAAAATTCAAAATGATCGGGAGAAATGGTCTAAAGTAAATAGGATGAAATTCAATACGAACAAATGCAAAGTACTCCACTTAGGAAGGAACAATCAGTTGCACACAAACAAACTGGGAAATGACTGCCTAGAAAGGAGTACTGCGGAAAGGGAGCTGGGGGTCAGAGTGGATCCCAAGCTAAATATGAGTCAACAATGTAACACTGTTGCAAAAAAAGCAAAGATCCTTCCGGATGTATTAGCGGAAGTGTTGTAAGCAAGACTCAAGAAGTAAGTCTTACACTCTACTCCACATTGATACAGGGCCACCCAGGGGTGGGGCAAGTGGGGCAATTTGCCCCAGACCCCACAGGGGCCCCGTGAGCCCTGGTCGAGAATCCCTTTCCTCACCCAGCGGAGCTCCAGTCTTTGGCGGCACTTCGGCAGAGGGTATTGTGGAACCCTTGGCAAAGCTTTAAAAGGATCAACAAAAATCTTAACCGGCTCAACTGTCCGAATCTGTCCCACTTCATTGGCATGCCAAGACCAGAGATGAGATATCTCTGGAGATATTTAAGAGTAGGTTAGATAAATGTCTATCAGGGATGGTCTAGACCACATGTGTCAAACTCAAGGCCCGCGGGCCACATCCGGCCCGCCATACAATTATATCCGGCCCGCGAAATCATTTTATATATCTGTTTTTAATGGCCCTGTGATATGACGCCCCAATAACACACACTACAAATCCCATGATGCAGTGCAATTGCCGCCAACGGCAAGCCGCGGTTCAAGTTCGCGGTCTGTTGATGTATACAACGCTAATATCAAATCAAAGCTAGACCCCAACAATGGCCAAGAGAAAAATTGATTCTGAAAACCGAGGCTTTCAAAGCCGGTGGGAGAATGAGTATATGTTTACTGAAATTGCAGGTAAACCAGTGTGTCTCCTTTGCGGGAGTAATATCGCTGTAATGAAGGAGTATAACCTAAGACGGCACTACGAGACGAAACATGAGAACAAATTCAAAAACCTGAGCGCAGGACAGAAGCTACAAAAGGTAGAGGAGTTGAAGAAGAATTTGACATCCCAGCAGACGTTTTTCACCAAAGCAAAATCACAAAGTGAAGCTGCTGTGAAAGCAAGTTTCATTGTGGCCGAAGAGATCGCCAAATCAGGACGGCCGTTTACCGAGGGGGAATTCGTAAAGAATTGTATGATGAAAGTGTGCGACGTCCTTTGTCCAGATAAAACGCGAGCGTTTGCAAATGTAAGCCTCAGCAGAAACACTGTTGCTAATCGGGTTTGTGAGATGGCGACTGATTTGAAAACACAGTTGACTGAAAGAGCAAAAGATTTTGTTGCATACTCCCTTGCCGTGGATGAAACTACTGACGCGACTGACACTGCACAGCTGGCGATATTTATCCGTGGTGTGGATTCCAATTTGTGCGTAACAGAGGAAATACTGGACATTAAATCGATGCACGGGACAACGAAAGGAGAAGACATCTTTGGAAATGTATTTCAAAGTGTAACCGACATGAAACTGCCGTGGGAAAAACTCGTTGGACTTACAACAGATGGCGCACCTGCTATGTGTGGTGAAAAAAATGGACTGGTGGGAAGGATGCGCTCAAAGATGCGGGAGGAGAACTGTGCCGGTGAGTTGACAGTGTATCACTGCATCATACACCAGGAATCGCTGAGTGCTAAAGTCCTAAAAATGGATCATGTGATGAACACTGTAACACAAACCGTCAACTTTATCAGAGCCCACGGTTTAAATCACCGCCAATTCCAGTCTTTTCTGCGGGAAATAGATAGCGAGTTTGGCGATATGCCATATCATACGGAGGTCCGGTGGCTAAGTCGGGGAAAAGTTCTCAAAAGACACTTTGAGCTGCGAGAGGAAATCTGCCAGTTCATGGACAGTAAGGGGAAAGACTGCACAGTTCTGCGGGATGAAAAGTGGAAATGTGAGTTGGCGTTCCTGGCTGACATAACGTCGCATCTTAGCGCTTTAAACCTTCAACTCCAGGGACGGGAGCACATAATAACCGATATGCATGATGCAGTGAAGGCATTTCAAGTGAAGCTGCGCTTATGGGAGACACAAATGCACCAATGCAACTTGTCTCACTTTCCCTGTTGCCAAGTAATACGGAACCAAGAAAGTGCCACAGTTTTCCCAAATGCCACCTTTGCTGAAAAACTCAGCGCGCTGCGCACTGAGTTCGCACGGCGCTTCAGTGACTTTGAGGCACAGAAAAGTAACTTCGAGCTGCTTCGCAACCCATTTGCAGTCGATGTGGAAACCGCACCTGTAGAAATGCAGATGGAGCTGATAGAACTGCAATGTAACGGGACACTGAAGGCAAAGTACGACACTGCGGGGCCAGCACAGTTCACTCGCTTCATTCCTGAAGCGATGCCGCAGCTCCGCCAACATGCGGCTCGAATCCTGTCCATGTTTGGCAGCACATATCTGTGCGAGCAGCTGTTCTCTGTGATGAAAATTAACAAAACGTCACACAGGAGTCGCCTCACTGATGAACACCTGCAATCGATCCTGAGAATCTTCACAACACAGAACCTAACCCCAAACATAAACGAACTTGTTGCAAAGAAAAGACTCCAAGTATCAGGCTCTGACTAAATAGGACAAGAAAATGGAATGTTATGATTTGTTATGATTATACTTTTGCTTTAAATTCAATTTTTTATTTATATTTTCAGATTTTTTAATATTCCAGCATGTACAGATTTTGAATGTATTGTATTGACAGGATATTTTTTTATGAAGAGCAAAATATTTTAAGTTGAAATGTATTTATTTTGGAATGATATCCTGTATTTTGGTTCATATTAATGGTTAAAAAACATAAATATTTAGTCTGTTAAATAAATGGTTATACTGTTCGGCCCGCGAGTTTTGAGTTTTGGCCCCCTGTGCAATTGAGTTTGACACCCCTGGTCTAGACAGTATTTGGTCCTGCCATGCGGGCAGGGGACTGGACTCGATGACCTCTTGAGGTCCCTTCCAGTCCTATAATCTATGAATCTATGAGGAGGAACTTGTGATAACAAATGCACAAGTCAGGGCTAAGAGTTGTTGGTAATTTAGCTGGCTCTGCTATGTGGAGTGTCGCCAACACTAGATTAGTATTCTCAGCAGGAACCTGTAAGAATACGCCATCTGGTGTGAAATAGATAGTACAGCCTAATTTACACAAAAGATCCCTTCCCAGCAAATTCACAGGAGAGGAGGGGCTGAGCAAAAATGCATGCTTGTTAGCAAGGGGCCCTAGTGAAACCACAAGGGGTTTTGTGACAGGATGCGAAACAGGTTGATTTGAAATGCCAGCGGCATTTACAGACAAAGTTGACAAAGGAACAGAGGGAAACTCTGAGGATCTTAGAGCAGAGCTACTAGCTCCAGTATCCACAAGACAAGTAACAGATTGTCCTGCAATTTCACAATTTACATAGGGGCCTTCTTGATTAATGGGAATTAAAGGATTCATGATGCAGTTACGTTCCCTCAGGCTGTCCTAGTAAGAGGTATTCTGTGGGGTAAAAGCAGACCCTTCAGGATTTGAGAAAGGAGGTGGAGGATTCTGAGATAGTCGGGATGGGCACGCATTTCTCCAGCATCCCTCTTGGCCACAAAAGTGGCATGCAGTGTTCCCGGTCTGGGTAGGATACGAGGGACCTTTCCCTCTTCCTCGCCCGCAACCTCGTCCTCGTCCTCCCTTCATTCCCCCATGGCCCTTGTTTTGATAATTTTCTAACTGCAAGGCCAAAAGTTTAGTTTCAGTATTCTCTTTCTTCTGCTCTATGCAAGCTGTACAATGATTGGCGACTGTCACCAGTTCAGAAAGGGGTTTAGTTTACCAGCCAATACAGATAGTTCTTAACTGCTGCTGAATCTTTGGTAAGAGTCCCTGAACGAAAGCAGCCCCTACTGCCTCTCTGGCATTTTCAGCTGGCTGAGCAATTCCCGAATGTTGTTCAAAAAACTTAGTCAGTCTATCTAGATAATCAGCAGGGGACTCTCCTTTATTCTGTTTACAGTGGGTAATCTTTGTCCAATCTGTCTTCTTAGGGCAGACTTCCGTAATAGAATTTAAGAGACGGTCCCTAGCCTCTCTTAAGTCACGCTCAATTCCAGTGTCGACACCTGGCCAAGCTGCCTGTCTGGTAAGCCGTTGTCGAACTTCGGCTGGCATAATCATCCGTAGGAGTTGATTAATGTCTGCCCAAGATGGATTATAACACTGAACCACTGTCCGGAGCTCTTCTCTAAATTTTTCTGGCTCCTCCCTAACGTTAGGAAATTCCTTTACCAAGTTTCTCAGATCTCCTGGTGACCACGGGGCATGCACTGTAACCAACTGTCCTGCAGTCCCGGGCAGTTCTCTTAAAGGAGCCTGGAGTGTCTGTGCTAGGCTTCTAGTAAAGCAGTCGTTCCCAAACTTTAACAACCTGTGAACCCCTTTCATGAAAATGTCAAGTCTCGCAAACCCCCTCCTAAAAATGAATATTTCCAGGGATTTTCTCCTTTACCTGAGTAAAAATTATAAAAGCAGTGATCTTGGAAATACACTTTGTTTTTATGACATGCTTATTACACATTATTTATTATTAATATTTATCATTACAGTATTATTACATTATGAAAACAGCAACACTCTTCCAAGATCTCACTTTCGTAGCTTGTATCACTTTGAATAAGCCTGTTATAAGACAAGGCTCCTATGTTTCATCAAGGAGTATCAGATGTGAAACAGCAGGAAGGTATTTAAGAAGCCAACTCAGAGTTCGTCCTACACAAGCATTCAGGTCTTGAGCAGTCCAGGTAAACAACGCACATTACAACAAAGCTTAAACTTGTTCTTCATAATAATTTTAAAAACAATACTAGCTGCCTATTTCATTTTAAAAACAGCAAAAAATATCCACCTCCCTTTCCATTTCTTATAAGGAGTCTTGACGTTTAAATCTCCTCAGTGTGATAGACATCCTTGCTTTGATCTGCTTAGCTCTTGGAAGTCCAGGGGCTCCAGGCTGCTGGCCCCGTGCTGTCCAGGGTCCCTAGGGACAGCTCTGTCCGCCATTAGGGAATTTTTTCCCAAGAACCCCATGTAACATTTTTGTGAACCCCCAGGGGTTCACGAACCCCAGTTTGGGAACCACTGTAGTAAAGTAACGGGTACCATCCTCAGAAGGACCAGAGTCAGGAGAGCTACTGGGAGGATCAGAATCATCCCTTTGTGGTGAAGAGGAGGGTTCTCTCACAGGAGAAGAAAGAACAATTTGTGCAGCTGATACACGCGGTGGTGAAGCTGACACTACCGGGCGAGGCTCGTTAGCAGGCACAGCCTGCGGAGGGGGAAGAGGCACGGGCTGCTGCTGTGGAATGTTACTGAAAAAATCTACAATGTCCTCAGCAGTTTCCTCTTCACTGTCAGCCCTAACTAATTGGGGATAAAGAGGAGCAGAAGGAATTGCTCAAGCCAGAAGACATCCGGATGCCTTACATTTAAGTTGTAAGTTGTGTACTTGGGTTTTTAATTTTTCCTGGGTATGTCAACTAAGGGTATGTCTACACTATGAAATTAGGTCGAATTTATAGAAGCCAGTTTTATAGAAACCGGTTGTATACAGCCGATTGTGTGTGTCCCCACATAAAATGCTCTAAGTGCATTAAGTCGGCGAACCGCGTCCACAATACCGAGGCTAGCGTCGACTTCCGGAGCGTTGCACTATGGGTAGCTATCCCACAGTTCCCGCAGTCTCCGCCACCCATTGGAATTCTGGGTTGAAATCCCAATGCCTGAATGATGCAAAACAGTGTCGTGGGAGGTTCTGGGTACATGTCATCAGGCCCCTCCCGCTCCATCAGAGCAACCACAGACAATCGATTCGCGCCTTTTTACCTGGGTTACCTGTGCAGACAACATACCACACCAAGCATGGAGCCCGCTCAGCTCAGCTCACCGTCACCGTATGTCATCTGGGTGCCGGCAGACGTGGGACTGCATTGCTACACAGCAGCAGCTAATTGCCTTTTGGCAGTAGACGGTGCAGTATGACTGGTAGCCTTCATCGGTGATCTGGGTGCTGGCAGACGTGGGGCTGCATTGCTACACAGCAGCAGCCCCTTGCCTTTTGGCAGAAGATGGTGTATTACGACTGGTATCCGTTGTCGTCGTACTACAGTGGCTGAAACTCCGTGTGTTCCCCAGTCGTTGCCTTCCCAATGACGATGATGGCTATCAGTCGTAGTATGCTATTTTCTGCCAAGCGCCCAGTATTTTCTGCCAAGCACCCAGAAGATGCCGAGGGCTATCAGTCATGCTGCACCGTCGGCTGCCAGCTTAAGATGTAAAAAATAGATTTTTTCTGTATTCATTTGCTTTCCCCTCCCTCCATGAAATCAACGGCCTGCTAAACCCAAGGTTTTGAGTTCAATCTTTATGGAGGCCATTCTGTGTGACAGTTGTTTGTGTTTCTCCCTGATGCACAGCCACCTTTGTTGATTTTAATTCCCTGTACCTGTACACCATGTTGTCACTCGCCCCACCCTCCCTCCCTCCCTCAGATACTAGTTTCGCGCCTTTTTTCAGACCAGACGCCATAGCACTGGGATCATGGAGCCCGCTCAGATCACCGCGGCAATTATGAGCACTATGAACACCACGTGCATTGTCCTGGAGTATATGCAGAGCCAGAACATGCCAAAGCAAAACCTGGACCAGCCGAGGAGGCGATTGCAGCGCGGCGACGAGAGTGATGAGGAAATTGACATGGACATAGACCTCTCACAAGCCACAGGCCCCAGCAATGTGCAAATCATGGTGTTACTGGGGCAGGTTCATCCCGTGGAACGCCGATTCTGGGCCCGGGAAACAAGCACATACTGGTGGGACCGCATTGTGTTGCGGGTGTGGGACGATTCCCAGTGGCTGCGAAACTTTCGCATGCGTAAGGGCACTTTCATGGAACTTTGTGACTTGCTTTCCCCTGCCCTGAAGCGCCAGAATACCAGGATGAGAGCAGCCCTCATAGTTGTGAAGCGAGTGGTAATAGCCCTGTGGAAGCTTGCAATGCCAGACAGCTACCGGTCAGTTGGGAATCAATTTGGAATGGGCAAATCTACTGTGGGGGCTGCTGATATCAAGGGTAGTGACTCTGGGAAACGTGCAGGCCATAGTGGATGGCTTTGCTGCAATGGGATTCCCAAACTGTGGTGGGGCGATAGATGGAACCCATATCCCTATCTTGTCACCAGAGCACCAAGCCACTGAGTACATAAACCACAATGGATACTTTTCAATGCTGCTGCAAGCCCTGGTGGATCACAAGGGACGTTTCACCAACATCAAGGTGGGATGGCCAGGAAAGGTACATGATGCCGCGTCTTCAGGCACTCTGGTCTGTTTCGAAAGCTGGAGGAAGGGACTTTCTTCCCGGACCAGAAAGTAACCGTTGGGGATGTTGAAATGCCTATCATGATCCTTGGGGACCCAGCCTACCCCTTAATGCCATGGCTCATGAAGCCGTACACAGGCAGCCTGGACATTAGTCAGGACTTGTTCAGCTACAGGCTAAGCAAGTGCCGAATGGTGGTGGAATGTGCATTTGGACGTTTAAAAGCGCGCTGGCGCAGCTTACTGACTCGCTCAGACCTCAGCAAAAAGAATATCCCCATTGTTATTGCTGCTTGCTGTGCGCTCCACAATATCTGTGAGAGTAAGGGGGAGACATTTATGGCGGGGTGGGAGAATGAAGCAAATCGCCTGGCTGCTGATTACGCGCAGCCAGACACCAGGGCAGTTTGAAGAGCACAGCAGGGTGTGGTGCACATCAGAGAAGCTTTGAAAACAAGTTTTGTGACTGGCCAGGCTACGGTGTGAAATTTCTGTTTGTTTCTCCTTCATGAACCCTCCGCCCCACTCCCCACCCCCCCACCCGGTTCACTCTACTTCCCTGTAAACCAATCACCCCCCCCCTCCCCTCCTCCCCTCGAGCACCACTTGCAGAGGCAATAAAGTCATTGTTACTTCACATTCATGCATTCTTTATTAATTCATCACACAACTAGGGGGATACTTGCCTAGGTAGCCCAAGATGGGTTTGGGAGGAGGGAAGGAAAAGAACACACTGCAGTTTAAAACTTTAACTCTTATTGAAGACCAGCCTTCTGATGCTCGGGCAATCATCTGGGGTGGAGTGACTGGGTGGCTGGAGGCCCCCCCACCATGTTTTTGGACATCTGGGTGAGGAGGCTATGGAACTTGAGGAGGAGGGCTGTTGGTTATACAGGGGCTGTAGTGGCGGTCTCTGCTCCTGCTGCCTTTCCTGCAGCTCAGCCATACGCTGGAGCATATCAGTTTGATGCTCCAGCAGCCGGAGCATCGACTCTTTCCTTCTGTCTGCAAGCTGACGCCACCTATCATCTTCAGCCCGCCATTTGCTCTGTTCATCCCATGATTCAGCCTGCCACCTCTCCTCTCGTTCATATTGTGCTTTTCTGTAGTCTGACATTGACTGCCTCCACGCATTCTGCTGTGCTCTGACAGCGTGGGAGGACATCTGGAGCTCCGAGAACATATCATCCCGAGTCCTTCTAATCTTCGCTAGCCTCCGTGAAGGAGAAACATTTGCAGCTGGTGGAGGAGAAGGGAGAGGTGGTTAAAAAAGACACATTTTAGAGAACAATGGGTACACTCTTTCACGTTAAATTTTGCTGTTCACATTACACAGCACATGTGCTTTCGTTACAAGGTCGCATTTTTCCTCTTATATTGAGGGCCTGCCAGTTTGGTGTGAGAGATCACTCATGCAGTGCCAGGCAACAGATTTCGGCTTGCAGGCAGCCATGGTAAGCCACAGTCTTTTGGCTTTTTTAACCTTCTTAACATGTGGGAATGGTTTCAAACAGTAGTGCCCTCATTTCCCATACCAAGCACCCGTTGGGTTGGCCATTTAAAATGGGTTTGCAATGTAAAAGGAGGGGCTGCGGTTTCCGGGTTAACATGCTGCACAAACCCAACTAACCCCCCCTCCCCCCACACACCCAATTCTCTGGGATGACCACTTCACCCCTCCACCCCACCGCGTGGCTAACAGCGGGGAACATTTCTGTTCAGCAGAGCAGGAACGGGCACCTCTTAATGTCTCCTTAATAAAATCGCCCCATTTCAACCAGGTGACGGTGAATGATATCACTCTCCTGAGGATAACAAAGAGCGATAAGGAATGGATGTTGTCTGCATGCCAGCAAACACCGGGACCATACACTGCCATGCTTTGTTATGCAATGATTCCAGACTACATGCTACTGGCCTGGCTTGGTAAAGTGTCCTACCATGGCGGACGGGATAAGGCAGCCCTCCCCAGAAACCTTTTGCAAAGGCTTTGGGAGTACATGAAGGAGAGCTTTCTGGAGATGTCCCTGGAGGATTTCTGCTCCATTCCCATACACGTTAACAGACTTTTCCAGTAGCTGTACTGGCCGCGATTGCCAGGGCAAATTAATCATTAATCATTAAACACGCTTGCTTTTAAACCATGTGTAATATTTACAAAGGTACACTCACCAGAGGTCCCCTGTGTGCCCGCAGAGTCTGGGAGCACGCCTGGGGTGAGTTCGGGGGTTACTGGTTCCAGGTCCAGGGTGATAAACATATCCTGGTGTGACGGGTTGGATCACAGAAACCCCCTTGGGAGCTGCCACCCAATGTGCAAAGACTACCCCTGCTTCTGTTTTCCCTGCCAGCTCAGGACTCCAGCACCCTGTCTTGCTGAGCCAGACACTCCTGTTTGGCTCCAGACACAGACCCAGGGTCTGAATCACTTGTCCCGAAGCTGCAAGTTTACCTGAAAACAGCTCGCAGTAATGCGCTTGTCTTTAGCACTCAGATGCCCAACTCCCAATGGGGTCTAAACCCAGATAAATCCGTTTTGCCCTGTATAAAGCTTATGCAGGGCAAACTCATAAATTGTTCGCCCTCTATAACACTGATAGAGAGATATGCACAGTTGTTTGCTCCCCCAGGTATTAATACATACTCTGAGTGAATTACTAAATAGAAAGTGATTTTATTAAATACAGACAGTAGGATTTAAGTGGTTCAAAGTAGTAACAGACAGAACAAAGTAAGTCACCAAGCAAAATAAAATAAAATGCGCAAATCTATGCCTAATCAAACTGAATACAGATAATTTCCTCACCAGTTCCAGAGTGCTCCCTTTTACAGGCTAATCTCCTTTTAGCCTGGGTCCAGCAATCACTCACACCCCCTGCAGTTACTGTCCTTTGTTTCAGTCTCCTTCAAGTATCCTGGGGGGGGTGGAGAGGCTCCTTCTTTAGCTAGCTGAAGACAAAATGGAGGGGTCTCCCCTGGGTTTAAATAGACTCTCTCTTGTGGGTGGAGACCCCCCTCCTCCCTCCTCTGCAAAGTCCAGCTCCAAGATGGAGTTTTGGAGTCACCTGGGCAAGTCACATGCCCCTGCATGACTCAGTCTTTGCAGGCCGACGCCATTGTCCACATGGCATCTTGCATGTCTCCAGGAAGACTTCTCATGTGGATTGGAGCATTCCAAGATGCATTGTTCCCCAAGTGTTTCCTGATCAGGTACTTAACCTGGTGAATTCCTTCCTAAAGAAGCTGACCAAATGCCTCACAGAGCTTACTTAGAAATCAAGCAAGCATACAGCCAGTTATATCATACATACATTTATAAACGTCCCCCCATAAAGCCTTATGGGGTACGCTGTCACACCTGGCTGTTGGGGAAACCGGTTTCTCCACTTTCTTGCTGCTGTGAGCTATCTACATTATCTTCATCCTCATCTTCCTCATACCCCGAACCTGCTTCCCTGTGTGTTTCTCCATTGAAGGAGTCAAAGCACACGGTTGGGGTTGTGGTGGCTGCACCCCCTAGCATCGCATGCAGCTCCGCATAGAAGCGGCATGTTTGCAGCTCTGCCCCGGACCTTCCGTTTGCCTCTTTCTCTCCATTCATTCTACAGAATCAAAACCTTTATTTAGCCATTTGCTCCTTTTTTAGAAATCCTCACTTCAAGAAACAAATGTTCAAATATGTCTGCTTAAATTTAACCCACAAAAATTGCCCTCACTTGGCTGTAAAAATTAACACTGACACACACATATACAACCAGGTAAATTAATGTGGTGGTGCCCAGCTATGCATTAACTAGACCAGTTTGCTTGCACAAAAGAAGGCTTTGCTTGCCCAGATTTTGCAGGTGTGATTTAAGCAGCCAAATCTGACCATTTGCCTCAAAGAATGCGGAGTTCATAAACAACCACAAGCACAAAATATGCAAGTGCTTTAAACACAGTGTGCAAATGCCTGGGACTATGAACAGGTGATGACCTCTCAGTCATTCCTAGCCCTTCACATCTTCAAAACACTGGGCAAACATGGCAGTTCTGCTGCGAGGGTTCCCTGTCCTGAGGCCTTTCACCAGCCTTGTTAGAAGTTTTGTGGAGTGCTCCTTTCATCTAGCCCTAATGCACTGGGCTCCAGAATAAGGCATATAAATAGTGGATCCCAAAGACACTATAGTTTTCTCCCTCCCTCCTTCTATTCTTAAAGGGTACGTCTACACAGCAAAAAAATCCCACAGCAGTGAGTTTCAGAACTCAGGTCAACCTGGGCCTGTGGGGCTTGCAGAGGGCTGGCACAACCCATTAGGCGACCTAGGCGGTCGCCTAGGGCACTGCAATTTAGGGGGCGGTGACCACGGCAGTATTTCCACGGCGGGACCTTCTGCGGCCTCTGGGGTGGGGGGTGGCATTTCGGGGCAGGACCTTCCACCGCCCTAGGCAGCGGAAAAGCTGGCAGCACTCCTGGGCTTGCACTATGGGGCTAAAAGTGTAGCTGTTCCTGCTCGGGCTGGAGCCCAGGCTCTGAAACCTGGCAAGAGGGTGGGTCTCAGAGCCCAGGCTCCAGACTGACTGGGAATGACTACAGTGCTATTTTTATCCAGGTAGCCCTTAGCCATAGGCCTCTTAAGAACTGGATGTCTCCAAGTGCCAGTCATTCTGTCTTGTTGTATTTTCCCCAGAGTCTGTTTTTTCAAGCCTTTCTTGGCTGAATACTGTGGCAACAAGCTAGACAAATAAATAACCAACCATCTTCCTTTTCCCTTGGATTATCTCGGTCTACTGCTATTGATTCTGCCATTGCCTATCTTAGGGTAGGAACAGAGATGGAATCGACTCTATGTCCGAGGGGGAGAAACAGCAAGATTTTTGTTCATTACACATGAGGGCAAAGATCTAAAAGCCTAGAGTTTAGGCAGAAAACCTCTCCAGTTTCCTGTTTTACCTGGTCCAGCATGGCATCTCCACACTCCTTCAGGATGATCTTCATCCACAGTCCAGCTGCCGTGGCACAGGTGGCGCTAGCAGACAGCATAACATCCAGTGTGGCCTTAATAAAGTCTGTGGCCTGTTCTGAAGGAAAGTACTCACTAACAACCTGGGAACAAATCAAAAACAGGAGAGACTGCAATGATGTCTGGCTTTTTAAAAATGGAGGCCTAATATCTCTATGGAAAAAGATATATGTATCAGCAAATTGTTAATTAGCCTCATGTCTAGCGAGCCATTTGGGATTACAATTCTCTCTACAGTCTATATACGACATTTTTGTATTCTACACTAATGATATCAGGTTAGAGGCAAAGCCTCTGATGCACAGTTAGCACAACATTGTACTGGATGTGCAGGAGGTAAGTTTCCAGTTTCTATTCTCTTATATACACTGCATCTTTTTACAACTTATAAAATGAAGTAAAGAGAGGCATGCACACAAATATAGGCTAAGGCAAACCCACAAGGTGACAGAATGAAGACTGGGTGGTTTCTCAGCTTGATGTTCCACTAACACAGTTTTTTCTCATGGATGGCTGGATAGGTCCATGTGTGTGCAGCTGTGTGCGTATTTTCATGTGCGTGCAACATTCTGTGGAATCTGGTTTTTACATGGCATTCATAGCACACATCTATGAAAAGCATCTTGCTGGTTACTAGCAATGAATGCCCCGCTCCCACAGCTCACTCCAAGTACGGAAAGGCATCATGAAAGCGTAAATGTAAAATGAATGGTGCCCCGTCACTAGAACATCCGCACAAGCTTTTTGAGTCAGTTACCCTGGCCATTTTGGAAGATGCCTGAAACAGAGCCTCAGGGTCTGGAGCTGTTAGTGCTTCACGGAGACATCTCAGCTCCTCCGCCGCTGACCCCAGGTTCATGGACTGGCCTGGAGTGGAGAAAAGGAGAAAAAGTACTGTAACGATTAATGAAACTGAACCTCTATTGCATGGATATTCATACAGGAGGATCCATGTGCTATGCTGTTATCAGCATAGTGTAAAATCTTGGCCCCATTGAAGTCAATGGCAAAACTCCTGTTGACTGTAATGGAGTCAGGATTACACCTTAAATGTCTGAAAGTTAACAGTAGTAGTATGTTATTGTGAATGATCAGGGCCGGCTCCAGGCAACAGCGCAACGAGCAGGTGCTTGGGGTGGCCAAGGGGAAGGGGCGGTACGTCCGGCTCTTCGGCAGCAATTCAGCAGTGGGTCCCTCGGACCCTCTCGGAGGGAAGGACCTGCCGCTGAAGTGCCATCGAAGAAGAAAGCGACGCAGTGGAGCTGCCACCGAAGTGCCACCGATCGTGAGTGCGGCTTTCCCCCCCCCCCGCACTGCTTGGGGTGGCAAAAACCCTGGAGCCGGCCCTGTGAATGATACAGGATTGAACAAGCACTGTATTCAGCTTGGAGCAGATTTCTGGGTGTGTCTGGTTTCAGTAGCCTCTCTGCTCTCAGTATTTAAATCTAATCTCATAGTCAAGTACAACTCATGCAGGTAGATCTGAGGTTCCAATGTAGAGGTGAATCCCTCCACCAAACTCTCATTGTAAAAGAGATGGGGCTGGACAAAACCTTTGGCAGGAAACCCAGGTTCATCAGTCACTTCTAAACAATGCTGAGATTTCTATGTTGTACATTCAAAGATTGGAGTCCCTTCTTCTGGTTCTGAATCACCAACACTGTTTTTTAGGACTGATTAATAGTAATTGGAAATAGGGTGACCAGATGTCCTGATTTTATAGGGACAGTCCCAATTTTGGGGTCTTCTTCTTATATAAACTCCTATTACCCCCCCCCCCCCCACATCCTGTCCCGAAGTTTCACATTTGCTGTCTGTTCACCCTAATTGGAAATGGCCTTAAAAAATAACCTAGCTCTATCCCAGTAGGTGAAAATAATATCCTAGTCTTTCACAAAGGGGAAAATGGCCTACACTTACTCCAGTAGCTTTGAATGCTCACGACAGAGGGCTGCTGGAAGAACTTTTTGTTTAAAGAATTATTCCAGGAAACCCCTCTAATACAGCCTGTGGCAGGGTAAAGAGAATGAAAATGTTTAGTACGAAGGGCTTCTCTACATGGAGATAGTCAAGAAAGCTAATCCAAATTCATTTTCAAAATGCATTAGTTAAACTTCATTAAACACCAATGGGGACACACTTATGTAGAATTAAAGTGGCCTTAATTCAGGTTAGTTTAATTCATGTAATTCACTAAAATTAATAAGGTCCATTTTAATTCAGAATCCGAGCATCCACATGCGTTTAATGCCATTTAACTAAAGCACTTTAAATTTACACCTTTAGTTAATTTGTATTAACTTTCCCTAGTGTCCCAGTGTAGAGAAGCCCTAAGGAATTTAGCAGTTATCTACCTGTATGCAGACCATTTATTATTTGTACAGTTCCCAAAAGTGTGCTAGGCTCTTTACACATCATAATCTTCTCTTCTAATGAGGTATTTACAAGATGCCACCACTCTGTTATCTAAGCGCCAACAGACAGGACAGAAAGAACTAGACAGGCAGAAAAATAGACATTACAACAGTGAAAGAAGGTGAAGAGTTACTTATACCTGCTAATGGTCTCCTCACCTTGTATACAGAGAAGGCAGCTGATACAGTCAACCACCCACTGACGGGACGTGGCCAGTGAATCACAGCTGTATGGTGCTATTTGTCCAATCAGAGATCCAAACCGATTAAAAGTTTCCTGAGTCTAATTAAAGAATGAAGAATGAAAGTTCTCCAGCTGTACTAGACTTCACTTGCCATCCTTATTGTTGATAACAGTCAGCTCTGTGTTTTTGGGGAACCGGGGCACAGTATCTAGCCTGTCTGACTCATGAAGGACACCCCTCCCCCCCCATCTCTGTTTGATCTTTTAACCATTTGTAACTCTCTTCTTTCTTTTAACAATAAATCTTAGAGTTAGTTATTAAGGATTGGCTGACAACATGATATTTGGGAAAGACCTGAGATTCACATAGACCTGGGGATAAGCATCTGGTCCTTTATGATCGGTGAACCTCTCATATGGTGAATCAGGTTTTCAGTAACCCCTCACTATATTAGACTTGGCTGTTTAGATGGGAGCCAAGGTCTGGAATGCCAAAAAGGGACTGTGTTTGCATGTTGTTAACTAGGGTGGAAGCTCTTTTGTTGTTGGTGAATCTAATTATAGAATAAGCCATCAGTTTGGGGGATTGTCTGCCCTCTACTTCTTGCCGTCTGCCCGGAGTGTGGTCACAGCATTGTTGTGTAAACCTCTCTCTTCTGGAAGCAGAAGGATCTTAGTCACCTTGAGATCCCAGCTGCTGCCCTGGAAGAGTTTGTCATGCATTTGCGTTGAGTGTCAGATCTGATATAAGCAGGGAAGTCAGCTCAAGGAAGAGTAAGGCTATTCTCACTGTGCTATTAACTGTTTCTTGATAGGCAGTCAGCAGCTGGGTGCTGGCCTGCAAGGCCCTTTCTCTCTCCCACTCCTTCCCTGAACTGAACCATGTCGCTAGTAGCTGTTGGTAGAGCAGGACAGAGTTAGTACCAGAAAATCCCCCCCAAAAGTTCCTCTTAAACAGGTTTAATTGTCACTAAAATCCCTCTCCAAAGCATCTGACCTCAGTGTAGCAAAGGAATTACATGTCTAATGGAAGAGCCCCTTAGATATACAAGTCCCAGGGACCAGATTCACCTCTGGTGGTTGAAGCCAAAGGAGGTACATGAGAGGTGAATCTGGGCCCGTGTATGTGATGTCTGCTGTAGACTGTCTGATGGGAGCTGTCTAGCACTTTGCATGCTGTTTGATGTTTGCTGCTGTGGTCTGTTTCCGGGCAACTTCTCCCACGTCGAGTGGCAAAATGACAGAGAGGAGCATTTCTTTTTATTAATTTGAATAAGAGCAGAGAAGTCCCCCCAGCCCAGCTCCTTTTATAACTTCATTTTTATACTGAAGGTGCATCAAACTCCCCACCCCTCAGCTCTTCAAGATATTCTGTTCGTGTCTGAGGAACAGGAAGTCTTCTCTAAATGAGTTTCCATACACAGGGCTTAACTCAATAGTAATGAATTCCTCTTCGAAGAAGTGATCGGTTTCAACTGGTTCTCTTGGATTTGGCTACTGCAGTGGTGATTTTCTTGCCGGTCCAAGTAGTGTCAGCTCCATTGTAAGAACTTGGTCCCAATCCAGTCCTGGCATAAAAATTTCATACAATGGCTTCTTTATACTACACACTGAGTGTACAATATTTATATTCCAGTTAATTTATTTTATAATTATATGGTAAAAATGAGAAAATAAGCAATTTTTCATTAATAGTGTGCTATGACACTTTTTTATAATTTTATGCCTGATTTTGTAAGCAAGTAGTTTAAGTGAGGTGAAATTTGGGGTACACAAGACAAATCAGACTCCTGAAAGGGGTACACTAATCTGGAAAGGTTGAGAACCACTGCTCTAAATCAGAGGTTCCATAATTGTCATCCGTAGACCACTGGTGGTCTACCTACAGCAGGTTGGTTAGCCACATGTTGCTTGCAACACCTCCTCATTTCCAGCTACTAACCGGGATTAAAAAACATCTAAAAATGCCTGAAATGCTTTTCCATGCAAGCAACTGATGTAGTTCCCACACATTGTGCATGGGAGGGGCACTCAAGCCATGAGACATCAGACGATAAAAATCATTTGAGAGAACCCCAGCTCCAGATTGTGCTCCACTCTGCTTAACTGCAGGCATCACGTAGAACGCATACATTGGGGGATAATGCTAGCTGACCAAAGCAGACACTACCGCAGGGTTGCTGCCCCTGCTTTAGAGGGAGAGGAAGTTTGAGAGAAGCCCCTGGCTCCTTTACCTTCAGATGGTCGATGAGCCCAGAAATCTTAACCTTGCTCATTGCAGCCCCAAACTCCTGAAGTGTGTTCAAGGTGAGGTCCAAGTGGCTCTCAGCAGAGAATGCGAGGATGGAAATGACTCCCTGTCACCCAAGAAAAATACTGGTTAGGATCTGTGACGAACTGGGACTGTTCTTGCTGGGGTGTGTGAGTGCTGACAGGGGAGTGTGGCTAGGATGGTCTGCATCGGGGGATGGGAGTCTGCCCGAAGGCGCATACCTGAGCGTGTAACATGAGAACCCAGGAAGGGGTTGGAGGCCAGGTGACACCTTGGCCCGGGAAACTGAACAAAGGCTGTGGGAGGGGTCGCTGAAGGCAGTGTGCTGGAAGCGGGCTGGAGAGATGGCTGGGAGACAGAGATGGCTCTGACCCCCCCAAAGGGGGGTGGGCTGGGATGCCCTGGGACCCCAAGCTGGACCTAACTGAGGGGGGCCCTGTTGTCTGTGCCTGCAAGACCTGTCTTGGACTGTATTCCTGTCATCCAAATAAACCTTCTGCTTTACTGGCTGGCTGAGAGTCATGGTGAATCGCAGGAAGCCGGGGGTGCAGGGCCCTGAGTCCCCCAATACTCTGTGACAGGATCTAACCAGGTGCCTGATAGACCCCACGAGTCCATTCCTTTCACCTGAAGTGGTGTAAAGTGCCAATCAGGCCTGAGACACATGGGGAGCGGGGGCTGAGTGAAATAGCAATGACGATGATATGAAGCAAAATGGCATCTGTCCCAGGCCAACTCAGAGCTGAGCCCCACAGGGAGCATTCAGGGATTACTTGGTAAAGTGGGGAGAGGGACAGAGTCCTCACCTCTCTCTCAGGGGCTTCCATATAATCTGTTGTCGTCAGAAATTTTTGAGTCTGTGATTTAACATGGACCAGGTCCTGACAAACTGCTAAGGACGTTCCTAGCACCTTATACAGGAAACTCTGAAAGAAAGAGACCAGCCCTGAGATATCAGTAACACAACGTGCCTGTCAGTACAGACCCAGCATAGCAACACTCAGGAAGCAACAAGATAGCCAAGTCCAAGAATCCATACTGCAGAAACATCCCATCATCTAGCCCAGCCAGAGAACCAACAATGCAGTACAGACAAGCAGCCTGTCCAAGCAAATATTGGAAGGGAAGGGCAGGGCAGGGCAGGGCAGGGGCGGGGCGGGGGGAGAGAGAGCAGGGAACAAGTAAAAACAAATTTATATGCAGAATAAAATATAAAGTAATGAAGCTTCAAGAGAAGCCTTATGCAGCCCCCCAATCAGAATTTCAAGGGAAATTAACTAGAAACTAAGCCTTAACAGATAACAAACCTTCTCTTTGGAGGGGCTGGCATAGCCAGCCATCTGCTGGCTCAACTCAAGGCATATCTGGCTACTCCAGGCACTGTCGTCTATCACCTCCAGAGATGTTCTTAGGAACTGAGTGTAAAACAAGAGTTAAAGCAGATGGTTAAGTGCAAGAATTTTCCTGTGGCACCTTTAAGACTAACGGATGTATTGGAGCATAAGCTTTCATGGGTGAATGCCCACTTCGTCGGATGACATGCATCCGACGAAGTGGGCATTCACCCACGAAAGCTTATGCTCCAATACCTCTGTTAGTCTTAAAGGTGCCACAGGACTCTCTGTTGCTTTTTACAGATCCAGACTAACACGGCTACCCCTCTAATACTTGCAAGAAGTTTGGGGTTGTTGTGGGGTTTGTTTGTTTTTGCTTCCTTGTTCTCTGTTGTAAACCGTCCAATATTCAGGTGTCATGGGAAGATTATTTCCCTATTCAGAACTATAAACATCAACAACCCAGACTTCCTCTGCCTGTTGTTCTTTAACCTTTGCCTGATGATTCCTCTCAGTCCCCAAACCCAGATGGACAGTGAATTGGAGAATGAGATGGAGCCAAGAAATCTGACCATTCAGGAGTGATTTTATAGTGGATGGAGAATGGGTCTAATAAATTTTGAACAAAGGGCCCTGGACTATGAAGGACCAGGCACCTTCTCTGAAGTGTTATGGACCCTTTATGCCACCTCCCGAGGGTCCCCAGGGTTGTGAAGTACCTCACTACCACCTGCCCTTAGCATGAGAAAGCCTTCTCTGTGCCTGCCAGGTGTCAGCTCCTGACTCTGCCAGCCACAGGAAACACAAGCACACCCTTCTCACCCCATCCAGCTCCACTGTCCTTCTACAGATAAGCAATCGGTACACTCCAACCGCCGAGCCCTCTGTGCAGCCCCAGAATGTCCAGCCCCTGTTCCACTGGACACTCACAGAATTCATAGGTTTGCTACACACCACCTCACCAGTGTCACCTCAGCATCACCGCTCCATTTAACACCCTTAGATACATTTATAGTGAAAACAAGCAGAGTTCAATTCACAAAGATCAGAGATTTGAGAAGCAGAAAGTAAAATTAATGTAACCAAATGGTTACAAAAAAATAAAATCATAACACACTTCTAGAGCTTAAACTTAGATAAGCAAACATTCCCCTGTCTCACAAAGGACAGCTCCCCCAAATCTCTCTCCCAGCATGAAACACCCAGACCAAATGTGATCCTCCATTCATGAGACAAGTCAGCTGGCAGTTCGTCCAATAGGTGAAGGATACCTGGTACAGGATACCTCTGGACCCCCAGATATAGTTCCAAGCATCCATTGTCTTCACTTGTAAACAGGGTACCCCCCATTGTTTGTTTGTTTTTCCTGTAACGAATCTCCTCTGGAGACTTTGCAATCACTTGATTAGAATTTTGTTCAACTGCTTAGCATCCACTGTGAATAATTACTCAGTCTATATATAGCCAAATAGGCAGATAAGCATCTCCTGCCTGAAAGAAACTTGTTGATCGCTTTCTGGTGACCAACCCCAACTCTCAGACCTTAAAAGCATAAATTTCAATATACAACCATAGCGCCTTATATATTATCCATCCAGTCACTGTGCAATGATTATGATGATCTGTGTGGCACAGGCATCCAGTAAAGGCTTTACATGACACCCTTTGATTACATAGAGATCAGATCCAGGGAATCCTGGTAATCCTATGCACTCCTATGGCCTCAGTCAGTGGGCACTCAAAGGACCCGGGGTAACACCCTTAACTCCCATTGAAGTTAGCTAGAGGTTAGTGTCATGGAGTATTGGGGGACTCAGGGCCCTGCACCCCCGGCTTCCTGCGATTCACCATGACTCTCAGCCAGCCAGTAAAGCAGAAGGTTTATTTGGATGACAGGAATACAGTCCAAGACAGGTCTTGCAGGCCCAGACAACAGGACCCCCTCAGTTAAGTCCAGCTTGGGGTCCCAGGGCATCCCAGCCCACCCCCCTTTGGGGGGGTCAGAGCCATCTCTGCCTCCCAGCCATCTCTCCAGCTCGCTTCCAGCACTCTGCCTTCAGTGACCCCTCCCACAGCCTTTGTTCAGTTTCCCAGGCCAAGGAGTCACCTGGCCTCCAACCCCTTCCTGGGCTCCCATGCTACAAGCCCAGGTATTCGCCCTCGGGCAGACTCAGACTCCCATCCCCCAATGCAGACTATCCAGCCACACTCCCCTGTCAGCATTCACACACCACAGTAAGAACAGGCCCAGTTCGTCACATCTCCCCCCTTCGAGACCGAACTGAGCAGGGTCACTTTAGCCAGTGACCCGGGGAAGTTCGAACCTACCCCCGTTCCCATGGATGCCCCCGCATCCCTCCCATTCCTTGGTGAGAATTACACCAGGCCCCTCCATTAGGTCGGGGGTGCTTGATGGCACTCGCAGTTCGCATGTGGGAAGGTTTATGCGGCCTGTGCCCTTTTCCCACCCCCATACCTCTGGGGTTCCAACTGGGCTGTGGTCTTCTCCCAGTGCTCCAGTCTGGAGGTCTGTGCTTTGGGCTCTTTTGGTTTAGAGCCGCCCTTTTAACCTTGGCCACCCTCCAGAAAGGATCCTTTATGCTGGGCAAGGGTCCTAAAGCTGTTTTCCCCTTGTCCCAGGCCTTCCTCCCCCTCTGACAGGGGTCACAGGATCGGCAGTACTGTCGGACAGTAACAAAGACCCCAGGCCAGTAAAAGCTCCGTAGCAGCCTCTGCTGGGTACGCCAGGTTCCCTGGTGCCCTGAGAGGGGAGTGTCATGGGCCCGGCACAGCAGCTGGCGGCGATACTTCTGGGGTACCACCAGCTGCCTCCTGATCCCCCCTGAATCCATTTTCCCTGGGGGAGCCCATTCTCGGTACAGGAACCCCTTCTCCCACAGGAACCTTTTCCGGCCACCTCGTCCCATGGTCTGCACCGCATTGAGGTCGGCCAGGTCCCTTATCTTCCGCAAGGAGGGATCTCTCTGTAACTCGGCCTGGAACTCAGCAGCTGGGACAGGGATGGCCACCTGCTCTCTCGCCCACTGGGTCTGAAGCTGCAGCCTCCCTGAGCCGTGTCCCTGGGCGTTCCCTCCCCACCAGGTTAGGGTCCTGCGCCTCAGGCAAGGCACCCCCCCCAAGGCCAGGGCGCAGTGCCCCTCGCCGGCTCTGCCTGAGGGTCACAACCAGTGCCCTTTGGGGGTTGCTTGGCCAGTTCTCCAGGTCCCCCCCCATCAATACCTCAGTGGGCAAATACGGGTGTACCCACACATCCTTGGGGCCCTCCTTGGCCCCCCACTTCTGGTGTACCCTTGCCACGGGCACTTTGACTGGTGTTCCGCCCACCCCCGTCAGGGTCAGGTAGGTGTTGGGCACCACCTGATCTGGGGCCACCACCTCGGGCCGGGCCAGCGTCACCTCTGCGCCCATATCCCAGTATCCATTGACCTTCCTCCCATCCACCTCCAGGGGAACAAGGTACTCTCTCCGGAGGGACAGCCCCGCGCCTACCGTATAAACCAAAAACCCTGAGTCCGGAGCATCCAGCCCCCTAGAGGAGTTGGCCTGGAGCTCTCCTCCCTCCTTAGCAGGTGGTACTCTGCCAGCTCCCCTTCCCTGGGAATGCTGCCTCTCGCCGGGCTGGGTCTCTACCCAGTCAACCCTCTGTGGGTTCGGTCTGCTCAGTCTGTCCCTGAGCCTGGGGCACTGGGCCCGTATGTGGCCTTTTTGGCCACAGTGGTAGCAGCCCATGTCCCATGGGTCCCCTTGAGTGGGTCGGATGGCCCTGACGCCGGATGTTCCCCTCTGATGGGGTTTTTCTGTATTTTCCCACGGGGAGGTCCCATGGTGACTCTCTCTCTGCGTTGTGGTGGGACTGTTCCTTTGGGACTCCTACCTTTTATCTCCTGACCGGCTCTTTACAAACTCATCGGCCAGCCGGCCTGCATGTCGCGGGTTCTCTGGCTTTCTGTCCACCAACCACAGCCTCAGGTCGGATGGGCACCGCTCATACAGTTGCTCCAGTACCAGCAGTTTGACCAGGTCCTCCTTCGTCTGGGCCCCATCTGCCCACTTGCTGGCGTATCTTTCCATGCGAACGGCTAGTTGCAGATGAGAGATCTCAGGGGTTTTATCCTGACTCCGGAACCTTTCCCGGTACATCTCAGGAGTCAGCCCAAACTCTCGTAGCAGGGCCTTTTTGAATAGTTCGTAGTCCCCTTTCTCTGCCTCTTCCAGCTGGCGGTACAATGCCACGGCTTTGGGGTCCAGTAAGGGGGTAAGGACCCGGAGTCTGTCCGCGGGATCAACCCGGTGCAGCTCGCAGGCCGTCTCAAAGGCCTCCAGGAAGTCATCCATGTCCTCCCCCTCCTTGCGTGGGGCCAGGATGCACTTATCAAAGCTCCGTGCAGTCCTGGGTCCCCCCTCACTCACCGCAGCCGGGGGTTCGCTGCCCTTCAATCTCGCCAGTTCCAGTTCATGCTGACGCGGTCTCATTCTCCTGTCTCTGTTTCTCTTTCTCCTCCCGTTCATGCTGACGCTGTCTCTTCATGCTGATGCTGTCTCTCTTCATGCTGTCTCTGTTGTTCACGATCCTCCAGCTCTCTCTCTTTAGCTCTTTCTCCCATTCCAGCCAATTCCGCTCCACGGATGCCGAACGTCGCCGGGAGGATCCTCTGCTGGCCGGCGAGCTTTGCCGGGAGGATCCCCTGCTGGCCGGGGGGGTCACGGCGTCCTCGGTATTTGCTGGGCTCCTCCCCACCCTTCCCCTAGGCACAGGAAGGAGGGGTCTCGGGAAGCCCTTAGCAGCCGGCTGACCACTCCCAGCTGGGACAGACACTGGGGCCTGCGCTGCATTTGCCAGGCTGCTTCCCTGAGACACAGGGATCAGTTCATTCGCGCGATCTTCCGCCTCCAGCCGGGCAATGAGCTGTTCTTTGGTGAGCCTCCCACTGCGCAGCCCCCTCTGCTTGCACAGCTCCACCAGGTTGCTCTTAAGCCGCTTGGCATACATCTTTCTGCTGGCCACTCACCGGCCTGTGTGCTCACAGCTCCCCACAGTTCCCAGGGGGACCCCTAGTGTGCCAGCCCTTCTCGAAGTCACCACCTCTCTGGCAGGGTCGAGCTGCAGACTCCTCCGCCCCTGGGACCACTCGCTGCGATCCCCCCGGGGGACCCTGTTACTGCAAAAGTCCTTCTCGCTGGTCACACACTCCCAGGGATAATAACCGTCTCTCTCTCACTCTTCAGCACGCCTGGTTCCTGTCAATCCCCCTTCGTTTTACTGCTCCCCAGTCACTTACTGCAGGAAGCGCCGTCCACGGGGTACAGTAGATCCCACCGCTGCCACCAGTTGTCACGGAGTATTGGGGGACTCAGGGCCCTGCACCCCTGGCTTCCTGCGATTCACCATGACTCTCAGCCAGCCAGTAAAGCAGAAGGTTTATTTGGATGACAGGAATACAGTCCAAGACAGGTCTTGCAGGCCCAAACAGGACCCCCTCAGTTAAGTCCAGCTTGGGGTCCCAGGGCATCCCAGCCACCCCCCTTTGGGGGGGGTCAGAGCCATCTCTGCCTCCCAGCCATCTCTCCAGCTCGCTTCCAGCACTCTGCCTTCAGTGACCCCTCCCACAGCCTTTGTTCAGTTTCCCAGGCCAAGGAGTCACCTGGCCTCCAACCCCTTCCTGGGCTCCCATGCTACACGCCCAGGTATTCGCCCTCGGGCAGACTCAGACTCCCATCCCCCAATGCAGACTATCCAGCCACACTCCCCTGTCAGCATTCACACACCACAGTAAGAACAGGCCCAGTTCGTCACAGTTAGTAACTCAGCACTTTGCTGTTTCAGGCCTGAATTTTGAACAGCAGCCAGGAAATATCAGAAACCTCACAAGAGAACCTAATCTTATTTGATTTTTCACCCCAAAGAATTTCAAATGAGGCTGGATCTGGAATGGGAAATTCTAGAGTGTAATCCAACCCCAAATGGAACTCCAAACCTTCTGGGGCTTATTTGTCACTAGGTCCTTTCCTTTCATTTTCAGCACTCACCATAAAAATGTTCCTTGTCTATCCATGAGGCTGTAAAGAGCTCTTTCTGACCAGAAAGGCTTCTCCATGAGATACAGTCACCACCCTTGTCTTGTCTCTTTTCCTTTTGGGTTTCTCATAGCAAATTTTCTTTTGAGTGGCAAAGAGGAAAAAAGAATCCTTTAAGAATCCTGTCTCCCAGTCAGGGGCGGCTCCAGGCACCAGCACAGCAAGTGCGTGCCTGGGGCGGCAAGCTGCGGGGGCTGGCCTGCCGGTCACTGTGATGGCGGCAGTGAGGCCGCCTTCGGCAGCATGCCTGCGTGAGGTCTGCTGGTCCCGCTGCTTCAGCGGCAATTAGGCAGCGGGGACGCCGAAGGTGCAGCACCGGCGGACCTCCAGCAGGCATGCCGCCGAATCTGCGTGACTAGCAGACCGTCAGCAGGCGTGCCGCCGAAAGCCGCCTGACTGCCGTGCTTCGGGTGGCAAAAAACAGAGCTGCCCCTGCCCCCTGCGATGCATTAGCACCATTAGCATGTTGGTTTTCTGGTTAAGTTTTGTGTTGTTCCCAGTGGTAATACAGAGTTATTTATAACTAGAGCTGGTTGAACAATGGTAAGTCTATTTCACAAAACAAGTGGGATTTTCTTGATTTTTCAACACACAAATGAAAAGTGAAAAAACAAAAATATTTTGCTTTTCAAAATCAAAAGTGACCATTATTCAATTCTTTGTTTTTCCCCTTTCCTTCACTTTATCCCTCATCCCCATGCCTTTTTCCCCCTCTTCCACTTTGTGATGGAAAAGTGGAGAGGGGAAGGAGACAAACAGAAAAGGGATAGCAACTGCTTTGGAGGACAGGGTCATAATTCAAAATGATCTGGACAAATTGGAGAAATGGTCTGAGGTAAACAGGATGAAGTTTAACAAAGACAAATGCAAAGTGCTCCACTTAGGAAGGAACAAATCAGTTTCACACATACAGTATGGGAAGAGACTGTCTAGGAAGGAGTACGGCAGAAAGGGATCTAAGGGTTATAGTGGACCACAAGCTAAATATGAGTCAACAGTGCGATGCTGTTGCAAAAAAAGCAAACATGATTCTGGGATGTATTAAAAGGTGTGTTGTGAGCAAGACACGAGAAGTCATTCTTCCGCTCTACTCTGCACTGGTTAGGCCTCAGCTGGAGCATTGTGTCCAGTTCTGGGCACCACATTTCAAGAAAGATGTGGAGAAATTGGAGAGGGTCCAGAGAAGAGCAACAAGAATGATTAAAGGTCTTGAGAACATGACCTATGAAGGAAGGCTGAAAGAATTGGATTTGTTTAGTTTGGAAAAGAGAAGACTGAGAGGGGACATGATAGCAGTTTTCAGGTATCTAAAAGGGTGTCATAAGGAGGAGGGAGAAAACTTGTTCACCTTAGCCTCTAAGGCTAGGTCTACACTACCCGCCTGAATCGGCGGGTAGAAATCGACCTCTTGGGGATCGATTTATTGCGTCCCGTCGGGACGCGACAATCGATCCCCGAATCGGCGCTCTTACTCCACCAGCGGAGGTGGGAGTAAGCGCCGCCGACAGAAAGCCGCAGAAGTCGATTTTGCCGCCGTCCTCACAGTGGGGTAAGTCGGCTGCGATACGTCGAATTCAGCTACGCTATTCACGTAGCTGAATTTGCGTATCTTAAATTGACTCCCCCCTGTAGTGTAGATGTACCCTAAGGATAGAACAAGAAGCAATGGACTTAAACTGCAGCAAGGGAGGTTTAGGTTGGACATTAGGAAAAAGTTCCTAACTGTCAGGGTCGTTAAACAGTGGAATAAATTGCCTAGGGAGGCTGTGAAATCTCCATCTCTGGAGATATTTAAGAGTAGGTTAGATAAATGTCTATCTGGGATGGTCTAGACAGTATTTGGTCCTGCCATGAGGGCAGGGGACTGGACTCGATGACCTCTCGAGATTCCTTCCAGTCCTAGAATCTATGAATCTATGAAAAAGCAACTGGAAAAAAATCAACTTGCTTCAAAAAACTAAACATTTTCTATTTGGGTTGGGGTTGTTTTGTTTTGTTTTTTGTCAAAAAAAAAAAAAAAAACCTGAAAAATTTGAAAATGTCCCATGAAAATAAAAAAGGCCATTTTTCATTGAATAAAAGTTGCAAATGAAATGGTTTGACCAGTTCTGCTTATAATGAATAATTTATCATTAATTTTTTCCCCAGCTGATACATTTGGAGGGGGGAGGGAGGGCTGTGACAATACAGCTGAAAGCCATCTTGTACCTGAAGCAGCATGTGCTCCCACCGTTCATGGTCCAGGGAATTCTCCGTGTTTCCTATAAAGCAGGAGGCAAAACAATAATGTCACCTAGATTAGCAAGAAGAGTTGTCCCAGGTATCTCCTTTGCAATCAGTCCTTCTAAAACTCCTGGTCTGCCAAGCTGTAACATACCTGGGCTTTCAAGGCTAAATGGGCCTACGCCAACGTTCTTTGTTGGACCAACAGAAAGTATCATGTTATGTACCCTGCTGGCATTTTTATTCAGGGTCAGTCAACCCACCAGGAGTGAGATGCTGAGCACTCCCAATTCCTGTTGACTTTAATGAGAGCTGAGGGTGCTTAGCACCTCACAAAACTGTTCAGAAGACTGGGTTTAAGATGAATACAAACTTTTCCTGCATAATAAGAGATTCTGGACTTGATCCTAACTTGATGTAAATCGGTGTAGCTTCACTGAAGTCAATGGAATTATACTGATTTACATCAGCTGAGAATCTGGCCCTGTTTCTGAATGTCCAGCTCTAACCTACCCTTCTTTAATGTCGGTACAATGTAGTACTGGGGACTCTGTACAGCAACAACAACCAGGGAAGATACAGCTCATTTCTATATAGAATTTATTAGCTAGTAGTAAGACACTGGCTATAGAATCAGTGTCCTTCTCTTACGAAGCCATCTTGAACATTGACCTATGCCTGCTTTTATATTGCACTCGAAGTGCACAAATGTCTGAAGGGAGGAGAATAATAGAAACTCCTAACTGGTGGGTCAGATCCCAGGCTTAGGAAAACCCTAAGGTGAAGGGAATGATTCACTGAACACAAAAGAGTTTCCCCAACAGTGTTAATTTTTTTAAATTTGAAAAACTGTTTCATCTTTTTATCTGAGGAAAAACATTCAGACTCTGCTCAGTGGAAATAAATATGCAGGACTGGGGGATCCACTCTGGTTGTTCTGAGGCCCCAACCAGCTTGGTCATTCTGTGTGTAGTGAGTGTGATTCTATTAATGGGCCTAATTCTGCTCTTACTTACACCAGATTAAATGTTGATTGACTCTACTGATTTCAGTTTCAAGGAGGGCAAAACTGGCCCGATTAGAAAAAGCAGCCTTCTTTAAGATGTGGGGGTGAGGGTGTGTGTGAAAAAAAAGGCCCTTGGGAGGACTGCCACAAGCTCCAGCTTTGTAGAAAAGGGGCCAGGCAGAGCTAAGATCTTCAACAACTTACTGTAAAGTTGAACTGTTTATGTTAATACATATCATGGATCCAGTCATGGAGCACAAAGTGTCTGGAGCCCCTGGCTGTGTCCATGGATAGAAATACGGATTGAAGATATTTTTAAACTAGTATATGCAGGGCCGGCTCTACCATTTTTGCCGTCCCAAGCAAAACAAAAAACAAAACAAAAAAAGCCGCTCAGAGTGCCGCCCGAACTGCCACCCCAAGAATGGATGGAATGCGGTCCCTTAGCATGCGCTGCCCCAGGCACATGCTTCCTCTGCTGGTGCCTGGAGCCAGCCCTGAGTACATGTAGAGTTGTGTATATAGTGAAGGAAATATGCAGCAAGCTTTTCCAGGCTCCTGACAGTCTGGGATGCAGCCTGCATAACCTCGGTGTTTTGCTGATAGTTTTGGTATGCTTCAACAGAATTGGGCATCATTATGTTCTCTGGAGAGTCTATTGAAAACAAAAAGATGTGCTTCCTTGTACAAGAACATTTCACTGAAAAATGGGGTTTTCAGAATTTTCCATGACTCAGAGGTTTGAGTAACATAGCTAACTCTGTTAGATGTAAATACCCAGTGTGAGATTCTGATCTCTGTTACACTAGTATAAATCCAGAGTAATGCCACTAAAGTCAGTGGAGTTACCTTGACTTTACACCAACATAACTGATCAGATTCTGGCTCTAATCATTCAGTCCAGCTGTCCTTGAGTCAAAAAACTCCCACGGAAGTCAAGGGGAGCAATCAGCATGCAAGAATGGTAGGATCGAGTCCTAAGTGTTAAGAACTCTCCTTACCAGTTTGCTGGTGGACACACTGAACTCGCGGAAAACATATGTTACCATATCCCATTCTGCACAATTCTCCACACTTCCTGAACTGAGCAGCCTCCTGATGAAATGAAGAACTGCCTTCCTCACCTGCAAGGGTAGAGATTACACACAAGAGTTCTTGTTATCCCTTCTGCCTGAAATAGGAGATAGGATATGAGAGTCCTTATGCTTTTGATTTTATCTCCTTGGATTATAAACATGGCTACATTTAACACAGGCAGGCGAATGGCATGCCTTCTCTAGTCTGCAGTGTCTCCCCTGGATCTGAATGAAAGCTCCACCCAGATATCCATTCATCCCATAACATTGAAAAAAAATTGAAATACTTCACTGTTCCACACACAATCTTACCTTAGCATTCTGATCACTGAGGCCTTGTCTACACTACGAGAGTAGTTCGATTTTACTTGCATCGAATTTTTGTAATCGATATTGCAAAGTCGAACGTGTGTGTCCACACTAAGGACAGTAATTCGACTTTGTGCGTCCACACTAACGGTGATAGCGTCGACATTCGAAGCGGTGCACTGTGGTCAGCTATCCCACAGTTCCCGCAGTCCCCTCTGCCCATTGGAATTCTGGGTGTAGCCGGCAATGCCTTCTGGGTAACAAAATGAGTCGAGGGTGCTTTTGGGAAACTGTCGTCATCCGTCCATCACTCCCGCCCTCCCTCCCTGAAAGCGCCGGCGGGAAAACAGTTCGCGCGCTTTTCCAGTCATTGACAGCGCGGACGCCACTGTACTCCGAGCATGGAGCCCGCTGCGACCATCGCTGCAGTTGTGGCCGCTCTCAACGTCTCGCAGCTTATCATAAAGGTTTCCCTGAGGCAGATGCAGAAAAGTCAGGCAAGGAGGCTACGGCACCGCGGTGATGTCCTGAAGTCTGAGAGTAGCACAGACCTGTCAGAAAGCAGGCGACCCAGCGCCGAGGACATCACAGTGGCAATGGGTCATGTTGATGCCGTGGAACGGCGATTCTGGGCACGGGAGACAAGCACTGAGTGGTGGGACCGCATAGTGCTGCAGGTCTGGGATGAATCCCAGTGGCTGCGAAACTTTCGCATGCGGAAGGGAACTTTCCTGGAACTTTGTGAGTTGCTGTCCCCTGCCCTGAAGCGCAGTGACACCCGGTTGCGAGCTGCACTGAGTGTACAGAAGCGAGTGGCCATAGCCCTGTGGAAGCTTGCAACGCCAGACAGCTACCGGTCAGTCGCGAACCAGTTTGGGGTGGGCAAATCTACCGTGGGGGTTGTTGTGATGCAAGTAGCGAAGGCAATCGTTGATGTACTGCTGCCAAAGGTAGTGACCCTGGGAAACGTGGAGGCGATCATAGATGGCTTCGCAGCGATGGGATTCCCAAACTGCGGTGGGGCCATAGATGGAACTCACATCCCTATCCTGGCACCGGACCACCAGGCCACCCAGTACATTAACCGAAAGGGATACTTTTCCATGGTGCTGCAAGCACTGGTGGACCACAGGGGACGTTTTACCAACATCTACGTGGGATGGCCGGGCAAGGTTCATGACGCTCGTGTTTTCAGGAACTCTGGTCTGTTTAGACGGCTGCAACAAGGTATTTACTTCCCGGACCACAAAATAACTGTTGGGGATGTGGAGATGCCTATAGTCATCCTCGGGGACCCAGCCTACCCGCTAATGCCCTGGCTCATGAAGCCCTATACTGGCGCCCTGGACACTGAAAAAGAACTCTTCAACTACCGGCTGAGCAAGTGCAGAATGGTGGTGGAGTGTGCTTTTGGCCGTCTCAAGGGGAGATGGAGAAGCTTACTGACTCGCTGTGATCTCAGCGAAACCAATATCCCCATTGTTATAGCAGCTTGCTGTGTGCTCCACAATCTCTGTGAGAGCAAGGGGGAGACCTTTATGGCGGGGTGGGAGGTTGAGGAAAATAGCCTGGCTGGTGATTACTCACAGCCAGACAGCCGGGCGATTAGAAGAGACCAGCGGGAAGCGCTGTGCATCCGGGAGGCTTTGAAAGCAAAGTTCCTGAGTGAGCAGGGTAACCTGTGATTTTATAGTTTGTGTACTGAGAAGCTAAACCTGCCCCCGTTTCTTTACCCAGGTAATGTTGACTATCCTATCCAGTTACATACCCCCTTCACCCCCCCCTCCAACACACGTGTCGAAATAAAAATAGTTCTACTTTGTTAAAGCACACCGTTTTCTTTAATACTGTTTTAGCGGGAATTTTTTAAAACTGGGACGCAGACTGTGGTGCGGGGCGGGTCTAGTGTTGTGATGCGAATGCAGCTTCTAAACTCAAGGATTGACAGGCTCCGCTGCGGTGGGATGCTTGTTTCAACGGAGCCTGTCACCCCTCCTGATCGGGACTGTGTGTATGGGAGGTCTATTTGACTTTGTGGCAGGGGGAGGACGGTTACAGATCCCATGCTGTGTGGCTCTGTGATCCTGTCTAAGGACCGGCGCTTAAGATCTGTAACTGCCCTCCCCCGCCACAAAGTCACAGAGCAACCCACCCCCCCCAACATTACATCAAAACAACCTCCCAGACTAACCGGGGCAACTAGTCACTGCATCACTGCACTGTGTATGTGCCCTGCTGCTGTGCCTGCCCCCGACTATGTACCCTGCCAAAGGAGACTGTCCTGTCCAATTTCCAACCCCCTTTCCCCTCCTCCTCCAAAAGAACATGATTGAAACAGTAGTTAACAGAAACGAATTTTTTATTATCAACTACACATGGCATTGGGAGGTGAAACTTGGACGTGGGCTTGTGTCAGGCAGGAAGGAAAGAACTTTTCAAATTTTGGGAAATGAGAGCCTTCTGCTACTAGAGCTCTCTGCAGGGGTGGAGTGAGAGTTAGCAGGGACTCTGCCGCCTCTCCTTCTTTGCACTTTGGGTGAGGTGGGTATGGGACTTGGTGGCGGGGGAGGGCGGTTAGAGATGGACTGCAGCGGGGCTCTGTCCTCCTGCCTCCGTTCCTGCAGAACATCCACAAGGCGCCGGAGCGTGTCCGTTTGCTCCCTCAGTAGTCCAAGCAGCGTTTGAGTCGCCTGCTGGTCTTCCTGCCGCCACCTCTCCTCCCGATCCATGTTGGCTTGGTGCATTCGGGTCAAGTTCTCCCGCCACTGGGTCTGCTGTGCTGCCTGGGCTTGGGAAGAGGCCATAAGCTCAGAGAACATGTCCTCCCGTGTCCTCTTCTTCCTACGCCTAATCCGCGCTAGCCTCTGGGAGTGTGATTCCAGGCTAGGTTGTGAGACAGTCGCAGACGGGGCTGTGGAAATGGGAAAAAGGGAGTGAATTCCTCTGAAAGATAAATGTAGTTGTGAACAAAGAACATAGTCTTTCTCTGTGAACAAGACCATGCACAGCACCTTTCACATGCGCACTCAGCACAAGGTCGAATTCTCGGCCTTCGCATTCTGTGCCTGGGGTCTTGAACAGCACATTTGAGAAGCGAGGCAGCACAACGGAATTTCTGTTGCAGGCAGACATGGTAAGCCGTACACTTGTGGCAGTTTAAAACTTTTATATTACCACTGGCCTCATTTCACATTTAAATCAATGTCAGTCCCTGCTGCCAGCAATCCGGCAAGCGGGAACTCTGCCCCTGTCCCACCCCCTCGCGGCTGTCCCCGGGAATGATCCCTTTCGGCTGCCCCTCTCCCGCCTCCACCGCGTGGCTGCAAACCAGCGGTGACAGTTCTGTAAAGGAACGGGAAAGCAGTCCCAACACTAACATTCCCCTACCTAATTAAAAGCAGGTCACCATGGCCGACATCACCCTGATGAGGATCTCCGAGAGCGACAAAGAGAGAATGCTCCGGGAAAGCCTCCAAAGACCAGGGCCGTATGCCGCCCTGCTGTGCAGAGCAATGATCCCCGAGTACCTGATAATCTCGTGGCGCGGCAACGTGTCGTACTTCGGAGGACCCAATAAGGCCGCTCTCCCCAAGAACCTCATGCAACGGCTTTCAAGTTACCTCCAGGAGAGCTTCATCGAGATGTCCCAGGAGGATTACTGCTCTATCCCCGCACATATAGACCGCATTTTACTGTAGCTGCAGTAGCAGGGAATACACAGTAGAGCGGCTTGTGCAGGACAATCACTGAAAACCGGACATTGCTAGATTTCTTTTCAAAACTTGCACTGCCCCTTACTAAACCGTTAAGCGCCTAGGGCACACTAATCATGAACAACCCATTCTTTTAATTGTTAATATTCCTGTTTTGTTAAAAATAAATGTTTAGATGTTTACAACACTTACTGGCTGATCCTTCACCAGATTCTGTGTCCGGGGTAATGGCTGGGGACGCTTCGTAGGGGATCTCTGTAAGGGTGATGAAGAGATCCTGGCTGTCGGGGAAATCAGCGTTGTGAGAGCTGCCAACTGCCTCGCCCTCCTCATCTCCTTCCTCATCTTCCCCGTCCCCTAACATGTCTGAGGAACCGGCCGTGGACAGTATCCCATCCTCAGAGTCCACGGTCACTGGTGGGGTAGTGGTGGCGGCAGCACCGAGGATGGAATGCAGTGCCTCGTAGAAACGGGATGTCTGGGGATGGGATCCGGAGCGTCCGTTTGCCTCTTTGGTCTTCTGGTAGCCTTGTCTCAGCTCCTTGATTTTCACGCGGCACTGCGTTGCATCCCGGCTGTATCCTCTCTCTGCCATGTCTTTAGAGATCTTCTCGTAGATCTTTGCATTCCTTCTTTTGGATCGCAGCTCGGAAAGCACGGACTCATCGCCCCACACAGCGATGAGATCCAAGACTTCACGATCAGTCCATGCTGGGGCTCTCTTTCTATTCCCAGACTGCATGGCCATCACTGCTGGAGAGCTCTGCATCGTTGCCAGTGCTGCTGTGCTCGCCACGATGTCCAGACAGGAAATGAGATTCAAACTGGCCAGACAGGAAAAGGAATTCAAATTCAAATTTTCCCGGGGCTTTTCCTGTGTGGCTGGTCAGAGCATCCGAGCTCGCACTGCTGTCCAGAGCGTCAACAGAGTGGTGCACTGTGGGATAGCTCCCGGAGCTATTAGCGTCGATTTCCATCCACACCTAGCCTAATTCGACATGGCCATGTCGAATTTAGCGCTACTCCCCTCGTCGGGGAGGAGTACAGAAGTCGAATTAAAGAGACCTCTATGTCGAACTAAATAGCATCGCAGTGTGGACGGGTGCAGGGTTAATTCGATTTAACGGCGCTAACTTCGACATAAACGCCTAGTGTAGACCAGGCCTGAGAGTGGATTTCACTGCCTTCACAATCAGAAACTTTTTAACTCTTGTCTCGGGCACTGAAAGGTAAGGAGAGGTGTACAGTACTTCTTTGTTTCACTCACTCACTTTCCACATTGGAATTAATCCTGGATTTCAAAGAGCCTTATTTAAGAATAGTACCAAGCTTCTCTCATCTACAGAATCAGTGGGAAAAACATAGGACCAGACTCTGGTCTCAGTTACACCAGTGTAAATCTAAAGTAATTCCATTTCTATAAATAGTGCCATCATACTACCATGATGGAAATCTTATAAAAGTGTTAGATAGACTGAGGTCACTGAAGTTAATCTGTGTTTACACCAGTAGAACAGAACTCAGAATCTAGTCTATAGTATATAATACTTACAATTATCGAGTCAGGAGTCCTATTTTATTTTTATCTGATTATTCTTAACATGCCTTAGCCCCAAGTTAACTTCTGTATTTGAAGTTGAAAAATACCTTGAAAAATATCTTGGGCTACATTCAGCATTTAGTTGAACCTGTTGATTGCTGTGTGGCCATACGGGGGTAACTTAAGGCAGCATTTGGTCCCTTAGGAAAATCCAAACCACTGGTGACTATGTGTTATAGAGCCTCTGTGCCCCATTTGCAGAGGCGATGAGTCTGTTACAGCCCTGCCGTGCCTACAAAGCCTTGGTTCTTTAGCTCAATCTATAGTAGCTCATGCTTTTAGCGCTGGATGTCCCCAACTTAACCCTCAGCATGTCGGCCAAGAGGGCAGCTGGCACAGTTGCTCCTGTGTTACTTACAGTCGGCACCAACCATAGCACTGAGCAGATTCAAAGAGGCCACACGAACAGCCTCATTCTCAATCTCCAGCTGCGAGTGCAGAAATGCTATCAGATCATCAGGAGAAGAACGGGCTGCAAGGGAACAAATCACGTCCTCACTGACAACAGAACTCTTATTCTTACCATACCTGACAAAGGAAGTTACAAGGAAACCACTGTGCAACTCGGAGTCTCTTCCCCTTACCTAGCAGAACTACACAATCCAACAGCTCTGCGTGATTTTCCGTGCTGAGCGGCTTAGCTTGAGAACAGATCTGTGGGAAGAAGGGAAATGGTCAAAGAAAAACTAATCAGAAGCAATTGAAAAGAAAATGTTCAATTAATTTCTAAGCTTCCACTTCCTACTTGTCCAACTAGAGGTCTGAACCCCAGGTAGATGGTACTGAATGCACAGCAAGAATCAAACACAATGACCAATACATTAGATAAGAGCTGATCGAATCAAGACACAGCCACAGTTTTTACTATACAACTCTGACTCCCCCTGATAATCGGCTTATGGTGAAATTGCTTTACAAACTGAGCTGGACATTTGCTAAGAAAATGAGACCGCTACCTGCTTACTCTTGAGCCTGCAGAAATCAGTAAGGCATGAGGAGGTGCCCAGGCTCTGCACTATCATTCGATAGATTTTTATTGTTAATATGCTTCAGATCTGCTGTGCCTAAGCTCAAGGGATCCAAGCAAAACCACCCCTCACCTGGTTGTGCAGAGCACTGCAGATGGCTTGAAACTTCTCTTTAGGTAGAGGGATCTTATATTCAAAAGAGACCTCCAAGAGCTGGCTCAGACTCTGCAACAGAGGGTGAAAGTCAGATGGTGGCACACACAGGAGCAATATGTAGTGATTGAAGCAGCTTCAGGGGATTCCTAGATTCCAAGGCTGGAACGGATTATTGCCATCATCTAGTCTGACCTCCGGTACAACACAGGCCATAGACCTTGCCCAGAATAATTCCCAGAGCAGAGCTTTTAGAAAAACATCCCAATCTCAATTTAAAAACTGTCAGTGAGGGAGAATCCGCCTCGGCCCTTGGTAAATGGTTCTAATGGTTAATTATCTCACCATTAAAAATGTACGCTGTATTTCCAGTCTGAATGTGTCTAGCTTCAGTTTATAGCCATTGGATCAAGTTACACCTTTCTCTGCTAGACTGAAGAGCCCATTATAAAACATGAGTCCCTCATGTATGATATTATAGACTGTAATTAAATCACCCTGTCACAGGACAGGTCCACCCCTCAGGGTGGTACCAGGTTGTGAAGGAATTGAAGTAGATCTGAGACGGCCCAACTGGCCTAGTCTCCCTAGCCACCGCAGCAGTTCTGGCTCCTAGGCAGTGTAGCCTAATGGTCGGGATCAGTGCAGCAGCCCTTGGGTGAGGTTCCACGGCCCAACAGCACGAGTCACTAGAGCTGCCCTTTTAGGTATGGCAGTGCGGCCTAGTGGCCAGAGTCTACGGAACCGCCCTTGGCAGCAGGGCAATGCGGCCTAGTGGCCAGAGTCAATAGAACCACCTTTTGCGGCAGGGAAGTGTTGCCTAGTGGCCAGTCCTTCTCCACTGGCTCCTATCTATTCCACAGGTCCCAGCCCAGGGCCCTGTCTTGCCACAGGGGTATCTACCATCAACTCAGCAGGGATCCTTCCAAAACATGCCGAGTCAAAGCCCGGTACCTCAACTGGATCAGTGCTCAGTCCACCTAGGCTACCTCCCACCCGTTCTTCAGCAGCTGGTAGTCTCAGGGATTCTGTGGTCTCTCCTCCATCTCTGGCATTGGGTGGCTGGGGGTCAGTTGCAGCCACAACCTGGCTGGCCTCTGAATCCTGGAGCACTGGCAGTCTTTCTGCAGGAGCCTGCAATGCACCTCTGCTCCCTTCGGCAGTCATCCCAGACTGAGCTGAGCAGCTCTCTTTTATATCCTGGTTCCAGCTGAAGCATGACCAGCAGAGATGAGGGGGCATGGCCTCCTCCGCCCACAGTGTATGATTAACCCCTGCTGAACCAATGCAGGGTAGGTAAACCCCATCACGCACCCTTTTACTGTCTGTTTGTTAAACTAAATAGATTTAGTTCCTTGATTCTACCACTGTAAGGCATGTTTTCTAATCCTTTAGTCACTGTGGCTCTTCTGTCAATATCCTCTCCAATTTATCAACACTCTTTTTGAATTGTGGGCACTAGAACTGGACACAGTATTCCAACGGTAGTCACACAAGTGCTAGATTTAGAGGTAAAATAACCACTGTACTCCTACTTGAGATTCCCTTTTTTATGCATCCCAACTTTAGCTTTTTTGGCCACAGCATGAGTTCGTGTTCAGCTGATTATTCACCATGACCCCCAAAATCTTTTTCAGAGTCACTGCTTCCCAGAACAGCATCCCCCAGCATGTTATGTATGGCCTAAATTCTTTGTGCCTAGATGCAGACATTTACATTCAGCCATATTTAAATGCACCTGTTTGCGCCCAGTTTACCAAGCGATCTAGATCACTCTGAATCAGTGAGCTGTCCTCTCCATTATTTACCACTCCCCAATTTTTATCTCATCTGCCAACTTTACCAGTGATGATTTTATGTCCTCTGCCAGGTTATTGATAAAAAAGGTGAAAATCTAATTCCTTCCTGCAGCTAAACACTTTTCTCCTTTGCTGCTTGAAGCTTCCAGAATGTCTCTGATGCCATCTACATATTTTAATGTTTAAGCAGTTGCGTAGTGACCCGATGCTATCAAACAAGTCCATGATGCATTGGTTCCCTCCAAATCATGGGTATTTCAACTCCAAAAGTGACCACACACTCTGCACCAGAAAGCTTCAACCAACAGAGATGGTGAGTAAATATCACTACCCAAGAAGTTATAGCTGTCTCATGACTTCATTTACAACTGTATAGCCCCACTGAAGCAGGGCCAGCTCCAGCATTTTTGCCGCCCCAAGCAATGGAAAAAACAAAAAGCCGCGATCGGCACTTCTACCGCCGCCGCTTCATTCTTTGGCGGCAATTCAGCGGCAGGTCCTTCCCTCCGAGACGGACTGAGGGACCTGCTGCTGACTTGCCGCAGAAGAGCGGGACATGCCACCCCTTTCCGTTGGCTGTCCCAAGCACCTGCTTGCTGCGCTCCAAGCCGGCCCTGCACTGAAGACAGAATATGGCCCCTTACTTCTTGCTCATGTGGTACTGAGAGTAGATGAAAGAGAGACAAGGTGAGTGAGACAATATCTTTAATTAAAAGAACAGGAGTACTTGTGGCACCTTAGAGACTAACAAATTTATTAGAGCATAAGCTTTCGTGGACTACAGCCCACTTCTTCGGATGCATACGAAGAAGTGGGCTGTAGTCCACGAAAGCTTATGCTCTAATAAATTTGTTAGTCTCTAAGGTGCCACAAGTACTCCTGTTCTTTTTGTGGATACAGACTAACACGGCTGCTACTCTGAAACCTATCTTTAACTAGTTTCTCTCACCCACCTCGTCACTCTAATATTTTGGGACCAACATGGCTACAACAGCACTGCATAGAACGGTAGATGAAATAGACAGGCAATGCTTTTATATCAATCTAGTTACATAATCCAAAGCAATGACCCTCAAGCCTCCTTAGTATTAATTTTCAACCATTGACAGTTGGCTTGGCACTGACCAGAGACAACATATGGCAGCCCCTGCTCTGAGGAGCTTATGATCTAAAAGATCCTGTGAGCCACTCCAGCCGTCCCCACAAACAGCTCCGCTCACTGTTCCTTCTGTCCCCACAAGGCTCCACGCCACACGCTGCTCCTCCAGCCATCACCGCAAACTTGCTCTGCCAGCCACTTAGCAATACAGCTTCAGTCTCCCCTACTGTTTAACACAGCATTCAGTGATCTCAGATCTTAATAACTTTAGCTCTTTTGTGATTTCAGCTCATAGTAGGGGAGCTCTAGTGCTGGTGCACCATTGACCCAAAGCAAATTCAGCTCAGCAGCCTGTAACTAGAGTCCTAATGGACTCAAAGTTAACTCTGACATTCAGCAGCAGAGCAGGGCAATGGTGCAATTGATATTCCAAGCCCTCTGCTTCTCTCTCAATTCACTGGAAGTTGTCACCCATGCCCCTTGTCTAGCAAGTGCTACTTAATTACTGGTGAGTCTCTCTGTCATGCAACAATTCCACTGGCCTTGATTCACTGAATCAGGGTAAAAACACTTTATTCTTCCTGCCCCAAAAACAGAGAAACTGGGGATCCCACACCAGCCAAAGTAACCACTTTCAGTTGTTGTTGTCCCAGGTTAGGCGGGTAGGTGTGCCTATGCAAACAAGGTCAGCCCCTTCAGTTCTTTTCAACCCTCACCATAATTCACCACCAGATGTCAGGGTAGAGTTTATCCTGACTCTGCTTACACTAAATGAAAGACAATAACTTTGAAACAAAAGATGGAAGTTACCATACCATAGGCTGATGACAGGTTGCCCAACATAATTAAAGTAAAATCTTCAGGCAGCTCCAGTGGTTTCAGATGACACTGCAGCTTGTACATCACAGCATAGAAATAGCAGCGTGCTAGGGTCACGAAGGTCTTGCTAGTGGCCACTTTTAGTTCATTTGTTGCTTCCTAAAAAAAAAAAAAATAGAGAGAGAGAGAGGGAGAGAGGCTGAGGTGACTGAAGCCGGTTGCACTAGCCAGAGTTGTTTATATGAGTCAAGTCCTTATTTCTATGCACAAGTTGTGAATGAACCCTCCCAACTTTCTGTGGATAGAGTCATTAGTCATAAATATTCATCGAGTCATTTGGCTAAACAATTTTCAGCCTTTGAGTTGCTTGCAAGCTGCTTAGTTAGACTATTTACTATTAGCTACTTGTGGTGGATGATTGGTCACCACAGTCACATGATATTTTTCCCTGCCCTTCCCTGAGGAGGTAGTGAGACACAGACTGGGCAGCTTCAAGATATTCAGAGAGCTTTCCTGGAATAAACTGTCCCCCAAAAGGAGGCTGACTTCCTTTGGAACAAGAGAGGGATTTTTCCATGGGTTTTCCTGCTGGCAAACTATATTCTAAATCCAATGCTGCTGCTTTTGGAGACAGCTCAGATTCTGTCTGTCTTAGGTGCTATAGTATCAGAGCACTTTCCACATAACATCAGGATCAATAATGAAATCCCTAGTAGACTTCAGGAAAGACTTGCTCGTTCAGAAACCATAGGCCTGTCTCTGTGTCTGATATCATGTGTCTCAGGTCCTGATCCTGTAAAGCACTTAAGCACATGTGTAACTTTCGCATGTGAGTTCTCCCAACTTATGCATGTGCACAAGTGCTGTCTAGGACCTGGGCTTTGGTCTGGAGGAAGGTGTGGGCCTCTAACAGGAGAATACATTTTCATTTCAGTATATAGTTTACCCCCAAAAAAGAGAGTTTTAATTAGTTAAAGCTTTGGATCCTTTGATTAGTATCTCGGGAGAACTAATTTACCTGAGTCTCTCTCCTGTGGTTGGAGGCCAGGGTTATTATTTTCTTCAGTAGCCTTCTCTCTAGGCCCCCGGTGTCCTGCTGTAATATTTTCTCCAGGACACAGTAAATGTCTACTCTGTTTTTCTGGGGACAAACCATAAAAGAGAACAATTGAGAAAAGTTTTTTCTTGATGGCCACACAGTAATTTGGCTAATAAGCCCCTACCCTAAAGAGTTTACAATCCACACATGAAATGACTAGCCCAAGTCTTATCATAACAGAGCAGGTCCGTGGCCAGGAAGAGAATCCATGTCTCCTGAGACATTATCCAGAGTCCTATCCACTAGGCCACACTGACTCCTCAGCCTGCATGCTCACACAACTAATCCATTGGCTTAATTGGTGTAAAACATGCCATGTCCTCCAATCACTGCATTTAGCAGCACTTCAGAAGCAGCCGAGCAATTTACATATTTTAATCTTCCTGGAGAGAAAAGAGCCAGAATAAGCCTCCTTCACGCCCCCTTATTGAGTTTCATTTATTTAAAACAAACAATACAAATGAGCACCTTGCCCTTGCTCTATCCACTCCAGACAGAATTTGTAAATTTGTAATTACAAAATACCCAACTCCCGCAGTAAATCCTCAACAGCTCCTAGGGGAAATTAGCTCAGCAGTTAGATCTACATTGACAGTCACACACTCGAAGGTGTCTTTTATGAGGCCCATCAGTATAGAAATTCACAGATGATACTAAATATGGAGGAGTTGTAGTATCAGCTGGGACAGAGAAAAAATAAAGAGGGACACAGAGAAATTAAAAACCTGAGCAGAGAACAAGATTCATTTCAGAAAACTGCCAACTAGCACATCTGGAAAGGAGGTAGAAGTAACTGACATAATCGGAGGGAGAAAAGTGGAAAGCAACAAGTGCCCTGGGGGTGACCATGAAAAACAAAGTCAACATGTATATGCAAAGTGTGATGGCTCCCACAAAGAGCCATGTGGGTTGGGTCTTTTACACACAGGGATCATGGCACAAAGCAGGAAGACACCAGTTCCTCTCTGTTCAGTTGAGGTGTGACTGCATCTGCATTATTGCATTTTCTAGCACCACATTCCCAGAGAGATCAACAAATTGGAAGTAATTCATGGGAGAGCTAAAAAGAATGCAGGGGGGTGGCGAAATTGATTTCTGAATAGAGCCCTGCAACCTGACCCAAATCCTACGGGACCTGACTACAGGCGTCAGGGTCAGGTTGGATGAGAAAACCCCTCTTGGGCTCGGGTCAGGTCGGCTCTCCTCCTTTAGCCCATGGGATCGGCACAACCGTGACTGCATGTTCCTGCCAGGCACCACCTCCTTTCTGCGCTGCATGCGCTGTGGAGTGAGGGTGCCGAGGAGTCACAGCATCTCTCTCTCTCTCTGCAGCACATACCCAGGGGGCAGCGTCAGAGGATGAAGCCATTGCTGCACATTGTTGCTGCTGCGCCGGCCCCATGAGCAGGATGCGGTGGCAGTATCCGGTTTGTGGGGGAGGGTTGGGATCAGGATGGAAAATGATTCAACCCTCTCAGGGTGAGGTGAGTGGGCTTGGGGCCAGTTCAGGTTGGGCTTAAAAATTGGGCCCAAGCAGACCTCTGCTTCTGCAGACAGACTGAAAGAGCTGTCTATGAGGGAGACATGATAATACCATACAAGTATCTGAAGGGTGTGAACACCAAGGAGGGAGAGGAATTTTTTAGTATAATACATTTAGTAAAAGTAGGAGTAATGGGATTAAACTAAAAGAAGACATACAATGTAGACTTTAATAACAGAAAAAATGCATAACTGTGAGACAGGTCTATTAGGCTATGACATAGTCTTCCTAGGAAAGTGGTGGAAGCTCAGGCATTAGGGGATTTTAAATTTTTTTTGGCCAAAACAGTGCAAAATGGCCACTGGGAATGCTCCTGCATTAGCAGGGAAATGGACTGGCTGATCCAATAGGTCTTTTCCATCTCTGTCTCCTGCGAGTCTCTAAATCTATGTGACCTGCATGCCAAGGTCATAAAGCACTTTGGAATGTTCAAAGCCAATCAGATCTCTTGACTGGCTAAACATTCCAGTGGTTCTGCTTGAAAAGGAATGCTTCTGCACACTGCAATCATACCAGACAGCTCCACTGGGGAGAAGCTCCTTCCATTCATTTTTAAATGTAAGGAAGATTTTTTTAATTGAAAAATTTCACTGATAACTTATGAATACATAAGCACTATGTAATTCAAATAATTAAAGTAATTAATCAAATTAATTAACATAACTAATCAAGTAATTCAAATAATTAAAGTACTAGGAGGCCAAGACAAGCAGTTCAGAGATTATTGCTAGTCCTACAGTGTACTTTTACTATATCCAGCCCATGTACTCTACTGTGTGTAAAAGGACAACGCTCTCTTTATAGAGCATTTTGCATTATGAGTTTATGCCTGAGGACTGAAGGGTGAATACTGATTATACTGATGGTGCGCCAGGCCAAGTTCTATACTGAATTACCCCCATGCATTCCCCTATACCCCCATGAGGTTAGGCAGAATTTGGTGTAGACACATGGAAAGCAGATGTAATTTCATGAAACTGTGCTACCTCATTCTGTTGTAGTTTCTCTAGCAGAACTGTCACAACACTAGCCAGCTTGGTCTCAGCTGTAAAGACAATTTTGTCCTTACCTTGGTCACCCATATGTGCCAGGAGGGAAACCACCTCCTTATAAACACCTGAAATTAAATAAAAGGATTCAGCTGGTTACCACCGATAGTAGAAATTGGTGCCGGCCTCTTTAATTCACTGCCCAGAAAAGATTCTGCAGGAGCCCAAACACTGTGAGAAGTAGACTTGGGACTCATGTAAATCCTCTTCCTTCCTCCTGATGACCAGGTTTGTTTGCTGAACTACCCAATGTGTTTGGGGGAAATCATAATGAAGAAAATTTGCTCCTTTCAAGTAGAGCCCCATGTAAAATAATCTTCCTTTCCCTCTTTACTATCAATTTATGAGTTTTGATTGCATACAGAATAATAATTTATGGCCATAATTTTCAAAACTGGGTGCCTAAACTTAAGCTCCTAAATCCATATTAAGGCACCTACGCCCTGATTCAGCATCTTAATCACATGCTTAACTCTAAGCCTGTGGGGTTCCATGCGGAGCAAGTAAAGCACACGACCAATGTGGTTGCAAGCTGAATCCGAATTCTGTTTATTGCAAGCTTTCTTTTATAGTTTTTTCTCAACATTACATAACACAATTAGGCTATAATAACACATCTACGGATTGGACAAGAAGGAGAATCATGTGTTTATCACATGTATAGCCCCACACCGATTGGTTCAACCGTTCCTTACATAAGGCCATGATTTGTTTACCTCATTTTATATAATCCTAGACCACCAGGGGGCCTTACATAAGGCCATGATCATCTTATATAATCCTAGACCACCAGGGGGTCTTACATAAGGCCATGATCATCTTATATAATCCTAGACCACCAGGGGGCCTTACATAAGGCCATGATTTGTTTACCTGGCAAGTGTCCCATCGTGACCCTTACCTCCTCATGGAACTTTTCATTAGGTTGGTGTAGGGATGATACATCCCCACACCTCCCCCCTTTTCTTAAATAAGGCCTATAGGAGGGTCCAACTAACATTAGGACAATTACTAGCCACCTGACTACTTTTTTTGAACCTATAAAACTGACGACAGGTGACATTTAACAACTGGGAAATATATGGAGAACTATTAAAAAACATAACATTACATAAATACCCACGAAAACCATTGGGGTGTAAATAAGGATAGCCAATAAGACATGTTCTAAAGGGATCCGATGGGGTGGCCATGGACAAGCAAAAAGGGCTTCTTGGCCAGTCTGGTTCGCCCAGGTGATCCAAACATTTTGTCGTGGGTTAACAAAAGGTACAGAGTTTGGACATACAAAGACCCCTGCTCCTATAATAAGGAGTCCGAACAAACAGAAGCACAGCATTATTAGGTGTTTAGGCTGTGACAAACAACAAGTGCAGGTCCGGTGTTGCGGGGCCGTTGTTCGGCTTCTGTGTGGTGGCATGGTGTTCGGGTAGCAATATCATCTGCCGGAGGGATCTTTTCCGGTGGTTTTTTCCTATATGTCCTTTCAAAGTTAGATAAGCCTGGCTCCGCCATTCTTTTTAACCTATTCTGCAACTGCTCACCCTGCCCCGGGAACTCTGCCCGGAACTTTGGGGTACAAACATTATTGGTGACAGGAAAGCCGGGCTGGTTCAGGGCTCGCAATGTGTGGGACTGCGGGGGATGGCTCTCACCGGCCAAATGGGACAACTGATTCAGCATGTCCTGTAGCTGAAGGCCCTGTTTGTACATTCCCGCGTTTCTGCCCCCATTTCAACAAACGGGACAACGCGTCAGAGGGAAGCTTTTCTCCCCGCTTTTTAGCGATGCGTAATAAAAAATCATGCACCATCTCCTCCTCTGCAGACAAAGCAGAGCCCATTTTAATAAAAGCAGCCGCTCACCTGTGAGCTCACGAACGTCTCTCTTGGACGACCAGGAGCCGGTATCCTCCGGTACCTCCTACCGCGGCTGCCACCTCCGCCTTTTCTCACCGAACGCTTCAGTCGGCTGTGAGCTCACGAACGTCTCTCTCGGACGACCAGGAGCCGGTATCCTCCGGTACCTCCTGCCGCGGCTGCCACCTCCGCCTTTTCTCACCGAACGCTTTAGTCGGCTGAGAGCTTACGAACGTCTCTCTCGGACGACCAGGAGCCGGTATCCTCCGGTACCTCCTGCTGCGGCTGCCACCTCCGCCTTTTCTCACCGAACGCTTTAGTCGGCTGTGAGCTCACGAACGTCTCTCTCGGACGACCAGGAGCCGGTATCCTCCGGTACCTCCTGCTGCGGCTGCCATCTCCGCCTTTTCTTCACCGAACGCTTCAGTTTTTAGGTCGTGCTCCAGTTGACACTGAGCTTGGCAAACCATCTAAATCTTGGTAGCCTGCCCTCTTATTTCCACAGATTCCCTTTCTTTGATGATCTTTGTGAAGAAGGCCTGTTTCCACCTTAACAGGGCACGGCTGTTTGCGCTTTTTGGTAGAAGGAGTGCTGGAAGGAGAAGAGCCAGCACTGAGAGCCTCTTTAATATCTAAATTTAATTGTTCCAGTTTCTTCATGAGAGATGACATAGAGTCTGACCACTCAGATCCTTTTTCTGGTTGGATCTGCTTTCTCTTTGCTTAGCTTTTGAGACAATACCTGTTGGGTCTACTGTTTGAGAACATTGATCCCTGCTCCACTGGCGGCTGTGTCTAGTATGATCTCTGCTAGCTCACTCTGGGCAAAGTCCTGGCTGCCTTGATGTCCAAGCCGAATCACGTCGGGGTCACCGTTTGTGGGGTTCCATGCGGAGCAGATAAAGCACACGACCACTGTGGTTGCAGGCTGAATCCGAATCCTGTTTATTGCAAGCTTTCTTTTATAGTTTTTCTTTACATTACATAACACAATTAGGCTATAATCACACATCTACGGATTGGACAAGAAGGAGAATCATGTGTTTATCACATGTATAGCCCCACACCGATTGGTTCAACCGTTCCTTACATAAGGCCATGATTTGTTTACCTCATTTTATATAATCCTAGACCACCAGGGGGCCTTACATAAGGCCATGATTTATTACCTGGCAAGTGTCCCATCGTGACCCTTACCTCCTCATGGAACTTTTCATTAGGTTGGTGTAGGGATGATACATCCCCACACCTCCCCCCTTTTTCTTAAATAAGGAACTTTTAAAGAAACGTAATATTACGTAAATGCCCACGAAAACCATTGGGGTGTAAATAAGGATAGCCAATAAGACATGTTCTAAAGGGATCCGATGGGGTGGCCATGGACAAGCAAAAAGGGCTTCTTGGCCAGTCTGGTTCGCCCAGGTGATCCAAACATTTTGTCGTGGGTTAACAAAAGGTACAGAGTTTGGACATACAAAGACCCCTGCTCCTATAATAAGGAGTCCGAACAAACAGAAGTACAGCATTATCAGGTGTCTAGGTTGTAGCAAACAACAAGTGCAAGTCCGGTGTCGCGGGGTTGTCGTCCGGCTCCTGCGTGGCGGCGTCAGGAGCATGTCCTCAAATTTAACAGAATCATAGGGGCACATGGCCTGTCCCACAAAGATTTGCTTAATCAGGGATTGCACATAGGGATTGTGCAGGTCGTACGACATAATGGATTTCTGCGCCTCTTTAATGAGCTTCCAATTCAATGGAGCCCAGTGCCGTTGGTCCGGATGACGCGGGTCCGTCACAACCGGGAAGGCGCTGGGGGGGAACTGACCTTTTATGTGGGCTTTTTTAATTAAACCAAACCATTTTCGTGCCGGATCCGGTGGGCCACGTCCGCCGCCCGTATCCGGATCACTGTTTGGCACTACGGGCGAGGGGGCACCCGAGGAGTACGCAGGAGGGGCTATTGGGCTTGTTGTAACGAAAGGATTTGAGGATGGGGCCACCAACGGACGGCCAGGTAGCGTGTGGCGAGGTGGCTTTGGCGGCGGCACGCCAGGGTGTAGCGGATGGCCTGCGCATCCTGTCAAGCAGTCCCACATGCCACAAGCACAAGCTTTAGCCTGGCCCGGGGGGGGGCCCGGATGCGTTCGTTCGATAGTCCAATGTAGGCGGGCCCCCTTTCAGGGCTCGGAGCAGGTGAGACTGCGGGGGTGCCTTTCCGGCAATGTGTGACACGCGACTCAAAAGTTCCTGTAGTGTAAGGCCTTGCTTATACATTTCAGCTTTAAACTTCTGGTCCGAATTTAAAACCTCCATTGGAGATTCGGTGTCGGGGGGTAATGGAATATCACAAGGGTCAAGTTCCAGTGCCGCAGCCGACGGCGCGAGCGGAATAAAGGTGTTCTTACCTCCAAAAAATTTTCGCGCTCCTATGGGCAGGACAGTCGGCGGCTCCGTCAGTACAGGCGACTTAGGCTGAGAGGTCACCCTTTTTTGAAAAAGGTCATCTATCGCCGACTGCACCTTAGCTTCGGCTGTGAGGGTCTCAATCAATTTTTTAGATTTGCACCAAATCTGGCTCAAGGACACAGCCTCTTTGTTGCCGTGGGCAACCGATTTCCATAGATGAGAGCCGAGGCTTTCCCAGACTGCTTTATTAAAGACAGTATCAGGAGTAACAAAAAACCCGCGTCTTTGCCCCCATTTCAACAAACGGGACAACGCGTCAGAGGGAAGCTTCTCTCCCCGCTTTTCAGCGATGCGTAATAAAAAATCATGCACCGTCTCCTCCTCTGCAGACAAAGCAGAGCCCATTTTATTAAATGCAGCCGCTCACCTGTGAGCTCACGAACGTCTCTCTCGGACGACCAGGAGCCGGTATCCTCCGGTACCTCCTGCCGCGGCTGCCACCTCCGCCTTTTCTCACCGAACGCTTCAGTCAGCTGTGAGCTCACGAACGTCTCTCTCGGACGACCAGGAGCCGGTATCCTCCGGTACCTCCTGAGCGGCTGCCACCTCCGCCTTTTCTCACCGAACGCTATAGTCGGCTGTGAGCTTACGAACGTCTCTCTCGGACGACCAGGAGCCGGTATCCTCCGGTACCTCCTGCCGCGGCTACCACCTCCGCCTTTTCTCACCGAACGCTTCAGTCGGCTGTGAGCTCACGAACGTCTCTCTCGGACGACCAGGAGCCGGTATCCTCCGGTACCTCCTGCCGCAGCTGCCACCTCCGCCTTTTCTCACCGAACGCTTTAGTCGGCTGCCTCGATGTCCAAGCCGAATCACGTCGGGGTCACCATTTGTGGGGTTCCATGCGGAGCGGATAAAGCACACGACCAATGTGGTTGCAAGCTGAATCCGAATTCTGTTTATTGCAAGCTTTCTTTTATAGTTTTTCTTTACATTACATAACACAATTAGGCTATAATAACACATCTACGGATTGGACAAGAAGGAGAATCATGTGTTTATCACATGTATAGCCCCACACCGATTGGTTCAACCGTTCCTTACATAAGGCCATGATTTGTTTACCTCATTTTATATAATCCTAGACCACCAGGGGGCCTTACATAAGACCATGATCATCTTATATAATCCTAGACCACCAGGGGGCCTTACATAAGGCCATGATTTATTACCTGGCACGTGTCCCATCGTGACCCTTACCTCCTCATGGAACTTTTCATTAGGTTGGTGTAGGGATGATACATCCCCACATAAGCCAACAAATAGACCTAAAGTTAAGCATATGCTTAAGAGTTTTGCTTAGTCAGGGCCTCATTTTCAAAAATCCTGAGCACCCAGATGTACCTATTGGCTATGATGGGAACTTTTGGGGGCTCAGTATCTCTTGAAAATCAGGCCACTTTTTTAGACCTCAGTATGAATTTAAAAGCCTAACTTTAGGCCCCCTGTATTGAAGAAAGCCTTTAATCTTACTTTATGGTCATTTAAATACTTGCAGAGAAGACTCATGGAACGGAGTTCATCCTGTAAAGGAATTTTTCCCCATGCACAATTGGCTAGGTGTACGCTGTGAGTGAGGTGGGGTGGTTCCCTCCAACCTTCATCTGAAGCATCAGGGATTGACCATAGCAGGAGATGGGACACCTAGTAGGGTGGACCAGTGTTCCAAAATGGTTCAGAGAATGTCCTGCTCACATGCTCAGGGTCCAACTGATCTCCAGAGTTGTGGGTGGGAAGGAATTTCCCCCTGGTCAGATTGGCAGGGACCTTTGGGTGGGAGGATGGGGCTCTGATCACCTGCTAGGATCATCTGGGTATATCTGACCTAAACAATTCTCTACCATTGCAAGGGCCTCAGGCATTGGTGGAACCTCAGGTTCTCCTGTCCTCTGCCTATGGCACACAACAGTTTAGTCTCCTAAAGAATGAAATATTTTAGTCCAAGACAAGTTTTTGGGTTCAGTGTAGGGTTGCTAGGTGAAATTTAATGGTCTGTGAAATATAGGAAGTCAGACTAGATGATCTAATGGTCCCTTCTGGCCTTAAATTCTATGAAACTATGAAATAGCTGATGTATTAAAAATCAGGATTTTATCTCCCATGTATCTGTTAGCTGTGGGCAGAAATTCTCCAGGAGACTTAATATTTAACAAGAAATCTGAAATGCCATATTTGTCTGTCTCCATTGTAACATTCCAAAGCATGAAGGAGGAACTAACAAGATTTCCCCTTCCCAGGAAAGACTGCTTGAGGTTAGGTGATTGCCCATTCTTTATGCAAATTGCATCCTTCAGTTCTAACACCCAGATGCAAACTGAATCATAACTGTAACCTAAACTGCCCATCTAGCTGCAGTAGTGATAGTGTGGGATTAGGAGCACTAGTGTTGTTAAGAAATGTGACCCCATACTTTGTTATCCTGCATTTAAGATATTAGCAGAGCTTCATTTAGACAGCTAGAGGAGAAGTTCTTCTGCATTTATTGTTCTAATTTCCCCCATCTCTGATGGATTCCACAGCTAGATGTTGGCTCCATGTATGCAGAAGACACAAAATGCAGACCCATAATAAACATAAAACAACTGGGAGAAAAGAAGGAAGACCTTCCCCATAACATTCAATAGAAACTCAGATTCTCAGGAAAGTTTGCAGGTCCAGAGGCTGTCAGCCAACTCCTCAACTGGTGTAAATCAACACAGCTATAAGGAAGTCAACAGAGCGACACTGGTTTACAGGAGCTGAGGTTCTGGTCATAGAAATGGAGACCATTACAACTAATCTAGCTGTATGCCTATGCTTTCTGAATGTGTGTGTGAATATAGAATGGATATAGAGAATACAATGCTGACCCTTACCTCTGTCGGTTACCTCCTGCTCAATCACAAATTTATTCATGTTTTAATCTTTCCTCAATACTTCCTCCAGCCCTTTCTCCAAAGAGCTCCAGTACTGATAGGCAGTTGGCCTCTCAGTCTGTCATGTCCAGGATAGCCAGTTAAGATTATGCAAGCACTATTATGACATCGATGTGACTGTGACATCACATACACTGCTGCTGACCAGGTAAGTGCTGTAATTACATGAACTCTTTCACTTTGCTGGAAAGGACTATGGTCAAGATCCTCAAAGGTATTTAGGCTCCTAACTCGCACTGAAATCAATAGATGTTAGGAACCTTAATACATTTCAATATCTGGGCCCATACATGTAAGCAGTCCAATAGGTGGCTAAATTTGCTCCAGTGTAGAATTTCTCATTCTCTCTAAATCATTTTGAATTTTGGTTCGGTCCCTCTCTCACTTTGCCACACTTTCCAATCTTGGTTTTATCTGAAAATCTGCTCCTGGTTGAATTTATATAAAATAAAAGCACCAAACAAAGAGAGAGAAGAAACTGCCTTGGAGAATGCACAGTGACACTTGAGTGTAGTTGGTTTCCTTTGCTTTTTAATTCGGTTGATCAAAAAGCTTGATGAAACCTTATTGGACTGTATTACAAATATTGATTTTATATTGTTTTACAATGAATTGAAATGTATACTTCATTTCCATGTCCTGCCAAACAAATCAACGACATTAATTTTTATTGATGACACTCTTTGCAGCATACCATATGGAAAAAGAATTCCAATTCCATTTGTCCCTTGCTATGTATAACTTATTTTGTGCCTTACCCTTTCTGATTTTGTCCTTACACATAAATGCTATTCTTTTGTACTCCTCCTTAGTAATTCCACATTTTGAATGATTTCTTTTTGATTTTCAGGTCATTAAAAAACTTCTGATGGAGCCATATTGGCCTCTTCCTATTCTTCCTATCTTCCCTTTGCATTTTATCTTTACTCAGAGACCTTCAACTGGTCTGCTTCTCACCTCCTTCCAGACTTCAGAACAAGTGTACAATGCAATACTTCCTCTCTTTTTTTCCTGCCTGTCCTTCCTGAACAAGCCATAGGCCTCTATACCAATGTTCCAGTCATGAGATTTAGCCCAGCAAGTATCTGTGGTGCCAGTTAAGCTCAGTTATGACTTATGTACTAAAATTCCCAGTTCTTACTGTTTATTCCCCATTATTATTACTCCTAAAGATGCCCTCATGGATTTCCCTCTTTCTCCTATAATTCTACTGCAATTTTTCACATCTACTTCTCCCCAAACATCTAGTCCTCTATTAAGGTCACCATTTTTTAACTGGTGGCTTTTTTCACCTGCCCCCTCGGAACTTAGTTTTAAGCTCATAAAGTTGGTGAGTCAGTGCATGAAGATGTTCTTCTCCTTCTTGGTCAGACGGACCCCATCTCTTCCCAGCAAACCTCCTTCCTGCAATAGCAGCCCATGGTAGAGGAAGTCAAACCCTCCCATAGACCCATCTCCATAACCCTATTATGTGGACATGGCTACCATTGAGTGTGTATTGAGCAGAAAGAACACTCAGGGCAGGAGACAAGGGGACTGAGTTAAACTGCAGATGTCAAGTTCACATACTTCCATTTTCAGTGACTAATCTCTTAAGCCAGTGGGGATGGCCACGGTACAAAAGTATTTCTGTAGATCAGCATGTGATTATTTGTATTGCAGTACAGCCTCATAGTCCCAGGCACAGACCAGGATCCCATTGCGCTAGGTCCTGTACAAACATAGAACAAGATGGTCCTTAACTGTCATTAATGAACACATATTAACAGCACAACAAACAGACAAGAGGATAATAAAGCAAGCAAAAAAGCCCCCTTTGACCAGGTACCAGCATATAACTAATATAATGCTACATATTTAGGGAATGTAAGGGCAGTTCAGTCTGTCCTTCACGCTCCCAGGTTTCCTGCCCAGGCCCTGGCTGTGCTGCAGGGCTGCTGCGGGTCGGACACTTGCTCTGGTGCTGGCCACACACCCTCTGACTCTAGGTGGCAGGACCCTTGTTCCCAGGGTCAGTCCCCCATCAGGGTTATGATCCCCTTCCAAGTGTGGCCTGCAAGGCCTCTTGGCTGGGGGCATCTCCCTGCGCTGCACCCGCTGTCCAGGTTCCCCCCTCGCTCCCCACAGTGCTCACTGCTCCAGCCCCAGCACTGCTGCTGCTCTGCCTCCAGCTCCCTGGGCTGCTTCTCTGGCCTCTCTGGCTCTGGTTGCTGCAGCTCTGCTCCCAGCACAGGTCTGCTCCCTGGGCTGCTTCTGTGGCCCTGCTCCCAGCATGGATCTGCTCCCTAGGCTGCTTCTGTGACCTGCTCCCAGCATGGATCTGCTCCCTGGGCTGCTTCTGTGGCCCTGCTCCCAGCATGGATCTGCTCCCTGGGCTGCTTCTCTGGTTCTCTCTGGCTCTGGCTGGTGCAGCTCTGCTCCCCAACTCAGCTCAGGCTCCTGCTCTCTCCTTAGCTCAGCCCCACTCTGTTCCAGGCAATTTCAGCTCACAAGGAAAGGACCCCCCTGGCCTCCTGACTCCCTCATTAGCCTGCCCTGCCTTGTCAATCAAGCTGACCTGGAGCACTGGCCTCTCCCCATTGCCCCTGGGGACTGACAGTCTCAGGGTCCTGATTTCCCATCGAGCCTTCCCCTTTCTTTTGGTACTGGGAGCTAGCCAAGCAACAAGGGCACACTGACTCATATCCAGCTTCTTGTCCACTGTAACCCCTAGGTCCTCTTCTGCAGGACTGCTGCTTAGCCAGTCAGTCTCCAGCCTGTAGCAGTGCATGGGATTCTTCCCTCCTAAGTGCAGGACTCCTTAGTGATTTCCTAGGCACCGAGTGTGAGGCTGACGGGCCAAGAGCCAGCTCTTGTCCTGGCTGCAGGCATTAGCTAAGAACCAATGGCCCCAGAGCTGGAGATCAGACCAGGTTAGTTTTGCTCAAAATAAGGATTAGTCTTATAAGAATGTGTTCAGTGTTTAGACTCTGTGAAATGCTTGTTTGTTGCTGCTGCATCAGTCTCACTGGTAATGTCTGTATCCCAATTCATAAGGTAAGTTTCAGTGTTTGCTCTGAAACTGGAAGCCCCCACAGTGAGGAGAGAAACATTACCAGGTGTGAAGTACTGGTTTGCCGCAGGAGCTGTCATCTTCTGGCCAACACAAGAAGGCCAGTAGACACCAGACAAACCATTGTTGCACATCAGAGGACAAAAGACTTTTTTGATTGCTCTCCCCCCCGCCCTCCCTCAAAGAAGGGGTGTGCACATGGACTCGTCCCATCATCTTGAACTGTGGGGGAAGGGAATAAAAATCCCTGACTAGAAGAAACGGCACCTTTGTGGCTGTTTGAACTCTGAAAGGCCAGAGACTTGAAACTGAAGCCAGAGATCCCCAGGGGCTGCCTCCTGGGGTGCCCTGAAAGACACTTTGAATTGACAGAGCTCAACAATTCTGTCACTCTCAGGAGTTAGATGGTAACTCATTGGTTGTACATGTTCACTTGCTTTGACCTGTAAATGACGCTTTTAGTCCTTTTCCCTAATTAATAAACCTTTAGCTAGTTTCTTACAGTATTGGCTACAGGCATCACTTTGATGCAGGATCTAGGGTACCAAATGATCTGGGGTAGGTGACTGGTCTCTTGGGATTGGAAGCAACCTGAATGTGGTATCATTTTTGGTGAAAGTGACCATTTATCACTAAGGCCAGTTTGTCTGAGTGGCAGGATAGACTGGAGAGTCTAAGGGGACTGTGTGTGACTCCATGGTAAGGCTCGTATAGTGATCCAGGAGTTCACAGTTGTTACTGGCTTGGTGAAATCTAATTATCGAACACACCACCAGCTTGGGGTGTCAGCCCTGATATTGGCAGTCTGTTCTGAGTTAGGCACTCATGGTCGTGAGCCACTCCAGACATGCACTCTGAATTGACATAAGTGCTCCTGGTGAGGACGCGCAGGGGTGACCGGGAGCATGTGTTCAACTTTCCATAATGCAGTGTTCCGCATCCCATAATATTTCACAACTCTTTTCAAAATCCCCAGAAACCTGCACGTCCCTTCTCACTGTCTGCCATCTCTGACAGAAGCATGGAGCAAGCACAGCTCTGCACTACTCTCGTGAGTATTGTGAGCACGGGGCGCCTCAGCCTGCAGGATTTGCAGAGCATGACTCATTTCAGCCCCATGAGGCATTTCAAAAACTTCCCTAATCACTCTGTAATAACTGCGATGGCTGTATGCTAATGTAATTTAGGTTGACAAAAATTTGTAGTGCTGTGTAGCAAAGAGGCGTGGCCTCCCTGGGGTTGCCACTGGCAGTGTATTCCGAGGAGACACTAGACTCTCACCACACCGAGGTACCAACAGGGCCGGCTCTAGGCACCAGCAGAGGAAGCACGTGTGGCACATTTTAAGGGGCAACATTCCGGCCGCAGTTTTTTTTCTTTGCTTGGGGTGGCAAAAAAGCTAGAACTGGCCCTGACTCTAAGGCTTTGGGGCCTTACACCCTAATTAATTTAGCTAAGCTATTATCTTCCAGGCCTTGAGACGTGTAGGTTTATTGCATTTCTGCCTTACCATCAGTAGCGTAGCTAGTGGGGTGCAGGGGAAGCAGCCGCTTCCCCTCAGCAAATTTCCCCAAAGCAGCGCCTTTCCAAAGGCGGCCGGAGGAGTGAGGGGGGCGCGCAGGCTGGCTGCCTGCAGCACGGCTGGCAGCTATGGGGGGCCAGAGGAGCGGGGGGAGGCGCACCATGCTGCTGCAGCCGGAGGAGCGGGGGGGGGGGTGTCCAGGCTGCCCGCCCGCAGGCCACAGCATGGCTGGCAGCTATAGGTGGGTGGCGGGCACATGGCTGGAGGAGCGGGGGCGTACACCATGCAGCCTGCAGCGCGGCTGAAGCCCGGGGAGGTGCAGGCTGGCCGCTCGCAGGCCGCAGCACCGCCAGCAGCTATGGGTGGGTGGCGGGCGCGCGGCCGGAGGAGCGGGGAGGGGGTGCAGGCTGCCCACCTGCAGGCCTCAGCATGGCCGGCAGCTATGGGTGGGTGGCAGGCGTGCGGCCGGAGAAGCGGGGGGAGGCGCACCATGCTGCCGTGGCCGGAGGAGCAGGGGGAGGCGCAGGCTGGTGGCCGGCAGCAATGGGGGGTGGCGGGCACGGCCGGAGCAGCGGGGGGGGGGGGGGGGGCGCAGTGTGGTGGCCAGCAGCCGCGGCCAGAGGAATGAAGCTGGGGGGCTGCGGGGGTGGCACAGCAGGGCTGGAGGAGCCATGGGGGGAAGGGGTGGAGCGGCCGGAGGAGGAGCCAGCCAAGGGGGGCGTGGTCAGAGGAGGAGCCAGGGGGGGCCTTTTTTATGTTTGCTCCCCCTCCTCTTAGAAGCTGGCTACGCCACTGCTTACTATATGCCTATGCCTTACCAGGCTAATCCCTATGGCTACCAATGGCTGAAGCGAGACAAAGTCAGATTGGAAATATGGTGACAATGTTTAACAGGGAGGGGATTTAACCCTAGGAACAGCTGACTCAAAGGGGAGGGCAGATTCTCCATCACCCGGAGTTCTTAAATAAAGCTTGAGGGTCTCTGTCTAACAGATCTCTGGCTGTGCTATGCAGGAGGGCAGACTGGCTGAGCACAGTGGTTGCTTCTGGCCTTGAAATCTCTGATGCTATAAACCATTAGATCCCACTTCCCTCCTAGAGCCAGAAATAGACTCCAGGCGTCCTGCCACCCAACTATTGGCTGTGATTCCTGTCTCCTCCCCAAGACAGATGCAAAACCCAAGACTCCTGAGCCCCAATATCCTGCTGCCATCTAGTAAACAGCTGTGTAACCCACTGTCAAAGTGAGTGCCCCCCACACCCCAGTAGACTCACGTGGACGGGGTGGGAGGTTAACCCCCGGCCCTTTTGCCCAGGCAGCGCAGCTGGGGCTGGGCTCCTGCCAGGGCCGGCTCTAACTTTTTTGCTGCCCCAAGCAGCAAAAAAAAGTGCCGCCTCCCCCCCAAACCCCCGCCGAGCGCCACGCCACGCCACCCCCCAGCGCCGCCCTCCTGCCGAGCGCCACGCCGCGCCACCCCCCCCAGCACTGCCCACCCCCGCCGAGTGCCGCGCCGCCGTAGCCCGCCCCCCCCAGCCGATTGCTGCCGGAACACCCCCCACCCCAGCGCCGCGCCCCATGCCGCCCCCCCCGGCCGAGCGCCGCGCCGCCGGAGTGCCCCCCCCGCGGAATGCCGCACCGCGCTCCCCAAAGGCCGGATCCCAAAGCCCCGTGGCCTCGTCCCTGCAGCAGTGGGACGGACTTCGCCGTGCTCTGGAACGAACTTAGAAATATCATGAAACCAGTTCCAGGTCCAGCCGCCTCAGGGGCCACACCTGGCCCCCTCCTCTCTGTCCTCAACCATTGTTTGTGTCTTTGAACCATGAGTTCCCTGTGGCAGAGAGCGGGTCCCTGCTGGGTCTGCAGCCAGCCCCCCTGGGCACTCTGGCAGTACAGTTCCCCATTTTGTGTGTGTGTGTGTGTGTGTGTGTGTGTGTGTGTGTGTGTGTGTGTGTGAAGGAAACAGACACGTACAGGTTCCCTGCCCCAACTCCCCTGGGTGACTGCAGGCAGCAGTTGCGATTCCTAGGCAGCTGCCCCCTGGATTGCTGCCCCACCCCAAAGCCACCCACAGCAGACCAAGTCAGAAGCTCTCACCCGGGCCCTGGGGGGCCCCTCAGGAAGATCGGCCAGGGCACGGAGCCACCTGCCCGCAGGCCTCTCAGCTGTTCCTGCCCCAGACCAGGCAGGTGGATTGCTGAGTGCAGAAGTAGGGGGAACAGGCAGGAGGGAAGATTCCTACCCTCCAGGGAAGGGGAGTGAGAGACAGACCAGACCCTTAGCTCCAGACAACAGCATCAGGACACGGGGGGGCTGGCCCTGGGCTGGGGGGAACGCAGGGGCTGATCCACTAATGAGCCCATAGCATTTAGGGTTATTGACCACGTGTTCTTAGATGCCCCACCATAAGTATCTGGCAGTTCACCCCCCGACTGCATTTATCCTCACCCCCCGTGGGCAGGGCCATTGGCCCCATCGCACTGATGGGAGTTGAGGGCCAGAGGCTGAGTGACTTGCCCAAGGCCATGCAGAGAGCCGGTGGCAGAGAAGGGAATTGAACATGGGTCTCCCACATCCTAGGCTAGTGGCTGAACTGCCGGGCACCCTGACTCTGGCCAGTGGGGGCAGGGAACGCAGGCCACGGGGGTCGCCTAGACTGTGAGTGGGCAGAGCTGGGAGCCAGGCTGCTGGGCTCCATTTCTAGCTCTGAGACATCAGGTGGCCATGGGCATCTAGCGGGGCTGGGGAAAGGCACTTGTCGCCCTCCTCCCAGGGGCAGGTGTGGGAGGGCTAAGCAGCTAGTATCTGAAAGGAGCCTGCAGCACCTTAGGGGCCCAATGCTTGGACCCCACAGCACCTCCTTTGGTACAGAGGGCTGGTCTGGATTAGAGAAGAGAGCTGGCTCCCAGGTTTATGCTAATCCCTAATCCCACTGTGACAGGTTGGATCACAGAAACCCCCTTGGGAGCTGCCAACTGATGTGACAAGACTACATCTGCCCCCGCTTTCCTGCGCTAACAGCTTAGCACTTCAGTGCCCTGCCTGGTTTGAGCCAGACCCGGTAGTCCCAGGGTCTGAACCACGTTCCCTAACAGCTGTAGCCTTAACTGAAAACAATTTACAGAAGTGTTCCTGTCTTTAACACTCAGATGATCAACTCCCAATGGGGTCCAAACCCCACATAAATCTGTTTTGCCCTGGATAAAGCTTATACAGGGTAAACTCATAAATTGTTCACCCTCTATAACACTGATAGAGAGATATGCACAGTTGTTTGCCCCCCCCCTTCCAGGTATTAATACATACTCTGGGTTAATTAATAAGTAAAAGGTGATTTTATTAAATACAGAAAATAGGGTTTAAGTGGTTCCAAATAGTAACAGACAGAACAAAGTGAATTACCAAGCAAAATAAAATAAAACACGCAAATCTAAGCCTAATACAGTAATAGAACTGAGTACAGATAAAATCTCACCCTGAAAGATATTTCAATAAGTCTCTTTCACAGACTGGAGGCTTCCTAGTCTGGGCACAATCCTTTCCCTGGTACAGCCCTTGTTCCAGCTCAGGTGGTAGCTAGGGGATTCCTCATGATGGCTCTCTCATTTCTCTGGTTCACCCACTTATATATCTTTTGCATAAGATGGGAATCCTTTGTCCCTCTGGGTTCCCACCCCCCCACCCCCAATGGAAAAGCACCAGGTTAAAGATGGATTCCAGTTTAGGTGATATGATCACATGTCACTGTAAGACTTCATTACCCACTTGACAGCACACACATATACAGGAAGACTTACAGGTAAAAGACAGTCATCTGCAGACAATTGTCCTGGTTAATGGGAGTCATCAAGATTCCAAACCACCATTAATGGCTAACACTTTGCATAATTACAATAGGCCCTCAGAGTTATATTTCATATTTCTAGTTTCAGATACAAGAGTGGTACATTTATACAAATAGGATGATCACACTCATTAGATCATAAGCTCTGTAATGATACCTTACAAGAGACCTTTCACATGAAGCCTGTTCCAGTTACATTAGCATATTTTCATAAAATCATATAAAGTGCGTCACACCCACCATGATCCCCACCTGGTCCTCCACTCAGCAGGCCCCTGAGCTGTGTGGAGCAGGCTGGATCCCCCGCAGCAGGTGGGAGTGGATGGCCCTAGGAGCACGGTGCAGGGGGACGGCTCTCACGGCTGAGCACCAGCGGCTCCAGGTGCAGCCACAGCCCGTTCTCACTGCGCAGGATCAGCTCGGGCTTGCGCCGCACAGGCCTGCTCTCATCCAGCCCCACTGCGAAGCGCAGCAGCGTCAGCGCCAGCACCACCTTCATCTCTGCCATGGCGAAGTTCTGCCCGATGCAGTTCCTGCGAGAGAGCCAGGTGTGTCAGCCAGTGCTCTTCGCCCGGAAACCACACGCCATGTGAGAGCAGGGATGGGGGAGCAGGGACAGACACCCCAGAACCCACTGCCCACAGGGACAGACAGATGCTGGGGGGAGCCCAACCCCCTCTGGGAGAAGGGACAGATCCTCAGCAATAACAGCTGACCCCAGCACTGACCAGAGGCAACGTCCTGTGTATCCCACAATGCTTCACTGCAGCCAGGGCACCAACAGGGAGCCACTCGCTGGTGGGCAGCCGGGGGGGGGAGGAGGGAGGAGGCAGTTCGTGCGGCGATGGGTTCTGAGCCCGGCAGGCAGGTTACCTGGGTCCAGCAGAGAAGGGCATGAAGGCCAGCGGGGGCTGGTTCTTGGCGTTCTCTAGGTTGAAGCGGTGTGGGTTATAGGCCTGGATCAGCAAGCACAGGGCACAGTGAGGGGAACGGGGGGGCAGGGCTGGTGTCCCTGAGCCAAGGAGGGAGCAAAGACAGCCCCCACACCCAGGTGCAGCATGGACACCAGGCTCCCGAAGACCGAGCTGCCTGCTGGGGCCATGCGCTGGCAGCGGGGATGGTTCTGCCTCCACCCAACACTCAGAGCCGGGTCAGGCCCAGTGACCCAGCCCTGCCCAGTGAATGGGGGTGCGACCCTCACTCGCCTTTAGGTGAGCTCAGGGGCAGGGGAAAAGCTTCCTCTCTGGGGAGGGTCGCTGGGAATAGGAAGCTGCTAGACTGTTGGCATTTCAGCACCCCCTAATGCCACGCTGAAGCACTGTGTCAGCAGTGACTCTGAGGGAACAGCACCCCCTACCGAGCCCCCCAATTCGCCCCCTGCAGCACAGCGCCCCCTAGTGCCATGCTGGGGCACTGGGCCAGCAGTGACTGCGAGGGGACAGCACCCCCTTCTGAGTCCCCCAATCCCACCCCCTGCAGCACAGCACCTCCTAGTGTGATGCTGGAGGTGGCCGTGGGGTGGAGTACAGCCAAAGGGACAGAACAGAGTGACCAGCGATACCTGGGGCTCCGGCCAGACAGCAGGATTGTGATGCGTCCCGTAGATACTGATCAGACAGATGTTCCCTGCCAGAGAGGAAACTGCCTCGTTAGAGAGGAAAGGAAGAAGGAAGGGAGGTGTTGAGGGCCTCAGGGGTTATAGGCCCAGATCCAGTGCCATGCCCCTGGCTGGGGGGCAGGGAAGGAGGCTGGCACCTTTGGGTAGGACACATCCGTCGGGTAGTTTGATGTCCTCAGTGCAGCGCCGGGATACAGCTGGGACAGGCGGGTGCAGGCGCAGACTCTCCTTGATGCACATGGTGGAGAAGGGCATCTGGGACAGGTCCTCCCTGCAGAGAGCAGAGCTTAGCGCTGGCCCCGGAGGTGGATGCATGAGAAGCCCAGTGTGAGCCCATGAGCCAGGCACTGGGGCTGGGACAGACTCGCATCTGCATGATGTCACAGCCCAATGGCCCCCTTCCCTTAGGGAGTCCCCAGGGATGGTAGATCAGCATTGTATATTGCTAACGCTGTTGCAAGCATCGCAAAGCATTTTGGGGAGGGTAAACGGTGTGTGAGTGGAGAGTGGAAGATTCCTTTGCAGGAGTAGGAGAGGCTGAGATGAAGGGGAAGAAAGAAGAAAGCAGAGAACGGGTTAACTCAACACTGCAGCTAGCAAGCTCAGTCCAAAGATAAGAAGCTGACTCCAGTCCAAAGCCAGCTGCTAAGACAGAAAGGGCACTGGAGAGCAGCCTCGGCCCATCTTGCAGGGGAAGCCCTCCAGCTTGTGGGGCTGGCAGAGGTGAAGGGACCCCAGCTCTAGGCATGGATGGGGGGAAGGGGAGGGCAGCAGTTGTGCTAACCCTCACAGGTGGAGCGGGGGCTGTGCTGGGAGTAAAGGGTGGGGGAGGCCACACAGGCCCTGGAAGTTGTGGTGCTGGTGGTCAGCACTGCACTGGACAGAGCCAGCACTGCAGCAGGAACAGCCATCTCACCATTCAATCTCCTCCGACTCCTTGTCCTGCATTAAGTCCTTGATCTCCTCCCGGCAGCGCTCCTGGTACTCGGGGTGACAGGCCAGGTTATACAGCACCCAGGAGAGGCCGCTGGCTGTGGTGTCGTGGCCTGCACAGAGAGGCCAGCGCAGCATGAGAGCCGCCGGGGGGCAGAGAGGGACCATGGAGAGTCCGGAGCTGGAGTGACCCTGCCCGGCTCAGCTCCTGCCAGCACCTCCTCTGGGGCCTTGCTCCCCGTGATTCTCTGGCAGTGTCAGTGTGAACTCCAGGCCCCTCGTGCATGGGGGGTGAGTGGGGTGACTGAGCATCTGCCCCCTCTAGCATCCCCCTCTATTGCTGGGACTGTCTGGCAGTGCCCAGGGGCAGATCTGTCTTAGCACCATTTCACAGAAAGGCACACTCAGGTCACTGAGAGTCAGGGATTGAACCCAGCTCTTCTAGCCTCCACCGCCCCCCCCACACCCGAGCCATGTCATCTGTGGAGACCCCATCCCCCCACATGAGGCTGTGAGGTCAGCAGGAGGGCCACCGTCCCGCCCGCCCAAGGCGACTTCTCACCCTCAAACATGAAGGTGTCGGCCTCAGCTGCGATGTCCTCATCTGACAGGTCCTGGCCGTCCTCATCCTGCACAAAGCACACACTGCTGGACGGGTAACCTGGCTCCCAGGGGGCCCAGCCCACACCTGCCCCATCTCCAAGCCTGGGAGGATGTGACATCTCTGGGTGGAGTGAGCTAGGCCATCTCCCCTCCACACCAGCCCAGGGAAAGAGGCAGCCCCTGCCCTGCCCCACAGCCCCAACCCCAAGGTGGGTTTCCCCTCCCCCCATGCCCAGCCTGGCTCTGGTGTTCGAGCTCCCCAGAGGTGCCCAGGGCCGATGCAACCTATTAGGCATCCTAGGCGGTTGCCTAGGGTGCTAGCATTTGGGGGGCGGCATTTTCTTCGGTGGCGACCGCGGCGGCCGGATCCTCGGCCACCCCGGTCGTCGTCAGCATTTCGGCGGAGGGAGCTGGGGCGAGGGGGAGGGGGGAACGGGGAGGGCCGCCTGCAGCAAGTAAGCAGAGGGGTAGCATGCAGGAGAACTCCCCGTCCCAGCTTACCTCTGCTCCACCTTCTCCCCTGAGCACGCCGCCCCGCCCTGCTTCTCTCCCTCCCAGGCTTGCGGTGCCAAACAGCTGATTGGCGCCGCAAGCCTGGGAGGCGGGAGAAGTGGAGCAGCGACGGCGTGCTCAGGGAGGAGGCGGAGCAGAGGTGAGCTGGGGTGGGGAGCTGCCACACGGGGCAGGGGGGTGAGTCCTGATGTGACAGACATCACACAGCACCTTCCACCTGGCAACGTCCTGCCCAGACGTGAACGAACCACCAGCTCCCGAGGGCACGGCCTCCCACTGTGCTGCCTTGGCCAATAACAGGACATCAGTGACCTCCTGTGAATACTGTTTAGGTGCCTCAGTTTCCCCAATGCATTTCTTAAGTCTCTAGGTGGTGGGATAAAGGCCAGTGTGCATAAATCACTGACACTCTGTCTCCCTGGCAACAAATGGCCAGGGCCCCTGCCCCCCTGCAAGGAAATAGCTAAAGGTGAACAAAGAGATCAGGAGACCTCCTGGCCAGGGAAAGAGACAAGGCCCTGAGAAGGAGGGGCTGGACGGGGTTTCAGTTTGGAGCTGGCTGGGGACTAGGAGTGAGGGCAGATGGGGGTGTCTGGCTCATGGGACCCCAGAATGGACCCGGCCGAGGGGTCCAGTTTGCTGTACCTGCAAGCTCTGTTTTAGACCGTTTTCCTGTTATCTAATAAACCTCTGTTTTACCGGCTAGCTGAGAGTCACGTCTGACTGCGAAGTGTGGGTGAGTGCAGGACCCTCTGGCTTCCCCAGGACCCCGCCTGGGTGGACTCACTGTGGGAAGCGCACGGAGGGGCATATGCTGAATGCTCCAAGGGCAGACCCAGGAGGTGAAGCCATGTGAACTTCTTGCCCTGAAGACAGTCTGCTCCATGGGAGAGGAAACTCCCCAAAGTCCTGACTGGCTTTGTGGGGAGCAGTTCCAAAGCATCGCCCAGGGACTCCATGACAACTGGTGGCAGTGGTGGGATGTACTGCGCCTCGTGAATGGCGCTTCTTGCAGTAAGTGACTGGGGAGCAGAAAAACAGAGGGGGGATAATGAGGACCAGGTGTGCTGAAAGCTCAGAGAGGGACGGTTTTGGGGGGCGATTAACCTCTGGGAGTGTGTGACCAGCGAGAAGGACTGTTGGAGGAATGGGGTCCCCCTGAGGACTTCAGCGAGCAGTCTCAGGGGTGGAGGAGCTTGCCACTCGACCCTAGGAGAGAGAAAGACTTTTGCAGTAACAGGGTTCCCCTGGGGATTGCAGCCAGCAGTCCCAGGGGCGGAGGAGTCTGAAGCTCAACCCTGGCAAAGAGGCGGTGACCACGAGAAGGGCTGGCACACTAGGGGTCTTCCTGGAAACCATGGGGGAGTTGAGAGCACACGGGCCTCTGAGTCCAAAGCAACTTGGGAACAGCGGAGTGATGGCCTATCACCATCTCCTTAAGAAGGACATTGTAATCCTGTGCAAAAAGAGAGGGTTACGCATTGGAAAGTTCACCAAGGCACAGTTAATCATGAAGCTGGAGGAGGACCATTACTCTAAGGAGTAGATTCCTGACCCAGATGGGACTACAAGAGGATCTGGGAGCAGCTGGAGTGGTAGCCAGGCATCCCCAAAAATCTGGTCCCCAACCGGACGAGGGTCTTCACGATCGGGTTCCCCATCAGGGGATCGGAGATGGATGGAATTGGAGCTGAGTCCGAGAGAGCGACAGGACCATGAGAGAGAGCAAGAGCCTGAGGAAAAGCAACAGCAGCATGGACTGGTGATGGTGGAGTGGAGAGGCATAGGGGACTTCCCAGGGGTGAGTGGGGATAGACCCTGGGTTGCCAGTTTTGCAGGGAACCTTGACACTAAATTGCTGCCCCTGGTTAAGGAAGGAGGGGATGTGGATGCCCACTGCACTGCCTTCACACAGGCGGGTGATTTGAACCAGGGAGACCCTGCGGAAAAGCCCCGGTATCTAGCTCCCTTGCTGTGTCCCAAGGCCATAGACACTGTCAGCCAGATGGGTGGGGTGGTGGACAAGCTCCCACTCCTGGCCCGGGCCTATATGTCTGTGTGGAGTCTCCTGGGCTCAGGCCCCTCGGACCCCCAGTGGGAGCGGAAGATGGGGGTCAATGGGGAGACATGACTGGGGTGGCAAGACCCTGGGATAGAGAGAACTGTTGTCAGGCCCCAGCTGGTGCAGCTGCAGATGCTGAGGGGCTGTGTGACCTGGGTGAAGGTCCCCGGGATAAAGGCCCTCGCCCTGCCTATGGCCCAGATCCCTGTGCAGATGCAGGTGGGGTCGGGCTGGCTGGTCGTTGGGGTTCTCCAGGATATCGGCTGTGAGGTCCTGTTGGGGAGTGACTGTGACTCTTTGGGACAGGATCCAGGCCCTGCTACTGTAAGGGACGAGGATTTGAATTTGAATTAAGGGAACCAATTGGCTAAGATGGAAATGATCAGTGAAAATGCAAATAACCTGGCTGGCAGGAGGGAGGGGCTGCTGGGCTCTGAATACCTGTCTACCTGTAACCAGATCCCTGGGGCTGAGTGTGTCGGAGAAATGTTCCCCGCCCCCCCCCCCCCCCCTGCACACCGGAGAGGGGGCTAACGCTGGCTCTGATGCTGTGACCAGAGCCGGGAGCTCGCTGCCTGCCCCCACTGGGACAGCAAGGGCAGCGCTGAGCACGGTGGGAGCTGAGACCCCAGCTGAGTGGGGGGACACACAGGCAGGGCAGGTTGGCTGCCAACCAGGTTTGCCTGGTCCAGAAGTGCTGCTGGGAAGTGATTACATAGCAGGGAGGAAGCTACCAGGGACAGGGCTCAGGGGGGCTGTGATCCCAGGACTAGCCAGCCAGAGGGAGCAGGTCCCATTCCCTCCTCCAGCAGCTGATTTCCAGACCGAGCTGTGGAAGAATCCCTTCTTGGAAAAGCTAAGGGAACTTGCTGGCCACTGCAAACCCCCTTGGGGAAGGCTGCAGGGACAGAGTCCTGTGGGAGAAGGGATTCCTATACCAGGAATGGGCTTCCCAAGGGGAAGTAGAACTGGGGGGGAATTGGGAGGCAGCTGGTGGTGCCCCAGGAATCCACAGGGTTCTTCCCTTTTGAGCTGCTGTATGGGAGGAGAGTGAGGGGACCCCTGGACCTGAAGACCCCCTGGTGGATCTCTTCCCTGAGGTGGGAGCCAATTTCCCCATCAGGTGTTCCCCATTCAGAGTCACTGGGAAAGTAGCACAGAACCTGGAGAGAGAGGTCAAGGACATGCTGGCTTTAGATGTGATCCAGCCGTTCAACAGCCCATGGGCCTCACCCGTGGGGCTGGTCCCCAAGGAAGCCAGAATGACCTGGTTTTGTGGGGACTATCGGAAGCTTAAAGCCATCACCGTGTCCGATGCCTACCCCATGCCTAGGCCTGGGGAGATTCTAGGCAAGCTGAGGGGGATGGAGAACTTGGCCCTGGCGTACATCGATGACAGGTGTGTCTGTAGCCAGACCTGGGAGGAACGTGTGTCCCAGGTGAAGAGGGTGCTGGGCTGCCTGAAGGAGGCAGGACTGATGGTAAAAGCCAAAAAGTGCAAAGTGGAGATGATCAGAGATTGGTCCATTCCCCAGACCAAGAAACAAGTCCAGGCCTTTATCAGGATGGCGGGGTGCTACCAGAGGTTTGTACCCTACGTTAGCCCCCTAGCTGCCCCCATCCCTGAGCTATGTGAGGGGGTAAGCCAGACGAGGTGGTCTGGACCGAGCAGTGCCAGAGGGCTCTCTGTATACTGAAGGAGACTCTAATCCAGGGCCCGGTAAATCTGGTAAACCCAGACTTTGCCAAGCCTTTTGCAGTGTTCACCGACGCCTCAGATGCAGGGCTCGGCACGATGCTGATGCAAGCCGATGCTGAGGGGGGGGAGACACCCCATCGGGTACCTGAGCAAGAAACTGCTGCCCCGGGAGCAGAACTATGCGGCCTCAGAGAAGAAATGCCTGGCCATGGTGCAGGCCCTTAAAAAGCTGCAGCTGTATCTATTTGGGCAACACTTTAGTGTGTATACTGACCACTCTCCTCTGACGTGACGGTGTCAAATGCAAAGGGCTGAGGCCAAGCTGCTGGGGACAGAGACACCTGTTCAGAGGGTGGCCAAGGTCAAGATGGGAGCTCTTAACCAAGAGAGCCCGAATTGCAGCACTCCAACCTGGAGCGCTGGGAAAAGACCCAATCCCAGTTTAAACCCCAGGGGTATTGGGATGGCAAAAGGGCACAGGCCGCATAAACCTTTCCACATGCAGCCTGCAAGTGCCATCAAGCACAACAGACCCACAGGAGGGCCTGAAACTGGAATGTCCCGGTGTAACTCCCACCAAGGAATGGGAGAGATGATGCGGCATCCATGGGAACGTTGGTGGATTCGAACTTCCCCAGGTCACTGGCTAAAGTGACCTCACCCAGTTCAGTCTCGAAGGGAAGAGAGATGTAACGAAGTGGGACTGTTCTTAATGTTTCCTCTGAATACTGTGTGGGTGCCTCAGTTTCCCCAATGCATTTCTTAAGTCTCTAGGTGGTGGGTTAAAGGCCAGTGTGCATAAATCACTGACACTCTGTCTCCCTGTTAACAAATGGCCAGGGCCCTTCCCCCCTGCAAGGAAATAGCTAAAGGTGAACAAAGAGATCAGGACACCTCCTGGCCAGGGAAAGAGACAAAGCCCAGAGAAGGAGGGGCTGGACGGGGTTTCAGTTTGGAGCTGGCTGGGGACTAGGAGTGAGGGCAGATGGGGGTGTCTGGCTCGCGGGACCTCAGAATGGACCCAGCCAAGGGGTCCGGTTCGCTGTACCTACAAGCTCTGTTTTAGACCGTGTTTCTGTCATGTAATAAACCTCTGTTTTACTGGCTGGCTGAGAGTCACGTCTGACTGCAAAGTGGGGGTGCGTGCAGGACCCTCTGGCTTCCCCAGGACCCTGCCTGGGTGGACTCACTGTGGGAAGCGCACGGAGGGGCATATGCTGAATGCTCCAAGGGCAGATCCAGGAGGTGAAGCCATGTGAGCTTCTTGCCCTGAAGACAGTCTGCTCCATGGGAGAGGAGACTCCCCAAAGTCCTGACTGGCTTTGTGGAGAGCAGTTCCAAAGCATCGCCCGGGGACTCTGTGACACCTCCCCACCCCCATGGAGCAGGCCCCCCACCACGTTACCTTGGCCAAGAGCAGGATGTCAATGAAGTCCACCGTCTTGCCCTGCTTGGATTTGAGCCAGGCCTCCCTGCCCAGGCGGCTCAGGGCTTGGTGGCGCTGCTGCACCACGCCGTCTGTGAAGCGGTGCACGGTGTCGCAGGCGCGCCGGAAGCGCCGCCCATCGGGCATCAGGTGGTACAGGAAGTCCCAGTGCAGGAGCAGGTGGTGCTGGCGTCGCACCACCAGGGAGCTGAGCTCCAGGATGGCCGCGATGTAGTCACTGGGCGTCCTGCAACACAACAGGCCAGCATGTGACTGACAGGCCGGGGTGGGGGGTGCACCCTGATCAGAGCTGAGGGATCCTGGGGGGCTGGGCCTCGCAACAGAGCGATCGTGTGATCTCCCAGCCACAGGATCTCTGGGCCGGCCGGCGGGGAGGGGACTGAGCTCTGGTGTCTCTAGCTGCTGCTGTGGAAAGCGTTAAGCATCCTGCAGGATAAATGACTCAAATTCAGTCCTTAAAATCGTATGGGGAGACGATGTTTGTGGTTTTGTGTATTTACGTATTTATTGGTAGAGGTCAACAATGTCGTCAAACAGTCCCTGTCTATGCTGTATTCTGTTAATTCAGAGATCAAAAGAACATCTTAGCATTTAAATGAATTGTAAATGCAGGATATCGCTGTATTCCTCTCTTTGAAATGTATAGCCAATCATCTGCGAATGCTGGAAAAACAGGCAACTACCTTATATTAAAAGAACGAGGAGTACTTGTGGCACCTTAGAGACTAAAACATTTATTTGAGCATAAGCTTTCGTGGGCTAAAGCCTGCTTCATCAGATGCATGCAGTGGAAAATACAGTAGGAAGATATATAGATATATCTATCTATCTACAGAGAACATGAAAAAATGGGTGTTGCCCTACCAACTCTAATGAGACTAACATTGGCCAAACCGGACAGTCTCTACGCAAAAGAATAAATGGACACAAATCAGACATCAAGAATTATAACATTCAAAAACCAGTTGGAGAACACTTCAACCTCCCTGGTCACTCAATTACAGTCCTAAAAGTCGCAAAAGACTGTGAGTGGATGAGTCATTACACAAACTAAAAACTATTTCCCCATGCTAATTTTCCCCCTACTGTTACTCACACCTTCTTGTCAACTGTTGGAAATGGGCCATCCTGATCACTACAAAAGTTTTTTTTCTCCTGCTGATAATAGCCTACCTTAATCGATTAGTCTCATTAGAGTTGGTATGGCAACACCCATTTTTTCATGTTTTCTCTCTCTCTATATATAAGATATATATATATCTTCCTCCCGTATTTTCCACTCCATGCATCTGATGAAGTGGGCTTTAGCCCACAAAAGCTTATGCTCAAATAAATGTGTTAGTCTCTAAGGTGTCACAAGTACTCCTGTTCTTTGTGCTACAGACTAACACGGCTGCTACTCTGAAACCTGCCTTATGTTAATTCATGTAGCTAATTACTGGTGATGGACCTACTTCAAAATGGCCCTGATTGCCTGTTGTTGGCCTAAGGATTCGGACCTGTCAAAGAAGGCCTGGAGTTTTATAAAAGACCCTTGGGTCCTGAGCCTGTTTATCTCAGATCTGTTTGAGGCTTCATGCAGGGGAAGCCTAAGTCACAAGGACTGAGATCCCAGGTCTGACAGGACCGCCCTGAATATAAACATTGGGCTATAACCTATGGACTATTTCTGAAAGAACTCTTTGCATCTACAAAGCTCAACATCTCTGCTATAAATCTGAACCTCAAGAATGATACTCATGTCTGTATGTATACCGTTCTTTTAACCAATTCTCTCTTTTCTGATTTTAATAAATTTGACTTTAGTTAATAAGAATTGGCTGTAAGGGTGTATATGGGTAAGATCTGGAATATTCATTAACCCGGGAGGTAACGTGTCCGATCCTTTGGACCATATGATGAATAAGATTTTCATTGATCCTCATCATATTTGACTTGGGTTTCTGGGTGGAGGCCTGGGGCTGGGCTGCTTTAAGGGCACTGTGCTGTTGACTTCTGAGTAGCCAGTGAGGTACAACAGAAGCTGTTTTGTGTTGACTTGGTAAATCTAAGTATTGGAATGTCCACCAGCTTGGAAGCTTGTCTGCCCATTCTTTGCAGGTCACCCCAATTGAGTGACCTCAGTTGGCTCCCCTGGAACCCCAGTCACAGGGACCATAAAGAGCCCCAGACACGAGGGGGGAGGGGCAGCATGGCCCAGACAGGCCCAAGGAGCCCCCAGGCTAGCGCAGCCTGTTCCCTGGGTGCACCGCAGACTCTGGAGTGTCAGGGGGCCCCACCCCCATAGGGCAGCGATGGCAGCGGGGCATGGGGGATTGGTCATTCAGCGGGTGCCTGTGGGTGACGGGTGGGGTTCAGGGCACAGCTGGGCCTGGCAGGGATGGAGAAGTGCCCCTCCCCATCAGCTGGACGGAATGAACATGGGTTTGGCAGGAGCCGATCTTGGACTCCTCCCCAGAGCAGGCTGATGGTTCGGGACATCCTGGTGTGAGCAAGTCCAGCCCGGGCTCCTCGGGGTCGCGGGTCACCTCACTGCAGCAGAGGTGGGAACTGACTCCCTGCCTGCCAGGAAACCAGCCAGTTCCCCCGTCGCTGCCAGGTGAGGCTCCAGCCCAGCGCTCAGTCCTGTTTCTGGCAATGGGGTCCGCTCTGAACTCACACGCTGTGGGCAGAAATGCTGGGCTCCCAGTAGGTCCCATAACCAGCCCGGGACCCATCTACACTAATGTGTAGTAAAACAGGTACAAGCTGCAGATGAGGGCCTTGCAGTACATGTATAAACTGGGGGCAGGAGGGTTCTGGGGGGACGGGACTGAGGTGAGGAGCTTCCTGGCAGCGAGATGCATGCGACAGCAGGATCATCCCCCAAGAGAAGCACTGCACAGCCATGCCGACCCCACAGGCGTTAGCAGACAGAACCAGTGAGTGGAAGCACCAAGCACCAGCCTCTGCCCAGTGAGCTGAGGAGCTCCACTCCCAGTGCTGACCAGGGCCTGGTGCAGCCACTACAGCAACCCCCCCCCCACAGTCACCTCCAGACCCCCCACTGGAGAGTCCCTGCCCAGGCCTGAAGTAATACCCTCCCCACCCTGGGATCTCCAGTTCAGGGACCATTCCGTGAATCCGGATGGGCTCACTGGGGCCAGGCCAAGAATGAAGGGACCCTGCAGCCCATTCTCCTCACTCTGACCTCCCCCAGTGAGAGGGCTCCCACCCTCGGGTCAGCTGGGGGAACTGCCCCCCTGCTGGGGGAGCTGCCCCCGTGTAACTCACTCCTGGCAGTTGCTGTTGTAGCTGAAGATGCATTTCTGCAGACTGTCCAGGGTCATGAGGCTGACCTGTCCAAATATGTCCAGGGAGGTGGAGCCTGACGCCACCAGCCGGCGCCACTTGGCCTGTGGGAGAACAGTGCCTGTGAGAGCTGCGCAGCCACCCGCAGGGACAGCCCTGCAGAGCCCAGTGCCCACACAATGCGGGTGGGCCAGCGTCAGAGACAGGCAAGCAGACAGGGGAGGAGGTTAGTGGACTGGTGCAGTGACAGGGCTGGGTATGGGGTAGGGGCAGGTGGAAGAGGAGTGGGCAGGCGGGCGGGTGGGCAGGGTATCGGTTCAGTATATGTCCTGGGGTAAGGGGGGGTGCAGGGCCAGAGGCACAGCGTAGTGATGGTGCAGCATATTCCATAGGGTGTGGGGGAGGCAGGGGTGAGGGCAGGTTGCTGGTGCAGCATAATCCACGGGAGGAGGGCACTAGTGCAGCGTGTGCCGTGGGGGGAGTGTCACAGGCAGGCTGGGGGTGCCAGGGAGCCAGGGCAGGGTGTGCCGTGGGGGGAGGGTACATTGGCAGGCTGGGGGGTGGTATGGCAGTGTGTGCCATGGGGGGAGGGTCACGGGCAGGATGGGGGTAGCAGGGTGCCAGGGCAGTGTGTGCCATGGGGAGAAGGTCATGGGCAGGTTGGTGGGGGTGCAGATTGCCAGGGCAGTGTGTGCCGTGTGGGGAGGGTCACGGGCAGGCTGGGGGTTGCAGGGCAGTGTGTGCCGTGGGGGGAGGGTCCTGGGCAGGCTGGGGGATGCCAGGGTGCCAGGGCAGTGTGTGCCATGGGTGGAGGGTACATGGGCAGGCTGGGGGGTGCCAGGGTGCCAGGGCAGTGTGTGCCGTGGGGGGAGGGTCCTGGGCAGGCTGGGGGGTGCCAGGGTGCCAGGGCAGTGTGTGCCATGGGGGGAGGGTACATGGGCAGGCTGGGGGTTGCAGGGCAGTATATGCTGTGGGAGGAGCCAGAGGCACAGGCATGGATTTGGTGCAGTGGGGGGAGGGGAGGTACTCACATGCATGATGTCAGTGCTCTGGTTGAAGATCTTCATGTAGGGCTTCAGGATGTCGAAGTGGAAGGCTGGCGTCAGCATGCGCCGGTGCCGCACCCATTTTGCACCATTGCTCAGCAGCAAACCGTCCCCTGAGATGACAGGCACTCAGTTCAGAGCCTGGCAGCCATGACAGAGATCCCTTAGCCCAGGACCCCAGCAGCCCCCTGGGTCACAGCCAGCTGGGGAGCTCAGCGAGAACCAACCTCCCTGGTGCATGTCGGGCAGGCACGAGAGTGTGCACGTGTGTGCAATGCGTGCATGGAACATGGGTGGGAGTGTGAGTGAACATGCAGGTACATGCATGTGGGTATGTGTGTGTTTGTGGGGCACATGTGGGAATGAACATGCAGGTGCATGCATGTGTATATGTGCAGGTGCGTGGTGGTATGTGCAGAGAGGTGTGTGCGCATGTCAAGGTGTGTGTGTGATCCTGTGCAAACCCATGTGCTGGTGCTCACGGCTATGGCATGAGTAGCTCCAGCTCCACACCACCACAAGAACGGACAGACTGGGTCAGCACAATGGTCCATCCAGCCCAGTGTCCTGTCTGCCAACAGTGGCCATACCCCCTTAGTCGTCTCTTTTCCAAGCTGAAAACTCAGTCTTTTTAATCTTTCCTCATATGGAAGCTGTTCCAAACCCCTAGTAATTTTTGTTGCCCTTTTATGAACCTTTTCCATGCTTGCATGCATCTGATGAACTGGGTATTCACCCACAAAAGCTTATGCTCCAATACATCTGTTAGTCTTAAAGGTGCCACAGGACTCTCTGTTGCTTTTTACTGATCCAGAAAGGACCTTCCATCTTATCCCATGACAGCTTACTTTGCTTACGAGCCTTTGGTGAGGGAATTTTGGTGAGTCATCCCCCTTCCCTTGGTCAGTTAGGGACTGTGATGAGCTAATGCGCACCTGACCCTGAATGGGTGGGGCATAGCCAAGAGGGAAGAAAGAACATGATAAAAAGCAGAGACATTTGCCATGCTCTTCCTCTCTCTTCCACCTACATCAACGGACACCACCACCACCACCAAACAACTGAAGCGCTGAACAAAGGGGAGAGCCTGGCTGTAGAGCAACCAGACAGCCTGTGGTGAGAAGCATCTAAGTTTGTAAGGACACTGAAAGTGTTAAGAGCAGCTTAGAATGTGTTTTGTTTTTATTTCATTGGACCAAATCCAATTTGTTATGCTTTGACTTATAAATCACTTAAAATCTATCTTTGTAGTTAATAAATCTGTTAGTTTATTCTACCAGAAGCAGTGTGTTTGGTTGAAGCATGTCAGAGACTCCCCTTGGGATAACAAGCCTGGTACATATCAATTTCTTTGTTAAATTGACAAACTCATATAAGCTGGCAGCCTCCAGCAGGCATAACTGGAGACTGCAAGATGGAGGTTCCTAGGTTTGTGTCTGGGACCAGAAATATTGGCTAGTGTCATTCGGTTGCACAGTCCAAGTTACATGCCAGAGGCTGTTCGTGAAGAGCCCAGGAGTGGGGGTTCTCACAGCAGAGCAGGGTAAGGCTGGCTCCCAGAGTCAAGGATTGGAGTGACCTAGCAGATTACTGGTCTGGATAGCACCAGAGGGGAATGTCACACCCTTCTTTTCCCACAAGCCCGTCCCCTGGGGTCCAGGCCCCATGACACCAAGCACAAGATCCAAGCCCAGAAGAAAGCGCACTCACCCAGCCAGGGCTTCAGGAAGCCGTAGGACATGTAGTCCTTGGGAGCGATGGCAGCTGTGGGGGAGACCAGAGACGGGGCACACCTGGGGGTTAGTGCTGAGACACACACATGGCTCGAGGGGGCAGAGATGGGGCACACCCGGGGTTTAATGCTGAGAGACACACATGGCACAGGGGGGCAGAGATGGGTGCACCCCAGCATTAGCACTTAGACACACACAGTAGGGGGGTGCTATTGGGGTGCACTCTGGTGCCAGTGCTCACACACACATACACGGTACAGGACACAGGGAAGGAGTGCGGGGCTACTGATATCAGAGCCCCGGCTGGAGCTGCAGCGCTTATTAGTCTGGAAAGGTATAATGAGTGGGGTTCCGCAGGGGTCTGTTTTGGGACCGGCTTTGTTCAATATCTTCATCAACGACTTAGATATTGGCATAGAAAGTACACTTATTAAGTTTGCAGATGATACCAAACTGGGAGGGATTGCAACTGTTTTGGAGGATAGGGTCAAAATTCAAAATGATTTGGACAAATTGGAGAAATGGTCTGAGGTAAACAGGATGAAGTTTAATAAAGACAAATGCAAAGTATTTCACTTAGGAAGGAACAATCAGTTTCATACATACAGAATGGGAAGAGACTGTCTAGGAAGGAGTATGGCAGAAAGGGATCTAGGGGTTATAGTGGACCACAAGCTAAATATGAGTCAACAGTGTGATGCTGTTGCAAAAAAAGTAAACATGATTCTGGGATGCATTAACAGGTGTGTTGTGAGCAAGACATGAGAAGTCATTCTTCCGCGCTGGTTAGGCCTCAAATGGAGTATTGTATCCAGTTCCGGGCACCGCATTTCAAGAAAGATGTAGAGAAATTGGAGAGGGTCCAGAGAAGACCAACAAGAATGATTAAAGGTCTTGAGAACATGACCTATGAAGGAAGGCTGAAAGAATTGGGTTTGTTTAGATTGGAAAAGAGAAGACTGAGAGGGGACATGATAGCAATCTTCAGGTATCTAAAAGGGTGTGTCATAACTATAAAGGGAAGGGTAACAGCCCTCCTGTGGACAATACTATAAAATCCCTCCTGGCCAAAGACTCCAAAATCTTTTTACCTGTAAAGGGTTAAGAAGCTCAGGTAACCTGGCTGACACCTGACCCAAAGGACCAATAAGGGGACAAGATACTTTCAAATCTTGGTGAGGGGAAGGCTTTTGTTTGTGCTCTTTGTTTTGGTGGTTGTTGGCTCTTGGGACTGAGAGGGACCAGACATCAATCCATGCTCTCCAAATCTTTCTGAACAAGTCTCTCATATTTCAAACTTGTAAGTAAACAGCCAGGCAAGGCGTGTTAGTTTTCTCTTTGTTTTCTCGACTTGTAAATGTACCTTTTTGCTAGAGTGTTTATCTCTGTTTGCTGTAACTTTGAACCTAAGGCTAGAGGGGGGTCCTCTGAGCTCTTTAAGTTTGATTACCTTGTAAAGTTATTTTCCATACTGATGTTACAGAGATGATTTTTACCTTTTTCGTTAATTAAAAGCCTTCGTTTTAAGAACTTGATTGATTTTCCTTGTTTTTAGATCCAAGGGGGTTGGATCTTGATCCACCAGGAGTTGGTGGGAGAAAGGAGGGGGGATGGTTAATTTCTCCTTGTTTTAAGATCCAAGGGGTTTTGGATCAGTGTTCACCAGGGAATTGGTGAAGAGTCTCTCAAGGCTATCCAGGGAAGGGAATTAGCACATTGGGAGTGGTGGCAGCTGACCAGATCTAAGCTGGTAGTGTGGCAAACCCAGGAGAACCAGCTATAAAGGGGGTAGTAATCAGTCCCAGGGGTTTAAAAGGCCACTCCCAAGCCACTGAAGAGAGAGAACCATGGGGAAATAAGGTTCAGCTGGGCAAGGGGTTACTAGGGAACTAATTAGGTTCAGCTGGCTCCAACTGCTTGGGTCTTTTTTAAACCCTCCCCGGCGTGGGAGGGGGAATGAGAACGACCAGGAAAGATGCCAGTAAATTAGGAGCAGCAAGGCTCTGAACCCTTCCAGCAAGGAAGGCCACACTCTGTCCCCAGAAGGGAAGACAAACAAGCACAATGGACTGACTGAGGGAAGGAATAGCCAGACCCTGTACTACCTACAGGGTTTTGCTTTGCCCAAGCCTGGGTCTCCAAGGCTAAAAAGGACTGAGCCTGCTGAGGAGAAGGAGGTACTTTGCCACAGTAGTTAAGCTTAGAAGTTTTCATGCAGGCCCCCACATCTGTACCCTAAAGTTCAGAGTGGGGAAGCAGCCTTGACAGGGTGTCATAAGGAGGAGAGAGAAAACTTGTTCACCTTAGCCTCTAAGGATAGAACAAGAAGCAATGGGTTTAAACTGCAGCAAGGGAGGTCTAGGTTGGACATTAGGAAAAAGTTCCTAATTGCCAGGGTGGTTAAACACTGGAATAAACTGCCCAGGGAGGTTGTGGAAACTCCATCTCTGGAGATATTTAAGAGTAGGTTAGATAAATGTCTATCAGGGATGGTCTAGACAGTATTTGGTCCTGCCATGAGAGCAGGGGACTGGACTCTATGACCTCTCCAGGTCCCTTCCAGTCCTAGAGTCTATGAATCTATGAAAGGGGCAGCCACAAGAACGTGGGTCTGTCCAGCACCCGCCTGCTCCACAGGCTGTTTCGTAAGGAGTGTTGGAGCATCCCCCTGTGAAAGGAGCCCCCATCAGACAAGGCAGAGCCCTGCTGGACACCCTGCTCCAGGCTCCTCCCTAGCAGCCAGGAGGCCGGCTGCTGGGGCAGCAGGACAGGCTCAGTGAACAGGGTGAAGGAGCCACACGACAGGGACCAGGCGCTGAGCCACCAGGCCCCTCACACAGAGCAGGCTCTGCTCCGAGCGAGTCATGGACAGGCAGGACACGGGGCGCAAGCAGCATCCGCAGCTTGGGCCGGGCCTGCGGAGTGACAGACACTGCACCTGGGGCAGTGCCTGCGACCCATGGACCGCGGGAGCTCGGCAGTCACGTGGGGCCTTCACAGTACAGAGCTTGGCATCTTTAAAACTCCCTATTTATTAGTTGTAATCCCCGGCTCTAGGAGTGGGGGGGGGGGGATCCTGTGGCTACAGCAGGGCCTGAAGAGGGCTGGGAGCCAGGACTCCTGGGTTCTATTCCTTCTCTTCCATGGACTCGCTGCATGAGTCCCCGGCCCTCTCTGGGCCTCAGCGACTCCCCTCCTCGCAGGGATGTGTGAATGGCTGGCGCTCGGGTGGGCGGCACTGGGGACAGTTGAAGGGTTTCGGCAGGCCCAGTTCCCTCAGACTGAGCTGGCTGCAGCTGCTCCTCCCCCTGGGTCAGCCAGAAACTACCCGCTCCTGCACCACTAGCCCCAGGGCCACCCCCTGTCTGCAGATTCCCCCCTCCCAACATCTCGCTAGTCTCACAGCCATGCACCCCCACAACAGTATCTGCCCCATACTCTCTGCTTCTTCCCATAGGCCCCCCAAGAACACTGGCCATTTGGTCCTTATGAGTCCCCCCAACCTGTTTCTCCTCTGGACCACCTCCCTCATTGTCCCCTTCACCCCACAGCCCTGCCGCACCCCTTCGGAACCATGGACTGCGCAGATGAAGGGTAGCAGTGGAGGGTGGTCCCTGAGTGGCTGGATGCTATCAGACCCACTGGGCTGACCCGACTCACCTACCACCAGCCCCAGCAGCCAGGGTCACCGACAGGGATGCAATGAACCTTTGTTCCCAAGAGTCACTGTCCCAGAGGCTGATGGCAGCTCCAGCTGGGCTTCAGCTGGCAGCCAGGGGAACGTGCTCCTCTCAGGACACTAGGGGCTGGCTACAGCCTCTCCCCTAACCCCTCCCCTCTCTAAGGACCCTGGGTTGGCAGGACCAAGCCAGACAAGCAGCCCAATGGGCAGCCACATGCCGAGCTGAGCTCAGCCTGAGACCTGAGCCGTTCCCCAGCCCCGACAGCCAGGCAGCTTCCGTCTCAGCCCCGTGGAGGAGGGCTGGTCCTCCTGGCCGGGGGCATTTTTAGGGAGTAGCTGCCCTGTCACCACTGGGCCCATGTCCCCAGAGGTCCCATCATACCGGGTGCAGCACACACATCACAGATAGCTGCAGGCGCCTGCTGGGAATCCAACACCCTGCTAGCCCGAGGACAGTCGGATGGACGGACGGATGGACACACGAACTCCTGGCGCTACGGCCACCCTCACTACCTGACTCCAGCAGCACGGGTTTAACGGCCCCTGGGTGGAAGAGCTGCAGAATGGGAAAACGGGCCAAACCACCAAAGGCAGGAGTGGCTGTAGCGCCCGATGAGCTCGTCTACGCACTGCATCCCCTCCTCCGTGTTCTGACCCTACAACGAGGAGCCATGGGTTAGCCACGGGCCAGCTGGGCTCCGGCCACGTCTCTGTCCAGGGCAACGTGCTGGGCCCAGCGCCCAACTCAGCCCACTGCAGGAGCAGCAGCTCCCCGGGCAGACGCACTGCTGACTGTTCTCAGCATGCCTCCCGCTTCATTTCTAATGGGGGAAGGGAGACTGCCCTCACATGGATGGGATCACTTGGGGCTCCCTGTGTTGTGGCAAACAGGGGCTCCCAGCTGTTCTCTGTGCAGAGCTGAACTCAGGGGCTAAGTGGTCAGCGTGCATGAGCCCTGAGCCCTGGCATGAATTAAATTAAATTAAATTAATGGAGATATCCCATCTCCTAGAACTAGAAGGGACCTTGAAAGGTCATCGAGTCCAGCCCCCTGCCTTTACGAGCAGGACCAACTACTGATTTTGCCCCTGATCCCCAAGTGGCCCCCGCAAGGATTGAACTCACAACCCTGGGTTTAGCAGGCCAATGCTCAAACCACTGAGCTATCCCTGTGCTACATGCATTCACACAGCCCCGGCACTGCACCCCCATCCGGCACTGCTCTGCCATCCAGCTGAGGTGAGCAGGAGACTGAGTGATGAGCCGCCCCACTGGACTGAGGGCTCCTGAGCCCCGAATCACCCCTGTCCTGGCACAGTGACACACAGCTCTGCTCCAGGGAGCAACTCTCACCGCTCAGACCCAGCCGCTGGCTTTGAGGACTAAAGCCAGACCTCCCCCCTCCGTGTCCTGCCAAGCCAGCCTGGCACTGGGGGAGGGAGCTGGACTCTGGTCCTGCTGCTGCATCAGCAACGGGGTTGTTTACAAAGTTCCAGGACACTGAACTGGGTCCCTGGGCACAGCCCCTAGCCGCTGGGTTGGGCAGCAGTTCAGGGGTGAGCAAACAGGCCCCAGCTTAGCTCCACGTGCTCTTGGCCCTGTGGGCCCAGGCGCCACTTGGAGCAGGGCTAATTGGAAAGAGTGGCAGCAGTCTGTGAACGGGAACAGAGATGTCGCCTCCGCAAGGGAGCAGGAGGGACTGGAGCAGGAGCCCCCAGGCCAGGGAGCACCAACCAGGCCGGGGGCTGGACTCCTTCGGAGTCTGGCTCCAGCTCATTGCACGGCCCCCCTGCAGCGCACAGCCCCAGCAACTCGCTCACCAGGGGGGGGGGGGGAGGGGGCGTAGCTGCACAGACCCCTCACCCTCTGCTGCACCCGCTGACTCCTCTCAGCACCCGGGTGATTGGAACTATGAGAGACACCAGCGCACTGGGCAACTGGACCTGGCAGGGGCCACTCTCCCTGGGCAGCAGGGAGGGGACAGGGCCAGCACGGGCTCCCCACGTCACTGATCATTGCTGGCCATCACTAGGGTTACCATACATCCGGATTTTCCCGGACATGTCCGGCTTTTTGGGCCTCAAATCCCCGTCCGGGGGGGAAATCCCAAAAAGCTGAACATGTCCGGGAAAATAGGGACATGTGGGGCCGGGGGTGCTGGGCCGGGGGCCGGGGCTGGTGGTGCTGGGGCCGGGCCGGGGCCGGGCCGGCGGTGCTGGGCCGGGGCTGGCCCGGGGCCGGCACCCCAGGGCCCGAGCCGAGCCAGGCTGGAGACGCTGGGGCCGGGGCCGGAGGGAGCTGCTTGGTTGGGGGGGGCCAGACTGGGCCACGCCTCCTCCCCCCGCAGCTTACCTGCTGCCTGCTTCAGGCTTCCCGTGAATCAAATGTTCGCGGGAAGCAGGGGAGGGGGCGGAGTTGGGGTGGGGGTGGAGTGGGGGCAGGGGCGGGGCCGGGGCCCGGTGGAGTGTCCTCTTTTTGGACACTCAAAATATGGTAACCCTAGCCATCACTACCCTGCCTCTGGAGTGTGTGCATGTTGCTCCCCCGCGCCCCCCCCCCCCGCCACCGGGTCCCCAGCTGCTCATGCAAGACCAATGATGACACAGGGTCCCAGTGGGGAGGTGGCTCTGCTTCCCGCCCCTGAGGAGTTCAGCCAGGCAGTGCCCTTGGCCCTGCTGCCCAGACTGTCCTGAGGCACCAGCCTGCCCGGGCTGGAAGGGTCTTTGCTGTGCAGCAGGTCGCGCTGAGTGCTGCCTTCGGCCTGCCCTGCATGGCTGGTCTCTGCTCCTGTTGTTCCCAGGAGCCCCGGGCACAGCACTGCTGGAGCTGACAGCCTCAGTCCCGGCTATGGACCATTGGCTCTCCATGCTGGAGACAGCCAGTCTGTGCTCCCTGTGCCCAGCAGAGGAGCTGCTACTGCTCAGTGGCTCTGGTGGGGTGAGGGCCTGTCCATGGCTCCCTGGCAGCACTGGGGGCGGGGGATGGCTATACCACAGGGGCACCATCTCCCCTCTTCCAAAGGGGGAGCAGTAGCTGCCAGGGAGCTGCAGTCTGCCGCACCTGGACGCGCTCTGCCTGCTCCTGCACTCCTTGCCCCCCCTCCCCAATGGGTCCCAGGGGCATCGCCGGACTCAGCCCCATCCCCTTATGGCAGCAGGCAGCTTCTGGGTGCCCCTGGATCCAGAGGGTAGCAGGGGCTGGCTGGGCTGGATTCCCCAAAGCAGCAAATGACACAATCTCTCAAGAGCCAAACAGGAATCGGCACAAACCAGGGCACAAGGAAGACCCCCCTCCCCCCGAACACCTGGCCCACACAGCGACATGGCCCCATTTTATTCCCTGCCTCCCTGCACAGAGCACGTTGACGGCCTTCGCCCAGGGTGAGCTGGTGCAGACATTGGCCTACAGCAAGAGCAGTCACATCAAGGCAGCTGGAGAAGCTGGACTAAGGCAGCCCATCCTCTGGGGGGATCCAGAACTGTCCGGGAGGAAGGGGATTCTGGAGAGCTGCAGAGCCCAGCCCGTCCAACGGGGTTTCCAATGCAGCACGGCCCCAGAGAGAGACTAAACTTCCTGGGCGGAGCTGTCCCACAATGGAGCAGGGAGGCAATAGTCCCTCCCTCCACTGTGCCCCCACCTCAAATAGGACAGTGACAGCAGCGGAGGGGTCTGGGAGGAGCCACCAGAACAACTCAAGCGCTGCAAAACCTGCCTCTCTGGGGGAGGCTACAGGAGCCCAATGGATTTAATTTCTTCAAAAGCAGGTAAAGAGGTGCCTAGATCCCAGCTACCAGCCCCTCCCTGGGCAGGGATGCCTGGCAGCAGAGGGCTCTGCCATCCAGCAGACAGCGGCTGAGTGAGATCCAGCAGGAACGAACTGGCAACGCAGTGCAAGTGTTTGACAGGGAGGGGAACGAGCCCTGGGAACAGCTGGCCCAGGGACGCAGGGGCTTTGCCATCCCTTGGAGACTTTACATGGAGATGGGCTGTCCCTTTGTAACGCTCCCTCCAGCACAGCCGGGAGCTCGGGGCTGGCTGCAGGGAGCTCTGGGGAGGGTCTCTGGTTTGTGTGACATGGGCAGTCAGATTAGAGGAACAGAACGGTCCCTCCTGGCCTGACCCACCCTGGATTCAGCTCTGGGCCCCCTGGAACTCTCTCTACAGTAACCCAATTCCAGCTGTCAAGGCCAGAAGAGGCTGCTGGGCCCACGCAGTGCAGAACTCAGGGGAGAGCAGCCAAGGTGGCAGGTCAACCTGGAGCAGAGGGAGATCCAGGCTGGACAGCGCAAACTCTGAGGACCTATTGCTGGGAGACGCCCATTAGCTTCCCAGGCAGATATCCCCTCTAGTGCCTTCCCCAGGACTCTTGTCGGGCTGCTCTGCAGGGCCTCAGGTGGCTGACTCCGAGCCCTGCTCTGGGGAAGATCAGGAAAACCTTCATACCAGCATGATGTCACACTGGGGTAACGGACTGGCTGGGAGCCCTGTCCCGTGAGATGTTCACAGCTAGCCTGGCCAGGGCCCTGGAGAACAGACTGCTGGGGCCAGTCCTGCATAGGTTCCCCAGGGGATAGGCTAGAGGCCAGGCTCCAGCCCCAGCAGGAATATCTACACTGCCATGTAACAGCCCCACAGCCCAAGCCAGCCGACACGGGCCAGCCACGGGTGTGTACGTGCTGTGCAGACACCCTCAGAGTCTCACCACCACCCCCAGGAGCCAGCGTACCTGAGGCTGTTGTGATCGGCTTGAGGTAATCAGGGTGCACCAGGCACAGGACTGGTAGGAAGGGCCCCATCCATGTCACAAAAGCCTGGGAGAACGTAGCCACTGTTTGGGACGCCAAGCTCAGCCCCTCCTCACCAGGCATGAACTGCAAGAGGAACAGGGCAGAGTTAATACAGGTGTAACCCTTCTGCCCATCTGAGTTGGCAGCAACAAGGACCGGGTTCAGGATTTAGGGGTTCCCTTTCAATAACACAAGGCAAAACCGTCTCGAGCCCCCACCCAGTGTCCTGGGACAATTACATACCACCCCCCGGGGGCCTCTAAGAGGCAACACTTCCCCTCTCGCAAGCCCCGAATATGAGTGTAGCAAAATCCTTTTAATAAAGAAGGGAAACAATGTGGCATTATGTTGGGGAAACACCACAAACAGGATTCATAACAGAAACCATGAGCAAAAGACGCACCCCCATGTAAGTTTGGCAGTGTCCTTTTCCCCTCAGGGTCTTGAGTCCAGCAACCCAAAAAAAAATCACCCAAAAGTCTCTGTCCCTGGTCAGTGCAGCACCAGAGTTCAAAAGTTTATCTGCAGAGTTTTACCTCCCAGCCTGGGGAGGGTGCGGGAGGAGGCACCTTACGTGGTCCGAGGCCGACTGCCCCGCCTCTCCATGAGGTTCTGCTGCAGCCTTCTCCGCAAGCCTCTCCACTCCCTATCTCCCCTCACTTGCCTCGCGGCTGCTTCAGGGAAAACATGTCTCACTCCAAGCACACAGTTGGGTCCCCTAGGTCCCTCTGTGCTCTGAGGGGCAGAGTTCCTGCAATGCCTGATATCACAGCACATGGTGATTGGCTATGCCCTTGCCACAGCTACACCAGGTGGGGCCATCCCACCAGGGGCTTTATAACCCTCCCTGCTCCACAGCAAGGTGACCGAACAGGCCACTGACCACCAATGCAGGCAGAGCCTGGGGTGCAGCTGGCTGGCAGGGCTGGCACGGGGCTGGGCCAGGGAGCATGGCAGGGGCCAGTGATGAGCAGAGAGGCTTCTATGGCTTGGTTCCCTTAGAGCCCCCTGCCACTGGCAAGTGTCTGGGCACCGGAGCCCAGGGCCACCCACCAGGGCACATCCCACGCTCAGCCTCAGACCCTGCCTGGAGAACGCTGCATTTGAGTGCAGGGCACTGGGTGGGAAGGGGGCCATTCACCCCCCCACACTCTGCATGTTGGCCAGAGCTCCACCTGCCCCACCCAGTGCCAGAGATGGAGCCCAGGGCCCTGCTGTATCGGGAGTGCATTAGAGCCAGCAGCCATTGGAAGGGCCCCATCAACAGCAGGATGGGAGCAGCAGTGTGGCCGATAACTCTGCCTCCAGCTCAGGCCCTCCTCGTTGGGTCAGGAAGTCTGAGTTCAGATGCTGCTCACTCTGGTGCCAGACGGGACGTGTGCTGAGAACCTGGTGGAGCTGTCCCAGGACCCTCGTCTCCTACCCCTGCTCGGTCCCAGCCCCATTCCCATGTGTTTGATGGATGGGCACGACTCCCTGAGCGACCTGCCAGGCCATGCTCCCCTGGCCAGCACCGGCTGGGACCAAAGCCCTTCACCTGAAAGGGAGGGAGAGGCCTGAACCAGCTGGGTCACCTGCCCCCAGCCCTCTCGGGGGCTATTCCACCAGCCCCTCCCTTGGGATGGGCAAGGGTGGCTCCTGCCAGCAGGGATCAAGCCACGTCTCAGTGGCAGCAAGGAGTAAGAGGGAGAGAAGACACTCATCCCCCTCCCCACCCCCACGTGACATGACACCTACCATCCCCAAGTGCCCCAGCAGCCAGTTGCGACGCGGGGGCTCCGGGAAGCAGCGCAGCCGCTGGCAGTTCACATAGTAGCGGTGCCAGGAGCTCCCAAGCTGCAGGAGGGTGCGGAAGAGCAGGGCCAGCAGGGCAAGGAGCAGGGCAGAGACGGTGTAGGCACGGAAGGGGGTCCGTTCCATGCTCAGCAGCTCTAGCACCCAGTCCGTGAGCGGCAGCATCCTGTGGGGAAGAGACAGGGCTGTCACTGGGGGTGAACTGCCACTGGGTCCCTTTGTTAAACGCTGTATTCAAGTTACTGAGCTGCTGAGAGGTAGATACGCTGGAGGTAGGGATAGGGTCCGGAGTGACCTAGAGAAATTGGAGGATTGGACCAAAAGAAATCTGATGAGGTTCAACAAGGACAAGTGCAGAGTCCTGGAAGGAAGAATCCCATGCACTGCTACAGGCTGAGGACCGACTGGCTAAGCAGTAGCTCTGCAGAGAAGGACCTGGGGATTATGCCCTCAATCAGCACAGGCTAAGTACTGTTCTACTGCCCTTTTACTTATACAATAAGAATAATAACATTTCATTACCCCCTCCTCCCCCCCCGCATTCAAGTGATTTGTAACCCAACCCCAGCCAAAATCTATCACTTGGGCAACACAGCTCTATTTGCTGGATACCTCGGTAGATTAGGTGTGAATGTAAATACAATCTGGTCCTGAAGCCTTTCCCCCCAGCCCCAGCTCATCACTAGCAGTCAGTGAGAGATCATTTAGAGTTTGCTTACAAATCATAATTCGGCCAACATCACCGAAATGAATGCACTGACATCATAAAAACAACCGCTGTATGTTATAACTATAAAGGGAAGGGTAACAACCCTCCTGTGTATAACACTATAAAATCCCTCCTGGCCATAGGCACCAAAATCCTTTTACCTATATAACCTTTCTGCCCCTCTGAGTTGGCAGCTACAAGGGCCGGGTTCAGGATCTAGAGGTTCCATTTCAATAACGCAATGCAACACTGGCTCGAGCCCCCACCCAGTGACCTGGGACAATTACATACCACCCCCCGGGCACCTCTAGGAGGCAATACCTCCCCTCTCGCAAGCACAGAGTCTGAGTGTAGCAAAAAGCCTTTTAATAAAGGAGGGAAACAATGCGGCATTATGTTGGGGAAACACCACAAACAGGATTCATAACACAAACCATGAGCAAAAGACCCACCTCCAAGTAAGTATGGCAGTGTTCTTTTCCCCTCAGGGTCTTAAATCCAATCACCCCAAAGTCCAACAACCCAAAAGTCTCTGTCCCTGGTCAGTGCCGCCCCAGAGTTCAAAAGTTTATCTGCAGAGTTTTTACCCCCGCCCCCCCAGCCTGGGTGGAAATGGGGGGGGGGCACACGGGGTTTTAAGGGACACCTTACGTGGTCCAGGGGCCAACTGCCCCGCCTCTCCATGGAGTTCTACTGCAGCCTTCACCACGAACGGCTCCACTCCACCAGCCGTCCCATGAGCCGCTCCAGCCATCCCCGCAAACTGCTCCGCTCCACTTGCTGTTCCATGGGCCACTCCAACCATCCCACAAACTATTCCACTCTGCCAGCTGCTTAGCAATATATCTTCAGGCTCCCCCACTAGTTAACACAGCACTCAGTGATCTCAGCTCAGTAATTTTAGCTCTTTTAGTGATTTCAGCTTGTAGTAGGGGAGCTCCAGTGCTGGCACGCTACTGGCCCAAAATAAATTCAGCTCAGCAGTCTCTAGCTAGACTTTTAATGAAATCAAAATTAGCTCTGCTGTTTAACAGTGGAGATAGCAAGCAATACAATTGGTGCTCCAGACCCTCAAAAAGGGCCCAGACCTACCTACATTCACTAGGTTTTGGAACCCATGTCCCTTGTCTAGAGAGTGCTACTTAGTTGATGGTGAGATCCTCTGTCATAAAACAGTTTCATTGTCCTTGATTCACATAATCAGGGTAACGACACTTTATTCCTCCTGACACAATAACAGAGAAACTGGGGATCACACAGCAGCCAAAGTGACCATTTTGGGCTGCCCTGGGCTCATGCTAGGCGGGGCGGGTGTGCCTATGCAAACAAGATCAGCCCCTGAAGTTCTTTTCCCACTCGCCACAATTCACCACCAGATGTCAGGGTAGAGCTCATCCTGACTCTGTTTACACCTATAAAGGGTTAAGAAGCTCCGGGTAATCTGGCTGACACCTGAGCCAAAGGACCAATAAGGGGACAAGATACTTTCAAATCTTGAGGGGGGAGGAAGGCTTTTGTATGTGCTCTTTGTTTTGGTGTGTTTGCTCTTGAGACTAAGAGGGACCAGACATCAATCCATGCTCTCCAAATCTTTCTGAACAAGTCTCTCATATTTCAAATTGTAAGTAATAGCCAGGCAAGGCGTATTAGTTTATCTTTGTTTTCTCAACTTGTGAATGTTCCCTTTGCTAGAGGGAGGTATCCCTGTTTTGCTGTAACTTTGAAACTAAGGCTAGAGGGGGTTCCTCTGGGCTCTTTGAATCTGATTACCCTGTAAAGTTATTTTCCATCCTGATTTTACAGAGATGCTTTTTACCTTTTCTTTTAAATAAATCCTTCTTTTCAGAACCTGACTGATTTTTCCATTGTCCAAAGACCCAGGGGTTTGGGTCTTTGCTCACTTTGTAACCAATTGGTTAGGATATTATTCTCAAGCCTTCCCAGGAAAGGGGGTGTAAGGGCTTGGGGGGATATTTGGGGGGAAGAGGAACTCCAAGTGGTCCTTTCCCTGTTTCTTGTTAAATCACTTGGTGGTGGCAGCATACCAGGTTTTAACCTAAGCTGGTAGAAATAAGCTTAGGGGGCTTTCATGTGGGTCCCCACATCTGTACCCTAGAGTTCAGAGTGGGGAAGGAACCCGGACACTGTATAAGGAAGTGTCACGGAGTCCCCAGGCGATGCTCTGGAACTGCTCCCTATGAAGCCAGTTAGGACTCTGGTGAAGTCTCTTCTCTGTGAGCAGACTGTCTTCAGGGCCAGAAGCTGAAGGGCTTCCACCTTCCTAGGTCTGACCCCGGAGCATTCAGAATCCTCTGCCCCTCCGTGCGCTTCCCACAGCGAGTCCGCCCAAGCAGGGTCCTGGGGAAGCCAGAAGGTCCTGCACCCCAACTTCGCAGTCAGACGTGACTCTCAGACAGCCAGTAAAACAGAGGTTTATTAGATGACAGCAACACGGTCTAAAACAGAGCTTGTAGGTACAGAGAACAGGACCCCTCAGCCAGGTCCATTTTGGGGGGCAGTGAGCCAGATACCCATGTCTGCACTCACTCCACATCCCCAGACAGCTTCCAACTCAAACTCTCCAGCCCCTCCTCTCTGCCTTTGTCGCTTTCCCAGCCTTCTTGGGCTCTGCAACAATTATACACCCTGATCCCCCCACTTAGATACCTAAGAAATGCATAGGGGAAACTGAGGCACCCACACAATATTCAGAGAAAACATTAAGACCATTCCCACTTCATCACAGGAAGCTAGTCTATGTTCATACTTTTCATATCTATTATACTTTGTCAGATACACGTATTTTATCATACACTTTATATGCTTTTACAATATGTATTAATGTTTCAATTTCAATTCAAATTTCCAAAAAATCATAAAATTGGCGACACTGTATGTAACTAATTAAAAAAACTGGGAGGGAGGGTGTTGGAGATATTCAGGGGGGGTGTAGGGAAATCCCTGCACCTGCCTTCCCCAAAGAAACTCAGGTGCAGCAGCTGGTCTTCCCCAGGCCATGGCTTCCTTACCTGCCCAGAGCTCCCTGGACATCAGCTGCAGCAGCCTTTCCCTCGGGTCCTAAAGCCTGACAAGTCTGGTGCTGCCAAGGAGGGACTTTCCAAGCTTGTGTCCCAGTGGGCTGTAACCTCAGGAGCAGCTCCCTGCTAGACCGGCCTCCAGCTGCTAGGACAGAGATTCCTTAACATGGCATACAAAGTCGCTCTAGAAACCAAAACTCCTTTCTCTCTGGAGTACCTGCCCTGAACCCTGCTGCGTACAGCCAGAGCCTTTACATTGGGCCCCCCACCATCAACAGTTATGGGGCACCCCTGCTCCCCACTCCCCCAGCCCTCCCTGCTCCCCCCCAGCCAACAGCCCTCCCTGTTGCCCCATCCTCCTTCCAGCCAATAGCCCGCCCAGCCGTGCAGGGAGACGGGGGCATTTGCTTCCACCAGGATCCCAGCTCATGGGAAGCCCTGGTGAGACCCCCTGGGCTGCAGCCGGACTGGGCTATGCAGAGCCCTGCCCGGGCAGGGGACGAACCAGCCGCTCCGCTCACCCGGACCAGACACAGACACTTGGATTCACAGGCCAAGCTATGGGAGTGGCCTTTATAGCCAGGCACGGTTGGGCCCCAGGCCAGGTGGGGCCGGGCCCTGGGCCCGAGAAGGGGCTCGGTTCAGCTCGACGGGCAATGGGCTCCAGGCTGGGACATGATCACCCGCACTGGGGGTCCGCGCGGGTCGGGGTGTGGCTTGGAGCGGCTGCAGCCCGGGGATATCACTTGGATCCAACACCGGCAGAGCCCGGTCCACCAGCTCCAGAGAGCGGGGGCCGCAGCTCACACTCCAGCCTGCATGGCCCGGGAGCCACCTCTGCTCTTGCATCAGCAGCTGACTTGTCTGCCCGGTTCCATCCGGGGGCACCTGTGCAGCTGCCCCTCCCCCGCCCTGTTCTGCCCATAGTGACTCCGGAGGCTGCAGCACTGTGCTGGTGCCACCGAGGGGCCCTTGTTCCTCTGGTGAGGGGGCAGGGAGTAGGGTTACCATACATCTGTATTTTCCCGGACATGTCCGTCTTTTTAGTTCTAAATTGCGGTCCGGGAGGAATTTTTAAATATCTAAAAAGTCTTGGAAAATACGGACGTATGGTAACCCCAGGTGTATTTGTACCATATTACACGTTCCCTCCCCTGCTGCCCCCCCTGTGTGGGGCTGAGCGGGGGGAGCGGAGGCTGCCGGGGTGAGCCGGGCAGGGGCAGCAGGGGGCACTGGCTAGGGGCTGGGTTCGCTCCTGGCCTGGTGTTGAGGCAATGAGCAGGAAGCCGCAGCTCCGGCTCCATGGGCGGCGGGGGGCAGTGGCTGTAGGCGCCTCTGTCTTCTGCGCCATCTGGCCTTTCTTGCCCCATGGCAGGCTATGCTCCTGGCCTGCCCCTGCCCCTGCGAAGGCTGCCACCGCACTGGGTTCGGGCCGCCAGGCTCCCCCCGAGTGGCGCCCGGTTCCTGCTGCTCTTGGCCAGCAGGTGCGGGGCCCCAGGCAAGCCCGGCCCCTTGCGTCTCCTCCATGGCGGCGCCCCCCAGTCCGCGTCCTCCCGGGTGGCCGCGGTGACAGCAGACGGGGATCCTCAGAGGAGAAGTGGCCCTTGGGCAAGCAGGAGAGATTCCCTGGCGCGGCCCGAGTGCTGGAGACTGACAGGTACCTGCCCCTGCCCCATCTCAGTACCACCTGCCTCCCAGCCCAGTGAGTTTTACCTGCCCTACCAGCCTCAGTGCCCTGCTCCATACTGTCAACCACCCCAAGCTCACTGTGACACCAGCACCCCTTGGCAAAGGGCCCCCTGATCTTCACAAACAGCTGTAACTGCAGGCCTAACAAACTCACTGCACCCCATATGTGTCTTACAGGGCACTTTCCCACAAAGAGGAACATGGATGGGATCTACACAAGGCTGGTAACTTGTCAAGAGTGAGAATCTTTGTGATATGTGTGCATGGGTAATATTGAAGGAATAATGTATTTACTTTAAAAGGCTGCTTTATAGATTTGGAGTAGAAATTAATCACCAGGGGATAATGGCCTTTTGGGACAAGGGGGATTTGTCACCCTGCCTAAACTGACTGGTGATGCAATGCAAGGCTCAATTGTTTAGCTTTGCACAAAAGACTTTGATGGGACACTCTCAGAGGCAATGGCAAACAATTGAAATGCCTTAGAGGTAAAAAAGAAACATTACAACAGGACTGGGGTTCACTCTCTGTGCAAATAGAAACAAAGGTTGTTTTCAGTATAACACAGAGGAGGGAGTAGCGCTCTGTATCCTTTCACTGAGGAACCACCTTGTGAAACAGGGCTGCTTTCATGAAAGTTTGGATCCTGGTGTTTGGAAAACCAGCCAACTCTGCAAAAAGACTGAACTTTGTGGGGAGAGGAGGAACCTACATTGAAATAAAAAAGATAACCCTTGATTTCCATTACTTGCATCTGAAGAAGTGAGGTTCTTACCCACGAAAGTTTATGCTCCCAATATTTCTGTTAGTCTTAAAGGTGCCACAGGACCCTCTGTTGCTTTTTACAGATTCAGACTAACACGGCTACCTCTCTGATCCTTGATAAGTGTAGGCCCAGGTTTGCATTTTATGATTTTGTTTTATATTGCAATCATTTGTTTCCATCACTCTTGTTTTTAGTTAAATCCTCATTCTTAAATAAACTGTCTTTTGTTCGGGCGGCGAGCCTGTGGCAGGCGGGGGTTCTTGGAGCGGGCATGGGGGTTTCTGGCAGGGGAGTGAGGAGGTGAGTGGCAGGTGGGAGGAGGCGAGCGGTGGGCAGGGGACTGAGGAGGGACGCAGCAAGCCAGCGACGGGCCAGGGGGTGAGGAAGGGTGTGGTTGCGGGGCCGAGCGGGGAGGGAGTGGGACCTGGGTCAGAGTGGAGGAGGAGCGGGGGTGGACTGTGGGTGTGGCCGGCACCCCCTGTGGAGTGTCCTCTTTTATGAATGTTCAAATATGGTAACCCTACACTTCGCCCTCTCCTCGCTGGCCTTCACCTTCTCCTGGTCCTTCCTCTGGCCGCCCTCTGCTGCCTCCACCCTGCAGGAGGGAGGGTGTCAATGAAGCCTGCAGCTTGCTCTGCCTGGATGCGAGAGCCCCGGCATTGGCCACCTCCCTCTGTCCTGGCCCCAGGCACTTCACTGCATTGCTCCCGGGCACCACCCAACCTCTGGACACCTCACTGCCCCACCCCCAGGCACCTCCTTGCCCCTGGACACCTCCTTGCCCCACCCCTGGGCACCTCCCCGCCCCTGGACACCTCACTGCCCCAACTGCAGGCACCTCCCCACCCCTGGACACCTCACTGCTCTGCCCGCAGGCACCTCACTGCCCCATCCCCAGACACCTCCCCTCCCCTGGACACCTCACTGCCCTACCCCCAGGAACCTCCCCCTCCACCCCTGGGCACCTCCACGCCCCGGACATCTCACTGCCCTGCCCCCAGGCACCTCATCACCCTGCCCCTGGGCACCTCACTATCCCAACACTAGGTATCTGACTGCCAAGCTTCTGTGAATCTACCCCTGGCCCCTGGGCACCTTCCCCTGCCCTGCCCCCAGGCACCTCACCATCTCACCCTTGGGTACCTCATCATCCCACCCTTGGGCACCTCATTGTCCCACCCCCTGGCACCTAACTATCCTGCCCCTAGGCACTTCCCCCTGCCTCCGCTGAACACCTCACTGCTCCTCCCTTGGGCACCTCCCCCTGCTCCTGGAAAACTCACCCCACTTCACTCTGCACTGTTCCTGGGGTACCTCTCCATATCCACTGGGAACCTGCCCCCATTCCATCATGGGGAACCTCCCCCCACCTCGCTGCACCAAATGGAATCAGACTGTCTGATGACCCTGACAGCTCCTGAATCTATCCCGAACTGTGCAGGGGCAGGAGGGACCATCTTGGGAGCAGGTTGTGCCAGTCTTCCTACCCTTTCCCAGCTGCTGTCAGTATCAGGGGAGGGATAGCTCAGTGGTTTGAGCATTGGCCTGCTAAGCCCAAGGTTATGAGCTCAATCCTTGAGGGAGCCACTTAGGGAACTAGGGCAAAATTAGTACTTGGTCCTGCTAGTGAAGGCAGGGGGCTGGACTTGATGACCTTTCAAGGTCCCTTTCAGTTCTAGGAGATAGGACATCTCCATTATTTTAATCAGGAGAGAGATAGCCAGGCTCTGGTGGGAACACTTGGGCCAGCTGCCATGGCCCTCGGCTCGGCCAGACCCACCTGGTCAGCAAGTTCCAGAGTCCCCTGAGAGTAGTCAGCAAGTGCCCAGCCCACCCTGGCTGGCATCTGAATCGGCCAGGACCCAAGCCAGGGAGGGGCCTGAGCTGCCCACGGGGACCCACTAGAAGCTAGTGCAGCGCATGTAGGATGCACTCTGCTCTCCTCGTGGCCTGGCTGCCCGGCATATGACTGGGCCATGGAGGGCCACCAAGGGCTCTCTGCTGAGCCAGCACCCAGCATCACCTAGAGGCTCAGCAGGGCCATGGTGCCCCAGTGCTGTCTTTCTCCTTGAGGGCTCCCTTACCTGGTGCTGTGGTTTCCCTGGTGGGTTTCCAGCTGCCCCAGCTACCTCCAGAGTCTCTCCTCCTACACCTGGCTCTTGGCCTGCTCCTCCAGCAGTGTCTGGTTCTGGGTGACCAGCATTTCCAGCTGGCTCTCGAAGAGTCTCTGCTTCTCCCTGGACTCTGCCAGCTCCTTCCTCAGCTCCTCAATTTGCTTCCCATGCTAGGGCAGCCCAAGACAAGGTTAGCTCGTCATGGGGCGTGCAGCACTCCACGGGCACAGAGAGGGTACCGCTCTGCCACTTGGGCTCCTTACCCAGCTGCAGAAAGGTTGAGGCCCAGCACAGGATGGCAGCAGGAAAGGGGCCTAGTGGTTAGAGCAGTGGGGGCTGGGAGTCAGGACTCCTGGTTGTGTGTGTGAGGAGCTCTAGGATCCTGGCCTGGAGGCCGTAGGGTTGGGGAAAGGATGGTGAGGCATCTGCTGCCCCCTACCAGGCTAATGTGGTGAGGTTCGGGGGATGGCACTGCCCTCCCCATTGCAAGCATGGGGGCTGGTTCTGTGGACCGGGGTGGGTAGCAGTGATGCACCAGCACCCTGGCAGAGGCTGGGCATTGAGGTGGGGAGAGGGATCCTGACATGGCCCTATCGGGCCTGCTGTGGAGCCTGTATTGCCTGGGGTCTCTGGGGGTGCAGAGTGTTACCTTCTCCAACAGCCGCATGGCATACAGCTCAGTCTGTGCCTTGGCCGCTTCCTCAGCGTGGCGCTGCCAAGGCACCGTGGATTTCCAGGGTAGTGAGGCAGATTGGCGGAGATTGGATCGCCCCTAGAACACACAGCACAGAGCCCTTCAGGGCGCTGCGGGCAGCACGGGCTGGCAGGGGGCCAGGGCTCTGCCTGTCAGTGACATGGGGCCAGATGCCTCCCGGTTCCTCTCGGGATAGGCTGGAACAACTGGTGATTCCCGCTGGAGCCCATGACCAGACCCTACCGAGTGGCAAAGGAATGGGGACAATGACGGCTCCAGGCCCAGCCCTGCCCTGCCCCTCTCTGCACAGAATGGGGTCCGGGGCTGATAGTGCTGATAGCCCTGGCCCCGATAGTGCCCCAGGAAAGGCAGCCCTTGTTCTCCGGAGAGCAGGATGTGGCTGGCCCCTGTGGGGTGGGGCACACGGCCTCTGTGGGGGTGCTTCTGGCAGTGATCACTTTGCGTCTTGAGCAGCCTGTATGGGTCAGAGAAGGGGCAGGTAGCTGTGTGCCAGGACCCCCTTTCCAGGTGAACTCAGTCCCCCTTATGGGGTGGGCTCGGCCGTCCCCCGCGGTGGGAGCTGCCCAGAGCCCCTTACTGGTTGGGCTCGGCCCCCCTTATCGGGTGGGCTCGGCCATCCCCCAGGGTGGGAGCTGCCCAGAGCTCCTTACTGGGTGGGCTCGGACCCCCTTACCAGGTGGGCTCGGCCATCCCATGGGTGGGAGGTAGAGGGGCGAGGGCTCCCATCATGACTCTCTTCTCCCTGGGATTCAACCACATGCTTCACGCTGCTCTGCGTCTGCAGCCTGCGTCCTGCCTTGCTCTGGGCTGGCACACTCTGGGTGCGCTGCATCTTCCTCCTCTCCCAGGCCTGGTGTGGGGAGGAGGGTAGCTGCTGGAGGTGCTGCTTATCCTCCTTCCCCCGGCCCTTCTGGATGTTGGTCATGGAGTGGCTCTTCATCAAGGGGCTGTACTTGCTCAGCTCCCTCGGGGGCAGGGATCCTGGCTTCTCACTGGGGCTGAAACGGTTGGGACTGAGCATCCTTGGACAGAGCTAGGAGCACTGTGCTGGCAAATCTGCCCAGTAACCAGAGAGAGCGGGAAAGGATATGTGATCAGTGTTGAAATCCATATAAGGACTTGACACGCAGCGACTGGTTGCTGTCTGTCCTAGTAGCAGCCTGTGGCCACGTCTCATCAGGGGAAAGCAAGGGCTCCATGAGCTTTGTTAGTACTATAGACTTGGGGAAAGCAGAGGTTAGCTCTGCTAGTACTGGAGACGAAGATAAGAAGACGAGAAGACCTGCACGCTTACCATCGCTCCTGGTCCTGTCCTTGGCGGAGGTGTTCATGATGGCGAGTTCCTGAGCAGTGTCTCCTGGGTTCCAGAGGCTGGTTCCTGGTTGAAGACTTCGGGGTTCTTGGTCCGTTACCACTCATCCTCCTTTACTGCGGGGATACTGTATTATAGAGACCTTTTCTACACCTGTTGTCCACTCTTGTTTCGGGTTTGGGTTCAGGCTTCATGCTACAGGTACGTTAAACCTACTAAGTGGTTTGTTAATAAAATCCTTTTTGTTGAAGTATATAACTGTGATAGTTTTCACTGTCGGGGAAGGTTGGTGTAGGCGGGAGGGTGACAGTTGATAGATGCTGTTGGGGCCGTTTTTAAGCTGGGAGGGGTCCTGTTACTTTGGATTCCTAACTGCCCAGGCAGTTCAGGAGGAGTAAATTGTGTAAACTCTCGAATTTGTCTTGCTTTAGCTTCCAGCCATTGGATCCTGTTCTGCTTTTGTCTGCTAGATTGAAGAGCCCTCGCCTAGCAGAAATCTTCACAAAGCATGAGCTCATGTGGGGTTGTTTTCTCACATGCTAACTGTGAATCACACCCTAAACCAATAAACCAAACCTAGCTTAACAAACCGACACAGGAAGCAGCTGTTGTGCTTGTCCTGACAAGGACAAGTGGTTGGACTTAGCCTACGTATGCCTTAGCTGCAGCTATCTGCCAGATTGGAGCTAAAGGCCCTGTATCTACTCCTGCTCTAGGTCACCTGCTCAAGTTAGCTAAGCTCAAGCCAAACTAGACCACTTGTCCTCGCACATGCTTCCCCATATCTCTTCCTTTAATGCCAGCAGGGCCAGGCCAGCTCCACAAAGTTTGTTCTTCTTTTGGACCTATGCAGGGACCCAGGCCCAGATCCTCAAAGGTATTTATCTTCTAACTTTCATTGATTTAAATGGGACTTAGGCACCTACATGCTTTTGATGCTCTGGGCCCCAGTGTCTAGGAATGAAGAGAGAAGTGGATGATGCCCCCTCTCACTGCATCCTATCTGTAAGCGCTTGGGGGCAGGGGGCATGTCTGTGAAGCAGAGCACCTGACATACCTTGGATGCTGCGAAATTAACAAAGAGTGACGGCCTTCACAACCTTCATGGAAATCCCACCTAGACATCCTTAACCTTGCTGCAAGCTGTCAACTATTCTGGGATAATTCCCAAACTAGGTCACCAGCCCAAGGTCTGCTGTGTGGAGTTCTCCCTAGTGGAGAGTTCAGCAAAGGTCCCCAGGCCTCACGTTTGCTGTCAGTTTCATTTTTCACTCATGACATTTATCTCCTCCAGGGATGGGATTCCAAGAGTGTAGCTCCCCTCCCCAGAAGGGATGCCGGGGGTGTGTGTGTGATCTGGGACACAGACATGCCCAAACATGCCCTAGAAGGGAGATTAAATCTGCGTCCGCCCATTTTCTGGATATTAACCCAAGGGGGTCATATGTGGCCTTAAAAGCTAAGAACTAGCTGATTGCCTGGGTTATTGCAAGACGTTTGTATGCAAAATAATTCTAGAGTTATGTTCCATGTATGATATTGTGTTCCAAATCTGTTTGGAAGAAAATTACAGGCCTACCAAATCAACATGAGAACAATGGACCTCCTTTGACTGAACCAGTTTTTGTTTACAGGTGGGGAAGAGGCAGCCTGAGCATTCTCAGAGACAAATGATTCCCAGGCGAGTTCTCAGAGGAGGAGCCCCCTGGGGTAAGAGACAATGATCTGTGACGGTACAAAAATGAGGAAAGGGCACAAGTGGGGACTCTGCCGGTGTGGGACTCTCATGAAACTTGGATCCCAGTTTTTGGAACTGGACAAGCACTGCAAGGAATGACTTTTGGGTGAGAGAGACCTTAATTAGATAGGAAGGCGACAAGTTAAGAACAGTAGGCTATAGTTGGCATGTTATGGGTTTTCTTTTCTTTTTTATAAACCTGTGACCTTTTCCCCTAACCCTTGCAATTCCTTCTAATTGAATTGTTCTCTCAAGCCCTGGTAGATGCACTTCAGTTTGATTTTACAATAATGCTGTCTCAGTGCCTTGCGCTAAGGAGAGCACTGAACTGAGGTGAAGCCAGTGAATGGGGTGCACTGCTTTCTCGGAGGCAGCGGTGTGGCCCAAAGACCCCTTGACACCAGCTGGCAGAGGACACAGAAGTACACATGGGTTACGGGGATTCTCTGGGTCTGGGATCTACATTCCAGACCTAGTCTGCCAATAAATATAATGTAAGGTCACTAATGAAAGCCTGTGTCACCCTGGTCATCATAATCATTGTGATACGTACGGACAGTAAATATGTGAAGAGTTATGTGTATATACTAAAAATTATGTTCTCTAGGTCTGTGCATTAAGGCAGGTCACGAAAAGGTGAACCACAGACCCATCAGGCAGGGGGGAAACGACACTTATCTCATTCAGGCAAGTCGTGTGCAAACTGAGTATTGTCTGGTTCACAGTGGTACCCAGGGACAGCCTGAGCAAAATGCTAATGGACAGATTGAGGGGGCTGCAGGAAAAACCAAAAACAGCTGGGGGTCTCCTGCTTAGGAGTAAGATAATAAACTTCTGAAACTAGATCTGGGCTGCAGATGAACCCCCAGGGATTCTTTCAATCTGTGAGGACAAGCAGCCAGCAGGCTTGAAATCTGCAACTAGAAATAAAGTGTAAATTTTTCACAGTGAGGGGAAATAACCATTGAAACAACTTACTAAGGGTAGTGATGGATTCTCCATCTTTGGCAAGTTTTAAATCCAGGTTGGATGTTTCCCTAACAGAACTGCTGTTGTTCAAACAGGAATTATTTTGGGGCAGGTCTCTGGCCTGTTCTTTGCAGCGGTCCCTTATGGCCATGAACACATTAATGAACACATCTTTGTCTGGGAGAGAGTTCTGGCTCTGGTGATACCACCTGTTATTGGTAATTGATTTTCAGCAGACTCCCCAATATGACAGGTTCTTTGCAGACACAGAGGAAGGGATGGTCCTTGCCCCCAAAGGGTTTACAGCCACCAGTGTCTTATTTCCCACACCTGCCTGGCTGATTGTGGGGCATTTTTGCTCCTCCAGGAGCAGGCATTTTAATCCTGATGCACCAGTGTTCCTGGCCAGGATTAGCCAGCTGCTGAGGTCCTGGGAGTGGATGGTGCCTGGGCTGTAGGCTTTCCTTCCCTCCTGGCATGGTTCCATTTGCTTCTGGGGCAGAGAGAAATCTTTGGAAGCACTTGCTAGGACTGAATGAACAGAAGAGAAATATGCATGGATGTGTCACCTCCTTTCTTGGTTTGGCTCCTCGCTGTGCAAGGGACTGTGTCTCCTTCCTGTCGTGTGCTGTTCCTGCTTTGTCCCATGAAGGAGTTTGGCTACCTGCACTGTTGGAACTTTTGCTCTTTGTACAACAATAATTTTGCTGAAAGTCCCCAACATGCCAGGTCCGGCTGCACATTGTTGCACTGGGAGCTGGGCAATCACACCTTGCTGAAGGTGTTGGGTGTGACAGTTGCCTTCCATTCAGGCTAAATGAGGGAGCAATTAAATGCTTCTTTGTTTTATGATAGCTGAAACAATGAAAAACCACTGCCCAACAACCAAATCCTATGCAAGCTCAGACAGTCTTGCAGTCTAACAAGATTTGCAGGGGTGGGGGAATGATTGGATTGAGGTTGTGCATCTGTACTACAGCAGAAACACCAGAGAAGCACATGGAGAAAGCAACAAGGAAGCCAAGATGGCCAAAAAAAAAAATCTCACCCTGAGAAGCTAGGCGAGCGTGAGCTTTTGGGCTGAGTGCTGGCTGGAAAGTGGTCGTAGTATATTGAAAACTGTGTTGAAATTGTGATCTATCATTTTAAATTCTCAAGGGGTTTCCTGTCCCTGCTTATGGGTTGGGAGCTATGTAGGGAAGTGTATGATCTGCATCAATCTGGAAAGAGCCAGCTGCAGCAAGAAGAGGTGAGTTGTGCTTCTCTGTCAGAGGGAGGAGCCTGTTTGGTCTCTATTTTGGATTCTTGTATGTTATCATTCTGAAGTCTAAAAAATAAACCACACTGGATTGGAAGGGGTTAAGGAGCTGTTCTGGACCCAGGCTATTCTTCACCACCACACCTACCATGCATACACAGGCTGGAGGAGGAGCTGAAAACGGCATCACAGTAGCTCACTTGCAGGTAGCAGACCTGCCAACTCTCACAAATTTATCACTAATGATGAAATTTCTAAGTAAAATTAAGCCTCACTCATGAGCTCGTGAGAGAACTATCAAATCTCAGGAATTTTTTTTCATCCCCATCAGGAGGCTGTGGCCTCTAGTACCTTTTTGTACTAGAAAGGTAAGTTTCTAGCCTGCATGGTGGCAGAGGAAAATGGGGCCTGAGAGCACCTTAAAGGCCCAGAAACCAGAAGGGAAATAAAAAGAACCCACATTTCATTTTAAAAAACCCTCACGATTTTAAGCCAAACGGGGTCTGACTCATGATTTTTCAATGGAGAGTGTTGGCAACCTGGAGGTGGCCAGCGGAGGTGAGAAGATCAGCTCTGCAGAAGGAGCCCTGAGGGAGGCCCAGCAGCTGGGAGTCCTAACTGTTGTTGGTCTACCTGTGTTATGCTTATAAGAAGCACATGGGATTTTTGGGGGAGGGGAGGAAAGGCAATAGGCCGCATTTACTAAAGATACAACAATTAGCATATGCATTCAGTTACACCACACACACACACACATACACACACACTGTCTCACCAGTAGATCTTATAGTTACCAGTCCAGAGTTCGGATCAATCTAGCTAGGTGGATTCTGGGAAGGGAGGAGCCGGGTTCCGTCGGTCGCGATATGCTCCGGGGAAGTCTTGGCAGGATGAACCCAAAGTTTTATGGCAAGGCAAGTAGTATAAGGGCCCTACCGTCAATCAAACCCTAACCTGCCCCTCGACCCCTTAAGCCCCGCCCCTTCACACATTAGTCCCTCCCACTGGTCACTGGAAATCCCGCCCTATGGGGTATTATTTCTGGGGTCAAGGTGGCCACATGACCTGAAGCAAGGTGGGTCCCGTGACCCCTCTAAGAAGTCCTCCCACCACCCTCTACCAATCAGGATGGGTTTTGTCACCAAAGGACTGCCCCGAGAGGAGATTTTGACCAATCAGGGTGACTTCCGGGGTGGGGGTGACCCCTCTGGAAGTGGGTTGTGTGACCCCTCTAACAACTCCTCCCACCACCCTTTACCGATCAGGAGGGATTTTGTCCCAAAAGGACCACCCCGAGAGGAGATTTTGACCAATCAGGGTGACTTCTGGAGCGGGGGTGACCCCTCTGGAAGTGGGTCATATGACCCCTCTGAGAACTCCTCCCAAGGCCCTTCACCAATCAGAGTGCAGCACCATTACTCCATAAGTCCCAGCACCGGACAGAGGAGGCCATCTCTTACCAAGGACACATGTTTTAGAAATCGCGGAAAGGCTGCTGAGAGGAAACATGGACTCCTTCACCACCCCCGTGAGAACTTCTGACTTTGTTTTAGCCCCAAGCATCTTTGGACTTGTGTGGAGAAAACGCTACATCAGCGACAGTTCCAAGGAGGACCCTTTGACCCAACCATTGATGGATACGCCGGAACCTGACCCTGAAACCCTCATGAGGCACCCCAATGAGTGTGACGGCCTCTCTTTGTCCACCCCCTCAGAGGTGGAAGGCGATTGCAGCTCGGGGGAGTCACTGGCGGACAAGGTGAACAGAAAAGACGGTGCTCAGGTAAATGAATGATTAAGAAGCGGCGGTCAAGGAGGGGTGGGTAATGAGGCTAGGAACCAGGGCTTGTGTAAATTAAAAACAAGCAGTGGGGGTGCTTACACTGTTTCTTTTCTGAAAATCTCTCAACAGCTCGACGATGCCTTTTTAGAGGCCTTTGAGAACTTACACATCCGCAGCCCTGTGGGAGTAAATATATTGTGCGTCAGCTGTTTTTGCTCATGTCTGAGACACAGATCTCAAGACGAAAAGGACAAAATGGAAGAATGAACCAGCTCAGACTCCCTTATGGTAGGGGTCATGGCGTCCATTTTTACAGGCAGCTGTAAAAGGTCGTGTTAAACCAGGCGATTAATAAAACTTATTTAAATGTGTCAATATGAATGTGTTCCCTTTCATACTCATGGTAGTAAATGATGGTATCAGTAACAGTCATGTCTCCACAGACGGCTCTGTTAAAGAACATATATTACACCCCCGGGGAAGTTGGGAGCTTCGGCGGAGTCAACCCTCTTTTTCAAGTGGCCAGAAAGCATAGTAAAACTTTAAACAGAAGACAGGTAACAGCATGGCTTTCAGACCAGGATGCTTACACTTTACACAAACCGGCTCGAATACGTTTTAAAAGAAACAAGACCATTGTTTCAGATGTGGACGCGCAATGGCAGGCAGATTTGGTAAATATGCACCAGTTCTCCAAACACAACGGCGGTTTTAACTACATCTTAACAGCGATAGACATTCTATCCAAATATGTCTGGGCCTTAGGCCTAAAAGACAAGATGAGTAGTGAGGTATCCAAGGCCTTTAAAGCTATTTTCGGCGAAGGTCACATGCCTCAAAAATTACAAATCAATCGGGGGAAAGAATTTTTAAACAAACCTTTAAAGCTGATTGTTAAAGCAGCATAGAGTTCACCATTTCGTTACTAATAATGAAGTCAAAGCAGGGGTTGTGGAGCGATTTAACAGAACTTTAAAAACTAGAATGTGGAGATATTTTACAGTCCATAACATCTTTTGCTACATTGACGTCTTACCTGACTTTATAAAGAGTTACAACCAGAGCTTTCACAAAACTATATGTACCAGACCCATTGATGTTAACCCTTCAAATTCTCTGAAGGTATGGAAAACGGTTTATAGAGATGGTTTTAAAATAAAACCGGTTGTTGCCCCTTTTAGAAAAGGTGACCACGTGAGACTATCTAAAACAAAAGGCGCTTTTGAAAAGGTTATGAACAGACGTTTACCGATGAGATATTCATAGTGGATGAAGCCTTAACCAGGGGCCAGAGACCTGTATACCGCTTAAAAGATTACGAGGGTGAGGCAGTTACTGGATCTTTTTATCCTGAAGAATTACAAAAAGTAAACCCCAAATGTGACAGGATTTACAGGATTGAAAAAATTCTAGCGGAGAAAGGAAAAGGGAGAAAAAAACAGCTACTGGTGAAATGGTTGGGGTGGCCCGATAAGTTTAACAGCTGGGTGGAAGCTTCTCAACACTGTGACATTTAGACACGAACAAAAAAAAAAAGATTCCTCCTGCAAAGACAGAGAGAGAGACAGAGAGACATCATCTCGAACTTTACAATACGGCTAATTAAGCCCTTGGATCTCCCGGGTGCCTGGGAGGTGGGGTTAGTGGAAATACAATACCTGCACAGCTGGAATACTATCAACAAAGACACCCTTTTCGAAATCACCTTTGGAGATATGACGTGGAATTTCATCCTACGACGAGGTTATTACTCAACCATACCCGAATTACTGGAGCATATGAACAGCACCATGGCTCATCATCCCGGACTGCCTGAGGTGGTCATGAACTATGACCCTGTGGGTAGAAAAGTGAGACTTAAATCTACCGATTTTATGTATGTGTTTTCTACTGGTGGGGAACTAGCTAACATTCTGGGTTTGGGCCCCAAACGCAACATCCAAAAATTCCCCTTCTCGGCAGACATCACAGGGGGTTTTAACTCCTTGTATCTGTACACAGATATCATAGAACACCAGTTTGTGGGGGACTTTTCTGTTCCCCTGTTATGCTGCGTCCCTGTCCGAGGAAGGAACAACGAGTTTGTTACCATCACCTACGATAAACCTCATTATGTCCCTGTCAGTAAACACCACATCGACACCATCACCATTGAAAAAAAGACAAAATCAGAACAGACATGTCTCATTTCGCTTCGGCAAGGTGATCATCAAGCTGCATCTGCGGCCGTGGAGAGAGCGAGGTTTCTAAAAAGAAAATCACTATTATGGTGATCCTAAAAAATTATGGTGACCTCACCATCTACAGGAACTATTACAAAGCCCAGGCTGGATACGCCCTTCCTGGATATCATGGGGCCCCCGTGATGTACGGGGCTGGTGTGGATGGAATATTTCGTAGCCTCTTTCAAAAAGCTGGACCGCTTTTGAGGAGGGGGCTAGAGATTATTAAACCCCACGTAAAAACCGCCGCTCAAAACATAGCTAAAGATGTGGTAGGTCACGTCTCCCGTGCTGTTCTGGAGAAGGTGGGGAATACAGCTTCACAGGAAGGATCAGGGCTGATGTACATTAAAAGGAGAAAGAGAAAGAGAAATATGTCATACCTGTGATGCACAGGTCCCCCAAAACCCTTTAAAAGAAGGGCTTTGACACGCAGGGCCGGCCATAAGCGAAAGTCCAAGAGGAAGCCTGGGCAAAAGAGGAGATGCGCTCTGCCTCGTAAAAGACACATTTTAATCAACATTGCTTTTGTTCAAAGCAGGTCTGAAAAGTGCACCAAATCCGAACTAGACTTGTTTCAAATAGCCCCTACACAGACCAGCATCGAGAAAAGAATCTACATCGAGGTGCCACCTCTATCGGCCGTTACGGAGTCTGCCCCCATTGACTTTTTTATAGCAGGGACTGGCATAGTTTATATGGATTTAAACAACACACTGCTGTACCTGTGTTGCAAGATTGTAAAAGAAGACGGAACTGAACTCGCCGTGGACGCTGAAGTGGGCCTGGTGAATTACCCCGTGGCCTCTGTTTTCAGTCAGTTGGATGTTATGCTGGGAGACCGCATCATAAGCCAAAGCAACAACTGTTACCCTTACAGGGCCTTTATAGAATCGGTGCTCAATTACAGCGACGACACCCGCAATTTTCCGCCAGCCTGTTTTACAAAGACACTGCTGGACAACATGAAGAAACAGAGTTGGATGGAGGGAATCTAGGGTTTGTGAGGTGTGCAAAGCTGACGGCCGAGAGCAGGTCAGTAGAGCTGCTGGGCCATCTACACAGCGACCTGTTTTTTCAAGAAAAGCTTTTGTTGAACGGAGTGGATGTGAAAATTAAACTGACGCGCAGTAAAGACGCTTTCTGCTTAATGAGCAGTGCGGCTGAAGGCTTTCAACTGCGCATTGTATCAGCGTCCCTTTTTGTGAAGAAAGTACGGCCCGGAGCGTTCGTCTGGGGCACGTGGAGGCCCTGCTTACCGCTAATGCTAATTATCCCGTGGACCGTGTGGGAATGAAAGTGTTTAGCATTCCCGTGGGCAGCAGGGTCAGTAACCAGGCGAACCTATTTTTGGGACAGTTACCCAAAATGCTTGACCTAGGATTTGTGGATAACGATACCTTTAACGGAAGTTACGCTAAAAATCCCTTTCATTTTAAACATTATGATATTAATTTTGTGGCCTTGTATGTGGATGGTGAACCAAGCCTCTGCAACCGGACTTCGAGGCAGAATGCTGCGTGAGAGAATACATGACTCTGGTACAGACAGCTGGTAAACACATGAAAGGTCGTTCTCTGTTAATTGACCGTGAGGTGTTTGCACAGGGTTACACCTTGTTTGCCTTTGACCTGTCTCCTGACCAGGAATGCGCTGATCAGTAATCCCTGATTAAAACCGGGAACCTGAGAGCAGAAATATGTTTTGGGAAGACTTTAACGGTTACCGTCAATATGATCGTGTATGGGGTTTTTGACAATGTCAGAGATAAATCAGAGGAGAAATGTTCTGTTTGACTACATGTGAACATGGACATCGTGCAGCTCTCACGTGTCTTATCAATGGCCCCTTACACAAAAAAGAATTTCTTAGATATGTTCCCTTGCAATTGGCTCCCTGGCAGCAAGCTGTCTCAGAGACCCCTAGGTTTGGTGGTGAACACGCATCCACACAACCAACCTGGTGAACACTGGCTCGCCTTGTATCTGGCGGAGCGTAACCGTGGAGAGTTTTTTGACTCATATGGGCAACCCGCAAACAGCGTGTTGTTTCCTAAAAGCATTATGAAATTTTTAAACAAAAATCCCACAGACATTGTGTTTCACAATAGACAATTACAAGACACCCCACTCTGTCGCCTGCGGCTATCACTGCATGTTTTTCCTTACATCATCGTAGCAAGGGTTTATCTTTTGACCGGATTTTAAAATTGTATTCTAACAACTTAGTGCAAAATGACCAGATGGTGATGAATTTTGTAAAAAATAAATTTCAATTCTTGGACATGCCTAACCTTGCTCAAAACATGTTTCAACAAGCCCAGACATGTGTATCTTGCAATGATTTTCATAGCCATGTTACCCAACAAAGCACCCCAGGTGAAGGGTTTAAAGACAATTGATGTTTGGTGGGTTTAAAAAAAAACAAAAAACCAATGACCAATTGAGAAAAAGTACACAGATTTTTTTTTAAAAGTATAGAAATGTTTTATTTAAAGCAAAACATTACCAGTTTTAAAAATTTTAGAATGTGAAAAACATTACACACTAATCCATTTGGCTCTTTTAGCCAATTTTCATTTTTTAGACGGCAAAAAAGGTGTCATGGTTTCTCAATCCACCCCGGTGTCGGCAGTCGAGGCGTTCCAAAAGATCTCTGCTGGCTGCATTGCCCATGACGGAAGATGGTACGTTCAGTTCCGCCATGGCATTCATAAACACATCCCATCCTTTAGGTACATGTCTGCTAGGAACAGAGCGAGTCTGGGTGACGGCCCTGACTAAGTCGAGCATGTTAGAACCATTAACCACAGACCTTTGTACACAAAAGACCCTTTATCGTTCCATGAAGAGAGATTTTTATACTGGCCCAGCTTATTTAGCAATACATTTTTCTTATAACGCTTATTCACGTTATCCAACACCTCCTGAGCAACTAAGTCTGAGTTCTTTGGTGTTTCTGGGGGTTTGGCAGTCACACTTTGTTCCTGTTCTGGTAGAAACAGACGTATTTTCCCCTTTATCTGCATCGCTCTGCTTCACGTACATTAGGTACCTTTGAAGCACGGCGCTGTAAAGTTTAGCCTTTTCGTATTCGGTCAAGTCAGTTCTTTGAAGAACAGACTTCATTTCAGCATCCAGTAAGCGAGTTGTGGTCGTTCTGATATTTTCCTCTGCCAGAGGGGGAGCCCTTAATTGCTCCAACTGGTGGCTGGGCACCAGGTACATTTTTTCTGCATACTGCATTATCAATTAGTTAAAAGCCCCATTATCAGAGGGATAGCAAAACTTAACAGAGGTCCGATAACCCCCCTAGACTGCTTCACTAGATGCTTTTTTCTTTTAAATGAAACCCTTTTATTACACAAAGCCTTTATAAGCGTGCGTTTCTTTTGCAGCACATGCATCTGATTCTGTGTTAAAGGTACGTTTTCTTTTAAGGTATTGAGCGTTATTTCTGAGATGCATCCGACAAAGTGGGCATTCACCCACAAACGCTTATGCTCCAATTCATCTGTTAGTCTTAAAGGTGCCACAGGACTCTCTGTTGCTTTTTACAGATCCAGACTAACACGGCTACCCCTCAGATTTCTGAGATGGCAGCTACTAGATCATCAGAGGCCGAACACAGTATAGCTCTCCTTTGCTGCGGGGACAATTTGCTAAGTAATTTTAAAAAGTAATTTTAAAAGGCCCAGGTTTCTCTTCATGCAGCTAGACATGTTTTCAGTCAGCAGCCCCGGCTGTTAAAAAGGGGCCTGCCGATAAGTCATCTCTTTTTATATCCAGATGTTGTTCTTTTTAAAGTATAAACCGCCGGCCAGTGTGTAGGGAAAAGACCAGTTCTTAGTCTTTAAGCTTCTAGTGTGGAAACATTTAAATCCACCACCAGGTAGCCATAAGGTAGCATCCTCAAAAGCTTCTAGAAAGAATTGAGCTTTGCCAGGGTACATTTGCCGAGCGAGCGTAGCAATTTGTAATTTATCCCTGGGGTTTTTGAACAGAACCACGTACTTTGTGTTTATGTTAATCGTGCGACTGTTTTTTCCCCTGACAAAATACGTTTTGAACTATATACATAATGCTCAGGTTTCTGTGATACACATACTTGGTAAAGGCTCTCTCAATTTCATTGCTTTCACAAGCAGAGTTCATCAGATAGTCTATGATAATCATATTTACTTTATTAGTAGGAAAAGCTGTTATCATCAAAAGCATCAGGCAGCCCCTCCACAAAATTGATAAAGGGACATTTACAGAGTAGTTCTTTATACAGAGGTTGCCAACAACTGTAACACCACATGATATTCTCAGGCATAAACAGACAGTGTTTGTTTGGCATTATCCAACACTTTTTTTATAAAGCAACTTTTCCCCGCAGTTGGTAGGCCCTGCGAGAATTGCAGAAAAGGAGTGTTTCCACCTTGTATCCATTTTTTTCAAAAGCCGTAGGGCAGGGTTTTAAAACCGTCTCCTAGGACCCTCTTGTTGGAAACCACTTTGTGTTTTTAAGAGTTTTTGTCTCTATTTGCCACTGGTTTTTGTTTCTTACGATAGAGGGCTGCTGCACCTCTCTTTTTTTGAGGCGTTTTCATTTTCGTGCAGACCTGTGTAATAGTCCAGGACTAGATCTTTTAAACTGTCACAGTTGATCTTCTCACAGTTTGCTACGTTTAGGGTAATACCTTTGACTTTCATACAGGCCTTTCCTCCCGACAGCTTATACCCATAGGTTTTCGGGCCTGCCGACACAAACTCAGTGATGTGCTGATCTGGCGGGATCTCGCTCGTCAGGTCCCCTAAATAATCCCGCAGAGGGGGGATTCCAGTCACCCACCCTTTTCACAAATACCACTGAGTCAGCATCCTGGTACAGGCACCGCTCCTGCAAACCGTCTAGGACAGAGGTTCCCAAACTTATTTGGCCTACCACCCCCTTTTCAGAAAAAAAATTACTCAGCGCCCCCCTGGAAATCTACCTTCTTTAAGTGAACAAACAGAAAGATGCAGTGACAAATTTGTGTTCTTTTATGTATCTATATTTCTACCTATGTCCTACAATATAGTAAAGAAAGATGTGTTATTAGAATATCGCCCACGACATCAGGTATACAGTGGTTTTTGCGTAAGATAGCAAAAGACAACCAAACTAAAATACTAATGAAACTAATAAACTGGGTTTTGTTCTTTGCTCAGCATTAGATATATGTATTTGATATTAAACTGTCAAATATCAAACTAAATTTATCAAGAAATAATTAATTAAAAAATAATCAATATGCAATTAAAAATCAGTTAATAGTTTTAATTTAGTTTGCCCTTATTTAAATAATTGTTCCTTATTAACACACGCCTTATTTACCAATTAACACAGATGATTCGATAGATATAAATGTTAATAGTTAACAGTTTTTTTACGATTTCATTCCCGTTCGTTAATATTGTAATAAAAAATGACAAATATATTGACTGTACACTTCAAATAGTACTGTACCGCCACAAGCCTGCTACGATTTTATTATTAGTAAGCACTAGAGACACAGAAACGTACGGTAGATATGTAAGAAAATCTATAAAAATACTCACGTGTAAATTGCTGTTTTATTGAAACAACAATAATACAATTTGCTTTGTATGTGATCCGTAATCCGTAAAGATCGAAGTTATTGAATATGAATAAAAATTTTTAAATACTTATTGCACTATTGTTAACTGCTTTTTACACAATTAAGAAACCATCTAAATTAGATTTCATACATGTCGCCTATTTATAGTATCGTATTGTAAACAAGTCATTACACGCACATATTCCTGCCGATGCATGCTGGACTTCCCAACAATGCGCGACACGCTCGCCTGCCAACACTTGCTTGTTAAGAGCTGTTGGCGGACTTGACACCTGATCGGTTATAATTTGTGAATTTATTTGGAAAATAAAGTAATCACTACAACTTTAACTCTATGTTACACAACAGATGAAACATGTACGAACGATTTTTCAAAATTTTCTTATATTCTTTCTTTATGCTTCCACCGCCCCCTTATTTTTATTCAATGCCCCCCAATTGCACCCGAGGCTACTACTGCCCCCCTGGATCGTTCCAGCGCCCCGCAGGGGGCGGTATCGCCCACTTTGGGAACCTCTGGTCTAGGAGGTTGTATAGTTCTAAGCAGGCGTAAGCAGTGGTGAAACAGGCTATGAAAACATTAGGATTGCCAGAGACAGAGTACCAGTCTTTTGCCAGCTTCCAAGACACACACGCTGTTTCATCATAGATAAACTCGCAGGATGAAACCTCGTAATTGGGGGAAAACAGATACTGCAAGAGTTAGTCAGGGTCTCTCACAATGCTGGAGTTGGATAAGTTGGTTCTTTGGCCGAATTTACCCCACAGAGAATTTAAAAACAGTTTAGCGATTTGGCGTTTAGCAGGGTTTGATCTGATCTCGTGTTGGCGTACGTTTACGCCTTCTTGCTGGTAGAAATCGCTAACGTACTTATTTTGTTTTTCTTCGTCTGTGCACCAACTGGGATACCCTGAAGCCTCTTGTTTCTGGTGGAGGTGTAATTTTATGTACTCTGGAAAGAGTTCATCCGATTTTTCATTAAAATGCCAGATTTCATAGATTTTAGCCACCGCGTACCCCTTCGCTATGGCCCCGTTCAATTCCACCGTGCACCAAGTCCCCAGGATGGCCCTCTCCTCATCACTATGGGTGCATGTCTCCCGCTGCTCGGTTTCTGCACAGGTTCGGCATAGCGGGAACATAAGCTTGCTACTCACTCTGACAGGTAACAATGGAAAAAAGTAGCCTCGTGAGGGGTACACTTTAACTTCTGCAATTCCAAAGTAATTTGCAAGGGGTCCAAATTTGTCAAGCTATATTGGGGTGTCCGATAGGGTATTCTTTGGTTTTGCTTACGAAAGAGTACAGGCTGGTAAAAATCATAGTAGTGGATTTCTTCCCCGGAGTTAGATTTCTAATATAGGCGGATAGCGTTTGTCCTCCCCCCCCCAAAAAGAGCATCCCTAGGCACGAGAGGCTGGGGCAACTGGGCTCAGTTTAAAAGGTCTGCAAGCTCCCTGTCTGTTTCTTTCATCACCTCCCACTCGTGCTCCCAAAGAGTCCTCACTACAAAACCAAGTCATTTCAGATAGTCAGTCTTGAGCTGCGTCTTGTAATAAAGAAACCCAAAAGTTGTCCCCGTCATAGGGTTTTGTGCTTTTTCCACAATAAGAGGTGACAGCCGTGGAAAAAACATCCATTAAACTTAAAGGTTGTGCGTACCCCATCAACATCGGCATAACCGTCTAAAAAGTAGGGGCCTACCTGTAGTTCCCCATTCTGTAAAGCATGCCATATTTGTATATTTTCTTTGTGAAAGGTATACAACAGCCACTGAATAGATGGGGTCGAATCTCTCTTTTTCTGCCTGTGATAGTTGTCTGGAGGGAGAAGAGCTACCGAGTTAGGCTCCAAAAACAAATCTGTACATAGCCCATGCAGACAGATGCCAGTGTTATGTACCGGAATGGATCTATACAGTTTTATTTTGGTGAATTTACCAGGCTCTTTCTCTACTACATCTCCCTTCTCTGTCATTTTCATAATCTCTTTTCTGTATAGAATACAGGCCTGTCTCAAAATTTTGAGATCCTGCTGACAGTAATACGCGAGCTCTTTCTGCAAGTCAAACTCCTCAGAGCTGTGGTCCCGATACTAGTCGAGAAACTCTGCTTTTTCTCTGGGCATCATGCTTTCTACACTATAGTGCTCCATACTGGTCATAGGCCCCACGTAATTTTGATTTTCTAAAAAGTGTTAAAAAAAAAAAAGAAAAAAAGTAGAAAATACCCTTTGCACCCTTCAAACCCCATCGCCTGCGGAAGCTTGCTAAGCTTCATGGGCAAGAAGTTTAAAGAGTCTATAAAATGAATGCCCAGGGCCTTAACTTCCACACACATTAGTTTACTACCCTGAGTGATCAGTTCTAGGAACATCTTTTCCTTCAGTAACTGTCTAACAATGAAGTACGCATCATAACCTTTAGAATTGTGCGCTAGGAATGTGTAGTCCCAAAACTCTTTGCCAATAAAGGTCTTAAACACAGAAAGACACTCATCACCCTTAAATTCCCAGGACTTTTCCAGCTTTAGGGACATAGCAAAAATGTAATTGGGAGTGTGCAACCCGGTCTCCTGCGTGCATTCAAAATTATATATATATATATAAATAAACACACACACACACACACACACACACACACACACACACACACACACTTTTCTGAAGATTCAGGCTTTCTAAGGCTGTCCATAAAACAGAGGTGACAGTCTACATCACCAATGATCAAACCCTGACACTGCTTACAGCACCTCCCTTTACACCTGTGCTGTTTGTCCACGTAAGACTGACACTTATCACACAAAGTTTTAGACAGGCATTCAACTTGGTTTTTTGATGCAGTCGATATGTCTGTCTAAACACTCTTTGGACCGACAATACAGTCTACAGCTAGGACACGGCAGCTGCAAGCCCACGCTGTCTGAGCACATTATGATCAAGCAGAGGCGGCAACGATACCTGCAAGAGTGGTCGTGACTGTACACCGTGTGGCAAAACTCACAATAATTTTTCGCTCCAAACAACTTTTTTACATCCAGAACCCCATAGTAATGCTCATCGTGCAACAGGATAAAATAAGTCTTGGGGTACACTGTGCCCCCCGGTTTAAAAAAGCCCCAGCCGCCTTTCACCACATATAGCACTACCTGTATGTGGACTCCTAAATGCTGCTCAAACGTTGCTACGTCACTGAGCATAACCTTTTTTTGATCTGACCACCCCAGTTTCTCATGCAATTTTCTTGCCCCCGCTAACAATTCCACATCCATAGGTTTACGATCGGACATGACGGCCAAGAGCCCACCCACAAAACACAGATTGGTACCTGTGTAAGTCAGATCTACTGAACTTTGTCTCTTTTTATGAATAATTTGACTACTGAGGATAGAATTTAAAACTCTACGAGCACCTCCATCCCTTTTTTTTAACAACTGTCACAACGAGGCGCAATGTCCCATCGACATGCAACGCTATTGCTCTATAGCAGCTTTGAGGTCTGATTTAAGAAATCCTCAGCAGAAAGCTCATCTCTAGTTCTTCAGACCAAAAACAAAGGGTTAGTTAAATTACGGTTCTCTCAACGTAGCTGAACATAATCATCAGGGTCTACCCTACCATTAACGTCATCGAGCACTAACTGTATTCCCCTGTGTACGGCTTCAACAACCTGCTGAGCTGAATTTATTTGCTCAACATTGACAAAATGAAATTCCTCACAATACACCAACCCCACCAAATCTGGATACTTCACGTTGCCAACTTCTCACTCTCTCCATATACACCTCGGCATTTTCAGGGTTACTTGGGGGTTCCTCTACGGGATCATTAGTGGCATCTTCTACATTAGATGCTATTTGAGAGTCAGACTCTGAGGCACCTCCATGAGGGTCATTGGGAGTAGAACGGGACCCTTCTAGAGAGCCCTCTGGGGAATTTGCTAAACCAGAGTCTGATTCCGCCTCCCCATTTTCAGACAAGCCAGTTTGAGAGCTTCCATTAGGGGGCATCTCTTCCCCCCTCCCCCCATTACCTCTTTAGTCCTTTTTAAAAATTTTACAACAACCCTGGCGTGGAACTCTTTGGTGCTGTCCCCCCTTTTGTTTACACATGAGCTGATGTGTACCCTGGAGGGTGCCCCTTTTACCCAGGCCCCTTTCCATGACTAGTCATGCCTGATCAGAGCCACCCTTTCCAGCCCTCCTGTCTTTCAGCATTGTTCTGAACAAAGCATCATATTTTTCCCAAATCTTTCTAGAATCCCGTTCTTTTAGATTCCCTGAGGATACAGCATCCATCACTTTTCTGAGGGAAGCATCAAACTCTTCCCAAATACTAGAATATGGGGGAGCTGTGACGAACTTATGGTTTTGGGAGAATGGTTTGTCAGTTCTTGTTTTTTTATTCACAACCCCTAGAGCGCATGCTCCGGGTTTGCGCACATTCAGAACCCCTAGAGTGCGTGTTCCGGGTTTGTGAACGTGGGCATTTTCACTCACAGTTTCCTCAGGGCTTGGTGTGGTGGTGGCCGCTGAAGAACTGGAATTGTGATTGCATGGTTGTTTTTTTTAACCAGAGTCTTTTGTTTTGTCCTTGGGTTTGACGCATATGAAGTTTGGACTGCCCTGATGCTTCAGCTGCACTCTTGTGCTGTTTTGCATTGTTAAAGGTCTCAAAGCAGATTCCTCGTTCGTTGGCAGTTCTGGAGGAGGTGTCCTTGTAGCTCTGACTACAGCATTGTCAGAAAAGTTGCCCATGCCTATGAGGGGGAAAAACAACAACATTTTACAAAACTGAACTTTACTAGGGTTACCATTCGTCCGGATTTACCCGGACATGTCCTCCTTTTTGTGCTAAAAATAGCGTCCGGGGGGAATTTGTAAAGCACTCACAATGTCCGGGATTTCCCCCCTCCCCCGGCACAGCAGAGCGAGCGGCTGGGAGGGCTGCAGGAAAGTCCCGGGCTGGACTCCGGAGCAGCTGGAGAGGAGCTCCACCCTGCATTCTGAGCAAGTGTCTCAGCACAAAATGCAGCCCTCCCCTTTTGCAACTGGGAGCGGTTTCTGCCATGCAGCGTAGCAAAACGGGAGCGAGAGCACTTTGTGCTGATACAAGGGCAGCTCTCCCCTGCAACCCGGTCCGGACCAGGGACCGGGTTTTGTTGTGCAGGGCCAGGGACCGGGTTTTGTTGTGCTGGGGAGCTTAGCCACGTGTCCGGCTCGCACAGAGCCCAACACCCTGTTCTGAGCAGCAGGATAAGGGGGGGCAGGAGAAGGGGCAGGGAGGTTCTGGAGGGGGCAGTCAAGAAACAGGGGAGGGGGGGGGCTTTTTGGGGGGAGTGGAGAAAGTTTTGGGCAGTCAGGGTACAGGTAGGGGGTAGGGTCCTGGTGGGCAGTTGGGGGGGGGTCTTAGGAGGGGGCAGTTAGGGGACAAGGAACAGGGAGTCTTAGGTAGGGGGTGGGGTTCTGGAGGGGAGCTGTCAGGGGGCAGGAGTGGGGAGAGGGATCGGAGCAGTCAGGGGACAGGGAGCAGAGGGGTTTAGATGGGTTGGGAGTTCTGGGGGGGGCTGTCAGGGGGCAGGAGTGCGGAGAGGGATCGGAGCAGTCAGGGGACAGGGAGCAGAGGGGTTTAGATGGGTTGGGAGTTCTGGGGGGGGCTGTCAGGGGGTGGGGAGTGGTTGGATGGGGCGTGGGAGTCCCAGGGGTCTGTCTGGGGGTGGGGGTGTGGATAAAGGTTGGGGCAGTCAGGGGACAAGAGGCAGGGAGGCTTAGATAGTCCTGGGGGGCAGTTAGGGGCAGGGGTCCCAGGAGGGGGTAGTCAGGGGACAAGGAACGGGGGGAGGGTTGGGAGGTCAGGGGGGGCGGGAAGTGGGAGGGGCAGGGGCGGGGCTCCTCCCGTCCTCTTTTTTGCTCGCTGAAATATGGTAACCCTAACTTTACCATCTTTCTCTCCCACACCTTTGCATTTACTTAAAATACAAAACCTCATAAATTAACCAAACTAATAAACACAATATATTTACTGGGCTTCATCCATCCATCAGTCACTGATGCTGGTGACTTTTCCTTTTCAGCGGTCTCTTTCCTTTTTCTTTTGAGCTTGTTTACCCTCTGGTCTAAGGATCTCAGGTTTGGCTGTACTGTGGAGCAAACAACAACATTATTATAAAACACATGAAACCATCTTGTAAACATATATATATTATATGTATGTAAACACATACACACACACAATAGGGTGTTTTTCTATTTAAAAAGTCATAGCTTTACAACAAAATAATCCATTTCAGGCTGAACAACAAACACAGGTTTTTAAATACATCTCATTTTGCAGAATAAAAACCAAAACTGCTTTTAAAATCCATTTTGCACAGAAACCCTTGTTAGTTTGAAACACACATACCACCAGTTTAAAACCCCAGTTTGCAACCAAATACTTTTCAATAAACCCACATGCATTTAAAAGCCACACGGTTTGTCTGTCCTGCAGCCATGCGTGTTTAGGCCTTTGGGTTAGTTAGTAGCATTCCCCCTCCCCAATTGCCTCAAACTCCATTTTTAAAAATACATCACATTATGCACAGTAAAAAAAAACCCTGTTAGTTTGAAACAAACCAAATACTTTAAAAAAAAAAAAAAAAAACAAAGACAAAACAAAAAAACCACCACACACCTATGCCTTGCACAGGCCCCACTCTCTCTCTCTCTCTCTCTCACACACACACACACACATAACAGCAGCTTTATAAAACACACCAAACCAAGTTTGCAGCTATATACTTTTCAAAAACCCACATGCATTTAAAAGCCAATTGCAAAAAAAAAAAAAAAAAAGTTACCTTTCACTGTGGGATAAAGTGTTGCAGGCACATGCTTGTTCTGTTTCCCCCATGTGTGTTTGGGCCTTCAGGTTCAAGAACAAGCAAAAATGTTAGTTAGTATTACCACCAAATCCCTATACAACCTGTGTAATACTGTTGAATTAAAAAAAATGTATTAAGCACAATTATAGTTAAAATAGTTTTTACCTTGGCCTGGTGGTGAAATGCAGTTTAAAGTTACTGGTTCCATGCTAAACAGATCACACTGCAATAAACATAGGCACCATTATTTACTAAGACAGCATGGGCAAAGAGTGGCATTATATAATATATAGTTTCAGAGTTAAAGACAGCAAGTCTTACCTCTTTTTGCAGTCCAGCAGCTATCTAAGAAAGTTTTCTGTTGAAAAGGACAGGCTCCAGCATACCTGAGGTTTTTATACCATATTAACCCATTGTTTCAAACAGACTTCAACACAGTTGCTAACAGGTTAATTTAATCACCTCAGCTCTGAAATAATAGATCCTTAAGGACTTTAGGCACCCTCCCATAGCATACCCTTTTGTGATCTGGGGTGGGGGAACCATGTTGTCTGCACAACAGGGCTTTTTTTCTTCTTTTTTTCCCCTTTAAGTTAAAATACATTTGTGGCTTTCGTACAGTATTAAACAGTACCCATTTCCAAGTGGGGGGAGCTTTGCAGATATCAATGAATGTCTTGGGGCTTGGTTGTTTTTTAAAACATGTTTCTTTCATGCTTAAAGTTTGGGGGGTGGGGTTGTTTCCTAGAAAGAATGACCCAGAGCATTCAACCAACTCCTGGGCCATATTTAAACTGTCCAATAGCGTTCCACCAACTCCTGGGTCCTTTAAACTGTCCAATAGCGCTCTATCAACCCCAGGGGTTATATTTAAACTGTCCAATAGCATCTGTGAATTCCTAAGGTTTTATTTAATTTCATATTAATCAGAACTCACCATCCACCCCAACCCACCCCCTTACTATGGGTGCACCCCCATCATATGTAACCCTATAGCAATGAGGGTAAGTAATTGCAGTCACCCTGGCTATTCAGTGAGGGTGTGTGTGTGGTTAAACCCATTCAGTTCAACAGATTAAGGATAGTTCAGTAGTTTAAGCATTGATTTTACTAAGCCTAAGGTTGTGAGTTCAATCCTTGAAGGGGCCACTTATGGATCTGGGGCAAAATCAATATTTGGTCCTGCTAGTGAAGGCAGTTCTATGAGATAGGTATATCTCCATATTAACTCTATTGTACTCAAACACATGTCTGAACTGGCCCTATTTGTTTTATTGTAAGCACATTTTTAGGATTTTTTTCCCCTCCCACAACATACATTTCAGCTTTTTGCTATAAATGGGTCTCTTTTACACACACAAAAACACAAGAGCTAATTCTCACAAACAATTTATTTATTTATTTGTTTTTATTTAAAAGACATACAGCTCCTTGAAAACAAACCAAGATGCTTCATTAAAACTTAAGGGCCAAAGTCCTTCTAACAAAACACAGATAGTCACAAAACCCTTTTTTTTTTTTTAAATTTACAGCTACCAAGTTTTATATCGCATGTTTGCCCCCTGACCATTCTCTAACTTAATCCTTTTAGATTTCTTACAAATAGTCTTTTTCTTAAGCAGGGCTCTGTCACTTCTTGTGCAGACCAGACGGTCAATATAACGCTGTAAGCAGGCATCTTCCAGTTTGGGCATTTTCTTTAAAACACGGTCAGGGTCTCCACTGAATTGCACAGCATTTTTCAAGGTCACCCCTTGCGCTAAATGTTCTTGGGTTAGGCACAGATATTGCATAGCATAACCTATGGCAATAACAGTGTTTAATAAGCTTTCCAAACACAGCTCAGCACACAGGCCCCGGAGCTTGCAGTTTCTATTCACTGAAGTCCAAGTCACACAGTCATGGTGCCATTGGGCTGGCACACCTAAGACACAGCACTCACAATCTTCAAAAAGCTTTTCCCTAAGGCGGTGTTTAAGGACAGCATAAACAGCAACGTGTACAATAGTCCGCATAACTTTTTTATAACTCACGACGTGGCACTGGCTCAGTTAGTTCTATGCCAAGACGCCTCCTTAACTCCTCATAGCCATCATCCTGAGAGTCCTCTTCAACAATTTGTATTGGTGTTGTGCAAAAACATGGTGGGCCCGGTTCATCTTCGCTGCTTGATGCAACGCTGTCCAGGGCCTCTGAGTCCTCTAGAAAGGCATCATCGAGCTGTTGAGAGATTTTCAGAAAAGAAACAGTGTAAGCACCCCCACTGCTTGTTTTTAATTTACACAAGCCCTGGTTCCTAGCCTCATTACCCACCCCTCCTTGACCGCCGCTTCTTAATCATTCATTTACCTGAGCTCCATCTTTTCTGTTCACCTTGTCCACCGGTGACTCCCCTGAGCTGCAATCGCCTTCCACCTCTGAGGGGGTGGATGAAGAGAGGCCGTCACACTCATTGGGGTGCCTCACGAGGGTTTCAGGGTCGGGTTCCGGCATATTCATCAATGGTTGGGTCAAAGGGTCCTCCTCAGAACTGTCGCTGATGTAGCGTTTTCTCCACACAAGTCCAAAGTTGCTCGGGGCTAAAACAAAGTCAGAAGTTCTCACAGAGGTGGTGAAGGAGTCCATGTTTCCTCTCAGCAGCCTTTCCACGATTTCTAAAACACATGTCCTTGGTAAGAGATGGCTTCCTCTGTCCGGCGCTGGGACTTATGGGGTAACAGTGCTGCACTCTGATTGGCGGAGGGCCTTGGGAGGAGTTCTCAGAGGGGTCATACGACCCACTTCCGGAGGGGTCACCCCCGCCCCGGAAGGCACCCTGATTGGTCAAGATCTCCTCTCAGGGCAAAACCCATCCTGATTGGTAGAGGGAAGTGGAGGGAGTTCTTAGAGGGGTCACACGACCCACTTCCGGAGGGGTCACCCCACCCCGGAAGGCACCCTGATTGGTCAAGATCTCCTCTCGGGGTGGTCCTGTTGGCACAAACCCCATCCTGATTGGTAGAGGGCAGAGGGAGGAGTTCTTAGAGGGGTCACACGACCCACCTTGCTTCCGGTCATGTGGCCACCTTGACCCCAGAAGTAATAACCCCATAGGGTGGGACTTCTGGTGACCAGTGGGAGAGATTAAGGGGTCAAGGGGGGGGGGCTTAAGGGGTCAAGGGGAGGGTTAGGGTTTGATTATACTACTAAGGCACCCTGTTTATATAGTGATTTTCCTTCATTGGGACCAATGAGTTTTGCACCGTCATGCTGTAATCAATTGTTGTTTGACGAGTGCTTGTTTTCTTAAATTGGCTTTCTGATTCTCTATTTTGTTCTTTCATCAAGTTCCTCAGGGAGTTACCCCATGCTGGTTTTGATCACAGCTATTTTGTCCCCATTGATAGGTGCCTGTCTTTAGAGGCATCAATCTGCCCTCCTCTGATATGTCAATAGGGGCATGTTGCAGCCTCCTAGAGCCCTTGCGTCTGTTTCCAGTGCTCCCTAGAACATCTCGTTCAGCGATGGCTTTCACACTTACCTCTTTACACACACATTCCTCATTCACACACAAAACAGAATTAATTTACACAGAACATTTTGAACAGGAACATCAAATTGTAATGCAAAAGAAAACAATCATGGCATTCTTTTACTTATTTTAAAATGCTAAACCTACAACAATTGGTGACCCTCAAATGTCTGTTACTGCTCTGAAATCAGTCCAGACACAGATTCCCATTGGCCCATTAGGCCATACGTTTCTGTTATTCAAAAAGGGTGGCTGGCAGGATATGATTAAATCATACACCAATACATTTAATACATGCTACATTATTATTTTTTATTCTTCATTCTAAATTATATAAAATACAAACATAAAATCCTGCTACTACATGTCCCCCTTTTGACCCCTCAAGGACAAGTCTTGAGGGGGGTCATATTTTATGCAATTGTTTTATAGCAATATACTGAGAGACAATTTGAGCTTGTAGTTGTAATTTAACAAACTATTTTTTGTGTTTAACAGCACATACAACACATTTCTAACAAGCAAACACAGGACAATATTAACACAACTAGTAATGGGTGAAACATAATTGACAATATGCCCTTAGAGGTCGGGGACCAGCTTGTAAAAACACTGTACCAATGATAGGCTGTCAGGTTTTTTTTAGATTTAGCAATTTTTAGTATGTTTTTATTGGCATGTAATATTTGAATGACATGCTTTTTAATATTTTTGTGTGTTTCTTGTAAAAATGGAGTCACCTTTTTTAGTTGATTCTAAACACATGTTTTTAATGATGTGTCCTTGCTGCATGTTCTGTGGTGACAGGTAAGGACAAGCACACCCATTTCTGAGGGCTCCATTCCGTACACCTGCGGGAGTCCAATAATTTCTCCTCTTTTCCAGCCCACTGACCCATAACCTGGGGTAGCCAAAAGGATCCCATGGTCAATATTGGGAGCGGGCTTACCTTCCATATTTCGGTCGCCACAGACTGATGGTGAGTAATTTTAACAATAATTTCACCTAATAACAAATCAGGCTTAACCATGCTGGAAACATGCTGCATCCATTCATATTTGTAGGTATCAAAGAAGAACCTCTTCTGTTGTTTTAAAAGATGTGTTTATATCCTACATTTTTAGATATTACCCCAAACATTTTGGGTTCAAGATTTTCCATCTCAATACATCTTATGGCCAAGGCAGTTTTATTTTCTAATTTTATTTGTTGTTTATACAGCAGCCAGGAGGTGGTGTTCAGCCACCGCCACATATTCCATGTTATTTTTAGGTTTCCCAGACCTATTTGTACCAAGTCCACAGTAGTATTTGCCTGCTTGTGAATGAGACTGTCTTGCAGTTGTGACAAGGAACTTAACTTATTCTTAATTACCTTTAGGTTTATAGTATTTATAATTTTTGCTCCCAAACCAACTTCTCCTAACATGGTGTCTATTTCATTTCATTTTGCTCGGCCATTGGAGTGTTGATGTGTTTTTATCCAGATCATTATAATAGGAAGGGAGTAGGGTGAACATTTGGGTTCCAATTTAGACACGTTCAGCGGAGTCCAATTCATACCAATTTTTTATTTGTTACTAATAGTGGATTTAACAAGACTTTTACTGGATCACTTTGAGTCACAAAACAATTTATTTTAATTGGGGAACCTTTTTTGAATGCTTAGTCTCTGGTCCAGGTTCTGGTGCATGTGTCCGGGAACCATAGGTTCAATTCACCACAGGGTATTGGACAGTACCCCACAATAACTGTCAGCATTGTTCCTGTCTTAACAGGCTCATCCCACTGATATGGTAGTTGTGGGTAGCTGGAACTCTAGGTGGCATCCCCATTAGGGCCCTCTATTTTAACCCCTATTTCCCAGTGGTATCTTTATGGTGTTTATAAGGTACACTTTAAGTCCCACTTCCCTTTCCCAGACATACACATTGGTATTTCCTAAGGTTCTTAAGAGTCAGCTAGTGTTTTTAGAGTAGTTTTATTATACTATTTCATGAGGATCACGGGTAGGAATCCATGGTTGGTTGGCGGGGAGTAAATTATTCCTTAAATATTGGCTTATGAGGAGGGCTGCATTTTCTCCCCTGATCGCTCTAATTATCCGGGCACTGAAAGTTCCCAGAAGCAGGTAAAGCCAGACTTTACACTGGAGTCTCATTTTCTGTGGATTAAAATTGTGGTGGTTAAGCAATGTTTCATGCTCAGGTTCCGGGATGTCCTTTTCTGCAAACTATTCAAACACCAGTATTTATGTAAACAATTTAATTTGTGAAATGTACCCATTTCAGTTTTCCATCTTTTTCAATACAGTATACCAATGGGCTAAGGCAGCCCACTATGGAGTAAGGGCCTATCCATTTTGATTCCAGTGAGTGGCCCCTTTTTCCCATTTTAAGGTACATGACTTGGTCCCCTGTTTCCCATGAGGTTGCCTCTGTGGGCCTTTGTTTCTGAATTTTGTTGTTTATGTGTTTGATGGCCTGATTAACCCTATACTGGAGGGTGGTTTTATTTTCTTGTAACTGTTTAAGCCATTGAAAATAATGAAATTAGAGCTCTCTTCTAGGCCCCGTACCATGTAACTAGGATCAAGCATTAGGCGCATTGGGTGTCCAAACAGAATTTGAAAGGGTTGGATTTTTATTCTTAGTTTATTACTGCTATGGCAGCCAAAATCAGAGGCAGTTTATCCAGGCGGTCTTTTTCTGTGTGATTTCTTCCAGAGTGCTTTTTTAATAGTGCGGTTCATGTGCTCTACTTGGCCTGAGGACTGAGGCCGGTATGGTATATGGTGCTTTTGTTTAATTTCCAAGACTTGTATTATTGTTGCAAAGATTTTTTTTTACAAAGGCTCCCACATTATCAGAATTTATTATTTTTGAGGTGCCATATTTACATACTACCTTATTAAAAAAACTTTGGCCACTACCCTGGTGCTATTATTTTTAGTAGGAAATGCCTTTACCCATTCTGAAAAGGAATTAATTATTACCAATAAATACTGGAATTCTTTTTTACTTTTTGGCAATTTATTAATAAAATTAATTTGAACTCTGTGCTATGGCCCAAGCCTTCGTTGGTGCATTATGGGTTGTCAGTGTGGGGGATGAGTCTTGTCCTGAGCACACCGCATCCAATTTCGCACCCATGTTTTAACATCATCCTTCATACACTCCCAGTCTGCTACTTGCTATAGCTTTTTTAAAGTCCCTTTTACTTTTTTATGCATAAACTGATGGGCTACATTAAGTAACTTTTATTTGTATATTTTTTTTTGGAATTTGGTTAGGGTGGTTTGTGTGCTATTTGTTAGCTTATATGTGTTAGCACAGACATTTTTTTTATTATTTATTTTTGGTTAAAACTGCTATGTTATGCTGTTGGACTATTGTATTTATCTGATTATCTTAGATGGTTTTTAGACCCATTTTTTTACTGTGTGCTTTTACACGTCTTACCTTAAACTGTATAGGGTTTTTTTGTTACCCACTAGTAAATTTATTTTAATTTTTTTGAATATGCAATATTCTTTTTATTTGCTGCTTTTTACCCATTTTTATACCAATTATGTACTTAAAACTGTATTTCTTTCACATAAAAATTACTGTTAGCATAAATATATACCGTGTTGTGGGGAATTTTTATATTCCCTTAAAACCTGATAAATTGTGTGGAGCTCGACATGCTGAGCCGACCCATGGTCTAAATGTCCCTGAATGACTTCTTCTTCTAAATTAACGGCAGCGTATTTTACACGGTTTTTTTATTATTATTATTGCACTTTCATTAGTAAATCAGACGTGCTTTTCTTGGCCCACAGTATTCAATTTTTCCAGTGGGGGTGCCTTTAACAAGGCAATTTTTTGCTCCAGAGTGACCTCTGGACATTCATGTCGGTTCCCTTTTTTAATATTTTGTAATAGTGTGACAGCCACGGCCATGTTATTAACTGCCAAACGAATGACAAAAGACTGTGATTCATCAGGGAAACGCAGGGCTGGGACTGTGAAAGCCTTCTGTTTTAGCAGGGTTATGTTGTATGTTTTTTAGCAGTTTCCACAATGGGTGCGTTATTTTTATGTAAGGTGGAACTGGGTTTTGTTTATTTTCAACGCACCACTGAACAGTGCACTGACCCACAGGAACCCTCCTACCAACACTACAAGAAGAAGAACTCTGCGTGGACTCCTCCTGACGGTCGAAATGACAGACTGGACCTCTACATAGAGTGTTTCCGCAGACGTGCACAGGCTGAAATTGTGGACAAACAACATCACTTGTCCCATAACCTCAGCCGTACAGAACGCAATGCCATCCACAGCCTCAGAAACAACTCTGACATTATCATCAAAGGGGCTGACAAAGGAGGTGCTGTAGTCATAATGAACAGGTCAGATTATGAACAGGAGGCTGCCAGGCAACTCTCCAAGACCACATTCTACAGGCCACTATCCTCTGATCCCACTGAGGAATACCAAAAGAAACTACACCATCTGCTCAAGAAACTCCCAGCTACAGTACGGGAACAAATCTACATGGACACACCCCCAGAACCCCGACCAGGGGTATTCTATCTGTTACCCAAGATCCATAAACCCGGAAACCCTGGATGCCCCATCATCTCAGGCATTGGCACTCTGACAGCAGGATTATCTGGCTATTTGGACTTTCTCCTCAGACCCTACGCTACCAGCACTCCCAGCTATCTTCGAGACACCACCGACTTCCTGAGGAAACTACAATGCATTGATGTTCTTCCTGAAAACACCATCCTGGCCACCATGGATGTAGAAGCACTTTATACCAATATTCCACATGAGGATGGACTACAAGCTGTCAGGAACAGTATCCCTGATGAGGCCACAGCAAGCCTGGTGGCTGAGCTTTGTGACTTTGTCCTCACCCACAACCACTTCAGATTTGGGGACAACTTATACCTTCAAGTCAGTGGCACTGCTATGGGTACCCGCATGGCCCCACAGTATGCCAACATTTTTATGGCTGACTTAGAACAACGCTTCCTCAGCTCTCGTCCCCTAGTGCCCCTCCTCTACTTGCGCTACATTGATGACATCTTCATCATATGGACCCACGGAAAGGAGGCCCTTGAAGAATTCCACCTGGACTTCAACAATTTCCACCCCACCATCAACCTCAGCCTGGACCAGTCCACACAAGAGATCCACTTCCTGGACACTACAGTACAAATAAGTGATGGTCACATAAACACCACCCTATACCGGAAACCTACTGACCGCTATACGTACCTACATGCCTCCAGCTTCCATCCAAGACACATCACACGATCCATTGTCTACAGCCAAGCCCTAAGATACAACCGAATTTGCTCCAACCCCTCAGACAGAGACAAACACCTACAAGATCTTTATCAAGCATTCGTAAAACTACAATACCCACCTGGGGAAGTGAGGAAACAGATTGACAGAGCAAGACGGGTACCCAGAAATCACCTACTACAGGACAGGCCCAACAAGGACAATAACAGAACACCACTGGCCATCACATACAGCCCCCAGCTAAAACCTCTCCAGCGCATTATCCACGATCTACAACCTATCCTGGAAAATGATCCCTCACTCTCACAGACCTTGGGAGGCAGGCCAGTCCTCGCTTACAGACAACCCCCCAACCTGAAGCAAATACTCACCAGCAACTACACACCACACCACAGAAACACCAACCCAGGAACCTATCCCTGTAGCAAACCTCGTTGCCTACTCTGTCCCCATATCTACTCTGGCAACAGCATCAGAGGACCCAACCACATCAGCCACACCATCAGGGGCTCATTCACCTGCACATCCACTAATGTCATATATGCCATCATGTGCCAGCAATGCCCCTCTGCCATGTACATTGGCCAAACCGGACAGTCCCTCCGCAAAAGAATAAATGGACACAAATCAGACATCAGGAATGGTAACATACACAAGCCAGTAAGTGAACACTTCAATCTCCCTGGTCATTCTATTACAGATTTAAAAGTCACTATCATTGAACAAAAAAACTTCAGAAACAGACTTCAAAGAGAAACAGCAGAACTAAAATTCATTTGCAAATTCAACACCATTAATCTGGGCTTGAATAGGGACTGGGAGTGGCTGGCTCACTACAGAAGCAGCTTTTCCTCTCCTGGAATTGACACCTCCTCATCTATTATTGGGAGTGGACTACATCCACCCTGATTGAATTGGCCCTGTCAACACTGGTTCTCCACTTGTGAAGTAACTCCCTGCTCTCCATGTGTCAGTATATAATGCCTGCATCTGTAACTTTCACTCTGCATCCGAAGAAGTGAGGTTTTAACTCACGAAAGCTTATGCCCAAATACATCTGTTAGTCTTTAAGGTGCCACCAGACTCCTTGTTGTTTTTGTAGATACAGACTAACACGGCTACCCCCTGATACTTGTTCATAGTCAAATGATTTAAATTAGATTTTTTTTGCCTGGCTTATTTACAGACATTCCTTTGGAAAAGGGCCCCCATTTTTCCTTCAGAATGGCTGCAAAGAAACCAAGGTTTTTTTTATAACACTTTTTAAAAAACATTTTTACAACATTTAACTGCTTAATTTTTTCCCAGCATTTGCTGATACTCACACCTTCTTGTCAACTGTTGGAAACGGATGATGTCCACCTTGATTGCATTGGCCTTGTTAGCACTACAAAAGTAATTAACTGAGAATAGGCCACTCCCATCTTAATTGAATTGGCCTCGTTAGCACTGACCCCCCCCCCCCATAAGGCAACTCTCATATTTTCATATATATAGTGCTTACTGTATTTTTCACTCCATGCATCCAATGAAGTGGGTTTTAGCCCATGAAAGCTTATGCTCAAATAAGTCTCTAAGGTGCCACAAGGACTCCTCATTGTTTTTGCTGATACAGACTATCACTCTGAAACCTGAATTAAGAGAGAAACTGTTGAATGTTGTGTATAATGAGAAACTGCCAGTAGAGAGAGCTATGGAGATTCCACTTTTTGAATCCACAAAGAAAAATGCACCAACATTTGAAAATAGCCTGGCCCCATGGGGCTGGGAAGAAGGGGGTGAGGATTATAATGACACAGGCTTGGTCATATCATCCCCCTCGTTATCTTAATGCAAAGGGAAATGATGTGACATTGACTCTGGAACTAGATACAGGAGGGGCAATGCCTGTGGTCACTCAGGGGGGTACAAATTGCCCGGGGGACGATTGAGAGACACTGAGATGCTTTTACAGAATCACAATAATGGGCAGACAGGAGTATTAGGCAGTCTCCCAGTCACTGAAATATATAAAGATAGCTGTTTCCCATTAGAGTTAATTGTAACGGAAGGAAATGGTCCCCCACTGATGGGCAGAAAGTGGGTATCCAACGTTTGACTGGCTTGGAGTGTGGTACACCACATGCCAGACAGAGAGAGGGAACTGAAAGAAAACTACAAAGCCGTATGTAGTACAGACATGGGATTGAAGCCTTTTATGAAGTCTATATGTGCCTCCATTTCCCCTATGAGCTGCAGGGTTACCCAAGGGGGTAAAAAGGCTTGTTTGCTCTCTGCAGAGGCTCAGAGACTCTGGTGTGTATGGCTCCTAGCTGTCTGGGGCTTGGGTCCCATATCAATGGAGTTCTGAAGACAATGGCAAACCCAATCACTGAGACTTTGATACCAATGACCATGGATGGCCCACCTCTCAGCAGGAAGCAAGTAGTGTTTGCCCAGCTGCAGAACAAAGGACTGGGGAGGTGCCAGGGGGTGATTAAGTGTTGGCTGCTGAGAGCTTCTGGGCACACACCTGAGCTGGGACAGAGCAATCAGAGGCACAGAGCTTTGGGCTCTCTGCTGACCACGATGGACTCTGCTGTAACTTCTTTTTCTCTGTGCTAGCTAAGGACTTCCTTTCCTGTGTTCCAGCCTACTAATAAACTCTTCTGTGTGACAGCGCTGGCTGGGTGTCCCTGCGGATGCTGGTGGAGGAGGAGCATTGCTACCTGAGATCGTCCAAGTTCCCCTCAGGGATCTGCCCCAGTTGGACTTGTTGAGTGGAGCACACGGTCTGAAGCAGGGGTACTGAAGGCCCAGAGGTCCAGCCTAAGGAGGTGGTGAAGCCATGTGCTTTCCCTGGAGGAAGAGTGAAGCCACTAGGGGGTCTGGCTCACTGAAGGAGTTCTCCCAGAGACTGTTGCAAAGCTGGTCTCATAGCACCGGTCCTGTGGGTTAGTGACAGAGACCTGTGCCATATGCTCTGCAAGAGACAGAAGAAAACCAAATGGAGGAATTGCAAAACGGTGTAAGTTCAAGTTCACTGAATGGGCTGCCCCAGTTGTGTGTACCCCAAAGAGCGATGGCAGCAGAAGAATTTGTGGGGACTATAACATCACCATAAACCCCGGGCTGAAAGTGGACCAATATCCAATTGCTAAACGACAAAATTTATTTGCAGAACTGGCAGCAGGAGTGATGTTTCCCAAACTAGTCTTGTCTCAAGCCTACCAGCAGGGGGTGCTGGAACCAGAGTAAAAAATATCTGACAGTGAAGCCACATAAGGGGCTATTGGGTGTGAATGACGACCTTATGACCCCTTGTGGGGAGTGCACCTGCTGTGTATCAAAGAGTAATGGTCAGGCGCTGCAGGGGGTGAATGGTGAGGTCTGTTATGGACTTTTAGAAAGGCTGGAGGAGGCTCTACAGAGATTGTTAACTCTAATGTTATAGTTTTGCAAAGATAAGTGTACATGTTTCAAAATCAGGTTACTCACTCGGAGCATTGTAGAGGTGGAGAAGGGTAAACCCGTTAAAAGAGAAGCCACTGACAATGCACCAGTAGCACAGAATGTCTTGGAGCTTAGATTGTTTCTGGCCACGTTAAACTACTGTGGAAGGCTACTTCCAAATGTAGCCACATTAAGCAGTCCGATGTCCGCGCTGTTATGGAAAAATATGAAGCCGGTTTGCACAGAAAAGGAAAACAAGGGTTTTGAGGTCGAAAAAAGAAGCGGAGTCGTTCCAGGCTCCTGGAACATTTCAGTCCGGGATCCCCCTAGCGCTGGTCTGTGAGTGAGGCCTCTCCTGTAGGTGCTGGGGCTGTCGCTGCACACACTGGTAAAGATGGGAGTGAAAACCCCAGAGCATTCTCTCCAGAACGTTCTCAAAGGCTGAGAGAAACTATTCACAAATAGAAAAAAAGGTTTTCGGCACCATTTGGGGGGGAATTAAACTCCATGAGGGCCTGTTTAGACATGTTTGCCCTCATCACTGATCATAAACCCTAGGCCCAAAGGCAGGTGTTCTCTGCTAGAGGCAGCTAAGCTTCAGAAATGGGCTGTGATCTCAGCTGCCTGCCAGCATGATGTTTATCATACTGTGATGTTCCCCTCTGGTGTTATCTGGACCGGTGACCTGCTAGGTCACTCCAATCCTCGACTCTGGGAGCCAGCCTTACCCTGCTGTGCTGTGAGAACCCCCACTCCTGGGTCTGTTCACGCACAGCCTCTGGCATGTCACTGCTCCTTGGACTGTGCAACCGAATGACACTAGCCAATACCTCCGATCCCAGACACAACCCTAGGAACCTCCGTTTTGCAGTGTCCAGTTATGCCCGCTGGACGCTGCAAGCTTATATGAGTTTGTCAATTTAACAAAGAAATTGATATGTACCAGGTTTGTTATCCCCAGGGGAGTCTCTGACACGCTTCAACCAAATGCTCTGTTTCAGGTAGAATAAACCACACAATCCTATAAGGATGAACATGGGGGTGCAGGGTGTTCCCCCGAGGTACATAGTGTCACACATACACCATCTGATGCACTGTCCCATTTGCTTCTTTACACAGGGAAACAGAGAGGAAAACCCTGTGTATACAGTTTCTTTCCTAGATCACCTCCCTATTACAGCTAAGGAAATTGTGTTGGAACCAAGCACAGACCCTGCTTTAGTTAAGGCGACACACTAAGCACTTTCAGGGTGACCAAATCACACAATCAAAAAGCAACTTGGCCCTTGCTATTTCAGGAAAAAACAGTTACCTACCTTTTCGGAACTGTTGTTCTTCGAGATGTGTTGTTCACGTCCATTACACATTAGGTGTGCGCGCTCCGTGTGCACGGACGTCGGAAACTTTTCCCCTTAGCGGCTCCCATTGGGCCAGCAGGGGAGCCCCACCAGAGCGGTGCCTCGTGCTGCATATATACCCCTGTCGCTCCGACCCTCCCTCAGTTCCTTCTTGTCAGTGACTCCGACAGAGGGGAAGGAGGGTAGGAAGTGTAATGGACGTGAACAACACATCTCGAAGAACATAAGTTACGAAAAGGTAGGTAACCGTTTTTTCTTCTTCGGGTGATTGTTCACATCCATTACACATTAGGTGACTCACAAGCTTACCATAGGAGGAGGGTAGGAGTCATGGAACAATTGATTGAAGCACAGCCCTGCCGACCGCCGCGTCCTCTCTGGCCTGTTGATGGACTGCGTCGTGGGCTGTGAATGCGTGCACTGACGACCAGGTGGCTGCTTTACAGATCTCCTGGAGTGGAACCTGTGCCAGGAAAGCTGTTGAGGATGCTTGAGTCCTAGTCAAGTGAGCCGTGATCATCGGGGCTGGCACCTTGGCGAGCTCATAGCATGTGTGGATGCAATCCACAATCCACAATGATATCTGCTGTGCCGAGACAGGGAGACCTTTCATTCTCTCTGCGATGGCGATGAACAACTGCGTCGACTTGTGGAAAGGCCTCATTCGCTCCAGATAGAACGCCTTGGCGCTACGGACATCTAGAGTATGCAGGCTACGGTGACTCGGGTCCATATGTGGTTTGGGAAACAACACTGGCAAACAAATGTCCTGTCCCATATGAAATTGGGAAACTACTTTAGGGAGGAATTTAGCATGGCCTAAGCTGCACTTTATCTTTATAAAAAACTGTATATGGGGGCTCCGAAGTGAGGGCCCTCAGTTCTGACACCCTCCTTGCAGACGTAATGGTCACCAAAAACACCACCTTCCAGGAGAGGTGAGTGAAGGAGCAAAAGGCTAGGGGCTTGAAAGGGGGTCCCATTAGCTTAGTCAGGACCAGGTTAAGGTTCCAGGGAGAGACCGGTGGGCGTGAGTAGGGGAACACCCTCTCCAGTCCCTTGAGGACTACCATGGGGTTGGAAAACACAAAATGCCCAGATTCCCCCGGGTGGAATGCCGAAATGGCAGCCAGATGCACTCTAATTGAGGAGGGGGCGAGACCTTGATGTTTGGGGTCCAGCAGGTATCCCAGGGGCCTGAAGAGGCTGTATGAGCTTTGGTTCACACCAGCAGGAGAACCTCTTCCACTTAGCGAGGTATGTCACCCTAGTGGAAGGCTTCCTAGTACCGAGGAGAATTTGTCGTACCTGGAGGGAGCACTGACTCTCCGTAGCGTTCAGCCACAGAGTTTCCATGCCATGAGATGCAGTGACTGCAGGTTCGGGTGGAGCAGGTGCCCACTGTCCTGCGTGATGAGATCTCGGTGCAGGGGCAGGGCAATTGGGCGGCCACTGACAGTTCCAGCAAGGTTGTAAACCAATGTTGGCAGGGCCAAGCTGGTGCGATGAGAATCACCACTGCTTTGTCCCTGAGAACCTTGAGGAGGACTCTGTGGATGAGCGGGAGCGGTGGGAAGGCGTATTTCAGACTTCTGCTCCAAGGGATCGCAAAGGCATCTGCGACTGAGCCTGGACTGTGGTTTTAGAAAGAACAAAACTGCGGGCATTGACTGTTGTCCTTGGTGGCAAAGAGGTCCATTTGGGGAAATCCCCACTTCTGGAAGATCGATTGCAGGACATCCGATCTCACTGTCCACTCGTGCATTTGGTACGACCTACTGAGGCGGTCCGCCAGCTTGTTTTGATCCCCCGGAAGGTATGACACTACAAGTCCCAGAGAAAAAGTGCCTCGTGGAAGAGAGGAGAGGAACGTGCTCCGCCCCACTTGTTTATATAGAACATGGCAGTAGTGTTGTCTGTCAGAACTGTCATGCTGTGCCCTTCTAAAGTAGCATGAAAGGTCTGGCAGGCTAGGCGAACCGCACTGAGCTCCTTTACATTGATGTGGAGCGACATTTCGTCCCTGGACCACAAGCCCTGCGTCCGTAGGTCCCCCAAGTGTGCTCCCCAGCCGAGGTCTGACGCGTCAGTTACCAGTGTCAGGGTGGGCTGTGGTGCGGCGAAGGGGATCCCCTCGCAAACTACCTGCTGATTGAGCCACCAGCACAGGGAATCCAATACTTGGGCAGGGATTGTCACTACAAGGTCCAAGGGGTCTCTGCCGGGGCGATACGACTGGGCTAGCCACAACTGCAAGGTTCTGAGCCTCAGTCGAGCGTGTTTGATCACGTGAGTGCACGCCGCCATGTGTCCTAGGAGCTGCAGGCAGCATCTGGACGTGGTTGTGGGAAACCTCCGCATTGACTCTATGGCTCGCTGGATGGCCAGAAATCTGGATTCCGGGAGGCTCGCTCGTGCCTGTACCGAGTCCAGGACTGCCCCGATGAACTCCAGCCTTTGCGTGGGTATCAGGGAGGACTTGGGCACATTGACTAGGAGACCTAGTCCGTGGAATAGTCGTCCAAGTATGGGTACACTCACGTTTTTCTTTTTCGAAGAAAGGCTGCCACTACTGACATGCATTTCGTGAATACACGCGGGGCTGTCGCCAGGCCGAAAGGTAGGACCGTAAACTGGTAATGGTGCTGGTTTATGGTGAACTGCAGGAATCGCCGTTGAGCGGGATGAATGGTGATGTGAAAGTACGCATCTTTCATATCGAGAGCAGGGTATAAATCCTCCCGATCCAGGGATGGGATAATAGAGCCCAGGGAGACCATGCGGAAGCGGGCCTTGACTAAGAATTTGTTGAGTCCGCGCAGGTCTAAAATGGGAAGAAGACTCCCCTTTGCTTTGGGGATAAGGAAATACCAGGAGTAAAACCCCTTTCCCCTTAGGTCTCGAGGGACCTCTTCCACCGCCCCCGCCTCGAGGAGGATCTGTACCTCCTACATCAGGAGTTGCTCGTGAGAGGGCTCCCTGAAGAGGGATGGGGAAGGGGGGTGGGAGGGAGGGGAGGAGGAGAACTGAAGCGTGTATCCCACTTTCACCATGCGTAGGACCCAACAGTCTGATGTTATATGGGACCACACATGGTAGAAGTGGGACAAGCGGTTCAGGAAACATAGGAAAGGATTCGGTAACTGGTTCGGTGCGCTGTCCTCGAGCGCACCTTCAAAACCCCTGCTTGTTGCCGGGTTGCGGCTTGCCCTGGCCCTGGCCTTGGTTAGGCGTGTTGTTCCACCTGCGCCTGTTGTCTCTGCCCCTCCTGAGGTATGGCTCCTGTCTAGGGCAAGGTTGGTATTGCCTTTGTTGCGGCGGCTGGGGCTTGAAGGGTTTCCTCTGCATCACCGGGGCGTGCATCCCCAACGACTTAAGGGTTGCCAGGGAATCTTTAAGGCTATGCAGCCTGGCATCTGTTTGGTCCGAGAAGAGGCCGGACCCTTAGAACGGGAGGTCTTGAAGGGTATTTTGGACCTCTGGAGGAAGGCCTGAAGCCTGCAGCCATGACGAGCATCTCATCACCACTACTGAGGCGATTGTTCTGGCTGCTGCATCCACCGAGTCAATGGAGGCCTGCAGAGAGGTTTTGGCTACCGCCTTCCTTTCGTCCATGAGGGCCGTGAACTCAGGCTGAGAGTCCTGGGATAAGGAGTCCTTAAATTTGGAGACTGTTGCCCAGGAATTGAAATTGTGCCTATTCAGGATCACCTGCTGATTCGCGATCCTCAATTGGAGGCCCCCAGAGGAACAGACCTTTCTGCCAAATAGGTCCAGGCGCTTTGCCTCCTTGGGAGCTGGAGCTTGCTGCCCATGTCGTTCCCATTCGTTGACTGCGGAGTCGACCAGTGAACACGGGGCCGGGTGACAGAAGAGAAAGTCATAACCCTTGGAAGTGGCAAAGTACTTCCTCTCTACGCCCTTTGCTGTTGGTGCACTGGAGGCTGGAGTCTGCCAGACCGTCTTATAGTTTGACTGGATTGTTTTTATGAGCAGGAGCGCAATTCTGGAGGGGCCTTCAGGGCTTAAGATGTCCACCATAGGATCCTCCTGCTCTACCGCCTCCTCTGCCTGCAGGCCCAAGTTCTGGGCTACCCTGCGGAGCAACTCCTGGTGCGTCCTGTGGTCGATCGGGGGGAGGCCCCAATACCGCCGTGCCCGCCACGGCTTCATCTGGAGAGGACAAAGAAGTTAGGGCCTTCTGCGCCTCGTCCTCTAGCCCTTCCTGCACCTCCTTGCAAGGTGGGGGCTCATCTGGGGTCTGTCTGACTGACAGCGTTTGGGACAGCACCGGGCTCGGTGCCGCTTCCGCCTTCCTGTGCTCTGTAGAAGCGTCTGGTGGCCTGGAAACCGTGGCCTCCTTCGGTCAGAAGGGTGTCTGTGTGGGGACCGGGACCTCGTGGCTCTGGAGGGGGGCCCTTGCTGCTGGTGATAGGCCCATGGTGTCCAAAAGGGCCACTGCCCTGGCGGGCCCCATTGGGAGTACCATGGGGTTTGGGGCTCCCTGCTAGCCGGTGCCCTGCGGGCATAGCTGGAGCGGCCCAAGTCCACCTCAGATTCCGAGGACAGTGACCTCGAAGGCCAGAGCGGTGCTGTGGAACGGTGCTGCTGCATGGCTGGAGAACGGCGCCTCGTCGACCGGGACCGGGATCGACAGCTTGTCGACGGGCCTGGGGACTGCAGCCTTGCATTGCCCCGGTGCCGGCCCGGTGATGATGCCAGGGATCGCTGCGCTGGTGGAACCGGTGCCGTGTGTTGGCTGGGGTCTGGTGCCCTCGAGGCCTATTGAGTCAGGGGCAGCTGGGAATCCACCGAGGCTGAGCTCGACCGGGACTGATGCCGGGAGCGGTGCCGGGATGGTGACCTCAAAGGGCGCACCATTGCCGGTTTGCCTCTGGACAGCAGTCTTGGTGCCAGTGCCGGAGGCTTCTCCTTGGCAGGGTGGGGGCTTGTTGTGGACAATTCAATGAGGTCCTTTGCTGCCTCAAAGGTGTCCAGCCCGGAGGGCTGTTCTAGGAGTTCCTCCAGCCCTTCCTCCACACTCAAGGCGCTTAGCCCAGGGCTCAATGGGCTCTTCAGCGCCGGAGCCACCAGTGCCTAGGGCAGCACTGCCCTTTTGCACGCTCAATTCCCTTGGTGGTGCCGCCTTCCTATGTGGGGGGCACCCTCGGGTCTTAGGCTGGCCCTTCGACCGGGCCGGTGAGGTCGAATGGTGCTGGGGCCAGTCTTGTCGTCTCAATGCGGTATGCTTGCCGTGCCTCACCGGTGCCGGATCGCAAACTGACACCAGGGCACTCCACACCAAGGATGCCGGTGCTGAGGTCGGATGGTCTGAGGCTGAAGATTGCAATGCGGCCTCCATGAGCAGCTGCTTGAGATGAAAGTCCATTTCTTTTTAATATCCTCGCTTAAAGGCCTTGCATATTTTGCAGCACTCCGTCTGATGTAATTCCCCCAGGCAACGGAGACACGAGTCATGGGGATCACTAATAGGCATAGGCTTGCAGCACGTGGCACAAGCCTTAAAGCCTTGGGCCTGCGGCATGCCCCGCAGCCCAGGGCTGGTGTTGGAAGAGCTTCCAAACACCTAGAACAAAGAAAGCTTAACTATCCACTAACAATAACTGCTAACTACTGTAAAAAGCAACAGAGGGTCCTGTGGCACCTTTGAGACTAACAGAAGTATTGGGAGCATAAGCTTTCGTGGGTAAGAACCTCACTTCTTCAGATGCAAGTGAAGTGAGGTTCTTACCCACGAAAGCTTATGCTCCCAATACTTCTGTTAGTCTCAAAGGTGCCACAGGACCCTCTGTTGCTTTTTACAGATTCAGACTAACACGGCTACCTCTCTAATACCTGCTAACTACTGCTAACTATTAACAACTGCTAACGCTGATAACAATGCTAAGGGACACTCTCAGGTCGTGAGATAAAGAGCTGTTCTAACGCCACCACGCACGGTAAGAAGGAACTGAGGGAGGTTGGGGCAGCAGGGGTATATATGCAGCACGAGGCGCCACTCCTGGCGGGGATCCCCTGCTGGCCCGACGGGAGCCGCTAAGGGAAAAAGTTTCCGACGTCCGTGCACGCTGCGCGCACACTCCTTATGTGTAATGGACGTGAACAATTACTCGAAGAAGAAAGTGGAGTTATCCATGGAGAATGGTTGTTTGCCATGGTGCCTATGAGTAATAATACCAAAAAGCTTACAGAAAAGGCTGCTAGTAGAATTACATGAGCAGCACCAACGGGTGGTAATAATGAAAGGGGAGGTGTGACATAGAGACTCCTTGGCAAAGGGTCCCTTATTCTTTGCAAACATCTCTCACCTCTGACGCGACAAACTCTCTACACCAACCAGGATTTGCAGGATATTGCTCATAAACAGTAATGTATAAGGTATCTACAGAAAGCTCATAACTTGTCAAGATTTGTACTCATTACAAGGTAATATTTAAAGAATAATGTTTTTATATTGACAGCATGCTTCTTAAACTTGGAGTAAAAGTCAGTCACCAGGAGATAATATGTGTCAGTGATGGCCTGTTCAAGCAGGAAGGAGTTGTACCTGTCCTGGTTAGCTGGTGATGTAATGCAAGGCTCAATTGTCCAGCCTTGCTCCATCCCAAGACTATCCATGGAAAACCACCAGAGAGAACTGCAAACAATTGAAACCTCTTGGAGGTAAAAAAAGGAACATTACAACAGACAGGGGATCACCCAGTCTAGGAATACAGACTGTGATGTTGGCCGATCAGGTGTCAGACAAAGACGTAGCTGGAACCAGTCTGGCTCGCCTGGGTGTTAGTGTTGTTAAACTAGGTATTAGGGTTTGTGACACAGGGCCAGAAAGGGTTACACAACTGGTAGGCTAATTGACCCAGATTCAACCTTTAAAGACATATTAGTGGATAATGATTGTGTTTTGTGTGTGTTTACATGTATATTGTTAGAGGTTGACAATAGAACCAAATGGTTCCTGTCTACCACTGTATTATGTTAATTCAGAGATTAAAAGGAAATGTTAACATTTAGATGAACTGTGAATGTAGTAATATCATCGTCCTTATTTCTCTCTGAAGTTCGTAGTAAACTACCTGTGAATGGCTGACGATGGGCAGTTGCCTTTTATTAATCCATGTAGCTAATTATCGGTGATGCTTAGGAAATACTTCAAAGCTAGGATAATTGCCTATTGTTCACCCAAGGACTGCACGCTGTCAAGAGGCTGCTAGAAAACTATACAAAGAACTCTAGGGCCCTGATCCTCTCATCTCAGATCTGCTTAAGCTTCATCAGGGGAAGTTTGAGTCACAATTCTACGGTCTCCAGTCCCATCTGAATCACCTTAACATTGGACACTGGACTATAACCTATAGATTAATTCTGAAAGTACTTTTTGCAACTCTAAAGCTCACCATCTCTACTATGAAACTGATCTAAGAACTCTATTCATATCTGTATGTATAATGATCTCGACCCAATACTTTCTCTTTTCTTTTTAAAAACATTTTAGTTTAGTTCATAAGAATTGGCTGTTAGCATGGATTTGAGTAAGATCTGAAATATTCATTAACTTGGTGGGTAATGTGTCTGATCCTTTGGGACTGGTAAAACTTTTTATATAATGAACTAGATTTTCAGCAATCCTCATCATATTTGACTTGGCTGTCTGGGTGAAAGCTCAAGGCTGAGTTATGATCCACCCAATCCAGGCCCAAAGGCCTTGGGGGCCCTGGCACAGCTGGCACTGGGAGGAAGGGGCATCTTGGCACCTGTGACGGGTTGGATCACAGAACCCCGCCTTGGGAGCTGCCAACTGATGTGCCAAGACTACTTCTGCCCCTGCTTTCTTGCCCCGTCAGCTTAGGACCTCAGTGCCCTGCCTGGTTTGAGCCAGACTCGCTAGCCTGCTGCAAACCCAGACCCAGGTCTAAATCACATCCCCTAACAGCTGCAGGTTTACCTGAACGCAGCTAACAGAAGTGTTCTTGTCTTTAACACTTAGATGCCCAACTCCCAATGAGGTCTAAATCAAAAGAAATCTGTTTTACCCTTATAAAGCTTATGCAGGGTAAACTCATAAATTGTTCGCCCTCTATAGCATTGATAGAGAGATATGCACAGCTGTTTGCCTACCCAGGTATTAACACATATTCTGAGTTAATTAATAAGTAAAAAGTGATTTGATTAAATACAGAAAGTAGGATTTAAGTGGTTCCAAGTAGTAACAGACAGAACAAAGTGAATTACCAAACAAAATAAAATAAAACATGCAAATCTTATGTCTAACCAAACTGAATACAGATAATCTCCCCTAGAGATGCTTCAGTAAGTTTTTTCCTCAAACTGGACACCTTCCAGGCCTGGGCACAGCTCTTGTTCCAGCTCAGGTGGTAGCTAGGGGATTCTTCGTGATGGCCCTCCTTTGTTCTGTTCCAGCCCTTTATATATCTTTTGCATAAGGCGGGAATCCTTTGTCCCTCTGGGTTCCCCCCACCCCTCCGCCCCTTCTCAATGGAAAAGCACTAGGTTAAAGATGGATTCCAGTTCAGGTGACATGATCACATGTCACTGTCAGACCCCAAGCCTTCATTCCTCCCAGCCTGACTCACAGGAAGGCTTGCCTGCAAACAGAGCCATCCACAGTCAATTGTCCTGGTTGATGGGAGTCATCAAGAGTCCAAACAACCATTAATGGCCCACACTTTGCATAATTACAATATGCCCTCAGAGTGATATTTCATATTTCTAGTTTCAGATACAAGAGTGGTACATTTATACAAATAGGATGATCACACTCAGTAGATTATAAGCTTTGTAATGATACCTTACAAGCAACCTTTTGCATGAAGCATATTCCAGTGACATTGTATTCACTCATTAGTATATTTTTATAAAATCATATTGAGTGCAACGTCACAGCCCCCCATTCGCACCAGCCCCCAAGGCTGGGACCAGCACAGTGATCAGCTCCCCCAGGTCCACAGCTTGGGCTGACACGTGCAACCCTCTCCTGCTGTCCTCACCAGCGCCTGGGGCAGAGCGTGGCAGAGCCAGGGCAGCATCCTGCTCTCTGCCCTGGGAGGACCTGGAGGCTGGGCCTGTTTGCCGGCCCCACCCTCCTGCCTGGCACCGACCAGGCCCATGGCTGGCTGTCTCAGGCCTGCATCACCCTCATGCTTCTGGGGGCAGGCTGAGGGGTACAGTGTGTGTGGCTGGGGTCCCCCTTGCTCAAGGTGCAGGCCCGGGGTGCACACGGAGCCCCAGTGGCAGCCCAGCTGTAAGGGCAGCCATGGTGGGAGCTGGTGAGCCCACAGTTGGGCAGGTGTCTCTGCTGGAGCGTTTTAATTCTGCGCCCCCAATCGGCCGCCCACCCGCCTGGCAGCCACGCAGCAATTATCCAAATGGCTGTTAATTGCGGCTGATAATTCCCCACAGGGATCAGGGACAGAAAGCTCCGCAGCTGAGCAGATTGGGGCTCGGCCCGAGCAGCAGACCGGAGGTGCCAGGGTCTCTCGCCCCGGCCACAGCAGGCACGCAGCGCTGGCAGGGCTCATTTGCCCAGCAGGGAGAGAGGAGCTGGCCCGGGGCCAGGGGAAACTAGGGTGACCAGATGTCCCGATTTTATCGGGACTGTCCCGATATTTCCTTGTTTGTCCCGCGTCCCGACCGACGAGCCTGGAGCCCAGAAGTGCTCGCACCCCCCCCCCGCCCTGACTCCACCCCCTCCTCCCCCGATTGGCTCCCTCCCCGAATCCCCGCCTCTTCCCCGGGCTCACCATTCCTCCTCCCTCCACAAGCGCTGGAGGGAGGCCCGGGAGACGCAGGGGAAGCGCGGGGCCGGGGTGAGTAACAGTCCGGCCTGGTCCCGAGCAGGCAGGACTCAGTCGGGTGGTTGGGAGAGGAGGGGGGCGATCCGCGGGGCCAGGCGGCGGCTGTTGTTCTCCCCCCCGGGAAGCGGGACTCGGGAGCAGCCGCTGCTGCAGCTCCCACTGCCGCGGGGGGAGGAAGCGGCCATGGCGCTCCGCGGCTGCAGCTCTGGCGCCCCCGAACCCCCCGAGCTGGGGCCTGCTGCGGGGACCCAGCAGCGCGCACGCTGTGCCCAGCCCCTGGCCAGTCGCGTCTGGGCTGCTGCCCAGGTGGTGCTATCCCGCGGCGGCCCCGGGGCGGAGGCATTGGCAGCCCAGCCCCGTTCGTTCCCCTGCGGGACCCGAGCGGGACGGGGGGGCTGGGGCCTGCTGCCCCCACTCCGGGGCCGCCGCGCGATAGCACCAGCTGGGTGGTTATGGTTCCCTTGATGGGGACCTATAGCTGGCTTGGGGGGACTCCTGGGGCTCCCTGCTGGTCCCTCTGGCACACGCACCAGAGAGGCAGAACAAGTGAGTCGGGGCAGCGGGAACTAGAGAATGAAGTCAGCACAGAATCATCTCATCTAGATTAAGGTAGCACAGAAATGTTACAGAAGTCCTATTGTGCCTCATTTTTGTTTGGAAAGACATTAACAATAGCAGCACATTTTGGGCACTGCCAGAAATACATGATAAATCACTGCCTCTAAAGTTCCATCAAAAACTGACATTTTCACAGCTCTAGCATGATCTGCTACACAGATTCTTCACAAGGAAGTGTCCCTGGCCTTTTTAACTCGTATTAACCATGTATTTACTTTATGAAAGTTGGACAAAACATTGTGAAAATGTAAGACATTGGCTGCCCAACCTCTGGGCTGGCAAAAGCTATACTGACTCACTGGGAAAAAAAGCAAGAGAATCTTAGTACAACATATGGTCACTCTATACCAGGGGTCAGCAACCTTTCAGAAGTGGTGTGCCAAGTTCACTGTCATTTAAGGTTTCCCATGCCAGTAATACATTTTAACATTTGTAGAAGGTCTCTCTCTATGTCTATATTATATAAATAAACTATTGTTGTATTTAAAGTAAATAAGGGTTTTAAAATATTTAAGAAGCTTAATTTAAAATCAAACTAAAATGCAGATCTTATCAATTTAGTGTGATCCTTGCCTGGGATCCTTGTCTGGGGTTCCAGCCACCAGCCCCACTCAGCCCACTGCCGGTCTGGGATTCCATTCACTCAGCCGGCAGCAGGCTGAGCGGGCCGCTGGCGGGCTGAGCGGGATCGGCGGGGGGGCTGAGTGGCTCAGTCCGTTGCCAGTCTGGGGTGCCGGCAGCACTCAGCCTGCTGCTGCTCTGGGGTTCCAGCTGCCGGCCCCTTGCCAATCGGAGTCCTAGCCGCCGGCCCCGCTCAGCCTGCCGTCGGCCCCGCTCAGCCTGCCGCCGGCCCCACTCAGTCCCCCACCGGCCCCGCTCAGTCCGCTGCCGGCTGAGTGAATGGAACCCCAGGCCGGCAGCGGGTTGAGTGGCTCAGACGGGGTCTCAGCCGCTGGCCTGCTCAGCCCGTTGCCAGACTGGGGTTCCTTGGGGGTCCCCAGGCCAGCAGCAGGCGCTGAGTGGGGCCGGCGGCTGGGACCCCGGCTGGCAATGGGGCAGCAGCCGGAACCCCAGAGCAGCGGTGGGCTGAGCCGCTCAGCCCGCCGCGGTGTGCCATAAAAATCAGCTTGTGTGCCAACTTTGGCACGTGTGCCGTAGGTTGCCGACCCCTGCTCTATACACTAGTAAGGGGATGAGATATTACAGTTGTTGGAGGCTCTATTTAGCAGTAACAGGGCTATAGGAAAGTCAGGCAACATTTTTTGTTTCTCTGATGAAAACTGGTCCACGCCCTGCCCCAAACCAAACTTGTCACAAATAATTGTCAGCAACTTAATTTTCTGTTTTTGGCCAAGATATTGGTTTAAAAAAATATATTGAAATTGAATTCAGGGATTGTTAGCAAGCATTCTTGGCAAACAAAGTTGTTAAATGACAATCTAAATGGCAACACAGTACTGCTTTCATGCTTGGCTCACCCCCCAGCCTGCTGGTCCAACAGCTGCAGTAGAGGAGGAGATAGGTGAAAAACTGCAGGACCCCAAAATCCACCTCTAGGGGTGCAGAGTGGCAACAGCAGCAGCAAACCCTCAGGTCCGATCACACGCCAATGGGCACCACCGCCAGCCCAACGGACCATGGTGAAGTTAGCACAGCATCTGATTTCAGGAACGGGGCACCCATGGAGCCACAGCAGTTCATCCTGCCCTGCGCAGCTCCCCCTGGATGGGATGGATCGCTGCCAGCCCGGGGGAGAGACGTGCTCCCCAGCTAGGGTGACCAGATCCAGATGTCCTGATTTTATAGGGCCAGTCCCGATATTTGGGGCTTTGTCTTATATAGGCACCAATTACCCACACCTAGGGTGACCAGACAGCAAGTGTGAAAAATCAGGACGGGGGGGGGGGGGGGTAATAGGAGCCTATATAAGAAAAAAACCCAAAAATTGGGACTGTCCCTATAAAAGTGGGACATCTGCTCACCCTATCCCAACCCCCCGTCCTGATTTTTCACACATGCTATCTGGCTATCTCCAGCCCAGCCACGCGTGACCATTCCAATCCTGGCTGGCTGCCGAGGAAGTGAGTTACTTTCACTTTCATTCCTCAGCAGGCAGCCAGCTAGCCTCCCCCTCCCCCCAACCCCTCACCCAACCCAGCCCTGCCGGAGGGGAGGAGAGAGAGAGAAGGGTGCTCCTTGGGGGGGGAGAAAAGGGGAGTGCTCCGTGGGGTGTGGGGGGGAGAAGAATGGACGTTATGGGGGACAACCAGGGGCGGCTCCAGGCACCAGCGCAGCAAGCGCCTGCCTGGGGTGCTGTCTGCCGGTCGCCCTGAGGGCGGCAGTCAGGCTGCCTTTGGCAGCATGCCTGTGGGAGGTCCCCCGGTCCCGAGAGGCACCCCTGCTCTTACACACCCCAAATACTCTGTCCAGCACCTCCCAAATACCATCTCCCAGTACACACACACCCCTCCAGCACCCCAAAATACCCCCTCGAGCTCACCCCCTCCCCCCGCAGCAGTGTCCTCTATTACGGAACTTGAAATACAGGAGGGGTCACCCTAGATACAGTTGAATTTTAAAGGCAGGTGTTTCTGTTCTACCTCAATGGGGCCAGGGTCTGGAAGTCTCAATGAGCTACAATCCCAGCTGGGTCCCCAGAGGTAGTTCCACAAGGGCGGGGTGATTCCCTGCACAGCCCGGGCAGAGGCAGCGTTGCCCTTTTCTCTCCCCTCATTCCGAAGGCTTGGCCCGGACCCATGACACAAGGTTGGGTGAGCTGGGTACACGCTGGGAAAAGCCCTGAGTGGGGGGACTCAGGCTGGTGCAGAGAGGGGAGCAGAGCCCGGAGGCCTCCAGCCTGGCTCTCTCTCTCCTTCCCCTCTCCACCTAGTACCTTGTGTACCCCACTGCGGCTGGGCTGAATCTCGTCCCAGGGGGCCCAGCCGAGGGACACCCCGTCTCTCTCTCACTCTCCCGGGGGTCTCTCTCGGAGTCAGGGTCACCGTCCACTGACGGAAGAGGTGCCTGGCGGTTGCGGGGAGTCTCGCTTGCTCAAGTGGAGATGACTCCGTCCAAGGCAGAGTGGCGCCTGCCGACATTCCCCGCTCCGGTGGGGTCTGTCCACCAGCTACCTCGTCCCTGGAGCACAGGGTCTCGCCTCTGCCCCACACGGAGGGAGCCCTCATTGCTCAGTGTATAACAGGGGGGTCGCTTAGCCTCCTGTACAACACGAGCAAGAGCCTTGTGTCCAGCAAGTATAAATGGGAGTGGTTCCCCCCGGGCTTTGTCTGTGGGTCCGGAAGCCCGGGAGGACGCCGCCCCTCACTCCCAGGCTGGGGTGGCCGCATGGCTGGAGTGAGACTCTGCTGCCTAGCCCTGTCCACACGGGGGACAGAGAGGAGGACACGGGGGCACACATCAGAGCTTCCTCACCTATGATATAGGAGCACAAGCTCCATGGACTCTCGCCCTCGGTTTTACAATTGTACTTCTTTTTTCTTTCTTTTTGTGTGTGTGTTTTTTCTTAATAGTTATATTTTTACCTTATTAATATATTTTACTTGTATTTCCTTTTTTATTTTATTGTTTATATATATATATATATATATTAAGTTTCTTTTAATTTTATTTCCCCTTTTATGGTTTTTATGTATTTTACAATTCTTTTATTTTTCAGTTTTTATTATTTTACTTTTTTAAGTCTGTTAATATTTTTGTATTTTATTCATTATTACTATTTTAAATTTATTTTGCACTTTTTATAAATGTATTATTTTTTCTATTTTTTATTCTATTTTATGTGAATCGTATACTGTTGTCCAATCATTTGGGCTCCTATCTTCTCTCACTCCAGTGAGGATCTTCAGCCTCTGACCCCATCATGGTAGTCATGCGCCGCCCCAGCCAAGTCTCTTTGTCCCCTGACTCCAGCCAGACCCCTCCACCACCACCATTCCAGCCCATGGTGCAGAAGTGCGCACCCCCTGGCTTGAAGTGGTTTTCATCCTATGTTTACAGATTGGTTCACTGACTCTCAGCACCCCACTATACAAATTGTTCCAGCACCTCTGATCCAGCCTGGTCCCTTGTCCCAGGAGTCAGCTGACTGGTGTGGGGGCCAAAGGGCTGAGCTAGGTTTTACAGTTCAGTCAACATAACCAAATAAAGCATGTTTGTAAGCCTCTGTGAAAAAGTGGTAGCCTAAGGGAAGTTAGGCACCAACTTCTTTTAGAGCATAAAGTGCTATAGAAAGTTAACAGTACTCCTATGTTTTACCCCACCCATAAAACTTTGGCTGTTTTATCAAAATGTAAATTAATGTGATCATTTAACATAACTTGCTTAAATCCAAGGAATGAGGTTAGTCCATATAAGGGACAAATTGTCAAGGCCCCAGGGCTCACATAAGTCAGGGATGGGCATTGTTTTAAGAACGTGAATAGAATAGAATCTGACTCCTGGTTAGGAAGAAAACAATTCAGTGATAGAGTGGGGATACACAACTGGATACACAACTGCATTTATTGCTATAGCTCCACAAGCAGGCTGAACTGACTTATTCCCTGCCCTCCATCTCTTCTCTTTCCCCCCTCTGGTAGATGCATAGGGAATCTCCTAGCATGGGCCACCTAATTCGTCTCTCCTTTCCTGGACTAATCCATGACCTCAAAGGAATAATTGTGATCTTATTACCTCTTACTAGCCACCAAGAAGGCATACTGGATGCACAAGCCTACGCACAAATATTCCCTTTGAGTAAAGCAAGTGGGTTTAAATATCTTTTAAAAAACAGCTCTGACAAATGCTGCATTTAATAAATCCCTTTGCAGATCAATTCCATCAGCCAGGGAAAAGTGGTTTTACTGAACAGCCATTATGGATAAAAGCAAGGGGAACAAAGGAAATTGCACTGCAGAATTGTGAAGGAGTGGGGAAGCATGACAGATGTAGCTACAGAATAAGTGGGAAACAGGGCCGGCTCCAGGCACCAGCTAAAGAAGCAGGTTCTTGAGGCTGCCAATACCAAAGGACGGCACTCCAGCCGCTATCGGGGCGGCACGTCTGGGTCTGCAGTGCAGTAATTTGGTGGCGGGTCCCTCAGTCCCTCTCGGAGCGAAGGACCTGCCACCCAATTGCCACCGAAGAGTGGAATGGCGCAATCGTGCTGCCACGGCTTTTTTTTTTTTTTTTTTTTTTTTTTTGCCGCTTGGGGTGGCAGAAAACCTGGATCCGGCCCTGGGGACAACAAAGGATACTGGTGCCAGAGCTGCCGAGCCTGCCTCACCTCACGCCGGGGGAAAGAGTCACACTCACAGGTGAGTTCCTTCCCCCACCCCTCCCCTTCCCTTCCCAGAGACCCCAGCAGCCAATCCCCTCCCTCAGACTGTGCTGCATTTGGCTCTCTCTAGGACCCAGCAGCCCTGCTGTTAAATGCTCCACTGCTTCCCGTCTGTCCAGGCTCCGGGCAGAGCAGTGCCCCCAGGTAGCATGGTGCCCTAAGCGGTTGCCTGTTCTGCCTATGGCTAAGGACGGCCCTGGGGGCATCCAGCGGGAAAGGCTGCAAATCTTTGGTATACCTGTGGAGAGAACAAAGAACAGCAGACGGAGAGCACATGTACTGAGATAAAAAACCACAGCCTACCTCCCACTCCCCTGCCAGAACCGGTGTACCATTCATAGGCCATGCCCTTCCAAACATAATTTCGAAGGGACTGAGCCCTAACCTGCCCTTTGGGAGACCGCGAACGCGGAGCAAAACAAGGGGCAAAGCATCAGGCCACTTAAGGGAAGCCTCTTGGCAGACCTTTGAGAGGTGCCGCTTAAGTGTTTGATTTGTGTGTTCCACTACTCCACTGGCCTGCGGTCGCCATGGAGTGTGGAGCTTCCAGGGGATTTGCAGGGCATCCGATATCTTTTGAACGACTTGGGATGTGAAGTGAGTTCTGTTGTCAGATTCCGTCCACTGGGGGAGTCCAAAGCAGGGAATGATCTCCTTGACAAATTTAAGAGCCACCGTTTTGGCAGTGTTGTTACAACTTGGGAAGGCATCAGGCCATCCGCTGAATCGATTCACCAAGACAAGGAGGTATCTGAACCCTTGGGTCCGGGGGAACTCAGTAAAATCTATTTGCCAAACCAGTCCCGGGCATGGGGTAGGTTCCAGAGTGGCTGGTGGCACTGACACTCCTGGTCGAGGGTTGTTCTTTTGGCAGACTAGACATTCAGCCTGTACCTGGGAGGCCAGGGGTTTAAGTCCAGAGGTTAGAAAATATTTATTCATAAGCTGGGTATGAGCCTCCCTGCCAGCGTATAATTCTTTGTTTCTTCACCAGGGTCAGTTCTTAATGTCTTTTGTAGTCAGGAATTCCTGGACTTTGTGGTTTCAATGAAGCACGGGGTTTTTTTTGGTTTTTTTTCCTGAAACAGTGTGATTCAGCATCATACAGGGGAGAGGTTACTAGCACATCACCCTGTAATGGTTTTGCTTTTTCTAGAAAAAGCCAAAGGCACAGAAGGTCTGTCAGTGGACAAGGGAGAGGTTACTAGCACTTTACCTTGTCTTTTTACAGTGAGAAGCATGGGTCCAGGTAGGCGGTCCTTGGTACTTCACAGCGGTGTTAGTGGTTAACAGGACTTGGAAAGGGCCTTTCCAGTGTGGAACCAAAGCAGTTTTTTTGTTGGTGGACTTTTACATAGACTTAGTTTTTCTGTTTTAATGAATGGCAGGGCTGCTAGGGTCTTTGGTTAGCACTTCTTTTGTCTGTGAGAAAAGAAACCTAACCCATTTCATTAATGCCTGGCAGTGTTTTGCAGATCTCATAGTTGCTTGGGCATATTTAGGCCCCCCTTTTCTTGGTTGTCAGCCAAGTCTTAGCTGTGAACAATGTCCTTGGATGCGGCCAGCATTTTATCTTTGGACTGAGCTTGCTAGCTATATATATTTTTTTTTTAGTTAACTTTTTTTTTTGGGTGGCTTTTTTTAACCTACAAAGGAAACTTTTACTTTTTGCTTATACACTTTTTTTTAACAATGAACACATACACATTGCCATTATACACCCTTCCAGTAAAATAACTTTTATACAGAGCTTTGCAGCAACAAACCAGGATGAGCACACCCACTTTTGAGGAATTCACTTGGTACAACCTCTAGTGTCCAATAGGTTTCCTTTTTAAAACCTTAAAAGCCTTGTCGGCTTCTGAGGACCAGTGAAAGGGGTTATGATCCGCTCCCTTAACGCATTTGTACAAGGGTTTAGCCCACAGTCCAAACTCTGGGATCCATATTCTGCAGAAGCCTGCCATGCCAAAAAGGGTGGGGGAATTTTTAAATTCCTGGGCCAACACTGTCCAGCAAAGCTCCTTTTTAACCCTTCTTTTGTCCTCCCATTGGCTCCACTCTGGGGCTTGCATGGCTGAGGGCTCAATTGCAAGGGTCATTATCCAGGCATTCTCGGGGGGTAAGGTAAGGGTTACTTCATCTTGGGTCAACTCATATGGCCTGGCCCAATTGTTGTGTTGGACAGCCGAATGGCGGAAACCGTGTAAAAGCAGTTCTTTGTAGGAGGTGAGACGGGTGAGATGCGTCGGCTCGTTGGGATTCCACCGGGGGTCTGCTATAGGGACCTGGTTTGCAGCAGCAGGGACGTGTGCTGCGTCTGCCTCATGTCTACGCTGTGCCTCCTCCCTTGCCTTAGACACAACCTGATTACGCTCCACCTCAGATAGCAGGGTCCGCATAAGGACATTACAGTCATCCCAGTCAGGCTTATAGCTAGCCAGGCACCCATCAAAGACGGAGATAAACTTGCTTGGGTTCGTAGAAAATTCCCCTGCCTGTGCCTTAAAGGCTGCTAGGTCCACTGGGTTAAAAGGCACATGCGTATAGACTTGCATAGTAGTGGCCGGGTGATCTTGTGATCCTGGGCGGGCTATCCGAGTCTCAGTAATCAACGGATAGAATCCCACCGAGGGGGCAATCTCTGGGACTCAAGGCACCTTGTCTTTATATGGTGGGGGTGTTGGAGCCGAAGGGGACACCGACTCTGCCATCACAACCGGGGGAGGGTTCTGGGGAATAACAGTAGTTACTACCGAACCTGTCGGAGTCAAATTACACCTTTTGCAAAATATTTGTTCTATTTCATAAAGCCATAAACAATTGTGCATGCATATGTTTGTTCTATTTACCCATTCGCTGACAAAACAGAAGTAATTGAAGGATCGTATTATAATTAAGTGATCCTTCCGGTGGCCACCTTTCCTGGTCCTCTAGCTGATATTGAGGCGAGTCTACTGTACACAACCTTTTTAGTTTACTTTTAATCAATGGATCTGATCCAAACACTTTCCAGTTCACCAGAATGCATTCTAAGGGTGTACACCTTGCCCTGCCTGCAGTACTCTGTCCCTGCCCCATACTCTAGGGAGACACTGGGCATCCCCAGGTCAAAACAGGTAAAGTCCCCACTGGACTGTTCCTACCTTATCCAAGGGACCGGTTCCTCACCGTTGCCCTCTCCACGGGACCGGTTCCTCACCGTCGCCCGCAGCTGCTTCTCCACTAATCAAGCGCGTTGCACCGTTGTGCCCTCCGGGGTGGACCAAACCACGTCTCCGCCGAGGCCCCCGGTAAAGTCACCGGTGCGCGCTGGGCGTCGGGGGTTGCCGCAATCTGTCAACCTCCAAGAGGGGTCCGGGCAAAGCTAAATTTCAGCCTCGAGCCCCACGTTGGGCGCCAAAACTGTTGCCGGCACAGAGTGCCCGAGGACAGCAACAGCGGGGTTCGTTGCCCGGTGTGCTTCGTGCCAATAAACACACCAGGGTGGAGAAGCAATCAAAGTTTATTTGGGATCCCAAAGCGGTGCAAGGAGACTGGCAAGTCTCAAATCAAGCACACTATTATAAGCAGTTTCTTTCTTCTTATACATTTTTGCAGCTAAGCCTCACCCCCCCTTCCCCTCCCTTCCTCCCCCTCTACCCCTCCCTTCCCTGGTAACAGTTACTAAGCAAATAGCAATTACATTTAAGCAGTTAAGTCATTCTTGGCAGCTATAAGTCTAGCTTGTTAGTAACTTCTTTAAACCATTATCTTGTCCTTTTTCCCTTTGAACTGTTATTTTCCCTTCAGCCAGAAACATGCAGGCCTCATTATTACCGCTTGGTGCCGGTATGAGCAGGGGGTGCACACAGATAACTGGTTGCTTACACATTCCAATTGCACCTGGCTTTTGAGGTTGATTAGAGTTTAAACATGGGAGAAGTTTGGTTCTTTTGGGCCTAGTGCAGGAAGGCTTCATTGACACTAGTGGCCTTCCACCCTCCCGAGTTACCTAGGGTTATGCTTAGTGACACCAACACCAACACTCGCGCTTCACTTCGACCAGAACGTGCTGGGACGGCCTGAGCTGTGCACGCACAGTCACTGGGCTGGACTGCACCACTCGGCAGAGAGCTCAGTCCCTTTCTGCATTTAGTGGAGGGAAAATATGGTACAGTCCCAGCAAGGGTGGAAAACAGTCTGAGATAAAATTGTCCTTGAAGTGGCCAATGGCGGGAAAAACCAGTTGGATCCAGTTATGACTGGGCCATGATAACAGTAAACAACAAAATGGCGGTCACAAGATGGCAGTTCAGACTCCATCTTGGATTGCTGCTATAGCTTTACAAACTACACATTGAATTTAATATACACATATTTTAACAGACTATAATCCTATAACAAAACACACCCAGCAGTATATAGAGCAGTATAAACAAGTCATTGTCTGTATGTAATTTTAGTTTGTACTGACTTCGCTAATGCTTTTTATGTAGCCTGTTGATGTACCCCCTGGAAGACCTCTGCGTACCCCCAGGGGCACACGTAACCCTGGTTGAGAACCACTGGGTTAGAGAAATGGGGGGTCTAGGAATCAGGACTCCTGGGTTCAATCCTGACTGCAAATGGAGTGGGGGCTAATGGTTGGAGCACAGAGCTGGCAGTTAGGATTCCTGGGTTCTAGTCCAGGCTATGCAATTGATTCATTCTGTGACATGGTTCATTCTGCCTTGTCTGCTTGTGACATGCGGAGCGCAGAGACCTGCCCCAGCGCTTCCCTTCCGGATGGGTATTACAGTAATTAAGGGCTGTAGAGCCTGGGATCCAAGATCCTGGAGCAAAGCGTCCTGGAGAAGGAACTTTTTCCCCAGGCTTTACTGGCTTCCTGCCCCATCCCTCCCTCAATCAATCGGAACAAATCCCTCCTGGCAGAGCTGTTGTCTGGTTACTCACAGTGCAGACCCAATCTATTGTGTCCTGGCTGCTGTTCAGCTCAGGTTAACAGCATGTTCTGTTTCTGTAAACTCCCCCAGAGCTTTCGAATGGAAGTGAGAGTCTTCTTCACACCCTGCTCTAAACTGTGAGTAGTGTCGCTCTGTGGCTGTTCAACAGCTGCTGCATTCCTACCCCCCAGAGGTGGCATCATTTCAGTGCTGGGTGAGTGATCCCTGTGTAGTGTTGTTGAGCGCTGTTGCACATCAGCTGTGCTCCATCCAGAGATGTCTGCATTTCAGTGCTGGGTGAGCAATCCCTGAATAGTGTTGCTGTATGTTGTTATGCAGCTACTGCGCTCCACCCCAGAAGTGGCTGCAATTCAGTGCAGGGTGAATGAAAATCCATGTCTCATTTTGCAAAGCATGGGTTCTCCAAGCAAGGGTGCTGTCTGTCCCATGTTCCTCCTCAATAGACTCCGGATTCTTAGCATCAGCGGAGCTACATTTTGAGCAGTGGTGGAACCAGGAGGCAGCTGGGTCATTGGTGGTTCCACCTTCAGTTATACCTATTGGCTTGAAAAGGCACCACATGTATATCTAATGGCTGCTGATGGGAGCGGTTGCCCCGGCCCACTATTACCTCTGCCACTGATTCTTATTAAATGTTCATTGCGCTGCTTCCACCAGCCCCTTTGATTTAGTTTTGTTTTACAGACCCAAGCAAAACGCAACCACCCGCCTCATGCTGGCCTGGCAGCAGATCCATGTAATTGAACAGACTCATCCAATTACTGAGCCTTCCCAGAGCCATGTGCTGCCCTCAAGATACATCAAACCTAGAGGCTCCCAGGAGATGCAGGCTAGAGTCAAACGCAGGCCAGGCAAGGTGGCCTCGCCCATGGAGTTCAGGTCCAGGGATTCAGTAGGGAGTAAATGGCCAGCACTGGATGCTTCAGGTTTTGTTGCTCACCCAGAGATGGCTGGGGACTGATTTTCAATTATACACCCGCGGCTGGCCCAGAACAGCTGACTCCAGCTCCCGGGGCTCGGGCTAAGGGGCTGTTTAACTGCAGTGTAGCCTTTGGGGCTCAGACTGGAGCTTTGGCTCTAGGACCCAGCAAGGTGGGAGGGTCCCAGAGCTCGGGCTCCAGCCCAAGCCAGAACATCTGCACTGCAAGTAAACAGCTGCTCAGCTCAAGCCCCGTGAGCCGGAGTCAGCTGGCCCGGGCTAACCGTGGGCACATAACTGCAGTGTAGACTCACCCTAAGTGCCCACGAGTCCCGCTGGCAGCTGCGGGTGTTTAGCACCTCTGAAATCCAGGCCCAGGTGTCTCAACGTGGGCACCCAAAGTTAGGGGCCATTCGAAATCTTCTTGCCAGTGTCCCTATGGTCATGAGGAGGCGGGGGATATGCTGCCCTCTGCTGTCCCCTGCTGGCTACAGTCAGAATAGCTCAGACTCTGGGCTTTATCCCCCACTGAGGCTCGTGAAATCAAGTGGCGGATGGGAAAGCCTAGGAGGCCCCAGACTTCGGGGGTGGGGTTCCACCCCAGCGTCCATATCACAAACCCACTGTTGCTTCAGGCTGTATCTGGGCCCCTCGGTGACAGCCCCCGCAGAACAACAAGGGGCTGAATGGGCCACAGGGGCTGAGCCCACCTTTTCCCCTAGAGGCAGGGCTGCTGGACAGTTTGTATCGTGGCGGGGCTGAGAGCTGTTGAACCAGACTGTAAACCCAGTATAGGATGGAAACTACTTCAGCCAGGGGGTGCTGCTGCACCCCCAGCACCCCTAGCTCCAGCACCTCGGCCTAGAGGGCATTTCTCCAGGGCAGGAGATGGGGCTGCCTTTGCTTGGCAGAGTGCTGTGACTCCAGTACCCTTCCCCCCCATGCCAAAGCCCTGGGGTGGGGTGGGGTGGGGGTTGAGCAGATTATAGCTTGATAGGCGGCTGCTGTCCCTGCTGGGCAGAAGGTCGCTCTGTGGGCACTGGGGCTGCGCTGGCTGGAGAAGCCGATGATTTGTCTCCCAGCAGCACAAGCTGTGCCAGGCTCTGCTCAATTAAACCTTGAGTTCCTTCAGCCCCTCTGCTAAGCTGCTGTCAGACCATGCTGCAAAGCTCCAACAACCCTACAATAACAAACCTATGTGCAGCCCCTTGCACTCAGGAGCAACCCTGCAATAACAAACCAGTGTATGCAGCCCCCTGCTCTCCTGAGCAACCCTATAATAACAAGTGTATGCAGTCTCCAGCACTCCTGTGTGACCCTACAATAACAAACCATCATACATAGCCCCACATTGACAGGAACAGAGCAGTATATTCTGCCTTGTACTCTAGGGCAACGTTTCTCAAATGCGGCCACAACAGCCTCCTAGGCAGTGATGGGGGGGCGGGGGGGGGGCAAGCCTCGGCCCTGCCCACTTTTTCCTTCTTGCTCCTGGATGCACCGCCTGCAAACGAATATTAAAATCTTGTGATTTTTTAAGTAAATCTCATGCTTTTGAGGCCTAACTCGTGACTTCTGAATGTTGGGGGGCAAGAGGGGCACCAAAGCTGATGGGCCTGCTTGGCCTTCGTGCTATCTGGACAGAGGCACCTGTGTGGGACCCAGGGTGGGACGTGTCTCCCCACACTTGGGAAAGACAGTGCTAAACATCTAATGGGCTGCTCTGTGAAAGTAAATGTCAAGGGAAGTTACATAATTAGCCAGGGGAACTCACTGCCACTAGATGTCACTAGATGTCACTGACGTTGCGAACCTGGCAGGATTCAGACAAGGATGGCAGGGGGATGGGGGCAAGGGTGTCAGAACAGAAATTAGAAACTAGGGCACAAGCCCACTGCTGACTATCAGGATGAGGGGGATATACCCCCTCCCCCCCACTGGTTATGTCATCATTAACCACTAGGAGGGGGTTCTTGCACCTTCCTCTGAAGTAGCTGGTGCTGGGGTGGCTGGCCCCATTGATCTGATTGGGGGAAGGAGGCAGCAGGGAGAGGGCGGGATCCTGGGCTAGATGGGTCCTGTGACACTAGCAGACCAGGTGCCAGCTCATGCCCAGGCCCTTAGGCCTCACTGAACGCTGACAAATGCAGAGCTTGACCCAGCTTGTGTGTTAGCCATGTTAAAACAGCTGATAAGCACATGGAGTGTTTCGACTTGTGGAATTGCTTGCAGGATTGATCTCTCCCATAACCTCTGTAGCCTGTGGTATAAAGTTAGAATGAGTGTTTGCATCGTAAACCTCTGTAACTGTGGCCTGCTCTACACCACTGAGTTTGCAAGACAGTTTACGTCGATCTAACACTGTGTCTACACTAAAATTTGGCTCCCACTGATGTAACTCGCCTGCTATGCCGACTTAATCACGCCACCTCTCCATGTCGTTGACTGTGCCTAGCATCACAGTCAATGTAGTTAGATCAATGCAGCATCAGTGTAGATACTGCGTTGCTGACATCAACTGTCCCACACTGCCCCAAACTGACAGTACAATCGATACCACGCACCACCGACACAAGGAGCCAGGTGTACACACACACAAGCACTGTAACTACTGTGGCGATTGCATGCAGGGTGATTTGATTTTGTAGTGTAGCCATGGCCTGTGTAATTCCCCCAACAGGGAAGAAGCATGAATTAGTGTAAAGTGCTGGGCCTGTCCACTGAAACCAAATGAGCCATTGTGAAACATGAAAGACCTTACTGATTGCCTCTGTTGTTAGATATTTCGCTCTGTGTGTGTGTGTGTGTGTGTGTGTGTGTGTTCTCTCTGTGTGCTGCCCCAGCTCTGGGCAGACAGACAACACAGCAGACCTTGAGTGAACAGCCCAATGACCACAAGATCCGTTAAGGGATGAAGGCACCCGATCAGGTTTATTGTTGACAAGGCATGGTAATAGCACCTGGCAGACTCTACGAGGATACTAAAACATGTATGCCTGTGACAATGGACACAGCTCAGTGAATGGCAGGACTTTCCATTTCTCCCTCGGCTGGACCAAGACACTCTCTGAGATACCCTGATACAAACTGCCCCTCTGACATAGATTCTGCCCTCTGACCTGACTAGTTATTATCCACTGTTTGGTACATGTTGGTTTGATTAAAACATTTTTATTTATTACATTGTTATTTGACCTTATCTTTTAGGAGGGCTCAGTGTGTTCCTGTTACCCTTGGGGAATGTTTTTGTGCCATTCTTGATATTGTGGTTTTTGTACCACACTTCTGGAATGTGTTTGTTTGAGTACTTTGTGCCTTGCACGTTCTAGGAATGTGTCTCTGCAATACCAATGCTGTGCTTGCCCAATTCTGTGAATGTGCAAGCGGGCAGAGCCTGACGTTTGCTCACAGCCTGATGTTTGCCTTATATTAGCAAAGCTTGCTACTACTTCAGCTTAGGCCTTGTACCAGGCCTTTAATACAAGGGCTTATATTTTAGGCTCTCTTCCTACTACAGCCCCCCACCCCCTTGAATGGGAGCCAGGCGCCGACACTCGTTCCATCAGTTTGAACTCTGGGGAAAAGGAATAAAATGCCTTGCCAGAAGGAGCTGTAGCACTGCTGAGCTTGGCACTTGGGGAGGGCAAGATTTCTAAGCATAAGCAAGGGATCCCCGAGTAGCTCAGCTTGGGTTAGCCTGGAAGGACAAACAGAGCTTGGATGTTACAGCAGTTTCTATTGCCTTTTGGAACCTAAACCTGGGCCTGTCTATCACTAAGGCCGGTTTGCTAGACCAGGGTGCCCCTGGGGACTGTCTGTGGCTCCGTGGTAAGGCTATTGCAGGGCTGGAGGAATTCACACCCGGTACCTGGTTGGTGTGAGCTCTTTTGAGAACACCCAGCCAGTTTCGGGGCTGCCCTGAGGTTGGCACCCACGTCGTGAGCTGCTCCACACCACCTGACACTTAGGGTGACCAGATGTCCCAATTTTATAGGGACAGTCCTGATTTGGGGGTCTTTTTCTTATATAGGCTCCTATTACCCCCCACCCCCATCCCGATTTTTCACACTTGCTGTCTGGTCACCCTACACTGGTCAGAGCCAGTGTAGCAGGGAGAGGGGATACTGGGCTGGATGGACCCATGGATCTGTCCCTGCTCTGTTTAGGAACCAGCCAGGGTGAGTTTCCCGCAGGGCAGAGGGAGGTGAGTGGACCTCGTTAGCTGCAGCCTGGGGGTCTGGCTGTGGTGAGGGGGGTCTCGGGCTTTGGGGGGGTTCTCTCCAACAGGCTGTCTGTGTAACTGATGCTGATCACACTATGCTGCCCCCTTCTCAAAGCCCAGCCCAGCCCTGCACAGCAGCTAGTGCTCACCCAGTAATGAGATTTAATTTTGGGCAATGAAATGCCACTAAAGTGGCGGGTGAGCTGGCTTTGGGCTGCGTGGTAAGATGATAAGCAGTGTAACATGGGCTGGTTGCAGAATTGTGAACTTGGGTCAGGCCGGTCACCTTCCCCGTCCCCTGCCCAGCCCTGGGGGGTTGGGGGCCGATTCTGGGAAGGGTTGGGGGACGAGGTGCTGGGTCCCTGCCCGGGAGAAGGGGTGTGCACTGGGCATCATTCTGGGATCGCTCAGCCCCCAGCATGGCCAGGCCCAGGGCAGGGGGCACCGGGCTGCAGTCCACACCCACAAGGGATGGGCAGGTTGGGGGGGCAGGGCTTGCTCAGCCTGGGTTTGGTTAACTCCGACCTTCAGACAATATTTGCTCTAGGACCCGTTGGATGCACCAGTGCTGCCTACAGGAGGCACTGCCACTGCCTGGGAGTGTCACCCATCCCCACCTCCTGCCTCCCATTGCCCCACCCCAAATCACCCCCTGATCCCCCACCCCATGCACTGTATACAGCTTGCAGTTACTGTAAACCTCTCCCCCTCCCTGCTACCCCCACTGCGTCCCCCCAGCCCTGCTGTAAGCCCCCCAAGTCACCTCGCTCTGCCCCAAACACACTCCCTCCAGCAGGGTCTGGATGCAGGTCTCTGCAAGCTGAGCTCTTCTGCAAGCCTGGTGCAGCCTCTCCTAGGCTGTCGCCCCCATGCCTGACCCTGGGTCCCAGCTCCGCCCTAGTTATGATCCACCTAGTCCAGGCCCAAAGGTCTTGGGGGCCCTGGCACAGCTGGCACTGGGAGGCAGGGGCATCTTGGCAGCCCATTCCCACCAGCCCCCAGGGCTGGGACCAGCACAGTGATCAGCTCCCCCAGACCCACTGCATGGGCTGATGCATGCAACCCTCTCCAGCTGCCCTCACCAGGGCCTGGGGCAGAGCGTGGCAGCACCAGGGCAGCATCCTGCCCTCTGCCCTGAGAGGGACTGGAGGCTGGGCTTGTCTGCCGGATCCACCCTCCTGCCTGGCACCGACCAGGCCCATGGCTGGCTGTCTCAGGCCTGCACCACCCTCATGCTGCTGGGGGCAGGGCTGAGAGGTACAGCGTGTGTGGCTGGGGTCCCGCTTGCTCAAGGTGCAAGCCTGGCGTGTACACGGAGCCCCGGTGGCAGCCCAGCTGTAAGGGCAGCCATGGTGGGAGCTGGTGAGCCCACAGTTGGGCAGGTGTCTCTGCTGGAGCGTTTTAATTCCGCGCCCCCAATCGGCCGCCCACATGCCTGGCAGCCACGCAGCAATTATCCAAATGGCTGTTAATTGGGGCTGATAATTCCCCACAGGGATCAGGGACAGAAAGCTCCGCAGCAGAGCAGATTGGGGCTGGGCCCGAGCAGCAGACCGGAGGTGCCAGGGTCTCTCGCCCCGGCCACAGCAGACACACAGCGCTGGCAGGGCTCATTTGCCCAGCAGGGAGAGAGGAGCTGGCCCAGGGGGCAGGGGAAACAAGGCCTGCTGGGCTCGAAGGGACTGACCTGTTCCGGGGCACATTCCCCAGCAGGCTGCGTGTGCAATTATTAGCAGGGGTATGAGGGGAGAGAAGGATGGGCAGAGCAGGGTGCGCTGGGAGACAGGACTCCTGGGTTCTGTGCTGAGCTCTGGGAGGGGAGTAGGGTCTAGGGGTAAGATCAGGGGCTGGGAGGCAGGACTCCTGGGTTTCATGCCCAGCTCTGCCCCCAAATCCATGTGAGTCACTCCCCCTCTGGGTTCCTGTTATTGAGGTTTCGTGTCACACGGGTGCTGCTGGGCATTTTCCAAGCCCTCTGAGGGGCTGGGATCGTCTTTTGCCAAGCCTGGGGCACGCTGAGGCTGGCAGGTGCCGGGAGAGCCATGGCAGGGTGCGATGGGTAGAGGCACAGGAGGGGTGCAATGCAGTGTCTGGGCTGCAGCGGGTGTATGGGATGAGAGTGCCTGATCTGGCTGGTCCCCCTAGTGCTGCTGAGAGGAACTGCATGTTCTCCCTCTGCCTGTCTCCCACCCAGGGCAGTCCACAGGTGGGCTGGGAAGCAGGTGCCTGCCCTCCCCTCCCCTCCCACCTGTGAACCAGCCAGGGGCACTGGGCTTGAAGGGGTGCTAGCCTAATGTGGCCTAGGCCAGGCCCAGATGATCACAAACAGGGTGCGCCCAGCCAGGCCATCCCTGTGCCAAACCTGGCTCAGCCCAGGCGCCACCCCAGCCCCATGGCTGCATGGCCAAGTCAGTGCCCTCCTGCCCCATCCCCTCCTGCCTGCAATAGCAGTGCTGCCCTCCCCCACACGGTGGCCTGGCTGGGACACTGCAGGTCAGGGAAGGGATCACAGGCAAGCAGGGCCACTCAGTGACTCTGTGCACCACCAAGATCTCCCAGTACCTGGGTAGAGGCAGGTTTGGTCCTTGGAACAGCACAGCTCACAGGCCTGGAGCTTCCCTCCCAACTCATGGGGTGCACAATCACCTGTGGCTGGCGGTGTGCCCCCTGGGCACCAAGGGAGCAGGGGATGGGCTGGGAGAGGGCAGGAGGGGCCATGGCTGGCGAGCAGGTTGAGAGAAGAAGTTAAGGAGAAGGTTGAGGAGAAGTTAGACATGCATGGCCAAAGGTTGAAGCCTCAACCCCCTCCCCTCATGACTGAGGGGTCTGATCCCCCACCACGGGCATCCCTGGTCTGGGCCCTGAGCCCCCATATGGTACTCTCCTTGACCTGGCACTGGTCTCTCACTGCCTCCAGCTGGTGGGGGGTGGGGTGAGGCTGCTGATGACGCTAACCCCCATGCCCAGTGACTACCCAGGCAGGGCACATCTCCATGCTGAGCCTGGGGAGCAGGGTGCAGAAAGGGTAGGAGAATGGGGCTCTCGCACAGCCCCTCCTTGTCTCCTTTCATCTTCCAACGGGGGGGAAGGGGCTGGAGAAACTGCCACTGCACCCTCAGCTGCTGGCACAGGCTAGAGGGTGCCAGAGGGGAGGCCTGGCCTGGCTGGCGGGATGAGCCTACAGCAGCTGCTCACACAATGCAGGTGCCAGCGCAGGAACAGGGCCCCAAGGGCTAGGGGCCAGCAGCAGGTGGGGTGGCGGGACCCGCGGCAGCTCTAGGCCCAGGAGGATGAAGGAGGTGGGGGTTAGGGCAAGGGCCAGCCCTAGAGGGGGAGCAAGGAGGCAGGTGTTTTGTCCCAGATCTGAGTGGGGAATGGGGGCTAGTGGTTAGAGCAGGGGCTGGGTGGGTACAGATCCCTGTGGGGGCGAGGTTAGACTCCAGCCTGGGGGCTGGGCCCTGGTGCTCACTCAGCGCCTGCCCCAACCCCACACTTGATGGGGACTCTATAGCTGGCTTGGGGGGACTCCTGGGGCTCCCTGCTGGTCCCTGTGGCACACGGACCAGAGAGGCAGAACAAGGGCATAGGGGTAGCGGGACACAGAGAACTGTGTAGGTTCTGGGGCACGGCTGGGTGAGCCAGCACTGCACCAGCAGGAGGCAGCCGCAGGCCAGAGCAGAGCTGCCCCCAGGCCCTACTCCAACAGTGAAAGGAGCAGCCATTGCCCCACCCTCCGTGGGGGGTGGGTAGCACTGGCCAGGTGAATCAGAGCCAGGATGCCTGGAACCTGCAGCAGGGTCTGAGCAGGAAGCTGGGAAGATCCCAGGGCATCCCAGGCCCTCGGCCACACACTGCACCCTGTCCCCTCCCTTCCCCCGCCTGTGAAGAGCAGCAGAGACCTCGGCCAGTCCTTGGCATCACACTTTATTGGCCCAGACACATGACCAGCAGGGCAGTAGCCTGGGGGCAGGGCCAGCACGGAAAATACACACCTCTTTAATAGCTCTGGGAGGTCACTCCCGGTAAATGAGGTCATCGCTTTTACCTGGGGTCACTCCTGCCAACGCTTGCCTCAGCACAGCCCGGCTGGCGGGCGAGAGGGAGGGGACCTCTAGGGGCTGGGAGATGCAGGGGGCAAGGCTTGGCTCAGGCCTTGATCAGACCCAAGGGGGCTGGAGCTGGGTGCCCCAGATGGAGCTGGGGCTCCAGGTGCCCAGGGGGTGGCTCTGATACCCAGGGAAAGGCACTGGGCAGGTGTCTGCTACTGGGCAGGGGCATTTATCCAGGCTTGGCGGGGCAGTGAGCCCAGCCTGCGTCTTGTGGAGCCGTAGGTGCAGCCCAGCTCTGTCCCACTGCTGCCCAACACCCTGGACGTGCCTTCTATGCAGTCCTGGCACCACCCTCAGTTACTGAGGTACTCTCAGGTGTCCACGGGTGGCCCTGTCCAGGTAACGGGCCCAGCTGGCTGCAACTCCTATTAGGGCCCCTCCCCCCTTCTGGAACCAAGGTCCCCACTGAGAGGACAGGGCCGAGAGGCCAGGGTGCAGGGAGCCAGGGCTGGGTGAAGGGGGATGATATGGGGGCAGAAGGGGGGGTTCTCTTTAACCCTTTGCAGACTGGACAGACACAGCCTGGGGCTCAGCGGCTGGATCACCCCCCCAAGCCAGATGCTGGTAGCAGCCTCTGCACACTCCCCCGACCACTGGCAGCTGGGGGAGTGGCTGTCCTTTGGGTCCCAGGCAGGGTGGGTAGGAATGGCTGAGGCTGGTAGATAACAGAGCCTGACTCTCCCCCACCGGGTGCAGGGTGGACACAGGGCACAGAGGGTGGCAGCCCTAGGACCCTGTGCCAGAGGGAGGGAGCCTAGCCTGCCCACTGCCCCAACAGCCCAACAGCCAAGCAGCCTGGGGGTCCCTTCCCCCCCACTTCCTCAAGAACCAACACCGTTGCCAGGCGTAGGGAGGGAAGGTGCCTTGTTGAGAAAAGCAGGTGGAGTTGGGGGCAGCGAGCTGTGGGGAGCAGAGTCTCTGGGGGGTGGAGGCTGATTCTAGGCCTCTGCGGGGGCTGCCTGGTCGAGGGCTTGGACGTCATCCAGGAAGCGCTTGGGGGTCAGGATGTGACTGGAACCTGGGGGGGGGAGAGAAGTGGTTGGCAGTGGTGGGCACAGTGGGGTGGGCATGAGGCTGGTATCACCATCTCCCCCATCCTTGCAGTTGGACCCTGCTCTAGTGCAGGGGGGGAGGGGCTGTCTCCTGTCCCCTTGTCTCCCCCATCCTGGCACCACACCCCTTGTGCTGCTGTACCCTACACATCCAGGCAAGAATCCACCCCACCCACTGATAGCGTTCCTCACCCTTGGGTCTCAGAGAGGTGTGTGCAGGGGGTGAGCCATATCCCTATGGTGTTACTGGGGGTGTCTGACTGGGCCCCCCTACATGGTCCCTGGGCAAGGAGGGGCCTGGTGAGCCAGAGGCCAGGAGATCAGGTGGCCAGATACAGGCCATGTGGGGCTGCGAGCAGGTGGGGCAAGCGCATCTGTTCCCAGGGCCCCGGGAGGACAGAGGGTGGCATGGGCGCCCTGCGGGTGCTGGGCAGGCAGTTCTAGGGTCTCCCCCTCCCAGGGGGTCCCGACTGTCCCTGACCTGGACATTCCAGCCACCATCCTCCCAGGACTTGCCCCACTCACCGATCACCACCTCCCACTTGCCCTCCGTAGCCTGGGTCACTTCGTAGGCGCAGCGCATCTCAGACATGGACACCCCACCCAGCACGTAGATGATGAGACGCGGGCCCGTCCGGTACTCAGCCGCTGGCTTGTTCTTGTGCCAATGCCCGAAGCGGGCGCTGCGGGGAGAGAGGGGCAGTGTGGATACCAGGGGCTCGCTGAGGGAATGCCAGGTGGAGGAGTGGGCACTGCCCGAAGCAGGCACTGGGGGAAGAGAGGGGCTTTGTGGATACCAGGGGCTTGCTGGGGGAATGCCAGGTGGAGGGACAGGGCCTGGAAGAGGCTGGGGGGCAGGCCCTGCCCAAGGCAGTGGGATAGGAGACCCAAAGCAGGCAAGAGGGAGTAGGGCATGGTGTTACCTGCCCTGGGCTGAGGGTGGTGGCATCTAGAGCCCAGCAAGTCCCTTTCCTCCATCCTGAGCCCTGGTGTGCTGAGGGACTGCTGGGGTGCGGGGGACATGGTGAGAGGGGGGCCAAGGGCTCCAGGCTGTTGGGCACCCCCCCCACCATAGAGGGCCGGGTCCTGGCCACGCACAGAGGCTCATACACCCTGGGGGGGGGGTGTCAGGGCTCTGCCCCCCACAGCCCAGCCAGGCTCTGCCTTACCTGACAACAGCCTGGGGGCTGGCGGCAGGGACCGGGTCTGACACGAAGGGCCACAGCTTCTTGTCCAATTTGTCCTCAATGGTATCCTGGGGGTGGTGGGGAACAGGTTAGCAGGGGCCAAGCAGCAGGAACCTTGGACATGGGAGCCAAGCCAGGCCCCATTGGTGGGGAGGGGCTGGGAAGGCTCCTTACTGAATGATTGACAGTCCCTGGGGGGAGCAGCCTGGGGCTCCCTTTCCAGGGTGGGGCATGGGGAGCCAGCAAAGAGCACGCTGACTCCTCCTGTGATGCTCCCCCACATCCCCCTCAGCTGCTCAATGCCCTGCTGTGAACTCCCCATCCATCCACCGTTATGGGGAGGGCAGAGACCTCCTGAAGCCGGATCACTTGGGGGTGGAGGGGGGAGGGAGGGAGAGGGGAGGCAGGGGGCTGCCCTCAGTGCCCCTCCCTGCTGCGGGCAGATCCAGGCCCTGCCTCTTGCCCCATGAGGTGTGTCCCAGCCACGCAGGGGGCCCAGGCTATGATACATCCTAATGCCACATAATACGGGCTTTTACATTAATCTGCTGCGTTGAGTTGTACAGGGAGGCTTAAGGCCTGCCGAGCTGCGGCTGGCGCAGAGGGGGGGCGCCCCTGATTGGATTAGGCACAGGATTGAGGCTACCACAACTGCCTGCCCCAAAATCCCACCGTAGGAACCATCACAGCGCTGGAGCAGGGGTCTGGGAGCCCCTGCCTGTGATCTGCCAGGGACAGGGTGTCTGTGTGTGTGTCTGTCAGCCTGGAGGAGCCCCAAGCCAGTAGGTTGAAGGCAACTAAGTGTCCTCCTCCATCCCTCCCTCACTCCCACCTTCACCTTGAGGAGTGCCCCAGTGGGGGGCTTAGCCCCCAGCAAGGATGGGGGGAAGAAGTGACCATGTCACCTCTCACAGGCTAAGCAGGTTTGGGCCCAGGCAGCGCTTGGATGGGAGACCTCTAAGGGTGCTCTATAACCCCAGTGCGGCACTAGGGGGCGCTGTACTGCAGGGAGCGGGTGGAGATCTCAGCAGAGGGAGTTCTCCCCTGGCAGTCAGTGACCAATTGGTCCTTCAGATGATTGTCAAACAGCTGCTCCTCACTGGAGGTTAGGCCACGGACCCTGCCGACCATTCAGATTCCAGTGCCAGTCATGACTTTGGGCTGCCTGGATCCCCTGCACTTCCAGCCCCGCACGCTGATCACCTCCTGCCCTAGACTCTCGGGCAGTGCTGCTGTTAACAGCTGCCTGCCGCTCCTCAGGAAGAATTCAGCCCCGGTGAGGGACCCCTGTATAAACCACCCGTGCCCCACCCCAGAGGTGGCAGCATCTCAGCACCGGGTAAGACAACTGCCCTGCACTCGTGTCTGTGATCTAAGACCCCTAAGGATGGCAGCAGAAGAGGCCTCTCTGATGGCTCACATGGCTAGAGCCCTGCAAGGATACAAAAATGTGGTTGTGCGTCAACCCGCGTTCCACTAGCCGTCTTTTACCTGTATCCGCATCCTCACCCTCAGCAATAAGCCCTCACAAGGGCTAGCGAGGGGGGAAGGGGACTTGCAGGGAAGAGGCAGCGCGAGGATGGGGACTGGGGGTAAGGGGCAGGGGCTGTGGGGAAGGGGTGTCCCATCATGTGCTGCTCCTGGGGGGTCACAAGCAGCGACAGCACATGGCAGCAGCAGAGCATGTTGCATCACTGTGGGGTGGAGGAATGGGGCGCCGGGGCCCCACCCGCCCCAATCCTGTTGCCCAGGAGCTGGTGGGGACGCTGGTGCTGCTCGAGCTGCTGGACAGGAAGCAGCGCAGCAAGGGAAGTGGGTGCCGGACTGCGCCAACTCCGACCTGTCGCCCAGCCACTGGCCCCGAGCGCACTGTGCCCCCCACGCTGCCTGAGCCGGACCCCGCGGGCCAGGCACTGCTGGGGAGAAGAGCCCTGCACAGTTGTATCTGCAGCCGATCCACTATCCGCAGAAACAGATCTGCAGGGCTCTACACATGGCTGACCCCAAACCAACCCCTTCCGCTTGGGCCCAGCCTGCCATGTGTGACCCCCCACCCCAAGGCCAGGAAGCAGACGGCCTGGTACCTCCATGACGTCCTTGAGCCTGGGGGTCCAGCGGGAGAGCTGGTAGGTGGATTCCAGCCGCACCTTCCTCTCGGGTCGCAGCTGCCCACTCTGGGGGAGAAAGGGAGAGGGGGTGAGAGGCAGCAGGGAGGGGGTGCGGGATGGGAATGGGGGCAGACAGGGAGAGCGCAGCCTACCTGAGTCACTCCAGCCGGGCTGGCAGGGGAGAGGCAGAGAAAAGAACAGAATGAATCACTGAGCGAGGGAGAGAGAGAGAGAGAGAGAGAGAGAGGAGGGGAGAGAGACTGATGGGAGAACAGAACTGTTTCCCCCCATTTGCTGCAGACTCTCAGGCTGGAAGGGCCACCCCATGCAGTGGTCACCAGCTCCAGCCCCTGGTGAACTGAGGGGCAGAACAGGTCACCCCAGATGAGGAGTATCTGGGGGGTCACCCCCATATGGGGAGGGCGTCACACCACTATACAGGGGCAGAGGTCACCTCTGTGCTAGGAGTAGGTCACTGCCATGGGGGGCACCCCCAGGATGGCCTGGGCTCCCCGGCCATGGGTACAGCTGCTGGCCCCTGGCCCCAGTCCCTTACCCCAGGCGTGAGGGAGGTGCCCAGCAACTGCATGTTGTGGATGATGTTGCTCTGCTGCTGGATGTTGGCATGTTGGATCAGCTTGGTGAGGTTCTCCTCACCCACACCTGCATGGGGAGAGACAGGTCAGCGCCAGCACCCCTGGGACGCACCCACAGCCTTGGCACATTCAGTCCGTGGCCCCAGGAGTCCTAGTTCCCTGATCAAACCCTGAGATCCTGCTCTTCCCACCCCTCCCAGAGCTGGGGGTAGAACCCAGGAGTCCTGGCTCCCAGCCCCCCTCTAACCCACTAGACCCCACACAGTTAATGACTGAATTTAGGTTCTTGCTGCTCCTCCCTCCACAGGTTCTCTTGGGCGCTGGGGGCAGGGGTCTCTCTAGCGCCCCCTGGCAGTGCAGAGGGAGTCCCCCTCCCCCGATCTGGGCTCCGCCTCCTGCGGCCAGTCAGTGCAGCGTCAGAGCCGAGACCTGGCTCTTTAAGGCTGTGAGGCCTTGAGCTGGAGGGAGAGCAAACCTGGAAACCATTTACTGCTGCTTAGCGCTGACGGGGAGGCCTGGCAACTCCACAGCGCCCCCTGGCCAGGCAACTGGGCAGCCAGAGGAGCCACATGAGGGCACCCTGGCCTGGGCAATGGACGCAGGGGCAGTGCCTGAGCAGGGTTACAGGAAGGGCCCCGGAGCAGGGCCCTGCCCCACCAAGCCAGCATGAGGCAGGAATTGATGGGGGAAGAGGGACTGTGCCATGTGTCAGGGTGAGGGAGGTTCCCCAGGCCTTGGAGAGCTGGAGAAAGGGGCTGGATGCAGCAAGAAGCAGGGAGCTAGTACAGGGATGACACAAGGGATGGGCAGGGAACTGGTCGCAGGGGGCTCAGAGACAGAACATGGTATCTGAACAGCCGGCAGGAAGGGAGGGATGTCCCCCCTAACTGTGGAGAATGCGCCCTGAGGCCGCTCGGGGCATGCGTCTCCTTCCCCCCTCCCTGCAGAGAACGGGCTGGGGGGCCGCTCCAGGTGTGTGTCTCCATTCCCCACTCCCTGCGGGGAACGGGCTGGGGGGAGCGTGGAGGGTGGACACTGCTCGAAAGGCAGCAGCGAGGAGCAAAGGCCGCCAGATCCGACCCCAGGGGTTAGTGCGGAGTGTGGGCGCGGCACACTGTCTGGCTCGCAGGCACCGAGAGGTGGGCAGAGGGGAGACAGGGCTGTAGAGCCAGGCTGGACATAGGCCCCGGGAAGCGGCTGGCTGGGAGGCGCCCTGCATGGCTGGGGGACGTGCCAGTTGAGCGGTGCTATTCCCCCCCCCAGCCCCACAGGCCTCGGCCCTGCCTCCAGGAGTGCCCCCTGCAGCAGCAGGCCTCCCAGTGCTGCGCCCTGCAGGCCTGTGGCGTTACCATTCTTCAGGAAGATGTAGAGCAAGATGATGCGGATCTTGTCGTAGGCCTGCACACTGGGGTCCAGCAGGACGGGCACGATGATCTTCATGGGGTCCTTGATCTTCTCCCCATCCACATCCGTCCCCATGGCAAGGTCCTGGGGGGGAGGGGGGCGCACACACAAGGCCCAAGTCAGGCTGCTCCACTTCCTCCCGCCCCCGCGGTGGGATGAGAGACGTGACGGCCCCACGACCCACAGCTCGCCTACCCCCTGTGCCAGGCCCTCCTCCTCCCTGTGGTCAGCTCCCCCTGGGGTGAGCAACAGGCCCCCAGGGAGTAACACAAGCCCCATATCCCCCTTCTGCACCCGCGGTGCTACATGGGGGGGCTGGCCCTGGCTCCAGCAAGCTTGAGGGTCTGAGACCCCTTTCTCCGGGCTGAGTCCATGAGCCAGACTCTGCCCCCCAGCCTGGCTCTGCCCACAGACCCACCTGCTCCACGCTGCACAGCTTCTCCACCGTCCCTTTGAAGTGCCGCATGCAGTGCTCGGCCAGGTTCAGGTGCGTGGAGTACTGCGGGGAGAGACCGGGCACGGGGGAGTTTACCGCATCACCGGTTGATCCAGAGCACCTGCGCCCCCCGCAGCCGCCAAGGAGGGCCCCTCGGCCAGAGGGGCAGCCCCAATCGGCTGTGTAAGCCGAGTATATAGGGATTGTTTTGCCCAGCACTGATGTGCAGCCACCTCTGGGGTGGAGTGGGGCAGCTGGAGGGGAGGATCAGGAGGAGGAAGCAGCTTCTAAAACAGCCCATGGCTTCTCTGTTAGTCATCATGAAGTAGGGGGCTTGGAGACCAGCAGGTGTCGGGGTACCTGTGCCAGTGGCCAGGAGCTTTCTGTTGGCACATGGCCCAGTGGCACCAGGAGTGGCTCCAACGGGCTGGTTTGGAAGCCCACCAAGGCCCTCTCCTGAGAGCTGCAGCAGCAAGGCGTGGGCGTTACCCAAGGGCTGCCATTGCTGCGGCTAACGTGGCAGCTCTGGGCACTGAGGGGCAGGCTGCTGCCCATGGTGCCACACAGCACCTGGGGGGGAAAATGGCTCTGCCTGAAGGGACAGGTCAGCAGCTCTCATCAGGCAGTAAGGTGGTCCCATCACTGGGGCAGGGCTCTCTGGGGAGGGACCCTGCACAGAGCTCCCCAGAGTGCCCTGCCCCCCAGAGAGTCCCTACTGTCCCTCACCAGCACCACAGAGCACCCTACCCCCGCCCCCATCAGTCCCACTGAATGCCCTGCCCCCCGCCCACCAACAGCCCCGTTCCTGTTACCTTGTTCAGCTCTTTCTGGTACTGGGGCATCTTCTTCAGGATCTGGGACAGGTCCTTGATGTTGGCCTGGGGGGAGGCGGGTGGTGAGATCCCGGCCCCTCCCAGCACATGACGCCCACTTCAGGGCAGAGTCCTCGCCCGGGGACAGCCGCAGCAGTCCAGCCACGTGTGCCAGGGCCAGGGTGGGTCACTCAGGCCATGTTCAAAATCGGGTGGCACAGGCCCAGTGTGGCCGCGGCTTAGGTTAGACCTGCTCTTCCCAGGCCAGCTGGAACAAGCCGGGAGCCCCGCAACCCAAGCACCCGCCCGGGTGTAAAGCGGCAGCGGGCCAGGGAGATGCCAGCGTTGGCTCCCTGCAGCTGTCCCTGGGCGGCCCCGATCCTGCTGTCTGATCCCACCTCTTAGCCCTTTACAGGCAAACCCTGGGAGCAATGGGACAGCCTCTCCCCGCCCCCGCCAATCCCTCCTAGGGCAGCTGGGCAGCATCCCCTCCCCATCAGTGGCCGTGGGATGGGCCCCCCCATCCCTCTGGGCTGGATTCCCCACTCGCTCCCCCCCAGCCCCCGTCGCACCTTGTCCGTGGTCAGCCTCTTGCTCTCACAGAAGGTGCGCAGCAGCTCCGTCACCTTCCTGCAGCAGGGAGAGGGGTCAGGCCGGAGCCAGGCACTGCCTTGGAGGTAGAGGGTGCCCTGTCCTATGCTACAGGGGACAGAGTCCCAGCCCCACAGGCACCAGGGTTTTCTGCCTCGAGAGCTTCAGACGGGGCAGGGTGGGCACCTCTTCCCAAGTTACCCCAAGGCAGAGAGTTCAGTGCACCCCTGGAGGCTCCTGGCACCCTGCTGGGGGGGTCTGGGGGCAGTGGCAGGCCCAGCAGGAGGTCGGTGAGGGACTCACTCAAGGGGGCTGTGAGGTGCATGGGGAGATCCTGAGATCGGGGGAAGACAGTGTCCAGGGGGATCCCCGAGAGGCGATGCAGACAGTTGCTCTGGAAGGGAGCGCTCAGGGGTTCTTTGGGGAGAGGGGCTGGGTCCAGGGGGGTCTCAGCACTCAGAGAAGAGCATGTCTGAGGGACGGGCCCCAGCACTGGGTGGGAGAGGAGTGTATCCAAGGGAGAGTGGGGTTCCAGTGGGTGGGAAGGGAAGGGGAGGGGTGTGTCCGAAGGGGAAGATGGGGGAATTCCTGGAACTGGAAAAGAAGGTAAGGGGTGCGTCAACGGAGTGGAGGGTCCTGGCACTGGGTGAGAGAGGTGTGTCCGAGGGGGGAGGTGTGCCGAAGGGGGGGTAGCGGGTCCCAGTACTAGGCAGGGCACAGAGTGGTGTGTTGGCTGGGGGAAGGAGGTGGGTTCTAGCCCTGGGCAGGGCATGGAGGGGGTGTGTCCAGGGGGGATGGGCGGGGCTGAGCGCGCTCACTTGGAGACGTCAGCGATGTGCATGTGGCGTAGCTGCACCCAGAGTTCGTCGTCTTCGTCCAGCAGCGCCTCTTTCTCCCGCGAGTCGCTGATGCCCGTCGTCTCGTACCTGCAGGGGAGGGGAGACGGGGTCAGGCTGCGGCACCCCTCCTCCGAGCATGGGGGCTGCGGAGCAGTGCAGGTGCCTGGGTCCCACCCACCCCAGCCTGCCTGAGGAGGAGTGCGGGGCGCCCCCTGCTGGCAGCCAGGCCCTACTTGTAGGTGTCGTTCTCGATGCTGAGCAGGTCGTAGGCCATGGCCTGGAAGGTTAGCTCATGCAGCAGTGGGGACACCAGGTCGAAGTTCCGGTCCACGATCAGCAGCTGAGAGCGGGCTTTGTCAGGGCCCTGGGGCAAAGGAGAGAGAGACCCGTCACCCCCTGCTCTGGTGGAGGGATCCTGGCCTGGCTCACACAGCACAATCCAATGGGCCCTGGTGGGCCTGAAACTTCACCACCCGCCCTCTCTGCGGCCCAGCCCCCAACCCCAGGGGGAAGCCGAGAGACACCCCCCAAGCTAGCAGGGACGTGCCCTGGGGTCCCGCCCTGATCAGCAGGGAGAGCTCCCCACCCAGCTGCGCTGCAACGCCCCCTGCAGGGATGGGTCACCTGCCCCTCGTGCAAATAGCAATGCCCCCCTCCCCCAAGCACGCTCTCTGCTCGTGCCTCTCCACCAACGGGAGCGTGCCCCTTACAAGGCAGCCCCCCGATTGCCCCTTGCCCCATATGCCGCAAGGCGGGTGGGGATACACTAGACCAGAAGACCTTGGCTAGTCTATCATTAACTAACACCAAAGACTCTTCGATACAAAGTCCCAGAGGGGGACAATGGGACGTTATCCCTATGCCCCACCTTGCATCTGAGCTGGGACCCCATATGAGGCTCTAGCTCCCCACTCCCAGCCTGGGTGCCCCCCCCAGCATCCAGCTGGACAGAGACCACTCAAATGGTCAGCATCTCAGACCCACATCATTGGGGGGCTGGCCCAGCTCCTGCTCCCTGCCTGATCAGCATGCACTGCCCTCTTAGCACAGCAGGTGGCGATAGGAGACCAGCCCTGCGCTCCCATGGCAGACAGCTCTGAAACCGGCTCCAGCAGCCCCAGTGGAACTCAAGCCCCCCCAAGAGCACCTCGGCAAGAGGCTGCATCTGCCCTTCACTGGTAGCACAGACAGCCGGGGGGCTGTGGACGTACAGCCCCTGATGCTTCCACAACTGTCCAACCTCAGTACATGGCCAGAGCAGAAAGTCGGACCAGCCACCACCCACTCACCTGGCAGCTCTCCACAGCCTCTGGGTAAATGGGTTGAGGCTGACAGGGGAGCGCCTCTCCCGGGGGAGTATCTGGCCCCATCACTGTAGCATCAGGACACCTCACTATCACTGCTGCATCCTGCCCCCCACCGCCCCCCCATGCACATGGAGCTGGGCAGGGCTGCCACCCCACTACAGAGGGGGATGGAGGCCCAGAGAGGCTGGGTGACTCACCCAAGGTCACACACGGAGTCTGTGGCAGAGCAGGGACATGAACCCAGGGCTCCCAACTCCCAGGGCCATCCTTCCTCTCCAGCTCTACCCAGCCTGGGTCGGTTGCTATGCCCAGCGTCCCCATCCCCCCCCCGGACTCTGCTCACACTTTTGCCAAGGGATCTGGAGGGATCCCCGAGTGCAGATGGGGGCTGGCATAACCACCGGGTCACCCCACCCTGCCCAGAGCAGAGGGGCACTTAGTGCACTGGTGAGTGCCACAGCACTGCCTGGGCCAGCTACCCCTCAGGGCTGGCAGCTGGGAAACATCAAGGCAAGAGGGACTAGTGCAGACAAGGCCCCAGGGTGCTGTGACCGCGAGCTGGGTGGCTTTGGAGACCTGACTGCTAGAGGCCATGCTACAAGAGTCCCTGGGGTTCTGCGCCAGCTGGCAAGGCGGGGGCACACTGGACTGGCCAGCCCGGATTGTGCTGTATGGAGCCAGCACTGCATTGAGAGCAGGGGCTTGAGTCAGCACTCCCGGCCCTGCGGTGGGCGTGCTGTCTGGATTCTATTGAAGGGTCTGGGCAGTCAGGACTCCTGGCTCCTATTCCTGCCTCTGCCACCTACTCGTGGCACGCTGCTCCATGCCTCAGTTTCCCCCGTGTAACATAGGGACAGTGCTGACACCTGTGACAGGGAGGCTTGGCAAGAGTCTCAGGAATATCCCTGGGGGGGCTCAGAGGAGCAGGGTGTGCACGGAGCAGGACTTTGCCCTCCCCAGCGCCGCTCTCAGCTCCTGAGAATAGCACAGATCAGATGAGGGCTGCAGGCTGGAGCCAGCTCTGCTGCAGCAAGTAGCTCCGGTGGTTAACCAGCATGCTGTCAATCCCTTCCCTGGGTAGATGCTTTGGGCAGCCAGGTGTGTGCCAGGCTCCCCTCTGGAGGCAGGCCTGTGCTGCCAGCTGTGAGTTACAGAGCATCTGTGCCATGGCAGCCAGCTATCCCAGAGGGGGCCCCCCTGCCCGAGACTGGTATCATTATCCCCATTTTACAGATGGAGAAACTGAGGCACAAATAGGGGAGGTGACTTGCTCAAGGTCACCCAGGTGGGATAGAACCCGGGTCTCCTGTCCCGGTCCAGGGCTCTAGCCACTAGGCAACACTGCCTCGGTGGATGGGAAAGTAGAGAGGAAAGGTGCGCTCATGGATCCACAGGGTCGGTGCCAGGGCCCCAGCTGGGGAAGTCTCTGGGAGGAAGCCCTTTGCTGTGCCAGACCAACAGGTTTTTCTCTTCCTCCAGGACAGGCCACACTGCCTCCCCACCTCCTGAGACTGATCCACTGGGCTTCACCCCGTGAACCCTGCCCAGCGAGTCCAGCTGAGACAGACCCTGGTAGAAACCCGTCAACTCCGCAGGGCCCGAAGCCCCTCAGCCCGGGTGACAGGGCTATTCCCCCAGCATTGTCAGAACAGTCGGGTTTCTTAGGCACCTGGACCCCAGCCCGGGCAGCCCAGCCCACTGAAGGTTAAAAAAAGAGGCCGTTCTGGTCAGCCCAGAGCCCGGCTGAGCTGCAGCAAAACCTGTTTTCAGGCTCCGTGTCTCTCGCTCAGGGTCTGTCAACATGTAAACCACTGCAGCTGCACCGCTTCAGTGACGCGGCCTTTCCAATACCCCCGAGCGACGCAGTTACACTGACCCAATTGCCTCGTGTAGACCTTGGTCAGTTCTCAGGCGAGAGCTCCCAACTTCCCCCACTTATCCCCCAGCTCAAACCTTCCCAACCCTGTGCTCTCGAGCTGCGGGCCCCTGCTCCGATTCCCTGCTGGGAGCATCCAGCCAGGAGCCACTGGAGCCGGTATGGTCTTTCTGACCCCCAGGCTGATCTAGGTCCGATTCTCTTCATTTCACCAAGACAGGGAAGTGACACCGCCTCCCCCCATGGCTCTTTCCTTCCCTGAGAGTCCTTCCCCCCCCCCACCCCCTGCCAGAGAAGCCATGAAACATATAGGGGAAACTGAGGCACACATTGGATTCATAAAAGATATTACAAACATTCCCAGTTGGTCACAGGTGCACAGTCTCCCAGCAGCTCGGCAAAGGCTGGAAGCAAGAGCAGAAGCAACAGGAGGGAGAGATCTGGGCAGGCCTTGGATTTTACATCACTTTGCTTCTCCTAGGGGGACAGGAGCCACTGGGTTTCTCATGCGAGAATCCAGGACAGGGTGGGTTTGCAGCTCCCCTCTGCTGGGGGTGGGATGGGGACGGCAGGAGCTGGGGGAAGCTCACAGGCCAGGGCTGACTTGTGGCTAAGACTCGGGAGAGCTGGGTTCTATTCCTGCTCTGACAGACTCCCTGCATGCCTCAGTTTCCCCATCTGTAACACAGGCTACCCTGCCTCCCCTGGGAGGCTGAATTCATTAGTGAGGTTCCGATACCATGGGGATGCGTGTAGGAGCACACACAGACAGGAGTGCCCAGGTGTGGAAGAGACTGTGTGTGCGAAGCTTAGTTCTGTGACCGATTTATAAACAGAGATTGTGCTGGGCACACACTTCCCCAGTCCATGCCTCGGTTTCCCCATCTGTACAGAGAGGATAAGGACACTTGCCTTTGTAGAGCACTTTGCGATCTGCCCATGGCCGGTGTTAGAGAAGGACTGGGGCCATTAGTCCAACCACACAGGGAATGCTACTGTTCTGCCAACCCCTCAGGATCTCCAAGGAGGTTCTAGATCCTCCCTTGCCCCCCTCCACCAGGATCTCTGAGCAGGTTCTAAATCACTCCTCCTTCCTTCTACTTCTCATGTGCTTCCCCGCTCCCCCCCACGGCTCTGTCCCATGGCAAGGGCGTGGCCGGAACAGCTCGCTCACCTCTCCCATGCTGGGGTTGTCTGCTTTGAACGCGTTGAGTTTGGCCAGCACAGCGTGCGCCAGGAGGAAGTTATCTTCATGGTCTCTGCAAGACAACCCTGTGGGTCAGAAACAGCTCCTCCCACAGGGGCATACGCACTTCCTATAGCGGATGGCCGGGTACCTCTCTGCCCGGGCACACTCACTTCCTGTATGGGTAGCTGGGTACTCCTCCCTCCGGGCACACTCACTTCCTGTAGTGGATGGCCGGGTACCCCTCCCCCCGGGCACACTCACTTCCTGTAGCGGATGGCTGGGTACCCCTCCCCCCAGGCACACTCACTTCCTGTAGCGGATGGCCGGGTACCCCTCCCCCCGGGCACACTCACTTCCTGTAGCGGATGGCCGGGTACCCCTCCCCCCGGGCACACTCACTTCCTGTAGCGGATGGCTGGGTACCCCTCCCCCCGGGCACACTCACTTCCTGTAGCGGATGGCTGGGTACCCCTCCCCCCGGGCACACTCACTTCCTGTAGCGGATGGCTGGGTACTCCTTCAGGGTTTCACACAATGTGGCAATCTGCTCTGCCAGCATCTCCAGCTGCTTGTTCTTGTCCAAGGAGCGGTGGGAGCTGAAGCAGTTGTGGAAGGTCTGTGGCCTGTCCAGGGAGTACACCTGGGGGACAGGGGGCAGAGATCAGACCCTGGCGCCTTGCGTTTGTTATACCAATAGAATAAAAACCAGCAGGATCTTATTAAGAGGGATAAGGCAAAGATGCCACGTTTATTGTTGTAAATATAAGTCCACTTGACACATTCTTCGGCAGATGGATACTCCCTTTCTAGGCTAGCACCTCCCTAACCATTCATGTACATCAAGCATTCATCAACATACATTCCATATCTTAACCATATTTTAATTTACTGTCTCCACCACTTTCGGGGTGTGTGCTAATTCATTTGAGACTCCCGGCCCTTTAATCAGAGGGTGGGGGTCTGTTCCTAGGAGCCTTTGCTGTTACAATGAAGTGAAAGTCACTTAACGGCTTATAGCGTTTGTTTACATTGTATCAATTACAGAATAAACTGCCTGAAGAGCACAGAGTCAATTAACGGCTTAAGGCTCACAGCAGGGGTCCTAACAGCGTTCACTTAAAGAACAAAGTCAATTAATTTGTTTGTAAGTTTTGCATAGTAATAAAGTATCTTTCACAGGACAGTTACAATCAATGGTTTCTACTTAGAGGAGAGGAAAGTGATCAGGAACAGTCAGCATGGATTCACAAAGGGCAAGTCATGCCTGATCAACCTGATTGCCTTCTATGAGGAGATAACGGACTCTGTGGATGAGGGGAAAGCAGTGGATGTGTTATTCCTTGACTTTAGCAAAGTTTTTGATACGGTCTCCCACAGTATTCTTGCCAGCAAGTTAAAGAAGTATGGGCTGGATGAATGGACTGTAAGGTCGATAGAAAGCTGGCTAGATCGTCGGGATCAACGGGTAGTGATCAACAGCTCCATGTCTAGCTAGCAGCGGGTTTCAAGTGGAGTGCCCCAAGGGTCGGTCCTGGGGCCGGTTTTGTTCAATATCTTCATTAATGATCTGGAGGATGGTGTGGACTGCACTCTCAGCAAGTTTGTAGATGACACTAAACGGGGAGGAGTAGTAGATACGCTGGAAGGTAGGGATAGGATACAGAGGGACCTAGACAAATTAGAGGATTGGGCCAAAAGAAACCTGATGAGGTTCAACAAGGACAAGTGCAGAGTCCTGCACTAAGGACGGAAGAATCCCATGCACTGTTACTGACTAGGGACCGAATGGCTAGGAAGCAGTTCTGCAGAAAAGGGGTTACAGTGGATGAGAAGCCGGATATGAGTCAACAGTGTGCCCTTATTGCCAAGAAGGCTAACAGCATTTTGGGCTGTATAAGTAGGGGCACTGCCAGCAGATCGAGGGACATCATCATTCCCCCCTATTTGACATTGGTGAGGCCTCATCTGGAGTACTGTGTCCAGTTTTGGGCCCCACACTACAAGAAGGATGTGGAAAAATTGGAAAGAGTCCAGCAGAGGGCAACAAAAATTATTAGGGGGCTGGAACACATGACTTATGAGGAGAGGCTGAGGGAACTGGGGTTATTTAGTCTGCAGAAGAGAAGAATGAGGGGGGATTTGATAGCTGCTTTCAACTACCTGAAAGGGGGTTCCAAAGAGGATGGATCTAGACTGTTCTCAGTGGTACCTGATGACAGAACAAGGAGTAATGGTCTCAAGTTGCAGTTGGGGAGGTTTAGGTTGGATATTAGGAAAAACTTTTTCACTAGGAGGGTGGTGAAGCACTGGAATGGGTTACCTAGGGAGGTGGTGGAATCTCCTTCCTTAGAGGTTTTTAAGATCAGTCTTGACAAAGCCCTGGCTGGGATGATTTAGTTGGGAATTGGTCCTGCTTTGAGCAGGGGTTTGGACTAGATGACCTCCTGAGGTCCCTTCCAACCCTGATATTCCATGATTCTATGATACAGACAGTAGCTTACAAGTTTTAACAGAAGACCCAAGAGATTTTTGTACTTGGTGAAACTGTTGGATTTTGAAGTGTGGGGGACAAATTATGTGTGTGGGGGGGTCACTGTCACTAGGGGGAATCACTGTTAGTACCTTCTTTAATATCCCTACACGTTCCCCATACACTCAAGCTAACTTCCCCCCATAACCTCCAGCCCCTGGGGTACCAGGGAGGGACCATGGGCAGCGGAAAGCAGTCTTCACCCTAGATATGCTCCTCCTGGCCTGACTGCCCCTGAATGTTGGCACAGCTCTGACCCTGCTCCCCATGGCGCTAGCCCTGCCAGGCATGCCACCCCCCGCCCCATCAGAATTTCCCCTCACTTGCTCAGTGGCCTGGCGGAGCTGTAGCGAGCCCCTAGTGAGGGAGATCCCTTTGGCAGAGCCACTCCTGTTGTGGTAGAGGGACAGCGGCCCAGAGATTCATGCACCAGCCTGGGACGAAGACACCCCGGGTTCAGGTCCTTACTTGACTGCAGACTCCCGGGTGCTCTCAGGGGTGTGTCTCTGCCCTGGAGAAGTCAATGTTGGGGGAGGGGGCTTGGCCATGCTGCTAGTCTGGCGAAAGCCCCAGCGTAGCCATGGGCCAACCCGGCATCAACGCGCGTCTGCCGCTGTCGCTTATTTCACTGAACGAACAGAACGAGCCATTGGGGAAAACGTGCTTGGACACCAATAAAACAGTATCGGCCCACGAAGGGTTTGCTGGTGCAACGGGACGGGTGAGCCAGCAAAGCCTCCTGAGGCACACTCAGCTTATACCAGCCAAAGCTTCTCTTGGCACAGCTGGCACCGGTGCCCAGATGAAATAAGCTACAGTGGCGAAAGGACTGCTTTGCCAGCGTAACGGCCTCTACCCAGGGGCTCTGCCAGCACAGCTGCATCAGTTACAGGGGGGATGTTCGCTCTCATGTCCCCGTAACAAACCCATACCAACAAAGCTTTTGGGTGTAGACCAGGCACATGTCTCCGTGCCTCAGTTTCCCCATCAATGCAGTGAGGCTAACAACAGAGCCCTGCCCCTCAGGGGCGTGAGGGGGAAAATCCACTGATGACACAAGGAGGGGATGGAGCAGTTGGGCAAAGGGCAGGTGTGCGGAGTATCGGGCTGTCTTGCACGCCTGTTATAAACCATCAGTAAGAGCTGGTAAAGCCAGGGAGGCAGCGCCCTCCTCCCCCATACATCCAAGCCAGCGATTCCACGTCTCACAGGGTGTGAGCAGCCATAGTGAGTCCCTGCCGCCCTGTGCTGGCGTCAAACCCAGGGCCCTAGAAGGGAAAGGCTCCCCCTCCGAGCCACGTCAAACATTAAGGGTGGGGTGTCATATGTTACCGTTCGCCCCACGGCCCTGCTCCTCCAAAGCCCGGCCACCCCTCACCTGGCTCTCGTAGGGCAGGAAGGCCACGTTGATCTCCTTGAGGGTTTTGATGGCCTTGGTGATCCGTGACTTGCTCAGCTCGTTGAACAGAGGCTCAGGACAGGCTGTAAGGCAAAGGCAGTGGGTGGGAGTGACAGGCACATGTAGATAATTCTCTGATAATTTTCATATGACTTTACATTGTGCCTCTTCATATAACCTTGTGGCGGGTCTACCCACGTGTGACCTCTGTTTTCATGAAACTTTGTATCAAAGCCTCATGCAGAAACTTCGCATTGCCCTTGGTATAATGTTATAGCCCCTAAGGATAGAATAAAATAGAAGAAAAGTGTCTTTTTGCTAGCAGTAGAACAAGATCTCCTCCCACCCCACTCTTAATCAATTGTCCTGTTGAATGAATGAGGTGAGGATGAGCAAGGCATGGAAGGCAGCACCTCCAGACAGCCTCAACCATTGGAGAGGGGCTGGGAGCCAGACCCAAGGACAATAAAACGTGTCAAGTGGGCTCATTAAAAACAAGCAGACATACTGACAGCCTCGGTGGGGAGGGAGGTTAGGAGCCAGCACCTTCTTTTGGAAACACCCTCTTTGCAGCATTGGGACAACACCCAGAAGGAAGCAGCACAAAGGACCAATGGACACAGACACAGATTTTGAATCTGGTACAGATTTGCATGAGAGGGAAGCGGCTATAAAAGTGAGGTGTCTTGCAGAGGACCCCGGGTCTCATCTTGTCCTCATGGGAGCATCGATCTGGATCCGCAGAAACCCGGCTCCACCCCCTCCCCCATCTAACTCACCTGGCCAGTGCAGTTAAGGGGAGCAACTATTTGGTAACAACAAGACCGGGGGGGGGGGGGGGGGGGGGAGAGTGTGTGTGTGTGAGAAATATATGATACAGTGTTAGTGAATACATGTATTACTAATAAATGTGATGTTTTGCCTTATTCTCCCTGAAAAGATCCCAGGCAATACTTTAAGTACAACACACAGGGCTGAGGACCCCCAGCACAGCGCCAGCCCCCACGGACCGGGTCAGGACGGGCACAGCAGGGACAGTAGTGCTGCACACCTGTGGGGAACCTGGGCAAGCCAGCAGGGCCACACAGGAGTCAACGATGAGTTCAGCCCCCCCAAACTAGAGTCATGCCGGGTTCTCGGCTTCTGCAGCATCAGCAGCAAGGGGGGGCCACAATCTCTCCTACCTAACCCGTCTCACACCCTGCCCTCCCCCCCCCACAGGGGGAAGTGACTGGAGTGTACAACTCCGGATGATGCACAAGGAGGAACAGGGACTTGGGCTCCGCTGCCGCTGTAATGGGGAGAAGCAGATGTGACCCTGACACACTGGGTATTCTGGTGGTGTCCCATCCCCCCACCCCAGTTGGGACTGATGGAGCAATGCATGCTGGGAATGGTAGCCAGAGGCTGCCTCTCTAGGCTCACGCTGCAGGTGTCTGTGAGCCAGCTGAAGGCAGGCCCGTGGGGGAGAAGTGGGGGAAGGGATAGGTGGGGTTGTTTGGTCTGGGCTGCTGGGGCTCCATTCCCCTGCAGGAGGGCAGAGTGTAATCAGGGTGCTGCACACTGGCCTGCCAGCAGAGAGAGACCCCCTAGCCCCAGTGTGCCACGGGTCAGGCTCCCAGCTGGGGGATCCCCCGCCCCCCAATACTCACTGTCGATGAAGAAGACGTGAGCTGCCTTGTAGTTGAAGGTGGGTGTGCCCCGGAAGTCATTGATCAGAGCCTGCACCGACTGCAAAGGGGAGAGAGGGGGGTTGTCAGCACCAGCCGAGGCCCCTCCCTGCTGCCCGAAGGGCCCAGCCCATGCCCAGCCCCTGGGGACTTAGGGCCCAGCATAATGCCATCGGGATGTGGGCTGGTTTTCACCCCCCTGGCTCTGGGCTCCCTCCTTGCTGGAGCAAGTGCCCATGTCCAGGACATCCTCAGGGCCCAACCATGTCTCTCACTGGCACACAAGTGTTGGTTCCCGGCCACACATGGGGCCTGGCATTGGCCTTGAAGCTGTACTAAGTGGGCTCTGAGCAGTGCCCAGGGAACAGCCGGCCGAGCAGCAATCCCAGGCAGCTGCCATCAGGGCCCGAGCCCTCCCCAGGTGCCACGCTGGGCACCTGGAGCTTCACCACCCCAGCTAGCCAGGCAGGGTGGAGGAGCAGGCACCGAACGGGCTGGTTGTGGGTTTGGAAGCTGTTCGGACCCCGCGACTGGCCATTGTGACAGGTAGAATCATAGATCAGGGTTGGAAGGGACCTCAGGAGGTCATCTAGTCCAACCCCCTGCTCAAAACAGGACCAATCCCAACTAAATCATCCCAGCCAGGGCTTTGTCAAGCTGGGCCTTAAAAACCTCTAAGGAAGGAGATTCCACCACCTCCCTAGGTAACCCATTCCAGTGCTTCACCACCCTCCTAATGTCCAACCTAGACCTCCCCCACTGCAACTTGAGACCATTACTCCTTGTTCTGTCATCTGCTACCACTGAGAACAGTCTAGATCCATCCTCTTTGGAACCCCCTTCCAGGTACTTGAAAGCAACTGTGAGGACCTGGCTGCCCTGTCCTGATCCCCAGGCCCCAGCTTGGAGTCCTCTCCTACAGCGCCTCCTGTGCAGGCAGCCCCTGTGGGTACTGGGCTTCACCCTGCTCCCCTTCGCTCTACTAGCACCCCCTGCCCCTGGTCTCCCTCCACTCGCCTCTGGGCTGCAGACGCAGGAGCCTCCTCCCCCACAGCCCCTGCCACCTGAGCCTCTGCCTCAGCGATTCTCCTTCCCTTTGAGTCTCAGCTGAGGACTTAGGGTGACCAGATGTCCCGATTTTATAGTCGTAACATTTAGTTTTTTCCCTTCTATAGGCTCCTGTTACCCCCCAACACCTGTCCCGGTTTTTCACACTTGCTATCTGGTCAGCCTAGCTGAGGTTGCCTCTCTCCGCCTGCTGCACCTTCCCATCCAACCCTCATGGGACTGCACTGCAGAAAGGTCTGGGGGACAGTCTGTGCCTCACGTGGCAAAGAACACGAAGCCCAGCTCCGGGAAAACAGCCTCTTGGGAAGCCCCTACTGGCCCCATTCCCATCCTGACCTTGTGCTGCGCATCCCCCCGGACGGCGTCACCTCCAGGCTGCACTAGGTGCTGCCCTGGGGTCTCCCCTGCTCCCCATCCAGCTGCCCCAGGCCCGAGCGCCTACCTTCTCCACAGGGCTGAGCAGGTAGATGGCCTCCAGGCTGGGGATTGGCTCCCGGCGCTTGTTAATATCTTCCACAACTAGGGGAGAGCAGACATTGGGCGCAGGTCAGTGTGTCCTAGCCACCCGCCCCAGCCGCTCTCCACTGGGATAGGGGGAGGGGAAGCCAAGGGGAACAGGGATGTTCGCTGGCAGCAGGCTGAGGGGTTCCACAGGCTACAATGCAGCAGCTGCTTTGATGTGGGGCCATGGGCTGCGATGCTGCCCCAGTACGGAGCAGGGAGGGAACGTCCCTCTGTACTGTGCTGGGGACAGCCCCCTAGAGCGCTGGCTCAGCTCTGTGCCCCTCAACCCCAGGGCTCCTCCACCCTGGAGCAGGGAGCCAGCATTCCCCCTCTCCTGCCAGGACCCTGCCCGCAGCATGGGGGAGGAGCAGCGAGGAGTTAACAGGGGTCTGAGAAAAGCGGTGAAGAGGCTCCAGGGGCTGAAAGCGCCGGGCTAAGGGAACTAGATCTGGCTGGGAAAGTACCAACAGCAAGGAGGGCATCTAGGGGGCTGCAAAGGGGGGAACTAGGTGCAAATGTGAATGTAGACAAGTCAACTCCCCGACTGTGAGGTGTATCTAAGGGGGAGGGGAACCCTGGCGGGTGGGGACAGAGTCCTGGGAGCAGACAGGAGGGAGGGACACTGTCCAAGGCCACTCACTCGTGATGCCTTCGGCCAGGATGTCGGACATCTTGCAGCACGACGAGAGGATGCGCATGCTCGGGTGGTCCATGATCAGCACCTGGGGTAGCGAGAGGGGAGCGCGCCACTTCAGATGAGCTAGTCACTGCCCTGAGCCCAGCCGCCCACCATCATCATCCATGGCACAACCAAGGGAGCAGAGCGACTGCTAATGGCAGAGCCGACGGCTCCCGGCCCAGCCCTTCCACAGCAGAGCGGCAGGGCCGTTACCATGCTAAGGACTGCGTGAGGAGCGACAAGGAGAGCGGCTCCGAGCAGAGTGGCTGGTACGAGATGTCGGAGACAAACCTGGGACACCCGGCCATTCCGAATGGTTCCATCCTCCTAGACTGGAGGAGATCAGCCTCTTGGCCCAGGTGACAGGGTGAGTGCAAGAGACAGGGACAGAACCCAGGAGTCCTAGCTTCCAGTCCCCTGCTCTGATCCACCAGATACCTGCTCCCCAGCCCTTGGACAGAACCAGGATCAGGGCACAGAGAAATGGAACGAGGGGAGTCTCCGTGTTCCCCTAGGAAAGCCCTGTAGGCCATCGGCCCAACATCTCTACTGCCTTCCTGCCGTGCCGAATGAACCCATTGCTCCGTGCAGCCCAGCATCCCACTGCACCAGATCCAGCCACTGGGAAACCTAGTCCCCTGTGCTCCCTCTGCCGCACCGGCTAAGCCCACTGCTCCACACACCCCAGCCCAGTCCATGCCGGGGGCTCAATAACCTGCCTGCCCAATGGTGCATGCTGCCCCCATGCTTGGCGTTTTCCTGCTCCTCCTCCCACCCAGGCTGGCTCACTGTAAGGGGTAGCAGGGGATACCAGGCTCACTGGGCCCAGTGGTCTGATCCGGTGTGTGTGTGTGTGGGGGGGGGGGGGGAAGGGGAGAAGATATGGGGCTAGCTGGACCAGCTGGGTCTGATCCAGCGCAGCGGGAAGGCAGACATACCCAAGCCTAGCTGGGGGCGGATGATGGGCTAGACAGAGCAGGGATCTGATCCAGCCTGGAAAACCTCAGGTTCCTAATGAATCCCAAGAAGCTGGAGGGGAAGGAGCACGATATATGGATACAGCATATCCCCAGGGGAACACCAGGGCAGCAGGCCCGGCCTGCTTACCTTCCATTCTCCTTCCTTCTTCACGCTGCGAATGACGCCGCTGAGGATCTCTGCGAGGGAAAGAGATGGGGATTAGTGGTGGGGATTGGATGGGACGGCTGTGCCCTGAGCCAGGACCCACTGGCTGGTGGAAGGACCCCTTGGGGAAGTGGCTCAGAGGCTGCTCTCAGGCCAGCTAGCGACGTGCTCCTAGCAGAGCCCCAGTCAGCGATCGTGGTGGGGTGGTAGGCTAGATGGGCCATGACTCTGATCCCCCTTCCTTTCTGCCAGGCTGGATACGAGCGCAGCTGAACTAAGGATCTGGCCCTGTGCAACAAGAGAACAGATCCTGTCCAGCACCTCTTGACTGGAGGGGATCCAGGGACCCTCTACTGTGTGTGGGGGGTGACAACACGACAAAGACTTCAAATCCTGAGTCATAGAATCATAGAATCATAGAATATCAGAGTTGGAAGGGACCTCAAGAGGTCATCTAGTCCAACCCCCTGCTCAAAGCAGGACCAATTCCCAGCTAAATCATCCCAGCCAGGGCTTTGTCAAGCCGGGCCTTAAAAACCTCCAAGGAAGGAGACTCCACCACCTCCCTAGTTAACGCATTCCAGTGTTTCACCACCCTCCTAGTGAAATAGTTTTTCCTGATATCCAACCTGGGCCTCCCCCACTGCAACTTGAGACCATTGCTCCTTGTTCTGTCATCTGCCACCACTGAGAACAGCCGAGCTCCATCCTCTTTGGAACCCCCCTTCAGGTAGTTGAAGGCTGCTATCAAATCCCCCCTCATTCTTCTCTTTTGGAGACTAAACAATCCCAGTTCCCTCAGCCTCTCCTCATAAGTCATGTGCTCCAGACCCCTAATCATTTTTGTTGCCCTCCGCTGGACTCTTTCCAATTTTTCCACATCCTTCTTGTAGTGTGGGGCCCAAAACTGGACACAGTATTCCAGATGAGGCCTCACCAATGTCGAATAAAGGGGAACGATCACGTTCCTCGATCTGCTGGCAATGCCCCTACTTATACAGCCCAAAATGCCGTTAGCCTTCTTGGCAACAAGAGCATACTGTTGACTCATATCCAGCTTCTCGTCCACTGTGACCCCTAGGTCCTTTTCTGCAGAACTGCTACCTAGCCATTCGGTCCCTAGTCTGTAGCAGTGCATGGGATTCTTCCGTCCTAAGTGCAGGACTCTGCACTTGTCCTTGTTGAACCTCATCAGGTTTTTTTCGGCCCAATCCTCTAATTTGTCTAGGTCCCTCTGTATCCGATCCCTACCCTCTAGTGTATCTACCACGCCTCCTAATTTAGTGTCATCTGCAAACTTGCTGAGAGTGCAGTCCACACCATCCTCCAGATCATTAATAAAGATATTAAACAAAACCGGCCCCAGGACCAACCCTTGGGGCACTCCGCTTGAAACCGGCTGCCAACTAGACATGGAGCCATTGATCACTACCCGTTGAGCCCGACGATCTAGCCAGCTTTCTATCCACCTTACAGTCCATTCATCCAGCCCATACTTCTTTAACTTGGCGGCAAGAATACTGTGGGAGACCGTATCAAAAGCTTTGCTAAAGTCAAGGAATAACACATCCACTGCTTTCCCCTCATCCACAGAGCCAGTTATCTCATCATAGAAGGCAATTAGGTTAGTCAGGCACGACTTCCCCTTCGTGAATCCATGCTGACTGTTCCTGATCACTTTCCTCTCCTCTAAATGTTTCATAATTGATTCCTTGAGGACCTGCTCCATGATTTTTCCAGGGACTGAGGTGAGGCTGACTGGCCTGTAGTTCCCCGGATCCTCCTCCTTCCCTTTTTTAAAGATGGGCACTACATTAGCCTTTTTCCAGTCATCCGGGACCTCCCCCGATCGCCATGAGTTTTCAAAAATAATGGCTAATGGCTCTGCAATCTCACCCGCCAACTCCTTTAGCACCCTCGGATGCAGTGCATCCGGCCCCATGGACTTGTGCACGTCCAGTTTTTCTAAATAGTCCCGAACCACTTCTTTCTCCACAGAGGGCTGGTCACCTTCTCCCCATGCTGTACTGCCCTGCACAAAGAACCCCTCCAAGGCATGCCCCGCTCAGGGAACTGCCGGCCTGTCTCCTGGGCACCTTCCACGGCCAAGCTAAGCAATTAGATAGTCAGCTCTTCGGGCCAAGCACCATCTTTTTGTTGTGCCCAGCAGAATGGTACCCTGACCCATGACTGGCACTCCTAGGCGCTACCGTAATACACCAAATGAATAATGTACAACACCTTGCAAAATGGGGCCTTGATCCATGACTGGGTATTATGGTAGCACCCAGGAGCCATCTGTTTGTTTTGCCCCTATGAAGCACTGGATTCTGGCTAGCCTGGTAGGGCATGGTTCAGGGTGAGCAGTGGTCACACACCAGCTGATCATGGTGTTACCTACAGCCCCTAAACGCCGTTCTCTTTGGCAAAACCCCCTTCCCAAATTCAAAGCCAAACTAGACTCCTTTCCAAAGCGGCTGGGGCCATCGCATTGACCAGACCCCAGGCAGGCTGAACTGCATTCACCAAACTGGTTCCATCCTTCACTTGGGGTTGAGAGTCTCTCCGCACCGGAATCAGGTGAAGCAAGAAACGCAGGCCCGGCTGCAGAATCAGGAGCCGTAACTCCCTGCCTGGGCTTGCTGGAGGCTCGCCAGACAGACAGACGGGGCTGCTGCAGGAGAATCTGGGGCCACTCCAAGCCTGTCAGCTTCGCTAGGCACCTGCTAGCGAAGCTGTTCCCTGTTCCCACCCCTCTCCTTGCCAAGGCATGGGGTGGGGCCTTCTCATCACATGATCAACAAGGGGCGGTGCTATCTGAGCTGCCCCGCCTCCAACCACAGCTAGAACATCCCCAAGGCGTGAGACTCTACAAAAGCGCTGGTCTCTACTGCTCCAGCTCACAGCGAGCAGCCTCTCCAGGCACTGCTGGGCCCCTGGGAGTTCAGAAGCCGGGTCAAAGACACCCGTGTGTCTCTCTACTCCCTTCCCAGCGGGCACAAGAGCCTCCTTCCCTGCAGCTGCTGCCGCCTGGATCAGCCCCCTGCATCTCACCGCTCTCCTCCTGCTTGTTGCTCTTAACTTTCCTGCTGCTATTTTATCTTTGTAGCCATTTAGCCCTGTACAGGAAAGATCCCATCCTACTAGTTAGACCTTCAGCAGCTCCCTTATCCAGGCTTATAATCCTATCTAGGACCCTGAGTCATGGCCCAGGGACCCACTGGGCTGGGTACTGTACATTACTTGCTAGGGGTATCATGGTACAGCCTAGGAGCCCCAGTCAGACCAGGCCCCCTTGCGCCAGGCGCTGTACAAATACAGAATACAAAGACCACCCCTGCTACAAGCCAAGTGGAGGTTCTGCAGCCACCAGGCTCATTTCCCAGAGGGTCCCAGTGCCGGGAGCACCTTCTTCCTGCAGGATCATGTGCACTGCACACAATGGACAATAGCAGGGCAGCCAGCGCCGGGTTGGAGGCAGACGAGACCTCTCTGGAACAGGAGCTCAGGCTGGCTTTCTGGGGCTATAGAGGGTGTGAGCAACAGGCACTTACAATGGCCCAGTTTCAGCAAAGGGCATACTGGTTCTGCAGGCAGCCGCCCATCAGAGAAGGCTGGCCCTGTGGTGAGTGACAAGAGCTTGAGCCGTGGGAGACCCAGGTTCCATTTCTAGTCTGCCACCGGTCTCTGTGCAATGGGTATAAAAGCCTGGCCATGCCTCAGCACACAACCACTGCGGTAACAGGGGCTGTAAAAGTCCCTATGATGAATGGGCAGGGTGCTGTGCAGACACTGATCAGAGCCGATCCCTGCCCTGACAGGCTCACAGCCTAGAGACGTGAAGGGAGGAGATACAGCATACAGGCAAATCACAGCGGTGGGGCTGGAGGAGAGTGGCGCAGCGAACAGGGTTATAGCTCTTGGGTACTTTACGTTGTGCCACCGCTTGGACTGGGCTATGACCCTGACTGGACAGGGCGCTAGGACAGTGACCATGTGCTCCTCAAGGGATTTTCAAAGGCTATCTGTGCCCCACAACAGAAGCGCTCAGCCTCCCAGTGAGATGGGTCATCCCATTTTAAAGGCAGGTAAACCGAGGCACAGAGTGGTAACAGTTGAGTACCACATCAGCTGATATTGGTGTTACCTGCAGTCCCTAAGGCCACTGGTTGAGGAGAAGCCAGTATGGCAGTGACAGAGCCTGGGATACAACCCAGGAGTCCTGACTACCAGCCCTCACCCCTGCCCTAACCACTAGTAGTTCTCACATGCATTTCATTGGGCCTCCTCTCTTTGTGTCTGCAGTTGTTCACGCCCCCACCCCCTCAAGTACATATACCACACACACACCCCGCTCTGAAGGCGGAGTGGAGAGCAGCGGCTGCACAGAAATAAGAACAGCGATGTGAAAAAATGATATTCATCAATATCACTTTTCACAGCAGACTTAGCACCCCAACGCCACCCTTACTTCTGCACTGCTGCTGCCACCCTGGGGCTGACAGCTGGAACCCCACCACCACCCCAGACAGGGATTGAGACAGGGGGATGGAGAGCCCAAGCCTGGAGGTGGGGCTCTGGCTGTCCCCTTTATTCCTGCCTCCCGGGCGGGCACAGCCCTTCTGTATGAGTCCCTGCCACCGGGGGCCGACAGCCAGTGCTCTTAAAAAGCACACAGCTCACGCCTCCCATGACACACCCTCATGCCTCCCTTGGGAGACCTGCCCCATAGTTTGAGAATCGCTGCACTAGAAAAGGCTCCCCTCCCACAGTCCTCATTCCCAGCTCTAACCACTAGACCCCACTCCCCTCCCAGAGGCAAGAGTAGAACCCAGGAGTCCTGACTCCTAGACCACACTGCCCCCAAACTCTGATAAGCCATTCAACTTTCCCTGCAGCCAAACCAAAAGCTCTCCACGCGACGCAGCCATGTGCCACTTAGAACCAGCCTCTTCAGCCAGCGCCGTTGAATGAGTCCTTCCAAATCCGGACCGAATACCGAATTAATTCAATTGCTGGGAATGAAACCAGATAATCCACCTTCTTCCTTCCCCGCCTGCCGCTAATCTGGATTTGGGATGTTAAAAATGCAACAACTGGCAGCGAAAAGAAGAGACAGGTGGAAGTGAGTGTAAGGCCAGACGGAACCATCAAATCATCCAGGCCCACGGTCCTGTTCAACAGGCCAGAGAACTTCCCCCAGGTCTCCCTGCACTTAGTCAATTACCTGCGTTTGGCTAAAGCCTCTTCCGTAAAGGCTGGCTCTAAAACCCCCCAGAGATGGCGAATCCACCCCTCGCCAGGGGGCATCAATCACCCTCCCATTGCAAAATCAGTGCCTTATTTCGAGTCTGATCTGCTCTAACTTCCAGCCAGTGGTTCTTGCTCTGCCTTCCCCGCTAGATTGAAAAGCTCGTTGGCACCCAGTGACACTGAAATCAAGTCCCTTCTCCTCCCCGAGGCACTAAGGAGACTGAGCTCTAGGCCTCTCCCCGGCTGGCCTTTGCTCCAGCTCTTGGATCAGTTCTGTGGCTCCTCCCCGCACCGTCTCCAAGCTGCCCCCAGTCTTTTTAAAATGTGCACACCAGAACTGGATGCAGCGTGCCAGTCTCGGTCTCTCTGATGTCATATACTGGGGTAAAATCCACCTCCTTGCACCTCTGTAGGACCACTCCACAGGAGGAGCTGGCTATACAGATCACAGCCTTTCACTTGGGCAGGACAGGTTCATTAGGCCAGGTCTACACTACAGCCTTATACTGGGATAACTACGTCCCTCCAGAGTGTGAAAAATCCACACACATCCTGCCCCCCGAGTGACGCAGTTAGACCGACCTAGCCCCTGGTGTAGACAGTGCTACGTCGACGGGAGGGCTTCTCCCGTCAGTATAGCTACCGCCTCTCATGGATGTGGCTTAACCACGCCGACAGAGGCGTATTCACTACAGCGCTACCGCGGCACAGCTGCACTGGGGTGGAATGTGGAGACAAGCCCATAGATGCTGGGGCTTTGCGAGTTAGCGGCACATTAAAGAATGCCCGAATCAGCAACACCACAGTCAGCCCGGCCTCCAGCACGTGACCATGCTAATGTGGATAGCGAGAAAGCCTTGCAAAAACCGGTCAGATCAGTTTGAAAGGCTACGGCCACAGTGCTGGGGGCGTGGGGGAGGCCAGGCACTGGAGAAGGGGCAGGCCGGGCTAAGCAACCAGCAGCAGCAGTACGTCCCTGGAAGAACAGAGCCAGCTAGTGACACTGGAGCAGCAGGATGGGGGAAGGGCAGCTCAGAAAGCAGGGGGCACCTCTGCCAACATTCAGGGGACAAAAGAAAGTGAGAGTAATTCCACTGGGCTCTTGGCGCGACTAATGCCATGGCATGGAGGTTGCTCTGAGTGGGGCAGGACCAACGTGGCAGTAAGAGCTTGGTGCCTCCCGCACCTACGCTGTGCTTCTCCAATTGCTGCCACGCCGGGGAGATCTTCCAGACGAAGTGCTTCAAATGGGGCTGCAGGAAGTGTCCGTCCACAACATGGTGCATTGCCAAAGAAGCAGAAACATCTGGAGCTCTGGCCACATGGCCCAATGCCCACAGCCCAGATCATTGCGGAGCAGCCAGAAGCCACAGTCAGGGCCCTATTGCAGGGTCCCGACCCTGGGAGATCCCGCTGCAGACAGAGATGCTGCAGGACATTAGAGGTGAAGGAGTCCACCTCTCCCTCCCCCCTCCCGTGGCCAGGGGAGGGACACAGAGCCACGGGGGAGGATCCTAGCTCCCCCCACAGCCGGGGGGGGCGGGGGGGGTTTGAAAGGAAATGGACACAGAGCCCTGGCCTTGGCTCGCCACAGCTAAACCACCCTGCAAGCTCCCCAAGTGGGGCCTTGCTGCTCGAGCTGCGACACGGAGGTCAACCCACCCCAGAAGCAGCCGCCCCAATGAAGGAAGGTGTCAGGACATAGGTACGGATGCAGTAACACTGCCAAGGGCTATGCAAGTGTTAACAGAGTGAGCCTCAGCCCCCCTAGTGGTGGGCATTATCCCCATGTTAGAGTGAGGAAACTGAGACCTGGGGAGCAGAAGTCCTTTCACCCAGGTTAGACAGTGAGTCCATGGCAAAGCTGGGAATAGGACCCAATAGCCCTGAGACCCTGACCTGTGCTCTCACTCTCACTCCCACTCCCGGTAGCGGGTGTGCGTGAGCGCACTGCCCAACACACTAGGTTTCCCCCATAACTCAAGCAATGCCTCTCCCTACCCCACCTCTAGCCCACCAGGACTTGGCTGCTCGGCCCTAATGAGGCTGCAGGGGCTATTCTGCACCAGGACGCGCTGGCCTCCTGGCTCCTTTCCCGCAGTTCCTTTACACCTGCGGCACACAGATGCCCCGTTCATCAGGGCACATGGGGCTCTAGTGCAAGGTAAGGGGCTGGCAGCACGACTGGATCCAGACATGGCGAAGGCAGACACGAACCTGCTTTCTCCACGCAACTCCGCCCAGGTATTTCGACCCTGAACTGCAGCTACAGCCCCCCACGCCAGCCCTGGGCTGCCGTCACCAGCTGTGCCAGTGCCCCTCACTACTGACTGGAGCCCCCTGCTACCCCAGCCCTGGCCTCCCCCCCCATTCCCAGCTCCGCCAGTGCCCCTCACTCCTGTCTGCAGCCCCCTGCTATCCCAGCCCTGGGCTGCCCCCACCAACTGTGCCAGAGCTCCTCACTCCTGACCCGCAGCTATTTCAGTCCTGGGTTCCCCCCCTCACGGCTCTGCAGATGCCCCTCACTCCTGACCTGCAGCCCCCTGCTATTCCTGTTCAGAGACCCCTCTTGAACCGGGGCAGTATGGCCCAGCCCAAGTATTCAAAAGTCACGTGTCAGGCCCTCCTAATTGTGCGATTTACTGAGGAAAAACTAAGAGAGGAGCTAAGGGTTATTAGCACCACCGGCCGTCTTGAGCTGCGAGCCACTTTTGCTCTATCCCAGTTCTGGGGGCAACCATGGAACATCTGAACTGAATCCACTTTCCAAAGGTCTTTTAAACCCCAGGTCTGTGGTCTGGATTTAGCCAAGGCCCCGTCCACTGCAGCCGGGGCTGGAGATTCAGCAGTGGCTTGGGCTTCTGAAGTAACACAGCCCACACAGCGGGGCAGGGTGTTGCCAGAAGACAATGACTAACACATAGCAACTAACTCCTCAGAGTCCAGCATGCACAAGGCAGTAGAGGCCATGCTGAGCAAGGGTAAGCCCCAAAGGAGCAGCAGCCACCCCTGGGCTGGGCTTCCGGCCTGTCCCACTTGAGGACACGAGTGGACTGGGTTTGCTCTCCTTAATATCCAAGCAGGCAGCACGGCAGAGGCAGCCTCAGTGCTGGAACCACGAGCGCTCGCAGGACTGGCCTGTGGCTATAGAACTGCACCCGTCCAGGGAACAAGTTATCTTTGCAGCACAACCCACGTTTGTATCAGCAAGTCACTTCCTGCGTGGGGGCGACTCGCGGCCGGGCAGAGCGGAGATAAAGGCAACGGGGCAACTGCCTATGGCCATGGTTTCCAGAGTCGTGTGAAGCTAAAATCTAACAAGCTGCCCCCTGGCTCTGCAACCATGCCAGGCCTCTGGGGAAGGGCCCAGGAAGGGGGCAGATGGATCAGCCCCGTAAGCCCAGGCACGTCAGCATCTTGCCAATCAGCAACCGGTTGCTGCAGCACTGAGGTGGTGGGAGATTGGTCACAGAACAGACCCAGACCAACAGCAGGGGGCAGCACCACTAGGCAGAGGAGAGGGGCCAGCAGTTGCATGCTCCATGGATGCTGCTGGAGTGTCCCAGAGCTGCAACCCCCCCCCCCACACACACACACACACTCACACAAATACACACCCGGGATGGCAGGGGCCATGCTCAGTGCTCCCGTGGGATCCAGATGGACTTCCCAGAACCCTGATGCTACCTAGCAGAGCCAGAGACCGGTGGGGCCCATTCCCTTCCCTGTGTTTTCAGCTCAGCCTGAATCTCTCAGCACAAGAATGGAGAGCAGGGCGGGGGGGCGGGGAGGGGTCGCTCAGAGAATGTCTCACCCAGCCCTTGGGAAGGAGGTATAACTCATTTTTCCAGATAGGGAAACTGAGGCACGGGGTGGGGACTCACTGGAGGTCACACAACGATGCGGTGTAACCATTCTGGCTATACTCAGGCACCCACTGAGACCATTTGCTGCCCCAGCCCATGCTCCCCAAATCTCCAGGGAGCTCCCAAGAGAAGGTGCTGTTGGTGGGAAGACAGAACTCACTAACAACAACTAGCCTAGACTGAGTGATTGCTGGCCAGTCCTGCCCCTCCGAGCCAGCCAGGCCCCCACCACCCGCTAGAAGCGGATGTGCTCTCAGACACTTCCCAAGATGGGCATGGGACTGGCACAATCCTCGCCACAGCCCAGAGGGGACACATGAAAACAGGGACTTAACCACGAGCTCCAGGGTAATGACCACCCTGCCAAAAGTCTCCACCATGATGCACAGAGATCAGCTTCTACTTCCCTTTGGTCCCCATGCTCGTGGGAGAAGCCCGTGAATACACACAGACAATCATTTGCTATCCCCCAACATCCCTGTCTATAGCCACTCAGATCCCAGAGTGCACTCTCTGCATGATCAAAATGCGGCCACTTCTGGGGAGGAGAGCAGCTGCCAGCTAGCTGCACAGTATGACAGCGCAGGAAGGAGAGATTTTGGAAGAGCACACTGTTGCTGGTCTCCAGAGCGTTGCCCTGAAGCTGTCCGCTGAACGGGTTCATTCTCAGCAAGTCCCTGGAGCACCTGGCACTTGGGGCATGCCAAGTGCTGGTGCCAAGGCCAGAACACACATCATGCCACGCAGATGCTGTGTACAAAAGAGCAAAGCTGCTAATGCATTAATGGCCTTGGCACAGGGCTGGGCCAGGGGATTAGAGACCAGCCCCACTGCTCCTTCCAGCCGCCCCATCATCTGACAGGAAAACCCTGGCTCACCGCCTTTGGCTCGCCTAGGCCTGTACTTGCTGCCGAGAATCTGGTGCCTCAGCCTCACCGAAGCGTGTTCCCATCATCTAGCCTGACCTCCCTGGATCGCTCGCTGACCACTCACAGCTGGAGTGGACAACCCTGGGCTGTGACACCCGGAGGGAGGCCAAGGGGTGGCCCAGATCCCCTGGCTGGACTCATGGCCAACCTGCCCTTCCCCATACGACGGAGCCGGCACGGTGAATCCACTTTCTGCAGCCTCGGTAAGTTGCAGCGGAAGGTCAGAGTGCCAGCCCTGGAGGCTGCTATCCACTGAGCAAGTGTAGCATGGGCAATGCCCTCAGCCCACCCAGCTGCGGTGCCTCCACCCTCCCTTCAAGGGGCATCCAGGCCAAGTGCGGACTGGATCCCAACAGGGCTGCTAACCAGAGGCTGTTCCTCAGGCAGGTGCCCGTCTGAGAGCCACTGAACTGCACCCGCCAATGCAATCACCCAGGCCAGCCAAGAGCCATGGGCAGGGAAAACTCCCAGGCACTGCCACCCCCGCCTGGGTTCAGACTCCTCTCCACAGCTCTCTGCCTCCCGTCCCACCACCCTGGGCCAGCCAGGCCCCAGCTCACAGAGACCAGCATGACCAGGAGGGGCACACATCTTAAAAACACTTAGTGACCACAGAGCCGAAGTCATTTAGGAGCCTCAGCCCATGAGATTTAGGCTCCTAAATCACTTGTGGAATTTTGAAGATTTGTAACCAACATCCTGATTCGCAATCAAGAACGTTGCAGTTATGGACACTGAGTTCCTTGCCACCGACAGCATCTCCTGGATTAGACCCTGACACCCTGTCCATTCTGCATGGACACCAGAAGTCCCAGAGTACCATAGGGCCCCCCCACTCTGCCCCTCCCCCAATGCCCCACCCATGCCCCGCCTCTTCCCACCCTGCCCTTCCCCGAGGCCCGTGCCCTCCCCCAAGCCTCTCCCCCGGCCACCAAATAACTGATTGGCATGCTGCTGAACAGCTGTGGCTGGTGGGTTCTGAGCTCCCATTGTATTTTTTTGCATGGGTGCGCGAGCACTGGAGCACCCACAGCGTGGGCACCTATGCAGGAGTACGGTAGCAATCAGCCTGAATCTCCTCTCCTTGCACTGCACTGACTGTCCACCCCAGAGGTGGCTGCATTTCAGCGGGGCTGGGATGCATGGAGTCCCTGATGCACCGTGGCACCCTGGGAGATGGCAGGTGCTGCGGACAGGCGCGATTCACCGAACAAAGACCATAACCCTGCCATCCCCTAGCAGAGCACCATGCAGCACGCCGCCACGAGCCAGCACTGGAACACCAAGCAACCGAGAACGGCACGCCCAGCCCGGGGGGCTCCCGTGGCATGTGGAGATACTTGCATTGCTAACCCATTTGCCCAGAGCTGGGGGGAACCATGCTTCCAGTGCCCTGGGCACAAGCGTAGTGTCAACAAGCCAAAGTGCCGCTGCTCCTGGAGAACAGGTGGCTCTCAGAGCTGCCTGGATCCACTGCTGGGCGGCACTGAGTGAGCTGGGCGGCACCGTGATCCGGGTGTGACGGGTTGGATCACAGAAACCCCCTTGGGAGCTGCCACCAGATGTGCAAAGACTACCCCTGCTTCTGTTTTCCCTGCCAGCTCAGGACTCCAGCACCTTGTCTTGCTGAGCCAGACACTCCCGTCTGGCTCCAGACACAGATCCAGGGTCTGAATCTCCTGTCCCAAAGCTGCAAGTTTACCTGAAAACAGCTCACAGTAGTATGCTTGTCTTTAGCACTCAGATGCCCAACTCCCAATGGGGTCTAAACCCAAATAAATCCGTTTTACCCCGCATAAAGCTTATGCAGAGTAAACTCATAAATTGTTCGCCCTCTATAACACTGATAGAGAGATATGCACAGTTGTTTGCTCCCCCAGGTATTAATACATACTCTGAGTGAATTACTAAATAAAAAGTGATTTTATTAAATACAGACAGTAGGATTTAAGTGGTTCAAAGTAGTAACAGACAGAACAAAGTAAGTCACCAAGCAAAATAGAATAAAATGCGTAAATCTATGCCTAATCAAACTGAATACAGATAATCTCACCCTCAGAGATGCTTCAGTAAGTTTTTCTCAGACTGGACATCTTCCAGGCCTGGGCACAATTCTTTCCCCTGGTACAGCTCTTGTTGCAGCTCAGGTGGTAGCTAGGGGATTCTTCATGATGGCTCCTCCCTCCTCTCTGTTCTCTTCCCCCCTTTATATATCTTTTGCATAAGGCGGGAACTCTTTGTCTCTCTGGGTTTCCACCCCCCCTCACTGGAAAAGCACCAGGTTAAAGATGGATTCCAGTTCAGGTGACATGATCACATGTCACTGCAAGACTTCATTACTCACTTGCCAGCACACACATATACAGGAAGACTCACAGGTAAATACAGCCATCTGCAGACAATGGGAGTCATCAAGATTCCAAACCATCATGAATGGTCCACACTTTACACAATTACAATAGGCCCTCAGAGTTACATTTTATATTTCTAGTTTTAGATACAAGAGTGGTACATTTATACAAATCAGATGATCATACTCAGTAGATTATAAGCTTTGTAATGATACCTTACAAGTGCCAGGTGCCCTCCTCCAACTGGCCTTCTCTGATATAAACATGGAGCAGTGCAGACAGTTAAACAAAGCAAACCCCTCCACAGCACACACACAATTCTCCCCGGAGGGAGAGGATGAAAGAATGAACCTCATGAGTCAGAGGTTAGTTGTTCACTAAGCTCCATGACTGGGAGATGCTGAAATACCACAGGGATGAGAACAGGACATGCCACGTGACCCCCCTCCCTCTCCACTGTGGACTGGCCTGAGCCCCAGCAAACTCATCTCCTAGCAGATGGAATGACTGGCTCTGCACAGCCCAGCTCAAAGAATGCTCCAGGGCAATGGGAAAATGCTAAGGAGACAAAGCAGCAGGAGGAAATAGCCAATCAGAAGGAGCAACAGGGTTCGCATCAGATCCCGAACTTCCCATTCAGATCCAGCAGGCCACAAAGCAGCCCCCAGAGGGATGAACACCAGCCTGGGAGTCCAGACTCCTGGGTTCTGTTCTAGTCCCAGCTCTCTCTTAGGCATCCCCATCGCTGCCCGAGGCTGAGATGGAAATGGGACCTGCTCGTCGGTTATGGGACCAACCCCTGCACACGTGCCTAGGGAGCAAACACATGCTGGCCCCATGGCGCCCGCCGGGGGACTCTTCTGCTATCCTGTGGCCTTTACAAACGACGACATGTGTCGGGCATGGGCGGGAGTGAAGCAGCATCACATAGCTCATGACAGGGGAATCCTCGCTATCATATCTGAGCCGGGTCATTCTGCACAGGAACCCCTCTGCCCTCACAGTGTGGGCAGGATCAGCTAAAGAGTGTCTCCTACAAGGCAGCTATTAGTAGTTTTACGGTAGCCCCCGAAGACCCACTTCAGATGGAGGGTCCAGCTGCACTAGGTGCCCTACCTACACACAATGAGACAGTGCCTCCCCAAAGAGCTCACAGGCCAAACATCCAAAGGGCGGGAGAGGAAACTAAGGCACAGAGCAAGGAAGGGGCTTGCCCAGGGTCACACGGCAGGTTGGTGGCAAAACTAGGAATAGATCCCAGGTGTCCTGAGCACCACTCGGCTGGAACACAGGGTGGACCCAGCAATTAACGCAGGCAGAGTTATCATAGGACAGTGTCTCCTCATGCTAGCACAGGCTGGCTCCAGTGAGCAGCTCTAATGGGAGGAACAATTTGCCCCTGTCCTGGTCAGGGGCTCGAGTTCGAATCGCACCTTCATAGTCTCTAAAGCAGCCGCCTTCGTCCCTTCATGGGGCCTCCAGGGAAGTCATCCAAGCAGCGTGTGCAAGACAGTCCCCCGCGCCGAGCGAGCAGGCAGGTGTCGCGCCCACGTCGTCCTGAGCGGCCACGTCAATAATGGGGGAAAAACAACATCCTGCTGCTCGAACTCCAGAGCGCCGTTCTCTCAGCTCCAGCCTTAATCACCAGGCTGGCCAGGCTCTGCGGGAAGGGAAGCCAGGGCTTGGGTCCCTTGGCAACACTCAGGAGAGCAGCTGTCCTCTGATCGTATGCATTAGCCCGCTCAATAGCCTTGCTCTGCTCCCGAAGGCGAGTTAAAGGAGCACAGGCAGCTGGCTCGTCACGCAGGTGGCACATCATTTCTAAATCCAAGAGCTGTTTACATGGGAGACTTGCTGAACTAACTGCAATGTTCTTCACCCCTCGTCCCTGGAGCTATCAGCCTCCCTGCTGCCCTTCTGTAAGCCCTGCCAAGGCACGGTCGCACTGGAGATGGGACGTGAGCATTAGGTCACAGGGCCCCTGTGAGCCCCATCGTGAGTTTCGTGATGCAGGCTCTGCCTGCCCTGCTGATCTTCTGAAGGCATCTTAACGGGAGCACTGATAGCGGGAGTACGAGCGTAACCGGCAGCTGCATTTCTCCTGCTCAGAGCAGGTCTGAGCAGCACTGTGGTGAAATGTCAGTGGCCAACCTGCACTAGCACCCCCTCCAGCGGGACATTTTCAGGAAACTGCCAGTCCAGCATGACCTAGTGGATACAGCACTTGACTAGGACTTGGGAGATCCAGGTTCTAGTCCCAGCTCCTCTGTTGGTCTGGTGGGTGACCTTGTGCATCCCCTCTCTGTGCTTCAGTTTCCCCCCCCCCATCTGTAAAATGGGGATAATGATACTGGTGTCTGATTATCATCACAGCCAGGGCCTGATCAGTGTCTAAGGCAGAGACTGAAAACCCCCCTTCTCCAGCAGGGGAGGGGACACTTTCCCTAGAAAACCTGGGGCCTGAGCCATGAATTTCTGTAGCCTTGCAGGTTGTGCTCTCACAGTGATAAAAATGTCCCATCCCAAACACCGATCCTGAGGCAGCACCATCTTCCTGAGTCTGCAGAGACAGCTCTCCACAGCTGCTCAGGGCTTTGCTACACTGCAGGTGGATTCCAGTTTTACTGCTGCTATTAGGCAGCCTGTGGGAATCAGGGAGACCATCACAGACCCCGTCAGTTTCACACCCCTGCACCCAGGGCTGTTTCCAGGGGAGGACAGATGCAGCAGAGCCCTCTGAACATTCCCTCCCAGCGGCTGTGGAGCAGGAGACTGGATCCTCAAAACGTATCAGCCGCTGATCTGCCAGGCTTCCACATAAATCCTAGCGCCCTCCCGCTTCCAGGGCAGCAGTAGGGCTTGGCTTCCCTCTAGGGCACTGTCTCCGAGCCCCACCCTCCTACTAATGATGCTATCCAGGGTTCCCATCAAAGCAGGGCCAGGGGAACGGGAGTTTACAAAGGTACCCATCCCAAACGCTAGGCAGCTTGGCGGAGAGAGACCCAGAACTGTCCCTCGTTTCTCCCTCGCTCACTAGCAGCTCAGAATGTTGCGCACAAGGGGCTGGTGGGCACTGCAATCCCCTCCCCCCTGCACCACAACAGGTATAATTGAACAATTTCCATCTCCAGTAACTAGCCCATCTAATAGCTCTCTTCCGGCTACTGGAACACAGCTGCCTTTGTCCTTTGAGCAGGCCCTTCTCAGCTCTCATTCCGACTGCAACGTACATAATGATCTCCCCAGCTTTGTCCTGGGGAGCGAGCTGGTGAACAGCCATCAGCATCAGCCCTTAGTAATACCACAGGCCAGCTCCACTCCAGAACCTCACGCGCCTTTGTTCTATTCAGGCTCTTATCCCATCCTCATCACCACAGCACTGCATGAGCTGCGACTAACAACTGTCACGTGTGGTTCGTTCTCTCCCTCCCTCCCCAGGGGAGAACTGAGTGTACCAAGGAGGGGTTTGTTTTGGTAGGGTTCTGGCTCTGTGTTTATATTGGAGAAGACCAACCGGAGGAGGGTGCCTGGCATTTGGAGCATGAGGTAGGGAGGTTTGGGATAGTCCCTAGTTCATGTGGCAGGCAGTTCCCCAGTCTGGGACCAGCCCCTGAGGAAGTTCCATCAGTGCCATTTGGTTAGCTCTCCTCTGCCAGTTTGCCAAGAGCCCCCTTGCACCTGGGTCCCAGAAAACTGCCTGTGGTGTTCCCAGAGTGGCCACACCAAGGCTAGCTGCAGACAGAGAGAACTTGCCCCCTCTTGCTCTGCAATGTGCTGCCTCTGCACACACAGCACTGGCCTCCTGCCACCGCATCACACTGGTAGCATGTCATCATCATCATCATCATCTTCCTATTATGCCTCTGGCATTTAGGGCAGTGACCAAGCTCCTTCACACTCCTGTCTGTTTCTGGCAAGTCTTTCAATGGTTCCCCAGCTGTGCCCCAGGTTTTTCAGCTCAGCTTCCACAGCTCTTTGTCATGTTGTTTTCGGGCGGCCTCGTTTTCGCTTGCCTTCAGGTGTCCATCTTATTGCTACTCTGGTGATGGAATCAGTTTCCATCCGAAGCACGTGACCGATCCATCTCCAACGCCTCCTGGCAATGATGGTGCTCAGATCCTCTTAGCTGCACTGGGTCAATAGATCTTGGTTTGAGATTGTTCTGAGCCAAAAGATATGGAGGATTTTTCTGAGGTAGGTTGTATGGAATGAAGACAATTTGGACATGTCATACTTTCTCATTCCCCAGCATTTTGCACTATAGAGCAGCTCTGATCAATCTTGAGTTTGGTTTTGGTGTTGTATTTTGACGATTTCCAGACTGTATTTAAGCTCCTGAAGGATTTCCTGGCTTTATTGATTTTGTTCCAGATGTCCTGGCTTGTTCCACCATCCTGGCTGATGGTGCTGCCCAAGTATGTGACTGCTTCTACATTGGTGAGAATATAATCCTCTATCCATACTGGTGATGGTGAGGTAATATTAAAGGTCAGGATATCTGTCTTATTGCGATTGATTTTCAGTCCAATTTGCTGGCTGAATGTGCTGCATAGAGTTGTTCTTTCTTGTATATGGAGTTGGGTATGTGATAGGAGAGCGACATCTGCAAAGTCCAGGTCTTCAAGGGATGAGAAGAGTATCCATTTAATGCCTCTTGGCATGTCTTCTGTTGTACATCGCATTACCCAGTCAATGGCAATGACACACCCCGACGTACTCCTGTTTTGACTTCAAAACTGAGATCGCTGTGATCAACACTGCATGAAAAGTTGAAATAGAAGCTTTTGATGATGATTATACAGAAAGGAATTCCATATGCCTGCAGATTGCACTCCATATGTTTATGGAAATATGCTTATGAAAATGAATATGATGCAACTAGAACATGCTTTATGCAAAAGGTCTTCTGTAAGGTATCATAACAAAGGTTATAACCTATTGACTACATTGCTCCTATTTGTATGCATGTATGATTCTTGTACCTGAAGCTAGAAATATGAAGTAAAACTCTGAGGTCCTATTGTAATTATACAAAATGTGGGCCATTAATGGTGGTTTAGAAGCTTGATGGCTCCCATTGACTAGGACAATTGATTGTAAATGGTTTATTTACCATTAAACCTTCTTGTGTACTTGTGGGCCAACCCAGGAAGAATGGAAACTAGGGGTCTTACAGTGACATGTGACCATGTCACATGCTACTGGAATCCATCTTAATCCTTGTACTTTTCTATTGATGAGGCGGGGGTGGGGACAACACTAGCGTGTCTGGCTCAACAAGGCAGGGTTCTGGACTCCCAAGCTGGCAGGGAAAACAGGCTCAGAGGTAATTTCAGCACATCAGGTGACAGTCCCAGAGGGATCTCTGTGACCCAACCCATCACAGGCTGGTCCTGTAAATGCTATCAAAAGCCTTCTTAAAGTCTATGAAATTTATGTAGAGTTGTATGCCATTGCCATTCTAAGCACTGTTCTATTATGTTTCATACAGTGAAGATCTGATCTGTACAGCCATGCCCTTTCCGAAAACCAGCTTGCTCTTTTCTGAGAACACGATCAACTGCCTCTGATATACGTTGGACTATGATCTTATACAATACTTTGCTTGGCATTGATAAAAGTGTGATACCACAACAGTTATTACAATCACTGAGAGTATGATGAGATAACTGGCTCTGTGGATATGGGGAAAGCGGTAGATGTGATATATCTTGACTTTAGAAAAGCTTTTGATATGGTCTCCCACTGTATTCTTGCCAGCAAGTTAAAGAAGTATGGATTGGATGAATGGACTATAAGATAGATAGAAAGCTGGCTAGATTGTCGGGCTCAACGGGTAGTGATCAACGGCTCGATGTCTAGTTGGCACCCGGTATCAAGCGGAGTGCCCCAGGGCTCAGTTTTGTTCAACATCTTTATTAATGATCTGGATGATGGGAAGAATTGCACCCTCAGCAAGTTCACAGATGACACTAAGTTGGTGGGAGAGGTAGATATGCTGGGGGGTAGGGATCGGGTCCAGAGTGACCTAGACAAATTTGAGGATTGAACCAAAAAAAATCTGATGAGGTTCAACAAGGACACGTGCAGAGTCCTGCACTTAGGAAGAAAGAATCCCATGCACTGCTACAGGCTGGGGACCAACTGGCTAAGCAGCAGTACTGCAGAAAAGGACCTGGGGATTACAGTGGATGAGAAGCTGGATATGAGTCAACAGTGTGTCCTTGTTGCCAAGAAGGCTAATGGCATATTGGGCTGCATTAGTAGGAGCATTGCCAGCAGATCGAGGGAAGTGATTATTCCCCTCTATTCGGCACTGGTGAGGCCACACCTGGAGTATTGCGTCCAGTTTTGGGCCCCCCACTACAGAAGGGATGTGGACAAATTGGAGAGAGTCCAGTGGAGGGCAACAAAAATGATTAGGGGGCTGGGGCACATGACTTATGAGGAGAGGCTGAGGGAACTGGGGTTATTTAGTCTGCAGAAGAGAAGAGTGAGGGGGGATTTGATAGCAGCCTTCAACTACCTGAAGGGGTGGGGGTTCCAAAGAGGATGGAGCTCGGCTGTTCTCAGTAAACAAGGAGTAATGATCTCAAGTTGCAGTGAGGGAGGTCTAGGTTGGATATTAGGAAACACTATTTCACTAGGAGGGTGGCGAAGCACTGGAATGGGTTACCTAGGGAGGTGGTGGAATCTCCATCCTTAAAGGTTTTTAAGGCCTGGCTTGACAAAGCCCTGGCTGGGATGATTTAGTTGGGAACTGGTCCTGCTTTGAGCAGGGGGTTGGACTAGATGACCTCCTGAGGTCTCTTCCAACCCTAATGTTCTATGATTCCTTTCTTTGGTATCTTCACTATAACCCCATTGGTCCACTCATCTGGCACTTTTTCCCTTTCCCAGACTGATGTAAATAGAGAGGCCAGGATAGATGCTGATAATTTAGGATTTACCTTGAACAATTCTGCATTCAAGTTATCCTTGCTGTTGAGATGAGTTCCTGTCTGCATCCTGTAAAACTTGCCCATACCGGTATTGCCCTCGCCTCTTCTTTTGTCATTCAGTGTTGCACGCATTCTATAGCAATATGCATTCCTCACCTTTTGGGGGCGAAGCCAGACTTTGAGGCACCTGCTCCCCTACTTGGTGTAAACTTTGCTTGTGCCAATCAGAAACGAACACAAACAGGTTTTGGGCCCCGTCCCCTATGACACTTCTATGATGTCATAGTTGGTACTTTATGGGCTGCCTGCCATGTGCAGGCAGGGAGAGGAGAAAGAAAAACGAATCCTGTGTATCCTGTGTACACCCGTAACCGAGCCTGATCACCTCGAAGCCTCTCTCTCAGCTCACGTGTTTCAAACAGAGTGTCTACGTTTGCCGGTCGTTATGCGTTGGTTTGTATTTGTAAGTATCAGTTATTACTAATTGCTGCATCTTTGTTTATAAATATTGTTAGTAGATATTTTAGTCATTGTGTGTTTTAAGTTTCATTAACTCTATTAGCTAATCAAACGCTGCTCCCTTACCCCTTGTAATTATCCCCAATAAAACTTTAAATTGATTCATTTTAGTTGTGTGTGTGTGTGTGTCTGCAGCTTGCATCATGACCCATACTCTCCTTGCATCCCTTACCAATATAGTCTATTGCCACGTGCAGCCTGGTAAATAACAGGCCTGCATTTTCTTTCACCCCTGCGTGCCCGTGAAAATCCACACTTGCGAGGAGCTTTCCCAATTTTTAAGGGTTTGATGGCTTGAACAGCGTCCCAATCGGTGCAATGGGGAGAGAACCTAGCTAGCTTGGAGATGGAGCATGATCAGTTTCTGAAGAGGATTGTATGATAGGGCAGCCTGCAATAGCCGGTACTGGACTCATGGAGCCAGGCGGCTCCTGCCTCTCTGATGTTCCTGTGTAATTCGCAAAGGGGGAACCTCTCTGAGGTTCTGTGAGTTTGCTCTGAGTGGCTGTCACAAAGGGGAGAAGGGGAACTGAGTGAGAGTCTGGAGATCTCTTTCCACCCAGACTCAGGGCTTGGAGGAGCCAGGTCTGGTCTGTTTGTATTGTGTCACGACGTAGGATCTGATCTGAGCTCAGATGCTGCCGGTCAGGCTCTGTCTCCAGCTCCAGGGAAAGGCAGCCTGGGACTAGCATATGGTGATTACAGCGCTACAGTCTGGGCTGAGGAGAGTTCAGGTTTCTCTGCCTGCCGCCCTGCAGAAAGGCAGTAGTATGCCATGAGGCCATGGCGTCTGGTTGCTGGGGGATTGTGGCACCTGGTGAAGCTGGGGTTGTGCTGCTGCCACCACATAGCAGGAGAAATGGGCTGTCCTCCATTTTAGATGGAGCAGGCTCCAGCCTGGCCTCTCCAGGTCCTGGTGGAAGCTCAGCCAGTTTACTCCTGGCCAGTTTATCCCCATTAGTTCTTGGGCCAACACGGTCCATCAGCTTCACTAGCTCTGCCTGTCCCTGGCATCCATTCCCTCCTCCCCCCCCAGTGTATTTTGAGAGGGATCCCCCTCAACCTGCACTGTGCTAAGCTAAACAAGCCAGGCTCCTTCAGGCTCCTCTATTCCTTTGAGCATCCTAGTAGTCCTTCTCTGCACCTGCTCCAGCTGGAATTCATCTCCCTGGAACACGGGTGACTGGAACTGGACACAGTGCTCCAGATGAGGCCTCACCAGTGCCTCGGACAAAGGCATTAGTACTTCCCTATTGCAGTGAGGTTTGATCGCGCTGGATCACTCTCTTCTCTCCCTAAGGCTGCCTTGCACTGAACTCGAAGGCTGCTTTATTCAGTCAGTCTAGAGCTAGCCTGGCATCTGACTCGCGCCGATCCTCGAACCTTCCAGCCCACAACAAAACCTGAGCTCCTGGGGTCTCCCAGCTCCAGCAGTGGCAAGTGCATCAGGCTTTGCTGCGCCTGGCCAAGTGTGCAATGCTTCGCTGTGTGGACAAGGGGAACTCCGGCACTGGTCTGCTGACATCCTGTTAAGTGAAGTCACATCGTCCTCTGCCAGCGTCTGGCTACAAATGTTCTTCCCTGTGCAGATACCCAGCCCGGGCTCCTCACTCCTGGGTCTAGCACTGCTAGGAATCCCGCAGGCTCGCTGCTTGCTAGCCACAGGACTGGATGGAACATTCGCTCCAAACTCTCCCTCCATTCCCCTCCTTCCCTTTGTGACCTGGTTCTGATAACAGCTGCTGCAAGCAAACACAGCAGTGTTCGCAAGTTATGGAATTTTCCAAAGGGAACAAACAACTGAAAAAACAAAGATATTTTCCCCAGCTCTCCAAGAACTGCCGCGCCTTCCCCAACAGAGAGAATGTAAAGTTACAGTCCATTCTTGTTATTCAGGAACCTAAGCTATGTGGATTACTTTGTCTGCTGCTTACTCGTTTTTCTCCATCTGAATTCTGCCTCTTAGCAGCCGACTGTCACTGATATACTTAATGTTAATGCTTCTGACTAAGCCCTTCTTTCTTCTACAGCAAAGTAGTTAGAGCAAAACCAAGAAGGACATAACAGCTAACTGCAAGTAATCCCCTTTCAGACAGCCTGGATTTTAAGGTTCTACGTACAACAGGTTAACAGAAGTTATAAGCATGTTAGACGTGAGTAGCATGTGTCAGATGGCTAAGCGCCCCAGTGAAAGGTGTTACCCATCCAGTAGACTCTGTAACTGGTTACCCATTCATTCAAATATCTTATTTATAACCCTTTCAAAATGGAGTCCTAAAACAAAGTGTGACCCATTTCTCCTTAACCGGTTACAAACAAGAAGCAAATTGCACCATGCTTAATTGTTACATTGCACGAGATCAACATTACAGAGACCCTACAGTTGAAGCCCATACAGCATCCCATAATTTACTCTTTGCTTATTTCAACCGATCGGGGGGAGGAGGGGGGGAAAGAGGTCAGTAAATGCTCTGTGTGATATTTTGGGAAGATCAAATTTTAGGCCTGGTTTATCCTTGGGATTCAGCCGTTGGTGACTAGCAGCGGGTGCAAAGACCAAGTGTAGGCTGTGTGGTCAAGGGGAGAAAGCACAGGATGCGATTCAGGAAACACAGGTTCTATTCCTGTCTCTGTCACTAGCCTGCTGGGTGACCCAGGGCAGGTCACATCCCCTTTCTGTGCCTCAGTTTCCCCATCAGTAACAGGCAGACAATGATACTGACCTCCTCTGCAAAGAGCTTTGCACTCTACTCACGAAAAGCACTAGATGAGAGCTAGGGATCATGGGTACTGTAGTGCCTGGGGACCAGCCAAGAACTGGTGCTGTGCTAGGCACTGTACAGACAGAGGAGCAGCCAGGCCCTGCTCCAGAGAGCTGACAGTCTAAGGAGACAAGACAGCTGGTGAAGGGAAAAGGGTGTAACAGACAAAAATAGCCAAGAAAATTTGCATGGGAGCAAACTGTGCTATACCTGCGTTTCAAGCAGTGCAAATCACAGCTTTCCTCCTCATTTGTGGGATTGATACCAGGACCACCACACTGGCTCCTGGTTGCTGAACTGAATCCCAAACACAGACAAGGCCTTAGTGGCATGACACCTCTCTACATCAACGCAGGGCACCTAATCTCAGCTGCTCAGTATTCCGTCTCTATTGAGACGCAAGGAGAGGCCTCTGGATTTGATGTCAGTGATAAAGCACGCAAGACGGCAATGTTCTGCCTTCAAGCATTCCCCAGATGGCTGTTTAACTGGAGCATCAGGCGCTGATCTTACTGGATCTTTCCAGAGGAAAGACAAGGCGACCGCAGTGCAAAGCCTTTGGAAAGAGGCCTGCACAGCTATGTCAGAATCCGCTCTCTGGAAGAGACCTGGCAGTGGAGCTCCCTTGCCTGGTATACCTACTATATGCATTGCAGTAGTACCTAACCCAGGAGCCCCAGAGCTGGCTCAGGCCCCCACTGTGCTAGACGCTGGATACACAGAACAAAAGAGACAGTCCCTGCCTCACACAGCTTCCAATATCTCACAAATCCTAACTTCACCTGGTGGTTTCTCTGCCTAGCCTGCCCAGCATAGCTCTAATCTCTATCCACCTCCCTCACAGGGGTGTCAGATGAACGAATGAGTTGTCCAGGCATCTGTTGTATGACTGACTATGGGATCAGTGCTAGCCTATAACTTCTTGCCAGTTTCTCCTCTTCCCCCCCATGTGGTGCTTAAACTGGGTCAAAACCTGAAAAATCACCAGATGTCTCCCTCTACCTGTGTCTTGAGCCCTGGGGAGCTTCCCCAGTCCAAACCCAAGCAGGACACGGTTTGCAGGGGAGCTTAAGGAGATGGCATAAGGAGGACATATCCTTATCCCTCCTGTATCCTGGATGTTACATCAATGGGAAACCACTCCTGGATGACCAATCATGGACAGGCACTAGAAAGTGGTGGTGAAAGCAACAACCACCAGCACTTGTAAAGTGCCCTGCATGTCGAATACGCTATACAGACTGAAGCAGCAGGGGATTAAATCTCCACCACCACCCGAAAGGGTAATGGTCACCTCCTCTTCAGCGATGGGGAAATTGGCACAGAGTTTAGTGGCTGCCTGTGTGCGGCCTTGAGCAATACACAACTCAGAGCCCACGGCTCGCTTGCCTAATCTCTTGGCCTGGTGCGACTGAGACTTTAATAATAATTATAAACGTTGCTATATTTCTTTATGAACTATGTAAAATGCAGCCACTTCTGGGGCTCAGCACAACGACCTCCACACAGAACACCAGGACAAAACCTCACAAAGCGCAGCAGGACATTTAACATCCACACAGAGCAGACAGGATTGAGGCAGCTGCAAGAGAAAAAGGATGGCCCAGGGGTGAGGATTTGAGAGTGAGAGCTTTGGATCTGAGACACCATGGATTCAATTCTCTGCTCTGCCACAATTCTCTGCTCCCTGTGTGACCCTGGGCAAGTTGCTGAGTCTCTCTGTGCCTCAACTGCCCCTCTGCACAAAGGGGATAATAGCCAGGGGATGATGAGGCTAATACCACAGCAATGGGGGCCAGCCATCAATCTAAGACACAGAGGCCTGGACCAAAGAACCCAACAGTGCACAGAAGCAGATTTCAGTCTCCGGATCCTGCCTAGCTATTGCGGAGATCCCTCCAGCTCAGCAGCTTGACCTGTCCCTGGGACAGGCCAGAGAGTTTAAGAAGCTGACTTAAAGCGAGCTCTGAAGCAGGAAGTGCCCCTCCAGGAGCGAGGACGCAAAGCCTGGGCACTGCTCAAGGATCTCTGGCAACTCGGCTTTGCACTGGGGCAGCTTTCACCCAATACTTGGCTGGGTGTCATTGGGGGGCTCCCGATCATCCTTTGGGGTGCAGAGGTGGGGGAAACCACAAACAGCCCTCACACACACAGGGCATCAGGCAGCATTGGCCACTAGGGAGTCCTCTGTCAGAGGCTGAGCAGCCAGGCGGGGTGACGGGGCAGAGATGCAGTCGGGGTGCCAGGGAAATGTGAGGGCAGGAGTCACCCCGATAGAAAGAGCCACCGCCCCCCCCCCCAGGTGCAGCTCCTATGGAAGTGGGCGGCCCTTGGTGGTGGGGCAGACACCCTCCTCCCCCTCCTGGTATGTGACAGGCAGGCGGGGGTGGGGAGCTCTCTGCTCCGACTGACTCCTAGACCGCCCCGCCCTGCCCTCCCAGGGCCCCCCAACTGGCCCCTGGCCCCCCCAGACCCACACCCGACCGGACCCTGCCCCCGACCGGGATCAGACCCCCCGGCCCCGCACTCACTCTCGCCCACCACCGCCTTCAGCCCGGACGGGGCCATCTCTGCCTCCTGCTGTCCCGGGGCCGCTGCCGCTTCCGGGTCTGAGCGCGGGGCGGGGGCAAGGAACTCGTCCCGCCCACTGCGTGTGACGTCACGCTCCCTCTGAGCCCCTCCCGCCGAGCCCGGGGCCACGCCCCCTCGAGCCCTGTGGATGGAAGTGGGACTCAGCTGTGTGCGGGGCGGGGCTGGAGTCAGGACTCCTGGGTTCTGCCCCTGCTCTGCTCCTGCCCTTGTGCGCGCCCTGGCTTCTCCCTGCCGTGCCCTGGGGAGTGTCTGTGACACTGGGCGACGGCCCCTAGTGACACTGATGGAGGGGCCCAGTTCCCTCTAGTGTCACTGGTGGACGGGCCCAGCCCCCCCGTGACTGATTTTAGTATAAAACAATTGGGGTGCTGGCAGGTCTGTGTCTGCGAGGCTGGTGATGGCTGAACGCTGCAGCCCCCCACTTCTGGCGCTATGGGGGGCCGGGCCTGGGTACCAATGGGCAGGCACCTGGTGATGGGGCCATGCAGGTCTCCACTGAACCCCCACCCAGTCATGCAGGAGGCGGGGGCCTCGGGCAGGGTTAAAGCGAGGACGGGGTTGAGGTAGTGGGGCCTCAGCCCACTCCGGTCAGGCCCCCCACTGAGATGCAAGTCCCACCTCCAACCAGTGCCCCCCCCCAGCAGTGTCCGTTGCCATCGACTTCTACCAACCCCGCCCCCAGTCAGGCCTCTTGCCCGCCTCCATCCAGCCTCCCCCCTCAGCCAGACTCCTCACCCCCCACCTCCACCCAGCCCCCCTCAACCAGGCCCCTTGCTCCCCACTTCCACCCAGCTCCCCCTCAGCCAGGCCCCATTGCCCCACTCCAACCAGTCTTCTCCCTTCAGCTTGCCCCCTTGCCCCACACCTACACCCAGCCTCCCCACTCCTTCAGCTGGGCCCCTGGCCCCCCACCTCCAGCCACCCTCCCCTCACACCCTTGCTGGGCCCCTTGCCCCCTTCCCGGGCCCCTCACCCCCACAACTCTAACCAGCAGACGCTACCCAGGTCTCTTGCTCCCCCCCCCTTTCCAGCCAACCCCTACTGCCACCGCCAGGCCCCTCATCCCCAACTCCAACTAGCTCCCTATCTCCGGGCTGCTCACCCTCCAACTCCAGCCCCCAAGCCAGGGCCCTTGCTACCCTCACTCTGATCAGAGCTCTGTGGATTCTGGTCACATCCACTCCCATCAACCTTTCCTGGTGCTGTGATTTCTGGAGTGGGGGCTCAGGGCCCGGCAGGTGCGTGGCCCGGCCTACAGAAAGACACACTGGGTGCGACCTCCCGTAACGAAGCTCCAGGTGCCTGGGCCATCATTTCTAATCTGAGAAAATCCCAGGAGCATTGAAACTGTCAATCATTTCAAACAGAACTTTGCCAGCCAGGCCCCTCCAGCCAACCCAGCCCTTCCCCTGGTGGTGGGGGGCTCATCCTCACCCTTCCCTCCCTCCCCAATAGCCTGGTGAACAGCTGCAACGGGCACTAGCAACGCACTGCCCAGTGCCTTGCTGGGCATCACGGTTGCTGGGAGCTGGCAGCCATATGGTAGCAGCTGATGCAACTCTACAGGGGCTGGGGCCAGGGCCGGCTCCAGCTTTTTTGCCGCCCTAAGCAGCAAAGCGGGAAAAAAAAAAAAAGATAAAGCCGATCGGCGGCACTTCGACAGCAGCTCAATCGCGCTGCTTCATCCTTCGGCGGCAATTCGGTGGCGGGTCCTTCGCTCCCTCTCTTCCTCGTCAGCGGCACTTTGGCAGCAGCTCAAAGAGGAAGAGAGGGACTGAGGGACTCGCCGCCGAATTGCCACTAAAGGCCCGGACGTGCCACCCCTTTCCATTGGCCACCTCAAGCACCTGCTTCCTTCGCTGGTGCCTGGAGCCGGCCCTGGCTGGGGCACATCCTACATGGACCTCTACCCTGGGCTGGCCCAAAGCTGCCCTGGCTTGGTGCATGTGTCCCCCTAGTGGGCAATTTAAGATAACAACCTGCTACTGATTTCCAGCCAAGGGATTTCCTCCTTTGGCTCAAGAGAGAGGCCTGGGTCTCTGGTGCTGAAGGGCCTATGTTTGATCCACAGTCATTAGACTTGCCCCTTGCTGCTGCTCATTGGCAGCAGGAGAGGGGATGCTGCCGGAGCTAAGGTCGCTCCCAGCCCCATTAACTTCTGGTCACATCTCCCTGCAGGCATCCAATCCCGGTGGCCAGAGTCCGCAGCTCACCATGGGGCTGGCTGTCCAGCTGCCCTAAGTGAGCTCTGCCTGAGTAAGGGCCTTCATCAGCCCTGGATATCACAGCACGGACTGTATGTCTAAGTCCCACTGAGCTACCTCCAGCCACCAGAGGGCACCCAATGGCTACAGAATTTCTCCATTAAGGCCCCATGAGCCAAGCAAAGCTGCACACTGCAAAGTATCTCTGTCCAATTGCAGAGATTGGGTTCTAGTCACATCACTATTATGCACACAACATACAGGGGTGTGAGTCTGGACTCCTGGGTTCTGTCACCAGCTTCAGGAAAGGAGTGGGTCTAATGGTTAGAGCAGGGGGCTGGATGTCAGGACTCCTGAGTTCTATCCGGAGCTGTGGGAGCAGTGGGAGGTCTAGTGGGTTAGAGATGTGGCTCTCAACCTTTCCAGGCTACTGTACCCCTTTCAGGAGTCCGATTTATCTTGCGCACCCCAAGTTTCATCTCATTTAAAAACTACTTACATACAAAATCAGACATAAAAATACAAAAATGTCCCAGCACAGTAATACTGACAATTGCTTTCTCTCATTTTTACCATATAATTATAAAATAAATCAATTGGAATCAGGGCCACCGACAGCTGGTTCGGGCCCCGGTGAAAATATTTTTTCGGGCCCCCCAGCAAGGGCTGAGAGCGGGGAAAGCCGGGGAAGCCGGGCCCCCTTCCGGATCACCAGGCCCCGGTAATTTGTACCGGCTTTCCCCCCCCCCTTGTCGGCCCTGATTGGAATATAAGTACTGTACTTACATTTCAATGTATGGTATATAGAGCAGTATAAACAAGTCATTGTCTGTATGAAATTTTAGTTTGTACTGACTTTGCTAATGCTTTTTATGTAGCTTGTTGATGTACCCCCTGGAAGACCTCTGCGTACCCCCAGGGGCACACGTAACCCTGGTTCAGAACCACTGGGTTAGAGAAACGGGGGGGGGGGGGTCTAGGAATCAGGACTCCTGGGTTCAATCCTGACTGCAAGCGGAGTGGGGGCTAATTGTTAGAGCAGAGAGCTGAAAGTTAGGATTCCTGGGTTCTAGTCCAGGCTATGCAATTGATTTATTCTGTGACATGGTTCGTTCTGCCTTGTCTGCTTGTGACATATGGAGCGCAGAGACCTGTCCCAGCCCTTCCCTTCCAGCTGGGTGGTGCAAGGCCGTAGAGCCTGGGCTCCAAGATCCTGGAGCAAAGCGTCCCGGAAAAGGAATTTGTTCCCCAGGCTTGACTGGCTCCCTGCCCCATCCCTCCCTCCATCAATCGGAACAAATCCCTCCTGGCAGAGCTGTTGTCTGACCCAATCTATTGTGTCCTGGCTGCTGTTCAGCTCAGGTTAACAGCATGTTCTGTTTCTGTAAACTCCCCCAGAGCTTTCGAATGGAAGTGAGAGTCTTCTTCACACCCTGCTCTAAACTGTGAGTTGTGTCGCTCTGTGGCTGTTCAACAGCTGCTGCATTCCTACCCCACAGGTGGCATCATTTCAGTGCTGGGTGAGTAATCCCTGTGTAGTGTTGTTGAGCGCTGTTGCACATCAGCTGTGCTCCATCCAGAGATGTCTGCATTTGAGTGCTGGGCGAGCAATCCCTGTGCAGTGTTGCTGTATGTTGTTATGCAGCTACTGCGCTCCACCCCAGAAGTGGCTGCAATTCAGTGCAGGGTGAATGAAAGTCCATGTCTCATTTTGCAAAGCATGGGTTCTCCAAGCAAGGGTGCTGTCTTTGCCATGTTCCTCCTCAATAGACTCCGGATTCTTAGTATCAGTGGAGCTACATTTTGAGCAGTGGTGGAACGAGGAGGCCACTGGGTCATTTGGTGGTTCCACCTTCAGTTATACCTATTGGCTTGAAAAGGCATCACACGTGTATCTAATGGCTGCTGATGGGGGCGGTTGCCCCCCAGCCCACTATTAGCTCTGCCATTGATTCTTATTAAATGTTCATTGCGCTGCTTCCACCAGCCCCTTTGATTTAGTTTTGTTTTACAGACCCAAGCAAAACGCAACCAACCGCCTCATGCTGGCCTGGCTAGAAGCAGATCCCTGTAATTGAACAGACTCATCCAATTACTGAGCCTTCCCAGAGCCATGTGCTGCCCTCACGATACATCAAACCTAGAGGACCTGCCAGGCTCCCAGTAGATGCAGCCTAGAGCCAAACGCAGGCCAGGCAAGGTGGCCTCGCCCGTGGAGATCAGGTCCAGGGATTCAGTAGGGGGTAAATGGCCAGCACTGGATGCTTCAGGTTTTGGTGCCCACCCAGAGATGGCTGGGGGCTGATTTTCAATTACACACCCGCGGCTGGCCTGGGCCAGCTGACTCCAGCTCCCGGGGCTCGGGCTAAGGGGCTGTTTAACTGCAATGTAGCCTTTGGGGCTCAGACTGGAGTTTCGGCTCTAGGACCCTGCGAGGTGGGAGGGTCCCAGAGCTCGGGCTCCAGCCCAAGCCAGAACATCTGCACTGCAAGTAAACAGCTGCTCAGGTCGAGCCCCGTGAGCCGGAGTCAGCTGGCCCTAGGGTGACCAGACGTCCCGATTTTATCGGGACTGTCCCGATATTTACTTGTTTGTCCCGCGTCTCGACCGATGTTTGGTCGGGACACTGGACAAAGAAGCAATTTTTGCCCTCCACTCCGGCTCGCGCCCCCCTCCTTCCCCGATTGGATAGCTCCCCTGGCTCCGCCTCTTCCCCAGGCACGCCGCTGCACGCCGATCAGCTGTGTGGCGGCGGCGCACGCGCTGGAGGGAGGCCGGACACCAGTGTCTGTGGCGCGGCCGCCATGAAGATTAAGAGGGTGGTGCGGTGCAGCAGCTGCGCCCGGAGGCCAGTGGAGGAGGGATGGAAGGAGGAGGGTCGGGCAGTTGCTCCGAGTCTGCGCCTCTCTCTTGGCGCGGCGGCTGTGGGGGGTCCGGGGTGCGGGTGCTGTAACCCGAAACCTCCCGCCCGTGAGTGGAGCGGAGGCGGCGGGGGAAGAAGGAAGCGGCTCGGCTTGGGAGTCCCACACACACCAAGGGGGGAGCGCTCCGGTTTGTTCACTGAGCTTATGGGAGCTACAGGGTGGGGAAGGGGGGGGGGTCTGTGCCTCCTTTGCGGGGCTCTCCCGTCCCCGGGTGTGTTCTCGCTGCCCCCTGCTCCTGCAGCCTTCCCGGCCCCACCCCCCGGGACTTTGCCTCCTGCACCAACCTTTGTGTGCGGAGGCAGGACAAGCCCGTGCCGGGAGGGAGGCTGGTTTTTAGGGCAGAGGAGCAGCCGAGCGCTGCATCTCTGATTGCAGAGCCGGGGGGGGGGGCTCTGGCGGCTTTTTTTTTTTTGCTCCCCTCCCCCCCCCCCCCTCCGCGTCCCGATATTTCATCTTTGGTATCTGGTCACCCTAGCTGGCCCAGGCTAACCGTGGGCACGTAACTGCAGTGTAGACGCACCCTAAGTGCCCACGAGCCCCGCTGGCAGCTGCGGGTGTTTAGCACCTCTGAAATCCAGGCCCAGGTGTCTCAACATGGGCACCCAAAGTTAGGGGCCATTCGAAATCTTCTTGCCAGTGTCCCTGTGGTCATGAGGAGGCGGGGGATATGCTGCCCTCTGCTGTCCCCTGCTGGCTACAGTCAGAATAGCTCAGACTCTGGGCTTTATCCCCCACTGAGGCTCGTGAAATCAAGTGGCGGATGGGAAAGCCTAGGAGGCCCCAGACTTCGGGGGTGGGGTTCCACCCCGGCGTCCATATCACAAACCCACTGTTGCCTCAGGCTGTATCTGGGCCCCTCGGTGACAGCCCCCGCAGAGTAGCAAGGGGCTGAATGGGCCACAGGGGCTGAGTGCACCTTTTCCCTTAGAGGCAGGGTTGCTGGACAGTTTGTATCGTGGGGGTGCTGAGAGCCTGTAGCAGGGTGGACTCACCCCTGTGGCACCTCCTGCTGGTCGTCCATGGGAATTAGCTCTGCCAGCCTTGGAGCGCCCTCTGCAGGCCGGTGATCTGCTTCGCCACTTGGCTGCTGGTGGGTGCAGAGCACCCGCTAATTTTCTCCCGTGGGTGCTCCAGCCCCGGAGCACCCATGGAGTCGGCGCCTATGGATGAGGGTAGCTCACACCCACAAAAAAGCAGTTTGGAAACTCAAGATGATGGAAACTTACTTCTAGATGAAGGCAGTTCACAGCATCAGACTGATATGGAAGTGGAGAAAATTTATTCACCTTTAGAGACACATGCAGAAATTGAAATAAATGAAGTAGAAGGAAGAAAGGATGAGGAAGTTACAAACAAGTTACGGTATGGGTTCCCAGCTTCATGGCCCAGATGTGATGAGAGTGTGCGGCAAATTCTTGTGGAACATGGACCCGAACAAGTTCATGAATTTCCCTTCCCTAAGGATGGAAATAAAAGAAAATTCTCTGCTTAGCATTACAAGAGGAAACTCATTAATGGGGAAGAAATTCATCGAAACTGGTTACAATATTCCGTGTCGAAGGACTTTGTGTTTTGCTTTTGCTGCAAGTTGTTTAGAAATCAAGCAATTTGTACATCACTTACAGAAAATGGATCAAAGTACTGGAAAAACATATCTTTAATTCTCTCTTCACATGAAAGAAGTACAGAACATTTGGAATGCTTTCAAAATTGGAAAGAACTTGAATTATGATTGAAAAAAGGGAAAACTATCAAAGAAAATTTGTGTGTGATCAAGGAAAAAGAATATTGGCAACAAATATTAGAGCATCAGATTGCTTTAGTGAGAGTTCTCGGTGGGCAAAATTTAGCATTCTGCGGCCACGGTAGAAATGAAAAATTATACACTCCAGGTGATGGAAACTTTTTAAAATTTGTTGAATACCTAGCTTTGTTTGATCCAGTCATGAAGGAGCATCTATGTAAAATAACTGATCATGAAACACAGATTCATTACTTAGGAAAAAATACGCAGAATGAACTGATTCAAATCCTAGCAAATGCCATTAAAAAGAAACTTGTAGATGCTGCCCATTCTGCAAAATACTTTTCAATAATACTGGACTGTACACCAGATGTGAGTTATGTTGAACAAATGACGATCATTCGTTTTGTGGATATGGAAAAGTCTGCAGATGAAGATAAAGTTGAAGTGCTCATAAAGGAACATTTTTTGGGTTTCATACCACTGAAGGAGACGACTGGAGCATTTATGACTGAAATTATTCTACAAGAGCTTGAAACAATGACATTATCTGTTTAAAACGTACTTGGCCAAGGCTATGATAATGGGAGTAATATGAAGGGTAAAGACAGTGATGTGCAAAGGAGAATGATGGAAATCAATCCTAGGGCCTTATTCGTTCCTTGCAGTGAGCACTCTCTGAATTTGGTTGGCAGTGATGCTGCTAGATGCTGTTTGGAGGCAAGCAGTTTCTTTGACCTGGTGCAATGTGTTTATGTGTTTTTCTCAGGCTCAACATGCCATTGGGAGATTCTGACTCGCCATGTGAATTCTCTAACTGTGAAACCACTTAGCCAGACAAGATAGGAGAGTCGCATTAATGCTTTGAAGCCTCTTTGATGTCCTGATTGAAATTTCTGATGATACTACCTTTACTGGATCATCTGGCAATACTGCACGTTCAGATGCAGAAGCTCTTGCAAATGGCCTTTCCAAGTTCAAATTTGTGACTTCACTCATTTTGTGGTATAACATCCTTTTCGAGATTAACCTCACTACTAAGCAGATTCAGGAAAAGAACTTGAACCTACATTCTGCTATTCAAAAACTGCTGCAAACTAAAACTATTCAGAAGTGCTGAAGGGTTCAAAAGAACACTGGGAGATGCTCTTGAGCTTGCTGAAGAAATAGACTCTCTGACAGAATTTGAACCAGAGCCAGTTCACATTCAGCAAAAGAAACAGCAGTTTTTGTCTGAAGGACGAGACACACCCATTCGGAACCCAAAACAAAGGTTCAAAGTGAATTTCTACTTCGCAATCCTTGATACTGCTGTTCACTCGGTTGACGAAAGATTTCAACATATGCAGCAGCTAGAGTCAATATTTGGCTTTCTATATGATATCCACAGATTGCAAAAGAAAACAGCAAAACAGGTAAGAGAATTTTGTATCAAACGGGAGTCGGCATTGACTCATGAAAATTCAAAAGACATTGATGCTACAGATTTGTGTGGTGAGCTTCAGGCTTTTTCAAGACAACTTAAGAAACATTCCACTCCTGAAGAAGTTCTGAAGTTTGTTTGTGAAAATAAACTCACAGACAGTTTTCCAAACATTTTTATAGCTCTACGCATTCTTTTAACATAGCTAGTGGGGAACGTAGCTTCTCAAAGTTAAATTTGATAAAAACATATCTGCGTTCAACAATGGTGCAAGAGAGACTTGTTGGACTTGCCACAATGTCAATAGAGCATGAAATAGCTGGAAAACTGGATCTAAAAGAACTTGTGACTGAATTTTCAAAACTTAAAGCAAGAAAAGTCATGTTTTAAGAGCACAGAGTGTTTTTTATTCAGAGTGTTTTGTAAATACAGGTTAAAGTTCATTGAAGAGTGTTCTTATTTCTTTCTATATTGGATGTGGTGGAAATGGCAGTTAAAGCAGGATAGCGTAATGGATGATTTTGGATGTGTAATAATAAAAATTATAATTAACATTTTTAATGCATTCTTATTTGAAATTGGACTGAAATATCATCTAGCTGTCATGTACAAATCTATTCTGAAAATTTCATGTCTCTATTTTATCTGATCTCAGAAACATTGGTTGGACAGACGGACGGATGGACAAACCGAATAATTAAGCCTCTGTTTAAAAAAAAACGCTTAAAAACATTAAAAGGAAAAAAGGGACAAAATATTTCCCAGTTTACCAAAAACCTCAGCCTAGATCTGCCCTTGGGGTTTGAGGCGCGGATTGCATGGTTCTCCTAGGATGCCAGTTGCTGGCAGCTAGTCTAGGGCCGCCCCTGCCTCCAGCTGCAGGGCTTCAGCCTCCTGCCCCTGGTTCCAGCTGGGTGGCAGCGGGCGCTGGCTCCCGGCTCCAGTCCCGGGCTCTGACCACGCAGTGGCAGGCCCTGGCCACAGACACCAACCCCCAGCCTCAGCCGCAAGGCAGCGGGCTCCAAGCATGGGGCTTTGGGCGCCAACCCCTTGCTCTGGCCACAGGGCAGCAGGTGCTGACCCCCAGCTCCGGCCACGGCGCTTGAGTCAGCCTCTGGCCCCCAGTTCTGGCCATGCGGTGGCAGGCACTGGCCCTGGGCTCCAGCCACGCGGCCCCAGCCCCTGGTGCTGATCCCCTGCCCCAGCTGCACGGCAGCAGATGCCAACCCACGGCTCTGTTCTCAGGATATGGCCACGTGGTAATGGGAGCTGGCTCCGGATGCTGACCCGTGGTCCTGGCTGTATAGCAGCGAGTGCTAGCTCCAGCCACGCAGAGGCAGGTGCTGACTCCTGGCTCCAGCCACACACTCCTGGGCTCCAGCATCCAGCTCCGGGCTCTGGCCGTGCAGCAGCAGGCACTGTCCCCAGGCGCTGACCCACAGCTCCGGCTTCATGGCAGTTCCTGTCCCCAGCTCCAGCTTCTGGCTGTGGGTACTGAGCCCCCCCAGTCCTGGCCGCATGGCAGCAGACACAAGGCCCTGGCTCTGGCCATGAGACAGTGGGGCTCATCACCCACCCCCATCGCCCCTGGCCCTTGCTGCCTCCCACAGCCCCACATCCATCCCCCCACATTGCCCCAGGCCCCCGCTGCCTTCCACAGTCCTATATCCAACCCCCACCACACACACGGACACTGCTGCCTTCCTCACCTCGCATCCATTCCCCACATTGCCCCGGCCCCGGGCTCACCATTGCCTCTGGCCCCTGCTGCCTTCCCTTTGGCCCCCCACATCCAGAGCTCAATGGGTCCTGGGGCTTGCTGGGAAAAGTGATATTAACAAACATGCAAGTATCACTTTTCACAGTAGACTTACTAGCTATCTATGAAAAGTGATACTTGTATGTTTGTTAATATCATATATCACTTTTCATAGCCTCCCAGGTAGCTACTAAGTGTGCTGTGATATTAACAAATATACAAATATCACTTTTCACTTAAGCCCTGGATTGGTGGGGGGAAAGGAGGAAGGGGAGGCAGCATTATTTTTGTTATTGAGTCTGCCAAAAACCCTACAAATATAAATTACACTGATTTGGATGTGAATCTGTGCACATTTAATTGTTTTTCCCAAAGTTAATTAAGTATTTTAGGGAAAAGTGTCAGAGCGGCCACCAGTGAGAGTTGGTGGCCACACTCTGAGGCCACCAAAACATTTATTGTGAGAACCCCTCTAGGGCAATAACAAAGCAGCAAACACAGCACCAGCCCTGTGTGCTCAACCCAGTCAAACCCCCTCCCCGTCCAATGTACACAGGGCATCTCAATAAGCCCTGTGGTCTAAAACAGTGGTCTCCAAAGTGGGGTGCGCAAGAGGATCCTTCAGGGTGTGCGGCATGAGGAGCACCGCCGGAGCACCGCCGCTTCAGCAGTTCAGGCAGGAGTCTGAGCGCCTTTTTGCCTTTTTTTTTGCTTGGAGCGGCAAAAATGGTAGAGCCGGCCCTGCGGTGCGGCAGGGGGTGCAAGCTCAAATTGTTTTTACTGATAGGGGTGCAGGGCCGGCTCTGGCTTTTTTGCTGCCCCAGGCAAAAAAGCCTCCCGCCGCCCACCGCCCCCTGGCGGGGAGCGCGGCAGGGGAGGGCGCCGAGCCCAGCCGCTGCCACGCTCTCCCCGACCGGCCGGAGCGCCGGGGGGAGGGCGGCGAGCCCGGCCGCGGCCCCACTCTCCCCGGCCAGCCAAAGCGCCACAGGAGGGCGGCCCAACTCTTTCCGGCTGGAGCACCGGGGGGAGGGCGGTGAGCCCGGCCGCGGCCCCGCTCTCCCTGGCCAGCCGGAGCGCCGGGAGAGGGCGGCGAGCCCACCACGGCTCCACTCTCCCCAGCCGGCGAGAGCGCCGGGGGAGGGCGGCGAGCCCGCTGCGGCTCCGCTCTCCCTGGCGGACGGAGCGCTGGGGGAGGGTGGCCCCGCTCTTCCCGGCCAGCCAGAGCACCGGGGGGAGGGCGGTGAGCCCGGCCGCGGACCCGCTCTCCCAGGGTGACCACCGCCCCCCTCCACATGCCGCCCCAAGCATAAGCTTGGAGGGCTGGTGCCTGGAGCCGGCCCTGTAGGGGTGCGCGATCAAAAAAGTTTGGAGACCACTGGTCTAAAATGTAGAGGAGAGGGGCTCTCTGCTGCCATCTAGTGGTGAACTGGAGGAAGAGACAGAATGAGCCAGACCTTATTTGCATGTTTGTTGCCCACTGGGACCATTTTGGCCATTTGGTTTAACATTCATTGACGTTGTGGGTGCAGGGCTGATGAAAGGTGGGTCTATTTGTTGTACGACAAGACTGCAGCAGAAGTGCCACCAGCAAACCCTGAGTGAGGAGTTGCCATAACCAGAGCCTTCGTCTTGCATGGCTGAGTAGAGCATGGGCACAAACCAGCCAGGTTCATTTTAAGGCGGGGGGGAGAGTGTGGTGACATGGATTCTGTGCATGGGGAATTTTATCTGCTAATGGGCCCCCATCCCTGGTAGCTCTTTACTGAATCTGCTGAGTGCACTGACCGCACTGAGTGACTCTGATAAGGGCCCCTTTCCCTGGTGCCACTAGTACTGTAATTGCTATAGCTGGCTCAGCAATGGACCCTGGGCAGTGGAGCTGGTGTACAAAGACGGCATTGTGGAGATGGTGTTGTGGTTAAAGACAACGCCCCCTGCCAGCACCAATGTAGCTGAAATCACTATTGCTGGGCCAGCCTCTGGACTAGATCAGGCAGCTTCCCCTGGCAGCTGAACGGGGCTGGCCCAGTGCACTCCAGGGCTCTGGGATGGTGCAAAGCAGAGTGGGGCGCATTGGAAATTCACCCCTGCAGAAGGGACACGGCAGTGAAGGGCACTGCCAAAGGCACTGTGGGGGGAGGGGGCGGGGGGGGGGTTAGTTATTAGTTGTAGACATACTTTGTATGGGGCAAATTGTGAGAGAGCCAAGGCCCTCCACGGTCCGCAGAGCAGGGGACGAGGAGGAGGAGGAGTGCACATATCGGGATGATTTGTGGTTGCTGCGTTTCCCAGGTGCCAGCTCTGTGCCTGGTCCCCTTAATGCAGTTTTCTGTGTTTTTCACACGGACTCAGTGCGGTGGGTGAGGAACATTTGCTGGCTAGGGGGGCCCAGGGGAAGTGTTCAGTTTTCCCAGGTCCTGCGGAGACCTGGCATGTGTCAGTTTCAAAAGGGTTCCCTAGCTGGTTGACCCCGGCCCTTGTTGCTGCCAACAGCCCCTGGCAGAAATGGTGCCACGTCTACACCAACCAGTCCATGGCTGCGTCAATGTGGGTGAAGTCTGTTTGCTGGGGGAGCGGGGCTGGGTGAGCGGCTGCCCTGGGGCTGGGGACAATGGAAGGATTGTGCCTTGCCGAGAGGGGCTGGGCGTGTTCAGCCTCCGCACGCCCAGCAGGAGCTCAGTCATTGTCAATGAGATCTGTGAATTCAGCACTAGTGAAGGGGGGCCCTGGAGACCCAACCCTCCCCCCGGCCCAGGTCCAGGCAGGAGCTTCCCCTGCACACACCCACTTCTCTCAGGAAGGGTGGCCTGGGTTTAGGGGGATCTGCTTATTGTGTCAATCCCGGCTGGCTTCTGCTCTTGGGATTTCTCCTGTGCCAAGGTTCAGGGCAGCTGGGTGCTGGAGAGGCTGGTGGTCAGTGCAGGACTCCTGGGTTCTCTTTCCTAGCTCTGGGCGAGGGTTGAGGTTTAAGGGGGAGGGAGCCAGGAGTCCTGGGTTCCGTTCCCAGCTCTGGGTGAGGAGTGGGGATCTGTCACTGGTCCACAGGATCTCTGCTATGCCACAGCTTTTAAACAGTCCCTCAAAGGAATCCCTGCAGTGGGCCAGTCCCCCAAGGGGTCCTGCTCTTCCTCAAGCATAGGCCACATATCCTCAATGCCTCTGCGACTGAGCCTCTGGGGCTGGAGTGAATCCAGCTGAGACAAACACCTGGTCAGACACTTGTCCGCTCCTCAGGCCCCAACGGACCTCGGCAAGGATTTGCAGTGACACCAGGAGCCTTTACAACCAGTCAGGTTTAGTAGCTAGAACCCAGCCCAGGAAGTCCCCAGGTTAGCGCAGAGAAGCAAAGGCTAAGACACCGTCTATCCTGGCCACGCCAGCGCACCACCCAGCCAATCCACTTTTGGCCTCCTCTCTTTGTTGGTCCCAGATGTGAGCTCTGCATCTCCCCAGAGGCCAGCTCTTATCCTAGCCTCCTGCCACCCCTCAGTCCATTCACCTCCTCCCCCAGGCCCATGCTGAGCAGGGCCCGCTCTAACTTTTTTGCCACCCCAAGCAAAAAAAAAGAGCGCCGCCCCGCCAAAACACAGCAGCCCGAACGCCGCCCCGCCCAAACACCCCCCCAAGCGCTGCCCCACCGAAACACGCCCCCCGAGCGCCGTCCCGCCCCACCGAAACACCCCCCCAAGTGCCGCGCCACCAAAACACCCCCCCAGCGCCGCGCCACTGAACCCCCCCCCAGCACCATGTCACGCTGCCGAAACAAAAACAACCCACCCCCCGAGCGCTGCCCGGCCGAAACAAAAACAACAACAAAAAAAACCTCGAGCGCCACCCCGCCGAACCAAAAGAAAAACCAACCCTGAGCGCCCCCCGCCACCCCAAGATTGCCTACCCCTTACAAGGAGCCGCCCCAAGCACGTGCTTGGTCGGCTGGTGCCTGGAGCCGGCCCTGATGCTGAGTTCACATGTTCTGCCTGCGGAGCGGTGTCAGTTGTTCAGGCTTTGGGGTCCCATTGTCTTTCTGGATCCTCCACTGATACCACTCGGTTTCAGCCAGTCCTTTAATGCCCCATTCATTCCACCCCAGACAGCTACGGACCTCAGTGCTTCTGCTCAGCCCCAAGAGCAGATTTAACCTTTCTGCCCTCACTGGGGAGCAATGCAAAGTAGTGAGGGAAACGGAGCCGTGCCTAGGAATTATAAAAATATTACAGAAAATTCCCCTTTGTCACAAGTTTAGAGCAGGGGGGCTGGGAGTCAGGACTCCTGGGTTCTATTTCCCCCTTTGGGAGAGAAGTGGAGTCTATTAGGTGGGGCAGGGGGTTGGGAGTCAGCACTCCTGGGTTCTATTTCCTGCTCTGCTGCAAGCTCACTATTACAACACTTCTATATTATCTCTGAGGTACTTGTGTAGCAAGAACAGCAGTAACTAGACACCATCGCTCCAGCTTGTCAGGCCGGTGATGTCTCCCTGAGTTGCGCTGTGTGACCTTTGGAAGATCTCTGCCTCATCATTCATTTCCCTCTGTTCAGAGGCTCTGTGGTCTCATGGCTAGAGCACCGGGCTGAGACTCTGGCAATTTGTGTTCTGTTCCTTGTTCTGACACTGCCCTGCTGGGCGACCTTGTGCTAGTCACTTCCCCTCTCTTTACTTCAGTTTCCTCTCCCAGGCCTTTGTCTCTTTAGACTAGTATGAGAGGGGGAGCCGTGTTAGTCTGGATCTGTAAAAGCAGCAAAGAGTCCTGTGGCACCTTATAGACTAACAGACGTATTGGAGCATAAGCTTTCGTGGGTGAATACCATCCGACGAACTGGGTATTCACCCACGAAAGCTCATGCTCCAATACGTCGGTTAGTCTATAAGGTGCCACAGGACTCTTTGCTCTCTTTAGACGGTGAGCTCTCTGGGGCAGGGACTGTCTCTCCTTCCGGGTCTGCACACAGGCCAGTACAGGGCATTAGACCATTAGAGCTCAGACTAGTGGCTTCTGTGTGCCAGTGGCCCGGCGCTACCCGGGAATGGCTGTGATTTGTGCAGTGGTGCACAGAGGTGCCCATCCCCCCAGGGCTGGGAGGATGGCGCTCAGGTCTGTGGCTGGTGGCTCTTGCTCCTATGATCAAGGTCACGCTGACCCCAGGTTTGGGGATATTCAGGACGATTCCCCCAGGTCAGACTGGCAGGGACCTTGGGGTGGTTTTGCTTGTTCTGCAGCACGTGGTGTGGATCGCCTGCTGGGGGCACCTCCCCTAATCAATTCCCTGCCTTGCAGGGGCCTCGGCCATTGGCAGCACCTCGATCTCTCCTGTTTTCTGCACCAGTTGAGTTACCCAAGGGCTGAAATGCTTTTGTCTAATAGGAATCACTGGGCTCAGCATTAGGGACATGTGGGTGACGTGCAATGGCCTGTGCTACACAGACTGGCTGGTCTGATGGTCCCTCCTGGCTTAAGCTCTGTGAGACGGGGCTCACACTAGCAGCTAGAGAGAGGTCAGAAAGCCGGGCTCTGATTGCATGTCTGCCCTCCCTGCCCAGCCCCGTGCTGGGCTACAAATCCTGCTGGTGCATTTTCAACCCATCTCTGGCACTTGCCTCTACACCAGGGGTCGGCAACCTTTCAGAAGTGATGTGCCGAGTCTCCATTTATTCACTCTAATGTAAGGTTTCGCGTGCCAGTCATACATTTTAATGTTTTTAGAAGGTCTCTTTCTATAAGTCTATAATATATAACTAAACTATTGTTGTATGTAAAGTAAATAAGGTTTTTAAAATGTTTAAGAAGCTTCATTTAAAATTAAATTAAAATGCAGAGCCCCCCAGACCGGTGGCCAGGACCTGGGCAGTGTGAGTGCCACTGAAAATCAGCTCGCGTGCCGCCTTCGGCACGCGTGCCATAGGTTGCCTACCCCTGCTCTACACTGTAGCCAGGTGGGCTAGAGCAGCTGTGTAGCCACGGCAGCACGGGAGGTGGGATGGGCTGACCACACAGAGTATGATCCGGTCCGGGACCCAGGGTCCATGCGTGGGGCAGCTGGCCCATCCCACCTCCTGCACCACCGAGGCTACACTGCTATTTTCACTTCGCTAGCTCCAGCAAAGTTAATTACACCTCCAGCTGCAGCGCAGCCCACCCCTTAGTCTCCAATCTGCAGGTAGCTGATGCCAAACCCAAAGTGGCCCTGCCTTCCAGCAACCCCCTTACAATACCCTGGAAATTCCCACAGAGGGGGAGCCCCAGGTCTGTGCAGACCCTCAAAGCCAAAGCCTATAAGAGTGTAATGCCTTCAATGTAATGGAGTTACACCAGGGGAGAATTTGGCCCTGGCAATGAAGAACTGGGCAGGGTTTGAGCAAACAAGGAAGTTTAAAAAGAAACATTCTTTGTTAGGAACAGCCCTGGGGTTGCCCCACACTTGTGGGAGGGGGAGTCAGTTGTCAAGCAGCCAATGGGATGGAAGATTTCGCCACCTTTGCTCCAGCGGGCTCCTATTTAAAGGGGCAGCTTGTGAACTGGGGAGCAGCATCTTGCAAGATTGTGCCAGAAGGTGAGTTTGTACCATTGGTCGCGTGGGATTCTCCAGACTGAGCCTTGGGGCAGGATTTGGGGCACAGCTCCTGCATGTGCCCAGCTCCCTGGGGCCTCGGCCATAGTCAGGGTGGCAGTGGCGTAACTTTCAATGGCTTTCAAAAGTGATGGAGTTAATCTAGTTCCAGGCACAGTGGGGACGCTCTTAATCCTATGTAGCAAGGAATTAGCTTGGGATAATGATTTGTAAAGCAGCTAAAGAATTTAGGAGCCTACACTCCATTTTGTGACTTAGGTGCCTATGTGCGGCATTAGGTGCCTAAATGCCTTTGACCATCTGGCCTTTAGGAGCCTCGTCTCACTGAAAGTCAATGGGAGTTAGAATCCTAAATCACGTGAAAATGTTACCCTTAAACTAAATCAATGTAAATCTGGTTTTAATCCCGTAAGGACTGGTCTAAACCCAGTTTTGCACCAATTTAACGATACTGATTACTAAAATACTCTTTTGCTATAAATGCTTTTATACACTTCTAGCTGCATCCACCCCAGGGGGGCACGGCACGAACTAGATCAGTCTGTAACGGATAACTCAGTGCACAATGGTGTGTAGCCCAGTCCTAACCTGTTCCATACCAGATGTCTGTCAGTTTAGCTTAAGTGGATCCCTTACCAAATAGCGAGTCCATTGGAGTAAGAACGTCCACACTGCGACTCGCACGGCTTTCACCGAACTGGTTTACAGTCATGCCGAGTGAAACAGGTGCAGCTTGGAGCAGAGAAACTAGGCTCTTTTTGTGGGTGCTTTAATTTTGTTTTGGGGAGGAGTTGGTGGGGGGGGATCACTTCCCTGAGGAGCTAATTCTAAGGGTCCAAACCTTTAACGGGAATCCCCTTTCCCCATGCGCTTATGTGTGTATGTGTGTGTATATTTCAGCCTGAAAATGTAACTGCCAGTGCATATGGTCCCCACTGGCAGCATGGAGGCAGTCCTGCTCTGCTAGCCCCTAGGATGGGGATTCCATTCCAGCCCTCCCCAATAACCCCCCATTACCATCCTGCCTGCCTCCCCACCCACCCACCGCTCCCAGTCTCCTGTTCCAAATCCTTCCTCCCTTTCCCCTATTTGCTGCATTACATTCCCCCACCCCTGAGTATCCCTTCCAGCCCCCCACATTCTCCTCCCCTCATCCCCTGCCTCCTTGGGCCTGCCTGTCCCCCCTCTGACCCTCACCCCCTTCCCTGGCACTGTGGTTTTCCCTCATGCCTGTGCCCCACTCCACTGCCCTGTGTGCACCTCGGCTCCTGCCACCGGTTCCAGAGGGCTCCTGTCCTGGGGTCTCATGTGTCGGTCGGGTCTCTCCCCTGCAGGTAGCTCAGCACCTGGCGTGATGAAGGCTGCCGTGTTCCTCCTGCTCACCCTCCTGGTGCCCGCATACCACACGGATGCTCAGTGCGTCATTGACAATGTGGTCGATCTGAAGGTGCAGGCAGCGATTAGTTCCATAGGTAACTGACCCAGGGGCGCCTCCCCCAGAGATGGGGGGTCACAGCTAGGGGAGGTCGGGGGATGGGACTTTGCAGCGAAAGGCGAAGCTCCGGCAGTCTCTGCTCTGAGCCCCAGACTGGGCAAGGGAACTGGCTTTGCAATTCGTCATATGCTGGGAGCTGCCAAAGCTACGGTTTTCCTCCCAAACTGGCTCATTTACAGTCTGTGCTGTACCTGTCTCTCCTCCTCCCCACCACATCTGACCCCCGCACCCTCTCCAGTGTATTCTTACTACAAACACTTGGGCACCAGGTGCGTTAGGTGCCAGGTGCACTGGGAGCGGCTGAGTGGGAGTTACGTGGCTCACAGGGTGTCTAAAAACAAGGGACCTTTGTAGATCTGGGCTGGAGAGGCTAAGTGACTTACCCATGATCACACGGGAAGTCTGTGGCAGAGCAGAGGCTTGAACCCAGACCGAGGCTGATGCTCTAAGCACTGCAGCATCCTATCCAGGCTCACTGCTCAGATGTGTTTTGTTGAGATAAGACACAGGCAGCGTCAGTGACTGGTTCAATCTTCTCCTGCTTTTTACCCAAGATTAATGGGATCCCATAAACAGCTGGGTGGAATTTCCTGGAAAAGCCACATGAGAACTTGGTGGAACCAGCCACATACAAGAGCAACATTGTATGCTCTCACTGTGGCTCTCTATCGCTCCCTAGTGGTTGAGCCACATAGTGTCTGATACTGCCTCAGAGCAGATAGGCCTGGGGCTTTGACTTAGGCAGAGACTCTGGGAGTCCCAGGTTTGATCCCTGCTCCTGCCAAACCCACACGGGGCAGCTCTCTCACTGCCCATCCCGGCTCTGCTCCCAACCAGCCCCATTCAGTGTGCAAACGGGGCGAGGGGGAGCTGGAACCCTTGGGGCTCCCTGTCATTCCTCAGCTTCGGTTCAGGCCTGAGCATAGCACGGAGCGGGCATTTGTGTTAGTTCTATTCCAGTGGCTGCGCTCTGGGCCCCGTCGTGCCAGGTGCTGCACAGGCCATGGTGAGACGCTCCCTGCCCCAAAGAATTGCCAAGAGGCAGATCATCATCCCCGTTGCACAGATGGGACTAAGTGACTCACCTAAGGTCACACAGGAAGTCAATGGCAGAGGCAGGAATTAAACCCACATCTCCTGCAGCTCAGCCCAGTGCCTTAGCCACAGACCCGCTGGACTGGTCAGTCACCCCATAGGTGCGTCTGGAGACGGGGTCCATGAGGTGTCATCTGCAAAGCTAGCGCCACCTCACCCCCGGGGGCTGAGTGTGGCTGGTTGGGGTCTCTAAGGGCTGGCTCTACCCATCTCTCAGCTGGCTGCTGCTCACCCGGACATGGCTGCTCCCTCCATCCCTGCCCTTTCTTCACAGCCCGAAGGGGGGGCTGTCTTGTTGCATGCCCAGCGGCTTCCCCTGGGTAACACTCTTCTGGGGGGCTGTGGGCAACCGGCATCAAACATGAGACGTCCAGATCTCAGGCCAGGAGCCTCTATTGCCTGAGGCTCAGCTACAGCACCCAGCTCCAGGCGCTGCGGCTGTATGTAGCCCAGGCACCACTCGGGGGCACCAGAGTGCCACATGGAGTGAGGCTGGGTGGGTTACACCTGCCCAGGTCACAGCTTCTCTCCACCTGAGCCTGGCGGGAGGGGGCAGCCTTTCCGCTCCCAGGGTCCTGCCGGCTACAACTCTGCCTCTTGCCTTGCAGTGTCCTCCACCCTCGCCAAAGCCAAGCTACTCTGCCAGGACGTCTCAGCCCGTGGGGCACTTGTCTCCTGCCCAGCAGGTGAGAGCACTTTCCCAAATGCCCCACAGGCCCAAGGAGGTAGGGGCCCCTGTGGCACGGAACCCACCCCCTCTGCAATCCTGGGTGGGTGTGGAGCTGGGGCAGCGATGGACCACTAACCTGCCTGGGGCCCCCCTGCACATGTGCTGCCGGGTGCCTGGAGCAACGGCATTCGCACCACTCCCGAGTCCCCGGGGGCACTGGATGCTGCGGAGCTGGGACCAGTGTGGGCCCCTGGGCCAGACCCCTGGGACGTTTCACTGACCCCCCCCTTGCTTGGGCAGTGGCCTGGCTGCAAGGGAGCCCAGGGCCATGCCCTCCGTGCTGGGGAGGAGGAGGAGACAGCAGGGCACCTTGCTACATCCCATGACTCCCATCCTGCCACCAACTGCTCCCCTAACCCACCTCCCCCATCCCCCCACAGGGTACAAACCCACGGGCTGTGCCTGTGGAATGGCCTGCGGCTCCTGGGACATTCGCACCGACTCCACCTGCCACTGCCAGTGCGGCGGCATCGACTGGACGGCCGCGCGCTGCTGCAAGATAGGACTGGAGTGATGCCAAGACCCAGCCTGGGGCACCGGAGAGCCCCACCTGGCCTGCTGCCCCTGTCGCCCCCTCGCCGTGGGCCCTGGCACAGAGCCATGCTGTGCCCTTTGTGCCCAGTGCAATGAATAAACTTGGATCTGGGTCTGTTGATGCTTCTCTGGCTCAGTTCTTCCCCTGACTCCAGGTCTCTGGTACCTAGGGCCAGAGCATGAGCAGGGGGCACAACTCTGCCTCCCTCTCCTATTTCCCCCAGAGACGCCTCTGTCCCAAATCACTTGGGCTGCCTCTGTTGACGGCTCACCAGATTGTTATGGGGGTTCAGTGTCTGAGCTTCCTGGGGTCTCAGCAGGGTGAAGCGCTGGTGTCTGCCGTGGCCTCTGGGGCACATTTTCTGGGCACTGACTCTGTCTGTTACCCCTTCACAGAAACGGAGCCCCGTGGCCCACCTGTCTTAGGCCCCCAGGCCCGGCACTGACCCCCAAGTAGCCCGGTAGCTTAAACACCCCCTTCTCCCAGAACTCCCCCTGAAGGCGTGAGCCGGCTGGGTTCCCTCTTCCAGGGGCCGGGTGGTCAGTGTAGCACGGAGCGCACAGACACCGCGCGCAAGGTTCTAGCCTCATTGCTCTTCACTTAACAGAGCCCAGGGAGCCCAGATCATAAAGGAAACAACCATCCCCCACCGCAATGCCGCTCGCCAGCTCACCTGTCCCTTGGGTGTCCTTCGGGGTCTGTCTGGGTTCAGGTTGCAGGGTCCCCCTCACCACGTTGGGGTTCTGCAGCAACTGGGGTGGGGGAGCTCTGGGGAGCCCCTCTTCTTTAGTTGGTGAAAATGTACAAAGACACAAAGTAGATCAGCCCCGGCCCTTTGTAACCTTCCAGCCCTGCTAACACCTGCCTCAGCCTCCCCCAGTGATCCCAGACCTCGAGCAGGTGCCTTTGTAGTCAGGCCACCCCCTCCCCAGACAAACCCCTGGGAGCCAGTCTCTTGGCTAGGGTGTTTGTAGTAGAACAGAGGATCATCCTGAGTTAATGACCTTCGGGATTGGCCCATTTGCACATGCAGGTATCTGATTTAGGCCAGTTAGGACCTGGGCCTCTGGAAAAACGCCGTGTCTGGGTTTAGTAACATCAGCTGAGGTCTTTAAGTCAAGAGGGGACGTTATGAATGGTATTACGGTAGCACCCAGGAGCCCCAGTCAAGGGCTGGGACCCCATTGTGCCAGATGCTGTACAGACCCCAGAGAAGCACATACATGAAAGGAGCCCAGCCCCAGAGAGCCCATGCAGCATTCATGCCGGGCCAGCACAGGCTCTGCCCTGACACAGCTCAGAAGCCACCTGCCCCCGTAGAGCACGCTGGGTGGTGCTGGGACAGGCTGCGCTCTGTACAGGAGCTGAGGGAGGGCTGTTGGCCCCGGTGTACAGAGGGGAACTGAGGCCCAGCTCCATGGAGGCACTGGGGGGTGGTGACGCTGCGTGTTGTAGGGCCTAGACATTCGCTGGAATAACGAGGTCGTCCACGAGGCCTGAGTCAGGCGCCCAGGCTGCCCCCTTGATGGATGCGGGAGAGAGGTGCCTGAGAAGGGGAGTAACAAGAGCCAGCGAGTGAGGCGGGAGCCAGCCAATGGGAAATGCCGAGGAGAAGGCTGTGTGCTAAGCCCCGCCCCTCTCCTGGAGGTCAGGGCCCAGGGCCACATCTACACAGCAGATACTTGGGGGAAGGGATTGCTCAGTGGTTTGAGCATTGGGCTGCTAAACCCAGCGTTTTGAGATCCATCCTTGAGGGGGCCATTTAGGGATCTGGGGCAAAAATCTGTCTGGGGCTTGGTCCTGCTTTGAGCAGGGGGTTGGACTAGATGACCTCCTGAGGTCCCTTCTAACCCTGATATTCTAGGCTGTGGTGGTGGGGCTCCATAGCGCCATGGTGTGGACACTTCCTGGGGGTGCCTGTCTCCTAGTGAGCCACCAACCCAGAGCAGCTATGCAGTCAGCTGCTGGCCTCGTGGGCACGGGGCCAATCCCATAGGGTGTGCTGAGGGGCTGACGTGCTCCCCACAGAACACGTGGGGGGAAGGGGAGCCTGCTCTCCTTTAGCTCAGGGCACTCAGCTCAGATGGGGGGTGCCCCCTGATTCAATTCCCCCCTCTGCCTGATGTGGGGAAGGAGTTTGAAAAGGGATCTACCACCTCACAGGCGTGTGCCCTGGCTAAGGGCTATAGAGCGAGTTTTGCTTGTGGTCTGGCCCAATTTATTTAATTATTCAACTATTAATTAAAGTGGAACAACTTCTGTGGGAGAGACGGAGAGCGAAAGAGCGAGAGCAAGACCCATCTTAGAATAGCCCATAGCCCAGTGGTACCTAAACGTGGGACTGGGGCCCCTCAGCTCCTCCGGTGGCTCTGGGCCAGAGTCTGACCAGATCACTCCAGCAGGCTGCTGCAGAGCAGGGAATTGACCCTGGGTCCCCCAAGGCCTAGCAAGTGCCCTCCCCATGGGCCCAGCCTTCCCCTCCGTAGGGCAGCAGCGCATGTTCATGTCCAGGTTGCGCCCTAAGTCTCTCCTGTTGCCCACCTGCGTGGACATACTTTCCCAGGTCTGGGACAGTTGGGTCATTCAGTGTCTCACAGGGTTGTTAACTTTCTAACCTTACAAAACCGAACACCCTAGCCCCGCCCCTTCACGGAGGCCACACCCCCTGCCATGCCCCTTCACCGAGCCCTACCCCTGCTCACTACATTCCCCCCTCTCTCGGTTACTCGCTCTCCCCCAACCTCACTCACTTTCACTGGGCTGGGACAGAGGGTTCGGGTGCAGGAGTGGGTGAGGGCTCTAACTGGGGGTGTGGGCTCCGGGGTGGGGCCAGAAATGAGGGGCTCTGGATGCAGGAGGGGGTTCCGGGCTGGGGCAGGTGGTTGGGGTCGAGGAAGGGGTGAGGGCTCCAGCTGGGGGTGCAGGCTCTGGGGTGGGGCCAGGGATGAGGCGTTTGGGGTGCAGGAGGGGGCTCCAGGCTGGGGGGTGGGTCAGAGGGGTTCAGGGTGTGGGAAGGAGCTCTGGGCTGGGGCCTGTGATGAGGGGTTTGAGGTGCAGAAGGGGGATCCAGGCTGGGGGTGGGGCAGAGGGGTTCAGGGTGTAGGAGGGGGCTCTGGTCCGGGGCAGGGGGTGGGAGTGCGGGGGGGTGAGGGCTCCGACTGGGGGTGCAGGCTTTGTGGAGGGGCCGGGGATGAGGGGTTTGGGGTGCCAGAGGAGGCTCCAGGTTTGGGCAGGCAGTTGGGGTGCAGGAGGCTGCTCCCCTTGTGCCAAAGAGTCACGGCCAGAGCCCCGCTGGGGTAAATCTGCTCCCTGCCATCCGTGGAGCGACACTGACTTACACCCCCTGGGGATCTGGCCCCATGGACTCCCATGGCACCACAGCTGACTTACACCAGCTGGGGATCTGGCCCCGTGTTTCTGCCCCATACCCTGCAATAAGGGTGTGAGATACAGGAGGGCTGGTCCCAGGGGCACAGCCTGGATCAGGGTCACCAAACACCTGCTGCCCCCACGTCACATGGCTGGGGAAGGACCCACAGGCCGCAGAGCCAGGGGCAGCTCTGGCCCCCAGCCCCAGCCGGCTGAGCTCAGCAAACTGGGGCTGGAGCATGGACAGGGCTGCCTGGGGGTGGGGCTGGCAGGCGGCGGTGGAGAGGCTGCAGGGAACAGGCCAGAGCCTCTCAAGAGCTTCACAGGAACAAGCACAAAGGAGGCTTGAAGAGGGTGCTTGAAACCAGCTCACAGGGACACTGCAGAGACAGCCCTGCTCCGACCCTCCTTACCCCACCACACAGGCTGAACCTTTTTCTGCAGGAGTCTTAACATCACAAAATAGCCCATCGTCCATCTATCCATCCCCATTAACCCCCTGTATCTATCTATCCATCCCCATACACCCCCCATATCTATCTATCCATACCTGCCCCCCACTGAGCTCAATGGTGCTGTTACCCGCTCCCAGCCATCCCGGGAGTGTTGATGGAGGTTGCAGCCCCTGCAGAATCACCCTCTTGGTTCGTGTCCTGCCCCGCGGGTTCAGTGGCAAGGGCTCTGGGGGCTGTATTGAAGCGGGTGAGGAAGGGGGGTTCACCCCTCAGTGCGTGCGGAGCAGGGACCAGGCAACTCCATGCAATAATAACGATGCCTAGTGGCTCCGTCTCTCTCCAACCCTGACCCAAAGGGCTGCACCTCTCCCTGCCCATGGAAACCCACCACACTGACAGGATGCCACAAATGACAGGAAGTGCATGCGCTCAGGATTCCTGGGTTCTAGCCCCAGTGCTGGGAGAGGAGCGGGGTCTAATGGTTAGAACGAGGGAGGGGGAGGCTGGGTGTCAGGACTCCTGGGTTCTATCCCCAGTGCTGGGAGGAGAGTGGGGTCTAGTATCTTGATATGGACGAAAACCTGCAAAACCTGCAGGAGCAGCTCGATGTGACTGCCAACAATTGGACACATTTAAAATAGATTCTCCAGAATAGTGTTACAAGATCTTAACCTTGTCAAAAGAAGTGAAGCAGCATTTTTGGTGGTGGCCCAGATGTTGGCCTATATTACAATGATCAGGGTTGCTAATATTACTGTGGATCATTATGGCTATTTCCCTATTGTTAAGTAGACTAATCCTGCAATGTATACTGCGGTGGTTAAAGGGGACACAGACCCACCAGGTACAACCACTAATTGTCAGATTTAAGCAATGTGAACGAACGGTCTTCCACCGAAGTGTAACGGATAACCCGGACCCAACCTTCTTGGGCCCATTACTACGGGGAGTCTGACACACTCACTGGAATATGCGTGCAGTATGCCCATGCGAGGGAAGGTGCAGGGCACCATACTGCATAGGGGACAGTGGGGCAAATGGAGCATCGACACATTCCATCTTGATACCTGGCCCTATCAGGAAATGTGCCACCATCTGTCCTATGCTTTCCCCGGGATATCTGGGCAGGAGGGTCCCAGAAGAAAAGAAAAATTGGGGTGGAGTGTTAGCATAGAGGTCTGTTTGTTAGCCTGGGATAGAATTTTAGGTTTGACTTTTTGATACTCTTATATCTTATACAAAAATGTGTAAACAAGGGACCAAGACGCTGTGATGTTGGTTCTGCCTAGTCAGCTGGGTTTGTTAGTACAATGGGAACAGACAAGAGTGGTTGAAGTGTTACTCGAGAGCACACTTTAAGATTGCCTCAACCCCTATCTCAAGGCAAGGTCAAGCAACCAGGGGGAGGGGCAAAGGGCAAAGAGAGGGCAAAGGAGTTTTGGGGGGGAAGGTATAAAACACTAAAAGACCAAAGAAATGCCTGTCCCTGACGGTAGCACTACCTCACTCCTTGCCCCTCCCATGGGGTACGACTGTGGGCCTGCATTGCAGGTATATTTGGGCCTGCGAAGAAGGAGGAGGGGGGAATAGGGAATGGGGACAACATAGGCAAGGTTCTGCAGCGTCAGAACTGGGAAGGGGGACACGGGGTGAAGGCTCTGTGGGGTCAGAGCTGGGAACGGAACACTGGGGAACAGACTCTGCCGGCGTGTAGAGCTATCGATATGTTTGCTTAGAACTAACCCTGATAAACATTGCATTGTCTGCACTGCGGACTTCTGGTCTTCTGCTTTCAGTCTGTGTGACAAGAATCAGGGGAGAGGGTGAAGGGAAAGCCCTCTAACAGTGTCACCCACAGCAGGTACGAGAGCTGCTTTGGGAGCACTGGCAAGTGGAGCGGCTGCAATTGAAAGCCCCAAATAGGCAGCAGGTTTAAAACAAACAAAAGGAAGTATTTTTTCACACAACACACAGTCAACCTGTGGAACTCCTTGCCAGAGGATGTTGTGAAGGCCAAGACTATCACAGGGTTCAAAAAAGAACTAGATAAGTTCATGGAGGATACATACATCAATGGCTATTAGCTGGGAATGGGCAACAGGAGATGGATCACTTGATGACTACCTGTTCTGTTCATTCCCTCTGGGGCACCTGGCATTGGCCACTGCAGAAGACAGGATACTGGGTTAGATGGACCTTTGGTATGACCCAGTATGACCATTCTTATGTTCAGACTGCCACACCTTTGAGATCTCGGGAGGAAGCAGCTGTCGTGTACTGAGACAGGAGGTTTGTGTGTGTTCCACCTGCTCCCTGGAGTTGGCAGCACTGAGCCCGGGCTCCGGCCCATCAGCACCAGGCAGGGGGGTGATCGTTGCTGGGAGATAAAGGGGTGAAAAATGACAAGTGGGTTTTAATTAAACAGCACCCAGCCACGCTGTGGGGTCTGCGCGATACCAGGCAGCGGCACTGGGCTCGGGCACCCGAAGTGCCCTGGCAGAGCTGGCTAGAGGGAAATAAATGAGAGATGGGAGAGGTCTGGTGCAGCTGATCTCTAGGATCAATCCATCAACCCTGCCGGCTGCAGCAGTCGAGTGACCAGTGCCCTGAGCTGGGAGATCAGAGACCTGGGGTCCAGTCCCAGTTCTGCTGATGGGGGGAAATCCCTTTGCCTCTCTGTGCTGAGGCTGAGCTCACGGAGGTCTCTTAAGGTCACAGGATCTTTGACTCTGTAATGAAACCGTATCCTCAGTTATGAGCTAACAAGAGCCCTAACGGTGCCAAGGGCTCTTGAGGGACAAGATGTGATGAACTGGGACTGTTCTTACTGTGGTCTTTGAATGCTGACAGGGGAGTGTGGCTAGGACAGTCTGCATTGGGGGATGGGAGATTGACAGATGGAGAATACCTGAGCATGTAACATGAGAACCCAGGAAAGGGTTAGAGGCCAGGTGACACCTTTCCCCGGGAAACTGAACAAAGGCTGTGGGAGGGGTCGCTGAAGGCAGAGTTTCAGGAGCTGGCTGGGGAGCTGGCTGGGAGGCAGATGGGGCTCTGACCTCGCAAGGGGGCTGGGGCGCCCTGGGACCCCAAGATGGACCTAACTGAGGGGGGTCCTGTTGTCTGTGCCTGCAAGACCTGTCTTGGACTGTATTCCTGTCGTCTAAATAAACCTTCTGCTTTACTGGCTGGCTGAGAGTCATGGCGAATTGCAGGAAGCCGGGGGTGCAGGGCCTTTTGTCCCCCCACACTCCGTGACACAAGGGTGAGCTGGTCACAGTCTCTAACCAGCCTCCACAGGAGCTGTCCTTTGGTAACAGCTGCTCTTCAGTGCCACGGACAAAGGCTTAACATGATTCTACGGTTGGAAGCTGAAGCTTGACAAATTCAGCCTGAAAATAAGGTGCATTTTTTTCGCAGGGACAGTAATTAACCAATCGAACGGCTCCCCAAGGGGCTGGGGGGAGGTTTGGACTCCGGATCGGCTGTTTTTCTCACAGATCTGCTCTGGTTCCGACAGCAGGGAATGCAGGGCAGTCGCCTGGGCTGCCTTAGGCAGGAGATCAGCCTAGATCACAGTGGCCCCTTTGGCCTTGGACTCTACGAAGCCACAAGCAGCAATTGTGACCCTTTGTGAGTTCTGCATTTTCCATCCCTGGGGGGGAGGGCTCAGCCCCACGGCATAAGCACTGCCTCTGTGGGTGCTCCATGGGCTGCAGGGGTCACTCAACAGCTGCTGGAAGTGCTCAGCTTGCTGCAGGATCCGGCCCTAAGTGAAATGATGACGAATTTTCCTTCATTTTCGCTCCCCATTATCCCCTCATTACTGTGATTTTCTCCCGGCCATCTCAGTGTAATTGGCTCTGCGGCTCAGAACCGGGAATAGGCAGAGTCTCAGGGATTTCCCAGTATAGGCCCGATCCTAGGGAGCTTGTCTTAACTGGAATAATGCAGCCTCTTGGGGAGCAGGGGACGGTTGGTGTGGAACGAGTTTGCTGGGTCTCATGGCTATTCCACACAGAAAGACCTACGACCACAAACAGCATGGGTGTCCCTCTCACAGGACTGAATGGGCCCCAGAACCAGAGCCCCCTTCCCCCATGGCAGGGTCACTCTGAGGTCTTGGCTACACACGGAAGTTGCCCTGCTGTAGCCGCTTTGAGAATGGATTTAGTTTAGCCCCGTGTGTGCACGCGTCCATCGCTTTATACTTCACGTGGTAATTTACCCGTTACTGTGTGCAGAGCTCCACCTCAACCATGAGTAGAGTTGCAGCACCTACCTTTTGAACTGAGGATCCATATCACCCTCGCCTGCAAAAAGAGGAACCCTGTTTTATTCGTAGGAACAGGATGCAGAAAGTCCTGGGTAACCCACTACAGCAGGGTTAGGCAACCTATGGCACACATGCCAAAGGCGGCACATGAGCTGATTTTCAATGGACTCACACTACCTAAGTCCTGGCCACTGGTCCGGGGGGCTCTGCATTTTAATTTACTGTTAAATGAAGTTTAATGAAGTGGTGTGCAGAGTGAATAAATGAAAACTCTGCACACCACTTCTGAAACTTTGCCGACCCCTGCACTAGAGTCTAAAACAGGTACAAATGTCTGTACAGGGAGTCTCATGTCTACAATACAAAATTAGGTCGAATTTATAGAAGTCGATTTTTAGGAAGCGATTTTATACAGTCGATTGTACTAATGCACTAAGCGCATTAAGTCGGAGGAGTGCGTTCATAGTACCGTGGCTAGCATCGACTTACGGAGTGGTGCACTGTGGGTAGCTATCCCACAGTTCCCGCATTCTCCGCTGCCCATTGGAATTCTGGGTTGAGCTCCCAATGCCTGATGGCGCAAAAACATTGTCATGGGTGGTTTTGAGTACATGTCATCAGTCGCCCCTTGTGACATTGCGGTTCTGGCAGAACCCAACTGAGAGTGCCAACTCAGGACAAATTGCTCAAAGAGGGCAGTTACAGCCCAAGGCTGGGGTTTTTTCCACCTCTAAGGCAAACCAAACCAGCCAGACTAGGAGGACTTCAGTCTCACCCCACTGGCTAACCGCAAGTCTCACAAGCAATCTCCTTAGACACTCCAGTTTCCCAGTATTACCACCAGTCCCACTTGTTATGGGGACAAATGGTTATGAAAACCAATACCCCAGTAAAAGAAAAAGGTTCTCCTGATCCCAAAGGACCAAGTCCCAGACCCAGGTCAATATACAAATAAGATCTTACCCACAAATCACGCTGTTGCCAATCCTTTAGAATCTAAAATCTAAAGGTTTATTCATAAAAGGAAAAAGATAGAGATGAGACTTAGAATTAGTTAAATGGAATCAATTACATACAGTAATGGCAAAGTTCTTGGTTCAGGCTTGCAGCAGTGATAGAATAAACTGCAGGTTCAAATCAAGTCTCTGGAATACATCCCCCACTGGGATGGGTCCTCAGTCCTTTGTTCAAAGCTTCAGCTTGTAGCAAAGTTCCTCCAGAGGTAGGAAGCAGGATTGAAGACCAGATGGAGATGAGGCATCCGCCTTATATAGTCTTTTCCAGGTGTAAGAACACCTTTGTTCTTACTGTGGAAAATTACAGCAAAATGGAGTCTGGAGTCACATGGGCCAGTCCCTGCATACTTTCCTGAGTTACAAGGCGTATCTGCCTTCTCTCAATGGGTCCATTGTATAACTGATGGTCCTTAATGGGCCATCAAGCAGGCTAGGCAGAGCTAACACCATTTTGTCTGGGATGTCACCCAGCAGCATAGCATAAGTTTGAAATACAGACAGTATAGAGCCAATATTCATAACTTCAACTACAAAATTGATACACACATATACACAGCATAATTATAACCAGTAAACCATAACCTTGTCTTAGACACCCCATTTGACCCCCTTTATACAAGATCTGGGTGCCACTACAGGACCTTGGTTGCAACAATGATCTATATGGTCCCAGAGTAGATCAATAACATCACACCCCCAACGCAAAATTGATGCAGGAAGGGATGTCACAAACATCACTGACTGCATCCTAAGAGCTCTCCACTCTGGACAATGCATCAGCTACAATATTTTCCTTTCCCCTTATGTGGACTATATCCATTTCATACTCCTGAAGGGCTAAACTCCAACGCAACAACCTGGAGTTGTTGCCCTTGGCCTTGTGCAGCCAGACCAGAGGGGCATGATCACTCAACACAGTGAATTTTTTATTGTACAAATAGGGCTTAAGTTGCTTGACAGCCCAGACAATGGCATAACATTCCTTTTCAATGGTAGTGTAATTTTGCTCAGTGGGGGACAATTTCTTACTTAGATATGCCACGGGATGTCTCTTACCTCCTTCCCCCTCTTGCATTAGCACTGCCCCCAGGCCAATATTGGAAGCGTCTGTACATAATAAAAAAGGCTTTTCAAAATCTGGGAGGGCCAAAACAGGTTCTTTGGCCAAAGCGCTCTTTATGCTTTGAAAACCCTGCTCACAGGCCTCCGTGATAAACCTCTCACTCCCCTGCCATGCCTCAGTCCTGACATAACTGGTGAGCTTATCACCTCCTCCCATGCCACTGGAGACGATGGGGTTAACATTAGCTACTGCTGTGCTTGCACCTGAACTTAAGGTGGAGCTGTTGTGGCTTGGTTCTGTCTGAGTGCTCAGGGTAATGGAGCTGGCATTTATCGTGGCATTTGGGGTTGCTGGCTTTGGGCTGCCCTTAAGAGTCGGGCAGTCTGGTCTCATGTGGCCCAGCATACCACAGTGATAGCATGTAATCTGTTCTGTCCTGGGATGAGAGTTCCTACCCTCCGGGCCCCCTTGAACTCCTTTAGAAGAGTCAGGGACAGGTTTACTTTTAAATCCTTCCCTCCTCTTGAACTGGGGAGAATGGTGATTAGTTTTCCCCGGGGTTTTACATCCTTCTCGAGCCCTGTTTTGGGTATGGGCATCCGCAATCTCTGCTGCCCGTAGGACTGACTCAGGGTCCCTATCACACACAGCTGCTCTCACATTGTCAGGCACAATGTCTAAGAACTGTTTCAAAGTTATTAAATCCAGCAGTTTTTCAAAACTCCCATGCGCCTTGGCTCCCACAACCCACTTTTTAACAAAACCCATCAGCTTATGAGCACATTCTACAAAAGTACAATCCTTAGACATTTTAAACTCTCTAAACTTAACTCTGTAAGATTCAGGAGTAACCTTGAACCGCCTTAACACAGAATCCTTAAACCGCTCATAATGTAAGACTTCTTGTTCCCCCAAGTCATTAAATACCTCCCTGGCTTTTCCAGTCAGTCTGGTCAGCAGGACGGGCATTCGCTGACCCTCAGGGATCTGGTACAGATTGCAGAGGCGTTCAAAGGTAGACAGAAACTCCTCTATATCCTCAGTATCATTGTAAATGGGACACATCCTTTCCCAGTTTTTCTCATGGCGGGGGGGAAGTAGAGTACCAGATGGGGATGACTTTCTCCGCTCTTCCATTACTTGGAGCTTAAGTCTGGCCATCTCCTGTTCCATCTTGCGAGTCTCCTGTTCAGCAGCGAGCAGCTCTAGACACCCCTTACGAGCTCTCTCTTCTCTCTCATCAGCCTCCTTCTTTCTTTGATCGGCTTCTTTCTCTCTCTCAGCAGCCTCTTTCTCTCTCTCTCTTTCTAATTCTGATATGTTTTGCTTCTCCAGCAATCGAAGATCTGCTAGCTTCTGTTCATGCTCAAATTGCAGTTTACTTGTCACCCTTTGCATCCTAATTTTTTCTGCATCTTCTGTAGCCTCAGGTAAGGGCTGTGCTCTTGCCCCCTGATCACTGGCTATTAACAGATTTCTCAGTTCTTGATTTGTAGCTTTCTTTCTAAAGCTTATCCTCTTTTCTGAACACAAATTTTCCAGGGCTTTTTTGCCAAATCCCTCATATGCTCTTTGCTCAGCCATTGCAGCAGCTCTTTAACCAACAAAACTCTTAATCCCAAAATTCAAATTTGGATAGCGTGGGGTTCTGACCCAAAGCTTAATTGACCTGGTTCTGTGGATCCAAGCACGACTACGCCACTGTGACAATGCGGTTCTGGCGGAACCCAACTGAGAGTGCCAACTCAGGACAAATTGTTCAAATAGGGCAGTTACAGCCCAAGGCTGGGGTTTTTTCCACCTCTAAGGCAAACCAAACCAGCCAGACTAAGAGGACTTCGGTCTCACCCCACTGGCTAACTGCAAGTCTCACAAGCAATCTCCTTAGACACTCCAGTTTCCCAGTACTACCACCAGTGCCACTCGTTATGGGGACAAATGGTTATGAAAACCAATACCCCAGTAAAAGAAAAAGGTTCTCCTGATCCCAAAGGACCAAGCCCCAGACCCAGGTCAATATACAAATCAGATCTTACCCACAAATCACGCTGTTGCCAATCCTTTAGAATCTAAAATCTAAAGATTTATTCATAAAAGGAAAAAGATAGAGATGAGAGTTAGAATTGGTTAAATGGAATCAATTACATACAGTAATGGCAAAGTTCTTGGTTCAGGCTTGCAGCAGCGATAGAATAAACTGCAGGTTTAAATCAAGTCTCTGGAATACATCCCCCACTGGGATGGGTCCTCAGTCCTTTGTTCAGAGCTTCAGTTTGTAGCAAAGTCTCTCCAGAGGTAGGAAGCAGGATTGAAGACCAGATGGAGATGAGGCATCCGCCTTATATAGTCTTTTCCAGGTGTAAGAACACCTTTGTTCTTACTGTGGAAAATTACAGCAAAATGGAGTCTGTGGTCACATGGGCCAGTCCCTGCATACTTTCCTGAGTTACAAGGCGTATCTGCCTTCTCTCAATGGGTCCATTGTATAGCTGATGGTCCTTAATGGGCCATCAAGCAGGCTAGGCAGAGCTAACACCAGCTTGTCTGGGATGTCACCCAGCAGCATAGCATAAGTTTGCAATACAGACAGTATAGAGACAATATTCATAACTTCAACTACAAAATTGATACACACATATAGACAGCATAATCATAACCAGTAAACCATAACCTTGTCTTAGACACCCCATTTGACCCCCTTTATACAAGATTTGGGTACCACCAGACTCCTTGTTGTTTTTACGGGACCTTGGTTGCAACAATGATCTATATGGTCCCAGATTATATCAATAACGTCACACCGCCAATGCAAAATTGATGCAGGAAGGGATGACACAAACATCACTGACTGCATCCCAAGAGCTCCCCATCCTTGGGTCTGTCTCACTACAACTAGTATTGGGTTAAAAGTCATACCAGTGTATAACAGAAATGGTTATCAAAGTCATGTTCAATAACATGATTGAACCTCTTTACAAACTCAAGGTAAAACTTAGTTAGAACAATAGTGGATTGGATCTGCTACTTTATCCATACAAGCTCTGGCAAATATTTGGAACCCAATTAACATCAGGTTAATGTAGATATTAAGGTTGTTTATAGTACTGGAATCTTGGCATTTAGCCATGAAAGCAATATGGTAGTGTGCCTTGGTTTCCCATTTCATACAGTACATTAGGTCTGGAATGTCTTTTCCCCTGTGAAAAGTTCCAATACTGTTTACAGGCATTAACTGTGAAACATCAGTATAACAAGGCCTTTTAACATAACGTGTGTTCTCATGTATTCCTTTTAACACGTTCAAGGGATTTTCCAAAAGATTAGGCACATTGTACATTTTTACAGTTTGTGGCAATAGCAACACATTTGTTACAAAAATTACCATTAGCAATAACAACAAATTCATTGCAAGTGTCCATTTGCAATCATGTTTGTCGTGCCACACCTTTGGCTCAATACCATTGGAGTTTGTGCATTTTAGGGTTAACCTGTGGCTTCCCTTTGCAAAATTCAGTTTCTCTTTCCTCCTTGTCCTGCAGGATCAAATCCTGATTTCTCTTGCTTAACAGAATTCACTGGCTGATGGGGTGGGCTCTCTGTGCTAACAGCTATTAGCAAGTCCTTCCTCTCCCAGCCAGGCAAGTAATTTGCATTACCACAGACAGGAGCCAGTCCACCAGTTTTCATATCATTAACTGCTATCATTTCCAAGGCTGGACTCTGTCTTAAAGAGATACCACACAAATCCAAAGAGTCTGAGGGTGAGAGTTTGCTTGCTCTCCCCTGCATCCTTAAGCATTCCGCCATAAAACTGTTCTGCTTTGAAACACCAGTAACCAAATCTGTCCTCAGACCCTGAAGCACAGACTGCTTACTTAAAGAATTAGCATGGAGACAGTCCTGGCGCAACACCATTGTCTTCCCAACAAGCTGGCCACACATAGCCACTTGGTTATAGGGCTGCTCAACTTTCTTAACAGCTCTTACTCCATCTGAGACCTTCTCAAAGCTATCCACACTGGATCTTTCAAAAGGACTGTCAAGGCTGCTTCCCCACTTTGATCTTTAGGGTACAAATGTGGGGGCCTGCCTGAAGACTTCTAAGCTTAACTACCAGCTTAGATCTGGTTCGCTGCCACCATTCCCAAATGGATTCCCTTCCCTGGGAAGCCTTGAGAAACTCTTCACCAATTCCCTGGTGAATACAGATCCAAACCCCTTGGATCTTAAAACAAGGAGAAATTAACCATCCCCCTCCTTCCTTTCACCAACTCCTGGTGAATACAGATCCAACCCCCTTGGATCTAAAAACAAGGAAAAATCAATCAGGTTCTTAAAAAGAAGGCTTTTATTTAAAGAAAAAGGTAAAAATCATCTCTGTAAAATCAGTATGGAAAATAACTTTACAGGGTAATCAAACTTAAAGAGCTCAGAGGACCTCCCTCTAGCCTCAGGTTCAAAGTATACCAAACAAAGATAAACACTCTAGTAAAAGGTACATTTACAAGTTGAGAAAACAAAGGAAAACTAACACACCTTGCCTGGCTATTTACTTACAAGTTTGAAATAGGAGAGACTTGTTTAGAAAGATGTGGAGAACTGGATTGATGTCTGGTCCCTCTCAGTCCCAAGAGCGAACGACTCCCAAACAAAGAGCACAAACAAAAGCCTACCCCCCCCCCCCAAGATTTGAAAGTATCTTGTCCCCTTATTGGTCCTTTGGGTCAGATGCCAGCCAGGTTACCTGAGCTTCTTAACCCTTTACAGGGAAAAGGATTTTGGAGTCTCTGGCCAGGAGGGATTTTATAGTACTGTACACAGGACAGCTGTGACCCTTCCCTTTATAGTTATGACACGCCCCCCAAATCACGGATAGTGTTGGACAGCGGTTCCACACTGGCTGTGATTTCTTCCTGGAGCTCTAGGAGAAAACAGAGTTAATAAGACACATGCACCTTTAGACATACTACTGATTATATAAAAACTAACAATATGTTCCACATTCCAAGAACAATTTTTAACCAGTTGATTCTGGGAAACTTTCCCAGGAGAGTGCATCAGCCACTTTGTTAGAAGCCACTGAAATGTGTTGTATTTCAAAATCAAAATCTTGGAGAGCTAAACTCCACCGAAGAAGTTTTTTGTTATTTCCCTTGGCGGTATGAAGCCACTGTAGCGCAACATGGTCTGTTTGTAGTTGGAAACGCCGTCCCCAAACATATGGGCGTAGGTTTTCCAGCGCGTACACAATGGCGTAGCATTCCTTTTCGCTGATTGACCAGTGGCTTTCCCTCTCAGACAGTTTCTTGCTGAGAAACATGACAGGATGGAATTCTTGATCCGGTCCTTCCTGCATTAAAACTGCTCCCATGCCTCGCTCGGATGCATCCGTGGTTACTAGGAACGGTTTGTCAAAGTCTGGGGTCCTTAGCACAGGGTCAGACATGAGTGTTGCCTTAAGCTGGTTAAAGGCCTTTTGACACTCATCAGTCCACTGAACTGCATTTGGCTGTTTCTTTTCTGGTTAGGTCTGTCAGCGGGGTGGCAATTTGGCTGTAGTGTGGTACAAATCGCCTATAATATCTGGCCAAGCCTAAGAAGGATTGGACCTGTTTCTTTGACTTTGGAACCGGCCACTTTTGGATAGCATCCACTTTGGCCTGTAGGGGATTTATAGTTCCTTGACCCACCTGGTGCCCCAGGTAAGTCACTCTGTTTTGGCCTATTTGACACTTTTTAGCCTTAACAGTTAGTCCTGCCTGCCGGATGCGCTCGAAGACTTTTTCCAGGTGCTCCAGATGTTCTGTCCATGAATCAGAAAAAATGGCCACATCATCAAGGTAGGCAACTGCAGATTCTCCCAATCCCGCTAGGAGACCATCTACAAGTCTTTGGAAGGTGGCGGGTGCATTTCGCAACCCGAAAGGGAGTACATTGAAGGGAGTACATTGAAGGGAGTACACCCCTGCCTAGGTGACGAAGGCTGACCTTTCCTTAGCGGGTTCATCTAGTGGTACTTGCCAGTACCCCTTGGTTAAGTCTAAAGTAGAGATGAATTGGGCATGTCCCAATTTCTCCAATAGCTCATCTGTGCATGGCATTGGATAGTTGTCAGGACGAGTTACAGCATTTAGATTACGGTAGTCCATGCAAAAGCGTATTTCCCAATCTGGTTTGGGAACTAGAACCACTGGAGATGCCCAAGCACTATTAGAGGGGCGGATTATACGCATCTGTAGCGTGTCCTGGATCTCCCTTTGTATAGCAGTTTGGGCATGAGGTGACTCCCGGTAGGGTGGGGTTCTAATTGGGTGAGCATTACCTGTGTCAATGGAGTGGTATGCCCGTTCGGTCTGTCCTGGAGTGGCTGAGAAAATTGGTGCAAAGCTTGTGCACAGCTCCTTGATCTGCTGTCGCTACAGATGTCCAAGGGTCGTGGAGAGGTTCACCTCTTCCATGCCACCATCCTTTTTTCCTTCGTAGTAGACACCTTCAGGCCACTCCGCGTCATCTGTTTCCTGGGCTGTAAACTGGCAAACGTTTAATTCTCTGGAATAAAAGGGTTTAAGAGAATTAACACAGTATACCTTAGGCTTTATGTTGGTGATGGAGGAGGCTATGAGATAGTTAACAGCTCCTAGGCGCTCCTGGACCGTGAATGGTCCTTCCCATGACGCTTCCATTTTATGGGCCTGGAGCGCCTTTAAGACCATGACTTGGTCTCCTACTTTGAAGGACCGTTCTCTGGAATGTTTATCATACCAGGCCTTTTGCTCTTCCTGAGCATCCTTTAGGTTTTCTTTAGCAAGGGCTAAAGAGTGTCGGAGGGTTCTTTGTAGCTTGCTTACAAAGTTTAGAATGTTAGTTCCTGGGGAAGGCGTAAACCCCTCCCATTGCTGCTTCACCAACTGTAACGGCCCCTTAACCTCGCAGCCATACCCAAGCTCAAATGGTGAAAACCCTAAACTGGGATGTGGTACAGCCCTGTAGACAAAAAGCAACTGCTGCAACACTAGGTCCCAATCATTGGAGTGTTCATTTACGAATTTACGTATCATGGCCCCCAAAGTTCCATTAAACCTCTCCACCAGACCATTGGTTTGATGGTGATAAGGGGTGGCAACCTAGTGATTCACCCCATGAGCTTCCCACAGGTTTTTCATGGTCCCTGCCAGGAAATTAGTTCCCGAATCTGTAAAGATGTCGGAGGGCCACCCTACCCTGGCAAAAATGTCTGCTAATGCCTGCCACACACTTTTAGCCCTGGTGTTGCTTAAGGATACTGCTTCCGGCCATCGGGTAGCAAAATCCATGAAAGTCAGTATGTACTGCTTTCCTCTGGGTGTCTTTTTTGGGAAAGGACCCAGAATATCCACAGCTACTCGCTGAAATGGGACCTCAATTATGGGTAGTGGCTGGAGAGGGGCTTTAACCTGGTCTTGGGGCTTTCCCACTCGTTGGCACACCTCACAAGACCGGACATAATTAGCAACGTCCTTGCCCATTCCCTCCCTGTGGAAGGACTTCCCCAACCGGTCTTTGGTTCTGTTCAGCCCAGAATGGCCACTGGGATGATCATGGGCTAAGCTCAAGAGCTTTACCCGATACTTAGTGGGAACTACCAACTGTCTTTGAGGATGCCAGTCTTCCTGGTGTCCACCAGAAAGCGTCTCCTTGTATAAAAGTCCTTGTTCTACAACAAACCGGGATCAGTTAGAAGAGCTGAGAGGCGGTGGGGTGCTCCGTGCTGCCGCCCAAGCTTTCTGAAGGCTGTCATCTGCTTCCTGCTCGGCCTGGAACTGTTCCCTTGATGCTGGGGACATCAGTTCCTCCTTGGACTGTGGACTGGGGCTTGGCCCCTCTGGAAGCGATGCAGGTGCTGGGGCTGTTTCCATTGACTGTGAACCGCTGTCCGCTGGAGCACTATGTGGTATTTCAGGCTCTGGCTGAGCCTCTTGGGTAGGGTTATCTGCTGCTTCCACCAGTTCAGGCTCACTGGTGCCCTCTGGCATTGGAGTTGTAAACGAGTTTGCAAGCGCTGGACTCAGTGCTGGCAATGGTTCTGGTGCTGGTTGCGTTGCCAGTTCCAGTTTTGGGACTGGCTTTGGCTGGGTCTCTGGGATTGGATATGAGCTCTCTCTTCTCTCTCATCAGCCTCCTTCTCTCTCTCTCTTTCTAATTCTGCTATTTTTTGCTTCTCCAGCAATCGAAGAGCTGCTAGCTTCTGTTCATGCTCAAATTGCAGTTTATTTGTTGTCTTTTGCACTCTAATTTTTTCTGCATTTTTCTACCTGTAGCCTCAGGTAAGGGCTGTGCTCTTGCCCCCTGATCACTAGCTATTAACAGATTTCTCAGTTCTTGCTTTGTAGCTTTCTTTCTAAAGCTTATCCTCTTTTCTAAACACAAATTTTCCAGGGCTTTTTTGCCAAGTCCCTCATAAAAACAACTGAGGAGAGTTGGCAGTTTTTCAAAGGGACACTATTAAGGGCCCAAAAGCAAACTATTCCGCTGATTAGGAAAGATAAAAAATGTGGCAAAAGACCACCTTGGCTTAACCACGAGATCTTGCATGATCTAAAAAATAAAAAGGAGTCATATAAAAAATGAAAACTAGGACAGATTACAAAGTATGAATATAGGCAAACAACACAGGAATGCAGGGGCAAGATTAGAAAGGCAAAGGCACAAAATGAGCTCAAACTAGCTACTGGAATAAAGGGAAACAAGAAGACTTTTTATCAATACATTAGAAGCAAGAGGAAGACCAAAGACAGAGTAGGCCCACTGCTTAGTGAAGAGGGAGAAACGGTAACAGGAAACTTGGAAATGTCAGAGATGCTTAATGACTTCTTTGTTTCGGTCTTCACCGAGAAGTCTGAAGGAATGCCTAACATAGTGAATGCTAATGGGAAGGGGGTAGGTTTAGCAGATAAAATAAAAAAAGAACAAGTTAAAAATCACTTAGAAAAGTTAGATGCCTGCAAGTCACCAGGGCCTGATGAAATGCATCCTAGAATACTCAAGGAGCTAATAGAGGAGGTATCTGAGCCTCTAGCTATTATCTTTGGAAAATCATGGGAGACAGGAGAGATTCCAGAAGACTGGAAAAGGGCAAATATAGTGCCCATCTATAAAAAGGGAAATAAAAACAACCCAGGAAACTACAGACCAGTTAGTTTAACTTCTGTGCCAGGGAAGATAATGGAGCAAGTAATTAAGGAAATCATCTGCAAACACTTGGAAGGTGGTAAGGTGATAGGGAACAGCCAGCATGGATTTGTGAAGAACAAATCATGTCAAACCAATCTGATAGCTTTCTTTGATAGATAACGAGTCTTGTGGATAAGGGTGAAGCTGTGGATGTGGTATACCTAGACTTTAGTAAGGCATTTGATACGGTCTCACATGATATTCTTATCAATAAACTAGGCAAATACAATTTAGATGGGGCTACTATAAGGTGGGTGCATAACTGGCTGGATAACCGTACTCAGAGAGTTGTTATTAATGGTTCCCAATCCTGCTGGAAAGGCATAACGAGTGGGGTACCGCAGGGGTCTGTTTTGGGACCGGCTCTGTTCAATATCTTCATCAATGACTTAGATATTGGCATAGAAAGTACGCTTATTAAGTTTGAGGATGATACCAAACTGGGAGGGATTGCAACTGCTTTGGAGGAAAGGATCATAATTCAAAATGATCTGGACAAATTGGAGAAATGGTCTGAGTTAAACAGGATGAAGTTTAAGAAAGACAAATGCAAAGTGCTCCACTTAGGAAGAAAAAATCAGTTTCACACATACAGAATGGGAAGAGACTGTCTAGGGAGGAGTACGGCAGAAAGGGATCTAGGGGTTATAGTGGACCACAAGCTAAATATGAGTCAACAGTGTGATGCTGTTGCAAAAAAAGCAAACGTGATTCTGGGATGTATTAACAGGTGTGTTGTAAGCAAGACACGAGAAGTCATTCTTCCGCTCTACTCTGCTCTGGTTAGGCCTCAGCTAGAGTATTGTGTCCAGTTCTGGGCACCGCATTTAAAAAAAGATGTGGAGAAATTGGAAAGGGTCCAGAGAAGAGCAACAAGAATGATTAAAGGTCTTGAGAACATGACCTATGAAGGAAGGCTGAAAGAATTGGGTTGTTTAATTTGGAAAAGAGAAGACTGAGAGGGGACATGATAGCAGTTTTCAGGTATTTAAAAGGGTGTCATAAGGAGGAGAGAGAAAACTTGTTCACCTTAGCCTCTAAGGATAGAACAAGAAGCAATGGGTTTAAACTGCAGCAAGGGAGGTCTAGGTTGGACATTAGGAAAAAGTTCCTAACGGTCAGGGTGGTTAAACACTGGAATAAACTGCCTAGGGAGATTGTGGAATCTCCATCTCTGGAGATATTTAAGAGTAGGTTAGATAAATGTCTATCAGGGATGGTCTAGACAGTATTTGGTCCTGCCATGCAGGCAGGGGACTGGACTCGATGACCTCTCGAGGTCCCTTCCAGTCCTAGAATCTATGAATCTATGAATCTATGAATATGCTCTTTGCTCAACCATTGCAGCAGCTCTTTAACCAACAAAACTCTCAATACCAAAATTCAAATTTGGATAGCGTGGGGTTCTGACCCAAAGTTTAATTGACCTGGTTCTGTGGATCCTGACGACTATGCCACTGTGATGATGTGGTTCTGGCAGGACCCAACTGAGAGTGCCAATTCAGGACAAATTGTTAAAACAGGGCAGTCACAGCCCAAGGCTGGGGTTTTTCCACCTCTAAGGCAAACCAAACCAGCCAGACTAAGGCCTGGTCTACACTATGACTTTAATTCGGATTTAGCAGCTTTAAATCAAATTAACCCTGCACCCGTTCACACAACGAAGCTATTTATTTAGAAATAAAGGGCTCTGAAAATCGATTTCTGTACTCCACCCCAACGAGCGGAGTAGCGCCAAAATCGATATTGTCATTTCGAATTAGGGTTAGTGTGGCCGCAATTCAATGGTATTGGCCTCCGGGAGCTATCCCACAGTGCACCATTCTGACCACTCTGGACAGCAATCTGAACTCGGATGTACTGGCCAGGTAGACAGGAAAAGCCCCGCGAACATCTGAATTTTATTTCCTGTTTGCCCAGCGTGGAGAGCACAGGTGACCACAGATAGCTCATCAGCACAGGTAACCATGCAGGCCGATAATCGAAAAAGAGCACCAGCATGGACCATATGGGAGGTACTGGAGCTGATTGCTATATGGGGGGAGGATTCAGTGCTAGCAGAACTTCGTTCAAAAAGACGAAATGCAAAAACTTTTGAAAAAATCTCCAAGGGCATGATGGAGAGAGGCCACAACAGGGACTCAGATCATTGCCGCGTGAAAGTCAAGGAGCTCAGACAACCTTATCAAAAACAAAGGAGGCAAACAGTCGCTCCGGGTCAGAGCCGCAGACATGCTGCTTCTACGCCGAGCTGCATGCAGTTCTAGGGTGGGCCACCACCACTATCCCACCTCTGACCGTGGATTCCGAGGCGGGGATAATCTCATCAGCTACACCTGAGGATTCTGCGGACGGGGAAGAGGAGGAGGAGGAGGAGGAGGAGGAGGAGGACGAGCTTGGCAGCGTATGGTCCCGGTGTTTGCTGGCATTCAAGCAACATCCGTTCTTTATCTCGCTGTATAATCCTCAGGAGAGTGATATCGCTCATGGTAACCCGGTTGAAATATGGGAATTTAATTAAGGGGACAGAGGTGGCCGTTCCTACTGGGCTGTTTGCCTGTGGCTGAAAAGAAATCCTTCCCTGCTGTTAGCCAAGCACGGGGGGAGGGGCGGGATTGGCCCAGAGCTTTTTGCGTTTGGCTAGCAGGGATCTTCCCTGATACCATCCACGCGGTGGGGGGAGGAGTAAAGCGATCATCCCAGAGAATGCATGGCGGGGTGGGGGGTGTTAGTTTGGTTCCTGCAGGGATCTTCCCTGATACCAGCCATGCGGTGGGGGGAGAGAGAAAGCGATCATCCAGAGAATTGGATGGGGGGGTTTAGTTTGTTTTCTGCTGCTGAAGGTTAACAGGAAAACCGCAGCAGTCAACAGGCTTTGCTTGGTATGTGGGAAAGGAGGGCGCAGAAGCCGAAAGACAATGGCTTACCATGGCCGCATGCAAGCCGAATTCTGTTGCCCGGACCAGCGTCTGTGACCTCTAGCAGCAAAGCCACAGTTACTCAATATTAAGAGGCAAAATGCGACCTTGCACAGAAATCACATGTGCTATGTAATGTGAATAGTGTTGGTCACCGTGAAAGAGTATAAGCATTGTTCTGCAAAATGTATCTTTTAAAAAAATTCTCTCCTTTTTTCCCTCCCTCCAGCAGCTGCAAATTCTTCAAGCCTCCCTCCTCCGTCCCGAAGGCTATCTCAGATAAGGCGTCGGAAAAAGAAGACGTGAGATGAGATGTTTGCAGAAATCATGGAATCCACCCGCAGTGAAAGAGCTCATCTGAATGAGTGGAAGGACACGGTTTCAAAGTATAGGAAAGAAGCCAGTGAATGTGAGGACAGGAGGGACCAACATGAGGACAGGAGGGACCAACGTGAGGACAGGAGAGATGCTCAAGCTGAGAGGTGGCGGCAGGAAGATCAGAGGAGGCAGGATGCAACGCTGGGGCTGCTGCGTGAGCAAACAGACGTGCTCCGGCGTCTGGTGGAGCTTCAGGAACGGCAGCAGGATAACAGAGTACCGCTACAGCCCCTGTATAACCCCCCTCTCCCCTCACCATGTTCCATAGCCTCCTCACCCAGATGTGTAAGAACGCAGGGGGGGGGGAGACTCCGTACACCCTCCCATTCCACCCCAGTGGACAGCCCAAGCAAAAGGCTGTCATTTTTTTAACCTTTTTTTAGTGGCCTTTTCCTTCCCGCCGATCCTCCTCCCAAACCCCACCCGGGTTCTCTCCCTCTTTTTATAATCAATTAATAAAGAATAAATGATTTTTAAATGATAGTGACTTTAATTCCTTTGAAAGCAAGCTGTGATCGAAGGGGGCGGGGGGTGGGGTGGGTTCCTTACAGAGAATGAGTCAATAAAGGGGGCGGGTTTTCATGAAGGAGAAACAGAAATTTCACACTGTAGCCTGGCCAGTCATGAAACTGGTTTTCAAAGCTTCTCTGATGCACAGCACTTCCTGGTGTGCTCTTCTAATCGCCCTGGTGTCTGGCTGCGCGTAATCAGCAGCCAGGTGATTTGCCTCAGCCTCCCACCCCGCCATAAAGGTCTCCCCCTTACTTTCACAGAGATTGTGGAGCACACAGCAAGCAGCAATAACAATGTGGATATTGGTTTGGCTGAGGTCTGAGCGAGTCAGTAACGATCGCCAGCGACCTTTTAAACGGCCAAATGCACATTCTACCACCATTCTGCACTTGCTCAGCCTGTAGTTGAACAGCTCCTGACTCCTGTCCAGGCTGCCTGTGTATGGCTTCATGAGCCATGGCATTAAGGGGTAGGCTGGGTCCCCAAGAATAACTGTTGGCATTTCAATATCCCCAACGGTTATTTTCTGGTCCGGGAAGTAAGTCCCTTGCTGCAGCTGTTTAAACAGAGTAGTGTTCCTGAAGACACGAGCATCATGAACCACGTTGATGTTAGTGAAACGTCCCTTGTGATCCACAAGTGCTTACAGCACCATTGAAAAGTACCCCTTGCGGTTTATGTACTGGGTGCCCCGGTGCTCCGGTGCCAAGATAGGGATATGGGTTCCATCTATCGCCCCACCACAGTTAGGAAATCCCATTGCAGCAAAGCCATCCACTATGACCTGCACATTTCCTAGAGTCACTACCTTTCGTAGCAGCACCTCAGTGATTGCTTTGGCTACTTGCATCACAGCAGACCCCACAGTAGTTTTGCCCACTCCAAATTGACTCCCAACTGACAGGTAGCTGTCTGGTGTTGCAAGCTTCCACAGGGCTATCGCCACTCGCTTCTCAACTGTGAGGGCTGCTGTCATCTTGGTATTCTGGCATTTCAGGGCAGGGAACAGCAAGTCACAAAGTTCCATGAAAGTGCCCTTACGCATGCGAAAGTTTCGCAGCCACTGGGAATCGTCCCACAGGTTAGGCAGGCATGACTTGCTCTTGGTGAATCTATGCTGACTGTTCCTGATCATTTTCCTTTCCTCTAAATGCTTCAGAATTGATTCCTTGAGGTCCTGCTCTATGATTTTTCCAGGGACTGAGGTGAGGCTGACTGGCCTGTAGTTCCAGTCATCCGGGACCTCCCCCGATTGCCATGAGTTTTCAAAGATAATGACCAATGGCTCTGCAATCACATCCGCCAACTCCTTTAGCACCCTCGGATGCAGCACATCTAGCCCCATGGACTTGTACTCGTACAGTTTTTCTAAATAGTCCCGAACCACTTCTTTCTCCACAGAGGGCTGGTCACCTTCTATCCATACTGTGCTACCCAGTGCAGCAGTCTGGGAACTGACCTTGTTCATTAAGACAGAGGCAAAAAAATCATTGAGTACATTAGCTTTTTCCACATCCTCTGTTACTAGGTTGCCGCCCTCATTCAGTAAGGGGCCCACACTTCCCTCGACTTTCTTCTTGTTGCTAACATACCTGAAGAAACCCTTCTTGTTACTCTTAACATCTCTTGCTAGCTGCAACTCCAAGTGTGATTTGGCCTTCCTGATTTCACTCCTGCATGCCTGAGCAATATTTTTATACTCCTCCCTGGTCATTAGTCCAATCTTCCACTTCTTGTAAGCTTCGTTTTTGCGTTTAAGGTCAGCAAGGATTTCACTGTTAAGCCAATCTGGTCACCTGCCATATTTACTGTTCTTTCTACACATTGGGATGGTTTTTTCCTGCAACCTCAATAAGGATTCTTTAAAATACAGCCAGCTCTCCTGGACTCCTTTCCCCCTCATGTTATTCTCCCAGGGGATCCTGCCCATCAGTTCCCTGAGGGAGTCAAAGTCTGCTTTTCTGAAGTCCAGGGTCCGTATTCTGCTGCTCTCCTTTCTTCCTTGTGTCAGGATCCTGAACTCCACCATCTCATGGTCACTGCCTCCCAGGTTCCCATCCACTTTTGCTTCCCCTACTAATTCTTCCCAGTTTGTGCACAGCAGGTCTAGAAGAGCTCTGCCCCTAGTTGGTTCCTCCCGCACTTGCACCAGGAAATTGGCCCCTACACTTTCCAAAAACTTCCTGGATTGTCTGTAGAAAGCTGTATTGCTCTCGCAGCAGATATCAGGGTGATTGAAGTCTCCCATGAGAACCAGGGCCTGCGATCTAGTAACTTCTGCTAGTTGCCGGAAGAAATCCTCGTCCACCTCATCCCCCTGGTCTGGTGGTCTATAGCGGACTCCCACCATGACATCACCCTTGTTGCACACACTTCTAAATTTAATCCAGAGACTCTCAGGTTTTTCTGCAGTTTCATACCGGAGCTCTGAGCAGTCATACTCCTCTCTTACATACAATGCAACTCCCCCACCTTTTCTGCCCTGCCTGTCCTTCCTGAACAGTTTATATCCATCCATGACAGTACTCCAGGCATGTGAGTTATCCCACCAAGTCTCTGTTATTCCAATGACATCATAGTTTTTTTTCCCTCCATGCTGGACTGACGTTCCAGGGGCCAGTGGCAAAAGGCTGACAGCTGAGGGTCGTTAGCTCGGGATGATCCTCTGTTCTACTATAGACACCCTAGACAATAGACTGGCTCCCAGGGGGTTGTTGAGGGAGCGGGTGGCCTGGCCACGAAGGCACCTGCTCAAGGTCTGGGATCACCGGGGGAGGCCGAGGCAGGTGTCAGCAGGGCTGGAAGGTTACAAAGGGCCGAGGCTGCTCTATTTTGCGTCTTTGTAGATTTTCACCAGCGAAAGAGGAGCGACTCCAGAGCGACCCGCCTCCCCTCGGCTGCTGCGGGATTCTGATGAGGTAAAGGGGACCCTGCAACCTGAACTGAGACAGACCCCAAAGGACTCCCAAGAGTCAGGTGAGCTGGCGAGCGGCATTGCGGTGGGGGGTGGTTGTTTCCTTTATGACCTGGGCTCTCTGGGCTCTGTTAAGTAAAGAGCACTGGGGCTACAACCCTGCATGCGGTGTCTGTGCGCTCAGGGCTACACTGACCACCCGGCCTCTGGAACAGGGAACCCAGCCGGCCCACACCTTCAGGGGGAGTTCTGGGACAAGGGGGTGGGCGTTAAGTTACTGGGCTATTTGGGGGTCAGTGCTGGGCCTGGGGCCTAAGGCAGGTGGGCCGCGGGGCTCCGTTTCTATGAAGGCGTAACAGACAGAGTCAGTGCCTAGGAAATGTGCCCCAGAGGCCACGGCCTACACCAGCACTGCAGCCTGCTGAAACCCAGGGAAGCTCAGAGCACCCATGGACATTCAGTGTCTGAACCCCCGTAGCAATCTCGTGAGCCGCCAGCAGGGACAGCCCAACTGTATCTGGGACAGAGGCCTCTCTTGGGGAAATAGGAGAGCGAGGCAGAGTTGTGCCCCCGGCCCATGGTCTGGCTCTAGGTACCAGAGTCTGGGAGGGCAGGGGAAGAACAGAGCCAGAGAAGCATCAACAGACCCACATCCAAGTTTATTCATTGCACTGGGCTCAAAGGGAACAGCCTGGTTCTGTGCCAGGGCCCATGGCGAGGGGGCGACAGGGGCAGCAGGCCAGGTGGGGCTCTCCAGTTCCCCAGGCTGGGTCTTGGCATCACTACAGCCCTATCTTGCAGCAGCGCGCGGACGTCCAGTCGATGCCGCGGCACTGGCAGTGGCAGATGGAGTCGGAGCGAATGTCCCAGGAGCCACAGCGCATTCCCTGTGGGGGGAAGGCAGGAGGTGGGGTTACGGGAGCAGCTGGTGGCAGGGTCAGCGCCATGGGAGGTAGCGAGATGCCCTGTTCTCTCCTCCTCCCCAGCACCTTGGGCAGAGCAGGGCATCTTGCTCTGTCCCACAGGGGGAGGGATAGCTCAGTGGCCTGCTAAACCCAGGGTTGTGAGTTCAATTCTTGAGGGAGTCATTTAGGGATCTGGGGCAAAAATCTGTCTGGGGCTTGGTCCTGCTTTGAGCAGGGGGTTGGACTAAATGACCTCCTGAGGTCCCTTTCAACCCTGGTATTCTATGATTCAAGCAAGGGAGGCCAGTGAGACGTCTCAGGGGCCCACACTTGTTCCAGCTCCGCAGCATCCACTGACCCAGGGACTCGGGAGTGATGCGAATGCCGTTGCTCCAGGCACCGGGCACCTTATGTGCAAGTGGGCCCCAGGCAGGCTGGTGGTCCATCGCTGTCCCAGCTCCACACCCACCCAGGATTGCAGAGGGGGTGGGGTCCGTGCCCAAGGGGCCCCTCCCTCCTTGGGCCTGTGGGGCATTCGGGAAAGTGCTCTCACCTGCTGGGCAGGAGACAAGTGCCCCACGGGCTGAGACATTCTGGCAGAGTAGCTTGGCTTTGGCCAGGGTGGAGGACACTGCAAGGCAAGAGGCAGAGTTGTAGCCGGCAGGACCCTGGGAGCGGAAAGGCTGCCCCCTCCCCCCAGGCTCAGGTGGAGAGAAGCTGTGACCTGGGCAGGTGTAACCCACCCAGCCTCGCGCCATGTGGCGCTCTGGCGCCCCCGAGTGGTGCCTGGGCTACATACAGCCGCAGCGCCTGGAGCTGGGTGCTGTAGCTGAACCTATAGAGGCTCCTGGCCTGAGATCTGGACGTCTCATGTTTGATGCCGTTGCCCACAGCCCCCCAGAAGAGTGTTACCCAGGGGAAGCCACTGGGCATCCAGCAAGACAGCCCCCCTGCCTCCCTCCCCCCCCACCCCGGGCTGTGAAGAAAGGGCAGGGATGGAGGGAGCAGAAGTAATTCCTGGCTGCTTCCCCCTGCCAAGGCACCCCTAGGTGCTGGAACTGGGGGCGCTACCGCACCCCCCGGCTTGAAGAGGATTCCATCATATACAATTTAGTTCAGTGGCTCTCAGCTCCCCCACAATACAAATGGTTCCAGCCCCCCTGAATGCAGCCATGTCCGGGTGAGCAGCAGCCAGCTATGAGATGGGTAGAGCCAGCCCTGAGAGACCCCAACCAGCCCCACTCAGCCCTTGGGGTGAGGTGGCGCTAGCTGTGCAGATGGCACCTCATGGACCCCGTCTCCAGCCACTCCCATGGGTGACTGACCAGTCCAGCGGGTGTGTGCTAAGGGGCTGGGCTGGGCTGCAGGATACATGGGTTTTATTTCTGCCTCTGCCACCAACTCCCTGTGTCCCCTTGGGTGAGTCACTTAGTCCCTCTGGATTTCAGTTCCCCTCTGTGCAATGGGGGTGACAATCCGTCTCTTGGCAATTCTTTGGGGCAGGGAGTGTCTCACCATGGCCTGTGCAGCGCCTGGCACGATGGGGCCCAGAGTGCAGCCACTGGAATAGAACTAACAGAAATGCCGGCTCTGTGCTGTGCTCAAGCCTGAATTGAAGCTGAGGAACAGCAGGGAGCCCCAAGGGTTCCAGCTCCCCCTCACCCCGTCTACACACTGAATGGTGCTTGGAGCAGATCCAGGACGGGCACTGAGAGAGCTTCCCAGTGTGGGTTGGCAGGAGCAGGGATCGAACCTGGGACTCCCGGGGTCTCTGCTTATGTCAAACCCCCAGACCTCTCACCTCTGGGGCAGTATCAGAAACCATGTGGCTCAACCACTAGAGAGCCACAGTGAGAGCATACAATGTTGCTCTTGTATGTGGCTGGTTCCACCAAGTTCTCATGTGGCTTTTCCAGGAAATTCCACCCAGCGGTTTATGGGATCCCATTAATCTTGGGTAAAAAGCAGGAGAAGATTGAACCAGTCACTAACGCTGCCTGTGTCTTATCTCAACAAAACACGTCTGAGCAGTGAGCCTGGACAGGATGCTGCAGTGCTTAGAGCATCAGCCTCGGTCTGGGGTCAAGCCCCTGCTCTGCCACAGACTTCCCGTGTGATCATGGGTAAGTCACTTAGCCTCTCCAGCCCAGATCTACAAAGGTCCCTTGTTTTTAGACACCCTGTGAGCCACGTAACTCCCACTCGGCCGCTCCCAGTGCACCTGGCACCTAATGCATCTGGTGCCCAAGTGTTTGCAGTAAGAATACACTGGAGAGGGTGCAGGGGTCAGATGTGGTGGGGAGGAGGAGAGACAGGTACAGCACAGACTGTAAATGAGCCAGTTTGGGAGGAAAACCGTAGCTTTGGCAGCTCCCAGCACATGACGAATTGCAAAGCCAGTTCCTTCGCCCAGTCTGGGGCTCAGAGCAGAGACTGCCGGAGCTTCGCCTTTCGCTGCAAAGTCCCATCCCCCGACCTCCCCTAGCTGTGACCCCCCATCTCTGGGGGAGGCGCCCCTGGGTCAGTTACCTATGGAATTAACCGCTGCCTGCACCTTCAGATCGACCACATTGTCAATGACGCACTGAGCATCCGTGTGGTAGGCAGGCACCAGGAGGGTGAGCAGCAGGAACACGGCAGCCTTCATCACGCCAGGTGCTGAGCTACCTGCAGGGGAGAGACCCGGCCGACACATGAGACCCCAGGACAGGAGCCCTCTGGAACCGGTGGCAGGAGCCGAGGTGCACACAGGGCAGTGGAGTGGGGCACAGGCATGAGGGAAAGCCACAGTGCCAGGGAAGGGGGTGAGGGTCAGAGGGGGGACAGGCAGGCCCAAGGGGGCAGGGGATGAGGGGAGGAGAATGTGGGGGGCTGGAAGGGATACTCAGGGGTGGGGGAATGTAATGCATCAAATAGGGGAAAGGGAGGAAGGATCTGGAACAGGAGACTGGGAGCGGTGGGTGGGTGGGGAGGCAGGCAGGATGGTAATGGGGGGTTATTGGGGAGGGCTGGAATGGAATCCCCATCCTAGGGGCTAACAGAGCAGGACTGCCTCCATGCTGCCAGTGGGGACCATGTGCACTGGCAGTTGAATTTTCTGGCTAAAATCAAAACACACGACACACACACACACAAGGGAAGGGTTTTCCCACTAGAGGTTTGGACCATTAGCTTCTTAGAGAACTGATCCCCCCCCCCCCAGTCCCTCTCCAAAACAATATTAAGGTCCCCACAAAAAGATCCTCCTCTCCATGCTCCAAGCTGCAGCTGTTTCTCTCGGGGCACAACTGTAAACTGATCTGGTGAAAGCCGTGTGAGTTGCAGTGTGGACACTCTTAATCTGATGGCATCTCCATTGGTAAGGGACTGACTTAAGATAAACTGACATACGTCTGTTGTGAATCAGGTTAAGAACTGGGCTTCACACCAGTTTTTCAATGAGTTATCCATTACAGACTGATCTGGTTCATGCCATGTCCCCCCTGGGGTGGATGCAGCTATAATAGTATAAAAGCATTTATAGCAAAAGAGTTTTTTAGTAATCAGTAAATCAATGCAAAACTGGGTTTAGACCAGTCCTTATGGGTTTAAAACCAGATTTACATTGATTTAGTTTAAGGGTAACATTTTCACGTGATTTAGGATTCTAACTCCCATTGACTTTCAATGAGACAAGGCTCCTAGGGGCCAGATGGCCAAAGCCATTTAGGCACCTAAAGATGCACATTGACACCTAAGTCACTTTTGAAAATGGAATGTTGGTTCCTAAATCCCTTAGCCACTTTTCAAATCATTATCCCAAGCTGATCCCTTGCTACATGGAGAGGAGCTCGGTTCACGTTGGATTAAGAAGCAACAGAGGGTCCTGTGGCACCTTTGAGACTAACAGAAGTATCCTCTGTGGCACCTTTGAGACTAACAGAAGTATTGGGAGCATAAGCTCTCGTGGGTAAGAACCTTACCCACGAAACCTTATGCTCCCAATACTTCTGTTAGTCTCAAAGGTGCCACAGGACCCTCTGTTGCTTTTTACAGATTCAGACTAACACGGCTACCCCACTGATAATTGGATTAAGAGCGTCCCCACTGTGCCTGGAACCAGATTAACGCCATCAGTTTTATCATTTTCCATCCTCTTCTCCTTATTAGGACATAGAGAATCTCCATTTATGGATCCTCCCCTAAGGGATGTCCGAACCACATGCTCCTCTGCACCCAGTTGAAAGCCATTGAAAGTTACACCACTGCCACCCTGACTATGGCCAAGGGAGCTGGGCACATGCAGGAGCTGTGCCCCAAATCCTGCCCCAAGGCTCAGTCTGGAGAATCCCGCCCGATCAATGGTACAAACTCACCTTCTGGCACAATCTTGCAAGATGCTGTTCCCCAGTTTACAAGTTGCCCCTTTAAATAGGAGACAGCTGGAGCAGAGGTGGCAAAATCTTCCATCCCATTGGCTGCTTGACAACTGACTCCCCCTCCCACAAGTGTGGGGCAACCCCAGGACTGTTCCTAGGAAAGAATATTTCTCTTGTAACTTCCCTGTTTGCTCAATCCCTGCCGAGCTGTTCATTGGCAGGGCCAAATTCCCCCTTCGTGTAACTCCATTACGTTGAAGGCATTACACCAGCATAGGCTTTGGCTCTGAGGGTCTGCACAGACCTGGGGCTCCCCCTCTGTGGGAATTTCCAGGGTATTGTAAGGGGGTTGCTGGAAGGCAGGGCCACTCTGGGTTTGGCACCAGCTACCTGCAGATTGGAGACTAAGGGGTGGGCTGCGCTGCAGCTGGAGGTGTAATTAACTTTGCTGGAGCTAGCGAAGTGAAAATAGCAGTGTAGCCTCGGTGGTGCAGGAGGTGGGATGGGCCAGCTGCCCCACGCATGGACCCTGGGTCCCGGACCGGATCATACTCTGCGTGGCCAGCCCATCCTGCCTCTTGTGCTGCCAACGCTACACAGCTGCTCTAGCCCGCTAGCTCAGTCGGTTCCTGAGCTGGAAATTACACTTCTGGCTACAGTGTAGAAGCAAGTGCCAGAGATGGGTTGAAAATGCACCAGCAGGATTTGTAGCCCAGCACGGGGCTGGGCAGGGAGGGCAGACATGCAATCAGAGCCCGGCTTTCTGACCTCTCTCTAGCTGCTAGTGTGAGCCCCGTCTCACAGAGCTTCACCCACATGTCCCTAAGGTTGAAATAGAGGTGTCACCGATGGCCAACGCCCAGCAAGGCAGGGAATTGATTAGGGGAGATGCCCAGCTGGTCCCAGCAGGCGATCCACACTCCATAAGAAGCAAAAACACACCAAGGTCCTTTGCCAAACCAGGAGAAGCTTCCTTCCAAATCTAAAACTTTGAGCAGGGAGCAAGAGCCACCAGCCACAGATCTGAGTGCTATCCTTCCAGTCCTGGGGTGACTGGCACCTCGAGGCACCTTTGCACAAATTACAGCCGTTCCGATGGTAGCGCTGGGCCACGGGAACATAGAAGCAATTAGCCTGAGAGCTCATGGGCTGTACTAGCTTGTGTGCAGACACAGAAGGAGAGACAGTCCCTGCCCCAGGAGCTCACAGTCTAAAGAGGAGGGGAAACTGAGGCAGAGAGAGGGGAAGTGATTGGCACAAGTTCACTCAGCAAGGCAGTAACAAAGCAAGGAATAGAACCCAGATTTCCAGAGTCCCAGCCTGATATTCTAGCCACTAGACCATGCTGCCTCTAAAGATATGGAATCTAAAGATGAGGCAGGGACCTTCCAAAACCCACACAGAGCGAACCAGGAAAACATCACCGGCCCGACAAGCTGAACAGATGGTGTTTAGTATCAGAGGGGTAGCCGTGTTAGTCTGGATCTGTAAAAAGCGACAAAGAGTCCTGTCACTTTTTACAGACAGTGTTTAGTCACTCCCATTCTCGCTGCTAAACAAATACCTCAGAGAGGCAATATAGAAGTGTTGTAAATAGTGAGTTTGCAGCAGAGCAGGAAATGGAACCCAAGAGTCCTGACTCCCAGCCACCCTGCTCTAATCCTGTTACAAAGGGGAAATTTCTGTAATATTGTTATGAGTCCTATGCATGCCTCAGTTTCCCTATGTATTTTGCATTGCTACCCAGTGAGTACAGAAGAGTTAAATGTGCTCTTGGATCAGAGCAGAAGCCATGAGGTGATGGGTCACGTAGCTGTCTGGGGTGGAATGAATGGGGCATTAAAGGACTGGCTGAAACTGACCTGTATCAATGGAAGGGCTGGAAAGACAGTGGGAACCCTAAAGACTGAACAACTAGCACCTCTCTGCAGGTGGAACATGTGAACTCGGCATGGGCCTGGTGGAGGAGGAGAATGGACTGAGGGGTGGCAGGAAGCTAAGATAAGAGCTGGCCTCTGGGGAGAGGCAGAGCTCACATCTGGGACCGACAAAGAGAAAGGGCCAAAAATGGATTCCAGGCCAGCCTGGCAGGTTGGTGCGCTGGTGTGGCCAGGATGGATGGTGTCTTAGCCTTTGCTTCTCTGCGCTAACCTGGGGACTTGCGGGCTGGGTTCCATCCGAGAAACCTGACTGGTTGTAAAGGCTGCAAGGTATCACTACAAATCCTTGCCGAGGTGTGTTGGGCCCTGAAAAGTGGACAAGTCTCTGGCTAGGAGTCTGTCTCAGCTGCCCCCAAGGGCTAACTATGCCAGGGTGATCTTAGGAATTTCCTGGGGGCGCGGCACCTCCGTCCATTAAGTGATTGACACAACCTCTTTTATTGATACAAAAATCACTATTACCGTAAGCTGAAAGCACCCCGAGTCGCAACTCCATACAATCAGAGGTGAAGCTGTGTCTGCAGCACTCCTCTTCCAATGGCCAGTCTTCAACAGGTTGTCGGGGAGAACGATATGTGACAGCAGCTTTGCTAGTGCTTCTTAGGCATCTCCACAGAGTGTTATGCTTTTGCTTATTTTATAGTCAAGATTTTGGGCGTGCATCAACATTGTGGTTAATACTTGTTTTTGTTCTGCACTCAGTGTCACGATCTGCTGGCTTATTTTTTCCATTCCACTTTCTACTGCTACATGACTTGCCCGCTTTCAGACATTGTGGAGTGATGCTCACTTACACTTAATGGTCAGAAGGGTTTCAAATGGAATTACTCTTCTTTTCCACTGTCAGTCCACTAGAGTGTCAGAGGCTCAGTCGCAGAGAAATTGAGGATATGGGGCCTATTTTTGAGGAAGAGCCGGACCCATTGCGGGGCTGGCCCACTGCAGGGGAGCCTTTGAGGGAATGTTTAAAAGCTAGGACAAAGCACAGGCCTGAGCTCCCCAGCCCTGCTCCACTCTAGGTATCTTTCTCAGCTTCTAGGCAACCAGGCCCTTCTCCCACAAAAGCTAGAGGGAGAGTCCTCTTAGCACCTGGCTTCCCTGGCCTTTATAGGGACAGCTATGGTCTGACTGGGGCGTGGTCCCAGCTGTGGCTGGTTCCCCAATCAGTAGAGGCTTGCTGCTCTCCCTAGCAGCAGCCCTCACACAGTCTCAGCCCTGTCCCAGGGCTGATTTCAAGCCCTTCAGGGCAGGACCGGGTGTCCACTCCGCTACAGACCCCCTTATCCCCACCCTGCAAATGCCCACAGAGTTTGATGAGGTATGAATGCGCTGGGTAGTCAGCAAAGGAAGGCCATATGAGTATAAAACACAAAGTGGGGAAACATGGAATGGAATCTGTAAAGCTAGGGCAGAGATTGTAGCCTTATTAAATAATAATAATAAGAGTAAGAAATGTACAATATTGCAAACTATGGCCATGGCTGTTAGATGGTTACAACAACATGCCACAAAATTGGCAGGGCTTGTAACAGAAACAAAGAAAATGTTAGAAAAAGCAACAGAAACAACACAAAAGCATCAGACACTGGGAGAACACATTCAGGTTTTGCAAGAGCAGGTAACGACTCCCTCTCCACTCTCTGGGGTAAGGGTTCCCAACTGCTTTAGCCCACGGAACCCCACTCAGGAGCTAATAATAGAACCTTCATTGTCAAATATTTTTACATACCAGTTAAGTTTTCCTTGATATCCTCTCCCAGTTTGCTAAATTTGCTGCTGCTGTCTACTTTACAACTTGACAGAGTTAATTAATTTCTTTCTTGGCTCAGGTTTCCCTGTCTCCCTTGCTCTTCCCCTTTGCCCCCGTCTCTCCTCACTTCTGCTCTTTCCTTGTGTTAAAAGTTAAAAGTTATAGTTATGTAAGCAGAGTCAGGATAAGCTCTACCCTGACATCTGGTGATGAATTATGGTGAGGGTGGAAAAGAACTTCAGGGGCTGATCTTGTTTTGCATAAGCACACCCACCCGCCTAGCCTGGGACAATAACAACTGAAAGTGGTTACTTTGGCTGGTGTGGGATCTCCAGTTTCTCTGTTATTGGGGCAGGAAGAATAAAGTGTTGTTACCCTGATTCTGTGACTCAAGGCCAGTGGAATTGTTGTATGACAGAGGGACTCACCAGTAACTAAGTAGCACTCACTAGACAAGGGGCATGGGTTACAAAACCCAGTGAATTAAGAGAGGTTGGGGGACAGGTATGTATATCTGATGGTATGGGTGTGTCTGGAACACTAATGCACTATTTCCCTCCTCTCTCTTTCTACTGTTGAATAGCAAAGCTAAGTTTGCTTCTCTTAGGAGTCTAGCTAGAAGTTGCTGAACTGAATTTGCTTTGGGCCAATAGTGCACCAGCCTTGGGGCTCCCCTACTATAAGCTGAAATCACTAACAGAGCTAAAATTGCTGAGCTGAGATCACTGAGTGCTGTGTTAACCAGTGGGGGAGCCTGAAGATATGTTGCTAAGTAGCTGGTAGAGCCAAGCAGTTTGTAGGACTGCAGTTTGGAGCAGCTCATGGACCAGCGAGCGGAGCGGTGCCATTTGCGGGGGCAGCTGGAGTGGTTCATGAGACGGTGAGTGGAGTGGAGCGGCAGGCAGAGCTGAGCAGTTTGTGGGACGGTTGGACTGGCCCACGGAACGGGGAGCAGAGCGGAGCAGTTTGCGGGGACGACTGGAGGAGCGGCACGACGCAGCTGGTAGAGCGGAGCCATTCATGGTAAAGGCTGCAGCAGAACTCCACGGAGAGGTGGGGCAGTCGGCCTCGGACCACGTAAGGTTCCCCTTGTGAAAGTTACTAGTGACCCCCCCCTTAACAGAGCAGCCTTTATGTCAACCAGTGGCCATTAGGGGGAAGCAGACATTTCAAGTACACAGTAGCCTGAACTTTTCAACTGTCTTCCCTTCAAGGCCTTAAGGTAGTTGGAGCTGGTCCCAAGCCGGTTTTCAGCAAAAGCACGGGTCTGACAACCACCAATCAAGTGTTAACACTGCAAGGACCTTTATCTGAATGTGTATAAAGGATCTGTAAAATGTGTGTAAGACAGAGTTTTTGTACTAAGGTGCAAAGCTCTCCTTTCTTCTGCAGAATAAAGCAACTCTTCCTTATCCCTGTCTGGCTGTTATTGGCTCTCAGCTAGGTGGACCCGATATTTCAGTAACAGTTTCTAGCGACTCCGCCGGGACTCTCCTAGCTCGGACATTAGACTCCGGATGGCTGCGGCGAATTGGGAACGGCGCCAACAGGGTGTTTCGCCCCTATTCTCTGCTTCACGGCAGCCCCTGGGGTTCGTGATCTGATAAGGTGAGTCCTAATAGGATAAGGAGACACTATCTGGTTCTGGTCTGGTTAACCGGTTAATGAATTTCTGTCTTATACATTTGGGCGTTAGGTGTGTGGACGGAACTGAGCCTCTCATTTGTAATTCCTCAGAGTGGAAGCCATCGCGTGTGATGAAGCTCTGAGGTCGAATTGGGATCCTTCTGTCCCGTCCCCTGTAGCGGTCAGTATTAGTAGAAATTCCTGTAGTAGGATCCTATTAGGCCATAATTCCCTCTGTTCTCTGTGTAATTCTCTGTTAGAGTGTCAGCAGGCAGATGGGTGGGTCTCTAGTAATTAGGCCATAATTCCCTTTGTTCTCTGTGTAATTCTCTGTTAGAGTGTCAGCAGGCAGATGGGTGGGTCTCTGGTAAAACCCTCTGAGGATAGCCCTTTGGATTATATGTTAAGTAAATGGTCTTTACCCGGTGTTTAAAAAGAAATAGTTACACCTTGTGTAGAAATTGATGTGGCTAGTGTTGTGGAAATTGAATTGTGGATAGGATGTGCATTTTCCCCAGAACATGTGCAGTGTATATTGTAGCAGAGGTAAAAGAAATGCAAACCTACCAATATAAGTTGTGTTGTCTCTTTCAGATCACTGGGTTTTTGAAAGCAGGAGTTAGAAGTAAAAGGCAATCAAAAGTCTGGGAAAGTTAATTGTGTCCCTTTTTTTTTTTTTTAAGTAAGAATCTTTAAGCTGTGGGTAGCTTTGGATCTGGAAGCAAGCCAGAAAGCATCTGTATTAATGCAATTTTCTAACTAATAAGGTAGAAGCCACTGAAACCTGGGCTGCCTATGAAACAAATACAAGGAAATATGGGGTAATTCTGTTTTGCCTAAAATCAACAAGAGTATGTGTATATAAAGGAAATATTTTAAGCAATGACTGACTGCCCAGAAGGGGTAGACCTCTGTTCTTTTGTCTTTCAGATCATCAGACAAAACGGATGCCAGCTGAATAACATTCAACGTACCATGCATTTACTGGCACAATAGGAATTATTTTTGTGTTCTATGGCCAAAATTGTTGTTAAAATTTGCATACCAACAGTCTTTGGAAGCAAGGACATGGAAGGTTAACCCATTCCCCATATTGCCCATGGGATCCTTCTGGCTACCTCAGATTGCTAGCCAGAGGGCTGGGGAGGGAGGAAAGCTATTGGACACCTGAGGTTGTACCGAGTGGACTCCTCAAAAGTGGGTGTGCTTGTCCTGGTTTGTTGCTCCAAAGCTCTGTAATAAAGTTATTTTACTGGAAGGGTGTACATGGCATACATTGAGTAATAAGACTAATGTACTGTATAATGGCAATGTGTATGTGTTCATTGTTGGGAAAAGGTGTATGAGTGAAGAGTGGAAGTTTCCTTTGTAGGGTAAAAGAAGCCAAGAAGGGGAGAAGGAAAAAGAACAGAACGAGTTAACTGGAAAAAAATAGCTAACAAGCTCAGTCCAAAGATAAGATGCTGGCCCAATCCAAGGACACTGCCCACAGCTAAGACTTGACTGATAGCCAAGAAAAGGGGGGGCCTGAATGTGCCCAAGCAACTATGAGATCTGCAAAACACTGCCAGGCATTAATGAAATGTGTTAGGTTTCTTTTCTCACAGATAAAAGAAATGCTACCCAAAGACCCTAGCAGCCCTGCCATTCATTGAAACAAGGAGACTGAGTCTATGTAAAGTCTATCAACGAAAGACTGCTTTGGCTCCACACTAGAAAGGCCTTTTCCAAGTCCTGTTAACCACCAACACCGCTGTGAAGTGCCAAGGACTACCTGCCTGGACCCATGCTTCTTACTGTAAAAAGACCCCTCCACCTCGGGAGGACTCTCCGACTGATAAGCCTATTTCTCCTTCTAGCTCTGCTGTGCCTTCTGGACAGCAGGAAAAAGGAAAAAAGACAAGGTGAAGTGCTAGTAACCTCTCTCTTGTCCACTGACACACCTACTGTGCCTCTGGATTTTTTTAGAAGAAGCAAAACCATTACAGGGTGATGTGCTAGTAACCTCTCCCCTGTATGATGCTAAACCACACTGTTTCAGGAAAAGAGAAGAAGGAACACTTGCTTCATTGGAACCACCAAAGTCCAGGGATTCCTGACTACAAGAGACATTAAGAACTGACCCTGGTGAAGAAACAAAGAATTATACACTGGCAGGAAGAAACTTGTGGGACCCATGCTTGGGAATGTGGTATAGTACTACACCAAAAAGAAATGTATTAGGATATCAATGAACTGTGATTAACACTACACTAGGGACTGTTAAATTTTCATTACCCTTATTCAGTTTCCAGATCACCTCTACATACCCAAATTGCTCACAGGGGGCTGCCATTAGATTAGCACAACAGAGGGCTTGGGTTATTTCCTCTAGAAAGAAAAGTGATTTGACCGGATCCCTATGGGATGGGGCCAATAGTGCAGCAGCAGTTTGGAATATTTTTAAGAACCAAAACATGATGAGAAATTGGGGCACAGCTAACCCAGGTACTGGCTGGAATTGGTGAGTTACATGTTATCTCCGCCCTTAGTTCTATGACCCAGAAGTTGCTGACAGAGATGGTACTGAATATCACTGAGGCTGGGAAGGCATTGCAGTGGGATCTAGCATGTTCAGAAATTCAGGATTTCCTGAATGACCAGCTAATGGTCATTCACAATGATCTAGAGCATCAGGCTTGGCCCACTGCCCTTACAGACACATCAGGAGTACCATCTGATCTGTGGCCATGGAGACATACTTGGAAACTTTCTAGGTGGAAGTACAAACATTCTCAATGCTCCTTCCAAGCATATGAACCAATTAGGGGGGGACTTGTGCTCACATCGGGGAAAAATGTTGTTTCTATGTTAATCATTCTGGCTTAATTGAGCAGGATTTACAAGCCATTAAGAATGCTGCTGTTGTTTTCCGTGCTTTATCTCTTGATCACACCTTTAGTTTTGAGGACCTCCTTCCAGACCTTGGGTCATGGTTTACGGGGCTCTTTCAAACAATTGTTAAATGGATTCTTTTCTTTCTATGTGTTATTTGGACAATGATACAATGTGCCAAATGCCTGTGTAATGCTATGATCAAAAGCTCTGCTGTCCATAAGAAAACCCAGTATCTGTCCCTCCAGCTTGATCGCAAATTGCATAACGGGCCTGACAATTTTTGAATTTGTCAGGCCTGAAGGGGGGACTGTGAAAGTTACTAGTGACCCCCCCTTAACAGAGCAGCCTTTATGTCAACCAGTGGCCATTAGGGGGAAGCAGACACTTCAAGTACACAGTAGCCTGAACTTTTCAACTGTCTTCCCTTCAAGACCTTAAGGTAGTTGGAGCTGGTCCCAAGCCGGTTTTCACTGACCAGATAGCAAAAGCACGGGTCTGACAACCACCAATCAAGTATTAACACTGCAAGGACCTTTGTCTGAATGTGTATAAAGGATCTGTAAAATGTGTGTAAGACAGAGTTTTTGCCCATTTCTGCCCAGGCTCGGGGTGGGGGGGTAAAACTCTGCAGATAAACTTTTGAACTCTGGGGTGGCACTGACTAGGGACAGAGACTTTGGGGTTGTTTAGGGTTACCATACGTCCGGATTTTCCCGGACATGTCCGGCTTTTTGGGCTCCAAATCCCCGTCCGGGGGGAAATCCCAAAAAGCCGGACATGTCCGGGAAAATCGGGACATGCGGGGCCGGCGGTGCGGGTGCTCCGGGGCTGGGCCGGCGGTGCGGGGCCGGCGGTGCGGGTGCTCGGGGGCCGGCGGTGCGGGTGCTCGGGGGCCGGGCCGGCGGTTCGGGGCCGGGCCGGGCCGGGGGCTCGGGGGCCGGGCCGGCGGTTCGGGGCCGGGCCGGGCCGGGGGCTCGGGGGCCGGGCCGGCAGCTCGGGGGCCGGGCCGGCAGCTCGGGGGCCGGGCCGGGGGCTCCGGGGACAGGCCGGGGGTGCGGTGCCGGGCCGGGGGCTCGGGGGACGGGCCGGCGGTGCGGGGCCGGGCCGGCGGCCGGGCCGGGGACCGGCGGTGCGGTGCCGGGGGCCGGGCCGGGGACCGGCGGTGCGGGTGCTCGGGGGCCGGGCCGGCACCCCAGGGCCCGAGCCGACCCAGGCTGGAGACGCCGGGGGGGGGCAGACTGGGCCGCGCCTCCTCCCCCCCCACCCCTCTTACCTGCTTCAGGCTTCCCATGAATCAAATGTTCGTGGGAAGCAGGGGAGGGGGCGGAGACTTTGGGGAAGGGGCGAAGTTGGGGCGTGGGCGTGGGCGGGGCCGGGGCCCCATGGAGTGTCCTCCTTTTGGAGGCACAAAATATGGTAACTCTAGGGTTGTTGGACTTTGGGGTGATTGGACTTAAGACCCTAAAGGGAAAAGGACACTGCCAAACTTACTTGGAGGTGGGTCTTTTGCTCATGGTTTGTGTTATGAATCCTGTTTGTGGTGTTTCCCCAACATAATGTCGCATTGTTTCCCGCCTTTATTAAAAGGCTTTTGCTACACTCAGACTCCGTGCTTGCAAGAGGGGAAGTATTGCCTCCTAGAGGTGCCCGGGGGGTGGTATGTAATTGTCCCAGGTCATTGGGTGGGGGTTCAAGCCGGTTTTGCATTGCATTATTGAAACGGAACCCCTAGATACTGAACCCGGCCCTTGTTGCTGCCAACTCAGAGGGGCAGAAGGGTTACAGTTATTACAGAAATCACAGTGGCAGAAAAGACAAAGCAACAACAAACAAACAAAGAGAAAACAAGGTAAAAACTTTACTTTAAATAACCCCAGTAAGTTAATTTTTTAACCCTTCAGGAATGCAACAGCTGGAAATATTCCTAACGTCCTTGAAGATATGGTTGCCTAGCAACGTAAATTTTAATTCATCTGCTGATTCTAATTGCTGACTAATATTTCAAAGATGGGCTTTTCTTATTTCCATTTAATAGCATTTTTTAAAATAATTGTACGTTTGTTTTATATGTCGTGTATGTTGGTCTGTGTTGTATGGTGTCTGTGTGTCATGTAACTACTTTTTGGTTTGTTGCAACAAAAGTCAATTTTGTATTTTTTTCATATATGTGGTACCACATTATTTTAATATTATGGTTGGTGCATAACTGTCATAATGCCAATTAATTTTTTTGCAAAAGTCAAAAAGACCTCAGTTATAAATACAGGTACATATTATCAACAAATAATGCAATTGCAAACAAAAACCATTCTTTTTTATTAATCACATTTTTTTTTATTTAAAAAAGATGTACGGGGGGGAACCTCAACATCAATGCCAGGGTAATATTATCAAAATGTCAGTTTCTTTTGGGGGGTTTCATCAATTTGGTTGTGCCTTTATTAAATATGAAATATAGTTATAAGAATCAACAAAGAGTCCTGTGGCATCTTATAGGCCTGGTCTACACTAGGCGTTTATGTCGAAGTTAGCGCCGTTACATCGAATTAACCCTGCACCCGTCCACACTGCGATGCTATTTAGTTCGACATAGAGGTCTCTTTAATTCGACTTCTGTACTCCTCCCCGACGAGGGGAGTAGCGCTAAATTCGACATGGCCATGTCGAATTAGGCTAGGTGTGGATGGAAATCGACGCTAATAGCTCCGGGAGCTACCCCACAGTGCACCACTCTGTTGACGCTCTGGACAGCAGTACGAGCTCAGATGCTCTGACCAGCCACACAGGAAAAGCCCCGGGAAAATTTGAATTTGAATTCCTTTTCCTGTCTAGCCAGTTTGAATCTCATTTCCTGTCTGGACATCGTGGCGAGCACAGCAGCACTGGCAACGATGCAGAGCTCTCCAGCAGTGATGGCCGTGCAGTCTGTGAATAGAAAGAGAGCCCCAGCATGGACTGATCGTGAAGTCTTGGATCTCATCGCTGTGTGGGGCGATGAGTCCGTGCTTTCCGAGCTGCGATCCAAAAGAAGGAATGCAAAGATCTACGAGAAGATCTCTAAAGACATGGCAGAGAGAGGATACAGCCGGGATGCAACGCAGTGCCACGTGAAAATCAAGGAGCTGAGACAAGGCTACCAGAAGACCAAAGAGGCAAACGGACGCTCCGGATCCCATCCCCAGACATCCCGTTTCTACGAGGCACTGCATTCCATCCTCGGTGCGGCCGCCACCACTACCCCACCAGTGACCGTGGACTCTGAGGATGGGATACTGTCCACGGCCGGTTCCTCGGACATGTTAGGGGACGGGGAAGATGAGGAAGGAGATGAGGAGGGCGAGGCAGTCGGCAGCTCTCACAACGCTGATTTCCCCGACAGCCAGGATCTCTTCATCACCCTTACAGAGATCCCCTACGAAGCGTCCCCAGCCGTTACCCCGGACACAGAATCTGGTGAAGGATCAGCCAGTAAGTGTTGTAAACATCTAAACATTTATTTTTAACAAAACAGGAATATTAACAATTAAAAGAATGGGTTGTTCATGATTAGTGTGCTCTAGGCGCTTAACGGTTTAGTAAGGGGCAGTGCAAGTTTTGAAAAGAAATCTAGCAATGTCCGGTTTTCAGTGATTGTCCTGCACAAGCCGCTCTACTGTTTATTCCCTGCTACTGCAGCTACAGTAAAATGCGGTCTATATGTCCGGGGATAGAGCAGTAATCCTCCTGGGACATCTCGATGAAGCTCTCCTGGAGGTAACTTGAAAGCCGTTGCATGAGGTTCTTGGGGAGAGCGGCCTTATTGGGTCCTCCGAAGTACGACACGTTGCCGCGCCACGAGATTATCAAGTACTCGGGGATCATTGCTCTGCACAGCAGGGCGGCATACGGCCCTGGTCTTTGGAGGCTTTCCCGGAGCATTCTCTCTTTGTCGCTCTCGGAGATCCTCATCAGGGTGATGTCGGCCATGGTGACCTGCTTTTAATTAGGTAGGGGAATGTTAGTGTTGGTACTGCTTTCCCGTTCCTTTGCAGAACTGTAACCGCTGGTTTGCAGCCACGCGGTGGAGGCGGGAGAGGGGCAGCCGAAAGGGATCGTTCCCGGGGACAGCCGCGAGGGGGTGGGACAGGGGCAGAGTTCCCGCTTGCCGGATTGCTGGCAGCAGGGACTGACATTGCTTTAAATGTGAAATGAGGCCAGTGGTAATATAAAAGTTTTAAACTGCCACAAGTGTACGGCTTACCATGTCTGCCTGCAACAGAAATTCCGTTGTGCTGCCTCGCTTCTCAAATCTGCTGTTCAAGACCGCAGGCACTGAATGCGAAGGCCGAGAATTCGACCTTGTGCTGAGTGCGCATGTGAAAGGTGCTGTGCATGGTCTTGTTCACAGAGAAAGACTATGTTCTTTGTTCACAACTACATTTATCTTTCTGAGGAATTCACTCCCTTTTTCCCATTTCCACAGCCCCGTCTGCGACTGTCTCACAACCTAGCCTGGAATCACACTCCCAGAGGCTAGCGCGGATTAGGCGTAGGAAGAAGAGGACACGGGAGGACATGTTCTCTGAGCTTATGGCCTGTTCCCAAGCCCAGGCATCACAGCAGACCCAGTGGCGGGAGAACTTGACCCGAATGCACCAAGCCAACATGGATCGGGAGGAGAGGTGGCGGCAGGAAGACCAGCAGGCGACTCAAACGCTGCTTGGACTACTGAGGGAGCAAACGGACACGCTCCGGCGCCTTGTGGATGTTCTGCAGGAACGGAGGCAGGAGGACAGAGCCCCGCTGCAGTCCATCTCTAACCGCCCTCCCCCGCCACCAAGTCCCATACCCACCTCACCCAAAGCGCAAAGAAGGAGAGGCGGCAGAGTCCCTGCTAAGTCTCACTCCACCCCTGCAGAGAGCTCTAGTAGCAGAAGGCTCTCATTTCCCAAAATTTGAAAAGTTCTTTCCTTCCCGCCTGACACAAGCCCACGTCCAAGTTTCACCTCCCAATGCCATGTGTAGTTGATAATAAAAAATTCGTTTCTGTTAACTACTGTTTCAATCATGTTCTTTTGGAGGAGGAGGGGAAAGGGGGTTGGTAATTGGACAGGACAGTCTCCTTTGGCAGGGTACATAGTCGGGGGCAGGCACAGCAGCAGGGCACATACACAGTGCAGTGATGCAGTGACTAGTTACCCCGGTTAGTCTGGGAGGTTGTTTTGATGTAATGTTGGTGGGGGGGGGTGGGTTGCTCTGTGACTTTGTGGCGGGGGAGGGCAGTTACAGATCTTAAGCGCCGGTCCTTAGGCAGGATCACAGAGCCACACAGCATGGGATCTGTAACCGTCCTCCCCCTGCCACAAAGTCAAATAGACCCCCCATACACACAGTCCCGATCAGGAGGGGTGACAGGCTCCGTTGAAACAAGCATCCCACCGCAGCGGAGCCTGTCAATCCTTGAGTTTAGAAGCTGCATTCGCGTCACAACACTACACCCGCTCCGCACCACAGTCTGCGTCCCAGTTTTAAAAAATTCCCGCGAAAACAGTATTAAAGAAAACGGTGTGCTTTAACAAAGTAGAACTATTTTTATTTCGACACATGTGTTGGAGGGGGGGTGAAGGGGGTATGTAACTGGATAGGATAGTCAACATTACCTGGGTAAAGAAACGGGGGCAGGTTTAGCTTCTCAGTACACAAACTATAAAGTCACAGGTTACCCTGCTCACTCAGGAACTTTGCTTTCAAAGCCTCCCGGATGCACAGCGCTTCCCGCTGGTCTCTTCTAATCGCCCGGCTGTCTGGCTGTGAGTAATCACCAGCCAGGCTATTTTCCTCAACCTCCCACCCCGCCATAAAGGTCTCCCCCTTGCTCTCACAGAGATTGTGGAGCACACAGCAAGCTGCTATAACAATGGGGATATTGGTTTCGCTGAGATCACAGCGAGTCAGTAAGCTTCTCCATCTCCCCTTGAGACGGCCAAAAGCACACTCCACCACCATTCTGCACTTGCTCAGCCGGTAGTTGAAGAGTTCTTTTTCAGTGTCCAGGGCGCCAGTATAGGGCTTCATGAGCCAGGGCATTAGCGGGTAGGCTGGGTCCCCGAGGATGACTATAGGCATCTCCACATCCCCAACAGTTATTTTGTGGTCCGGGAAGTAAATACCTTGTTGCAACCGTCTAAACAGACCAGAGTTCCTGAAAACACGAGCGTCATGAACCTTGCCCGGCCATCCCACGTAGATGTTGGTAAAATGTCCCCTGTGGTCCACCAGTGCTTGCAGCACCATGGAAAAGTAGCCCTTTCGGTTAATGTACTGGGTGGCCTGGTGGTCCGGTGCCAGGATAGGGATGTGAGTTCCATCTATGGCCCCACCGCAGTTTGGGAATCCCATCGCTGCGAAGCCATCTATGATCGCCTCCACGTTTCCCAGGGTCACTACCTTTGACAGCAGTACATCAACGATTGCCTTCGCTACTTGCATCACAACAACCCCCACGGTAGATTTGCCCACCCCAAACTGGTTCACGACTGACCGGTAGCTGTCTGGCGTTGCAAGCTTCCAGAGGGCTATGGCCACTCGCTTCTGTACACTCAGTGCAGCTCGCAACTGGGTGTCACTGCGCTTCAGGGCAGGGGACAGCAACTCACAAAGTTCCAGGAAAGTTCCCTTCCGCATGCGAAAGTTTCGCAGCCACTGGGATTCATCCCAGACCTGCAGCACTATGCGGTCCCACCACTCAGTGCTTGTTTCCCGTGCCCAGAATCGCCGTTCCACGGCATCAACATGACCCATTGCCACTGTGATGTCCTCGGCGCTGGGTCGCCTGCTTTCTGACAGGTCTGTGCTACTCTCAGACTTCAGGACATCACCGCGGTGCCGTAGCCTCCTCGCCTGACTTTTCTGCATCTGCCTCAGGGAAACCTTTATGATAAGCTGCGAGGCGTTGAGAGCGGCCACAACTGCAGCGATGGTCACAGCGGGCTCCATGCTCGGAGTACAGTGGCGTCCGCGCTGTCAATGACTGGAAAAGCGCGCGAACTGATTTCCCGCCGGCGCTTTCAGGGAGGGAGGGCGGGAGTGATGGACGGATGACGACAGTTTCCCAAAAGCACCCTCGACTCATTTTGTTACCCAGAAGGCATTGCCGGCTACACCCAGAATTCCAATGGGCAGAGGGGACTGCGGGAACTGTGGGATAGCTGACCACAGTGCACCGCTTCGAATGTCGACGCTTTCACCGTTAGTGTGGACGCACAAAGTCGAATTACTGTCCTTAGTGTGGACACACACGTTCGACTTTGCAATATCGATTACAAAAATTCGATGCAAGTAAAATCGAACTACTCTCGTAGTGTAGACAAGGCCATAGACTAGCAGATGTATTGGAGCATAAGCTTTCGTGGGTGAATACCCACTTCGTCAGACGCATGTCTATAAGGTACCACAGGACTCTTTGTTACTTTTTACAATCCTGACTAACATGGCTACCCCTCTGATACTTGAGTAATAAGAATGTTATCGCAAAAATGTTTAGAAATATAGCAATATTTTTATGTCTGTTTATGTTGCAAATGTGAAAGCTAGCAGGTTTCCACCTTTGTTTGCCAAACACACCCAAGTGTCATAAACGTTTAATACCCTCAAAGTATTTGCATAAACCTGTATTTAAAATTTATTTTGGTTGAATTTTTATACTCTTTTTTATGTTATGTTGATGGAAAGTAGGTGTTGTTAAAGTTTGTGCTTCCAAACAGTGAACAAAAGTTGAATTGGTATCACAAGGAAATGAATTTTTAAAAGCTTGGGTAAAAATTCTGTTACTCATTTGCTAAAACAGAGTTCTCAGCACAGGAAAGCAATATGCCTTCTCACGGAAGATTGTGAGCATCTATTTTGGCAGTTAAGCACTATATTTAGTATAAAAAATAAGTAATGCACATGTTAGGGAAGTAAAAAGGAATGTCTACGCAAGAACTGCAAAAGCATCCAAAACAGGTGTATTTGTGCTAAAGACTTGGGTAAATCAGAACAAAAGCATAGCTTGTGTTATCAAAGACTTCATCCCTATTACAGTGTAAACAAGCTAAATTAATCTGTATATTAAATGTGAGTTATTGAAACAAGAGAAATGTAAAACAAACCAGCAAAAACGTTATTTGTTAACCAACATAAGCTATTTAAAGTTGCACCCACAGACCAAAGACACCAGAAAACTTCAGTGCATACTAAACCCCTGGGCATCAAGAAACAAAAATGAAGTGCTTTAGAAAGAATGGACTGAATTACACCTCAGTCTATCATATATGGACAATTAAGTATGAAATCAGCTAGAAACCACTAACTGGGGCAGGCCTGTTTAGAAAAGTATATTATTGAGCAAAGCAAGTTCATGTGTCTATGGTTTTAAATCTTTATCACTGAAATAGGGATGAATTTGGCTACTGTTTAAAAGTAACTGTATTATTGCTGTATACTTTTTGGATATGACTAGCAGATTCTCACCCTAAGAGATGATACAAGCAGACTGCAGATCCTTAAGGGGCAAGCTGCACTTGCTTTACAGCTTGGAATCCCCAGGTGTTCCATTCACAGGCTAGAAATCCCTTTAGCCTGGGTCCAGCACTTCCCCCAGTTCAGTCTGTGTTCCTCAGGTGTTTCCAGGAGTTTTCTTGGGTGGGGAGTGAAGAACACCAGGTGATGTCACTCCCCGCCTTATATAGCTTTTGCATATGGCAGGAACCCTTTGTTCCCAAAGCTTGGTTCACAGACCAGTCTGTGGGAAAAATACTGACATCCCAAGATGGAGTCCAGCATCATGTGGTCTGATCACATGTCCTTGTAGAGTCATAGCAGTCATTACTTGGAGGCTGTCTGTAGTGTTCTCAGGAAGGCTCCCCAGGTGGGAGATAAGCTTCTCCTAAGGCCTAGGGTTTTTTCCTAATAGCCCATTGCCCTGAATAGGCCCTTCCCCACCCATTATCTAGACTGACAACATCTTGTCTAGTGGGCGTTACCCAGGTGTAACTAACTATTTGAAATACAGATACATAGTCAATATTCATAACTTCAGATACAAAAATGATACATGCATACAAATAGGATAATCATATTTAGCACATCATAACTTTTCCAATGACACCTCACATTACTTATCTTGCATAAAATGCATCATAATTATGCTATAACCATATCATAATACTATCACTATGAAGAATATGGGGTGCAGTGTCACAAGTACTACCCATAAAGAACCACCAGCCCGGTTCGGTGATAAAGGCACTCAGCCAGGTTTATTGCCCTCAAGACACAGTACTAGCGCACTGACTCCATGGTTACAGGTATCCAGGAGTGGCAAAATTTGAATTTTTAGGTGCCCCTAGAATGTCGGCGCCCCAGGTATGTGCCTGCTGTGCCTAATGGGAAATCCGGCCCTGAATGTAATTTATAATTTCATTTTGATTTTGGAGAGATACCTATTTTGAGAGATACTAGACTGCGGAATAGTCTTTTGCTCATTCCTGATAAGATGCTAGTATATCAATTAACAAAGAAATCTACAGCAATTATACAGTTGCTTTTACATAATAGCCAAATTCATCCCTATTTCAGTGATAAAAATGTAAAAGCATAGGCACATGAACTTACTCTGCTCAATAATATACATTTTTAAACAACATTTAGACCTGGCCCAGCTAGTGGTGTTTATAATGTCTCTGTAGACGATTGCATACTTAATTGTCCATATATGGTACACTGAGGTGTAGTTGGCCAGTTTACTATTTATAAAGCACTTCATTTTTCTTTCTTGTTGTCCGAGAGTTTCTTCACTGGACACTGATATCTTTTAGTGTCTTTGGTCTGTGGGATGCACCCTTAAACAGCTTAAGTTGGTTAGCATAATAAAGCTTTTGCTTGTTTGTTTTACATTCTTCTTGGGTTTAGTGACCCAAATTTAATACACAGATTAACTTAGTTTGTTTACAAAGTAACAGGGACCAAGTCTTTTATAACACAAACTATGCTTTTGTTCAGATTTTTCCAATTCTTTAGCACAAATAGGCCTGTTTGAGATTCATAGATTCATAGGTTCTAGGGCTGGAAGGGACCTCGAGAGGTCATCGAGTCCAGTCCCCTGCCCTCATGGCAGGACCAGATACTGTCTAGATCATCCCTGATAGACATTTATCTAACCTACTCTTAAATATCTCCAGAGATGGAGATTCCACAACCTCCCTAGGCAATTTATTCCAGTGTTTAACCACCCTGACAGTTAGGAACTTTTTCCTAATGTCCAACCTAAACCTCCCTTGCTGCAGTTTAAGCCCATTGCTTCTTGTTCTATCCTTAGAGACTAAGATGAACAAGTTTTCTCCCTCCTCCTTGTGACACCCTTTTAGATACCTGAAAACTGCTATCATGTCCCCTCTCAGTCTTCTCTTTTCCAGACTAAACAAACCCAATTCTTTCAGCCTTCCTTCTCTAGACCTTTAATCATTCTTGTTGCTCTTCTCTATACCCTCTCCAATTTCTCCACATCTTTCTTAAAATGCGGTGCCCACAACTGGACACAATATTCCAGTTGAGGCCTAACCAGAGCAGAGCGGAAGAATGACTTCTCGTGTCTTCTTGCTCACAACACACCTGTTAATGCATCCTAGAATCAAGGTTGCTTTTTTTGCATCACACTGTTGACTCATATTTAGCTTATGGTCCACTATAACCCCTAGATCTCTTTCAGCCATACTCCTTCCTAGACAGTCTCTTCCCATTCTGTATGTGTGAAACTGATTGTTCCTTCCTAAGTGGAGCACTTTGCATTTGTCTTTATTAAACTTCATCCTGTTTACCTCAGACCGTTTCTCCAATTTGTCCAGATCATTTTGAATTATGACCCTATCCTCCAAAGCAGTTGTAATCCCTCCCAGTTTGGTATCATCTGCAAACTTAATAAGCGTACTTTCCTGAGTACTTTCTATGCCGATATCTAAGTCGTTGATGAAGATATTGAACAGAGTCGGTCCCAAAACAGACCCCTGTGGAACCCCACTTGTTATACCTTTCCAGCAGGATTGGGAACCATTAATAACTACTCTCTGAGTACGGTTATCCAGCCAGTTATGCACCCACCTTATAGTAGCTCCATCTAAGTTGTATTTGCCTAGTTTATTGATAAGAATATCATGTGAGACCATATCAAATGCCTTACTAAAGTCTAGGTATACCACATCCACCGCTTCTCCCTTATCCACAAGACTCATTGTCTATCAAAGAAAGCTATCAGATTGGTTTGACATGATTTGTTCTTCACAAATCCATGCTGGCTGTTCCCTATCACCTTACCACCTTCCAAGTGTTTGCAGATGATTTCCTTAATTACTTGCTCCATTATCTTCCCTGGCACAGAAGTTAAACTAACTGGTCTGTAGTTTCCTGGGTTGTTTTTATTTCCCTTTTTATAGATGGGCACTATATTTGCCCTTTTCCAGTCTTCTGGAATCTCTCCTGTCTCCCGTGATTTTCCGAAGATAATAGCTAGAGGCTCAGATACCTCCTCTATTAGCTCCTTGAGTATTCTAGGATGCATTTCATCAGGCCATGACGACTTGCAGACATCTAACTTTTCTAAGTGATTTTTAACTTGTTCTTTTTTTATTTTATCTTCCAAACCTATCCCCTTCCCATTAGCATTCACTATGTTAGGCATTCCTTCAGACTTCTCGGTGAAGACTGAAACAAAGAGATGCTTTTGCAGTTGTTGCATAGATATTCCTTTTAACTGAAGAGTTGCACTTACTATTTTTTTCTACTAAATATAGTGCTGAACTGCTAAAATAGAAGCCCACAACCTTCTGTGAGACAGTGTTTTGCTCTTCCCCGCTGAGCACCTTGTTTTAGCAAAAGAGTTAGTAACAAAATTTTACCCAAGCTTTTTAGAATTAATTTGCTTGTGATACCAGCTCCACTTTTGTTTACTGTTTAGAAAGCACAAACTTTAACAACCCCTACTTCCCTTTAACATAATATAAAAGAAAAAAGTATAAAAATTAGGGCTGTAGATTAATCGCAGTTAACTCACATGATTAACTCAAATAATTAATCGTGATTTAAAAAATTAAGCAAGATTAATCAAAGTTTTAATCATACTGTTAAACAATAGAATACCAATTTAAATGTATTAAATATTTTTGGATGTTTTTCTACATTTTCAAGTATACTGATTTCAATTACAAGACAGAATACAAAGTGTACACTGCTCACTTTATATTATTATTTTTTGTTACAAATATTTGCACTGTAAAAATGATAAACAAAAAACCCAGTGTTTTTCAATTCACCTCATACAAGTACTGTATTGCAATCTCTTTATCGTGAAAGTGCAACTTACAAATGTAGATTTTTTGTTACGTAACTGCATTCAAAAACAAAACAATGCAAAACTTTAGAGTCTACAAGTCCATTCAGTCTAGGGTGATCAGACAGCAAGTATGAAAAATGGGGACAGAGGGTGGAGGGTAGTAGGCACCTATGTAAGAAAAAGCCCCAAATATCTGGACTGTCCCTATAAAATCAGGACATCTGGTCACCCTAACTCAGTCCTACTTCTCGTTCAGCCAATCACCAAGACAGACAAGTTTGTTTACATTTACAGGAAATAATGCTGCCCACTTCTTATTTACAATATCACTAGAAAGTGAGAACAGGCATTTGCATGGGACTTTTGTAGCCAGCACTGCAAGGTATTTACGTGCCAGATATGCTAAACATTCGTATGCCCCTTCATGCTTTGGCCACCAGTCCAGAGAACATGCTTCCATACTGATGACGCTCGTTAAAAAAATAATGCGTTAATAACATTTGTGACTGAACTCCTTGGGGAGAATTGTATGTCTCTGGCTCTATTTTACCTGCATTCTCTCATATATTTCATGTTATAGTAGTCTCGGATGATGACTCAGCACATGTTCATTTTAACAACACTTTTGCTGCAGATTGGACCAAAATGCAAAGAAGGTATCAATGTGAGATTTCTAAAGAGAGCTACAGCACTCAACCCAAGATTTAAGAATCTGAAGTGTCTTCCAAAATCTGAGAGGGACGAGGTGTGGAGCATGCTTTCAGAAGTCTTAAAAAAGCAACACTCCAATGAGGAAACTACAGAACCTGAACCACCAAAAAAGAAAATCAACCTTCTGCTGGTGGCATCTGACTCAGACGATGAAAATGAACATGCATCGGTCCACACTGCGTTGGATTGTTATCGAGCAGAACCCATCATCAGTATGTCCTCTGGAATGGTGGTTGAAGCATGAAGGGGCATATGAATCATTAGCGCATCTGGCATGTAAATATCTTGCATTGCTGGCTACAACAGTGCCAGTGAACACCTGTTCTCACTTTCAGGTGACACTGTGAACAAGAAGCAGGCAGCATTATCTCCTGCAAATGTAAACTAATATGTTTGTTTGAGCGATGGGCTCTAAAATTGTACACTGTTTTACTTTGAAATGCAGTTATTTTTTGTACATAATTCTCCATTTGTAAGTTCAACTTCTCTGATAAAGAGATTACACTACAGTACTTGTATTCGGTGAATTGAAAAATGCTATTTCTTTTGTTTTTTTACAGGGCAAATATTTGTAATAAAAAATAAATATAAAGTGAGCACTGTACACTTTGTAGTCTGTGTTGTAATTGAAATCAATATATTTGAAAATGTAGAAAACATCCAAAAATATTTTTTAAAATGGTATTCTATTATTAACAGTGCGATTAATCGTGATTAATTTTTTTAATTGCTTGACAGTCCAAATAAAAATTAAACCAAACTGAATTCTAAATGCAGATCTATGCAAACACTTTGAGGGTATTAAACTTTCATGACATTTGGTTGTGTTTGGGAAACAAAGGCGGAAACCCGTTGAAATTGTTTGGTTACCTTTATCATTTTGCAACATAACCAGACAGAATATTTATTGTTCTATTTTTTGACATTTTTGCTATAACATTCTTATAACTATATTTAAAGGTGTAAACAAGTTTATAAAAACCCAAATATTTTATATTTTTAAAAAGTATAAAATTGACAACATACAACACAGAACAACATCCATAACATACAGGACAATTAAATTTAACTTACAATTCAAAATAAATAGTTCTAAATATAATTTTGGCACCATACCAGACAAGGCATTAAAAGCATAGTTATTAAATTAATACATTTTCAAAAAGAAACAGGTAAACAAAAGAGTTAAACATCTAAATAAGCAAGTTATTATCTTTTTATTTAGAACTTCTAATAAAATTTTATAAAAATTCATATTAAATTCTTTGCCTACTTTGTTGTATAGTAGAATCTCATAGTTACGAACACCTCGGGAGTGGAGGTTGTTTGTAACCCTGAAATGTTCGTAACTCTGAACAAAACATTATGGTAAATCTTTCAAAAGTTTAAAACTGAACATTAACTTAATACAACTTTGAAACTTTATTATGCAGAAGAAAAATGCTGCTTTTCACCATCGTAATTTAAATGAAACAAGCACAGAAACAGTTTCCTTACCTTGTAAATCTTTTTTTAAACTTTCCTTTTATTTTTTTAGTAGTTTACATTGAACACAGCACTGTCCTGAACGGTATTTTTTTTTTTTTTTGTCTCTGCTTCTGGCAGATTATGTACTTCTGTTTCCAAATGAGGTGTGTGGTTGACCAGTCAGTTCGTAGCTCTGGTGTTCGTAACTCTTAGGTTCTACTGTACTAATTTAGTAACTTAAGGTACTTTCCATTACTTTATATTATAAACTCTGATATATGGAATTAAGGAAAACTCCTGTTTGAAATATTAGTCAGAGGTTAGAATTCGAAACAGTCTGCATTTCAGTTGCTTGGCAACCATATCTTATAGCTGCATCTACCCCAAGCGGGCACAGTGCAAACTAGATCAGTCTGTACTGCGTAGCCCAGCCCCTAACCTGATTCACACCAGATGTCTGTCAGTTTAGCTTAAGTCGATCCCTTAACAAATGGTGATTCCATTGGATTAAGAGCATCCACACTCGCATGACATTTACCAAACCTGTTTACAGGCATACCCTGTGTGAAATAGCTGCAGCTTGGAGCAGAGACGAGACTCTTCTTGTGGGGGCTTTAATTTTATTTTGGGGAGGGTCGGGGGTGAGTTCTGTAAGGAGCTATTTCTACAGGTCCAAACCTCTAGCGCGAACCCCCTTTCCCCAGGTATGTGTGTATGTGTGTGCACATGTGTGTTTGTATGGCGATTTCACCCTGAAAATGCACCCATCAGTGCACATGGTCCCCACTGGCAGCATGGAGGCAGTCCTGCTCTGCTAGCTCCCACCATTCCAGCCCTCTCCAATGCCCCCATTACCATCCTGCCTGCCTCCCCACCCACCCACCACTCTCACTCTCCTGCTCCAAATCCTTCCTCCCTTTCCCCATTTGCTGCCATTACATTCCCCCATGCCTCAGTATCCCTTCCAGCCCCCCACATTCTCCTCCCCACATCCCCTGCCCCCTTGGGCCTGCCTGTCTCCCCTCTGACCCTCACCCCCTTCCCGTGTTCCTGCTGCTCACCCTCCTGGTGCTCGCATGCCACACGGGTGCTCAGTGCATCATTGACAATGTGGTTGATCTGAAGGTGCAGACAGCGATTAGTTCCATCGGTAACTGACCCAGGGGCACCTCCCCCAGAGATGGGGGCTCACAGCTAGTGGCAGCTGCGGAATGGGACTTTGCAGCAAAAGGCGAAACTCCGGCAGTCTCTGCTCTGAGCCCCAGACTTATTTTGAGCCATATTTTTAGACACCCTGCGAGCCACGTAATTCCCGCTCAGCTGCTGCCAAACCCTGCAGGCACCTAATGCACCTGGCACCTAAGTGTTTGCAGTAAGAATACACTGGAGATGGTGCCAGGGTCAGATGCTGCGTTGCGGGGGAGGGGGGGCAGGGCAGACAGCTACAACACAGAGTGTCACTGAGGGAGATGTGGAACCAGCCCACATACAAGAGCAACTTTATCTGTACCTCACACTGTGGCTCTCTATCGCTCTCTAGTGGTTGGGCCACATGGTTTTTGCTACTGCCTCTGAGCTGATAGGCCTGGGGCTTTGACTTATGCAACAGAGACTCCAGGGTCTCAGGTTCGATCCCTGCTCCTGCCAACCTACACGGGGCAGCTCTTTCACTGCCCATCCCGGCTCTGATCCCAACCAATCCCATTCAGTGTGTAGACGGGGTGAGGGGGAGCAGGAAACCTTGGGGTTCCCTGCCATTCCTCAGCTTTGGTTCAGGCCCGAGCATAGCACGGAGCCGGCATTTGTGTTAGTTCTATTCCAGTGGCTGCGCTCTGGGCCCCGTCGTGCCAGCCGCTGCACAGCCCATGGTGAGATGCTCCCTGCCCCAAAGAGCTGCCAAGACACGGATTGTCACCGCCATTGCACAGAGGGGAACAGAAGCCCAGAGGGACTGAGGGTATGCCAGTGCCTACACTAGAAAAATGAGTCGACCTATATTAGGTTGACTTACAGTCACAGCAGTAATACAGCAGTGGTGCATGTCCACAGTGCCCTCCTTCTGCTGGCAGTGCATCCTCACCAGGAGTGCTTCCACTGACCTAAGTGGGGCAGTGTGGGGAGCTGAGAGCCCAGTCTCTCAGCTCCGCTGGCAGCTCTCTGCTGGGTGCCCAGCTGTTATAGAATCATAGAATATCAGGGTTGGAAGGGACCTCAGGAGGTCATCTAGTCCAACCCCCTGCTCAAAGCAGGACCAATTCCCAACTAAATCATCCCAGCCAGGGCTTTGTCAAGCCAGGCCTTTAAAACCTCTAAGGAAGGAGATTCCACCACCTCCCTAGGTAACGCATTCCAGTGCTTCACCACCCTCCTAGTGAAATAGTGTTTCCTAATATCCAACCTAGACCTCCCCCACTGCAACTTGAGACCATTGTTTCTTGTTCTGTCAACTGCTACCACTGAGAACAGCTGAGCTCCATTCCCCTGGGAACCCCCCTTCGGGTAGTTCACCCAAGGAACACCTGCTGTCAAGAGGCTATCATTGCCTGCTAGAGAACTATAAAAAGGACTTCTGGGACCTGATCCTCTTACCTCAGATCTGCTTAAGCTTCATCTGAGGGAATTTTGAGTCGCAAGACTGAGATCTCCAGTTCCATTCTGTTTCACCCTGATATTGGATATTTGGACATTAGACTGTAACCTGATGAAATGATTCTGGAAAGAACTCTTTGCTACTCTAAAGCTCACCATCTCTGCTATGAACTAAGAACTCTGATCCTACCTGTATGTATACTGATCTTTTAACCAATACACTCTTTCTCTCTCTCTTTTTTTTTTAATGAATTTCAGTTTAGTTAATAAGAATTGGCTGTAACCATGGATTTAGGTAAGATGTATTCATTGACCTGGGAGGTAATGTGTCTGATCCTTTGGGATTGGTAGAACTTTTTTACATGATGAACAAGATTTTCAGTAATCCTCATCATATTTGACTTGGCTGGCTGGGTGGGAGCTCAAGGCTGGGTTGCTTTAAGGGAACTTATTTCTGGCTTCTGGGTAACCATTAAGGTATTGTGGGCGCTGTTTTGTTACTGGCTTGGTGAATCTAAGTATTAGAATAACTGCCAGTTTTGGGGACCATCTGCCCCATTCTTTGCAGTTTGCCCTAGTTGAGAAATCTCAGCATAGCCCCCGGGAACCTGGTCACACCCTCCCTAGCTCATTACTAACCGTCAAGGAACAGCTTGTTTAGACCCTCCCCCCAGCTGACAAGTTGTCATCTTGGCAGATCATGCCCTGGGTTATACCAGCTGCATGAGTTCTCCCCAAAGGGTCTGAGGAAACCTACTATGGCTGCCACTAGCCTGTGAGCCAAGTGGATTGGTTCTTCACTAACCACCCCAGATGCATCATAAGTTAACCTGTTTACTGGCCTTATAACCCTGTCGTGCTTGTTGAGAGTGGGCCTAGCAGGGGCACAGGGGGACTTCTTCCTGGGCTAGGAACGGTGAGGGTTCCCTTTAGGGTCCCTCAGGTACTGACACAGGCCCCTGCATCTCTTGATCTAGTACTGGAAGGTCCAGGGCACCAGGGACACCTTCAATCTCTATGTCCCCACTGTCCAGCAACACAGATGTGTCACCACAGATCTGTTTTTCTTCCGGGAGATCTGGGGATGAGATAGCCCATTTTAAGGCCAAGAACTCCAGCTTGTGGATGGAGTAGGGAGTCCTACTGTCAGACAGCCCTCAAGTGGCCAAAGCTACAGGTTTACATTTGCCTTCCACTTCCTGGTGAAGGACTGCTTCCAAGCCCTCCAAACTGGCATCAGTGTGTAGGATAAATGGTTTTATTGGGTCAGCAAAGACTAGGATTGTATCGTGAGTTAGGCAATTAATGATTTCTCATAAAGCCCTTTCACATCTCTCGTTTAACTGGGACCCTAGGGGCTCTAAAGGGCCATAGTGTCTGCTCTCGAGACGGTGAGGACCTCCCCTTACTCTTGATCTTAGATTTGTTCTTGCTGGATGGGTGTCCCCTGGTAAGATCAATCAGAGGCTTTACGATGGTAGCAAAATTCTTCACAAACCTGCAATAGTAGCCTCTAAATTGGAGAAAAGTCTTAAACAGAGCCAGACGAGTACCTAGAAGTCACCTCCTACAAGACAGGCCCAACAAAGAAAATAACAGAACACCACTAGCTGTCACCTTCAGCCCCCAACTGAAACCTCTCCAGTGCATCATCAGAGATCTACAACCTATCCTCAAAGATGATCCTTTACTCTCACAGATCTTGGGAGACAGACCTATCCTCGCTTACAGACAACCCCTCAACCTAAAGCAAATACTCACCAGCAACCACACATCACTGAACAAAAACACTGACCCAGGAACCTATCCTTGTAACAAAGCCCGATGCCAACTCTGTCCACATATCTATTCAAGTGACATCATCATAGGACCTAATCACATCAGCCATACCATCAGGGGCTCGTTCACCTGCACATCTACCAATGTGATATATGCCATCATGTGCCAGCAATGCCCCTCTGCCATGTACATTGGCCAAACTGGACAGTCTCTGCACAAAAGAATTAATGGACACAAATCTGACATCAGGAATCATAATACTCAAAAACCAGTGGGAGAACACTTTAACCTGTCTGGTCATTCAGTGACAGACCTGCGGGTGGCTATATTACAACAGAAAAACTTCAAAAACAGACTCCAACGAGAGACTGCTGAGCTGGAATTGATATGCAAACTAGATACAATCAACTCAGGATTGAATAAGGACTGCGAATGGCTGAGCCATTACAAACATTGAATCTATCTCCCCTTGTAAGTATTCTCACACTTCTTATCAAACTGTCTGTACTGGGATAGCTTGATTATCACTTCAAAAGTCTTACTTAATTGGCCTCTCAGAGTTGGTAAGACAACTCCCACCTGTTCATGCTCTCTGTATGTGTGTATATATATCTCTCAATATATGTTTCACTCTATATGCATCCGAAGAAGTGGGCTGTAGTCCACGAAAGCTTATGCTCTAATAAATTTGTTAGTCTCTAAGGTGCCACAAGTACTCCTGTTCTTTTTGCGGATACAGACTAACACGGCTGCTACTCTGAAACCTTAAACTCTCTGTAATTACTTGGGATTGGCCATGTAGTGAGTGCTGATATTTTATCCGGATCAATACTCATACCCTCTTGGGACACAGTGTGACCCACATACTTCACTAATGTCCTGTAGAATTGGCATTTATCAATTGAAAGCTTCAATCCATAGGCTTCCAACCTGTCTAGCACTTTAAGAAGTCTTTTTTCATGTTCCTCCAAGGTTCTTCCACACACACAATTAGGTCATCCAAATAAACTAAGGGTATGTCTACACTACCCGCCAGATCGGCGGGCAGCGATGGATCCAGCGGGGATTGATTTAGTGCGTCTAGTCTAGACGTGCTAAATCGACCCCCGAGCCCTCTCCCGTCGACTCCTGTACTTCAGCGCCATGAAAGGTGCAGGCAAAGTTGACAGGGGAGCAGCAGCAGTAGTGAAGACACCACGGTAAGTCGATCTAAGTACATCGACTTTGGCTACATTATTCACGTAGCTGACGTTGCGTAACTTAGCTCGATCTCCCCCCTCCCCCCCCCCCCCAGTGTATAGACCAGGGCTAAGACTTGCAGTAAGTTCATGTTTCAAACAACTTTCTCCATAAAATGTTGAAATGTGGCAGATGCTTCAGAAATCCCTGGGGTCATGCATTCAAACTGATAAAAACCTAAATAAGATAAAGGCTGTCTTTTCCTTATCTTCTGCTCCAAGAGGGATCTGGTAGTATCCATTTCAGAGATCGAATACTGAGAACCACTGGCTCCCCAGAAAAGAATCCAAGGAATCTTGGATTCGAGCATGGTGTACTGGTCAACTCCAGTGCGCCTGTTCAGGATGCGGTAGTCAATATACATCTAGATTTTCCCATTCTTCTTACGGACCAACACAATGGGTCAGGAATATGGGCTGCGGGACTCTGTAATGATACCATTCACAATCAGCTTCTGCAGATGATGATGCATGTCTTCCATCTCAGAGAGGGCAATCTTCTGAGATTGCTCCCTGAAGGGTCGGGAGTCTTGTAGCCAGATGTGATGTTTCACTCCTTTTGCACATGCGACATCCCAATCATGCAGGGAGAATACCTTGGATTGTTCACAAAGTTTCTTCCTCAGGTGACCCTTCCACTCCCCAGACAATGGTGCGTCTCCAAAGTCAAACTTTGCAGGATCTATTGCTGGAACTTCGGGTTCACTCTGGGCTCTCACAATGGTTTCGGGCTCAAAGAGGTCCACTATCTTCTGCCCTTGCTTCACAACATCATGGCTTGTTTCATTAGCAATCTGGATACTCAGCTTTTCCTGGGCTTCAGCAGTTAGGGTTATGACTCCACTGGGGACCAGCACTCCTTCCGGGAGTCCTCCCTCCCTCAGCCGGCTGCTCTACCATTGCTAATGCCCCTTTACTGCCTTTTAGGCAGGTACTCATGACGAGCAATTCTCTCTCAGTCATTGCAGGCACCATTAAGGAGGTTGTTCCCGCGTACCTCAAGGCTTCCATTGGTAGTCAGACATATCCCTTTTAGTGTTCTCAATTTTCCTAGAGACAGAAGCACAAAGCATATGGATCATCAGAGTGTTTATGTATTGGTCCCCTGCTCGTTGTCTGCAATAACCAGCGACTTGTACCAGTACCTTGAAGGGATTGGAGTTGGCTCCTATCAGCACAGACACGTCAGAGATTCTTTTAGGGTCAGGGCCTATTAATGCAGTGGTGTCTACCTTTTCTCATACCCCAGCAACGTCCTCTGGGAATTCCAGGTGTACTATGACATACCGTTAGTAGGGGTATTCATCTATGCTGAGGCCACAGAAATCAAGCCCTGCCAATGGCTGTATAGGCAGGTGGCTAAGCATCTGTAGGTAAAAGAACTGAAATATAATAGTCACCTGAGATCTGGTGTCAAGCACAGCTTTATATTCTGCCCCTTTGATCCTCACAATGACCTTTGCTTGAGGCCCTATTAGTCCTGATGAGATTCTGACTAGACATTCTTTTCTAGGGGAGCCGTCAAATCCTGAGGGCCTACACGTCTCCCATCCCAAGCCGCGGGCCCATTTCCTGACTTTACCCAAATGGTCCTCAACTTTCGGTATGATAGGGTGGGATTTTCTTCACTCTGACCCCGCACAGCTGTGTGTCCATCCTGGCCACACCTGTAGCAGAAGACGGACTATCTCCTCCCTTGTTGCCCTGTTGGGGCTGTGGATCTAAACGTGGTCTTCAGGACCACTGCAGCAGGGGGCTCCTTGTGCCCTGAAGTGTATGCAGGACTGATGGTACTCTGCAGTTCAGCCATCTGCTCTGTCAGGGCCTGCATTCGTTGGGCAAGTTCCTTTTCAGTGTTCGCCATGAGTGCCTTGGGTAGTCATATGGGTGCTGTGACAGTTGGCTCAGATGACTGGAATTCCCAAACCTCACTGGCTGCCTGACTTTCTCCTTCTCTTGGAACTCTTTCACTAGCTGACAATAACTTGGTGGATTTTCCTATTGTTCTTTTAGCCGAAGGTGGAGTAGAATCGGGTTCTGTTATTGAGCTCCTCTCACAATTTGGGCCAATCTAGTCCAGTCCATTTCCTCAGCAGTCACTGCTCCCCTCATGACAGCTCTCTGTAATAGTTTCTCCAATCTCTGTATATAGGCTGAAAGCTTCTCACCCTTTTGTTGTCTAGTATAAATATCCTTGGAGCCCTCTGTTCTCCCAAAGGCGTGACTGAGGGATTCGAGGCAGTGCTTCCCACTGACTTCAGGGTTACTGAGCTTCAGAGCACGGATTACAGCTAGTGCTGGACCCCTGAGGTGCTCGAGATACCTTCGCTTTTCAGCATCAGGTACTGCCCACCCCTGCAGCATTTCAGTGGGGTGTTCCAACTCCTATATCTAAGACGGGCCAATGGGGACTGGTTTCCAGCATCTACTATCTTCCACATTCTGTCAGCCACTGATGTCTCACTTGAACCCTGCAAGGCTTCCATGGCCACCAGCAGTTCACACAATGCTGCGAAGGCCCCCTCCTCTCTCTTAAACACGGGCCCACACGTTTGGCATTCGCTCAGGCAATCGTTGGCTGCCCTTAACGTGGATCTGTCTGAGCCCTCATCAAATGCCACAGGTATCCCTGTTACTAGATGTGAGGCGGTCGTGGTTGTCCCTCTATCCATTTGGGAGGGATGCCATACTCCTTGGTACAAGGCCTCTGGAAGAACACAGTTCAGGTGGAATTAGCACCAGGGTGTCCACCACTCGGTGGGGTACAGCAGTAAAGTCTATAAGCCCAGGACCTCAAGGAGGAGGGGCAGCAAATATTCAGGAGGTTCTGGCCTCTATTCAGGACAGAGCAGTAAAGTCTATAAGTCCAGGCCCTCAACCATGGCGGGGCAACCAGCAGTCGAGGGTCCTGGCTCTGGCGGACTGCTGACAAACCCAGGCCTCTTGGCCTAGAAAGGGGAGGCTGCCACGCCAGGGGTGAGATGGCAGAATTAGGGGGACAAGGGCCCACCCGACTCCACCACATCCCAGTCCAGAGCCCTAGTAGTGGAGGAGTCATCTGCCACTGGGTCAGCGGGGAAATCCCTCCGCAACACACTGCCTGGTTGTCAGTCAGCAACATAGCTGAACCATGTTCAGTTCCCCTAGGCTTCATCCCACACTCCCATTTGGGGGACGGGAGGGAGTACCTGGCTCCTGGGGTCTTCTTACCTGCCCTATGCTGCATGGTAAATGTGAACGGCTGAAGGGCGAGATATCACCTCATTAGCCTCACGTTGGTGTCTTTGCAGCCACTTGAGGGGTGCATGATCTGTGACCACAACGAAGGGGCCACTCAGGAAGTAATGTCAAATGGCCTCCACGGACCATTTACCTGCTAGTGCCTGCTGCTTGGTGGTCAAATAGTGATGTTCCCGGGGGAATAGCTTTTGACTAATGTAAAGAACCAGGTGTTCCTCTCTGTCGAGGGTCTGGAAGAGGACAGCCCCAAGTCCCATTGCTGAGGTGTCCATCTGGAACTCAAAACTGCTGGAGAATTCGGGGCTATAGAGCACTGGCTCACAGCACAGATGATCCTTTAGTGTCTGGAAGGCTTCTGCACACTCGGGGGAGCAGTTGACGCGCTGCGGCCAGTCCTTTGTTAGGAGTTCCGTCGGGGTGCAGCAATGGAGGCAAAGCTGGGGATGAAACGGCGATAGTACCAAGCTGCCCCAAGAATCGCCTCACTTGTTTCTTTGTGCTTGGGTCAGGGTGTTCTTCAATGGCCTGGACCGTCCCGACTAAGGAGCGAACCTTCCCCCATCCAAGGATATACCCCAAGTAAGTGGTTTCCTGGGAGCCGATTCAGCATTTCTTAGGGTTGGCCGTCAGTCCCACTGCTCAGAGAGTTCATAGGAAGCCGATGATTTGTCTCCCCGCAGCACAAGCTGTGCCAGGCTCTGCTCAATTAAACCTTGAGTTCCCCAGCCCCTCTGCAAACTTGCTGTCAGACCATGCTCAAAAGCTATACTAACCCTATAGTAATGAACCAATGTATGCAGCCCCCAGCCCTCCTGTGCGACCCTACAATAACAAACCAGCATACACAGCTCCACACTGACAGGAATAGAGCAGTGTATTCTGCCTTGTACTCTAGGGCAATAACAAAGCAGCAAGAGCAGCACCAGGCCTTTGCTAATAACTGTGTGCTCAACCAAGCCCAACCCCCTCCCCGCCCAATGTACACAGGGCACCTCAATAAGCCCTGTGGTTTAAAATGTAGAGGGCAGGGGCCCTCTGCCGCCATCTAGTAGTGAACTGGTGGAAGAGACAGAATGAGCCAGACCTTATTTGCACGTTCGTTGCCCATCATCCCACTGGGACCATTTTGGCCATTTGGTTTAACATTCATTGACGTTGTGGGTGCATGGCTGATGAAAGGTGGGGCTCCTTGTTGTACGACAAGACTGCAGCAGAAGTGGACTTGGCAAACCCTGAGTGAGGAGTCGCCATAACCAGAGCCTTCATCCTGAATGGCTGAGTAGAGCATGGGCACGAACCAGCCAGGTTCATTTTATGGCAGGTGTGGTGATGTATTGTGTGCATAGGTATTGCAAAGGCACCCATCCCTTGTAGCTCTTTGTTGAAACTGCTGAGTGCACTGACCGCACTGAGTGACTGTGATAAGGGCCCCTTTCCCTGATGCCACTAGCACTGATGTAAGCAGAGTCAGGATGAGCTCTACCCTGACATCTGGTGGTGATTTACGGCGAGTGTGGAAAAGGACTCCAGGGGCTGATCTTGTTTGCATAGGCACACCCACTCGCCTGGCATGAAACAACAGCAACTCAAAGTGGTTACTTTGGCTGGTGTGGGATCCCCAGTTTTCTCTGTTATTGGGGCAGGAAGAATAAAGTTTTGTTATCCTGATTCTGTGAATCAAGGCCAGTGGAACTGTTGTATGACAGAAGGACTGAGTGAGTCCTTCACCATTACCTAAGTAGCACTTACTTGACAATGGGCATGGGTTACAAAACTCAGTGACTGGAGAGAGGATGGGGACAGGTATTTGTACCTGATGGCATGGGCCCCATCTGAGGGCTTGACACACCAATTGCACTATCTCCTTTCTCCACTGTTGAATGTCAGAGTTAACTTTGATTCTATTAGGAGTCTAGTTACAGGCTGCTGAGCTGAATTCACTCTGGGCCAATAGTGCACTAGCACTGGGGCTCCCTTACTATGAGCTGAAATTGCTGAGAGCTGAAATCCCAGAAGAGCTAAAGTTATTAAGAGCTGAGATCACTGAGTGCTGTGTTAACTAGTGGGGGAGCCTGAAGCTATATTGCTAAGCAGCTGGCGGAGCAATTTGTGGGGGCAACTGGAGGAGCAGTGAGCGGCGCAGAGCCTTGTGGGGCCGGTTGGAGCGGCCAAGGAACGGTGAGCGAAGCTGTTTGCGGGGACGGCTGGAGCAGCTCACAGGTCGGTGAGTGGAGTGGAGCAGCTTGTAGAGCGGAGCAGTTTGTGGGACGGCAGGAAGTGGACTGGCTCGTGGTGAAGGCTGTGGCGGAACCCCACGGAGAGACGGCCAGCCGGCCTCGGATCACATAAGGTGCCCCTTAACACCCTGCGTGCCCCCCCTTTTACTCTGCACTGACCAGGGACAGAGACTTTGGGGTCTGTTGGACTTTTGGGACTTTGGGTGGTTGCTGGACCCAAGAAACTTTGGAGGTGTTGGACTTTGGGGACTCTGGGTGATTTTTGGGTTGCTGGATTCAAGAACCAAAGGGAAAGGACACAGCCCAGTTTGCTGGGGTGGGTTTTTTGCTCATGGTTTGTGTTATGAATCCTGTTTGTGGTGTTTTTCCTATGTAATGCTGATGTCATTTACCTCATGTTATTAAACATTTTCTGTCACACTCAGACTCCGTGCTTGCGAGAGGGGAAGTATTGCCTCTTAGAGGCACCCAGGGGGTGGTATGTAATTGTCCCAGGTCACTGGGTGGGGGCTCGAGCCGGTTTTGCATTGCGTTATTGAAACGGAACCCCTAGATACAGAACCCGGCCCTTGTTGCTGCCAACTTAGATGGGCAGAAGGGTTACACTGTAATTGCTATAGCTGGCTCAGCAATGGACCCTGGGCAGTGGAGCTGGTGTACAAAGATGGCATTGTGGAGATGGTGTTGTGGTTAGAGGCAACGCCCCCTGCCAGCACCAGTGTAGCTGAAATCACCATTGCTGGGCCAGCCTGTGGGTCTCTGGACTAGATCAGGCAGCTTCCCCTGGCAGCTGGAGGGGGATGGCCCAGTGCACTCCAGGGCTCTGGGACGGTGCAAAGCAGAGTGGGGCACATTGGACATTCACCAAGGCAGAAGGGACATGGCAGCAAAGGGCACTGCCAAAGGCACCGCAGGGGTGGGTGGTTTAGTTATTAGTTGTAGACATACTTTGTATGGGACAAATTGTGAGCGAGCCAATGCCCTCCATGGTCCTCAGAGCAAGGGAGGGGGAAGAGTGCACATATCGAGATGATTTGTGGTTGCTGTGTATCCCGGGTGCCAGCTCTGTGCCTGGTCCCCTTAATGCAGTTTTCTGTGTTTTTCACATGGACTCAGTGCGGTGGGTGAGGAACATTTCCTGGCTGGGGGGCCCAGGGGAAATGTTCAGTTTTCCCAGGTCCCTGGGGGAGCCTGGCGTGTGTCAGTTTCAACAAGGTCCCCTGGCTGGTTGACCCCGGGCCTTGGCAGAAATGGTGCCACGTCTACATCAACCAGTCCGTGGCTGCGCCGATGTGGGTGAAGTCTGTTTGCTGAGGGAGCGGGGCTGGGTGAGCGGCTGCCCTGGGGCTGGGGACAATGGAAGGATTGTGCCTTGCCGAGAGGGGCTGGGCGTGTTCAGCCTCCCCGCGCCCAGCAGGAGCTCAGTCATTGTCAATGAGATCTGTGAATTCAGCACTAGTGAAGAGGGACCCTGGAGACCCAACCCTCCCCCCCGCCCAGGTCCAGGCAGGAGCTTCCCCTGCACACACCCACTTCTCTCAGGAAGGCCATTGTGGATTGGGTGTAAGGGGATCTGTTTATTGTGTCAATCCCAGCTGGTTTCTGCTCCTGGGATTTCCCTTGTGCCAAGGTTCAGGGCAGCTGGGTGCTGGAGAGGCTGGTGGTCAGTGCAGGACTCCTGGGTTCTCTTTCCTAGCTCTGGGAGAAGGTTGAGGTCTATTGCATTAGAGCAGTCGGGAGGGAGCCAGGACTCCAGGGTTCTATTTCCCCCTTGGAGAGGGAAGTGGGTTCTAGGAAGTGGGGTGGGCGGCTGGGAGTCAGGATTCCTGGGTGCTATTTCCTGCTCTGCTGCAAACTCACTATTACAACACTTCTATAGTATCTCTTTGAGGTATTTGTTTAGCAGCAAGAACAGCAGTAACTAGACACCATCTGTTCAGCTTGTCTGGCCGGTGATGTCACCTTGATTTGCACTATGCGACCTTTGGACAGTCCCTATCTCATCATTCATTTTCCTATCTTTAGAGGTAGTGTGGTCTAGTGGCTAGAGCACCAAGCTGAGACTCTGGAGATCATAGAAACATAGAATGTCAGGGTTGGAAGGGACCTCAGGAGGTCATCTAGTCCAACCCCCTGCTCAAAGGGGGACCAAGCCCCAGACAGATTTTTGCCCCAGATCCCTAAATGATCCCCTCAAGGATTGAACTCACAACCCTGGGTTTAGCAGGCCAATGCTCAAATCGCTGAGCTATCCCTCCCCCCGTGGGAGGAAGCGAGGTGCCCTTCTCTGCCCTGGGTGCTGGGGAGGAGGAGAGAACAGGGCACCTCGCTACCTCCCATGGCCCTGATCCTGCCACCATCTGCTCCCCTAACCCCACCTCCTGCCTTCCCCCCACAGGGTACAAGCCTGGACCAATCCCTAACTAAATCATCCCAGCCAGGGCTTTGTCAAGCCTGACCTTAAAAACCTCTAAGGAAGGAGATTCCACCACCTCCCTAGGTAACCCATTCCAGTGCTTCACCACCCTCCTAGTGAAAAAGTTTTTCCTAATATCCAACCTAAACCTCCCCCACTGCAACTTGAGACCATTACTCCTTGTTCTGTCATCAGGTACCACTGAGAACAGTCGAGCTCCATCCTCTTTGGAACCCCCTTTCAGGTAGATGAAAGCAGCTATCAAATCCCCTCTCATTCTTCTCTTCTGCAGACTAAACAATCCCAGTTCCCTCAGCCTCTCCTCATAAGTCATGTGCTCCAGCCCCCTAATCATTTTTGTTGCCCTCTGATGGACTTTTTCCAATTTTTCCACATCCTTTTTGTAGTGTGGGGCCCAAAACTGGACACAGTACTCCAGATGAGGCCTCACCAATGTCGAATAGAGGGGAATGATCACGTCTCTTGATCTGCCGTTAGCCTTCTTGGCAACAAGGGCACACTGTTGACTCATATCCAGCTTCTCGTCCACTGTAGCCCCTAGGTCCTTTTCTGCAGAACTGCTGTCTAGCCATTCAGTCCCTAATCTGTAGGAGATCTGGGTTCTGTTCCTTGTTATGACACTGCCCTGCCAGGTGACCTTGTGCCAGTCACTTCCGCTCCATTTGCCTCAGATTCCCCTCAAGCCCTTTCTCTCTTTAGACTGTGAGCTTTCTCGGGCAGGGACTGTCTCTCCTTCTGTGTCTGCACACAGGCCAGTACAGGGCATTAGACTATGAGAGCTCTGGCTAATTGCTTACGTGTGCCAGTGGCCCAGCGCTACCATGGGAATGGCTGTGAGTCTTGCAGTGGTGCCTCAAGGTGCCGGTCACCCCAGGACTGGGAGGATGGCGCTTAGGTCTGTGGCTGCTGGCTCTTGCTCCCATGCTCAAGGTCACGCTGACCCCAGGTTTGGGGTTAATCAGGACGATTCCCACAGGGACCTTGGGGTGCTTTTGCTTCTTCTGCAGCGTGGAGCTTGGATCGCCTGCTGGGAGCCGCTGGGCACCTCCCCTAATCAATTCCCTGCCTTGCAGGGGCCTCGGCCATTGACAGCACCTCGATCTCTCCTGTTTTCTGCACCAGTTGAGTTACCCAAGGGCTGAAATGCTTTTGTCTAATAGGAATCACTGGGCTCAGCATTAGGGACATGTGGGTGACATGCAATGGCCTGTGCTACACAGACTGGCTGGTCTGATGGTCCCTCCTGGCTTAAGCTCTGTGAGACGGGGCTCACACTAGCAACTAGAGAGAGGTCAGAAAGCCGGGCTCTGATTGCATGTCTGCCCTCCCTGCCCAGCCTCGTGCTGGGCTACAAATCCTGCTGGTGCATTTTCAACCCATCTCTGGCACTTGCCTCTACAGCAGGGGTCGGCAACCTTTCAGAAGTGATGTGCCGAGTCTTCATTTATTCACTCTAATTTAAGGTTTCACGTGCCAGTCATACATTTTAATGTTTTTAGAAGGTCTCTTTCTATAAGTCTATAATATATAACGAACCTATTGTGGTATGTAAAGTAAATAAGGGTTTTAAAATGTTTAAGAAGCTTCATTTAAAATTAAATTAAAATGCAGAGCCCTCCGGACCGGTGGCCAGGACCCGGGCAGTATGAGTGCCACTGAAAATCAGGTCGCGTGCCGCCTTCAGCACGCGTGCCATAGGTTGCCCACCCCTGCTCTACACCGTAGCCAGGTGGGCTAGAGCAGCTGTGTAGCCTTGGCAGCACGGGAGGTGGGATGGGCTGACCATGCAGAGTATGATCCGGTCCGGGACCCAGGGTCCATGCGTGGGGCAGCTGGCCCATCCCACCTCCTGCACCACCGAGGCTACACTGCTATTTTCACTTCGCTAGCTCCAGCAAAGTTAATTACACCTCCAGCTGCAGCGCAGCCCACCCCTTAGTCTCCAATCTGCAGGTAGCTGGTGCCAAACCCAGAGTGGCCCTGCCTTCCAGCAACCCCCTTACAATACCCTGGAAATTCCCACAGAGGGGGAGCCCCAGGTCTGTGCAGACCCTCAGAGCCAAAGCCTATGCTGGTGTAATGCCTCCAATGTAATGGAGTTACACCAGGGGAGAATTTGGCCCTGCCAATGAACAGCTCGGCAGGGGTTGAGCAAACAGGGAAGTTACAAGAGAAATATTCTTTCCTAGGAACAGTCCTGGGGTTGCCCCACACTTGTGGGAGGGGGAGCCAGTTGTCAAGCAGCCAATGGGATGGAAGATTTTGCCACCTCTGCTCCAGCTGTCTCCTATTTAAAGGGGCAACTTGTAAACTGGGGAACAGCATCTTGCAAGATTGTGCCAGAAGGTGAGTTTGTACCATTGATCGGGCGGGATTCTCCAGACTGAGCCTTGGGGCAGGATTTGGGACACAGCTCCTGCGTGTGCCCAGCTCCCTCGGGCCTCGGCCATAGTCAGGGTGGCAGTGCTGTAACTTTCAATGTCTTTCAACTGGGTGCAGAGGAGCATGTGGTTCGGACATCCCTTAGGGGAGGATCCATAAATGGAAATTCTCTATGTCCCAATAAGGAGAAGAGGATGAAAAATGATAAAACTGATGGCGTTAATCTGGTTCCAGGCACAGTGGGGACGCTCTTAATCCAATTATCAGAGGGGTAGCCGTGTTAGTCTGAATCTGTAAAAAGCAACAGAGGGTCCTGTGGCACCTTTGAGACTAACAGAAGTATTGGGAGCATAAGCTTTCGTGGGTAAGGTTCTTTCCCACGAGAGCTTATGCTCCCAATACTTCTGTTAGTCTCAAAGGTGCCACAGGACCCTCTGTTGCTTCTTAATCCAACGTGAACCGAGCTCCTCTCCATGTAGCAAGGGATCAGCTTAGGATAATGATTTGAAAAGTGGCTAAGGGATTTAGGAACCAACATTCCATTTTCAAAAGTGACTTAGGTGTCAATGTGCATCTTTAGGTGCCTAAATGGCTTTGGCCATCTGGCCCCTAGGAGCCTTGTCTCATTGAAAGTCAATGGGAGTTAGAATCCTAAATCACGTGAAAATGTTACCCTTAAACTAAATCAATGTAAATCTGGTTTTAAACCCATAAGGACTGGTCTAAACCCAGTTTTGCATTGATTTACTGATTACTAAAAAACTCTTTTGCTATAAATGCTTTTATACTATTATAGCTGCATCCACCCCAGGGGGGACATGGCATGAACCAGATCAGTCTGTAACGGATAACTCGTTGAAAAACTGGTGCGTAGCCCAGTTCTTAACCTGATTCATACCAGACGTATGTCATTTTATCTTAAATCAATCCCTTACCAATGGAGATGCCATCAGATTAAGAGTGTCCACACTGCGACTCGCACGGCTTTCACCAGATCAGTTTACGGTTGTGCCCCGAGAGAAACAGCTGCAGCTTGGAGCACGGAGAGGAGGCTCTTTTTGTGGGGACTTTAATATTATTTTGGGGAGGGATTGGGGGGGATCAGTTCTCTAAGGAGCTAATTCTAAGGGTCCAAACCTCTAGTGGGAAAACCCTTCCCGTGTGTGTGTGTCGTGTGTGTTGATTTTAGCCTGAAAATTCAACCGCCAGTGCACATGGTCCCCACTGGCAGCTTGGAGGCAGTCCTGCTCTGCTAGCCCCTAGGATGGGGATTCCATTCCAGCCCTCCCCAATAACCCCCCATTACCATCCTGCCTGCCTCCCCACCCACCCACCGCTCCCAGTCTCCTGTTCCAGATCCTTCCTCCCTTTCCCCTATTTGATGCATTACATTCCCCCATCTCTGAGTATCCCTTCCAGCCCCCCACATTCTCCTCCCCACATCTCCTGCCTCCTTGGGCCTGCCTGTCCCCCCTCTGACCCTCTCCCCCTTCCCTGGCACTGTGGCTTTCCCTCATGCCTGTGCCCCACTCCGCTGCCCTGTGTGCACCTCGGCTCCTGCCACCGGTTCCAGAGGGCTCCTGTCCTGGGGTCTCATATGTCGGCCGGGTCTCTCCCCTGCAGGTAGCTCAGCACCTGGCGTGATAAAGGCTGCTGTGTTCCTGCTGCTCACCCTCCTGGTGCCTGCGTACCACACGGATGCTCAGTGCGTCATTGACAATGTGGTCAATCTGAAGGTACAGGCAGCGGTTAATTCCATAGGTAACTGACCCAGGGGCGCCTCCCCCAGAGATGGGGGGTCACAGCAAAGAGATGTCGGGGGATGGGACTTTGAAGCGAAAGGCGAAGCTCCGGCAGTCTCTGCTCTGAGCCCCAGACTGGGCGAGGGAACTGGCTTTGCAATTCGTCATGTGCTGGGAGCTGCCAAAGCTACGGTTTTCCTCCCAAACTGGCTCATTTACAGTCTGTGCTGTACCTGTCTCTCCTCCTCCCCACCACATCTGACCCCCACACCCTCTCCAGTGTATTCTTACTGCAAACACTTGGGCACCAGGTGCATTAGGTGCCAGGTGCACTGGGAGCGGCCGAGTGGGAGTTATGTGGCTCACAGGGTGTCTAAAAACAAGGGACCTTTGTAGATCTGGGCTGGAGAGGCTAAGTGACTTACCCATGATCACACAGGAAGTCTGTGGCAGAGCAGGGGCTTGACCCCAGACCGAGGCTGATGCTCTAAGCACTGCAGCATCCTGTCCAGGCTCACTGCTCAGACGTGTTTTGTTGAGATAAGACACAGGCAGCGTATGTGACTGGTTCAATCTTCTCCTGCTTTTTACCCAAGATTAATGGGATCCCATAAACCGCTGGGTGGAATTTCCTGGAAAAGCCACAGGAGAACTTGGTGGAACCAGCCACATACAAGAGCAACATTGTATGCTCTCACTGTGACTCTCTGTCACTCTCAAGTGGTTGAGCCACATGGTTTCTGATACTGCCTCAGAGCTGAGGGGTCTGGGGGATTGACATAAGGAGAGACTCCAGGGGTCCCAGGTTCGATCCCTGCTCCTGCCAACCCACCCTGGGAAGCTCTCTCAGTGCCCGTCCTGGATCTGCTCCAAGCACCATTCAGTGTGCAAACGGGGTGAGGGGGAGCTGGAACCCTTGGGGCTCGCGGTCGTTCCTCAGGTTCGGTTCAGGCCTGAGCACAGCACAGAGCCGGCATTTCTGTTAGTTCTATTCCAGTGGCTGCGCTCTGGGCCCCATCGTGCCAGGCGCTGCACAGGCCATGGTGAGACGCTCCCTGCCCCAAAGAATTGCCAAGAGACGGATTGTCACCCCCATTGCACAGAGGGGAACCGAAGTCCAGAGGGACTAAGTGACTCACCCAAGGGGACACAGGGAGTTGGTGGCAGAGGCAGAAATAAAACCCATGTATCCTGCAGCCCAGCCCCTTAGCACACATCCGCTGGACTGGTCAGTCACCCATGGGTGGGGCTGGTTGGGGTCTCTCAGGGCTGGCTCTACCCATCTCATAGCTGGCTGCTGCTCACCCGGACATGGCTGCCTTCAGGGGGGCTGGAACCATTTGTATTGTGGGGGAGCTGAGAGCCACTGAACTAAACTGTATATGATGGAATCCTCTTCAAGCCGGGGGGTGCGGTAGCGCCCCCAGTTCCAGCACCTAGGGGTGCCTTGGCAGGGGGAAGCAGCCAGGAATTACTTCTGCTCCCTCCATCCCTGCCCTTTCTTCACAGCCCGGGGTGGGGGGGGGGGGCGGACAGAGGCAGGGGGGCTGTCTTGCTGGATGCCCAGTGGATTCCCCTGGGTAACACTCTTCTGGGGGGCTGTGGGCAACGGCATCAAACATGAGACGTCCAGATCTCAGGCCAGGAGCCTCTATTGCCTGAGGCTCAGCTACAGCACCCAGCTCCAGGCGCTGCGGCTGTATGTAGCCCAGGCACCACTCGGGGGCGCCAGAGCGCCACATGGAGTGAGGCTGGGTGGGTTACACCTGCCCAGGTCACAGCTTCTCTCCACCTGAGCCTGGCGGGAGGGGGCAGCCTTTCCGCTCCCAGGGTCCTGCCGGCTACAACTCTGCCTCTTGCCTTGCAGTGTCCTCCACCCTGGCCAAAGCCAAGCTACTCTGCCAGAACGTCTCAGCCCGTGGGGCACTTGTCTCCTGCCCAGCAGGTGAGAGCACTTTCCCGAGTGCCCTGCAGTTCCAAGGAGGGAGGGGCCACTTGGGCACGGACCCCACCCCCTCTGCAATCCTGGGTGGGTGTGGAGCTGGGGCAGCGATAGACCACCAGTCTGCCTGGGGCCCTCTTGCACATAAGGTGCCCGGTGCAACAGCATTCGCACCACTCCCGAGTTTCTGGGTCAGTGGATGCTGCGGACCTGGGACCAGTGTGGGACCCTGGGACGTCTCACTGGCCTCCCTTGCTTGAATCATAGAATACCAGGGTTGAAAGGGACCTCAGGAGGTCATCTAGTCCAACCCCCTGCTCAAAGCAGGACCAAGCCCCAGACAGATTTTTGCCCCAGATCCCTAAATGACCCCCTCAAGAATTGAACTCACAACCCTGGGTTTAGCAGGCCAATGCTCAAACCACTGAGCTATTTCTCCCGCAGTGGGAGGGAGCGAGGTGCCCTGCTCTGCCCAAGGTGCTGGGGAGGAGGAGAGAACAGGGCATCTCGCTACCTCCCATGGCGCTGACCCTGCCACCAGCTGCTCCCCTAACCCCACCTCCTGCCTTCCCCCCACAGGGTACAAGCCCACAGGCTGCGCCTGCGGAACGGCCTGTGGCTCCTGGGACATTCGCTCCGACTCCATCTGCCACTGCCAGTGCCGCGGCATCGACTGGACGTCCGCGCACTGCTGCAAGATAGGGCTGTAGTGATGCCAAGACCCAGCCTGGGGAACTGGAGAGCCCCACCTGGCCTGCTGCCCCTGTCGCCCCCTCGCCGTGGGCCCTGGCACAGAACCAGGATGTTCCCTTTGTGCCCCGTGCAATGAATAAACTTGGATCTGGGTCTGTTGATGCTTCTCTGGCTCTGTTCTTCCCCTGCCCTCCCAGACTCTGGGATCTAGAGCCAGACCATGGGCCGGGGGCACAACTCTGCCTCGCTCTCCTATTTCCCCAAGAGAGGCCTCTGTCCCAGATACAGTTGGGCTGTCCCTGCTGGCGGCTCACGAGATTGCTACGGGGGTTCAGACACTGAATGTCCCTGGGTGCTCTGAGCTTCCCTGGGTTTCAGGAGGCTGCAGTGCTGGTGTAGGCCGTGGCCTCTGAGGCACATTTCCTAGGCACTGACTCTGTCTGTTACGCCTTCACAGAAACGGAGCCCCGCGGCCCACCTGCCTTAGGCCCCAGGCCCAGCACTGACCCCCAAATAGCTCAGTAACTTAACGCCTACCCCCTTGTCCCAGAACTCCCCCTGAAGGCGTGAGCTGGCTGGGTTCCCTCTTCCACGGGCCGGGTGGTCAGTGTAGCCCTGAGCGCACAGACACCGCGTGCAGGGTTGTAGCCCCAGTGCTCTTTACTTAACAGAGCCCAGAGAGCCCAGATCATAAAGGAAACAACCATCCCCCACCGCAATGCCGCTCGCCAGCTCACCTGTCCCTTGGGAATCCTTTGGGGTCTGTCTCAGTTCAGGTCGCAGGGTCCCCTTTAGCTCATCAGGATCCCGCAGCAGCCGGGGGGAGGGGGGTCGCTCTGGAGTCGCTCCTCTTTCGCTGGTGAAAATCTACAAAGATGCAAAATAGAGCAGCCTCGGCCCTTTGTAACCTTCCAGCCCTGCTGTCACCTGCCTCGGCCTCCCCTGGTGATCCCAGACCTCGAGCAGGTGCCTTTGTGGCCAGGCCACCCGCTCCCTCAACAACCCCCTGGGAGCCAGTCTATTGTCTAGGGTGTCTATAGTAGAACAGAGGATCATCCCGAGCTAACGACCCTCAGCTGTCAGCCTTTTGCCACTGGCCCCTGGAACATCAGTCCAGCATGGAGGGAAAAAAAACTATGATGTCATTGGAATAACAGAGACTTGGTGGGATAACGCACATGACTGGAGTACTGTCATGGATGGATATAAACTGTTCAGGAAGGACAGGCAGGGCAGAAAAGGTGGGGGAGTTGCATTGTATGTAAGAGAGGAGTATGACTGCTCAGAGCTCCGGTATGAAACTGCAGAAAAACCTGAGAGTCTCTGGATAAAGTTGAGACGTGTGAGCAACAAGGGTGATGTCGTGGTTGGAGTCTGCTATAGACCACCAGACCAGGGGGATGAGGTGGACGAGGATTTCTTCCGGCAACTAGCAGAAGTTACTAGATCGCAGGCCCTGGTTCTCATGGGAAACGTCAATCACCCCGATATCTGCTGGGAGAGGCAATACAGCGGTCTACAGACAATCCAGGAAGTTTTTGGAAAGTGTAGGGGCCAATTTCCTGGTGCAAGTGCTGGAGGAACCAACTAGGGGCAGAGATCTTCTAGACCTGCTGCTCACAAACAGGGAAGAATTAGTAGGGGAAGCAAAAGTGGATGGGAACCTGGGAGGCAGTGACCAAGAGATGGTTGAGTTCAGGATCCTGACACAAGGAAGAAAGGAGAGCAGCAGAATACGGACCCTGGACTTCAGAAAAGCAGAATTTGACTCCCTCAGGGAACTGATGGGCAGGATCCCCTGGGAGAATAACATGAAGGGCAAAGGGGTCCAGGAGAGCTGGCTGTATTTTAAAGAATCCTTATTGAGGTTGCAGGAAAAAACCATCCCAATGTGTAGAAAGAACAGTAAATATGGCAGTTGACCAGCTTGGCTTAACAGTGAAATCCTTGCTGACCTTAAACACAAAAACGAAGCTTACAAGAAGTGGAAGATTGGACTAATGACCAGGGAGGAGTTTAAAAATATTGCATGCCGCAGGAGTGAAATCAGGAAGGCCAAATCACACTTGGAGTTGCAGCTAGCAAGAGATGTTAAGAGTAACAAGAAGGGTTTCTTCAGGTATGTTAGCAACAAGAAGAAAGTCGAGGGAAGTGTGGGCCCCTTACTGAATGAGGGCGGCAACCTAGTAACAGAGGATGTGGAAAAAGCTTCTGCCCATCTAAGTTGGCAGCAACAAGGGCCAGGTTCTGTATCTAGGGGTTCCGTTTCAATAACGCAATGCAAAACCGGCTCGAGCCCCCACCCAGTGACCTGGGACAATTACATACCACCCCCTGGGTGCCTCTAAGAGGCAATACTTCCCCTCTCGCAAGCACGGAGTCTGAGTGTAACAGAAAATGTTAATAACATGAGGTAAACGACATCAGCATTAAATTGGAAAAACACCACAAACAGGATTCATAACACAAACCATGAGCAAAAAACCCACCCCAGCAAATTGGGCTGTGTCCTTTCCCGTTGGTTCTTGAAACCAGCAACCTAAGAATCACCAAATCCCAAAAGTCCAACAACCCCAAAGTCTCTTGGGTCCAGCAACCCAAGGATCACCAAAGTCCCAAAAGTCCAACAACCCCCCAAAGTCTCTGTCCCTGGTCAGTGCAGCCCCAGAGTTCAAGGGGGGGCACGCAGGGTGTTAAGGGGCACCTTACATGATCCGAGGCCGACCGGCTGCCTCTCCATGGAGTTCCGCCACAGCCTTCACCACAAGCCACTCCCGCCGTCCCACGAACTGCTCTAGCAGCTGCTCTGCTCTGCTCACCGACCTGTGAGTCACTCAGCTCCGCTCCAACCATCCCCACGATGCTCCACTCTACTAGCTGCTCCGCCAGCCGCTTAGCAATATAGCTTCAGGCTCCCTCATTAGTTAACACAGTCTCAGTGATCTCAGCTCTTAATAACTTTAGCTCTTTTGGGATCTCAGCACTTAGCAATTTCAGCTCATAGTAGGGGAGCCCCAGTGCTATTGAACCATTAGCCCAAAGTGAACTCAGCTTAGCAGCCTGTAACTAGATTCCTAATAGAATCAAAGTTAGCTCTGATATTTAACAGTGGAGAGAGAAGATCATGCAATTGGTGTTTCAAACCCTCAGAGAGCACCCATACCATCAGGTACAATTACCTGTCCCCATCCTCTTTCTATTCACTGGGTTTTGTAACCCATGCCCCTTGTCAAGCAAGTGCTACTTAGGTAATGGTGAAGGACTCACTCAGTCCTTCTGTCATACAACAGGTCCACTGGCCTTGATTCACAGAATCAGGGTAACAAAACTTTATTCTTCCTGCCCCAATAACAGAGAAAACTGGGGATCCCACACCAGCCAAAGTAACCACTTTGAGTTGCTGTTGTTTCATGCCAGGCGAGTTGGTGTGCCTATGCAAACAAGATCAGCCCCTGGAATTCTTTTCCACACTCGCCATAATTCACCACCAGATGTCAGGGTAGAGCTCATCCTGACTCTGCTTACATACTCAATGATTTTTTTGCCTCTGTCCATGGGGCCAGATGTGCTGCATCCGAGGGTGCTAAAGGAGTTGGCGGATGTGATTGCAGAGCCATTGGCCACTATCTTTGAAAACTCATGGCAATCGGTGGAGGTCCCGGATGACTGGAAAAAGGCTAATGTAGTGCCCACCTTTAAAAAAGGGAAGAAGGAGGATTCGGGGAACTACAGGCCAGTCAGCCTCACCTCAGTCCCTGGAAAAATCATAGAGCACAAGAAATCAATTCTGAAGCATTTAGAGGAAAGGAAAGTGATCAGGAACAGTCAGCATAGATTCACCAAGAGCAAGTAATGCCTGACTAACCTAATTGCCTTCTATGAGGAGATAACTGACTCTGTGGATGAGGGGAAAGCAGTGGATGTGTTATTCCTTGACTTTAGCAAAACTTTTGATACAGTCTCCCACAGTATTCTTGCCACCAAGTTAAAGAAGTATGGGCTGGATGAATGGACTGTAAGATGGATAGAAAGCTGGCTAGATCGTCAGGCTCAACGGGTAGTGATCAACGGCTCCATGTCTAGTTGGCAGCCGGTTTCAAGCGGAGTGCCCCAAGGGTCGGTCCTGGGCCGGTTTTGTTCAATATCTTCATTAATCATCTGGAGGACGGCATGGACTGCATTCTCAGCAAGTTTGCAGATGACACTAAACTGGGAGGAGTGGTAGATACGCTGGAGGGTTGGGATAGGATACAGAGGGACCTAGACAAATTAGAGGATTGGGTCAAAAGAAACCTGATGAGGTTTAATAAGGACAAGTGCTGAGTCCTGCACTTAGGACGGAAGAATCCCATGCACTATTACTGACTAGGGACCGAATGGCTAGGAAGCAGTTCTGGATATGAGTCAACAGTGTGCCCTTGTTGCCAAGAAGGCTAACGGCATTTTGGGCTGTGTAAGTAGGGGCATTGCCAGCAGATTGAGAGACGTGATCATTCTCCTCTATTCGACATTGGTGAGGCCTCATCTGGAGTACTGTGTCCAGTTTTGGGCCACCCACTACAAGAAGGATGTGGAAAAATTGGAAAGAGTCCAGCGGAGAGCAACAAAAATGATTAGGGGGCTGGAGCACATGACTTATGAGGAGATGCTGAGGGAACTGGGATTGTTTAGTCTGCAGAAGAGAAGAATGAGGGGGGATTTGATAGCTGCTTTCAACCACCTGAAAGGGGTTCCAAAGAGGATGGATCTAGACTGTTCTCAGTGGTACCTGATGACAGAACAAGGAGTAATGGTCTCAAGTTGCAGTGGGGGAGGTTTAGGTTGGATATTAGGAAAAACTTTTTCACTAGGAGGGTGGTGAAGCACTGGAATGGGTTACCTAGGGAGGTGGTGGAATCTCCTTCCTTAGTGGTTTTTAAGGCCTGGCTTGACAAAGCCCTGGCTGGGATGATTTAGTTGGGAATTGGTCCTGCTTTGAGCAGGGGGTTGGACTAGATGACTGAGGTCCCTTCCAACCCTGATATTCTATGATTCTATGATAAAAGCACAACAGAGACGGCAGTTGGCCCCACGTTCCAGAGTTTGCAGCTTGGGAAAGATACAGAGAGTTCATCACCTTGCACTGAATTCACAGCGTGCCGCCCACTGCAGCTCTCCCCACTGGCTGCTCTCCTCCTCCCCCATGCTCACACCGCTGGGTGTTGCCTGCTAGTCCCAGCCCCACAGGTCCCCAGGGCCAAACACTGGGGCAGAAGCTGCCCCCAGTTGTCTGCCTGTCGAATGACTTCTCCGAGGTGCCCATCACAGCGGTATCCAGGCCGGTGGAGGTGCAGGGCCAATACGGAGGGGAGGCTTTGGCTCATTGCACATGCAGATATCTGAGTTAGGGCAGAGGAAAGTTAGGAGGGGGCTAGGATCTTTGCCTCTGGAAAGACGCCAAGTCTGGGTTTAGAGATATTGGCTGAGATCTTTCAGTCAAGAAGGGACGTTGTTATGAATGGTATTACAGTAGCACCCAGGAGTCCCAGTCCTGGGTCTGGCCCCCATTACACCAGGTGCTGTACAGATCCCAGAGAACCATGTAACCAAAAGGAGCCCTGCCCCAGAGAGCCCACATGGGCCAGCAGCATTCATGTCTTGCTCGCATGGGCTCTGCCCTGACACGACTCAGTCCCGCCCCTTTCCCGAGGCCCCATCCTTCGCTCACCCCATCCCCCCTCTCTCCGTTGCTCACTGTCCCCCACCCTCACTCACTTTCACTGGGTTGGGGTGTGGGAGGGAGTGAGGGCTCTGGCTGGGGGGTGCGGGATCTGGGGTGGGGCCAGAAATGAGTGGTTCAGGGTGTGGGACGGACTCTGGGCTGGGGGAGGGGATTAGGATGTGGGAGGGGTTGAGGGCTCCAGCTGCGGGTGCGATCTCTGGGGTGGGGCGGGGAATGAGGGGTTTAGAGTACAGGAGGGGGCTCTGGGCTGGGGCCGAGGGGTTCAGAGTGTGGGAGGCGGCTGATGGCTGGGGCAAGGAGTTGGAGGGCAGGAGGGGGGGCAGGCTCTGGACCAGAGGGTGGGGCCAAGGGGTTCGGAGTGTTGGAGGGGGCTTCAGGCTGGGGCAGGTGATTGGGGGGGGGAGGAGGGTGAGCGCTCCAGCTGGGGGTGCAGGCTCTGGAGTGGGGCCAGTGGTGTGGGGTTTGAGTGCAGGATGGGGCTCTGGGCTAGGGCTGAGGGGTTTGGAGTGTGGGAAGAGGCTCAGGGCTGGGGCAGGGGGTTGGGGTGCAGGAGGGGGGGCTGACTCTGGGCCAGGGGGTGGGGCCGAGGGGGTTGGAATGTAGGAGGGGGGCTTTGGGCTGGGGAAGGGTGTTAGGGTGTGGGAGGGGTTGAGGGCTCTAGCTGGCGGTGTGGGCCCTGGGGTGGGACCGGGATGAGGGTCTTCGGGTGCAGGAGCGGGCTCCAGGCTGGGACCGAGGGGTTCAGAGTGTGGGAGAGGGCTCAGAGCTGGGGAAGGGAGTTGGGTGCAGGCTCTGGACTTCGGGGGTGGGTCTGAGGGGTTTGGAGTGTGATAGGGGGCTTTGGGCTAAAGGAGGGGGTTCGGGTATAGGAGGGGGTGATGGGTGAAGGCTTCAGGAGGGAGTTTGGGTGTGGGAGGGGGCTCAGGACTGGGGCAGGCGAGTGGGGTGTGAGTTCTGACTGGGTGGTGCTTACCTCAGGCAGCTCCCGGAAATGGCTGGCATGTCCGGCTCCTAGGCAGAGCAGAAGCCAGGCAGCTCCGGGCGCTGCCCCTGCCTGCAGGCACTGCCCCTGCAGCTCCCATTGGCCGGGAGCTGCGGAGTCCCTGCTCGGGGCAGGAGCAGCATGCGGAAACTCCCTGGCTTCCCTTGCGCCTGTGAGCCAGACGTGCCACCCACTTCTGGGAGCCACGCGGAACCAGGGCAGGTAGGGAACCTGCCTTACCCCACTGTGCCACCGACTGGACTTTTAGCAGCCTATTAAAATCTCCCGGATTGCTTTCTATAGTCACCGGGAGATGGATGCCAATTCTGGTAGACTCCCGGACAATCCAGGAGGGCTGGCAACCCGAGCTGTCAGCAGAGTTCGGTGAGAGGGGGCCCAGGAAGTCAGCTGAGCCCCTGTGACTTTATTGATATAATTTGGGACCATATAGATCATTTTTGCAACCAAGGTCCTGTAGTGGTACCCAAATCTTGTATAAAGGGGGTCAAATGGGGTGTCTAAGACAAAGTTCTAGTTTACTGGTTATGATTATGCTGTCTATATGTGTGTATCAGTTTTATAGTTGAAGTTATGAATATTGGCTCTATACTGTCTGTATTGCAAACTTACGCTATGCTTCTGGGTGACATCCCAGACAAGCTGGTGTTAGCTCTGCCTAGCCTGCTTGATGGCCCATTAAGGACCATCAGCTATACAATGGACTCGTTGAGAAAAGGCAAATATGCCTTGAGACTCAGCAAAGTATGCAGGGACTGGCCCATGTGACTCCAGACTCCATTTTGCTGTAATTTTCCACAGTAGGAACAAAGAGGTTTTCTTAACCTGGAAAAGACTATATAAGGCTGATGCCTCATCTCCATTTTGTCTTCAATCCTGCTTCTTACCTCTGGAGGGACTTTGCTACAACTGAAGCTCTGAACAAAGGACTGAGGACCCATCCCAGCTGGGGATGTTCCAGAGACTTGATTTAAACCTGCAGTTTATTCTATTACTGCTGCAAGCCTGAACCAAGAACTTTGCCATTACTGTATGTAATTGATTCCATTTAACCGATTCTAGCTCTCATCTCTATCTTTTTTCTTTTATAAATAAACCTTTAGATTTTAGATTCTAAAGGATTGGCAACAGCGTGATTTGTGGGTAAGATCTGATTTGTATATTGACCTGGGTCTGGGGCTTGGTCCTATGGGATCAGGAGAACCTTTTTTCTTTTTGTGGGGTATTGGTTTTCATAACCATTCGTGCCCATAACGAGTGGCACTGGTGGTGATACTGGGAAACTGGAGTGTCTAAGGGAATTGCTTGTGAGACTTGAGGTTAGCCAGTGCAATGAGACCGAAGTCCTCTTAGGGTATGACTACACTACGGGATTAATCGAATTTATATAATTCGAATTTTGGAAACAGGTTGTATAAAGTCGAATGTATGTGGCCACACTAAGCACATTAATTCGGCGGTGTGCATCCGTGTACCGGGGCTAGCATCGATTTCCGGAGCGTTGCACTGTGGGTAGCTATCCCATAGCTATCCCATAGTTCCCGCAGTCTCCCGCGCCCATTGGAATTCTGGGTTGAGATCCCAGTGCCTGATGGGGCAAAAAACATTGTCGTAGGTGGTTCTCGGTACAGCCTTACCCCTCCCTCCATGAAAGCAATGGCAGACAACCATTTTGCGCCTTTTTTCCTGGGTGAACACTGCAGACTCCATACCACGGCAAGCATGGAGCCCGCTCAGCTCAAGACAGCAGTCATGAACATTGTAAACACCTCACGCGTTCTCGTGCAGTTTATGCTGAGCCAGGACCAGAAAAACGAGGCAAGGAGGCTGTTGCAACGGCAGCGCAGCGACAAGCGTGAGGAGGACATGGACATGGACATGGACACAGAATTCTCTCAAACCGCAGGCCCCGGTGCTTTGGAGATCATGTTGTTAACGGAGCAGTTTCTATCCGTGGAACGCCGATTCTGGGCCTGGGAAACAAGCACAGACTGGTGGGACCGCATAGTGTTGCAGGTGTGGGACGATTCCCAGTGGCTGCAAAACTTTCGCATGCGTAAGGGCACGTTCATGGAACGTTGTGACTTGCTGTCCCCTGCCCTGAAACGCCAGAATACCAAGATGACAGCAGCCCTCACAGTTGAGAAGCGAGTGGCGATAGCCCTGTGGAAGCTTGCAACGCCAGACAGCTACCGGTCAGTCGGGAATCAATGTGGAGTGGGCAAAACTACTGTGGGGGCTGCTGTGATGCAAGTAGCCAAAGGAATCACTCAGGTGCTGCTATGAAAGGTAGTGACTCTGGGAAATGTGCAGGTCATAGTGGATGGCTTTGCTGCAATGGGATTCCCTAACTTTGGTGGGGAGATAGATGGAACCCATATCCCTATCTTGGCACCGGAGCACCAAGGTACCCAGTACCCAGTGTGTGGCAAAGGGAAGGGAAATGTTTCTAACCTTTTATCTAGGAAGTCTATGGGTTTGCCTGAAAGGGGATTGTGTAGAAATCTGCCTGATGGGCCAAAGGTGATATCAAGGCTGCTTCCCCACTCTGAACTTTAGGGTACAAATGTGGGGGCCTGCATGAAAACTTCTAAGCTTAACTACCAGCTTAGATCTGGTCCACTGCCACCATTCTCAAGCTAATTCCCTTCCCTGGGAAGTCTTGAGAAACTCTTCACCAATTCCCTGGTGAATACAGATCCAAACCCCTTGGATCTTAAAACAAGGAGAAATTAACCATCCCCCCTCCTTCCTCCCACCAACTCCTGGTGGATCAAGATCCAACCCCCTTGGATCTAAAAACAAGGAAAAAACAATCAGGTTCTTAAAAAGAAGGCTTTTAATTAAAGAAAAAAGGTAAAAATCATCTCTGTAAAATCAGTATGGAAAATAACTTTACAGGGTAATCAAACTTAAAGAGCTCAGAGGACCCCCCTCTAGCCTCAGGTTCAAAGTACAGCAAACAGAGATAAACACTCTAGCAAAAGGTACATTTACAAGTTGAGAAAACAAAGTAAAACTAAGACGCCTTGCCTGGCTATTTACTTACAAGTTTGAAATATGAGAGACTTGTTTAGAAAGATGTGGAGAACCTGGATTGATGTCTGGTCCCTCTCAGTCCCAAGAGCGAACGACTTCCCAAACAAAGAGCACAAACAAAAGCCTCCCCCCCCCAAGATTTGAAAGTATCTTGTCCCCTTATTCGTCCTTTGGGTCAGGTGTCAACCAGGTTACCTGAGCTTCTTAACCCTTTACAGGTAAAAGGATTTTGGAGTCTCTGGTCAGGAGGGATTTTATAATACTGTACACAGGAGAGCTGTTACCCTTCCCTTTATAGTTATGACAGATGATCCTGGATGTAAGTAAGACCCAGAAAAAGTCTATTGTTACTCAGGAAAGTGTTCCTTTAGAGCAAGCCCTAGGTGAAGAGGGTAAGGGCAAAATTTCTGTGAAGGGTGAATTGCTGCTTAGAAAAGCTCCTGGGAAAAGGAATCCTCATGGTAATCTGTGCAAGCAGTTCCCTGCAAATGAAGGGTGTGAAAGTGATTTAATCGAGGAAGTTTCAGTTACTAACAGCCAGAAATTTTCTGTTGTGAATGGATCCTTTTGAAAGATCCAGTGTGGGTAGCTTTGAGAAGGTCTCAGATGGAGTAAGAGCTGTTAAGAAAGTTGAGCAGCCCTATAACCAAGTGGCTATGTGTGGCCAGCTTGTTGGGAAGACAATGGTGTTGGAACAGGAATGTCTCCATTCTAATTCTTTAAGTAAGCAGTCTGTGCTTCAGGGTCTGAGGACAGATTTGGTTACTGGTGTTTCAAAGCAGAACAGTTTTATAGCGGAATGCTTGAGGATGCAGGGGAGAGCAAGCAAACTCTCACCCTCAGACTCTTTGGATTTGTGTGGTATCTCTTTAAGACAGAGTCCAACCTTGGAAATGATAGCAGTTAAGGATATGAAAACTGGTGGACTGGCTCCTGTCTGTGGTAATGCAAATTACTTGCCTGGCTGGGAGAGGAAGGACTTGCTAATAGCTGTTAGCACAGAGAGCCCACCCCATCAGCCAGTGAATTCTGTTAAGCAAGAGAAATCAGGGTTTGATCCTGCAGGACAAGGAGGAAAGAGAAAACTGAATTTTGCAAAGGGAAGCCACAGGTTAACCCTAAAATGCCCAAACTCCAATGGTATTGAGCCAAAGGTGTGGCATGACAAACATGATTGTAAATGGACGCTTGCAATGAATTTGTTGTTATTGCTAATGGTAATTTTTGTAACAAATGTGTTGCTATTGCCACAAACTGTAAAAATGTACAATGTGCCTAATCTTTTGGAAAATCCCTTGAACATGTTAAAAGGAATACATGAGAACACACGTTATGTTAAAAGGCCTTGTTATACTGATGTTTCACAGTTAATGCCTGTAAACAGTATTGGAACTTTTCACAGGGGAAAAGACATTCCAGACCTAATGTACTGTATGAAATGGGAAACCAAGGCACACTACCATATTGCTTTCATGGCTAAATGCCAAGATTCCAGTACTATAAACAACCTTAATATCTACATTAACCTGATGTTAATTGGGTTCCAAATATTTGCCAGAGCTTGTATGGATAAAGTAGCTGTTTTCTTTAGCTCTTGGCAAGATCACGTGAGACAAACAGGAATCCTGCTACAAGAGCAGATCCAATCCACTATTGTTCTAACTAAGTTTTACCTTGAGTTTGTAAAGAGGTTCGATCATGTTATTGAACATGACTTTGATAACCATTTCTGTTATACACTGGTATGACTTCTAACCCAATACTAGCTGTAGTGAGACAGACCCAAGGATGGGGAGCTCTTGGGATGCAGTCAGTGATGTTTGTGTCATCCCTTCCTGCATCAATTTTGCATTGGGGGTGTGACATTATTGATATAATCTGGGACCATATAGATCATTGTTGCAAACAAGGTCCTGTAAAAACAACAAGGAGTCTGGTGGCACCCAAATCTTGTATAAAGGGGGTCAAATGGGGTGTCTAAAACAAGGTTATGGTTTACTGGTTATGATTATGCTGTCTATATGTGTGTATCTATATGTGTGGTTTTCTTAACCTGGAAAAGACTATATAAGGCTGATGCCTCATCTCCATTTTGTCTTCAATCCTGCTTCTTACCTCTGGAGGAACTTTGCTACAACTGAAGCTCTGAACAAAGGACTGATGACCCATCCCAGCTGGGGATGTTCCAGAAACTTGTTTTGAACCTGCAGTTTATTCTATCGCTGCTGCAGGCCTGAACCAAGAACTTTGCCATTACTGTATGTAATTGATTCCATTTAACCAATTCTAACTCTCATCGCTATCTTTTTCCTTTTATGAATAAACCTTTAGATTTTAGATTCTAAAGGATTGGCAACAGTGTGATTTGTGGGTAAGATCTGATTTGTATATTGACCTGGGTCTGGGGCTTAGTCCTATGGGATCAGGAGAACCTTTTTTCTTTTTCTGGGGTATTGGTTTTCATAACCATTTGTCCCCATAACGAGTGGCCCTGGTGGTGATACTGGGAAACTGGAGTGTCTAAGGGAGTTGCTTGTAAGACTTGTGGTTAGCCAGTGGGGTGAGACCCAAGTCCTCTTAGTCAGGCTGGTTTGGTTTGCCTTAGAGGTGGAAAAACCCCAGCCTTGGGCTGTGACTGCCCTGTTTTAGCAATTTGTCCTGAATTGGCACTCTCAGTTGGGTCCCGCCAGAACCGCATCATCACAGCCCCATCCCTTCCTCTCCCGCAGCCTCCAGTAAGTATTTGGAGCTCGGAACAATGGGGGGGGGGCAGCAAGGCACTGGGGGGATGGGTGGGGAACCTGGGGAAGGCTACAGGGCCCAGGGGCATTGGGCGGGGAGCTAGTGTTTAAAGTGACCCCAAAAAGGAGTCACATGTAAATCCCTGAGCACGCCCTGGTCAGGTGTGTTCGAATCAGGGTTATGGTGTTTTCCCAAATTAACGCCAGGTTCCTTTCCCCTTTTTATTAAAAGTTTTCTTGCCTATACACAGACTCTGTGCTTTCCAGTGGGGAAGTATTGCCTCTTACAGGCACCGAAAGCCGGTGTTTAATTTTCCCAGATTACTGGGTGGGGACTTGAGCAAGTTCTGTGTTGTATTGTTAAGAGGGACCCCTGGATATTGAACCCTTGTTATTAAATAGTTATAAATTTGATGATTAACCTTTAAATCTTGTTGTGTCCGTATGGGAGTGCTAACATTATCACATGAAGCTAAATTATTTACATTATGTTACAATAGTTACTGTCACTAACATTCAGATTATGTCCGTTTACAACAAAACCACATTTTGTCCTAAAACAAAAACTACCATGTCCCATATATACAACAATAGACATGTTAGAGGAATTCTGTCTCAGCTCAAAGTGACCTCTGGAGGATGTGAACTCATCTCGCTTGTCAGAAATCTACCCCAGTCCTCTCTCTTCTGCACATGATTAGGCTATAAAGTGTAGATGTCCGAGGTCCTTTTCGCCAGACTCGCCCATAGCGGTGATTTTCGGGTATCATTAACATGTTATTTTTCCATAGTCCCAGAGATACAATGGGAGATTTTATATATTTCACCCTTGCTAACTTAACCATGTACACGACAATAGTTTTGTCCTGATGGAAATATATAATGTCATGAAGAGTCTACCAAGCTTGTCAATCTCGATCTCTTTCCTCTTGGGAGGCATTATCCCACACTACTTCCCGAATCTCAGCTGGTGATTTTCCAAATTTCCAGCATATTCCTCTCGAATGATTCCTTCTGCTGTTGGCTTGCGCACCAGTAGTAGCCAAGCAGGTGGCTTGCTCCTGTTCCTCTAGAGCTTGCACAAGCACTTGATGATCCTGCGAGGAGATATTAAGCACAACTTCAGCCAGATTAGCCTCCAAGCACCACAATAGGCCTAATGCTTGCAGTGAAGAGATTAACAGGATATGCAAATATTCCAGTGCCCCTCCTATTACACCCACTTTATTCTGCACCACCTCCAGATCAATTGCATTTACAGCTCCTGCGCCCGCGATTCCCAGTACGTCCCCTGCAGGGCTGCTTCTAGCTCTTCTTAACTGCCTCAGCTAGTTCGTGACCTCCATCAATTGTCCCACCCAGTGAGGAGTGCCACCATACACTGACTGCAGTTACCACTGACACTAGCAACTGAGCCCCGGTCTACACTACGAGTTTAGGTCGAATTTAGCAGCGTTAGATCGATTTAACCCTGCACCCGTCCACACGAGAAAACCATTTTTGTCAATTTAAAGGGCTCTTAAAATTGATTTCTGTACCCCTCCCTGACAATAGGATTAGTGCTGAAATCAACATTGCTGGGTCGAATTTGGGGTAGCGTGGATGCAATTCGACGGTATTGGCCTCCGTGAGCTATCCCAGAGTGCTCCGTTGTGACCGCTTTGGACAGCACTGTCAACTCAGATGCACTAGCCAGGTACACAGCAAAAGCCCCAGGAACTTTTGAATTTCATTTCCTGTTTGGCCAGTGTGGTGAGCTCATCAGCACAGGTGACCATGCAGTTCCAGAATCGCAAAAGAGCTCCAGCATGGACCAAATGGGAGGTACTGGATCTGATCGCTGTTTGGGGAGCCGAATCCGTGCTATCAGAACTCCGTTCCAAAAGACAAAATGCCAAAATATTTGAAAAAATCTCCAAGGGCATGATGGACAGAGGCTACAACAGGGACCGCAGCAGTGCCGCGTGAAAATTAAGGAGCTCAGGCAAGCCTACCAAAGAACCAAACGGCCGCTCCGGGTCAGAGCCCCAGACATGCCGCTTCTATGATGAGCTGCATGCCATTCTAGGGGGGACACCTACCACTACCCCACTCCTGTTGGTGGACACCTGCAAAGGGAGAGTCTCATGCAACAGGGATGAGGATTTTGGGGACGAGGAAGATGAAGAGGATGAGGATAGTGCACAGTGTGCAAGCGGAGAAACCATTCTCCCCGACAGTCAGGAACTGTTTATCACCCTGGAGCCAATACCCTCCCAACCCTCCCAAGGCGGGCTCATGGACCATGAAACCAGAGAAGGCACCTCTGGTGAGTGTACCTTTGTAAATATAATGCATGGTTTAAAAGAAAGCGTGTTTAATGATTAATTTGCCCTGAAGACTTGGGATGTATTCACAGCCAGTACAGCCCCTCCTTTTAAATGGCCAACCGAACAGGTCCTTCGTATGGGAAAGGAGGGCGCTGCTGTTTGAAACCATTCCCACATGTTATGAAGGTTGAAGAAGCTGAAAGACTGTGGCTTACCATGGCTGCCTGCACGCCGAATTCTGTTGGCTGGCCCTGCGTGTGTGATCTCTCACACCAAACCGGCAGGCCTTCAATATAAGAGGCAAAATGCGACCTTGTACCGAACCGCATGTGCGATGTAATGTTAACAGCTTGGTTCACCGTGAAAGAGTCTACCCATTGTTCTCTAAAATGTGTCTTTTTAAATGCTATTCTCTCTTTTTTTCCTCCCGCAGCTGCAAATGTTTCAACGCTCCCCCTATCATCTCCGTCCCAGAGGCTAGCGCAGATAAGAAGGTGAAAAAAACGCACTCGCGATGAAATGTTATATGAGCTCATGCAGTCCTCCCGCACTGAAAGAGCTCAGCAGAATGCATGAAGGCAAACAATGTCAGAGTCCAGGAAAGCAGAAAATGAACATGAGGACAGGAGGGACGAGCGAGATGAGAGGTGGCAGGAGCAAGATGAGAGGAGGCAGGATACAATGCTGAGGCTAATGGCGGATCAAACTGACATGCTCCGGCGTCTGGTGGAGCCGAAGGAAAGGCAGCAGGAGCACAGACCGCCGCTGCTGCCCCTGTGTAACTGCCCGCCCTCCTCCCCAAGTTCCATAGCCTACTTAACCAGACACCCAGGAACATGGGGGGAGAGGGCTCCGGGCACCCAACGACTCCACCCCAGAGGACTGCCCAAGCAACAGAAGGTTTGAAGTGCAGTGTGGCCTTGTCCTTCCCTCCTCCCCTCATCCACCCCCCACATGGTGCTTCCCTCCTCCCCCACCCCTCCCGGGCTATCCCCCCATTTGTGTGATGAATTAATAAAGAATGCATGAATTTGAAACAATAATGACTTTATTGCCTCTGCAAGCAGTGATCGAAGTGGGGAAGGTGGTTTGCTTACAAGGAAGTAGAGTGAACCAAGGGGGCGAGTTTTCATCATGGAGAAACAAACAGAACTGTCACACAATAGCCTGGCCAATCATGAAACTGGTTTTCAAAGCTTCTCTGATGCACAGCATGCCCTGCTGTGCTCTTCTAACCGCCCTGCTGTCTGGCTGCACGTAATCAGCGGCCAGGCGATTTGCCTCAACCTCCCACCCCGCCATAAACGTCCCCCCCTTAATCTCACAGATATTGTGGAGCGCACAGCAAGCACTAATAACGATGGGAATATTGGTTTCGCTGAGGTCTAACTGAGTCAGTAAACTGCACCAGTGACCTTTTAAATGTCCAAATGCACATACTACCACCATTCTGCACTTGCTAAGCCTATAGTTGAACAGCTCCGTACTATTGTCCAGGGTGCCTGTGTATGGCTTCATGAGCCATGGCATTAAGGGGTAGGCTGGGTCCCCGAGGATAACTATAGGCATTTCAACATCCCCAACAGTTATTTTCTGATCTGGGAAGTAAATCCCTTTCTGCAGCTGTTCAAACAGAGCAGACTTCCTGAAGATGTGAGCGTCGTGTACCTTTCCTTGCCATCCGACGTTGATGTGGGTGAAACGTCCCTTGTGCTCCAGTGCTTGCAGCACCATTGAAAAGTACCCCTTGTGGTTTATGTACTGGCTGCCAAGGTGGTCCAGTCCCAAGATAGGGATACGCATTCCGTCTATTGCCCCACCACAGTTAGGAAATCCCATTGCAGCAAAGCCATCCACTATGACCTGCACATTTCCCAGAGTCACTACCCTTGATAGCAGCAGCTCAGTGATTGCGTTGGCTACTTGGATCACAGCAGCCCCCACCGTAGATTTGCCCACTCCAAATTGATACCCAACTGATCGGTAGCTGTTTGGCATTGCAAGCTTCCACAGGGCTATCGCCTCTCGCTTCTCAACTGTGAGGGCTGCTCTCATCTTGGTATTCTTGTGCTTCAGGGCAGGGGAAAGCAAGTCACAAAGTTCCATGAAAGTGCCCTTATGCATGCGAAAGTTTTGCAGCCACTGGGAATCGTCCCAGACCTGCAACACTATGGAAACCCACCAGTCTGTGCTTGTTTCCCGGGCCCAGAATTGGCATTCCAAGGCATGAACCTGCCCCATTAACACCATGATGTCCACATTGCCGGGACCAATACTTTGAGAGAAGTCTGTGTCCATGTCCTCATCACTCTCGTCACCGCGCTGCCATCGCCTCCTCGCCTGGTTTTGCTTTTGCAGGTTCTGGTTCTGCACATACTGCAGGATAATGCACGTGGTGTTTACAGTGCTCATAATTGCAGCGGTGAGCTGAGCGGGCTCCATGCTTGCCATGGTATGGCGTCTTCAGGAGAGCAGAAGAGGAGAGTTGCAGTGGAAGCGGTGGAGGACGACGGTTATCACTGCGCACATTTCCCGAGGAAGAGCACACGTTCCCGGGAGCTCATGACAGACGACATGGAGAAATTTGCTATCGAGACACAAGCAGGAGAGCAGAGTTGCAGCGGAAGGGGTGTATGACAACAGATGCCACGAGAATAGATATTTATACTGAACAACGAGAGGACCTGCGAGGTGGATTCATGGCACCAGGAGAGCAGAGTTGCAGCGGAAATGGTGGTTGGATGACGACGGTTAGCAGTCCTACTGCACCATTTGCTGAAAGCATCTGCACAGAAAAAAGGTGGGAAATGATTGTTGCTGTTGCTTTCACGGAGGGAAGGGCGACTGATGACCTGTATCCAAAACCACCCATGACAATATTTTTGCGCCATCAGGCATTGGGAGCTCAACCCAGAATTCCAATGGGCAGCAGAGACTGCGGGAAATACCCACAGTGCACCGCTCTGTAAGTCGATGCTAGTCACGGTACTGTGGACGTACTCCGCCGACTTAATGCGGACACACACAATCGACTGTATAAAATCGCTTCCTAAAAATCGACTTTTATAAATTCGACCTAATTTTGTAGTGTAGACATGAGACTCCCTGTACAGACATTTCTACCTGTTTTAGACTGTAGTGCAGGGGTCGGCAAACTTTCAGAATGGTGTGCAGAGTTTTCATTTATTCACTCTGATTTAAGGTTTCACGTGTCAGTAATACATTTTAATGTTTTTAGAAGGTCTCTTTCTAAAATTCTATAATATATAACTAAATTATTGTTGTATGTAAAGCAAATAAGGTTTTTAAAATGTTTAAGAAACTTCATTTAAGAGTAAATTAAAATGCAGAGCCCCTCGGACCGGTGGCCAGGACCCGGGCAGTGTGAGTCCACTGAAAATCAGCTCACGTGCTGCCTTTGGTATGCGTGCCATAGGTTGCCTAACCCTGCTGTAGTGACTTTCTGCGTCGTGTCCCTACGAATAAAACAGGGTTCCTCTTTTTGCAGGCGAGGGTGATACAGATCCTCAGTTCAAAAGGTAGGTGCTGCAACTCTACTCATGGTTGAGGTGGAGCTCTGCACACAGTAACAGGTAAATTACCACGTGAAGTATAAAGTGATGGACACGTGTGCACATGGGGCTAAACCTAATCCATTCTCATGCCGGCTACAGCAGGGCAACTTCCGTGTGTAGCCAAGACCTCAGAGTGACCCTGCCATGGGGGAAGGGGGCTCTGGTTCTGGGGCCCATTCAGTCCTGTGAGAGGGACACCCATGCTGTTTGTGGTCGTAGGTCTTTCTGTGTGGAATAGCCATGAGACCCAGCAAACTCGTTCCACACCAACCGTCCCCTGCTCCCCAAGAGGCTGCATTATTCCAGTTAAGACAAGCTCCCTAGGATCGGGCCTATACTGGGAAATGCCTGAGACTCTGCCTCCTCCCGGTCCTGAGCCGCAGAGCCAATTACACTGAGATGGCAGGGAGAAAATCACAGTAATGAGGGGATAACGGGGAGCGAAAATGAAGGAAAATTCGTCATCATCTCACTTAGGGCCGGATCCTGCAGCAAGCTGAGCACTTCCAGCAGCTGTTGAGTGACCCCTGCAGCCCATGGAGCACCCACAGAGTCGGTGCCTATGCCGTGGGGCTGAGCCTCCCCCCGCCGCCCAGGGATGGAAAATGCAGAACTCACAGGGTCGTTCCCATGCAATTGCTGCTTGTGGCTTCGTAGAGTCCAAGGCCAAAGGGGCCACTGTGATCTAGGCTGATCTCCTGCCTAAGGCAGCCCAGGCGACTGCCCTGCATTCCCTGCTGTCGGAACCAGAGCAGATCTGTGAGAAAAACAGCCAATCCGGAGTCCAAACCTCCCCCCAGCCCCTTGGGGAGCCGTTCGATTGGTTAATTACTGTCCCTGCGACAAAACTGCACCTTATTTTCAGGTTGAATTTGTTGAGCTTCAGCTTCCAGCTGTTGAATCATGCTAAGCCTTTGTCTGCAGGATTGAAGAGCGGCTGTTACCAAAGGGCAGCTCCTCCAGCAGATACTTCTGTGGGGGCTGGTTAGAGACTGTGACCAAGTCACCCTTGTCCCTCAAGAGCCCTTGGCACCATTAGGGCTCTTGTTAGCTCATAACTGAGGATACGGTTTCATTACACGGATCCTGTGACCTTAAGAGACCTCCGTGAGCTCAGCCTCAGCACAGAGAGGCAAAGGGATTTCTCCCCAGCAGCAGAACTGGGACTGGACCCCAGGTCTCTGATCTCCCAGCTCAGGGCACTGGCCACTCGACTGCTGCAGCCGGCACGGTTGATGGATTGATCCTAGGGATCAGCTGCACCAGACCTCTCCCATCTCTCGTTTATTTCCCTCTAGCCAGCTCTGCCAGGGGCCTTCGGGTGCCCTTAGCCTGGTGCCGCTGCCTGGCATCGCGCAGACCCCACAGCGTGGCTGGGTGCTGTTTAATTAAAACCCACTTGTCATTCTCACCCCTTTGTGTCCCAGCAACGATCACCCCCCTGCCTGGTGCTGATGGGCCGGAGCCCGGGCTCAGCGCAACCAACACCTGGCAGCAGGTGGAACACACACAAACCTCCTGTCTCAGGGGGGAGATTCGGTTACACGGCAGCTGCTTCCTCCCAAGATCTCAAAGCCCCTTTGCCAGTCTGGGACTTTCAACCACGGCCGCTCCACTTGCCAGTGCTCCCAGTGCACCTGCTGTGGGTGACACCCCCCAGTTAGTACCATACCCCCCATTCCATGCCCAGGTGATTTGACTGGTTAATTAATTAAGCTTTGAAAGGCTGATCCCCATCCCCATGAGATAGATCAACATCATTACCTCTGCTTAACAGACGGGGACAAGATACTAGACCCCACTCTCCTCCCGGCACTGGGGATAGAACCCAGGAGTCCTGAGCACATGCACTTCCTGTGATTTGTGGCATCCTGTCAGTGCAGAGGGTTTCCATGGGCAGGGAGAGGTGCAGCCCTTTGGGTCGGGGTTGGAGAGAGATGGAGCCATTAGGCATTGTTATTATTCCATGGAGTTGCCTGGTCCCTGCTCCGCACACACTGAAGGGTGAACCCCCCTTCCTCACCCCCTTCAACCCAACCCAGGGCCTTCCCTTGCCACTGAGCCCGCGGGGCAGGACACGAACCAACAGGGTGATTCTGCAGGGGCTGCAACCTGCTGTGTCCATCAACACTCCCGGGATGGCTGGGAGTGGGTAACAGAACCACTGATACCTACTGAGCTACTGGGAGTGGGGGCAAGAGGTTTAAGGGCCAGAGGGGCACAGTTATAGGATTAGATAGATAGATAGATAAGATAGATAGAGGGAGTATATGGGGATGGATAGGTATGGAGGTGTAAGAGGATGTGTAGATAGATACAGAGATGTATGGGGATGGATAAATAGATACGGGGGTGTATGGGGATGGATGGGTAGATACAGGTTCTTGTCACGCAGACAGCAAGCAGGTAAAGACCAGAAGTCCGAAGCACAGACAATGTGATGTTTATTGGGGTTAGTTTCCAAGCAAGCATATTCTGAAGCCCTTCACACCAGTCGGGCTTATCTCTATACGCCATGGAGTCTGTTCCTGTGTTCCCTTCCCAGGTCTAACGCCACAGAGCCTTCCCTGTGTCCCTATTCCCCATTCCCTATTCCGTTGCCCCCCTTAGAAAGCATCATTCCAATTTCCCTTCCACTTTCTGTTTGACCCATTTATATAGTAATATTCTCAGCTATAGCTTAACCAATCATTTTACTGTAATGTAACTAACCAACTTTAATGGGGGGTGTGGGTAGATATATGGGGGGGGGGGTGCTGTGGTGTAAGGAGGGAGGGGGTGAGGCTGTCTCTGCACAGTGTCCCTGTGAGCTGCTTTCAAGCACCAGCCTCCTTTGTGCTTGTTCCTGTGAAGCTCTTGAGAGGCTCTGGCCTGTTCCCTGCAGCCTCTCCACCGCCGCCTGCCAGCCCCACCCCCAGGCAGCCCTGTCCATGCTCCAGCCCCAGTTTGCTGAGCTCAGCCGGCTGGGGCTGGGGGCCAGAGCTGCCCCTGGGCTCTGCGGCCTGTGGGTCCTTCCCCAGCCATGTGACGTGGGGGCAGCAGGTGTTTGGTAACCCTGATCCAGGCTGTGCCCCTGGGACCAGCCCTCCTGTATCTCACACCCTTATTGCAGGGTATGGGGCCGAAACACGGGGCCAGATCCCCAGCTGGTGTAAGTCAGCTGTGGTGCCATGGGAGTCCATGGGGCCAGATCCCCAGGGGGTGTAAGTCAGTGTCACTCCACGGATGGCAGGGAGCAGATTTACCCCAGCGGGGCTCTGGCCGTGATTCTTTGGCACAAGGGGAGCAGCCTCCTGCACCCCAACTGCCTGCCCAAGCCCGGAGCCCCACCAAAACCCGGAGCCTCCTCCGGCACCCCAAACCCCTCATCCCCGGCCCCTCCACAGAGCCTGCATCCCCAGCTGGAGCCCTCACCCCCTCCTGCACCCCAACCACCTGCCCCAGCCTGGAGCCCTGACCTCCGGGAGAGGGGCGGGGCTTAGCACACAGCCTTCTCCTCGGCATTTCCCATTGGCTGGCTCCCGCCTAGCTCGCTGGCTCTTGTTACTCCCCTTCTCAGGCACCTCTCTCCCCCATCCATCAAGGGGGCAGCCTGGGCGCCTGACTCATTATTCCAGCGAAGGTCTAAGCCGTACAACGCCCAGCGTCACCACCCCCCAGTGCCGCCGTGGAGCTGGGCCTCCTGGGTAAAGATGATCCTTTACTCTCACAGATCTTGGGAGACAGACCTGTCCTCGCTTACAGACAACCCCCCAACCTAAAGCAAATACTCACCAGCAACCACACATCACTGAACAAAACCACTAACCCAGGAACCTATCCTTGTAACAAACCCCGATGCCAACTCTGTCCACATATCTCTTCAAGTGACATCATCATAGGACCTAATCACATCAGCCATACCATCAGGGGCTCGTTCACCTGCACATCTACCAATGTGATATATGCCATCATGTGCCAGCAATGCCCCTCTGCCATGTACATTGGCCAAACCGGACAGTCTCTACGCAAAAGAATTAATGGACACAAATCTGACATCAGGAATCAAAATACTCAAAAACCAGTGGGAGAACACTTTAACCTGTCTGGTCATTCAGTGACAGACCTGCGGGTGGCTATATTACAACAGAAAAACTTCAAAAACAGACTCCAACGAGAGACTGCTGAGCTAGAATTGATATGCAAACTAGACACAATCAACTCCGGTTTGAATAAGGACTGGGAATGGCTGAGCCATTACAAACATTGATTCTATCTCCCCTTGTAAGTATGCTCACACTTCTTATCAAACTGTCTGTACTAGGCTATCTTGATTATCACTTCAAAAGTTTTTTTTTCTCTTAATTAATTGGCCTCTCAGAGTTGGTAAGACAACTCCCACCTGTTTATGCTCTCTGTATGTGTGTATATATATATCCTCAATATATGTTCCATTCTATATGCATCCGAAGAAGTGGGCTGTAGTCCACGAAAGCTTATGCTCTAATAAATTTGTTAGTCTCTAAGGTGCCACAAGTACTCCTGTTCTTCTTTTTCCCTGGGCAGGTGTAACCCACCCAGCCTCACTCTATGTTGCGCTCTGGCGCCCCCGAGTGGTGCCTGGGCTACATACAGCCACAGCGCCTGGAGCTGGGTGCTGTAGCTGAAGCTATAGAGGCTCCTGGCCTGAGATCTGGACGTCTCATGTTTGATGCCGTTGCCCACAGCCCCCCAGAAGAGTGTTACCCAGGGGAAGCCACTGGGCATCCAGCAAGACAGCCCCCCTGCCTCCTTCCCCTCCCCCCACCCGGGCTGTGAAGAAAGGGCAGGGATGGAGGGAGCTGAAATAATTCCTGGCTGCTTCCCCCTGCCAATACACCCTTAGGTGCTGGAACTGGGGGCGCTACCGCACCCCCCGGCTTGAAGAGGATTCCATCATATACAGTTTTTACAGTTTGGTTCAATGGCTCTCAGCTCCCCCACAATACAAATTGTTCCAGCACCCCTGAATGCAGCCATGTCCCGGTGAGCAGCAGCCAGCTATGAGATGGGTAGAGCAGCCCTGAGAGACCCCAACCAGCCCCACTCAGCCCCTGGGGTGAGGTGGCGCTAGCTGTGCAGATGACACCTCATGAACCCAGTCTCCAGAAACTCCCATGGGGTGACTGACCAGTCCAGTGGGTCTGTGGCTAAGGCACTGGGCTGGGCTGCAGAAGATGTGAGTTTAATTCCTGCCTCTGCCACTGACTCCCTTTGTGACCTTGGGTGAGTCACTTAGTCCCTCTGGACTTCGGTTCCCCTCTGTGCAATGGGAGTGACAATCCATCTCTCGCCAATTCTTTGGGGCAGGGAGCATCTCACCATGGCCTGTGCAGCGCCTGGCACGATGGGGCCCAGAGCGCAGCCACTGGAATAGAACTAACAGAAATGCCGGCTCTGTGCTGTGCTCAGGCCTGAACCGAACCTGAGGAACGACAGCGAGCCCCAAGGGTTCCAGCTCCCCCTCACCCCATTTGCACACTGAATGGGGCTGGTTGGGAGCAGAGCCAGGATGGGCACTGAGAGAGCTGCCCTGTGTGGCTGGGCAGGAGCAGGGATCAAACCTGGGACTCCCGGAGTCTCTGCCTAAGTCAAAGCCCCAGGCCCATCAGCTCAGAGGCAGTATCAGAAACTATGTGGCTCAACCACTAGAGAGTAATAGAGAGCCACAGTGAGAGCATACAATGTTGCTCTTGTATGTGGCTGGTTCCACCAAGTTCTCATGTGGCTTTTCCAGGAAATTCCACCCAGCGGTTTATGAGATCCCATTAATCTTGGGTAAAAAGCAGGAGAAGATTGAACCAGTCACTGACGCTGCCTGTGTCTTATCTCAACAAAACACATCTGAGCAGTGAGCCTGGATAGGATGCTGCAGTGCTTAGAGCATCAGCCTCGGTCTGGGGTCAAGCCCCTGCTCTGCCACAGACTTCCTGTGTGATCATGGGTAAGTCACTTAGGCCTGGTCTACACTAGGCGTTTATGTCGAAGTTAGCGCTGTTACATCGAATTAACCCTGCACCCGTCCACACCGCGAAGCTATTTAGTTCGACATAGAGGTCTCTTAAATTCGACTTCTGTACTCCTCCCCGACGAGGGGAGTAGCGCTAAATTCGACATGGCCATGTCGAATTAGGCTAGGTGTGGATGGAAATCGACGCTAATAGCTCCGGGAGCTATCCCAGAGTGCACCACTCTCTTGACGCTCTGGACAGCAGTCCGAGCTCGGATGCTCTGACCAGCCACACAGGAAAAGCCCCGGGAAAATTTGAATTCCTTTTCCTGTCTGGGCAGTTTGAATCTCATTTCCTGTCTGGACATCGTGGCGAGCTCAGCAGCACTGGCAACGATGCAGAGCTCTCCAGCAGTGATGGCCGTGCAATCTCAGAATAGAAAGAGGGCCCCAGCATGGACTGATCGGGAAGTCTTGGATCTGATCGCTGTGTGGGGCGATGAGTCCGTGCTTTCCGAGCTGCGCTCCAAGAAACGGAATGCAAAGATCTACGAGAAGATCTCTAAAGACATGTCAGAGAGAGGATACAGCTGGGATGCAACGCAGTGCCGCGTGAAAATCAAGGAGCTGAGACAAGGCTACCAGAAGACCAAAGAGGCAAACGGACGCTCCGGATCCCATCCCCAGACATCCCGTTTCTACGAGGCACTGCATTCCATCCTAGGTGCGGCCGCCACCACTACTCCACCACTGACCGTGGACTCTGAGGATGGGATATTGTCCACGGCCGGTTCCTCAGACATGTTAGCGGACGGGGAAGATGAGGAAGGAGATGAGGAGGACGAGGCAGTCGACAGCGCTTACAACGCTGATTTCCCCGACAGCCAGGATCTCTTCATCATCCTTACAGAGATCCCCTACCAACCGTCCCCAGCCGTTACCCCGGACACAGAATCTGGGGAAGGATCAGCCAGTAAGTGTTGTAAACATCTAAACATTTATTTTTAACAGAACAGGAATATTAAGAATAACAACTGTAAGCAGAGTCAGGATGAGCTCTACCCTGACATCTGGTGGTGAATTATGGCGAGGGTGGAAAAGAACTCCAGGGGCTGATCTTGTTTGCATAGGCACACCCACTCGCCTGGCATGAAACCACAGCAACTCAAAGTGGTTACTTTGGCTGGTGTGGGATCCCCAGTTTCTCTGTTATTGGGGCAGGAAGAATAAAGTTTTGTTACCCTGATTCTGTGAATCAAGGCCAGTGGAACTGTTATATGACAGAAGGACTGAGTGAGTCATTCACCATTACCTAAGTAGCATTTGCTTGTCAAGGGGCATGGGTTACAAAACCCAGTGAATTGAGAGAGGATGGGGACAGGTATTTGTACCTGATGGTGTGGCCCCCTCCCCAAGGGGGTTGAAACACCAATTGCACTACCTCCTCTCTCCACTGTTGAATGTCAGAGCTAACTTTGATTCCCTTAGGAGTCTAGTTACAGACTGCTGATCTGAGTTCGCTTTGGGCCAATAGTGCACCAGCACTGGGGCTCCCCTACTACTAGCTGAAATCACTAAGAGCTGAAATCACAAAAGAGCTAAAGCTATTTAAGAGCTGAGATCACTGAGGCTGTGTTAACTAGTGGGGGAGCCTGAAGCTATAGCTAAGCTAACTTAGCTTAGCGGGGAGTGAGCGGAGCGGAGCGGCTCACAGGTCGGTGAGCGGAGCGGTGCAGCTCACAGGTCGGTGAGCGGAGCGGAGCGGCTCACAGGTCGGTGAGCGGAGCGGAGCAGCGCGGCTCACAGGTCGGGGAGCGGAGCGGAGCAGCTGCCAGAGCAGTTCGTGGGACTGCGGGTGGAGTGGAGCAGTTCGTGGTGAAGGCTGCAGTGGAACCCCACGGAGAAGCAGCCGGTTGGCCTCGGATCACGTAAGGTGCCCCTTAACACCCTGCTCACCCCCCCCCCCTTGAACTCTGGGGCTGCACTGATCATGGACAGAGACTTTGGGGGGTTGTCGGACTTTTGGGACTTTTGTGATTCTTGGGTTGCTGGACCCAAGAGACTTTGGGATTGGTGGACTTTTGGGACTTTGGTGATTCTTGGGTCGCTGGTTTCAAGAAACCAACGGGAGAGGACACGGCCCAATTTGCTGGGGTGGGTCTTCGCTCATGGTTTGGTCTAAAAACTCTAGTTGTGGTGTTTTTTTCCATTTAATGCAGAGTCAGGATGAGCTCTACCCTGACATCTGGTGGTGAATTATGGCGAGGGTGGAAAAGAACTCCAGGGGCTGATCTTGTTTGCATAGGCACACCCACTCGCCTGGCATGAAACCACAGCAACTCAAAGTGGTTACTTTGGCTGGTGTGGGATCCCCAGTTTCTCTGTTATTGGGGCAGGAAGAATAAAGTTTTGTTACCCTGATTCTGTGAATCAAGGCCAGTGGAACTGTTATATGACAGAAGGACTGAGTGAGTCATTCACCATTACCTAAGTAGCATTTGCTTGTCAAGGGGCATGGGTTACAAAACCCAGTGAATTGAGAGAGGATGGGGACAGGTATTTGTACCTGATGGTGTGGCCCCCTCCCCAAGGGGGTTGAAACACCAATTGCACTACCTCCTCTCTCCACTGTTGAATGTCAGAGCTAACTTTGATTCCCTTAGGAGTCTAGTTACAGACTGCTGATCTGAGTTCGCTTTGGGCCAATAGTGCACCAGCACTGGGGCTCCCCTACTACTAGCTGAAATCGCTAAGAGCTGAAATCACAAAAGAGCTAAAGCTATTTAAGAGCTGAGATCACTGAGGCTGTGTTAACTAGTGGGGGAGCCTGAAGCTATAGCTAAGCTAACTTAGCTTAGCGGGGAGTGAGCGGAGCGGAGCGGTGCAGCTCACAGGTCGGTGAGCGGAGCGGAGCAGCGCGGCTCACAGGTCGGTGAGCGGAGCGGAGCAGCTGCCAGAGCAGTTCGTGGGACTGCGGGTGGAGTGGAGCAGTTCGTGGTGAAGGCTGCAGTGGAACCCCACGGAGAAGCAGCCGGTTGGCCTCGGATCACGTAAGGTGCCCCTTAACACCCTGCTCACCCCCCCCCCTTGAACTCTGGGGCTGCACTGATCATGGACAGAGACTTTGGGGGGTTGTCGGACTTTTGGGACTTTTGTGATTCTTGGGTTGCTGGACCCAAGAGACTTTGGGATTGGTGGACTTTTGGGACTTTGGTGATTCTTGGGTCGCTGGTTTCAAGAAACCAACGGGAGAGGACACGGCCCAATTTGCTGGGGTGGGTCTTCGCTCATGGTTTGGTCTAAAAACTCTAGTTGTGGTGTTTTTTTCCATTTAATGCAGAGTCAGGATGAGCTCTACCCTGACATCTGGTGGTGAATTATGGCGAGGGTGGAAAAGAACTCCAGGGGCTGATCTTGTTTGCATAGGCACACCCACTCGCCTGGCATGAAACCACAGCAACTCAAAGTGGTTACTTTGGCTGGTGTGGGATCCCCAGTTTCTCTGTTATTGGGGCAGGAAGAATAAAGTTTTGTTACCCTGATTCTGTGAATCAAGGCCAGTGGAACTGTTATATGACAGAAGGACTGAGTGAGTCATTCACCATTACCTAAGTAGCATTTGCTTGTCAAGGGGCATGGGTTACAAAACCCAGTGAATTGAGAGAGGATGGGGACAGGTATTTGTACCTGATGGTGTGGCCCCCTCCCCAAGGGGGTTGAAACACCAATTGCACTACCTCCTCTCTCCACTGTTGAATGTCAGAGCTAACTTTGATTCCCTTAGGAGTCTAGTTACAGACTGCTGATCTGAGTTTGCTTTGGGCCAATAGTGCACCAGCACTGGGGCTCCCCTACTACTAGCTGAAATCGCTAAGAGCTGAAATCACAAAAGAGCTAAAGCTATTTAAGAGCTGAGATCACTGAGGCTGTGTTAACTAGTGGGGGAGCCTGAAGCTATAGCTAAGCTAACTTAGCTTAGCGGGGAGTGAGCGGAGCGGAGCGGTGCAGCTCACAGGTCGGTGAGCGGAGCGGAGCAGCGCGGCTCACAGGTCGGTGAGCGGAGCGGAGCAGCTGCCAGAGCAGTTCGTGGGACTGCGGGTGGAGTGGAGCAGTTCGTGGTGAAGGCTGCAGTGGAACCCCACGGAGAAGCAGCCGGTTGGCCTCGGATCACGTAAGGTGCCCCTTAACACCCTGCTCACCCCCCCCCCCCCTTGAACTCTGGGGCTGCACTGATCATGGACAGAGACTTTGGGGGGTTGTCGGACTTTTGGGACTTTTGTGATTCTTGGGTTGCTGGACCCAAGAGACTTTGGGATTGGTGGACTTTTGGGACTTTGGTGATTCTTGGGTCGCTGGTTTCAAGAAACCAACGGGAGAGGACACGGCCCAATTTGCTGGGGTGGGTCTTCGCTCATGGTTTGGTCTAAAAACTCTAGTTGTGGTGTTTTTTTCCATTTAATGCTGATGTTGTTTACCTCATGTCATTAAACATTTTCTGTTACACTCAGACTCCGTGCTTGCGAGAGGGGAAGTATTGCCTCTTAGAGGTGCCCAGGGGGTGGTATGTAATTGTCCCAGGTCACTGGGTGGGGGCTCGAGCCGGTTTTGCATTGCGTTATTGAAACGGAACCCCTAGATACAGAACCCGGCCCTTGTTGCTGCCAACTTAGATGGGCAGAAGGGTTACATTTTTGGGGGCTCGTCCGGGATCCCCTGGGTCAGTACCCCTCGCAAGCACCTGTTGAGTGTTCCCCTGCATTGGGAAACAATTGTGGTTATATTTTGAGGAAATTACTGTTTGTATAATGGCTAATATGTCGGGTTTGTTGGGCCCCGGCCCTGCAGCCTCTAGCTCAGGGGCCACAGCCTCAGCCAATGATTGGACAAAAGCACTGGGGCAAATATTGGAAAAGGTTGTGTTGTCCCATGCTAGGTCAAACTCTTGTCGTGAGTTAAGGTTATTTGCTGGGGCAGAGGAGTTCGAACCCTGGTTGGAGCATACCACTGAAATGCTGCAGGAGTGGGCCGTACCTGATGCAGAAAAGCGAAGATGTCTGATAGAGAGCCTTAGTGGCCCAGCATTAGATGTGATTCGCACCCTGAAGCTCATTGACCCTGGGGTCAGTGTGAAGGACTGCCTAGAGGCCCTTGATCATACCTTTGGGAGTGTAGAGGGCCCTGAAGACAGTTACTGTAAGTTCCTTAATTCCCGACAGCAAATTGGCGAGAAGATTTCAGCCTATATTCAGAGGCTGGAAAGACTGCTTCAGAGAGCTGTCATGAGGGGTGCAGTGACTGCTGAACAGATGGATCGGACCAGACTGGCTCAAATTGTAAGAGGAGCTCAATATCAGAACTCGATTCTACTCCATCTCCGGCTAAGAGAACGACGGGAACATCCCCCAAGTTATTCCCAGCTGATAAAGGAGGTCAGAGAAGAGGAAGAAAGGCAGGCTGCCAGCGAGTTTTGGGAAGCCCAAACATTGGAGCCAGCCGGCACAACACCACTGCAAATGGCCAGTGTACTGATGGTGAGCACCACAGAGGAACTTGCCCAACAAGTGCAGGTCCTGACAGAACGGATAGCTGAACTGCAAAGCACCATTGACCAAGCTAAGACTTCCGGGAATAAGGAGCCTCTGACCGTGGCGATGGAGAAGTCAGCATTTAGAGCCACCATCCCATCTGGGCGAAGAGGGAAAGGACAATTCTTCTGCTACCGATGTGGTCAGGATGGACACAGTGCTGCCAAGTGCCATAATGAAGAAAACCCCTCCTTAGTGTATGGAAAGCTGAGGATCAGTTGGGAGAGATCCGGTAGCTGCCAGAGAGTCCAGGGACGGGGACCACCCAGGCCTGCAGGATTTGAAGATTCCCCCAGAAACGACTGTCCAGCTGGGATCCCCGCAGGACTGATAGGGCCTCGAGCAGAGGTCATGGTGAAGATTGAAGGGGTGGAGTGTAAAGCCGTGCTTGACACTGGATCTCAAGTGACTATTATATTTCAGTCATTCTACCAACAAATGCTTAGGCACCTGCCTATACAGCCACTGACTGGCGTTGGTCTGTGTGGCCTCAGCATGGATGAATACCCCTACCAAGGGTATGTCATAGTGCACCTGGAATTCCCAGAGGAGGTTGCTGGGGTAAGAGAAGAGGTGGACACAGCTGCATTAATATGCCCTGACCCTAAAGGGACCTCTGATGTGTCTGTGCTGATAGGGACCAACTCCAGTCTCTTCAAGGTGCTCGCGGATTACTGCAGACGACGGGCTGGGGACCAGTACCTGAATACCCTGATGATCCATACGCTTTGTGCTGAAGCCTATAGGAAGATTGAGGGTGCTAAAAAGGAGACATCTGAGCTACCGATTGGGGCGCTGAAGTACATGGGCACAACCCCGTTAGTAGTGCCTGCAAGGACGGAGCAAGAAGTGCTTGTCATGAGTACTCGGCTGAAAGGCAGTAAAGGGGCATTAGCAATGGTAGAGCAGCCGGTTGAAGGAGAGCTCCCGGAAGGAGTGCTGGTCCCCAGTGGAGTCATAACCCTACCTGCTGAAGCCCAGGAAAAGGTGACTATACTGATTGCTAATGAAACAAGTCGAGATGTTGTTGTGAAGCAAGGACAAAAGATAGCGGATCTCTTTGAGCCTGAATCAATTGTAAAACCCCAGTGTGAGACTCAAGTTCCGCCAATAGACCCTGCAAAGTTTGACTTTGGAGATTCACCGTTGTCCGAGGAGTGGAAAGATCGCCTGAGGAGGAAACTTTGTGAAAGATCCAAGGTGTTCTCATTGCATGAGTGGGATGTGGGATGTGCAAAAGGAGTAGAGCACAACATCAGACTACATGACTCTCGACCTTTCAGGGAGAGATCTAGGAGGATTGCCCTCTCCGAGATGGAAGATGTGCGACAACATCTTCAGGAGCTGGCTGCGAATGGCATCATTACAGAGTCCCGCAGCCCATATGCCTCACCCATTGTGGTGGTCCGTAAAAAGAATGGGAAAATCCGGATGTGTATTGACTACCGCACCCTAAACCGCCGTACTGTGGTTGACCAGTACACAATGCCTCGAGTCCAAGATGCCTTAGACTGTTTGCTGGGAAGCCAGTGGTTCTCTGTGTTGGATCTTCGGAGTGGATACTACCAGATCCCTCTGGGTGAAGCAGATAAGGAGAAGACAGCCTTCATCTGCCCATTAGGGTTTTATCAGTTTGAACGCATGCCCCAAGGGATCTCTGGAGCACCTGCCACATTTCAACGTCTTATGGAGAAAGTTGTGGGAGACATGAATTTACTGCAAGTGTTAGTTTATTTGGATGACCTGATAGTGTTTGGAAGAACCTTGGAGGAGCATGAAGAAAGACTTCTTAAAGTGCTTGATAGGTTAGAGGATTATGGTTTGAAGCTTTCAATTGACAAATGCCAGTTCTGCAGGACCTCAGTGAAGTATGTGGGTCACATCGTGTCCCAAGAGGGTGTGAGTACTGATCCCGATAAAATAGAAGCCCTCACTACATGGCCATGTCCAAGTAACTACAGAGAACTCAAGACCTTTCTTGGGTTTAGTGGCTACTATCGCAGATTTGTGAAAAACTATGCTACGATTGTAAAACCTCTGAATGATCTTACCAGGGGATACCAGTCCAGCAGGAACAAATCTAAGACCAAGAATAAGGGAAGGTCCCCAAAGCCTCCTGTGCAGAGACACTATGGCCCCTTCGAACCATTTGGGCCACGGTGGGATGAGAGATGTGAAAGGGCTTTTCGAGAAATCATTACTTGCCTAACTCATGCTCCAGTCCTAGTCTTTGCTGACCCAAGCAAGCCATTTATCCTGCATACTGATGCCAGTTTGGAGGGTCTGGGAGCAGTACTGTACCAGGAAGTGGAAGGAAGACGTAAACCTGTAGCCTTTGCCAGCCGAGGACTGTCTGATAGTGAAACTCGCTATCCCACCCACAAGCTGGAGTTCTTGGCCTTGAAATGGGCCATCACTGAGAAATTTCGAGACTACTTATATGGTGCTCAGTTCCAGGTGTGGACAGACAACAACCCACTGACCTATGTGTTAACAAGTGCTAAGCTGGATGCTACAGGGCAAAGATGGGTGGCCGCTTTGGCTAGCTATGACTTCAGCATTCAATACCGATCAGGGAGAAGCAATGTAGATGCAGATGCATTGTCCAGGCGTCCACAGGCACCAGGAGTTGCTGTGATACCCACAGATGGAGTGAGGGCTATTTGCAGTGTGAGTCGCCGGGAGCCAGAGTCCCATGAGAGTCTTCATGGATGTGCTGCAGAAGCTTTGGGCCTGCCCCCTGAATGCGTGCCTTCTGCTTCAGTGAACTATATTGCATTGGACCAATCTCCTTTGCCCATGCTCAATGCGGCTGACTGGCAGGAAGCCCAGCTGCAAGATATTGGCATTCGTGATACACTACTTGCCAAAAGGGAGGGGCGAAGCCCAGCTGTGGTTGTCCCACCTAACCCGGAGGGTAAACTACTATTGAGAGAATGGACCAAACTAAAACTGATTCAGGGAGTGCTACATCGAGTGACCACAGACCCTTTACAAAAGCAACGAGCACAGCTAGTGCTGCCAAAAGAGTACAGAGCCCTGGCCATGAGGGCCCTGCATGATGACTTTGGACATTTAGGGATGGAGAGGACCCTGGAACTTCTTCGTAGTAGATTCTATTGGCCTCGGATGGCTGAAGATGTTCGCAGGAAATGTGAGACCTGCGCTCGATGTGTTCAAAGGAAAACTCTGCCCACGAGGGCTGCATATCTCAAGAACATCACCAGCACCAAACCTTTGGAACTGGTATGCATCGATTTCTTGTCTTTAGAAGTAGACAAGAGGAATATTGGGAACATTCTAGTAGTGACTGACCATTATACACGATATGCGCAGGCATATCCCACGCGTGATCAGAGGGCCACCACGGTTGCTCGAGTACTGTGGGAGAAATATTTCTCAGTTTATGGATTTCCAGCCCGGATACACTCGGATCAGGGGCGGGACTTTGAGAGTCATCTTCTGAAGGAGGTGCTGAGGATAGCGGGAATTAAGAAGTCTAGAACAACGCCTTATCACCCGCAAGGTGATCCTCAGCCAGAGAGGTTCAACCGAACCCTATTAGATATGTTGGGGACTTTGCGACCAGAGCAGAAAGCAACCTGGAGCCAACATGTTGCATATCTGGTGCACGCCTACAATGCCACAAAGAATGATGCTACAGGAGTCACCCCATATCTCTTAATGTTTGGACGAGAACCAAGATTACCCATAGACCTGTGCTTTGGTGTATCAGAGGATGGAGATAGCTATGAAACTCATCAGCAATATGTATCCCGACTGAGAGAAAAGCTGCGGGATGCTTATCACTTAGCTACATCTGCGGCTCGGAAGAACGCCGACCGCAACAAACATCGATATGATGCTAGGGTACGTCTGCAAGAACTCCAGCCGGGGGACAGAGTTCTGCTGCGAAATTTGGGTATTGCTGGCAAACACAAGATAGCCGACAGATGGAAGGCAATACCTTACTTGGTGATGGAAAAGCTAGGAGACCTGCCGGTCTACAAGATCAAACCTGAAGAGGGTCCAGGGCAGACAAAGACAGTGCATAGAAACCTTTTGCTCCCTGTGGGGGAATTGGTAGGCACCCCGTATGAGATGGGCCACAACAGGGCAACTGGGCAGAACGAAGGTGCTGGACCAAAGCCGCCCTCCAACGTGGACAGCCAGCCCCCTGCAGCTAACCTACCCCCATGCAGCACATCTGAGAGTGAGTCTGAGGAGGAAGACACAACCATGGTGTACCCTGGGATGGAGACAAGATTTCAGTCTCGATCGGCTGAATCAACAGAGAGCTCCTCTTCTTCCACCCTAAACCCCATGGCAGAAGTATTTAGGCCCATTCCTGACACCCCTGAGCCACTGGTGGGACCCCCATGTGATGACACACCCAGGTTATTGGACAGTGGAGACATACAGGTGGAGGATGTCCTGGGCACCTTGGATCCTCCACTGTTAGAACTAGAAATGCAGGGGCCTATGCCAGTAGCCGAGGGACCCTCAAAGGAAACCTCTCCATCCATCGGTCAAGAGGCTGTCCCGCCCACCACGGCAACAGAGATTCTCAATAGACGAGACAGGGTAATAAGACCAGTAAAACGGTTGACTTATGATGCACCTGGGGTAACTAGTGAGGAACCACTATGTTTAGCACACAGGCTTGTGGAAGCTAGAGTGGGCTATCTGAGGCCCTTTGGAGGGAACCAGTGAGTTGTTATAATAGGGAGTGTGATTTGTCGGGACGACAAATTTTCGGCTGGGGGGAGGATGTAAGCAGAGTCAGGATGAGCTCTACCCTGACATCTGGTGGTGAATTATGGCGAGGGTGGAAAAGAACTCCAGGGGCTGATCTTGTTTGCATAGGCACACCCACTCGCCTGGCATGAAACCACAGCAACTCAAAGTGGTTACTTTGGCTGGTGTGGGATCCCCAGTTTCTCTGTTATTGGGGCAGGAAGAATAAAGTTTTGTTACCCTGATTCTGTGAATCAAGGCCAGTGGAACTGTTATATGACAGAAGGACTGAGTGAGTCATTCACCATTACCTAAGTAGCATTTGCTTGTCAAGGGGCATGGGTTACAAAACCCAGTGAATTGAGAGAGGATGGGGACAGGTATTTGTACCTGATGGTGTGGCCCCCTCCCCAAGGGGGTTGAAACACCAATTGCACTACCTCCTCTCTCCACTGTTGAATGTCAGAGCTAACTTTGATTCCCTTAGGAGTCTAGTTACAGACTGCTGATCTGAGTTCGCTTTGGGCCAATAGTGCACCAGCACTGGGGCTCCCCTACTACTAGCTGAAATCACTAAGAGCTGAAATCACAAAAGAGCTAAAGCTATTTAAGAGCTGAGATCACTGAGGCTGTGTTAACTAGTGGGGGAGCCTGAAGCTATAGCTAAGCTAACTTAGCTTAGCGGGGAGTGAGCAGAGCGGAGCGGCTCACAGGTCGGTGAGCGGAGCGGTGCAGCTCACAGGTCGGTGAGCGGAGCGGAGCAGCGCGGCTCACAGGTCGGTGAGCGGAGCGGAGCAGCTGCCAGAGCAGTTCGTGGGACTGCGGGTGGAGTGGAGCAGTTCGTGGTGAAGGCTGCAGTGGAACCCCACGGAGAAGCAGCCGGTTGGCCTCGGATCACGTAAGGTGCCCCTTAACACCCTGCTCACCCCCCCCCCCCCTTGAACTCTGGGGCTGCACTGATCATGGACAGAGACTTTGGGGGGTTGTCGGACTTTTGGGACTTTTGTGATTCTTGGGTTGCTGGACCCAAGAGACTTTGGGATTGGTGGACTTTTGGGACTTTGGTGATTCTTGGGTCGCTGGTTTCAAGAAACCAACGGGAGAGGACACGGCCCAATTTGCTGGGGTGGGTCTTCGCTCATGGTTTGGTCTAAAAACTCTAGTTGTGGTGTTTTTTTCCATTTAATGCTGATGTTGTTTACCTCATGTCATTAAACATTTTCTGTTACACTCAGACTCCGTGCTTGCGAGAGGGGAAGTATTGCCTCTTAGAGGTGCCCAGGGGGTGGTATGTAATTGTCCCAGGTCACTGGGTGGGGGCTCGAGCCGGTTTTGCATTGCGTTATTGAAACGGAACCCCTAGATACAGAACCCGGCCCTTGTTGCTGCCAACTTAGATGGGCAGAAGGGTTACACAACAATGGGTTTCTCATGATTAGTTTGCCCTAGGCGCTTAACGTTTCAGTCCTGGGCAGTGCAACTATTGAAAAAAAATCTAACAATGTCCGGTTTAGCATGATTGTTCTGCCCAAGCCGCTCTACTGTTTAGTCCCTGCCAGTGCAGCTACAGTAAAATGCGGTCTATATGTCCGGGGATAGAGCAGAAATCCTCCTGGGATATCTCGAGGAAGCTCTCCTGGAGGTAATTGGAAAGCCGTTGCATCAGGTTCCTGGGGAGAGCGGCCTTATTGGGTCCTCCGTAGTATGACATGTTTCCGCGCCACGAGACAATCAAGTACTCAGGGATCATTGCCCTGCACAGCAGGGCGGCATACGGCCCTGGTCTTTGGAGGCTTTCCCGAAGCATTCTTTCTTTATCGCTGTCTGAGATCCTCATCAGGGTGATGTCGCTCATGGTGACCTGCTTTGAATTAGGTAGGGGAATGTTAGTGTTGGGACTGCTTGCCCGTTCCTTTACAGAACTGTAACCGCTGGTTTGCAGCCACGCGGTGGAGGCGGGAGAGGGGCAGCCGAAAGGGATCGTTCCCGGGGACAGCCGCGAGGGGGTGGGACAGGGGCAGAGTTCCTGCTTGCCGGATTGCTGGCAGCAGGGACTGACATTGCTTTCAATGTGAAAGGAGGCCAGTGCTAATATTAAAGTTTTAAGCTGCCACAAGTCTACGGCTTACCATGTCTGCCTGCTACACAAATTCCGGTGTCCTGCCCCGCTTCTCAGATCTGCTGTGCAAGACCCCAGGCACTGAATGCGAAGGCCGAGAATTCGACCTTGTCCTGAGTGCGCATGTGATAGGTGCTGTGCATGGTCTTGTTCACAGAGAAAGACTATGTTCTTTGTTCACAACTACATTTATCTTTCTGAGGAATTCACTCCCTTTTTCCCATTCCCACAGCCACTTCTGCGACTGTCTCACAACCTAGCCTGGCATCACACTCCCAGAGGCTAGCGCAGATTAGGCGTAGGAAGAAGAGGACACGGAAGGACATGTTCTCGGAGCTTATGGGCTGCTCCCGAGCCCAGGCAGCACAGCAGACCCAGTGGCGGGAGAACTTGTCCCAAATGCACCAAGCACACATGGAACGGGAGGAGAGGTGGCTGCAGGAAGACCAGCAGGCGACAAACGCTGCTTGGACTAATGAGGGAGCAAACGGACACGCTCCGGCGCCTTGTGGATGTTCTGCAGGAACGGAGGCAGGAGGACAGAGCCCCGCTGCAGTCTATCTGTAACCGCCCTCCCCCGCCACCAAGTCCCATACCCCCCTCACCCAAAGTGCAAAGAAGGAGGGGCGGCAGAGTCCGTGCAAACTCTCACTCCACCCCTGCAGAGAGCTCTAGTAGTAGAAGGCTCTCATTCCCCAAAATTTGACAAGTTCTTTCCATCCCGCCTCACACAAGCCCCCGTCCAAGTTTCACCTCCCAGTTCCATGTGTAGTTGCTAATAAAAAATACGTTTCTGTTAATTACTGTTTCCATCATGTTCTTTTGGAGGAGGGGGGGAAGGGGGTTGGTAATTGGACAGGACAGTCACCTTTGGCAGGGTACATAGGCGGGGGCAGGTCCAGCAGCAGGGCACATACACAGTGCAGTGACTAGTTACCCTGGTCAGTCTGGGAGGTGGTTTTCATGTTCTGTGGTGGGGGGTGGGTTGCTCTGTGACTTTGTGGCGGGGGAGGGCAGTTACAGATCTTATGCGGCGGTCCTTATCCTGGATCACAGAGCCACGCAGCAGGGGATCTGTAACCGTCCTCCCCCTGCCACAAAGTCACATAGCCCCCCCATACACACAGTCCCGATCAGGAGGGGTGACAGGCTCCGTTGAAACAACCAGTCCACCACAGCGGAGCCTGTCAATCCTGGAGTTTAGAAGCGTTATTTGCATCACTACACTACACCCGCTCCCCACCACAGTCTGCGTCCCAGGTTTAAAACATTCCTGCGAAAACAGTAATAAAGACAACGGTGTTCATTAACAAAGTAGAAGTGATTTTATTTCTAAACGTGTGTTGGAAGGGGGTGAAGGGGGTATGTAACTGGAGAGGATAGTCAACATTAACTGGGTAAAGAAACGGGGGCAGGTTCAGCTTCTCTGTACACTAACTTAAAAGTCACAGGTTACCCTGCTCAGTCAGGAACCTAGCTTTCAAAGCCTCCCGGATGCACAGCGCGTCCCGCTGTCTCTTCTAATCGCCCGGCTGTCTGGCTGGGCGTAATCAGAAGCCAGGCTATTTGCCTCAACCTCCCACCCCGCCATAAAGGTCTCCCCCTTGCTCTCACAGAGATTGTGGAGCACACAGCAAGCTGCTATAACAATGGGGATATTGGTTTCGCTGAGATCACAGCGAGTCAGAGGGGTGAAATATTGGAACGGCCTTCCGAGGGAAACGGTGGGGGCGACGGACCTGTCTGGTTTTAAGATTAAGTTAGATAAGTTTATGGAGGGAATGGTTTAATGGTAAAACATAGTAGTCAAGGAAAACCAAGCAATGGTGGGTAAATAGTATAATGGCTAACAGGGGTCAGGCTGGAGACTCTTGCCTATATGCTCGGGGTCTTACTGATCGCCATATTTGGGGTCGGGAAGGAATTTTCCTCCAGGGCAGATTGGCTGAGCCTCTGGAGGTTTTTCGCCTTCCTCCGCAGCATGGGGCAGGGATCTCTAGCAGGAGGGTCTCTGCCGATTGAAGTCACTAAAAACAGGATTGGGGACTTCAACAGCAGAGTCCAGGGAAGGGGTAGGGACGGTTTTATGGCCTGCAGCATGCAGGGGGTCAGACCAGATGATCATAATGGTCCCTTCTGACCTTAAAGTCTATGAGTCTATGAGTAAGCTTCTCCATCTCCCCTTGAGACGGCCAAAAGCACACTCCACCACCATTCTGCACTTGCTCAGCCGGTAGTTGAAGAGTTCTTTTTCACTGTCCAGGGCGCCAGTATAGGGCTTCATGAGCCAGGGCATTAGCGGGTAGGCTGGGTCCCCGAGGATGACTATAGGCATCTCCACAGCCCCAACAGTTATTTTGTGGTCCGGGAAGTAAATACCTTGCTGCAGCCGTCTAAACAGACCAGAGTTCCTGAAAACACGAGCGTCATGAACCTTGCCCGGCCATCCCACGTAGATGTTGGTAAAACGTCCCCTGTGGTCCACCAGTGCTTGCAGCACCATGGAAAAGTATCCCTTTCGGTTAATGTACTGGGTGGCCTGGTGGTCCGGTGCCAGGATAGGGATGTGAGTTCCATCTATGGCCCCACCGCAGTTTGGGAATCCCATCGCTGCGAAGCCATCTATGATCGCCTCCACGTTTCCCAGGGTCACTACCTTTGACAGCAGTACATCAACGATTGCCTTGTCTACTTGCATCACAACAACCCCCACGGTAGATTTGCCCACGCCAAAGTGGTTCGCGACTGACCGGTAGCTGTCTGGCGTTGCAAGCTTCCAGAGGGCTATGGCCACTCGCTTCTGGACAGTCAGGGCTGCTCGCATCCGGGTGTCATTGCACTTCAGGGCAGGGGACAGCAACTCACAAAGTTCAAGGAAAGTTCCCTTCCGCATGCGAAAGTTTCGCAGCCACTGGGATTCATCCCAGACCTGCAGCACTATGCGGTCCCACCACTCAGTGCTTGTTTCCTGGGCCCAGAATCGCCGTTCCACGGCATCAACATGACCCATTGCCACCGTGATGTCCTCGGCGCTGGGTCCCCTGCTTTCTGAGAGGTCTGTGCTACTCTCAGACTTCAGGACATCACCGCGGTGCCGTAGCCTCCTCGCCTGACTTTTCTGCATCTGCCTCAGGGAAAGGTGGATGATAAGCTGCGAGGCGTTGAGAACGGCCACAACTGCAGCGATGGTCGCAGCGGGCTCCATGCTCGCAGTGCTGTGGCGTCCGCGCTGTCACTGACTAGAAAAGTGCACGAACTGATTTCCCGCCGGTGCTTTCAGGGAGGGAGGGCGGGAGTGATGGACGGATGACGACAGTTACCCAAAAGCACCCTCGACACATTTTTTTTACCCAGAAGGCATTGGCGGCTCCACCCAGAATTCCAATGGGCAGCGGGGACTGCGGGAACTGTGGGATAGCTGGCCACAGTGCACCGCTTCCAATGTCGACGCTTTCCCCGTTAGTGTGGACTCACAAAGTCGAATTACTGTCCTTAGTGTGGACACACACGTTTGACTTTGCAATATCGATTCCAAGAGTTCGATTTAAGTAAAATCGAACTACTCTCGTAGTGTAGACATACCCTTAGCCTCTCCAGCCCAGATCTACAAAGGTCCCTTGTTTTTAGACACCCTGTGAGCCACGCAACTCTCACTCGGCCGCTCCCAGTGCACCTGGCACCTAATGCACCTGGTGCCCAAGTGTTTGCAGTAAGAATACACTGGAGAGGGTGCGGGGGTCAGATGTGATGGGGAGGAGGAGAGACAGGTACAGCAGAGACTGTAAATGAGCCAGTTTGGGAGGAAAACCGTAGCTTTGGCAGCTCCCAGCACATGACGAATTGCAAAGCCAGTTTCCTCGCCCAGTCTGGGGCTCAGAGCAGAGACTGCCAGAGCTTCGCCTTTTGCTGCAAAGTCCCATCCCCCGACCTCCCCTAGCTGTGACCCCCCATCTCTGGGGGAGGCGCCCCTGGGTCAGTTACCTATGGAACTAAGCGCTGCCTGCACCTTCAGATCGACCACATTCTCTCGGGGCACAACTGTAAACTGATCTGATGAAAGCCCTTTGAGTCGCAGTGTGGACACTCTTAATCTGATGGCATCTCCATTGGTAAGGGATTGACTTAAACTGACATACGTCTGGTGTGAATCAGGTTAAGAACTGGGCTTCACACCAGTTTTTCAATGAGTTATCCATTATAGACTGATCTGGTTCATGCCATGTCCCCCCTGGGGTGGATGCAGCTATAATAGTATAAAAGCATTTATAGCAAAAGAGTTTTTTAGTAATCAGTAAATCAATGCAAAACTGGGTTTAGACCAGTCCTTATGGGTTTAAAACCAGATTTACATTGATTTAGTTTAAGGGTAACATTTTCACATGATTTAGGATCCCATTGACTTTCAGTGAGATGAGGCTCCTAGAGGCCAGATAGCCAAAGACATTTAGGCACCTAAAGATGCACATTGACACCTAAGTCACTTTTGAAAATGGAATGTTGGTTCCTAAATCCCTTAGCCACTTTTCAAATCATTCTCCCAAGCTGATCCCTTGCTACATGGAGAGGAGCTCAGTTCTCATTGGATTAAGAGGGTCCCCCCGTGCATGGAACCAGATTAACGCTGTCAGTTTTGAAAGCCATTGAAAGTTACACCACCGCCACCCTGATTATGGCCGAGGCCCGAGGGGCTGGGCACACACAGGAGCTGTGCCCCAAATCCTGCCCCAAGGCTCAGTCTGGAGAACCCCGCCCGACCAACGGTACTAACTCACCTTCTGGCACAATCTTGCAAGATGTTGCTCCCAGATCACAAGCTGCCCCTCTATATAGGAGCCTGCTGCAGCAGAGGTGGCAAAATCTTCTATCCCATTGGCTGCTTGACAATTGACTCCCCCTCCCACAAGTGCGGGGCAACCCCAGGACTGTTCCTAACAAAGAATGTTTCTTTTGAAACTTCCCTATTTGCTCAACCCCTGCCCAGCTCTTCGTTGCCAGGGCCAAATTCTCCCCTGGTGTAACTCCATTACATTGGAGGCATTACACCAGCATAGGCTTTGGCTCTGAGGGTCTGCACAGACCTGGGGCTCCCCCTCTGTGGGAATTTCCAGGGTATTGTAAGGGGGTTGCTGGAAGGCAGGGCCACTCTGGGTTTGGCACCAGCTACCTGCAGATTGGAGACTAAGTGGTGGGCTGTGCTGTAGCTGGAGGTGTATTTAACTTTGCTGGAGCTAGCCAAGTGAAAATAGCAGTGTAGCCTCGGTGGTGCAGGAGGTGGGATGGGCCAGCTGCCCCACGCATGGACCCTGGGTCCCGGACCGGATCATACTCTGCGCGGTCAGCCCATCCCACCTCCCGTGCTGCCAAGGCTACACAGCTGCTCTAGCCCACCTGGCTACGGTGTAGAGCAGGGGTGGGCAACCTATGGCACGCGTGCCGAAGGCGGCACGCGAGCTGATTTTCAGTGGCACTCACACTGCCCGGGTCCTGGCCACCGGTCCGGAGGGCTCTGCATTTTAATTTAATTTTAAATGAAGCTTCTTAAACATTTTAAAACCCTTATTTACTTTACATACCACAATAGGTTCGTTATATATTATAGACTTATAGAAAGAGACCTTCTAAAAACATTAAAATGTATTACTGGCACGTGAAACCTTAAATTAGAGTGAATAAATGAAGACTCGGCACATCACTTCTGAAAGGTTGCCGACCCCTGGTGTAGAGGCAAGTGCCAGAGATGGGTTGAAAATGCACCAGCAGGATTTGTAGCCCAGCACGAGGCTGGGCAGGGAGGGCAGACATGCAATCAGAGCCCGGCTTTCTGACCTCTCTCTAGTTGCTAGTGTGAGCCCCGTCTCACAGAGCTTAAGCCAGGAGGGACCATCAGACCAGCCAGTCTGTGTAGCACAGGCCATTGCACGTCACCCACATGTCCCTAATGCTGAGCCCAGTGACTCCTGTTAGACAAAAGCATTTCAGCCCTTGGGTAACTCAACTGGTGCAGAAAACAGGAGAGATCGAGGTGCTGTCAACGGCCGAGGCCCCTGCAAAGCAGAGAATTGATATGGGGAGGTGCCCAGCTGCTCCCAGCAGGCGATCCAAGCTCCACGCTGCAGAAGAAGCAAAAGCACCCCAAGGTCCCTGTGGGAATCGTCCTGATTAACCCCAATCCTGGGGTCAGCGTGACCTTGAGCATGGGAGCGAGAGCCACCAGCCACAGACCTGAGTGCCATCCTCCCAGCCCTGGGGTGACCGGCACCTTGAGGCACCACTGCAAGACTCACAGCCATTCCCATGGTAGTGCTGGGCCACTGGCACACGTAAGCAACTAGCCTGAGCTCTCATAGTCTAATGCCCTGTACTGGCCTGTGTGCAGACACAGAAGGAGAGACAGTCCCTGCCCCAGACAGCTCACAGTCTAAAGAGACAAAGGGCTTGAGGGGAAACTGAGGCAACGAGATGGGAAGTGACTGGCACAAGATCATCTGGCAGGGCAGTGTCATAACAAGGAACAGAACCCAGATCTCCTACAGACTAGCGACCGAATGGCTAGGCAGCAGTCCCTAGCTCATCATTCATTTTCCTATCTTTAGAGGCAGCGTGGTCTAGTGGCTAGAGCACCAAGCTGAGACTCTGGAGATCATAGAATATCAGGGTTGGAGGGGACCTCAGGAGGTCATCTAGTCCAACCCCCTGCTCAAAAGCAGGACCAATTCCCAACTAAATCATCCCAGCCAGGGCTTTGTCAAGCCCGACCTTAAAAACCTCTAAGGAAGGAGATTCCACCATCTCGCTAGGTAACCCATTCCAGTGCTTCATCACCCTCCTAGTGAAAAAGTTTTTCCCAATACCCAACCTAAACCTCCCCCACTGCAACTTGAGACCATTACTCCTTGTTCTGTCATCAGGTACCACTGAGAACAGTCTAGATCCATCCTCTTTGGAACCCCCTTTCAGGTAGTTGAAAGCAGCTATCAAATCCCCCCCTCATTCTTCTCTTCTGCAGACTAAACAATCCCAGTTCCCTCAGCCTCTCCTCATAAGTCATGTGCTCCAGCCCCCTAATCATTTTTGTTGCCCTCTGCTGGACTCTTTCCAATTTTTCCACATCCTTCTTGTAGAGTGGGGCCCAAAACTGGACACAGTACTCCAGATGAGACCTCACCAATGTTGAATAAAGGGGAAGGATCATGTCCCTCGATCTGCTGGCAATGCCCCAACTTATACAGCCCAAAATGCCATTAGCCTTCTTGGCAACAAGGGCACACTGTTGACTCATATCCAGCTTCTCATCCACTGTAACCCCTAGGTCCTTTTCTGCAGAACTGCTGTCTAGCCCTTCAGAAGACAGGGAGGGCATGACCCTTACCTACGGCGAGCAGTTAGATTGGAAAAGGGGGCTCCACATGATGGAAAATGAGATTAAATCAAGGGAACCTGCATTTGGGCGAATGTCAGGAATGAGTTGCACAGGGTGGGAGATCTAAGGTGCTCAGCACTATCTCGGAGGGAAAGGTGGAACCCCTGGGCCTTGGCCAGTTAGGAGCCGGAATTAAATCCTGTAACACAGAGAGAATGGAACAAACCTGCTCCAGCAAAGGGCCTGCCTCATGGTTGTGGTGAGTCTTTTCCATCCCTGAGTGATTTCCAGCCATGAAAACAGCAACCTGAGTCGCCAGGTTGGGCTGGAATAGCAAACACCCAGCCCTCAGGCCTGGCAGCATCAGGGCTCACAGCATCACAGGTGCCAACTTTTTTCTGTGCTGGTGGGTGCTCGCGCCTCCGCCCCAACTCCACCCCAGCCCTTGGGTTCCCCTTTGTAGGTTCACCTGTAATATGCATGTAGCAATTTATACGTGCTCCTTCTTAACCCCGATTTTGTGCCTTTTTATTTGCACTTGATTTCCCAGCTTGGGTAGACCATGCTTCCCAGGCAGGTTGACCTTTGCTGCTCTATGTGTTAACCCTCCTTGTACAATAGCCACCAAAATAACGGTAATAACAGGACAAACACCACGAACACACAACACAATCTTCGTCGGGACAGTAGACCCACAGTGATCTGGGTTATTCTGCTGGTGCCAGTGTCTGAAAAACAAAAGAAACGTTTCCCAGCCCCCTGGTGGGGACAGATTATTGCCTTTTACAAATCTCCTTGCTAATTGCAGGAAAAACAGAAGAATTACCTCCAACTGTCCTTGTTTTGTTCTATAGTCAGGCTAGTGAATTTTCCCACTGTTCATGTATGAAATTCATGAGGTGGTGTACCTCAGTTTCCCCTCTTGTACAACAGACCATGTTTGGTTTCTCTGTAATGGTTTCTCTGCTGTGCCTAGTTTTAAGTTTATTCACAGGTAATAGGTGAGAAACATTATTGCCATATAAACTAACCATAACATTAGCATCAAATCTATTACCAGTGGTGTTTATAAGTATATTTAAAAAGCAACAAAGACTCCTGTGGCACCTTATAGACTAATAGATGTATTGGAGCATAAGCTTTTGTGGGTGAATACAAGTATCTTGTTATACCAGGCCTTTTATTTAGACAATTTGAGGCCAGTGTGTTCATTACCCTCTTGACGTTTTTACATAGGCTTTAATTTAACTATATCCTTGGAGTTTTGGTGAATTACAAGATAGGGGTGGCATGCATGTAAGCAGATTCCTTTTGTATCTGTCTTCAGATTTTAGCACTGTACGCACGCATGCATGAACGCGCGCACGCACACACACACGCACACACACACACAATAGTTAGGGTTAACCTGTCTGCTATTATTTTCAGGCTTGACTAGTTTTCCCACCTCTCTTTCCTGGAGGGCCATAATCTGAGTCTTCTTGCTTACAAGTGGCTTGTTTGCTGACCAGGTATATTTATTATTTGTAGTTCCTTTGTGCTGCCATTTATGGGCAGTTCTCTCCTTCCACTATCAGCTAGGTCATTTGCATCCACACAGACGCTTTCTGCCTTGTTTTTGGATCCAAAACTACTAGCAGCTCAGAGACTCTGTCTTAAAAGGGACACAATCAACTTCCACCAGAGTTCGGATTACTTTTCACTTTTAACTCCTGCTTCTAAAACACACAGCGATCTGAGAAAGAAAACACAACCTATTGTTGCTCCTTTTGGAGCCCTAATAGGATTTTAATTCAGTAGCATGTTTTGTTTGCATTTCTTTTACCCCTTCTACAATCTACACTGCACATGTTCTGGGAAAATGCTGCCCCTCCCCGCCCCGCCACAGTTCAACTCTACAACATTATATTAGCCACATCAACTTTCACACAAGGTGTAACTGCCTCCCCCGTGCCCACAGAGTTCTCATGCACCTCCACCAAAGCGACAGTCCGATCACCCAGAGCCACCCCAAGGTCAGTGTTCCCAACATTGCTCCCCTTTTCCTTCTCTTTTTTTCCTGTGCACACACAAAAAAGATCCAGAATGTCTCCCCCATCCCCTGGTTCTGGCCGCCTCCCACCACAGCCACGACTTTGGTCTTTATTTAAAAACATATTAAACTTTATAAAGCATTGAGGTACCTTAAGGGTTAAATGCTAAACACCAAAGCCAAACAACACTAGTTACCTGTGTCTGGTAAAAAGTGTCAATTTTGCAATGTTGAATGAAAGATTCAAATGGATTTTTAGTGGTATTATTTCAAAACAAAACAAAACAAATTCATCTTAAACCGACAAAACAAGAGTTTTACAAACCAGGAGTGTTGATTTAGGTCCTTAAAACCTCACCTAATTACAAAAAAAGATTTACAGAAAAATTCTCTTTTGCCCAACACCCCTTGCACTGATGTTATTATTTTTTACACAACTGTACCCAGATTACATTCCCATCTTGTACAATCGGAAACAGTCAAGTTAAGTTCCATTAGAAACCCCTTACGTTCCTTTAGTGATTTTAATTAACTCGTCCAATAGTCAAATAATATAGATCAGAGTATCTGGCTGCCTGCAGCAGTCCTTTACAGACCATGTCTGTGGGAAAAGGGCCCATTTCCCTTCAGAATAGCTATAAAGGCTCCTGAGGACAAAAACATAGTGGTGGTAGTAGCCACCTGACCTTGTATAATTTATTTAACTACCAGGGTTCCTCCCAATGTGACTGTACCGAGTTGCACAAATAATTACATTTACATAACTGGGTTTTATCATCAAACCAAAAACTTCCCTCTTAAAACACCGCAACTGTTCCTCTTTAACATCTTCATAACCGTTAACATTTCCACAACTCCCAACCACATTGAGCAAACTGAGAAGAAGAAGAAGAAAAGAAAAGGATATAGTTAGCTCTGAGCAAAGGGTAAGGCTTCCTAAGTTTAAACAGCTGGGACCCTTACCCCTAGGTTTCTATCCTGGCTCTGGGAGAAGAGTGGGGGTTGTTCCCCACTCCTGCAAACCCTGCTGTTTTTCACTTTGAAACTTTTCCCCTCCACTCCCCTAGCACCAAGTCCCAGCTCCTGTGTCTAAAGGTGGTCTGTTACCTCTGCTTTTGACTCCAAACCCTGTAGTGCCAAATCATCTTTAATCACCCCTAACTCTAATTTACAATCCTCCAGTAGCCTTTGCTGGAGTAGAACCAAACTTGAAAGATTACTGGCAGCTTCCCATAATGCTGCCTTTACTTCAAACCTCTCACAAGTGGACTTAAGTGCCTCCTTTCCCTGGAAGGCATCCTGTCCCCATGGGCATGGACCTCCTTCCACTACCCATTTACCAAAGAGGGTGGGCTCCTCAGCCAGGCCCCATCTCACTGGGTCCCCTAACACTGGTCCCATTTCCTTATTAATCTCATCCCAAGTTGACCCCTGTGACTGGAATGGGCTCTAATTCTTCCGTATCCATTTATCCAAAAAGACCATTACCCAGCTGAGGAGCAGACACGTGTCTGACCAGGTGTCTGTCTCAGCTGGATTCACTGGAGCCCTAAAGGCATTGAGGATATGTGGCTGTAGTGGGGCAGACGGCCCCACTCCCTGAGAATTTAGGCTGCAGCAGGCCAGTGGGCCTGCGCAGACAGGCAGCCAATCAGGGAAGAGCTTATTAGGAGCCAATCAGGGCCTGGATTGGAGGCGGCCAATCAGGACCAGGCTCAGCCCTATAAGAAGGCTGCTCAGAGGGAGGAGAGTCGGTCTGTCCCAGGCCTTTAAAAGGGGAAGGTCAGTCTCCAGAGGTGGGAGACTAGCACCATGGATAGTGCAGTGCTGGCCAGGCTCAGGGAGCAAAAGGGAGTTCTAGCCTGAGGCCTGCTAGGCTGCAAGCCCTGAAGGGAAGGGCCTAGCGGGTGTAAGGGGCTGTAGGGGAAGCAGCCCAGGGAAGCGGACAGACGAGGGGAGAGAAGGAGGACAGCGAGGCTGTTGCCAGAGGGTCCCTGGGCTGGGACCCCCTTTCCTCCCTTGCCCTACACCCAGCTATCGGCTGTAGGGAGTGACCATCATACACTGTGCCAGATCCCTGATGAGGGATTAGACTTTGGGGTGTGTGGTTGTATGTGGTGGCTGGGGTGCAGAGAAACTGCTGATCAATCCCCTTCCCTCCCCCCCCCCGGAAGGGGGTGTGGATGGACTGAGGGGTGCTGCCGGAAGGCAGTGGTCCAGAAGAGGACGCCGCGAGCTGGTGAGTGACACGGGCTCAGACACCAACCAAGGGCGAGACAATGGGCAGGACACCACCAAGAGAGGGCGCTCCACTGGACTGAGCTAATTCCCAGAGGCAACCAGTAGGAGGTGCTGCGGTGGTGAGTCCCAACCCTGTCACGGTGTCCTATGCTTGAGGAAGAGCAGGACCTCGGGGGGGGGGGCGCTGGCCTGTGACAGATCCCCCCTCCTCTTGCAGAGCTGGGAATGGAACCCAGGAGTCCTGGCTCCTAGCCCCCTGCTCTAACCCAATAGACACAGGTGCCCTCTCAGAACCAGCGATGTACTCCTGGAGGTCTGTGACTCATGTCTGGAGCCCCGCTGACCAACTCTTCCCCTCCCTCCCAGTGCCTCCTGCATGCTGCAGAACAGCTGTGGCAGTGGGAAGAGGAGGGGCAGGGGTGGAGCAGGGGCAGGAAGAGGTGGGGTAGGGTAGGACCTTGGGGAAGGGGTGGAGTGGGGACAGGGCTTGGAGCCGAGCGGGGAATTGGGAGTCCATGAAACATTTTAAATCAAAATGGGTGTCCTTGTGTTGCTAAAGTTTGAGAACTGCTGCCTACCCCACACTAAGGAAGAAAGGGTTAACCCCACCCTTCAGACCATGCTGGGCATGCTCCAACTGCTGCCTCAGTATAAAAGGGAGCAGCCCAGCTCATTCTAGGCTGACCACCCAGGAGGGAGGACACTTGGCTCCTGTCCAGGAGCCGCTCAGCACTTGACTGCGGGAGCCAGAGATCCCAAGGACCAGATGAGAGACCTGTTGCCTATGGCAGCCAACTGGAGTCAGAATCCCAGGGATTCAGGAGGCACGGTAGGAAGTGGTCCAGGGAGGCAGGGTGAGTGGTATCACCCACCCGAGGAAAGTCAGCATGTTGCAGTAGGATCCCCGCTGCTTGGGTGGTGACCACACTTGCTGCTGACAGGCCCTGGGCTGGGACCCGGTGGAGCAGGAAGGGCCCAGGTCCCCCAACCCTGGCTGTCACCTCCCTGGGTAGTGGGACCTTACTCTGTCCGGTAGGCCACACAGCCCTGATCCCCAGGGCAGCCCTATTGACTCTGTCCATTGGACAATACAGCCCTGATCCCGAGGGCAGCCATGCAGACTCCAGCCATTGGGTCATGCTGCTCTCAGCCTAGGGATAGTCGGGTAGACTGTAACCACGGTAGTATCACAACCCCCCCCCACCCCACCCCAAAAGGGGATGGGGCATGCATACCCCACGACACGTGGTGGAGAATATAGGCAATGATCAGGCCCTGCTGAAAGGTCTGAGAGGGAGGAGAGTGTTAGGAGAGTAACCCTCCTTCACTCGCCTGCTTGTCACTTGGCAACCTTGATGCACCCGACAGGGATGCCAAACCCCAGCCCAGCCGGGCAGGATCCGGTGACCCTTCTTGCTGGTCTGCCAACATGGCCGTCAAAACTGGGACCCAGCGATGACCTCAAGGCATTTCTGGTAACTTTCGAACACGTAGCCACCACTGTCAGGTGGCCACCGAAGCACTGGGCCACCCTGTTAGCTCCTTATCTCACGGAGCCAGTTCAGGTGGCCTGCCGGGGGTTAGACCCCCCAGGATGCCCTGGACTATGGGAGAGTGAAGGCTGCCATCCTGGACCAGACAGGGATTAACCCCGACACATCGCTGGCATGTCTGTCAAGAAAGGCACTTGCTGGGGGCTAGACCCTGGGTGGTGGTGGCCCAACCTCTGCAGGATAGTGCCTGGTAGTGGTTGGAGTCAGAGAAATGGTCGGGGGCCCAAGTGGCGGTGACCAGGGTTCTGGAACAGTTCACTCAGATTCTCCCGAGTGGAGGGAAGGAGTGGGTGCAGTGACACTGACCGAAAACGCTGGCGGAGGCCATAGAAGGGATGGAGGACTACTTGGTGGCTGATGAGTCTCAGAGGTCCGGGAGTCCGAGGAGGAGGGACAGACTGACTGGGGGGAACCTCCTCAAAATGGAGCCAGAGGAATCACGACACCTTCCCTGTCCACCAGCTAACCTTGCAACGTATGAACACAGGCATTCAGTCAGCAGGACCGGGACCAACAGAGAAGGAGACCCTCAGGAGGGACAAAGCCCACCGAAGGTGGACCCTGGGGCTAGGGGAGCTGAAGATCGCTGCTGGGAGTGTGGGGCCTGCTAAGGAGGAGGAGGTGGGAATAGGGAATGAGAAATGCCCGTGTCCCCATTCTCAATGCTCTGCGGCATCAGAGCTGGGAAGGGGGACACGGGGTAAACACTCAGCGGCGTCGGAGCTGGGATGGGAACAGACTCTATTTCTTTTAGAGATAAGCCCGACTGGAGTGAGGGGCTTTGGAATATGGTAAGTAGCAGCCACATAAGTCACCCTCCCCAACTGTCCGTGCAGCTGCTTGGAGCGGGCTATGGGGAGCTCTCATCAGGGCCGGCTTTAGCAAGTGCGGGGCCTGATTCCTGGGGCGGCACTTTGGATTGCCGGCTGGAGTGGGGGGCTGCGGGGCTTGCCGTGCTCCAGCCGGCGCTCTGGCCAGGGGAGTGGGGCCCCCGAAGACAACCGCCGCCGGGGTGAGTGCGCGGGGCCCTCTTAGGTGCAGGGCCCGATTCCGGGGAATTGGGCGAATTGGGTGAATCAGCCTAAGGCTGGCTCTGGCTGTCATGATGGCAGTTGCGGGTCCTTGCAAGCTGGGTAATGGTCTTTTTGGATAAATGGATACGGAAGAATCAGAGCCCATTCCAGTCACAGGGGTCAGTTTGGGATGAGATTAAGAAGGAAATGAGAGCAGTGTTAGGGGACCCAGAGAGACGGGGCCTGGCTGAGGAGCAGGGCCGGCTCCAGGCACTTAATAAGCAGGTGCTTGGGGCGGCCAAGGGAGAGGGGTGGCAGGTCCCTCACTCCCTCTAGGAGCAAAGGACCTGCCGCTGCCGATCGCGGGGTTTTTTTGTTTGTTTTTTTCCCCAATTGCCGCCGCCAGTCACAATTGTGATCATGGCTTTTTTTGCTTGGGGCGGCAGAAATGCTGGAGCCGGCCCTGCTGAGGAGCCCACCTTCCTTGGTAAATGGGTAGTGGAAGGAGGTCCATGCCCATGGGGACAGGATGCCTTCCAGGGAAAGGAGGCACTTAAGTCCACTTGTGAGAGGTTTGAAGTAAACGCAGCATTATGGGAAGCTGCCAGTAATCTTTCAAGTTTGGTTCTACTCCAGCAAAGGCTACTGGAGGATTGTAAATTAGAGTTAGGGGTGATTAAAGATGATTTGGCACTACAGGGTTTGGAGTCAAAAGCACAGTTAACAGACCACCTTTAGACACAGGAGCTGGGACTTGGTGCTAGGGGAGTGGAGGGAAAAAGGTTTCAAAGTGAAAAACAGCAGGGTTTGCAGGAGTGGGGAACAACCCCCACTCTTCTCCCAGAGCCAGGATAAAAATCTAGGTGTAAGGGTTCCTAGCTGTTTTAGCTGTTAGCCTGTACTTTAAAATAACTTCACAGGGTGAATTGGTTGCTTTCCACCCCCCCATGCCTCTCTTCACACTTTTGGTTTTTCTGAAGTTTTAATGGAGGGTACTTTGGATATTTATGTGAAAAGTTTGTTTGGACAAAGCGTGATGGAAGTCTGCTGGATTCCGTTGAATTTTTTACAGTAAAAGATCCAGGGGTGACCAAGACCATGGAGAAGTTTTTTACTGCCTTTTTGAACAATTCCGAGGTAAAGACAGCACAGGGTAAAAGGCAGTTGTTTGCAGAAATTAATACTACAGAGTGTGGGGGGAATTTAGACGGAAATAAACAGTTGGGAGTTGTGGAAATGTTAAAAGGTAACAGTTGTGAAGACGTTAGAGGAACAGTTGTGGTGTTGTAAGAAGCACATTTTTGGTTTGATGATAAACCCAGTTATGTAAATGTAATTATTTGTGCAACTCGGTACAGTCACATTGGGAGGAACCCTGGTAATTATACAGAGGGGTCAGGTGGCTACTACCACCACTATGTTTTTATCCCCAGTAGCCTTTATAGCTATTCTGAAGGGAAATGGGCCCTTTTCCCACAGACATGGTCTGTAAAGGACTGCCGCAGGCAGCGGGCAGCCAGACACTCTGATCTATATTATTTGACTATTGGGCGAGTTAATCAAAATCACTAAAGGAACGTAAGGGGTTTCTATTGGAGCTTAACTTGATTGTCTCCGATTGTAGAAGATGAGAATGTAATCTGGGTACAGTGTTTTAAAAAAATAAAAGCAGTGCAAGGAGTGTTGGGCAAAAGATAATTTTTGTGTGTGAATCTTTTTGTGTAATTTTGTGATGTTTTAAGGACTGAAACCAACACTCATGGTTTGTAAAACCCTGTTTGTAGGTTTAAAACGAATTGGTTTTGTTTTTACATAATACCACTAAAAATCCATTTGATAATACGTTCTTAAGACCAAAGCTGTGGCTGGGGCCAGGGGATGGGTGAGACATTTTGGATCTTTTTTGTGTGTGCACGGAGGGAAAAAAAGAGAAGGAAAAGAGGAGCAATGTTGGGAACTCTGAGCCTTGGGGTGGCTCTGGGTGATCAGACTGTCACTTTGGGGGGGTGCATGAGAACTCTCTGGGCACGGGGGAGGCAGTTACACCTTGTATGAACATTGATGTGGCTAATATAATGTTGTAGAGTTGAACTGTGGCCGGGGGCGGGGCGGGGTGCATTTTCCCAGAACATGTGCAGTGTATATCGTAGAAGGGGTAAAAGAAATGCAAACAAAACATGCTACTTAATTAAAATCCTATTAGGGCTCCAAAAGGAGCCACAATAGGTTGTGTGTTTTAGAAGCAGGAGTTAAAAGTGAAAAGTAATCCGAACTCTGGTGGATGTTGATTGTGTCCCTTTTAAGACAGAGTCTCTGAGCTGCTAGTAGTTTTGGATCCAAAAGCAAGGCAGAAAGCGTCTGTGTGGATGCAAATGACCTAGCTGATAGTGGAAGGAGAGAACTGCCCATAAATGGCAGCACAAAGGAGTGTTCTGCACAGCTGAGGTTATGGGGCACGTGATGCTGCTTTTCCACAATTTCAGCCTGTGAACGTCCGCAGAGTAGAGTCCTATGTAGACTCTCTCCTCAGGCCCTACGCTACCAGCACTCCCAGCTATCTTCGAGACACCACTGACTTCCTGAGGAAACTACAATCCATTGATGGTGTTTTCTGGAAAATCATCCTGGCCACTATGGATGTAGAAGCCCTCTACGCCAACATTCCACACAAAGATAGATGACAAGCCATCAGGAACAGTATCCCCGATAATGTCTTGGCAAACCTGGTGGCTGAACTTTGTGACTTTGTCCTCACCCACAACTATTTCACATTTGGGGACAATGTAGATCTTCAAGTCAGCGGCACTGCTATGGGTACCCACATGGCCCCACAGTATGCCAAAAAATTTTGGCTGACTTAGAACAATGCTTCCTCAGCTCTCGTCTCCTAACGCCCCTACTCTACTTGCGCTACACTTATGACATCTTCATCTGGACCCATGGAAAAGAAGCCCTTGAGGAATCCCACCATGATTTCAACAATTTCCATCCCACCATCAACCTCAGCCTGGACCAGTCCACACAAGAGATTACAGTGCTAATAAGCAATGGTCACGTAAACACCACCCTATACTGGAAACATACTGACCACTATACTAACCTACAGGCCTCCATCTTTCATCCAGACCACACCACATGATCCATTGTCTACAGCCAAGCCCTAAGATACAACCACATTTGCTCCAACCCCTCAGACAGAGACAAACACATACAAGATCTCTATCAAACATTCTTACAACTACAATACCCACCTGCTGAAATGAAGAAACAGATTGACAAACAGATTGACAGAGCCAGAAGAGTACCCAGAAGTCACCTCCTACAAGACAGGCCCAACAAAGAAAGTAACAGAATGCCACTAGCCGTCACCTTCAGCCCCCAACTAAAACCTCCAGTGCATCATCAAGGATCTACAACCTATCCTGAAGGGCGATTCCCTCACTCTCACAGATCTTGGGAGACAGGCCAGTCCTCGCTTACAGACAGTCCCCCAACCTGAAGCAAATACTCACCAGCAACCACACAACAGAAACACTAACCCAGGAACCTATCCTTGCAACAAAGCCCGTTCACATATCTATTCAAGGGACACCATCATAGGACCTAATCACATCAGCCACACTATCAGAGGCTCGTTCACCTGCACATCTACCAATGTGATATGTGCCAGCAATACCCCTCTGCCATGTACATTGTCCAAACCAGACAGTCTCTACATAAAAGAATAAATTGACACAAATCAGACGTCAAGAATTATAACATTCAAACACCAGTTGGAGAACACTTCAACCTCCCTGGTCACTCGATTACAGACCTAAAAGTCACAATATTCCAACAAAAGTACTTCAAAAACAGACTCCAATGAGAAACTGCAGAATTGGAATTAATTTGCAAACTGGACACCATTAAATTAGGCTTGACTAAAGACTGGGCATGGATGGTCATTACACAAAGTAAAACCTATTTTCCCCATGCTAATTTTCCCCCCTACTGTTACTCACACCTTCTTGACAACTGTTGGAAATGGGCCATCCTGATTATCACTACAAAAGTTTTTTGTTTTCCTCCTGCTGATAATAGTCTACATTACCTGGTTACTCTCGTTATAGTTAATATGGCAACACCCGTGTGTGTGTGTGTGTGTGTGTGTGTACATGCAGTATTTTCCACTGCATGCATCTGATGAAGTGGGTTTTAGTTCACGAAAGTTTATGCTCAAAATAAATTTGTTAGTCTCTAAGGTGCCACAAGTACTCCTCCTTCTTTTTGCTGATACAGACTAACATGGCTACCACTCTGATACATAGAAGGGTTCAAGTAACAATGTAATTGGTGGGTGAGGGGCATACATGGAATCATCGCTGGAAAGGGGATTTGTTGGGAGCAGGAACCAATCTGGGGGACAGTTGGGTAACCAAGCAATTGAAAAGCTGAAATTGCAGCAGCAAATCAATAAGCTACTGGCACAGCAACGGTCTGCAATCGCAAGGGGATGGAAAAGGGTGGCAAAAGTGAACCTGTGGCTAACTCAATGGACAGGAAACCTCATGACATGGGCGGAAGATGGCTTCAAATGGCTAACTTGGGAGGGAGAGGTGTGTATGGGGATACAAAATGCTCAACTCTGAGGCTAGCTCCTGTGTAATAGTTACTGTGGTACCTTGGAATGGGACGGCTACTAAGATGGTCCCCATGAGCTCTATGGAGGAGCTCTCTGGGAACCACTGGGGGAGGATAGACAATAGTAAATAGTAAATAGTAAAATAGACAATAATTCACTTAAGTAATTATTTGTCCAGAGAAAATATTTGAATGTGTCCCTCCTCAATGGCCAAGGAGGGGCAGAATTATTGGCCTGTTGCAAACGGGGGTCATTAGGGGTGATATATATGGGGTATGGGATGTTTGCTGAGAATGTACACAACATTTGGGGACACAATTGCACCAGCATCTGGCACAATTACACACATCTACATGCTGCCATCAGGACTTCCATGCACGAATGGATCTGTGGAACTCATTGCTGTGGACAATCGAACCAGTGCTTACTACCTGTTTCCATACCACGTGGTTGGGCTAGTTTGGACAATACCCCATTTCTCTGTGGACATTCCATGGACTCAGTATATAGACAAAAGCATGCAAAACCTGCAGAAGCAGCTCGATGCAACTGCCAACAATTGGACACATTTAAAATAGATTCTCCAGAATGGTGTTAAGAGGATCTTAACCCTGTCAAAAGAGGAGAAGCTGTGTTTCTGGTGGTGGCCCGGATGCTGGACTATATTACGATGGTCAGGGCTGACAATATTACTTTGGATTATTGTGGCTATTGGCCTATTAAGTATGCTAATTTTGCAATGTATACTACAGTGGTTAAGGGGGGCACAGACCCACAAGGTACAACCACTAATTGTCACATATAAGCAATATGAACGGTCCTGCACCGAAGAGTAACAGATAACCTGGACCCAACCTTCTCGGGCCCATTACTATGGGGAGTCTGGCACACTCATTGGAATATACGTGCAGTATGGCCGTACGAGGGAAGGTGCAGGGCACCATACTGCATAGGGGACAGTGGGGCAAATGGATCATCGACATTCCATCTTGATACCTGGTCCTTTCAGGAAATGTGCCGCCATACGTCCTATGCTTTTCCCAAGATACCTGGGCAGGAGGGTCCCAGAAGAAAATAAAATAAAGGGATGGAGTGTTGGTATACAGGTCTGTTTGTTAGCCTGGGATAGAATTTTAGGTTTGACTTTTTTATATGTGTAAGCAGAGTCAGGATAAGCTCTACTCTGACATCTCGTGGTGAATTGTGGAAAAGAACTTCAGGGGCTGATCTTGTTTGCATAGGCACACCCACCCACCTAGCATGAGCCCACAGCAGCCCAAATGGGTTGTTGGACTCTTGGGTGATTTTTTTGGTTGCTGGACTTAAGACCCTGCGGGGAAAAGGACACTGCCAAACTTACTTGGAGGTGGGTCTTTTGCTCATGGTTTGTGTTATAAATCCTATTTGTGGTGTTTCCCCAACATAATGCCTCATTGTTTCCCTCCTTTATTAAAAGCATTCTGCTACACTCAGACTCCATGCTTGCGAAAGGGAAGTATTGCCTCCTAGAGGTGCCCGGGGGGTGGTATGTAATTGTCCCAGGTCACTGGGTGGGGTCTCGAGCCGGTTTTGCATTGTGTTATTGAAACAGAACCCCTAGATACTGAACCCGGCCCTTGTTGCTGCCAACTCAGATGGGCAGAAGGGTTACATACGAAAGGGACAAAGACACTGTGATGTTGGTTCTGCCTAGTCAGCTGGGTTTGTTAGTCCAATGGGAACAGATAAGAGCCGTTAAAGTATTACTCTAGAGCACACTTTAAGATTGCATCAACCCCTTTCTCAAGGCAAGGTCGAGCAAGCAGGGGGAGGGGCAAAGGAGCTTCTGGGAAGGGATATAAAAGACCAAAGAAATGCCCGTCCCTGACCGCAGCACAACCTCACGCCTCCCCCCTCTCATGGGGTACAAAAGGGGTGGGATGAAGTCCCCAGACCCAAAATGGAACATGACTCTCAGTTGTAAGTGGGGGGACTGTGGACCTGCATTGCAGGTGTATTTGGGCCTGCTAAGAAGGAGGGGGGAATTGGGGTATGGGGAACAGAGACCTAGGCAAGGCTCTGCGGCGTCGGAGCTAGGAAGGGGGACACGGGGTAAATGCTCTGCAGCGATGGAGCTGGGAAGGGAACACTGGGGAACAGACTCTATCATTGTATAGAGACAAGCCTAACTGCTGTGAAGGGCTTCAGAATATGCTTGCTTGGCAACTAACCCCAATAAACATCACATTGTCTGCACTTCAGACTTCTGGTCTTTTGCTGCTTGCTGTCTGCGTGACAAGAACCAGGGAAGTGGGACAGTTGAGGGAAAGCCTTCTAACATCCTACTTGGAGCAGGGGTTTGGACTAGATGACCTCCTGAAGTTTCTTCCAACCCTAATATTCTATGATTCACCCCTGCAGAAGGGACACAGCAGGGAAGGGCACTGCCAAAGGCACCGCAGGGATGGATGGTTTAGTTATATACATACTTTGTATGTGGCAAATTGTGAGAGAACCAAGGCCCTCCATGGTCCACAGAGGGGATGATTTGTGGTTGCTGCGTTTCCCGGGTGCCAGCTGTGCGCCTGGTTCACTTAATGAAGTTTTTTGTATTTTTCACATGGACTCAGTGCTATGGGTGAGGAACATTTGCTGGCTAGGGGATCCCAGGGGAAGTGTTCAGTTTTCCCAGGTCCTGCGGAGGCCTGGCATGTGTCAGTTTCAAAAGGGTTCCCTAGCTGGTTAACCCCAGCCCTTGTTGCTGCCAACAGCCCCTGGCAGAAATGGTGCCACGTCTACACCAACCAGTCCATGGCTGCACCGATGTGGGTGAAGTCTGTTTGCTGAGGGAGTGGGGCTGGGTGTTCGGCTGCCCTGGGGCTGCCGACAATGGAAGGATTGTGCCTTGCCAAGAGGGGCTGGGCGTGTTCAGGGCCGGTGGAAGGATGTTTCGCGCCCTGGGTGAAACTTCCACCTTGCGCCCCGTCCCCGAGCCCCCACCCTGAGGCACCCCCCCCCGCCCCAGCTCACCCCTGCCCCACCCCCTCCCCGAGCACGCCGTCGCTGCTTCACTTCTCCTGCCTCCCAGACTTGCGGCACCAATCAGCTTAGACGCCGCAAGCCTGGGAGGCGGGAGAAGTGAAGCAGCCACGGCGTGCTCAGGGAGGAGGCGGGGTAGGGGTGAGCTGGGGTGGGGAGTTCCCTGATTGCCGCCCCCCCCACTTGCTGCAGGCGGCCCTGCCCGCGCTCCACTGCTCCAGCTCCCTCCGCCTAAATGCCGGCGGCGACCGGGGCAGCCGAAGATCCGGTCGCCGCAGTTGCTGCCAAAGAAAATGCCCCCCCCCACACCCAAATCCTAGCGCCCTAGCCAACCGCCTAGGTTGCCTAAATGGTTGCACTGGCCCTGGGCGTGTTCAGCCTCTGTGTGCCCAACAGGAGCCCAGTCAGTGTCAGTGAGATTTGTGAATTCAGCACTAGTGAAGGGGGGCCCTGGGGAGCCAACCCTCCCCCCGCCCAGGTCCAGGCAGGAGCTTCCCCTGCACACACCCACTTCTCTCAGGAAGGCCATTGTGGATTGGGTGTAAGGGGATCTGTTTATTGTGTCAATCCCAGCTGGCTTCTGCTTCTGGGATTTCCCCTGTGCCAAGGTTCAGGGCAGCTGGGCGCGGGAGAGGCTGGTGGTCAATGCAGGACTCCTGGGTTCTCTTTTCTAGCTCTAGGAGAGGGTTGAGATCTAGTGTATTAGAGCAGGGGGCTGGAAGCAGGGCCAGATTAACCCATAGGCTAATAAGGCTATAGCCTTAGGCCCTCCTATTTTTAGGCCCTGCTGTAGGCTCTCCATTCCATATTGAAGTAACTGCTGAGCGACGGTAGCAGGGCCATCAGGATTTTTTTGTCTCATTAGATATTGCTTTGTACAAATTGATTGTGAAATCAATTTATGGTGGTTGTGATTTTGTCTTTGTGGGCTAAGTAAGTGTTTGTGGGCCCAAGCAATGCTGACAATAGAAACCATGTCGAGAAAACATGAACTGTTTTTATTGCCGCCTGTTTTCTGATACCAAAAAGTGGGGAATGTTCTGCGAAGGCTTCAATGATTGGAAGAATACTCTATACATTAGCAATCATGCCATGAGTGAGCCGCATACATTGTCAGTTAGCAGCTACCATGCCTGAAAGAAAGTTAGTGGCAGAATTGATACCAAAATGGAAAACCAGTTTTTGGAAGCTTGTGCTTATTGGAAGAACATTCTCAGACGCATAGTTGAAACCCTAGTTTTTCTTGCTGAGCGTGGTCTGCCATTCCATGGCTCAGATGAGACTGTTCGATTGAAACACAATGGCAATTAACTTGGAGTTCTAGAGCTAATCACTAAGTTTGACTCTTTTTTAGCTCAGCACATCAATGTGAGGTCTGGAATGATATACTTCAGCCATTCAGCAGGTGCAGTCTAAGCTTGCAAAGTGCTCAAATTGATCTTTCCACTGCAGTAAACCTAACGAGGAGTCTTGGAACTGTTCTTCAACAAATGCGGGATAGTTTTGACGACTATGAAATTCAGGGGGCTGCAAGGATTGCTAACCATGAGTATAAGTCAGCCAAACGCTGCAAAAGACAGAATACATGCGACAACACAATGGCCCACTTCTTCAGTGACAAGGAGACCTTCACAGTTAATACCTTCATCACAATCATCGACAAACTGAAGAATACATTAGAATGTCGGATCGAGGCTTACGAAAATATTGACAAAACCTTTAGTGTACTGACAAATTTTTCACCTAACATTTCAAGTTCCAAAGTCAGTGAAGGTATCAAACGTCTGTGTCAGAAGTACCCAGACAATCTCCCAGTAGATTTTACTAAAGAATTTCTTCAATTTGTTGAATTCACATCACTCTCAGATATATAGAGAAAAAATGACTAAAGCAAATCTATTTGGATGTACCGAGTTGTCACTGAACCCAATGATTCCCGAATGTTGAAAGCGCCTTGCAGCTGTATTCCTCACTAATGATCACGGACTGTAGTACAGAACGTTCCTGCTCTCTTCTAACATGGGTCAAAAATGTCCTCGATCCACCATGACTCAAAAGCATCTCGGTGCTTTGTTCCTTTTGAGCACTGAGAATGAAATCGTCAGGTCTTTTAATTACGATGACATCATTCATTACTTTGCCACAGCTAAAGCTAGGGGGGGAAATGTGTTTGAAGAATTGAATGTAGTGAGAGTAGAATAAACTTGTTAATTTTACATAAATAATTATGTAAATATGTATGTAGATAAATGTTTGATGACGTCATAACTTTTCTTGTAATATGTAATTCATACTTTAGGCCCTTCCCTCCCATTACCTAAGGCCCCAAATCACCGTAATCTGGCCCTGGCAGGGAGCCTGGCCTCCTGGATTCCAGCACTGGTTTTGGGAGGGGACTTGTATCTATTGGGTTAGAGCAGTGGGCTGGGAGCCAGGACTTCTGGGTTCCCTTCCCACCTCTGAGTGTGGAGTGGGGATCTGTCCTGGGTCTCCAGGATCTGTGCTATGCCCCAGCTTTTAAACAGTCCCTTGAAGGAACCCCTGCACTGGGCCAGTCCCCAAAGGGGTCCTGCTCTTCCTCAATGGCATATTGGGCTGCATTAGTAGGAGCATTGCCAGCAGATAGAGGGAAGTGATTATTCCCCTCTATTCAGCACTGGTGAGGCCACAGCTGGAGTATTGCGTCAAGTGTTGGTCCCCCCACTTCAGAAGGGATGTGGACAAATTGGAGGGAGTCCAGTGGAGGGCAACAAAAATGATTAGGGGCCTGGGGCACATGACTTATGAGGAGAGGCTGAGGGAACTGGGCTTGTTTAGTCTGCAGAAGAGAAGAGTGAGGGGGGATTTGATAGCAGCCTTCAACTACCTGAAGGGGGGTTCCAAAGAGGATGGAGCTCGGCTGTTCTCAGTGGTGGCAGATGACAGAAAAAGGAGCAATGGTCTCAAGTTGCAGTGGGGGAGGTCCAGGTTGGATATCAGGAAAAACTATTTCACTAGGAGGGTGGTGAAGCACTGGAATGCGTTACCTAGGGAGGTGGTGGAGTCTCCTTCCTTGGAGGTTTTTAAGGCCCGGCTTGACAAAGCCCTGGCTGGGATGATTTAGCTGGGAATTGGTCCTGCTTTGAGCAGGGGGTTGGACTAGATGACCTCTTGAGGTCCCTTCCAACTCTGATATTCTATGATTCTAAGAAGTCTCATCTATGTCCTTCTCTGTCTCCCTCAGCTCCTCCAGTTCAGCCACTCTGGTCTACAAAGCCCGTATGCAGTCTCTGAGGGCCAGGAGCTGCTTGCATCAAATGCACACAGATGCCACTTGCCCATAGGTAATCATGCATGCTGTACTGAGTGCAATAAGCTGGGTAGCCCCCACTCTGTTGGGGGACAGGACTTCTGCCTGCATTCTCTTTTTACTCCTGAAGCTCTTTCCTTTGTTGTTTTGTTTTTATCAGGGGATGTTTATTGCCTTAAGTTTAAAGAATGTGCTTGGAGAACCCAAATCCTGGCATGTCTGTTGCTGAGTCAACAGGCAAGGTTGAGCAATTCCCCTGGTGTGGCCTTGTGCAAGTGAGTCATTGAATTGTAGCTCCCTTGCTGGACAATGGCGGTTGATGGTTGACACCGGTTGATGGTTGACACTCACCCGGGCGTTGATTAGCTCCCTTGTTGTTTCTGGGGAGCTACTATCTGGGTGATTCCACCACTCACAGCATGTTTTACTGACAACCATACAACAGGTTTCAGAGTAGCAGCCGTGTTAGTCTGTATCCGCAAAAAGAACAGGAGTACTTGTGGCCCCTTAGAGACTAACAAATTTATTGGAGCATAAGCTTTCGTGGACTACAGCCCACTTCTTCGGATGCATATAGAGTGAAACATATATTGAGGAGATATATATACACACGTACAGAGAGCATGAACAGGTGGGAGTTGTCTTACCAACTCTGAAAGGCCAATTAAGTAAGAGAAAAAATACACACAATTTCATAACTTCATATGCAGTCAAGATACACATATTTAGATAGAACAATGGCTTTCAGCAGATCATAACCTTTCCCACGATACCTTACATGGCCTGCTTTATATGCAATATCACAATTATATACAAATGGTGAATATGGGGGTTACAGGGCGCCCCCATGTGGTATAGTGTGTCACAGCAGGATGGGCTGGCCACACAGAGTATGATCCTGACTGAGACCTGGGATACGTGTATGGGGCAGCTGGCCCATCCCGCATCACTTGGGCAGCACAGCTGTCTGCTGGATACCTAGGCAGAGTAGGTGAGTTCATGAAAACACAGTCTGGTCCTGAAGCCCTTCCACACACCCCGACCCATCACTGGCTGGCAGGGTAGAGCTCATTCAGACCTGGCTTACCAATCGTAGTTGGCCAATACAGCCGAAACAAATGTGCCGACATTGTCATAAATAACGGCTGTATGAGGAAGCTAGTCTTTGTTCAGACTTTCCAAACCCATTATGCTTTCTTCGGTACAAGTATTTTATCATATACTGTGTATGCTTTTAAAGTGTGTATTAATGTTTCAATTTCAATTCAAATTTCCAACTGACTAAATTGGCAACACTGCATGTAACTGGTTCATTACTGGGGTGGGGGGGTGTTGGAGAAATTCAGGGGGGGTGTACACTGCCTAGGGAAATCTCTGCCACCCTTTCCTGCCCTCGTGGATCTGCCTGTCCCCCCCTCTGACCCTCACTCCCACATGTCTGTGCCCCACTCCGCTGCCTTGTGAATGCACCTTGGCTCCAGCCACGGGTTCCAGAGGGCTCCTGTCCTGGGGTCTCACGTGTCGGCCGGGTCTCTCCCCTGCAGGTGGCACAGCACCCGGCGGGATGAAGGTTGCCGTGTTCCTGTTGCTAGCCCTCATGGTGCCTGCATGCCACACGGGTGCTCAGTGCAACATTGACAACATGGTCGATCTGAAGGTGCAGGCAGCAGTTAGTTCCATCGGTAACTGTCCGTCGGACCTGGAGGCGTCTCCCCCAGAGATATGGCTCCCAGCTGGGGGAATCAGGGGGTAGGTCTTTGCAGCGAAAGGCAAAGCTCCGGCAATCTTTGCTCTGAGCCTCCAGACTTGGCGAGGGAGCTGGCTTTGCAATTCGTCATGTGCTGGGAGTCAGTCACTCACGCTGCCTGTGTCATATCTCACCAATGCACAGCTGAGCAGTGAGCCTGGATAGGATGGTGCAGTGGTTAGCACATAAGCCTTCAAGGGGGATGGTCTGGGTTCCAGCTCCTCCTCTGACACAGACTCCCTGTGTGATCTTGAGTAAGTTACTTTGCCTCTCTGGCCCAGATCTACAAAGGTACTGTGTTTTTAGACACCCTGCAGGCCACGAAACTCCCACTTGGCCACTGCCAAACCCTGCAGGCACCTAATGCAGCTGGCGCCCAAGTGTTTGCAGTAAGAATACACTGGAGATGGTGTGGGGGTCAGATGCTGCACGGGCGGGGAAACAGGTACAACACATGAGAGGGAGGTGGAACCAGCCCACACACAAGAGCAAAATTATCTGTACCCCAAACTGTGGCTATCTAGTGGTTGGGCCACATAGTTTCTGCTATGGTCTCTGATATGAGAGGCCTGGGGCTTTGACTTAGACAGCAGAGACTCCAGGGGTCCCAGGTTTGATCCCTGCTCCTGCCAATCCACTTGGGGTGGCTCTCTCACTGCCCGCCCCTTTCTGCTCCCAGCCAGCCCCATTCAGTGTGCAAACGGGGCGAGGGGGGAGCTGGAACCCTTGGGGCTCCCTGTCGTTCCTCAGCTTCGGTTCAGGCCTGAGCACAGCACGGAGCCGGCATTTGTTAGTTCTATTCTGTGGCTGCACTCTGGGCCCCGTCGTGCAAGGTGCTGCACAGGCCATTGTTAGATGCTCCCTGCCCTAAAGAGCTGCCAAAAGATGGATTGTCACCCCCATTGCACAGAGGGGAACCGAAGCCCAGAGGGGCTAAGAGACTCGCACAGAGACTCGGGGGCAGAGGCAGGAATAAAACCCACATCTCCTGTGACCCATCCCAGTGCCTTAGTCACAGACCTGCTGGATTGGTCAGTTACCCCATGGGAGTTTCTGGAGACTGGGTCAACGAGGTGCCATCTGCACAGCTAGCGCCACCTCACCCAAGGGAATCATAGAATATCAGGGTTGGAAGGGACCTCAGGAGGTCATCTAGTCCAACCCCCTGCTCAAGGGAGGACCAACTCCCAGGCAGATTTTTGCCCCAGATCCCTAAATGGCCCCCTCAAGGATTGAACTCACAACCCTGGGTTTAACAGGCTCAAACCCCTGAGCTAGCCCTCCTGCCATGAGTGGGGCTGGTTGGGATCTCTCAGTCCATCACACTCAGCCCTTGCTGACCCCACACACTGGGCTACCAGGAGGGTAAAGTGGCGGAGGGAGCCCGATATGAGCTGCAGCACCCAAGTTCACCCATGGAGCTGTCCCAGCACCCTGTGAGCTTGACAGGCTGCGTATTGCACAAACATGGGTGTATTGGCTGGGGGAAGCAGCCAGGAGTTATTTCAGCTGCCTCTGTCCCTGCCCTTTGTTCACAGCCTGGGGCGGAGGGGAGGGTCTTGCTGGATGCCCAGCGGCTTCCCCTGAGTAACAGTCTTCTGGGGGGCTGTGGGCAACCGGCATCAAACCGGGACCTCCAGATCTCAAACCAGGAGCCTCTGCTGCAGTGGTTCTCAACCTAATTATCTTTATGGGCCACATGCGGCCCACAATGTGTTACATGGGTTGCAGGTTGAGAACCACAGTTGCCCCCCACAAAGCCCTCCACTGTCTCCTATGCCCATCGGCCCCCGCCCAGAGACCCTTCCACAGAGCAGGGCCAGGAGCAGAACCCTGGGCACGGGGCCGGGCAGCTGGACCCCGCAGCATGTGGCAGGGCAGCGTAAAACCTGGGGGTGCTGCAGAACCCCATCAAACTCCTGTTCCCGGTGCCCCCCACCAGGGGCGACTCCAGGCACCAGTGCAGCGAGCACATGGCTGGGGCAGCAAGTCACAGGGGGGCGGCCTGCCGGTTGCTGTGAGGGCGGCAGTCAGGTTGCCTTCGGCGGCATGCCTGTGGGAGATCCGCCGGTCCTGTGGTTTCGGCAGCAATTCGGCAGCAGGTACACCAAAGGCATGGGACCAGCAGATCACCCACAGAAACACCACCGAAACCGCGTAACCGTGGACTGCCCGCAGGCAAGCCACCGAAGGCAGCCTGCCTGCCATGCTTGGGGCAGCAAAAAACATAGAGCTGCCCCTGCCTCTCACCCCCTCATTGCCCAGAGACCCACTCTCTCACACCCTGTCACCAGCCCCCGGCTGGCAGGAGCGCTCCAGCACGCTGCCAGATGCTGTCTTCCCCTCAGCCAGCCCCTCTCCCTTCCAGATCAGAGTGGCAAATTTTGAACATGTTTTAGCACACAGCTGAGCCATAATTGTGTGCTAAGTGGGCCACATGCGGCCCATGGATTGCAAGTCGAGAACCGCTGCTCTATGCCTGAGCTAGAGAGCACCCAGCTCCAGGCGCTGCAGCTGAATGCAGACCAGGCCACCACTCGGGGGCGCCAGAGCGCCACATGGCGCGAGGCTGGGTGGGTTACACCTGCCCAGGTCACAGCTTCTCTCCACCTGAGCCTGGCGGGAGGGGGCAGCCTTTCCGCTCCCAGGGTCCTGCCGGCTACAACTCTGCCTCTTGCCTTGCAGTGTCCTCCACCCTGGCCAAAGCCAAGCTACTTTGCCGGGACGTCTCAGCCCGTGGGGCACTTGTCTCCTGCCCAGCAGGTGAGAGCACTTTCCCGAGTGCCCCGCAGGCCCAAGGAGGGAGGGGAGCCCTCAGGCACAGACCCCACCCCCTCTGCAATCCTGGGCGGGTGTGGAGCTGAGGCAGCGATGGACCACCAGCCTGCCTGGGGCCCCCTGCACATGCACTGCTCAGTGCTTGGAGCATCGGCATTCGCACCACTCCCGAGTCCCTGGGGGCACTGGATGCTGCGGAGCTGGGACCAGTGTGCGCAGGAGCGGCGCCAGGGTTTTTGGCGCCTTAGGCGGGGGTCCTTCCGCGCTCCAGGTCTTCGGGGCACTTCGGCGGCGGGTCCCCGAGCGAGTGAAGGACCCGCCACAGAATTGCCACCGAAGACCTGGAGCGCGGAAGGACCCCCGCCGCAGAATTGCTGCCAAGGGCAGCAAAATGCCGCCCCCCTAAATCCTGGTGCCCTAGGCAACCGCCTAGGTCACATAAATGGAAGCACCTGACCTTAGTGTGGGCCCCTGGGCCAGACCCCTGGGACATCTCACTGACCTTCCTTGCTTGGGTAGTGTCCGCAAGGGAGCCACAGGGCCACGCCCTGGGTGCTGGGGAGGAGGAGAGAGCAGGGCACCTCGGTGCCCCCCATGACTCCCATCCTGCCACCAGCTGCTTCCCTAACCCACCTCCCGCCATCCCCCCACAGGGTACAAGCCCATGTGCTGTGCCTGCAGAATGGGCTGCGGCTCCTGGGACATTCGCACCAACTCCACCTGCCACTGCCAGTGTGGCAACATCGACTGGACGGCCGCGCGCAAGATAGGGCTGGAGTGATGCCAAGACCCAACCTGGGGCACCAGAGAGCCCCACCTGGCCTGCTGTCCCTGCCGTGGGCCCTGGCACAGAACCATGCTGTGCCCTTTGTGCCCAGTGCAATGAATAAACTTGGATCTGGTGCTGTTAATGCTTCTCTGGCTCTGTTCTTCCCCTGACTCCAGGACTCTGGTACCTAGGGCCAGGCAGGGGGCACAACTCTGCCTCCCTCTCCTATTTCCCCCAGAGAGGCCTCTGTCCCAGATCAGGTTGGGCTGTCCCTGCTGGCAGCTCTCCAGATCACTACAAAAGTCCAAACACTGAATACGCTGGCCCCCGCCCCCAGCTTGGGTGTTCTGAGCTTCCCAGGGTCTCAGCAGGCTACAGCGCTGGTGTCTCCCATGGCCTCTGGGGCACATTTCCTGGGCACTGACTCTGTCTGTTACCCCTTCACAGAAACGGAGCCCCGCGGCCCACCTGCCTTAGGCCCCCAGGCTCAGCACTGACCCCCAAATAGCCCAGTAACTTAAACCCCCCTATGACCCGGTGTGCCTAGGGCAGTCCTCACTGGAAACGTCAAGGTCGGGGCAGGCTGCAAAAGGGAGAGCAGATACTCCCAAGACTGGTGGGTAACACTGAAGTTAAACTCCTCAACCAGTCACAAACTGTGCTTCTGATCCCCCACACTGGTTATCAAGATGCAAAAAAGGAATCACGCAGCCCCCTTTATTGCATTCCAGTCTCTAGATCCCAATCAGCACCTAGGTCCAGTACACTGAGAAGTTATTTAAAAACTCTGCTCACATATATAAAATGTTCTTCTGACCCCAAAGGGTCAGCCATGTTACAAGGTCAGTATAGGTTTGCATCTTACCCAAAATACCATGCTGCCAGCCAGTCCTTTAATGTCTAAAACTAAAAGTTTATTATAAAGAAACAAGAAAGAACAAGAAGAGATTTGTTAAATGGTAAAACAGTCACATACATACAAAGATTTCAAAGTTCATAGATCAGGTTCCTAGCAATATTGGTGAATTTGTTGGCTTGAAAGTCCCTCTGGAACACATCCACAGCTTGGATGGATCATTCAGTCCTTTGTTCGGAGCTTTGTTTGTACAAAGGTTACTCCAGAGCAGGGGTGGGCAAACGTTTTGGCCTGAGGGCCACATAGGGTTTCCAAAATTGTATGGAGGGCCCATTAGGGGAGGCTGTGCCTCCTCAAACAGGCAGGTGTGGCCCGTCCCCCACCCCCATATGACCCCGCCTGCTTCTCGAGCCCTAACGGCCCCCCCTGGGGACTTCTTCCCCATCCAAGCCCCCATTCCCTGTCCCCTGACCACCCCCCTAGAACCTCCTGCCCCATCCAGCACCACCCCCATTCCCTGTCCCCTGACCACCCCCGGATCCCCCGTCCTGACTGCCCCCCACCACCCCATCCAACCCCTCCTCTCATTCCTGACTGACCCCCCCAGAACCCCTACCTCTATTCAACCACCCCTTCTCCCTGTCCCCTGACCACCCCGGAAACTCCTGCCCCTGACTGCCCCCTGCCACCCCATCCAACCCCCCGTCTCCTTCCTGACTGCCCCCAGGGACCCCTGCCCCCATTCAACCCTCCTGTTCCCTGCCCTCCGACCGCCCCGACCCCTATCCACACCCCCGCCCCCTGACCACCACCCCGAACCACCCTGCCCTCTATCCAACCCCCCCTGCTCCCTGCCCTCTTACCATGCTGCCAGGTCAGGCCATGGCTCTGCAGCTGTGCTGCCCGGCAAGAACTCGCAGCCCTGCCTCCCAGAGCATTGTGTCAGCAGTACAATGAACTGAGGCTGTGGGGGAACAGCAGGGGAGGGGCTGGGGGCTATCCTTCCGGGCCAGGAGCTCAGGGGCCGGGCAGAATGGTCCTGCGGGCCGGATGTGGCCCGCAGGTGGTAGTTTGCCCACCTCTGCTCCAGAGGTAAGAAACAGGAATGAAGCCAAAATGGAGAAGATGCAACTGCCTTTTCTAGGCTTTTGTCATGCAGCTTGTATTTCCATTGTTCCAAACACAAGCTTCACAGCACATGGCCTGGAAGCCTTAGGTCTTGTCTACACTGGCACTTTATAGCACTGCAACTTTCCCGCTCAGGGGGGTGAAAAAACACCGCCCTGAGTGCAGCAAGTTTCAGAGCTGTAAAGTGCCAGTGTAGACAGTGCACCAGCACTGGGAGCTATTCCCCTCATGGAGGTGGTTTTCTTTCTCTTGCCCAGTGCTCTGCTGCGGCTACACAAGCCATGGCAGCGCTTTAACATTGCTAGCAAGTACCAGGGGGTAGCCATGTTAGTCCGTATCCACAAAAACAACGAGGAGTCCGGTGGTGCCTTAAAGACTAACAGATTTATTTGGGCATAAGCTTTCGTGGGTTAAAAATCCACTTCATCAGATGCATGGAGTGAAAAGTGTGTCTGAAGAAGTGGGTTTTTACCCATGAAAACTTATGCCCAAATAAATCTGTTAGTCTTTAAGGTGCCACCGGACTCCTCGCTGTTAACATTGCTAGTGAAGACATGCCCTTAGAGTTCTGTCCATAGCATGGGCATGCCCCTGCATGCCTTGCTGAGTCATAGGGTGTCTTCCCTGGTTCCTTTCAATGGGTTCATTGTACAGTTGATGTCCCTTGATGGGCCATCAAGCAGGCTAGCCAGTGCTGATGCCCATCTGTCACCCAGATGCATAGTACAAGTTTGAAATACAGACGTACATACATATCTATAACTCCCAATACAAGGGTGATACCAGTATATAAACAAGATAAGCATATTTGGCAAATTATAACATTTCTGCAGATACCTCACATGACATATCTGGTCAGATTCATTGCAAGTTTATAATATTGGTATCACTAATATTATAGTATCAGAGGGGTAGCTGTGTTAGTCTGGATCTGTAAAAAGCGACAAAATGTCCTGTGGCACCTTATAGATTAACAGAGGTATTGGATCATAAGCTCTCGTGGGTGAATGTTCCCTTCGTTAGATGCATGTGATCTGACGCAGTGGGTATTCACCCATGAAAGCTTATGCTCCGATTCCTCTGTTAGTCTTAAAGGTGCCACAGGACTCTTTGTCGCTTTTTACTAATATTATAAATGGTCTCCCATACTCCATACAGCGTCACTCACACCACCCTTCTCCCAGAACTCCCCCTGAAGGTGTGGGCCAGCTGGGCTCCCTCTTCCAGGGGCTGGGTGGTCAGTGTAGCCCTGAGCGCACAGACACCGCGCGCAGGGTTCTAGCCCCATTGCTCTTTACTTAACAGAGCCCAGATCATAAAGGAAACAACCATCCCCCACCGCAATTCCACTCACCAGCTCACCTGTCCCTTGGGAGTCCTTCGGGGTCTGTCTGGATTCAGGTCGCAGGGTCCTCTTCACCACATCAGGATCCTGCAGCAGCCGGGGGGAAGGGGGTTGCTCGGGGGAGCCCCTCCTCTTTAGCTGGTGAAAATGTACAAAGACTCAAAAAAGACTTTGTAACCTTCCAGCCCTGCTGTCACCTGCCTCAGCCTCCCCTGGTGATCCCAGACCTTGACCAGGTGCCTTCGTGGCCAGGCACCCCCTGCCCCGATAAGCCCCTGGGGGCCAGTCTATTGTCTAGGGTGTCTAGTAGAACAGAGGATCATCCCGAGCTAACGACCCTCAGCTGTCAGCCTTTTGCCACTGGCCCCTGGAACGTCAGTCCAGCATGGAGGTAAAAGCACAACAGAGATGGCAGTTGGCCCCATGTTCCAGAAGGAGTTTGCAGCTTGGGAAAGATACAGAGAGTTCATCACCTCGCACTGAATTCACAGTGTGCCGCCCACTGCAGCTCTCCCCACTGGCTGCTCTCCTACTCCCCCGTGCTCACACCGCTGGGTGGTGCCGCTAGTCAGCCCCACAGGCAGAGGTGATGCAGGGGGGGCTTGGAGGGTCAAGTTCCGCCCCCCCAGATTGACCTACCAGGGGTGGGGTGGGAGACAGGCTCTGTCCTTCTCTCCCTGAACCTCCCCCTCTGGCATGTTCAGCCGCTCTCCGTGGGAGCCAGGCGGGGTGCAGGACGGAGCCACTTCTGCCCGAGAGCCTGGCTGGGAGGCAGGCAACCCGCTCCCTGCCTGGGCTCAGCTGCTGGGAACAGGGGCTGAGCATGCGGGGACCTCTGGCTCACTTGGCCCCTGTCCCTGGGAGCAGGGCCTGGGTGGGGGGCAGCCCAATGCCCATCCAGCTGCCGGGGACATTCAGTGTTTCTCTTTTGACCTCGTCAGAGGTTGTTCCTGCGACAAGCAGCCCTGGGGTGATATTTGCTCCAGGCTCCACTCCCTGCAGTCCCTGAGTTCCCTGTTTCTAGGAGCTCCAAGGGGCTCCAGGACAGCTCCGGAATTCACCCTCTGATTGCTCTGCAAGGCCACCTGGTGCCAACGGATGCAGTCAGAGCAGCCCACCAGAGCGAGGGGCACAGCTGCCTTCAGCTGCTCCCCATGTGCTAGAGTCACGGCCAGAGCCCCGCTGGGGTAAATCTGCTCCCTGTCATCCATGGAGTGACACTGACTTACACCCTCTGGGGATCTGGCCCCATGGACTCCCATGGCACCACAGCTGACTTACACCAGCTGGGGATCTGGCCCCGTGTTTCTGCCCCATACCCTGCAATAAGGGTGTGAGATACAGGAGGGCTGGTCCCAGGGGCACAGCCTGGATCAGGGTCACCAAACACCTGCTGCCCCCACGTCACATGGCTGGGGAAGGACCCACAGGCCGCAGAGCCCGGGGCAGCTCTGGCCCCCAGTCCCAGCCGGCTGAGCTCAGCAAGCTGGGGCTGGAGCATGGACAGGGCTGCCTGGGGGTGGGGCTGGCAGGCGGCGGTGGAGAGGCTACAGGGAACAGGCCAGAGCCTCTCAAGAGCTTCACAGGAACAAGCACAAAGGAGGCTTGAAGAGGGTGCTTGAAACCAGCTCACAGGGACACTGCAGAAACAGCCCTGCTCCAACCCTCCTTACCCCACCACACAGGCTGAGCTGGGAAGGGCGAGGGGCATCCATTTCCCTTTTTCTGCAGGAGTCTTAACGTCACGAAATAGCCCATCGTCCATCTATCCATCCCCATTAACCCCCTGTATCTATCTATCCATCCTCATACGCCCCCTGTATCTATCTATCCATCCCCTACAGCCCCTGTATCTATCTATCCATCCCCATACGCCCCCCGTATCTATCTATACATCCCCTACACCCCCTGTATCTATCTATCCATCCCCATTAAACCCCCATATCTATCTATCCATCCCCCTACACCCCGTATCTATCTATCCATCCCCATACACCCCCCCATATCTAACGATCCCCATTAAACCCCCGTATCTATCTATCCATACCTGCCCCCCACTGAGCTCAATGGTGCTGTTACCCGCTCCCAGCCATCCCGGGAGTGTTGATGGACACAGCAGGTTGCAGCCCCTGCAGAATCACCCTGTTGGTTCGTGTCCTGCCCCGCGGGCTCAGTGGCAAGGGAAGGCCCTGGGGGCTGTATTGAAGCGGGTGAGGAAGGGGGGTTCACCCCTCAGTGTGTGCGGAGCAGGGACCAGGAAACTCCATGGAATAATAACAATGCCTAATGGCTCCATCTCTCTCCAACCCCGACCCAAAGGGCTGCACCGCTCCCTGCCCATGGAAACCCTCTGCACTGACAGGATGCCACAAATCACAGGAAGTGCATGTGCTCAGGACTCCTGGGTTCTATCCCCAGTGCTGGGAGGAGAGTGGGGTCTAGTATCTTGATATGGACGAAAACCTGCAAAACCTGCAGGAGCAGCTCAATGTGACTGCCAACAATTGGACACATTTAAAATAGATTCTCCAGAATAGTGTTACAAGATCTTAACCTTATCAAAAGAACAGAAGCAGCATTTTTGGTGGTGGCCCAGATGTTGGCCTATATTACAATGATCAGGGCTCCTAATATTACTGTGGATCATTATGGCTATTTCCCTATTGTTAAGTAGACTAATCCTGCAATGTATACTGCGGTGGTTAAAGGGGACACAGACCCACCAGGTACAACCACTAATTGTCAGATTTAAGCAATGTGAACGAACGGTCCTCCACCGAAGTGTAACGGATAACCCGGACCCAACCTTCTTGGGCCCATTACTACGGGGAGTCTGACACACTCACTGGAATATGCGTGCAGTATGCCCATGCGAGGGAAGGTGCAGGGCACCATACTGCATAGGGGACAGTGGGGCAAATGGAGCATCGACACATTCCATCTTGATACCTGGCCCTATCAGGAAATGTGCCACCATCTGTCCTATGCTTTCCCCGGGATATCTGGGCAGGAGGGTCCCAGAAGAAAAGAAAAATTGGGGTGGAGTGTTAGCATAGAGGTCTGTTTGTTAGCCTGGGATAGAATTTTAGGTTTGACTTTTTGATACTCTTATATCTTATACAAAAATGTGTAAACAAGGGACCAAGACGCTGTGATGTTGGTTCTGCCTAGTCAGCTGGGTTTGTTAGTACAATGGGAACAGACAAGAGCGGTTGAAGTGTTACTCGAGAGCACACTTTAAGATTGCCTCAACCCCTATCTCAAGGCAAGGTCAAGCAACCAGGGGGAGGGGCAAAGGACAAAGAGAGGGCAAAGGAGTTTTGTGGGGGAAGGTATAAAACACTAAAAGACCAAAGAAATGCCTGTCTCTGACCGTAGCACTACCTCACTCCTTGCCCCTCCAATGGGGTACGACTGTGGGCCTGCATTGCAGGTATATTTGGGCCTGCTAAGAAGGAGAAGAGGGGAATAGGGAATGGGGACAACATAGGCAAGGTTCTGCAGCATCAGAACTGGGAAGGGGGACACGGGGTGAAGGCTCTGTGGGGTCAGAGCTGGGAACGGAACACTGGGGGAACAGACTCTGACGGCGTGTAGAGCTATCGATATGTTTGCTTAGAACTAACCCTGATAAACATTGCATTGTCTGCACTTCGGACTTCTGGTCTTCTGCTTTCAGTCTGTGTGACAAGAATCAGGGGAGGGGGTGAAGGGAAAGCATAGGACAGATGGTGGCACTCTAACAGTGTCACCCACAGCAGGTACGAGAGCTGCTTTGGGAGCACTGGCAAATGGAGTGGCTGCAATTGAAAGCCCCAAATAGGCAGCAGGTTTAACACAAACAAAAGGAAGTATTTTTTCACACAACACACAGTCAACCTGTGGAACTCCTTGCCAGAGGATATTGTGAAGGCCAAGACTATCACAGGGTTCAAAAAAGAACTAGATAAGTTCACGGAGGATACATCCATCAATGGCTATTAGCTGGGAATGGGCAAGAGGAGATGGATCACTTGATGAGTACCTGTTCTGTTCATTCCCTCTGGGGCACCTGGCATTGGCCACTGCAGAAGACAGGATACTGGGTTAGATGGACCTTTGGTATGACCCAGTATGGCTGTTCTTATGTTCTTATGTTCAGACTGCCACACCTTTGAGATCTCGGGAGGAAGCAGCTGCCGTGTACCGAATCTCCCCACTGAGACAGGAGGTTTGTGTGTGTTCCACCTGCTGCCTGGAGTTGGCAGCACTGAGCCCGGGCTCCGGCCCATCAGCACCAAGCAGGGGGGTGATCGTTGCTGGGAGACAAAGGGGTGAAAAATGACAAGTGGGTTTTAATTAAACAGCACCCAGCCACGCTGTGGGGTCTGCGCGATGCCAGGCAGCGGCACCGGGCTAGGGCACCCGAAGGCCCCTGGCAGAGCTGGCTAGAGGGAAATAAAGGAGAGATGGGAGAGGTCTGGTGCAGCTGATCCCTAGGATCAATCCATCAACCGTGCCGGCTGCAGCAGTCGAGTGGCCAGTGCCCTGAGCTGGGAGATCAGAGACCTGGGGTCCAGTCCCAGTTCTGCTGCTGGGGGGAAATCCCTTTGCCTCTCTGTGCTGAGGCTGAGCTCACGGAGGTCTCTTAAGGTCACAGGATCCGTGACTCTGTAATGAAACCGTATCCTCAATTATGAGCTAACAAGAGCCCTAATGGTGCCAAGGGCTCTTGAGGGCCAAGGGTGAGCTGGTCACAGTCTCTAACCAGCCCCCACAGAAGTATCTGCTGGAGGAGCTGCCTTTTGGTAACAGCCGCTCTTCAATCCTGCAGACAAAGGCTTAGCATGATTCAACAGCTGGAAGCTGAAGCTCGACAAATTCAGCCCGGAAATGAGGTGCAGTTTTGTCGCAGGGACAGTAATTAACCAATAGAGCAACTCCCTAAGGGGCTGGGGGGAAGGTTTGGACTCCTGATCGGCTGTTTTTCTCACAGATCTGCTCTGGTTCCAACAGCAGGGAATGCAGGGCAGTCACCTGGGCTGCCTTAGGCAGGAGGTCAGCCTAGATCACAGTGGCCCCTTTGGCCTTGGACTCTGTTAGAATATAGATACTCAGGCCTGCCTGTAAAGGCCTGGACTTTAAGAACTTAGGTGTATTTTTATCACTTAGCTAGTTACAGGGGTATAAAAACAAAGAATCAAAATCACAGTCCCCCTGTGTCTGGGCCTTCTCTCACTAGGATAGTCTGAGGCCTTGTTCTTAGCTAAGGGGTGTGGGTAAGCAGCAGGGGCAGCCATAAACTGGGAAGCCTATGGTCACATCCTCACATCCCAAACCAGTCACATTGAAATAAGGTGCTATTGGTCTGTTAGGAAGACGATTCTGTCCTGATAGTGCCCAGCTCCACCAGATAAAGAAACAGATCTTAAGCTGGTTAAAGAAAACTTAGTTTGACAACATCCTGTCTGGCAAGAAATCACTTATCAATGGGTGTGGTTGTGAAACTCTCATTTCTGTATTTTTTTATCTTTATGGCCCCCACTTTTCTATTGTTAATCTGTCTGGTTCGCTAATCAGTCTGCTGTAGAATTAATTTTGCTAGGTGTAAGTTAATTAGGGTAGTGGGATATAATTGGTTAGAGAATTATGTTACAATATGTTAGGATTGGTTAGTTAAATTTCAGTCAAATGATTGGCTAAGGTATAGCTGAGAATATTACTATATAAACTGGGGTCAAACAGAAAGTGGGAGGGAAATTGGAATCATGTTTGCTAAGGCTAGGTCTACACTACCCGCCTGAATCGGCGGGTAGAAATCGACCTCTCGACAATCGATCCCCGAATCGACGCTCTTACTCCACCAGCGGAGGTGGGAGTAAGCGCCGTCGACAGGAAGCCGCAGAGGTCGATTTTGCCGTCGTCCCTACAGCGGGGTAAGTCGGCTGCGATACGTCGAATTCAGCTACGCTATTCACGTAGCTGAATTTGCGTATCTTAAATCGACCCCCCCCGTAGTGTAGATGTAGCCTAAGGGTGGGGAACAGGGAATAGGGCACAGGCAAGGCTCTGCGGCGTCAGAGCTGGGAACGGGGACTCGGGGTAAACGCTCTGCAGCATCGGAGCTGGGAACGGGGATGCGGAGTAAAGGCTCTTCAGCGTCGGAGCTGGGAACGGGGACGCGGGGTAAACACTCTGCAGCATCGGAGCTGGGAACGGGGATGTGGAGTAAAGGCTCTTCAGCGTCGGAGCTGGGAACGGGGACGCGGGGTAAACACTCTGCGGCTATGGAGCTGGGAAGGGGGACACGGGGTAAATGCTCTGTGGCATCAGAGCTGGGAAGGGAACACTGGGGAACAGACTCTATCGTTGTATAGAGATAACCCCGACTGGTGTGAAGGGCTTCAGAATATGCTTGCTTGGAAACTAATCCCAATAAACATCACATTGTCTGCACTTCGGATTTCTGGTCTTTTGCTGCTTGCTGTCTGCGAGACAAGAACCAGGGAAGTGGGAGGGTGAAGGGAAAGCCTCTAACAGACTCTAGGAAACCACCAGCAGCAAATGCATGGGAAGGACGTTGTGAGTTCTGCATTTTCCATCCCTGGGCAAGGGGGAGGCTCAGCCCCACGGCATAGGCACCGACTCTGTGGGTGCTCCACGGGCTGCAGGGGTCGCTCGACAGCTGCAGGGAAGCACTCAGCTTGCTGCAGGATCCGGCCCTAAGTGAGAAGATGACAAATTTTCCTTTAGTTTCGCTCCCCATTATCCCCTCATTACTGTGATTTTCTCCCGGCCATCTCAGTGTAATTGGCTCTGCGGCTCAGGACCGGGAGGAGGCAGAGTCTCAGGCATTTCCTAGTATAGGCCAGACCCTGGGGGGGTTGTCTTGGAATGAGGCAGCCTCTTGGGGAGGAGGTGGTGGTTGGTGTGGAACGTATTTGCTGGGTCTCATGGCTATTCCACACAGAAAGACCTACGACCACAAACAGCATGAGTGTCCCAGAACCCAAGCCCCTTCCCCCACAGGGGGTGGGATAGCTCAGTGGTTTGAGCATTGGCCCGCTAAACGTTGTGAGCTCAATCTTTGAGGGGGCCAGTTAGGGACTCTGGGGCAAAAATCTCTCTGGGGATTGGTCCTGCTTTGATCAGGGGGTTGGACTAGAACCTCCTGAGGTCCCTTCCAACCCTGATGTTCTATGATTCTATGGCAGAGTCACTCTGAGATCTTGGCTACACACAGAAGTGAGAATGGATTTGGTTTAACCCTGTGTGCACACATGTCCATCACTTTAAGCTTCACATGGTAGTTTACCCAACACTGAGTCCAGAGCTGAAATCCTCCATCTCTACTAGCTCCTCAGGGCTTGTGACACATGGTGGACCAGTGCTGGTCCCATGCCTTGGAGGACAGTGGTGCATGAGCACCTACCCCCAATGCACACTTTAACACATACACACAGGACCACACATGGCCACATCCCCCCAACTCACATTTACCCACTACCATACGCACATGTATATACACACACACTAGCCTGTTTGCTTCACATTAGTTCAATGCTGCCACCCCCCCTCTCCCCTGCCCTGCCCCTTGCCAGCTGATGGCTCCATGCTCCCCACCAGATGCATCTGGAAGGCCAGACGGGAGGGTAATTGGGTTCTGATGGTAACGGCACTCTAGGGTGACCAGACAGCAAATGTGAAAAATCGGGACGGGGGTGGGGGGTAATAGGAACCTATATAAGAAAAAGACCCAAAAATCGGGACTGTCCCTGTAAAATCAGGACATCTGGTCACCCTACGGCATTCCCTTTTCTAACACCTTGAGACTGGCTGTGCCAGGCACAGAGTCCTGGTGCTCTGGGCTTTTACTGCCTGCTCAGAAATCTCACCATGACTGAACCTGTGGGCAGGGCTGCTGGGAGCCCCTTGGGGCTGCGGGCATCATTCCCAGGGTGGTGGAGGGGTAAAAGCTACTCAGGCTGCAAATGTGAGGAACGTGTGGGGCCAGCCCCACTCAGTTTAGGGTGGGATGGTCCTGGCCATTTGAACATCGGTTTCTCTGTGCCCACCCCCACCCCCCGCACTGGCATGCGGGGTGCGGGCACCATACTGTCCTACAATGGCTGCTTCATCTCTCCAGTCACACCCTGCACTGGGGTTTGGGCGGGATCCACAAACCAAGCAGGGTTGGGCCTGGTCAGTACATGGATGGGTGACCTGCCAGGAGAACACAGTGGTGCTGTCTCCTGGCAATCAGTGCTGCCGCGGCTGACCCAACGTAGTGCTCGGAGGTTCTGTGCTGTGGGGGGAGGGCTCAACAGGGGCGCTCTTCCTTGGCAGGGAGTGCTGCCCTGAATGCTCCAGCACTAGGGGGTGCTGTGCTCTGGGGAGCAGGGTTGGGGGCTCAGAAAGGCACTTCATACCCCTCCCATGCTGCCCTCCTTGGAGAACACTGCTGCTGCCACCCCCTGCTGGAGCTGATGCAGCACATGGACAAGGGCCGGAACTGAGCCTGCCTCTCACTCCCCCTCCACGAGCTCTGCCCAGAGACCCCAGTCTCCCACCCCCTCTGATCTAGGGGTCAATAACCCTTCTCCAGCCAGGGAGTTCAACCCCAGCTACCAGATCACACGCTTGCTGGGTGTGGGGTGTCTCTGTGGTTTTGTGTGTGTGTGTGCCCTATTCTCTCCCCATGCCCCTCTCCTCCTGCCCCCCCCCCACTCCCCTCGCTCTGCAGAGGCCTAGGCAACAAAACACACTTTAATAAGCGCCTTTATCTGCAAGCCCAGGGCTCTGTCCTTTGTTTTCCCAGGAGCTGCTGGCAGCCAGGATGTGATTAGCCCCTCAAAGCAGGAACAAAGCCATCCGGGGAGGGAGGGGGGGACCCATTATCTCATCCCCTCATTCACGGCTGACGCAGCAGGGCCGTGTCAGCCTGCTCAGCCCATAATAACCACGGTAATTGTGTCTCTGCCCAGGCTGTGTCATTGTTCTCCAAACTGCCAAAGGACAGCCTGATTGGAGCTCTCACCAGGCAGTGACACGGGTGTCGCCTCTGCTGGATGGAGACACAACTACCCAACTGCATGCATCCACTGCATGCGTCCGATGAAGTGGGCTTTAGCCCACAAAACCTTATGCTCAAATAAATGTTTTAGTCTCTAAGGTGCCACAAGTACTCCTGTTCTTTTTGCGGATATAGACTAACACGGCTGCTACTCTGAAAACTACCCGACTGTGCGTCAGAGCCCCCATACTGCTGAGAGCGGAGGAAGATTCCACTATAGTTCAAGATGTAGGCCAGGGTGGGCAAATTTTTTGGGCCGAGGGCCACATCTGGGTGGGGAAATTGTATGCAGGGTCCAGGCACGGGGTTGGGGTGCATGAGGGAGTGTGGGGTATGGGAGGGGGGGCGGTGTGCAGGAAGGGGCTCAGGGCAAGGGATTGGGGCAGAGCAGGGATGTGGGGTGTATGAGGGGGCTCAGGGAAGAGGGTTGGGGTGTAGGAGGGGTGCAGAGTGCAGGAGGGGGCTCAGGGCAGGGAGTTGGAGTGCAGGAAAGGTGCGGGGTGCACGGGGGGCTCAGGGCAGGGAGTTGGGGTGCAGGAGGGGTGCGAGGTGCACGCAGGAGGCTTAGGGCAGGGAGTTGGAGTGCAGGAGGGGTGCGAGGTGCAGACAGGGGGCTTAGAACAGAAAATTGGGGGGGGTGCAGGAGGGGTTCAGGCTCCGGCCTCGCCTGGCGCTGCTTACCTAAAGCAGCTTCGGGGTGGCAGCGGTGCGCACCAGGGCCAGGGCAGGCTCCCTGCACGCCTGCCTTGTCCCCAGCCCCGCGCCACTCCAAGAAGCGCTGCAGCCCCTAGGGGATGGGGGGTGGAGGGCTCCGTGTGTGCTGCCCTTGCCGCGCCTCCAGGTACCTCCCCCGAAGCTCCCATTGGCTGCGGTTCCCCATTCCCGACCAATGGGAGCTGTGGGGGGCGGTGCCTGGAGGCATGGGCAACACACGGAGCCCTCTACCCCCTGCCCGGGAGCCGCAGGGACGTGGTGCCAGCCGCTTCTGCAGAGCAGCGCGGGGCCCGCGGCGCCACAGGGGGCAATCCCGCAGGCCAGATCCAAAGCTCTGAGGGGCCGGATCCGGCCCACGGGCCATAGTTTGCCCACCCCTGCTGTAGGCCCTGGGCTGTGAGAGCCGGGAGAGTTCTACCTTGCCAGTGTTATTATCTATATAGCGAGAGCACCTAGGGGCCCGGTTATGTACCTTGTTTAGTACAGTAGGGGTATTACAGTAATGCCTTCGTGTCCCAGTCATGGGCTAGGACCAGGACCCCACTGTGTTAGGCTCTGTATCTTATTTATTAGGGGTATTATGGTAGCACCCAGGAGCCCCAGCCATGGCCAGGACCCCGTGGTTCTGGGAGCTGCACAGACAGAACAAAATGATGTCCTGGGCAGTGCAGGTGTTGTGAAATCCCAAGCGGGGAACGGGGAGAACTCTGTAACATGTTTATACCCCCCGCCCCTGGGGACCTTTTGCAACCATTTCCCTGCACTGAGCTTCAGCCCAGTGACAATAGCAGCCCACAAGTCCATGGGGCTGGATGCACTGCATCCGAGGTTGCTAAAGGAGTTAGCGGGTGAGATTGCAGAGCCATTAGCCATTATTTTTGAAAACTCCTGCCGATTGGGGGAGGTTCCAGATGACTGGAAAAAGGCTGATGTAGTGCCCATCTTTAAAAAAGGGAAGAAGGAGGATCCGGGGAACTACAGGCCAGTCAGTCTCACCTCAGTCCCTGGAAAAATCATGGAGCAGGTCCTCAAGGAATCAATTATGAAACACTTAGAGGAGAGGAAAGTGATCAGGAACAATCAGCATGGATTCACCAAGGGGAAGTCGTGCCTGACTAACCTAATTGGCTTCTATGATGAGATAACTGGCTCTGTGGATGAGGGGAAAGCAGTGGATGTGTTATTCCTTGACTTTAGCAAAGCTTTTGATACGGTCTCCCACAGTATTCTTGCCGCCAAGTTAAAGAAGTATGGGCTGGATGAATGGACTGTAAGGTGGATAGAAAGCTGGCTAGATCGTCGGGCTCAACGGGTAGTGATCAACTACCTGAAGGGGGGTTCCAAAGAGGATGGAGCTCAGCTGTTCTCAGTGCTGGCAGATGACAGAACAAGGAGCAATGGTCTCAAGTTGCAGTGGGGGAGGTCCAGGTTGGATATCAGGAAAAACTATTTCACTAGGAGGGTGGTGAAACACTGGAATGCGTTACCTAGGGAGGTGGTGGAATCTCCTTCCTTGGAGGTTTTTAAGGCCCGGCTTGACAAAGCCCTGGCTGGGATGATTTAGCTGGGAATTGGTCCTGCTTTGAGCAGGGGGTTGGACTAGATGACCTCTTGAGGTCCCTTCCAACTCTGATATTCTATGATTCTATGATTCTATGAAGCTGACAGGGCAGAGGGATAACCTGCTCCCCCCAGGGAGACTATTCAGTCATTTCCCAGCAGCACTGATGAGTGACCCAGACAGCCTGGGCTAGTGGTCAGGGAGCTGGGACTGCCACTCCCTGCTGGATGCTCGTCAGCAAGCCAGTTCCCCACTCCATGCCTCAGTTTCCCCTCCCACACTTTGTCTATTCAGATGGGAATCTCCACAGGGCAGAAGCTGGTGGTGCCCTGCAGGTGGTGATGGTGGGAGGGGCAGAGCCCCATAGCCTGGGGACACTGGCAGGATTGGTGGTGCCCTGCAGGTGGTGATGCTGGGAGGGGCAGAGCCCCATAGCCTCGGGGCACTGGCAGGGTTGGTGGTGCCCTGCAGGAGGAATGCTGGGGAAGGGGGGGGAAGAGCCCCTGGGGGCTCTGAAGGGGTGGATGGTGCCCTGCAGGTGGGCTGCGGGGAGGGGCAGAGCCCAATGGCGTGGGGGCTCTGGAGGGGTTGGTGATGTCTTGCAGCCGGGGGGGGGGAGGTTGCAGGGAGGGGCAGAGCCCCATGGTGAGGGGCTGGTGCCAGCAGTTATAACTGCTTAGTTGTTCACACAGTGGCCTGCCCCTTCTCCTGACTCTCCAGTCTCCAGCCATGGGACAGGGCCTGGCCAGAGCATCTGGACCCTGGGGCTCTCTGGAGTAGCCCTTGCCCCCAGCTCAGTGCTCATGTCTGGGATTAGTTTAGATAGCTTACATGTCTGGGAGCAGCACGGCTCATGGCTCCAGCCAGGGGCAACCATCCAGGGCCATCCTCCATCTCTCAGCTAATCTCTGAGTTGTCCTCCCACAGGGCACCGGCCTGCAGGCATCCTCTGCTCCACTGCCAAGCAGCAAGGTGAATGTCTGCCATGCAGAGAGCCAGGTGCTGGCACCTCAGTCCTCCCTGGATTTAACCCTTCCATTGCCACTGCTCTCAACAAAGATGGTGCCTTATCGCAGCTCCATAGTGCACAACAGCCCCTATCCAACACTTCCCCTCTCCAGGCCTCTGTTCCCCGGCCTGCCCTTTGTCTAGTTGGACTGTGAGCTTCAGGGCAGGGACTGTCCTTCAGAATGTATCTGTACAGCGCCCGGCACAATGGGGCCCTGATCTTGGTTGAGATCCACAAGACAAATTATACTAATGGCGATGGGACCGGAGAGCCGCAGTTCAGCTCCTGTGCTGCAGACAGACAGCAGACTGGCATCTGGGCATCCCCCACCCCTCCCGGGCACCAGACTCCCTGTAGCACCAATGGGTGCAGTGTTATCTAGGAGCTGGGAAGAGCCAGGCAGAAGGGCCAGCTGTGTGTGTCCTCCAGGCTTCAGTTCATGGTGCTCAATGTTCATTGCTGCATGGGAGTGATTTGATCTGGCAGCCCCACGGGAGCCGTGAGAGAGCCAGGTGTGAAATGCCAGCTTGTGATTAGAAGATCAGCATGGACTCTGGTGCTGGTAGACACAGTCAGTGGCTCAGAGCTCATTGCTGTTATTTCTAGCCTGAGGCTTAGGATCCTCTCTGACAAGCAGGTGAATAACAAAATGAGCTGGCTGGGGCGGGGATGTGTCCCCACTGCTCTTCATGGAATGGAATTAGAACTAACCTGTTGTGGGTCATCAGCCCTATACTGCTAACAGGAGGGGGATGTTCTAGTAGAGGCTTAGGAGCTTAGGAGCAGATGAATCCCAGTTACCGAGGGGCTGTGGATAGCAGCAGTTTGGCCACAAATTTGCCATAGAAACATTTTCTCTTCCTCAAACGTCCTTTTCCATCTGGCAAATGGATTTAAACACGTGATGCTACACCCCATATTCTTCATAGAGATATTGTTATGGTACGAATATGGCATGACTAAGATATATTTTATGCCAGATGGGTCATGTGAGGTATCATTGGAAAGGTTATGATTTGCTGAATGTGATTATCCAATTTGTACACATGTATCATTTCTGTATCCGAAGTTAGGAATATTGACTATGTAACAATCACAACTGTGTGTGTGTACTTGGGGGAAAAGCCCACCAGACAGCAGGCAATCGCCTGAATGGGCCATTTAAGAAGGACAATAGGACTTTGAAGATGCTAATCTCCCACCTTCCTGAGAAGCTTCCTGGGATGCTGCTTTGACACAGCAGGGTCATCTGATGATGTCACCTGGTACCAAGTACCACCTGGGACACTGCTGGTATTTTTCCACTGGAAACAAAGGATTCCTGCCTTATGTAAATCCTACATAAGGCTGGGAAGTGAGTCAATCAAGGCTCTTCTCAATCGCCTCGCCTCCCAAGGAAGACTGCTGAAAGCACCTGAAGAAGCAAAGGAACGAAGCTGGGGAAAGGCCAGGGCTGAGTCCATGCTGAGACAGGAGTCTAGCCTGTGAAGAGAAATAACTGGAACGCTAAGCGCAGAAACTCTGCAGCCTGCCTAAAACAACATTTAGGGTGAGAAATTCGATTTGTAACCTGTTTCTTTAGTGAATTAATCTTAGGCTGCATGTTTTGTTTTATTTACTCAGTAATCTGCTTTGTTCTGTTTGCTATCCCTTATAATCACTTACCTTTAGTAGTTAATAAACGTATTTCTTGTTTATACCAAAACCCAGTTTGCGCAACTCATAACTGGGGCGGGGAGAGAGGGGAAGGGGAGGAGCTGTGCACAACTCCCTCCACACCGAGGGAGGGAGTGATTTTCATGAGCTTATGCTATATACATCTCTATACGGTGCAAAACAATATAATTTTGGGGTTACGCTCCAGAGGGTGTGTGCACAGGAGTGCTGGGCAATCCCCTAGCTGAGTCCTCTCACATAGAGCTGATCACAGGTTCTGTGTGATTCTACAGCTGGGTGTGTCCCTACCTCTGTGTGTGCTGCAAAGGGGCTTGAGAGCCTGTCACAGCAACACAGAGTAAGGGAAACCCAGGCTACTGGGACAGGCGGTCTCAGTGGGACCCCAGCACATCTGGTGGCACCTCGAAAGGGGGGTCCAACCTGTCACAAAACCTCTCCAGCCTCCTTGGTTTGGAGTGCATCAGAAAACAGTGTGTCTTCAGGAAGCATGGTCTTATGGTGAGAGCACAGGCCTGGGAGCTAGAGAGCTGCATTCTATTTCTGGCTGTGCCACTGATACGCGGGGTGACCTTGGGCAAGTCACATTGCTTTGTGCCTCCCCATCTGTACAAGGGAGGTTAACTATCAGAGCTGGGCGCAAACCTCTTTTCTTGGCAAAAAGCGCAGCTTTGACAACACCAAAACATTGTGCCAATTCCTGTCCATTTTGCTGACTGGTTTCAATTGAGAAAAAAAGAAAGAAAATCGAAATGTTTCATGTTGACATTTTCTAACAAAACTTTTAGAAATTTGTTTAAAATTGCCTTTAATTTTATTTAAAAAACAAAAAAGTAACAAAAATGCCCCAAATGTTTTGTTCGACCCAAAATGAAATTTGTTTTACTTTCAATTCAGTGAAAATTTAAGAAAATTCTGTGTTCGGTTCAACCTAAAATGAATTCTTCCCTCCATTTTTTGGAATTCCCAGTGACCAATAAATCCATTATTTCACTGCTCTACCAACAAGATCTACCTCAGATTCACTGAGGACTGTCCACGTCTGCATGATAGAGGAGTCTTGATTTAACAAACCTGGACACGAGCTGAGCAGAAAACAGAATTTCTGTTCCCTGGGAAATCCTGACATTTCGAAATTTGGTTTTGTTCCAAATCAGAACACTGAGTTGCCATTTCTAATTCTTTTGCAAAATGGAAATTTTGCAAAATTTCAATTTGGAAGCATCAAACCATTTTTTTTTTTTTAGCCATATCAAAATGCCCTGATCTCCCCAAGCAGGTAAACCTGCTGCCTCTGAGACGCAGCAGCCCGGGTGCCCGAGAAACTCCAGGCGGTCTGGGAGGGCCCGGTTTTTCCTTGGAATCTGGCTTTCCGAGTTGTACCAAAATCCATATGGTCCCACCCACTGATGCCTAGAACATTCCCTGACATTTTGGAATTGATTGGCTGTGTGGCTCCGGAGTTATAGAGCAGCCTTGAAGCGGAGTGCAGGCAGTGATGTGATAGCTGGGCCTGCGCATTTACTCTCAGTGTGAGCTCAACTCTGAAAAGGGAATGAAAGTTCATAAAGTGTCAAAACCTCCTGTAACAACAAAGGCCGATGGGAAAAGGTGCAGAAGGGAGCGAGACAGACTGAATTAGTCCAAACGAGAAGTCCTCGGGGTACCACTCAAGGTCTGTGTTACAATCATGCCTGGTAAAGACGAACAATGGCAGGACTGGATCAAAATGGATCAAAATTGGTGGGTTCAAAACTAGGACTAATTGGCGGACAGAATAATGAGGGGGCGGACTATTCTGCCCATCACTCCCTTTCTGTGGGGAGACTGTGGGGAAAAAGAGGCTCCCGCGATGCTGCCGGCTGATAGGAGAGGTATCGCAGGGGGACAAGGGCTGACAGAAAGAAGGGGAAGGAGTAACTTTCACCATCATGGCTGTCACCTACACTGGCTCCTGGGACCCTGGGATCCACTATCACATCACTGAGCCTTCGTTGTCCTGAACTCGAGAGATGTCCTCACTGCCGGGCCAAGGAGGGACTCAGACCAGAGCGCCACCTCCCCTGGGTCCAGCTGAATCCCAAATACCACCTGGGACTGTCACCTTCACCCCCGCCCTGTGTGTCCTTTTCGTCCCCTACCTTATTTCTTGTCTTTCCTATCTCTCTCCTTTGGCCTTCTATTGAATAAGAGTCTGGCTTACCCCCCAGGACTGCATATTTTACAACACTGCTCTAAGCCTGTGGCCAGAAAAGCAGCTAAATGCAAAGCCCTAATTACCCAATGCTGGTACAAGTTTGCCAGGTCTCAGAGTGGCTGGTAAAACCATGCGCCATGTCTGTGGTTCTCCAGCAGGGAGATTGCAAGACAGTAGCAACACCAGAGACAAAAGCTGGATTTTGTGTCTTTGCTGGTCATGTTGCTCCCCTTTGGTGTGCTTGTCTTGCTTTGTCTTCTAAGAAACAGGATCGGACTCAAACCCCCACAGCACTAACAGCAGCTGCAACTAACGTCCTCTCTTTCCCCCACAGAGGACAGTTCTCACCCTCTAAGCCAGTGGTCCATAACCTTTTTTATTTGCGGATGCCTTTGGAACTCAATTGTCTGTGTACACAGTGGAGTTCTGTTCAGTCAGTTTTCAGTCTAAGGCCATGCCCGCACTACCACTTATGTCGACAAAACTTATGTCGCTCAGAGGTGTGAATATTCCACCCCCCTGAGTGACATATGTTACTCTGGAATAAGCGCGCCGTTGGCAGGAGAGCTTCTCCCGCTGATATAGTTTCTGCCGCTCGCCAGGGTCGCTTTTTTATGCCGACCGGAGAGCTCTCTCCCATTGGCACAGAGCGTCTTCACCACACCCACTGCAGAGGATCAGCTGCACCAGTCCAGATGCAGGGCTGTAAGTGGCCTTATTTTCCGGACCCCTTAGCCCAGGGGTCAGCAACCTTTCAGAAGTGGTGTGCCGAGTCTTCATTTATTCACTCTGATTTAAGGTTATGCATGCCAGTAATACATTTTAACATTTTTAGAAGGTCTCTTTCTATAAGTCTATAATATATAACTAAACTATTGTATGTAAAGTAAATAAGGTTTTTAAAATGTTTAAGAATCTTCATTTAAAATTAAATTAAAATGCAGAGTCCCCTGGACCAGTGGCCAGGACCCAGGCAGTGTGAGTGCCACTGAAAATCAGCTCGCGTGCCGCCTTTGGCACCCGTGCCATAGGTTGCCTACCCCTGCCTTAGCCTATCCTGCAGACCCCCAAGGATCCGTGGACCACAGGTTGAGACCCACTAATCTGAGAGACTGTCAGATAGAGGGTTTTCCGTGCAAAGCCTCTCTACTGCTCAAGGGAAAGGGAATGACAAAAATGTTGTTAAGATAAAAGCCTTCTTAAGGATTTTACACCTCCAATGCTTTCACTGTTTTTCTTTCTTCTTCTGGATCTTCAGTAGAAAGTTACCCAGATTTTTAAATGGGTTCTTTGCCGTGGGACTAAGCAGGTTGAGGTCTCTGTATACCAACCTCCCAACTTTGTATCCGACTGTTTAACGTTGGACAGCTGCAGGGTCTCGTTAACACCTCTGACTCTTTGGGCCTGATCGTCCATCTAAATTAATACAACAAGCGCCACCCACTGACCAATGCAGATAAAAAGGAACACTGACTAGCTGCTCTTTCTATCAGCCCCATCCATCCTGTGCACCGAAGGAGGTGGGGCTCCTGGAAAAGCTACCATGTGAGCTGCAATGGAGACTGTATCCTAATGCCTGTGCACAAGGGGGCAGAGGTAAGTTGATGAGGGCAAAGTGAGTTAAACTAAACAGGAACAGGGCAGCCTCATTCCACAATGAAAGTCTCTATCCAGAACTTTTCCGGAGACCAATCCCAGCCTGCGGAATGAGCTCCCCCAAACCACCCCACCACCCGGCACAGGTTGTGGACCTTCCCTTCTCTATGATAAACACACAGCACCACACATCTACAAACCCTCCCAAAACAAGCCGCTTCACTGCACCCGGTTCGCTGAGGGGAGAACAAACGGCAGGGGATGGGTAGTCATGTGGCTTAGTGCTCCGCTGGAAGGAGCTCAGACACCGCAGTGATGAGTGAGGTATAAAACCCTCTATAGAACTGAATAGCTATTGGGCTTTAAAGTCACACCTGACCTTAATCCAAATTAACTTTCATGTGTAGACAAGCCCTGAGGTTCTAATCCCTGAATGACATAGGCAGCTGCTTAACTTTCAGAACACAGGACTGGGAGCAGCCTCCTGGGTCATGGGGTCTGGTAGCTGCTATCACAGGCCACCCCGTCGTATTGCCCCGTTCATAAACGGACCGAGCTCCACCTTCAGATCGGTTACAGTCTCTTGCCCTCATGGTCCTATTGCGAGGCAGTTCCAGCAGCTTTCTCCTCTGGGCAGTACAAAACCTGCTTCTAATTGCTTCCTGGCCAGCTAGCCCCATTTGTTCTTGGGCAACACTGTCTGTTAGCTGCACTAGCTCTTCGCCCTCCCTGGCATCCTGCCCCCCCCCCGCCCCCGATGTATTTCTAGAGCGCAATCAGATCTCTCTCAGCCGTCAGTTTGCCACACAAGCCGAGCCCTTTCAGAGCACATCTACACTGTCATCAGGGGTGATTGTAGCTGGAGCTGACACCTGAGCTAGCTTTGATCGGTGCCAGAGCAGTGAAACCCCAGAGGCGTGGGCATCAGCAAGGGATAACCGCCCGCGTACTGACCCAAGGGTCCGGGTGGGCTTTACAACTCATGTTGACACTTTCACTGCCACAGCTTCCAGTACCTGAGCTAGCTAGGTCCAAACTGGCTCCGGTCTGTCTACACGAGCTGCAGTCACCCCTCTGACTGCAGTGAAGCTGCGTGTCTCCTCCAGAACTGTAGCTGAGTCACCCAGTTGACACCCGTGTGTCCCCACTGGCTCACATGTATTCAGTCTTTGCAGAATCAGGCCTCCAGAGCCGCTCTCGAACCATCAAACACCCCCCACCAATGGGTTTGTTTCAAATCACTGCTCTGAGTTTATGAATCCAATGAGTTTGTAGTCCAGTTTGACCCAGCCCGGAGAAGTGCTACACAGCTCTGGCCGGTTCTGTCTGCATTCCAGCAGCAGCTGGGATTGGAACCGGGTGGCAGTGGGGTCTAGTTGGCAGCATACAAGGGGGAGCTGTTAAGCTCAGGTCAACTTCCCAGTGCCTGGAAGCAGCCACATGAATCTGAGTGGAGAGGGGTGGGACTGGGTCCCCCACCCATTTCCACACAGAACAGGTATAAATGCCATGACACTAGACTCAGTGGCCAGGGAAGCTTCTGGGGAAACCGAGGCAGCGCTGAGCATTGATATGGTGAAGATCCCAGCCATGAGCGGGGAACTGAGGGCTGTTAAGGGGTACTGAGGACATAGGATACCTGCTGGAGGGTGGGGAAAGCCTGAGGCAAGAGTGAAGCCACTGCTTGGGAAGACGCAAAAGGAGCCGAGGCAAAGAGGAAGGGGGAATCCCCCTCTCCCAAATGGAACTAGCTGATGGTCAGTGAAAATGTAACTGATCCTGATGGGGTGGCAGAGGAGATGCTGCTCGCCCCTTCTCAACGTGTGGGAGGGACCCCGAATCCTGACCCACTCCCTGCAGCACAGCACCCCTGGAGCCAGGCTGGGACATTGGGATCAACACTGACTGCAAGGGGAGAGCGCCCCCTACTGAGCCCCCGCCCTGCTCCCTGCAGCACAGCGCCCCCTAGCACCACACTGGGACAACTTTCTCACGTTCCCATGCCCTTACTAGATGCAGCGCCTAGCACAATGAGCAGCAGATCTCAGCCAGGGCCTGCGGGTGCTTCCAGAACGAGAGGAGTGTTTGCCCTGTACTAACTGGATGGAGACAAGAGTGCCTCATAGTGATGTGCAGCGGAGTCTTGTGTTTTGTAAAGCTGAGGAATGACGTCTGTTCTAATCCACAAGCTTTAAACACTTGAATTCCCCTTTATGAAGCTCCCACACTTTGGCAGCCAAGCTGGATGTCGCTGCGTCAGTGACATGCGTCAGTGAAAGGGAAAGGACTGAATTACTGCGTGAGGAGGGTGTGATATGAAAACCCTCCTCCAAAAGGCAAAGCCCTAGCCAAGACACCAGCTATTGTCTGAGATGAGCTGGCAGCTGTGAGTATTATTTATTAGCTGTACTGCAGTGGGCCTATATGCTTGGAGAGCTAGGGATGAGAAGCACTATAGAAGAGGTAGGTATTATTACTGTGCTAGGTGCTGGACGAATACTGAGCAAAAAGACAACGCCCTTACAATCTTCAGACTCCTGCCAGTCTGCTCCATAAGGGGGCGTGGGTGGGGGTGAGGACCCTTCTGTATAGACGGCAATCCCTGTAGCAACCTGCATGTGACTTATAGGGAGGAGCCCAGGTTGCAGGAGGGAAGAGCCACCTGGAAGTTAGTCTGTGTGTACATGGCTGGAATGTCACTGCAAATAGATGTCTTAATCCAAAGCCAGTTTAGTTTTACAAGCCTCTCGGGAAACAATCCCCAGACACAATGAGCCTGCTGTGCTGACTTTGATGGTGTTACTCCGATCGCTCTCCATGTGGAAGGAAAGTCAGGTCCTGTGTCCCTCTGAGGCCCCTTGCTGGGAACCCCCAGTCCATCCAGAAGCAGGGATGTCCCTGGCACCAGCTGCAAAGGAAATCACTCCAAGGGATTGCCCCTGGAGCATAGCCCAGGCAGATGTGGAGGGAGGTGTGTCTAATTAGTGCAATGTTCTCTCTTTGGTGTTGTGCAACTGACAGCTATGGCCCAGCTTGCTGGTGTTCAGGCAGCCCCAGCCAGCTATCCCCATTTCCTTGAGCGCCCTTGTACCTGGCACGCTCCTTAAAAGAGGAGTCAGACAGGCTGGAAGCCAGCGACAATCTGTCTTGTGTGGGTGACGTGTTATTTCTGCAAGGACAGACTGGGTTAGTACTTGGACTGGGAAACCCCAGGCTGCTGCAGGGACTGAGGCAGGGGCTCAATAGAGGGTGGGGTGACGGAAGCTCCCTAAAAGTGGGGGGCCACCTGCACCCAAACTGTGGTCCTGCCCCCCTGTGCTGCCCCTTCCCCCGAGACTCCACTCCCACGCCACCCCTTCCCCACATGGCCTCCTGGCCCCCCCGTTCCGGTGCTCCTAGTAGAGGGCACTCACCCCACACAGTCAATGTTGACCCCAATGCCCCAGCATGGCTCTGGGGGGGTGCTGTGCTGCAGGGAGTGGGGTGAGGAGCTCAGTAGCGGGTGCTCTACCCTCAGAATCAGTACTGACTGCAATGACCCTATGTGGCGCTAGGAGGTGCTGTGTTGTAGGGGAGGGTGTGGGGGGCTCCATAGGGGTCGCTCTCCCCGTGGAGACAGCACTGATTAGAAACCTTTCTAAAAGATCCACTGCAGCTCAGGCAGTCTGAGAAGGTACATGTAGGAGCATTTCGCAGGTCAAACTGGCTCAGCATGCTCCCTTTTGGCCTTAATATCTATGAACCCTAAACAGAAATAAGCCACTCTTCCACCAGAACAAGAGAGTCTGCATGGAGCTCGCACCAGTTTGAAGCCAATTTAAATCCAACCTGTGGAACTTCTGTGTGTAGCCAAGTCAAAATTGGCACCCGATTCCCATGGAAATTCCCACTGTCTGGCTGCTTTGCCAATCCCAACACAAGGGAACAATCCCCATTGTGTCTGAGAACGGCTGATCCGCCTACTACACCTGGCCTCTGTGGTGACTGGGATGGAGGAGGAAGACAAGATGTTTTCTCTCCCATTTCAGCTTGTTCACTGTATGGCTCTGCTGGCATGTTGCATCTGGGGCAGTTTCACGGCATTCCTCTGTAGAGTTGTTCCAGTCTACACCCATCGAAGGTGTGTTGCTTTAACTACTAAAATTGTACAACACCCATAGTGTGGACGCAGTTATGTTGGTATAAATATGCTCATTATTATGGTTTATTACGAATATTATGGTAGCACCTAGGAGCCCCAGTCATGGATCACGATCCCATTATGCTAGGTGCAGCACAGCGCGGCATTCCGCAGGGGGGGGGGGGGGAACGCCAAGTTAGAGCTGGCCCTGGCCAGGGGTGAGGCCAGCAGGGGAGAAAGTACAATGACCTAACCAGCAGGTGAAGGAGGCTGGGATCATGGACTGATTGGAGGCAGGCGCTGATCCCTTGACAGTGAATGAGAGATGATAGGTCAGGTGGGGTGGGGATAGGATGTGAAGGGCCTCGAAGACAAGCATTTTAACCTTGATATGCTACAGAAGGGGCAGCCGATGGAGGGATACAAGCGAGGGGCAACATGGTCAAAGCAACAGGCCAGGAAATGGGTCTATGCAACAACATTCAGAATGGATATGAGCGAGGCATGGCTGCCTTTGTCTAGGCCAGAGAGAAAGATGTTGCAACAATCGAAACATGAAGGGCTGAGAGCCAGGATGAGTGTTTTCGCTGGGTGCTGACCCTGTACGGGAAGAAGAATAAACGACACCAATGTAAAGCGCCTTTACACCAGCATGACTGGGTCCATGTTAGCAGTTGGACTGATATAACTGTATCAGTAACAGATCACTCCCCTGGCTGCAATAGCTACACCAGTACAAAACCTGTGACCTTAGTCAGTTTCACAGGAATGGCCTTTGCTTTATTTCTTAGTTTGGTTGCAGTTCACCGATGACCCAAACTTGGGCCAGGTGGGAACGTTCTCAGAATATGAGACAGACGGGGTCTCTCAAAGGGGTGGTGGGACCAGCTGCACTCTCGGGCTGGTGGGAATCCCTGAACAAAGCCAGGATGATCCCACAAACAATGGGGTGGGCATCAGCCTCCGAACCTTCCAATGTGCTGCCGAGGCCTGCATTAGTAGCTGCCCCACCCCGCCTACAGTGCCGTCCAGCAACTCAGCAGAGCCATGCAATGAACATGCAGCTCTAACACAAAGGCCATGGCTGGGGCTGGCAAGAAGACGAGATTCCTGCCCGCCCACTCTACCACCCCTGATGATTTACAGTGTCTGTGCATGTTCCCAACTTGGCCCAGGATGAAATACTGCCGAGCTGGAAATTAAAATTGGATTTGGGTTGGTTGTGATTTGTGTGATTAATTTTATGGGTAGAAATAAGTTGTCAGAGGAGAGTGCTTTCTGTCTGTCACCATCCATCTGTCCATCTAGCCCCATGTGCATCCGTCCCTCTCACACACACACCCTACACACCCTTCTAGCTGGGTGTCTCTCTAGCTCTCTTGTATTAGCACCTGTCACTGTAGTATCTGAGCTAAAATGGCTCAGTGGCATAAGAAAGGCTTTTTATAAGCAGAAGCCAGGACAAAAGCCCTACAGAGCATGCAGTGCCCATTAATTGACGAGGCAGGAGACAGAATCAATAAGGGCTCTACAAGAGCAGAGCTTCTCGACGCATGCTGCAAATTGGCTTTCGATAAAAGGCAGGTGAAATCTGCAGGCCCAATCGGAGCGCCTCGACAGCTGGGCACGTGAATCTGCTAACAACTGTCACAGACTTTGCACCCTTTGTGTCAAAGTGATGGCGCCCAGGAGAAAAATAAAGTGCGGAAATGGAAAGCAGGGAGAACCTGCAAGGGTGATTTCTGTCCCTAATAAAATAAAGGAACACGTTGTTTTCATCCAAACAAATGAAATTAGGACACAGCCAGTGGTGTAAGTAGAAATAATTTCTTGCTGGTACTGCACTCATGGGAGGGACACAAGCGGGGGGGACATGACCTCCCCATGTGACCCTTCATGTGACTCCTCTCTGCTTCGCCCCCAGCCCAGGGCCCCCACGCTCTCCCTGTCCCCTCCGGTACCCCCCTTTGTATATACAAACACCAACATGCTTAACTACTTACTTCCCCCCCACATACGGAGCATTCAGTTTGTTTATATGGAATATGGGAGTTGTGTGAGGAGCCATTTCAGCATATGTACGACTTAGTAAAAGATACATTTTAAGTAGAACTGTATCCTAAACTGCTTTATGGTATTGTACCTAAACATTGCATTTCAGTGCAGGATTCAACTTCCTTTATAGGAACAGATTCCTGAACAGAACAGACTCCTGAAACTCTTACCACAAAAGTGGTCCATACTCATGTAAATAGTCCCATTGTCTTCAATGGGATTGAGCAAATGATTAAGAGTTTACAGGATTAGGTTCCAAGTTTGTAAATTGTTCTGGATGAAACTGACAATGCCTGAGCTGTCAGATCAGAAGGAGCTTCATTCGAATAAAGGTGGGCAGATGCGTGATGTCTTAGCTCCGTTGCTAAGATGAGGAACATATTTTCAGCTAAGTTCTTGGCAGATTCCTGAGGCAGCTGGTTTAAGGCCGTCAGTGTCCGGCATTATAATCTTCACTTATAGTTCTCTCACCTACAAAGCTGAAAAATGAGGCATTTGTTTTCTTTGTTTTGCTGCTCCAGTTCCAGTTAACAAAATGCATGTTAGACTAGTTTGGCTGCAAAGAAGAATTCTATGTACACTGGGACAACACCTGATACCTGTAAGAACTGGGCTGACATGAGAATCCAAACATCCTCCGGTCAGTGCAAGCAGAGGCATTTCTCTAATGATTTGGACGTGATGTGATGCAGTATGGATGTCATAGATAATTCAGACCAAAGGGGAGAAACAGAATCAAAAACACTGTTTAAACACCTTCCATCCCCACCTCCCTTGAGGACTCATGACCAACATAACAGCACAATACATATGCTAATAAACTTGAACAAAGTATTGTGCTGTTAAAGCCATACAAAGAATGAATGCCGTCCCTAGCCATGTTCTGCTCCTTTAATGAGCAGAGTGCAGCCCCCCTCCCCCATCCCCTGGATGGAGGGTACCACAGTACTTGCACTCCTGGACACAGCGAAGGTGGTTAAAGGACTAATGATGCCAGGCCAAGCGGAGCCTGTTTTGGGATGCGGGTATAAAGTGGCTGGTGACAGGAACACAACTGGGGCGAGCTATCTTGGTTTCAGCAGAGCAGTTGATTAGGTTCAGCACTCAAGGCACTAGGGGGTGCTGTACTGCAGGGAGCAGGGTAGGTAACTCCCCAGGGAGCCAGTGTCGAGCCCCATGTCCTGGGGGGCAGTGTGCTGCAGGGAGAGGAGCTCGGTAGGAGGCGCTTTCCCCTGGCAGTCAGCGCTGACCCCAATACTCCAGTGTTGTGCTAGGGGGCGCTGTGCTGCAGGGAGAGGGGTCGGGGCTTAGCAGGGGGCCCCTTTACTCTAATACATTTCAATGTACTGAGTTACTGATTTTTGGTGGTGTCAGTGAAGGCCCAGCTGGTTATTACGGCTAACGAAGCCCCCAAACTGGGGAGAATTTATGAACCATTTTGCTGGAAATGTCACCCCCCCCCATTTCTGCTGTTTGCTCCCCTCTAAATGGGGCTTTCTGGTGAAATCCGACAAAGTGGCCGTTTGTCCATCAGAGCCGCGGCTATCTGCCCTGTGCAGTGCCAAGGCACTGGGGGGCGGGGGGAGGGTCCAGAACCTCCCCGTTCCCCAGCAACACACATGGGGGGGGGCATGTTTTCAACCAAATGAGTCCTCCTGCCCAGACAAAGGGGGCGGCTTTACCTTGGGTTTCAAATATTTCACTCCCCTCCTCTCACAGATTGTCCCCGCCCCCTAGCAGCAGGTAAGGAGCATGGTCCCAAGGGGCCAAATAAGAGTGACTAAACCAAGGGCGCTCACAACAGAGGCGGCGGCAGCAGAGCTGGGACTAGAACCCAGGAGTCCTGGCTCCCCTCCCGCACTCTACTCCATGCAATACTTCCCCCTAAACTGCTTCTCCTGCCAGTATATGAAGGGAGCCGCTGGCAAACTGCTCCACGGAGTCTCGGCAGGGGGTGCGAGCCCGTCCCCGTGGACTCCAGGCGAGGGGTCTGGTCCCTCTGGAGCCCCTTGCTGGGACGAGCCCCACCAGCACACATCCCCCCAGCGCTGGCTCCCACCACCCAATCAGAGCTTGGCGCTCCCCCCGCCCCCGGTACACTGAGGGGGCTCCGGGAGCCGCTCTCAGCCTGGCTGCAGACCCGCGCTCGCAGCATCGGGGACTGGAGAGCGCAGCCCTGCGCGGAGCCCGCCCGCCCCGCGCTAGCTGCCCCCGTCCCGGACAGCGCAGGTGAGAGCTGGGGGAGAAGGGGAACGGGCCACTGGGAGCAGCTTGTGGGGAGGCTAGAGCCCGCCCCCCTTCCCAGAGCCAGGGATCGAACCAGGAGTCCTGGCTCCCAGCCCCCTGCTAGAGTTGGGAACCCAGGAGTCTTGACGACCCCGCACTTCCATAGGGGACCCACCAGTAGCTGGGGCTAGCTCAGCGGTGGCCCAAGGAAACTGATGCCCAGCAGTGCCAGGCTGGGCTAGGAGGGGTCCTCAGGAGCTGAGCGCAGCTCAGTGAATGGACGGGGGGGGCAACTCAGCGGGGGGTGTCTCGGGGGGTGCAGGACAAAGCCAAGGCACTTGGAGCAGCTGGACCGTTTCGGGGGGTGGGGGGTGATGTTACTAGCTCTGGCTTTTGTGCCCCATCTCTGCTGGATCAACCCCCACCCCTTGCCTCAGTTTCCTTTCTGTTTATATGTTCCCCCTCCCCAGGGAAGAAGCTGGCCAGGATTGGCACGTTGGAAACAGGGACCAGTCCTGACTCCAGCGCCCACCTGCCCTGGGCTCAGAGGCATGGCAGGGTTGCCAAGGATGGATGCAGAGCCCTCCCCGTTGGGCGGCTGGCTGGACAATGGCTCTTGGACACCAGTGCCCACTGCTGCCCCGCACATGGACATGAGCACGCCGGCGGGCCCTGGCAGGAGGGGGCTGTGGATCTTTAATAGCAGTGGGGAGGACACGTCACCCCCATTCCTGACGGATGCTTGGCTGGTGCCGCTTTTCTATGCCCTCGTCATGCTGCTGGGGCTGGTGGGCAACTCACTCGTCATCTACGTGGTGTCCAAGCACCGGCAGATGCGCACAGCCACCAACTTCTACATCGGTGAGCGTCCCTCCCATCCCTCCCCTGGCTGGGTGCGCCAGCCCTCCCTAGCCCCTGGGCACCAGCCCTCCCACAGCTGGGTGCCCCAGCATCTGCCCCCCTGCCTCTGGGCACCATCCCTCCCCCGGCTGGGTGCTCCAGCCCTCCCTGGCCCCTGGGCACCTTCTCTCACCCAGCTGGGTGCACCAGCACCTGACCTCCCATACCTCTAGGCACCATCCCTCCCCTGGCTCAGTGCCTCAACCCCATCCCCAGGCACCATCCCACCCCCGGCTGGGTGCACCAGCCCTCCCTGGCCGCTGGGTACCTTCTCTCCCCTGGATGGGTGCCCCAGCACCTGCCCACTTGCTTCTGGACACCATCCCTCCTCTCCCCTGGTTGGGTGACACAGTGCCAGCCCCCCCCCTTTTGTCCCTGGGCATCTTCCCTTCCCTGTCTGGGTGCCCAACAGCAGCCCCCCCATCCCCTGGCATCTTCCCTCCCCTAGCTGAATGCCCCAGCTCCAGCCCCCCCCTCACCTCCAAACACCATCCCTCCCCCAGCTGAGTGCTCGAGCACCAGCCCCGCCCCCATTCCCGAGCACCATCCCCCTCCACCCCAGTGGGTTCCCCTGCCTCAGCTCCAGCCCCCCTGCTCCTGGGTGCCTCACCACCCTCCTGGTGGGTGCTCCAGAACCACCCCCACCAACCTCAGTGCCTGGATGCCTTCTCTCCTGCTGCTCCCCCCAGTGCTAGCCCCTGCACACTACTCCTGGCCTGAAACACCCCTCTCCATCAATGATCATCATCATGGCTCAACAACATGCACTGTACTGTCCATTAGCAAGAGAGTGGCACTGGGCTCCCCGCAGCCAATGCCCCTCAATCATGAGACACAGCCCCCTGCTATCCCAGCCCAGGGATCCCTCAACTCCCCTGACTCTGGAAATTCCCTGTAGCACTGCGTTCCCCCCATTATAACAGAGCACCCATTCTGCTGTGGGTGGGGGTCCATACTTGCTTTCTGTTTAAAGAGGGACTATTCTAAGTCCTCTGAAATCCACACACTGACTCCAATTGTCTTGAAAATTGCTACACCTCATGGGGGCTTGGGGTAGAGTTAGTGACCCAAATTTGGGATTATGTGAGAAAGGGGTTCCCGAGATACAGCTCCCCAAAAACCCAGCTCTTTACAACACCAACCTGTTCTCATGTCTTTAGCCAACAGCAGAGGCTCAAAGTACTACAGCTGTGGTCCAACTGATCTCAGTTGCTCAGTTAGTGCATGGCACCCACTGGAAGCAAACTTAGAGTTGGGATTTCTGGGTCAGAATACGTTGAACTGTCAGCCCAAAGAGACTGAACTTGGCATGTGTAGCAAGAGGAGGGTTCTGTTAATAGCAGCAGAGTACATATATTAAAGTGAGTGGGTGGCTCAAAGGACTGGGGCTGTAAATCTTGAGCCTAAATTGCACCTGTGTGCTAAGTTTGAGCCCTGCTGGGGGCAGCTTTCAGCTACTGTATCTCAAGCATGTCCTTGTTCCTTCTGAAAGTTTTCCCGAGGCCAAAATTTCTAGTATAAGAGCGACATTGTAAAGTGCTCTAAAATCCACAGGCAGGCTCTGATTTTGGATGGACAAGGAAACCAGTATTGATTAAACAGAGCAAAGGTGACAGACTGTTAAGATAATGTAGGCAGATTTCCTGAGCAAGAGCACTGCGTGTGATCAGAGGAAAGCAAGTCATTGGGTCAGCTGTTCCAGGGGTTCCAGATGCACATCCCCCCCCAATGTGAGTGGCTCAGATTCTTATAGCGTATCTGGGGCAGAGCACGGGAATATGGGGGTTTGGGAGAACAGGGGGGAGCAGTGCTGGGGGTTGGGAGGGTGCAGGTAGGAAAGTTGGGGGAATAGAGAGAGAAGTGTTTGGGGCTGCAGTGAGGGGGGCCACTAGGGGATAAATGGTGGGGCAGGGGCTCTGGCTGGGGGAAGACAATGGGGATAAAGGGGAGTAGGCGGGAGGCTGGCATCTTCAAATGGGAGTGGAGAATGTGGGGCTGACAGGCGCCCTGCCCATAATTCCCAACACTACCCACTCCCACCCAGCTCTTCATTCCCAGTGGGCTGTTCTGAGTACATCAGGAATGAGGGACTCAGCCTGGGCTCTGGGGCTCATACAGCCCAATCACCCAGTGCCCACCAATTATTGGCGGTTTATCCCTATGGAGAAGGGCAGGCCTGTTATCCCCATAGCAGAGGGAGGGAACTGAGGCACAGGAGAGACCAAGTGATTTTTCCACTTCTGTGACTGAGCCAGGCATTGAACCTTGGGCTTCTGGATCCCAGGCTGGCACCTGAGCCACCGAGCCCCCCCCCCCCACCTATTGTCTGGCCAGTCCCCACCATGGTCCCTCCCCCTGATCCCAGTTCCACATCTGTTCCAGCAAACCTGGCAACCACAGACATCATCTTCCTGGTGTGCTGTGTCCCCTTCACCGCCACGCTCTACCCCCTGCCCAGCTGGATCTTCGGTGACTTCATGTGCAAACTCGTCAACTACCTGCAACAGGTAGGGCTGGCTGGCTGGGGGAAGGGGCTGGTTGGGCTGGGGTGCAAAGATGCATGGGTGAGTGTGTGCATGGGTGTGCTGGGGAGGGACATGCTGCAGCTGCTGATACTTGGGGCGCTTTACAGTCCCAGGGCCCTGCCCTGTAGGGAGGGTGGTGCTTGACAAAGGGCCCAGGGCCCCCCAATTGCCTTTGCCTTGGGTCATTGGGCCACCCTTGCTCTCTGAAGGTGACAGCGCAGGCCACCTGCATCACCCTGATGGCGATGAGCATGGACCGCTGCTACGCCACCCTCTACCCGCTGCAGTCGCTGCGCTACCGCACCCCACGCGTGGCCATGGGCGTCAGCGTGGCCATCTGGATGAGTGAGTGGGATGTGTCAGGGCTGGGGGAGAGCAAAGAGCTGGGGAAGGGGCCCCCTAGGGGTGATGGAAGGAAGGGAAGGAGGGAGGAGAGCTGTGTCCCTGAACATGCATCCAGGACACCGACCCTGCAAAGCTCTTGTAAAAGGTTTCCCAGGGATTCCTGGCCTGATCCTGGCCAGTCCTGAGCCCAGCAGCACAGCCCCATACCCAGTGCAAGGTCTCCTCTGGGATCTCTAAACAGAGGCAGAGGGAATTTATATTTGTGCCTTGGCATCTGATGGTCAATAGAAGCTTCCACCTTCTGTTCTGATTCTATCCCACCAGCACCCACAAATCTGCTAATTCACCTCAATCCAATCCACAGCCCCCTGGTATCCCAGCCCAGGATCCCTACACACAGAGCTCGTCTGGCCCCTCTCAATCCCAACCTGTATCCCCTGCTATTCCAGGCCTTGCCTCCCCACCTCATCTCTGCTTTTGCCCCTCAATCCTGACCCACAGCCCCCTGCTATTCTACTCTCCTGGGTCTTTGCTGAACAGAGACGGACGCTAACCGAGAGCCCCTCTATGCTGATCAGCCTCAGCCATTCATGAATGTGCCAAATCAGTTCTCTTTATGCTCAGAGCCATAGCTGGACCCCAGGTCTTCCCAGAGCACTGGCCCCATCTTGCCTTTCACCCCTTTGCCCTCCTGTCCCCAGGCTCCTTCCTTCTCTCGCTGCCCATAGCCATGTACCACCGCACTGAGGTGGGCTACTGGTATGGGCTGCGCACCTACTGCATCGAGGCCTTCGCCAGCAAGATCCAGGAGCGCAGCATCATCCTCTACACCTTCCTGGCTGTCTACCTGCTGCCTCTGCTCACCATCTGCCTCTGCTACTCTGTCATGCTCAAGCGTGTGGGGCGCCCCATCGTGGAGCCCATTGATCACAACTACCAGGTGAGACGGGGGCAGTAAACTGGGGTGTCTATATTGGGGCCCCCCTCTGCCCAATATATCTGGAAGCCCCATCACCCAGCCTCAGGACTTTTCTCAATAGGGCATGGAGTCCTCACCCTCAACTCCCCTGCTCTAACCACTAGACCCCACTCGCCTCTCAGAGCCAGGGATAAACCCAGGAGTCCTGGATCCTAGCCCCCCTGCTCTAAACCAGGCCTCTGTTCCTGCTCCCCTCTCTCAGCAGGTACAGCACCTGTCCGAGCACTCTGTCGCCATGAGGGCCAAGGTGTCCAAGATGGTGGTGGTGATCGTGGTACTCTTCACTGTGTGCTGGGGCCCCATCCAGCTCTACCTCCTCTTCCAGGGCTTCTATGGCAGCTTTCAGGCCAACTACGAGACCTACAAGATCAAGACGTGGGCCAACTGCATGTCCTACGCCAACTCCTCCATCAACCCCATCGTCTACGCCTTCATGGGCGACAGCTTCAGGAAGTCCTTCAAGAAGGCTTTCCCCTTCCTCTTCCGGCGCCGGGTGCGGGACGGCGCCGTCCTCTCTGGCTCCCGCAATGCCGAGATGAAGTTCGTCACTGAGGAGACCTAGTCTCAGCCCTAGGCGTGCCAGCCCTATGCGGCCTGCTCGTCCTGGCTGTGGACGCTGAGGTGGTAAATCCAATATGGCTGCTGGGCCATACTGACACTGCTCAGGGCAAGAGGCACCATTCAATGGAAGCTGTGGTGACTGGCTGTTCAGAATCCCTGGCTTGGAAGGGGCCAGTGATAATCAGGGCCAGGGATTCTTCCTAAAGTGCCTTCTTATTTGGGGTTCCTCTGTGCTCAGGCTGAGGCATCCTCACAGTCCAAATACTGAGGCAACCAGAAACGAGTGGACACTTTGGGAAGTGTGTGTCCTAGCCAGATGCCTTCCTTCCCTCCCTCCCCCCTCGCCGTACCAGTGTCCTCGGCACATCATCGTAGCCTTGAGCATCCCTGCTGGCGCCTCAAGGACCTGCCCAGAGCATCTGGAAATAAAGCTCTTTGGCTTTGTAAGGAGACATTGGCCTGATGTTTGGGGTGGGGGGCGTCTGGCAAGGTGTCTCCTATGCCAGGCTGGAGGATTGAAAGTGAAGCTTTCCCTCTGAACAAGGGGGCCAATGGCTTAATAACTCATCCACAGGGACCTGGGCTGAGACACCCCCCCCCCCAGGCCCCTCTGCCCCAGCTGGTGACTGGCCCTCGGTGAGCAGCACCCTGTAGGCCCTAGAGCACAGGGCTCTGCTGGATTTGTCCAGCTTGTAGGTCCCCTTATTGCTCTTTGCTGCTCCCATCAGTTCCCCTGTTATGCCTGCCCCACAGCTCCATGCAGCCAATGGGGTTTAAAAATAAAGCAACTAGCCAATGACAACAACCCTTCCATGTAGGCTTGTTGGCCAATCCAAAGTAGTGGCTCAGCCAACCAGGGTGGGGGTTCTGTGTGGGGTGGGTTGGGACTGAAACAGACAATATCCACCCCCTCCCCAGTGGCCATCAGGGAGTCCTGAAGGCTGTGGAGTGTGGGTGGGTCAGTTTTAGGGCACCTGAGCAGGGGGTTCTTGAGCCTGCTGCAAAACCTATTCATGTGGGAGCTCCCTGTGCAGCAGGTGTGATGGCCACCATCTTGGCAATATCCAACGCTAAAAGCCAGGGCTGCTGTAGATAGCTTGAGTTACAAAACCAGGGCTGGGGCTGGCACAGCCACATGTCCTGTGCAGATCAGGCACAGAGATGGCAGCCATCTTGTTGCCAGAATCACTGCAGACTGTTTCACAGGAGAAATGCACAGACTATGCTCTCCCATCTGTGTTCCACATCCTCCAGAGTGCAACCACAACAGCCACAAAATAAAAGCTCCCTAAATAACTCCCTTCATCCAACAATTTCAGTGTCTGAGAAAATCTGCTGGGGTCGTGATGGGTTCATGGGCAGAATGGACTGAGTAAACTGTTTGCAGTGAGTAGCTATGCCAGTTCTGTCTACAGTCGCCCAGCAGTCAGAGGATGCCTGCAGCCAGCAGAGAAACACTTGGATTGTCATCACTTGCATTTAAACAGTGCCTTGCGTCCCAAAGTGCTAGTGCCCCAGCAATGCACCTGGGAGTGGGGAGCGGGCAGCGCCAGCCCCGGTGCTGGTGCAAAGGGGTACGAAGAGGAGCCACAAGGGGGAACAAAGCTCCTCCGAGCTGGTTGGAAAATTTTAGTTGAAACCATTTTCTATCAGAAAATGTCATTTTGGTTAAACCAAAAATTTTGGCAAAATCTTATGGACTTTGATGAAATTTTGCTTAGAAAATTGGGGAGGGGGGATTTGAAAATGTCAAAACAGTCAAAAGTTTTGAAAATGTCAAAATTGCAACATTTTCAGGAAAAAAGTTTGGATTTTTGGCTTTTCTTTTGAAACAACTTTTCATTGAGAATTTTACATTTTATATATTAAAAAAATCAAGGGCCAAAATCAAAACATTTTGTATTTATCAAAATCAAAACATTTGGATTGCCCTGAAACAATTTTTCCTCAAGAATTTCATTTAGTAAAAAATGTTGAAATATCCTGATTTGGGACTGGGGTTTGGGGTTTTTTTGGATTTTTTTGCAGGTTGGAAAGTCCATTTTTTGGCCAGCTCTGCTCCGCTGTACAGAACTGCCCCACGGAAACCCATGTGCTCCATTATTTCTTTGGGTACATCCTTCCCTTATGGCTAGGCTACCGGTACAAGGAGCTGGTACTTATACTAGGGAAAAGTGTATTTTTAACTCCACCAGAACACCCTGTGCTAACATTACAGCTTGCCTTGGCCACAATGGGGTATTTAACGTTAGTTATTGCACAGTTAAAATACAACTTTTTAGCTAGTGGTGACATGGCCAGAGGCACTGAATGCAAGAAGGGTGGTGCAGTTGTTAGCGCACAAGCTTAGAAGTGAGACAGCTAGGATTCAATTCCCTGTTCTGTCACCAACTCCCTCTTGGGTCTCAGTTTCCCAATACGTTACGGTGTAGTCTATGAATACATAATCGCATGCTAGTTTTTCCACCGGACCCCTGCCTGATTCAGTGCACAGGATGGATGTATTCAATAGGTTGCTTTCTCCTTGTTCAATGGTGTCCCCTGACTATTGAGTGAACATGATTCATATCCTGCGCTGAAGACAGAATTATTAATTTCTTCTTAGGCTTTTCTAGGGTGCTCATCACTATAACATCCGAGTGCTTCACAGCTATTGAAGAGGAGGCATGACCCCCATTTCACAGATGAGGCACAAGGAGATTAAGGGCAAGAGAATCCATTAATTTTGGGTGTCTAATATGAGACACCTAGGACCTGATTTTTTGTTACACAATAGATAGCATGTTCAAAGCACAGCTCCTACTGACTGCGGGTGCAGCTGCAAGTGCTCACGGTCTTAGGTCAGACACCCACGAAATGAGGAATACACAATTAGTCACTGCCTATGAAAAGTGTGGTTTAAGTGACTTGACCAGCAGCACACAGGAACTCAGTGACAGAGACAGGAATAAAATCCAGTTCTCCAGGGCAAAATTCAACTACCTCAACCATGAGATCCTCTTTTCTCAGCCTGCCACTCCCTGGCTCTTTCACTACATAGCTTCTAACGTGTTCAACGAATGAGGCAGGGGTTCTACAGAGAACAGCCTCCTTCACTATACAACCCTAGAACAAGTCCAACCTGTATACTGAATGAGACAGGGGTTTGTGACAAAAATAGCATGCAGTCATGTAATGAAAGACTGTGCCATAATGTATATGCACAAGGGGCAGAGTTAAGGTGACACAGCCATCCTTTATTCTGGCATTTCCTAACTTTTGAGTGCTTGACTGCCCGCTCCTTGCCCGTTTCACTGATTCCCAGCCTCTGTCCCAGCTCCTCGTCTGATCTCAGTCCCACCCCACCTTCATTTCCCTTTCTGGTTCTCAGTCCCAGTCCCCTCTGTCCCTGGTGCAAGTCACAGTCTCCTTACCCAGCTGGTCCCAATCTGTCTCCACCCCAAATCCCAGTCCCAATTTCCTTCTCTCTCCTCCCCACCAGTCTTCAGTCCAAGGCTCCTGCCCAGATTCTGTGTCCCAATCTACTCCCCTGCCTCTCACCTAGGACTGGCCTGCTTAGCCTTAGACTGGAGCATACTAAGTTTAGCCAAAGTCTTTGGGGATATTTAACAGCAAAGCTCTAGCAAGTCTCAAACTGTGATTTTTTTAAAGGCTTAGAATTTGTTCAAATTTGGGTGAATTTTCACCAGAAAAGTAAAAGGCACGTCCCTCATACGAAAGCAACTCCCCAGCCAAATTTCAAGTCCCTGCTTCAAAGCCGGGAGTGCTAGAGCTACTCAAAGAATAGGTCACAAGATTTTTTTAACATGCACAAAAGAACATATCTTTCCCTAGCCTCGTTCTCAGAAATGGATAAAGTCTGGCAAAGTTATAAGCGACTGAAAACAGGGTCTTATAACAGGAAGTGTCAGGCTTATAATCAGGGCCAGCCTTAAGGAATATGACATCCTGGTGAACTTGTATTTTGGGGCCTCTGGCTCCAGCTGCCTCCCTGAGCTCCCCACCCATGCCCATGGCCCTATCTGCCTCCCCACCACTCCCTGCATCACCCTTGAGCCTCATTGTCTCCCGCCCCATTGCCCCAAGCTCCCTTCTGCAGCCTCACACCCGAGGCCCACCTCACTCCTTGCCTCTTGACCATGGCAGATCCCCTGACCACGGTGCTCTGGGTAGTCACCTGCATTGGCCTGCTCCCCACCTGACCCTGCACACAGACATGCTCCTCAGAAACACAGCAATGCAGTCCACTGAAACTCCCCAGTGTTCATACCACGTACCCTGTAGGAACAAATGTTTGGTCAATCATTCGATCCCTTGAATTTATTGGCCCCTTATGTCATGTGCTGCTGGATTTCTTCCCCAGTTGGCTGAGCAAAGCTGTGTAAATGACTCCCACTGTTGCTCGAAAGTTTGTGACTAAATAAATATCAGTGAAACTCCCCAAATCCTCTCCTACTCCTGACTAAATTCTAGGGCCTTCCAGCCAGTATACTCTGATGTGACAGGAGGGTGACGGACAGCGGTAGCTCAGCTGAGGCAGTGCCAGACCACTGGAGTGGAATCATTACAGCAGGTAGCAAATTGCCAAATTTTGATTTTTCATGCACATTTTTGTCCCCAAATCGATTTTTTGCTAACACCCTCCCCCTGACTCCAAAAAAAATTGTTAATGAGAAATATGTGTCCAAAATGTTTTGGCTTTTCGATGAGCTGTATTTTAAAATATAAAAATTTGGAAACAGGAGTAATTTTCTTTTAATCAAGGCAACATTTTGTGCTGTTTTTTCAATCAGCTGTAATAACAGTGCTATATATTGATATCATTGCTCTCTAATCCCTGTCCCCCCGGAAGGAGTCCCTAGCGCTTTTCAATGCTAATGAATTAACCCTTGCACTCCCTGCGTGGAGGTGAGGAAATACTGTTTTTTCTTTCCATTAGTTTAGGCACTAGATTGGAACTCAGCAGACGTGGGTTCAATCCCCAGTTTTGCCACAGACTCCCTGTGTCACCTTTGGCAAGTCCTGTCATCGCATCGTGCCTCAGTTTCCCATCTGTAAAATGCAGATGTTAACCCTTCCTTTGTCAGACTGTGAGCTCTTTGGGGCAGTGATTGTCTTTCACTCTGTGCAGCACTTGGCATGATAGGGCTCTGCCATGACACACTTAATAATTTTCTCTATTTTACTGATGGGGAAACTGAGGCATAGAGAATGGAACCAATTACCTTGTCACATAATAAGCCTACTGCAAAGCCAGAGATGGAACCCAGGAGTCCTGACGCACAGAACCGCACCCCCATGGTCTAACCACTAGACACTACTTCCCTCCTAGAGCTGGGAATAGAACCCAGGAGTCCTGACTCCCAGGCCCCTGCTCTAACCACTAGACCCCATGCCCCTCCTAGAGCTGGGGAAAGAACCCAGGAGTCCTGTCTCCCAGCCTGCCCTCCAACTTTAAGCACTAGATCCCCCTCACCTCCTGGAATAGGGGCAGGGAGGGGGTGGAGTTGGGGCCTGGACTTTGGGGAAGGGGATGGAATGGGGGCGTGGCAGGGGTGGGAGGGGGCGGGGCAGGGCGGGGCCTCATGGAAAGGGTAGGGTTGGCACAGGGCCGGGGGCAGAGGCGGGGTTGAGCACCCACCGGCGGGAGCAGAAGTCGGTGCTTATGCCCCCACTCCCTAGTGCCCCAACATACACATCTTTCCTGCCCCCTCACAGCCCAGTACCCCCACCCCCTGCAAGAAATCAACTCCCCCACGCCCTGCCTCCCGGCCACACTCACTGGCCCTGCTGGGAGACAACTGTGTCTGCCAGGTTGAGCCTGGTCATGGGGCGGGGAATCGCTCCGGTCCCTCGGGAGTGGTGTGATCAGCCAGGCCAGGGCCTGCCCCGGCCGGGCTCCCCCAAAACGCACTTCCCCTGGAGGGGCCCAGCCAAGCTCTCTGCACTGTCCCCTTCCCCCAGCACTCCCCCGGCTGAGAGTGGCCAGGCTTCTGCATCAGTCCCCGGCAACTCAGCTCTGGGGAGATAGGCGGGGCCCCACAGAGCTTGTCCGCAGCCGGAGCTGCACTGGGGTCTGTCTAGTGGGCAGAGAGGAGCAGGGGAGTGGGGCTGAGGAGGCAGCCGGTGGGCAGGCCAAGAGGAGCAAGTGGTGGGTGGGGGGACCCAGAGGGGTCTTGGGGTGCAGTGCAAGCGGAGCAGGCCGGGGCCCCTTCTGAGCATGGGCCCAGCTCCATGGAGTCACTGGAGCCATTGTAAACCTGTGACTGTATAAGCCAACCCTCAGTCATAGAATCATAGAATATCAGGGTTGGAAGGGACCTCAGAAGGTCATCCAGTCCACCCCCCTGCTCAAAGCAGGACCAATTCCCAACTAAATCATCCCAGCCAGGGCTTTGTCAAGCCTGACCTTAAAAACCTCTAAGGAAGAAGATTCCATCACCTCCCTAGGTAACCCATTCCAGTGCTTCACCACCCTCCTAGTGAAAAAGTTTTTCCTAATATCCAACCTAAACCTCCCCAACTGCAACTTGAGACCATTACTCCTTGTTCTGTCATCAGGTACCACTGAGAACAGTCTAGATCCATCCTCTTTGGAACCCCCTTTCAGGTAGTTGAAAGCAGCTATCAAATCCCCCCTCATTCTTCTCTTCTGCAGACTAAACAATCCCAGTTCCCTCAGCCTCTCCTATTTTTTTCTTTTTCTTTTCACTCATGGTAGCCATTATGAAGCTCAAGATTTTGTTGAATAAATTCATACACAAGGAAAACACTCAGTCACACACAAAGAGAAGAGATCTCTCACGGTGCGTGGCACACTAGCAAGGCACTGACAGTGTGTGGAAGCCTGTAGAAGGGGAAAGAAACGGCGTGCATAGGGTAACCAGATCACAGCAGTAAAATAGGACCCGCCCCCTCCCTGCTCGGCCTCACCATTACACCCCTCTTTAATCCCCAGGGGTCACTATATTACTGCACACAGAAGTACCAAAAATTAAAATACTGAAAATGGATGCCTCCTTCCAGCCACCGACTCGCCGCTCGCTTCCTCACCTCCCCCCAAGTATAAAGCCTCGCCGCCACTACCTGCCCACCCACCCTCTCGGTTCCTCATCCCCCCATGAAATAAGGGGAGGGGAAAATGGGCACAGTTTGAAGGGATTTTCTGGGGCTATGAACTAAGTTAGGGAGGGGAAAGGGGGGCAGTGTGAAAGGATTGGATGTGACTGTCCAACACACAAACCCAGGGGCCGCAGGGAGCCCGGGGGGGTGGGGAGCAGTGTGATAGGGTCCAGGGAGGGGTAAGGTCCCTGGACCAGGGAAGGGGGCAGCAGTCAGGGCAGGGCAGGTGCAACACACACACATACGCAGGGCCGCCCGGAGAGAGGAGGGGCAAGTGGGGCAATTTGCCCCAGGCCCCGCAGGATCCCCCATGAGAATGTTGGAGGCTCCACCCCGCCTCTGTCTTCGCCTTTCCCCATCCCCCGGTGCCTCAGTGCGCCACGTAGGGTGACCAGATCACAGGGATGAAATATCGGGACGCACGGGAGGAGGGGGAGGAGCAAAAAAAAAATGGAGGCGGAGGGAAAAAAAAAACAAGTTTCACAGGGTCCGGGGGCATTAGCTGCCTTCCCCGCGGAGCCTCTGGCCCCCCGGGCCCGCTGGAGTGCAACCGAGCAGGAGAGGTTCGGGGCTCCCCGGCAGCGGCGGGGAAGTTTATCGGTTCGGGGGACCCTGACCGGCTCCTCGCCCCTGTACGCCGGCCGCCCTGCCTGGGACAAGTCTCGCCCCGGCAGCCCCTCTCCGCCGCATGTCTCTGATGGGCGGCCCACACCCCCGGGCCGCGCCGCCCACCCAGGCCCTGCCCGCTCCGCGCTGCCCCCGGACCCACCATGCTGCCCCGTGGGCTGCAGGGCTGGAGCAGCCGCCGCAGCCATGGCCCGTGTGCCCAGGCTGCTGCACAGGGGCATCTCCTCCGCAGGCCCGGCTCGGGATCCAATGGGGCAGTGAGGGGGTGGGGATTTGGGGAGGGATCCAATGGGGGAAGGAGGAGGTGGAGTGGGGCGGGGGGGGGTAAGAGCCCCTCCGGGCTCTGCCTGTGCGCTGGAGTGGAGAGCAAAATTGTTTGTTTGTCCAGTGTCCCGACCGAACATCGTTCAGGACGCAGGACAAACAAGCAAATATCAGGACAGTCCCGATAAAATCGGGATGTCTGGTCATCCTAGCGCCGCGTCCAGGAGCAGCCCTGGACAGCGCTGCAGCGGCCTTGCTCCAGCGAGGCCTGAGCTCCTGTGGTAAGGGGGCGGGGCTGCGAGCTGCAGCTGAGCAGCGGGAGCTCACGCCCTGCTGGAGCCAGGCCGCTGCAGCACTGTCCAGGGCCGCTCCTGGACACGGTGCGCTGAGGCTCCGGGAGATGGGGGAGGCGGGGGTTAGCAGCATGGTAAGGCTCTCTGAGCTGGGCATCCCCCCCCAGCCCTGACCCCCAGCTCCGAGCACAGCCCCTCTGAGCCGGACACCCCCCCGACCCCACCCCCCCGCAGCCCTGACCCCTAGCTCCGAGCCCAGCCCTTCTGAGCCAGACACCCCCCTGACCCCATCCCCCCCCAGCCCTGACCTCAGCTCCGAGCCCAACCCCTCTGAGCTGGACATCTCCCTGACCCCAGCCCCCGTGAGCTGCGGCTCGAGCCCAGGCCGGGTGCCTCCCCCCTCGCTTGGACTTACCGGCTCTGCCTCGTGCCCAGCGCTTCCCGCCTCAGCAGCTCCAGAAGTGACGTTGGACGCCAGGCAGGAGGAGCGGGAGATTGAGACGCGTGTGCCGGGGGGAGCCGACCTCACAGCTTCGCGCGCGCACTGCACTCCGACCGCTCGGACGGTCAGAAACACGGCTGCCAGGTTCGCCCCCTGCCGGGGAGGGGGCGACCTCACAGCCCTGCGTGTGCGCGCACTGCGCTCCGACAGCCTGGATGGTCAGACGCGCGGCTGTCGGGTTTGCCCCCTACCCAGGGGTGGGGGAGGTCGGGCCCCCCTGCAGGGGGCAAACCCGGCAGCCGCACTTCTGACTGTCAGGGCGGTCAGAGTGTGGCGCGCGGGGCTGTGAGGTCGGGCCCCCCGGGCAGGGGGTGAACCCGGAAACCCCCACACACCGCTTGCCCGCGGGCCGCACAGTGGGCCCACGCGGGCTGCATGTGGCCCGCGGGCCGCGTGTTGTGCAGGCCTGTCTCACAGTGACGCAGCTGCATCAGTACAGTTGTGCCCATAGGCTGTGCATGAGTCTTCCATTTGGGGAGGCTTACTCATGAGTGTCAGAAGCTCCCTAGAAATGGGGGGTGTGGAAGGGCTATTGGTGTGTGGACTTTGCCCCCCCCCCCAAGGCCCATCCCTGCTCCGCCTCTTCCCCCAAGGATCCACCCTCGCTCCATCTCTTGCTGCCTCCACTCTGTCCTCGAGCCCCCTGTCTGCTCTTCTCTGCCCCCTCCCCTAAACCTGCCCATCATCTCCTCTCTGCGTCTCCCCCCGAGACTGCCCACTGGCCGGCTGTCCTCTTGCTCACTTGCTCGTTCACCTTCGCTGCGGAAAGGAGCGAGTGGTGGCTGGGGGGCGCTCAGGGAGAAGAGACGGAGTGAGGATGGAGCCTCGGGGGAAGAGGCTGAGTCTGGGCAGGGAGTTGGGACAAAGTGTGGGTGGGGCCAGCGCTCCAAGCGCATGCCTGGGGCAGCAAGCCGTGGGGGGCGCCCTGCCGGTCCCTGTGAGGGCGGCAGTCAGGCAGCCTTTGGCAGCATGCCTGCGGGAGGTCCGTCGGTCCCGCGGATTCGGCGGGAATTTGGCGGCGGGTACGCCGAAGCTGCGGGACCGGCGGACCTCCCACAGGCATGCCGTCGAAGGCAGCCTGCCTGCCGTGCTTGGGGCGGCAAAAAAGCTAGAGCCGCCCCTGGGTGGGGCCACGGTCCAGGCACCAGTGCCCCCTCCCCCACTTCTAGGGAGCTTCGCTTCTGGTGCTCCAAAGGTGGCAGGCTGAGACCCACCCCACATCTGTAGCATTTACCCTCCTGCATGGCCAGCCTTTTCTGGGGGGCTTAGCCTCCCCAAGCCTCTTATATGTGCCACCTACGGCTGTGCCGCTGTAAGGTCTGTAGTTAAACATGGCCTTATGCAGAGTGTCACAGCTAACTACACAATGGAACAGATTGTTGCACAAGTAGTTAACACATATCTCAAGGGACAGTTGAAGGTGAAGTGGTCTCTTAACGCCCCTCCAGTCATAGGGAGGAGAGGCAGGGGGAGGGAGGGGTTGTAGTGGGTTATAAATTATTGTAATAAGCAATATATCCCGTATCTCTGTTCAGTCCATGGTTTTTAGATAAGATCTGGCCTATCCAGATAAGACCCTGCAGACACAGCATTCTCCATTTGCATCTTTAGATCCAGATTGGATGTCTCTTTCTAAAAGAACTTACACTCCAGTTCAACCACAAGGTATTGGGTGAATTGTGGGTGAAATTCTCTGGCCTGTGATGTGACGGAGGTCAGTCTAGGTGCCCAGAATGGTCTTGTCTAGCTTTTACACCTAAGCCTTTATAAATACGTCTACACGGGCATACAAGCCCTGCGGCATTGCCGCGGTTGGCCTGGTCAGCTGACTCGGGCTTGTGGGGCTCTGGCTGCGTGACTCAAAATAGCAGTGTAGGCATTTGGGCTTGGGCTGGAGCCTGGGCTCGGAAACCCAGCAAGGGGGGAAGGTCTCAGAGCCTGGGCGCCAGCCCGAGCCTGAATGTCTACACTCCAATTTTTAGCCCTGCAGCATGAGCCCAAGTCAATCGACCCCAGCTCTGAGCCTGGCTCCATGGGTTTTAATTTGCAGTGTAGACATACTCCTCGTCTAGAGAGAAACAGAGCGTTGTTATTATCAGACAGACGCAAGCGATCTAGAAGAAGCGGCTGATCCATTGTCAGTTAATTAGGAAGAGGTCTCAAAAGGAATACGCACTGCATGCTAATCCATGGCATAATGGGCCTGGGTTACATCAGACAGGAAAAGCAGGGGCAGTGTCTCAGAACGAGCCGGGCCTGCCTGACAGTTAGAGTCACGTCATTCTTCAGTCAGGGAGAGGCTAATTTCATAATTGAACTAGGCCAGGAGGAGCATCGAATTAAAGCAAATTAGCGCTTCAGAAGAGCAACAAAAGAGTTCTTGATTTTCTCCTCGTCAGAGGATACGGCTGTTTCTGCCACTCATTCATTGGTTAATAGCTGTGCAATTTATCATCGTCCCGAGATAATGGTGCCTCTTAGCAAAAAGTGGCATATTCTGTGGCAAGCTGCCCTAAATCTCGATGTTGCAAGGTAGCCTTGTTTCTCCAGTAGAGGCCTAACTCTCAGCTGGATGCAATTTTTCATTGTTTGTAATCTGATAACTTTTGATGGCAATGTCCAAACAGTTCCAACATTTCGGGGAATGTTCTAGGCATTCACAAGAAGAACCCTCTGGATGTTGGTGACAACTGGGAACTAGAAAGGCCTGATTTCCACTAAAACAGCTGATTGGCTGATTTGCCTTTGATGTCACAATCCCACTAGGGAGCTTCTTTGGTGCTGAGATGGGGGAAATGGAGGACACAGAGAGCCCCTGGCATGGGGGCAGAATGGGGGGCCTTGATATGAGGGAATGGGGCAATGGAGGGTCACACAAAGCCCCTGGCATGGGGGAAAATGGGGGACTTTGGCATGGGGGAGTATGGGGGGACAGGGCTATTGTGAATCAGAACCCTGTCCATCAAACTCTTAATTCTATGGCATCTTCTATTAACCCTCTGCCACATTAAGGGAGAATGACTTTGCAGGTGAACGGCTGGCATGGCTGGTGGATGCGAATGCTGAGGAGGCCACCATCGGAGGCTGCAGAAGTTCGCTTTGAATGGAGGGGTGGTGGTAGGGTTGCCAACTTGGTAATATTAAAAAACCAGACACTCCAGCAGGAGTTCCAAAACCTCTCCTGTCCCGCCTCTTCCCGCCCCAAGGCCCCACCCCTGCCCCGCCTCTTCCCTCTCCCCCTCCCGGAGGCCTTGCCCCCCCGTCTTTCCCCCCGAGGCCTTGCCCCTGCCCCGCCTCTTCCCTCTGAGGCCCCCCGCCCCCCTGTCACTCGCTGCTTTTTCCCTCCCACCCACCCCCCGCCCAGGTTGGGAGGGACTTGCCTGTGGAGTCAGGCTGAATAGGGGAGGGAGAGCTCAGTGGTTTGAGCATTGGCCTGCTAAACCCAGGGTTGTGAGCTCAAGCCTTGAGGGGGCCATTTAGGGATCTGGGTTAAAATCTGTCTGGGGATTGTTCCTCCTTTGAGCAGGGGGTTGGTCTAGATGACCTCCTGAGGTCCCCTCTAACCCTGATATTCTATGATAGGTGCAGGTGATGACCAGCACCTCACCTGGCCACCCTAGGTGGTGGAGGAGCAGGGCAGGCACTCTGCATGTAGGGTGACCAGATGTCCTGATTTTATAGGGACACTCCCAATTTTGGGGTCTTTTTGTTATACAGGCTCCTATTACCCCTCACCCCCTGTCTGGTCACCCTATCTGCATGGGAGCCGCTGAGACTCAGCAGGCAGGAGCGGGAGCTAGCTCCAGGCTGGGAAGTCAATCTCAGCCAGTCTCTGTCTTGCCAACCACTGGGTAGCTGCTCCCAGCCCCGGCCTGATCACTCCGGTTCCTACCTGGTCCTGTCTCCTCTGCCCCGCACAGCGGCGTGTGTGCAGTTTACAGGGCAGATTGGGTCCCAGGACGTGCAGTGGAACAGGAATACAGACCAGCCCCCACAATATTTCTATTGCAGAGGCGCTAGCCCCGGTTTTGTGTGACCATGCTGGGGGTGTATTGCTTGGAAGGGAAGCTGCACAGAGCATGCATTAAGGACGGTGGTGTGAGCAATATGAAAGGCGCAAGTATCAGAACAGAACCCAGGCCCTGTAGCTTTAGAACCACGCACACCTACGGCCTGAGCTGCAGCAGCTGGTGCTAGGCTGGCGGCTGCAGCAAACTCACAGCCGGGTCTCTGCTGTGGTGCAGCCTCTCAGTGCGGTAGGGGCTGGTGGTGCAAGCAATGCAGGGGACTTAGGGCCATATGTACAAGGGTATTTAGGTGCTTAAAGATGCAGATAGGCACCTAGTAGGTTTTACACAAGCACCAAAGTGAATTAGGCCTTTAACATAGGTGTGGTCTCGTAGAGCACATGTTGGACTGGGAGGGCGGAAACGTGGGGTCTAGTCTCACCTCGGTAACTGGGTGACCGAGGGCAGGGCTGTTGCCTGCTCCGTGCCTTAGTTTCACCATCTATAATACTGGGATGATAATACTTGCCTCCTTGGATAGGACTTTGACATTGACTGATGGCCAGGGTCATATAAGAGCTAGGAATTATTATGATTAATTAATTATTATTACTATTATTAATGATTATGATGTACCTTTTTAAACCTGGCCCTTTTTCCCTGGCTTGTTGTTTGGATGGGTGGGGTGGGGAGTTTTGATATCACCTTAAACTGTCACTAAACCACAGTTTTGTTGGTGTTCATTCTGATATTCAACCCAACGCGTTGTCATACATTGTCCATCTGCTGCAGGTTTTTCATATTAACACATCACTGAGTCGTAACTGTTAAGGGAGAAGCTGGATGTTTCCAGCATCTGCCTAGGGCTTTTGAGATTCAGTGGGAAGCAGTTGGCAGTTGTGACTGGCATGAATATATTTGCTTTCAGCTACGAAGATCATGGCTGAATTCGCAGTCCTTACGGAATTTTCTTCTCCATAGCAGACAAAGGCAGGATGAGATCTGACAGCTGGGACATGAAGGGAGACAGACTAGAAATAAGACGCAAGTTTCTAACATGGGAGTTAAGCGTTGGAACAGATTCCTTTGGGATGTGCTGCATTTTCCAGGATCAGTCCGGGATAAAGAACAAACTTTTATAGCCTGTTGGGTTTGTCTGAACTGGAAAGTTTTACTCTCAAAAGTTCTGCCAGCCGCTCTGCTGAAAATGAGGATGCATCACAGAATAGCTTGGCTTTCTTGTCCATTTAGGGGCAATGCAAACCATTTTTGTTGTGGTTTGGGTTTTTTTGGTATGTGCAAGGCCACAATCTTCAGGCACAGGCTATTGAGGATGGGCAGACAATAGTGCTGAGCAAATAATAGATTTTAAAAAAATCCAATTCCATTTGAACGGAAAACAATGTTTTCTAATATTGCGTCAAATCTAAACTGGAACACTTAATCGACTAAAACATTTTGAATGGACTCCACACAATTATGTTTTGATTTTTAGTTATTTCAGGTTGAACGAAACGTTTTGGTCAACTGGAAATGAATTTTTTCCCCCAAGGTTTTCATTTTGATTAGGCTGTTTTGGGTGTTTTTCACCCTTTTGTTGTTGTTTGTTTTTTGTTTTGTTTTTAATTGGCCAAATCTGAAATGGAAACCCTGTTTGGAATTGAAAAGTCAAAGTGAAATGTTTTTGACTTTTTCAAGATTTCTTTTCCGCAGCTGAAACCATTCTTCAAATTCAACCCAGATTCAGTGAATAGTTTCTAAACCCCAAAAATGGATTTTTCACCCAAACCCCCCAAAGAATTTGTGGAAAAAATGTGACCAGTGGATGTATCTTTAAAGCTATTCACAGGACAGCTGTATATCATAGGGTTGGAAGGGACCTCAGGAGGTCATCTAGTCCAACCACCTGCTCAAAGAAGAATCCCCAACTTTTTTTTTTTTTTTGCCCCAGACCCTTAAATGGCCCCCTCAAGGGCTGAACTCACAATCCTGGGTTTAGTGGGCCAATACTCAAACCACTGAGCTATCCCTCCTCCCATATGATGAGAATGGGTTTGTTGTCCATCCAATGAGCACTGAGTGGGTGACTCCAAAGATCATCATGAGCACCTAGGATGGCCAGCAGCAGCTCCAGAACTTTTGGATGCAAAAGGCCACACTCCTGGAGTCATGTGCTGAACTCACCCAGCCTCCCCCAGTGCCCAGATGCCAGGTGTGACGAACTGGGACTGTTCGTACTGTGGTGTGTGAATGCTGACAGGGGAGTGTGGCTAGGATAGTCTGCATTGGGGGATGGGAGTCTGCCCGAAGGCGAATACCTGAGCGTGTAACATGAGAACCCAGGAAGGGGGTGGAGGCCAGGTGACACCTTGGCCCGGGAAACTGAACAAAGGCTGTGGGAGGGGTCGCTGAAGGCAGAGTGCGGGAAGCGGGCTGGAGAGATGGCTGGGAGGCAGAGATGGCTCTGACCCCCCAAAGGGGGGTGGGCTGGGATGCCCTGGGACCCCAAGCTGGACCTAACTGAGGGGGGCCCTGTTGTCTGTGCCTGCAAGACCTGTCTGGAACTGTATTCCTGTCATCCAAATAAACCTTCTGCTTTACTGGCTGGCTGAGAGTCATGGTGAATCGCAGGAAGCCGGGGGTGCAGGGCCCTGAGTCCCCCAATACTCCGTGACACCAGGATACAGGGTGCCCTGGCTATAGAGAACCAGGTGGCATTTGCCATATGAAAGTTTGCAAACCTGGATTGCTATCAGTCAACAGGAAATCAATTTCACCTTGATCACCTTGATTGATCGGTCCTTCAGCCTTCATATAAATTGTGCCGATCACAACATGTCTTCCATTCTTCTCTTATCCTGGCCTTCTTTCTCCATGTGCAGCCGTGCCTTTTCACGATAAAATCTTCCTATCTCTTTGGAGGTCAGCCGAGTGGTCGTTTCACTTCCCGTGGGTACCACTCCGCAACAGCTGCAATCCACCGATTGTCCATGAGCCTCGCTATATGCCTGGCCCATCGCATTTTATTGTACCTACCTGCTTTCAACAACAACGTCCTGCACTCCACTCTGCTGTCTGATCACTTCACTGGGGACTCGGTCACAGATTGAAATCCCCCAAATTCTTCTTTCCGTCGCCCTCTCTGTGACAGACAGTTGTGGCTCTTCTATGGTCATCAGCGCCCATGTTTTGCTGCCGTACCACATTGCTGGCAGTACTGTTGAGTTGAAGAGGTTGGCGAGTATTGTCTTGGGTTGATTTTTTCTTGGAGGACATCCTTGATAGAATTGAACGCACGCCAACCAGCTTTCTTTCTTCGCGAGAGTTCGCCTTCCTGATCGTGGCGCATGTTAATTTCTTGGCCCAAATAAATGTATAGCTCAACTTCTTCTATTTGTTCTCCCTTGATGATTATTTGGGCTTTTGGCAAGACATCGTTTTAGATAGGCTCATTTTCAGTCCAACTTGGCTGCTTTTTTGTGTCGAGTCCTTGCAGCATTTTCTGTAGTTTGACAGTGTTTTTGGCAATCAGCACAATATCGTCCACGAATCTGAGGTGGTTTAACTGCTCTCCATTGACACGGATCAATTTGGTGCTGAAAGATCAACAGGCTGTCAATGAAGTCTGTGGATTCTTTGAATCAATCAGGACTAGATGGCTCTTTCTAAAAGACCTGCTCTAGCTCGGCCAGAAGCTGTCGGGCTGGATGCTGGCGTGACATCGCCTGTGCAGTGCTGTGCAGGGGGTCGACCAAGATGATCTTAATGGAACCTTTTAGCCTTCAGATCAACGAGTTGCCCGTATTAAAGGGGCCGTGTACGTCACGCCTGCAGCGCGGCGCAGTCAGTGAGTGAACCCACTGTCCTCCCAGCCACAGAGCTGCCCAGCCTGTTAGCTGGGCCCAGCTGGCATCTCCCTAAAGTCATCAAAGGAAAACGTGAAACACGTCCCCGATGTGCGTCCAGGATGAAAAGCAGCTGCAGGCAGCGATGGGGGTAGCGGCCCGGAGCTCGTTTCCATGGCAATGCGCTCAGCTGGGACTCTGCTATTGAGAGGGGATGGCTGCAATTATATTAATGGGACTCAGAGACTGACCCGGGCACAGCTGGCAGTGCACATAGTGACGGATGCTCAGAGCCAGCAGGGGTTGCAGCAGGCTCTGGGAAGCAGCTGCCAGCCCCACTCTCCGCCTAGGGGTGCACAGAGGTGGGGGGAGGGAGAGCAGGTAGCTGGGGGTGTGGGGGGCAGCCATGGCCAGCAGCTCCTGGTATGGGGGCAGGAGGAGGGGACAGCGTGGTTCCAAGCGCTGATAGGCCATAAACCAAATCCTGACTGCCCACGTTCTCTGTCTCCCGCCCCCCACCCCCAACAGCCCCTACCAGTAGCTTCAGGGCAGGGAAGAAGACTGCAGTGCATCCCCTCCCCTGCCACCCCCTTATAGGGGGCACTGAGGCAGCCAGCAAGGGTTGGAGAGAGCTGCTCCTGTCACCAATGGACTCCTGTACCCAGCACTGAAGAGGAGCAAGAGGGGCGAGAGCGAGACCCAGGGCGGGTTGGGGAAGGAGAGAGGGAAAAGAGGGGGGACCTTGATGCTGCCCAGGCCGGTGCTGTTCTGGGGACGGAAGCCCTCAGTGTCCGGGGCTGTCACTTAAATGCTGTGTGAGAACCGAGCTAGCGAGAACAGAAATGCTGAGTAGGGAGGTCACTGTAGACCCAGCTCACCCACGTGGAGGTGGGGGCTCGTTAGTTCTAGGAGACGCAGTATGGTTGCCAACTTTCTAATCGCACAAAACTGAACACCTTTGCCTCGCCCCCTGCCCTGCCACTTCCCTGAGGCCCTACCCCTGCCTGCCCCTTCTCAGAGGCCCCGCCTCCCACTCACTCCATCCCCCCTCCCTCCATCGCTCGCTCTCCCCCACCCTCACTCACTTTTACCGGACTGGGACAGGGGGTTGGGGTCCAGGAGGGGATGACGGCTCCAGCTGCAGGTGCAGGCTCTGGGGTGGAGCCGGAGATGAGGGGTTTGGGGTGCAGGAGGGGGCTCAGGGCTGGTGGAGGGAGTTAGGGTGTGGAAGGGTGTTCTGACCTGGGGCAGGGGGTTGGGGTATGGGAGAGGGTGAGTGATGCAGGCTCTGGGTGGTGCTTACCTCAGGCGGCACAGTTGTACACAACCCCTCCCCTTGTGGGGTAGGGATGTTTTACAGATGGGGAAACTGAGGCACAGAGAAAGTGATTTGCCCACAGCAAGTCTGGGGCAGAGCTGGGAGGTGAACCCAGCCCTTCTGAGGCCCAGCCCAGTGGCTCTCAACCTGATCCAAGCCAGGAGTCCCCAGCCTCCTCACCCGCATCTGGCCAGGCCCCCTCCCAGTGAGCAGTACCAGAAAGGCAGGGTGGTCCTGTCCCCCGCCCCCCACCCCTCGACACCAGTCGAGAATTCCTGCCTTGCCCAGTAAGGATTTTGCTTGAGTGAGGATGGCAGAATGGAGTCCAGGGAGAGCACTCGGGGACCCCCTGAAATGAAAGGTCTGAGGGGAGATATTTTGCCATCTGATTCCATTGTCCCTTCAAAGGTGCACAGTGAAACCATGATGCCAGCTTTTCAGCTCCCAGATCCCAAGCTAAGCCACCCCTTATGGGAAAATCGGAAATCCTATAGCCATTCAGCCAATATGACACTACAGAAATTTCCTAGGGACCTATAGAAATCACACTAAGGCCTGGTCTACACTAGGCATTTATGTCGAAGTTAGCGCCGTTACATCGAATTAACCCTGCACCCGTCCACACTGCAATGCTATTTAGTTCGACATAGAGGTCTCTTTAATTCGACTTCTGTACTCCTCCCCGACGAGGGGAGTAGCGCTAAATTCGACATGACCATGTCGAATTAGGCTAGGTGTGGATGGAAATCGACGCTAATAGCTCCGGGAGCTATCCCACAGTGCACCACTCTGTTGACGCTCTGGACAGCAGTCCGAGCTCGGATGCTCTGACCAGCCACACAGGAAAAGCCCCGGGAAAATTTGAATTGGAATTCCTTTTCCTGTCTGGCCAGTTTGAATCTCATTTCCTGTCTGGACATTGTGGCGAGCACAGCAGCACTGGCAACGATGCAGAGCTCTCCAGCAGTGATGGCCGTGCAGTCTGTGAATAGAAAGAGGGCCCCAGCATGGACTGATCGGGAAGTCTTGGATCTCATCGCTGTGTGGGGTGATGAGTCCGTGCTTTCCGAGCTGCGATCCAAAAGAAGGAATGCAAAGATCTACGAGAAGATCTCTAAAGCCATGGCAGAGAGAGGATACAGCCGGGATGCAACGCAGTGCCGCGTGAAAATCAAGGAGCTGAGACAAGGCTACCAGAAGACCAAAGAGGCAAACGGACGCTCCGGATCCCATCCCCAGACATCCCGTTTCTACGAGGCACTGCATTCCATCCTCGGTGCGGCCGCCACCACTACCCCACCAGTGACCGTGGACTCTGAGGATGGGATAGTGTCCACGGCCGGTTCCTCGGACATGTTAGGGGACGGGGAAGATGAGGAAGGAGATGAGGAGGGCGAGGCAGTCGGCAGCGCTCACAACGCTGATTTCCCCGACAGCCAGGATCTCTTCATCACCCTTACAGAGATCCCCTACCAAGCGTCCCCAGCCGTTACCCCGGACACAGAATCTGGGGAAGGATCAGCCAGTAAGTGTTGTAAACATCTAAACATTTATTTTTAACAAAACAGGAATATTAACAATTAAAAGAATGGGTTGTTCATGATTAGTGTGCCCTAGGCGCTTAACGGTTTAGTCATGGGCAGTGCAAGTTTTGAAAAAAAATCTAGCAATGTCCTGTTTTCAGTGATTGTCCTGCACAAGCCGCTCTACTGTTTATTCCCTGCTACTGCAGCTACAGTAAAATGCGGTCTATATGTCCGGGGATAGAGCAGTAATCCTCCTGGGACATCTCGATGAAGCTCTCCTGGAGGTAATTTGAAAGCCGTTGCATGAGGTTCCTGGGGAGAGCAGCCTTATTGGGTCCTCCGAAGTACGACACGTTGCCGCGCCACGAGACTATCAAGTACTCGGGAATCATTGCTCTGCACAGCAGGGCGGCATACGGCCCTGGTCTTTGGAGGCTTTCCCAGAGCATTCTCTCTCTGTCGCTCTCAGAGATCCTCATCAGGGTGATGTCGCCCATGGTGACCTGCTTTGAATTAGGTAGGGGAATGTTAGTGTTGGGACTGCTTTCCCGTTCCTTTACAGAACTGTAACCGCTGGTTTGTAGCCACGCGGTGGAGGCGGGAGAGGGGCAGCCGAAAGGGATCGTTCCCGGGGACAGCCGCGAGGGGGTGGGACAGGGGCAGAGTTCCCGCTTGCCGGATTGCTGGCTGCAGGAACTGACATAGCTTTAAATGTGAAATGAGGCCAGTGGTAATATAAAAGTTTTAAACTGCCACAAGTGTACGGCTTACCATGTCTGCCTGCAACAGAAATTCCGTTGTCCTGCCCCGCTTCTCAAATGTGCTGTGCAAGACCCCAGGCACTGAATGCGAAGGCCGAGAATTCGACCTTGTGCTGAGTGCGCATGTGATAGGTGCTGTGCATGGTCTTGTTCACAGAGAAAGACTATGTTCTTTGTTCACAACTACATTTATCTTTCTGAGGAATTCACTCCCTTTTTCCCATTTCCACAGCCCCATCTGCGACTGTCTCACAACCTAGCCTGGAATCACACTCCCAGAGGCTAGCGCGGATTAGGCGTAGGAAGAAGAGGACACGGGAGGACATGTTCTCTGAACTTATGGCCTGTTCCCAAGCCCAGGCAGCACAGCAGACCCAGTGGCGGGAGAACTTGACCCGAATGCACCAAGCCAACATGGATCGGGAGGAGAGGTGGCGGCAGGAAGACCAGCAGGCGACTCAAACGCTGCTTGGACTACTGAGGGAGCAAACGGACACGCTCCGGCGCCTTGTGGATGTTCTGCAGGAACGGAGGCAGGAGGACAGAGCCCCGCTGCAGTCCATCTCTAACCGCCCTCCCCCGCCACCAAGTCCCATATCCACCTCACCCAAAGTGCAAAGGAGAGGCGGCAGAGTCCCTGCTAACTCTCACTCCACCCCTGCAGAGAGCTCTAGTAGCAGAAGGCTCTCATTTCCCAAAATTTGAAAAGTTCTTTCCTTCCCGCCTGACACAAGCCCCCATCCAAGTTTCACCTCCCAATGCCATGTGTAGTTGATAATAAAAAATATGTTTCTGTTAACTACTGTTTCAATCATCTTCTTTTGGAGGAGGAGGGGAAAGGGGGTTGGTAATTGGACAGGACAGTCACCTTTTGCAGGGCACATAGTCGGGGGCAGGCACAGCAGCAGGGCACATACACAGTGCAGTGATGCAGTGACTAGTTACCCTGGTTAGTCTGGGAGGTTGTTTTCATGTTATGTTGGGGGGGGGGTGGGTTGCTCTGTGACTTTGTGGCGGGGGAGGGCAGTTACAGATCTTAAGCGCCGGTCCTTAGGCAGGATCACAGAGCCACACAGCAGGGGATCTGTAACCGTCCTCCCCCTGCCACAAAGTCACATAGCCCCCCCATACACACAGTCCCGATCAGGAGGGGTGACAGGCTCCGTTGAAACAACCATCCCACCGCAGCGGAGCCTGTCAATCCTTGAGTTTAGAAGCTGCATTCGCGTCACTACACTACACCCGCTCCGCACCACAGTCTGCGTCCCAGTTTTAAAAAATTCCCGCGAAAACAGTATTAAAGAAAACGGTGTGCTTTAACAAAGTAGAACTATTTTTATTTCGAAACGTGTGTTGGAAGGGGGGTGAAGGGGGTATGTAACTGGATAGGATAGTCAACATTAACTGGGTAAAGAAACGGGGGCAGGTTTAGCTTCTCAGTACACAAACTTTAAAGTCACAGGTTACCCTGCTCACTCAGGAACTTTGCTTTCAAAGCCTCCCGGATGCACAGCGCTTCCCGCTGGTCTCTTCTAATTGCCCGGCTGTCTGGCTGTGAGTAATCAGCAGCCAGGCTATTTTCCTCAACCTCCCACCCCGCCATAAAGGTCTCCCCCTTGCTCTCACAGAGATTGTGGAGCACACAGCAAGCTGCTATAACAATGGGGATATTGGTTTCGCTGAGATCACAGCGAGTCAGTAAGCTTCTCCATCTCCCCTTGAGACGGCCAAAAGCACACTCCACCACCATTCTGCACTTGCTCAGCCGGTAGTTGAAGAGTTCTTTTTCAGTGTCCAGGGCGCCAGTATAGGGCTTCATGAGCCAGGGCATTAGCGGGTAGGCTGGGTCCCCGAGGATGACTATAGGCATCTCCACATCCCCAACAGTTATTTTGTGGTCCGGGAAGTAAATATCTTGTTGCAGCCGTCTAAACAGACCAGAGATCCTGAAAACACGAGCGTCATGAACCTTGCCCGGCCATCCCACGTAGATGTTGGTAAAACGTCCCCTGTGGTCCACCAGTGCTTGCAGCACCATGGAAAAGTATCCCTTTCGGTTAATGTACTGGGTGGCCTGGTGGTCCGGTGCCAGGATAGGGATGTGAGTTCCATCTATGGCCCCACCGCAGTTTGGGAATCCCATCGCTGCGAAGCCATCTATGATCGCCTCCACGTTTCCCAGGGTCACTACCTTTGGCAGCAGTACATCAACGATTGCCTTCACTACTTGCATCACAACAACCCCCACGGTAGATTTGCCCACCCCAAACTGGTTCGCGACTGACCGGTAGCTGTCTGGCGTTGCAAGCTTCCAGAGGGCTATGGCCACTCGCTTCTGTACACTCAGTGCAGCTCGCAAGCGGGTGTCACTGCGCTTCAGGGCAGGGGACAGCAACTCACAAAGTTCCAGGAAAGTTCCCTTCCGCATGCGAAAGTTTCGCAGCCACTGGGATTCATCCCAGACCTGCAGCACTATGCGGTCCCACCACTCAGTGCTTGTTTCCCGGGCCCAGAATCGCCGTTCCACGGCATCAACATGACCCATTGCCACCGTGATGTCCTCGGCGCTGGGTCCCCTGCTTTCTGAGTGGTCTGTGCTACTCTCAGACTTCAGGACATCACCGCGGTGCCGTAGCCTCCTCGCCTGACTTTTCTGCATCTGCCTCAGGGAAACCTTTATGATAAGCTGTGAGGCGTTGAGAGCGGCCACAACTGCAGCGATGGTCGCAGCGTGCTCCATGCTCGCAGTGCTGTGGCATCTGCGCTGTCAATGACTGAAAAAGTGCGCGAACTGATTTCCCGCCGGCGCTTTCAGGGAGGGAGGGCGGGAGTGATGGACGGATGACGACAGTTACCCAAAAGCACCCTCGACTCATTTTGTTACCCAGAAGGCATTGCCGGCTACACCCAGAATTCCAATGGGCAGAGGGGACTGCGGGAACTGTGGGATAGCTGACCACAGCGCACCGCTTCGAATGTCGACGCTTTCACCGTTAGTGTGGACGCACAAAGTCGAATTACTGTCCTTAGTGTGGACACACACGTTCGACTTTGCAATATCGATTCCAAAAATTCGATGCAAGTAAAATCGAACTACTCTCGTAGTGTAGACAAGGCCTAACTCTAACCTATAGATTTGAATAGATTGAAATGCCTTCTACAGGGGTTTTTAGAAGCATACTGTAGAAGTCTACAGCAGGCATCTATTTAAATTCTACAGGATGGTGCAAAAAGAAAAAAAATGCTACAGAAAAATGCTGATGTGCTGCTCAGTTCTATAGGACTTTCCAGTAAGGGGCAGTGCCAGGGGCAGGTGACCATGAGGGGGCAAAGGAATCTATGGGGCAGGGAGGAAGCCTCTGGGGACAGGAGGGGTGGGGTGCAGAGAGGGAGACTGGGAATACAGAGCTGCTCCCTGCTAAGGCTGTGTGGAAATGGTGGCAGTCAAAAAAGCTAACAGCATTTTAGGAGCCATTAGGAAAGGGATAGATAATAAGACAGAAAATATCACAATGGCACTATATAAATCCAGGGAACGCCCACACCTTGAATCCTGCGTTCAGTTCTGGTCACCCCATCTCAAAGAAGATATATTAGAATTGGGAAAGGTGCAGAGAAGGGCAACAAAAATGATTAGGGGAATGGAACAGCTTCTGTATGAGGGAAGATTAAAAAAACGTGGACTTTTCAGCTTGGAAAAGAGACGACTAAGGGGGGATGTGATAGAGGTCTATACAATCATGACTGATGCGGAGAAAGTGACTAAGGAAGTGTTATTTATTTCTTCACATAACACAAGAACTAGGAGTCACCTAACAGGCAGCAGGTTTAAAGCAAACCTAAGGCAGTACTTCTTCACACAACGCACAGTCAGTCTGTGGAACTCGTTGCCAGGGAACGTTGTGAAGGCCAAAAGTATAACTGGGTTCAAAAAAGAATGAGATAAGTTCCTGGAGGATAGGTCCATCGATGGCTATTAGCCAAGATGGTCAGGGACCCAGCCCCATGTTCTGGGTGTCCCTAAACCTCCGACTGCCAGAAGCTGGGACTGGATGACAGGGGATGGATCACCCTCTCATTGCCCTGTTCGGTTCCTTCCCTTTGAAACCTCTGGCACCGGCCACTGTCAGGAGACGGGATACTGGGCTGGATGGACCATTGGGCTGACCCAGCCTGGCCGTTATGTTCTTATCTTAACTAAGGGCAGCCGTGGCTTCAGTCCAGTTTAGAGCAATGGGAGGCAGGAGCCATTTCAAAAGGGGGCAAAACTTACACGACTTTGTGCCTGTTCTTCACTCGGGAGAATGCTAGTGACCCCGGTGTCACTGGCCTGGTGAGAATAGCACAATATGATGACAATGTTGTGAGACTGGTTACTCTTGGGGAGACAGGCTGCATGGGGAGCGCAGGCCTGGGGGATTGTGGGAGACGAGAGATGGGTCAGGTGGGTGCTGGGGAGCAAGGAGGGTGAGGGGGATATGGAGTGGCCCCCAGAAACACAAACACAACTAGTGCTGCTGGTTCCCCCCACCCCCATGTCACTTCCCTTGCTCAGTACACAGTTCATTGTGTAACTCTGTGCCGTGCGATTTCCTGGGGCCCTTGCACCACATTTAGCCTATGGGGCAATTGGCCTCGGCTCTTGCAAGCTGTTATCAGATAGTAACAGAGCTTGGGGGAACTGCTGACCTGCACAGGGAGCTGGAATCCTCACCCAGGGGAAGTCAGAGCCTCATACGACACCAAAAGCAGGACACGAGGCTCTGCCTTGGGGCTAGGCACAAGGGGATCAACACTAAACTTGGAATCCCCACTCCCTACCAGGAATTTTTCAGGAAGTGATGTCACTGCTCCAGCCAATTGGGGTTAGGATTTCCAAGCGCCAGATAGCACCATGCTGCTATTCAGCATGTGCACACCTGGGGTGGAACTTGCTGGAGGCAGTGAAGATAGCTCCAAGAAGCCCAGGCTCCTGCCACCAGAGCTAAAGGAGAATCCTTGTTAGCCGTATGGAGCCTATGACCCATGGTCACCAGGTCTGCTTCCCTCCAGCAGAGGGCAGTGGTGACATAAACCTGGCAGCTGATTCCAATGCACTACTGATGGATGAACCTGCTTCCCAAGTTACGAATGAAGAATAAATCCCAGGAGTCCTATGTCCTACCCACTGGGCAACTCCACCAGCCCATGCCACAATGTGGCCTGCTTCTCCCAGAGTCAGGACTGTCCTGACACCAGGACTAGCAGACGCACTAAGACCATAAAGAGCCTTTTACATGGTGTGTGGGGGGAGGCACAAGGCTGGGACCGAAGGATTCCATCTGGAGCAGGACTGCCCCCGAAGCGCAGTCATGTCTGGGTTTGCTGTTCTGCTGTGTCCCAGTCATAAGGCTGTCACCACACGAGGAGGCAGCATGGCCTAGTGCCTAGAGCACTGGACTGGGACTTGGAGAGCTGGGTTCCAGTTCTGGCTCTGCCAATGGGCAAGTCACTTCTCCTTCTGTGCCACAGTTTCCCCATCTGTAAAATGGGGACAATGATACCAACCTCCTTTGTGAAGTGCTTTGAAATCTACTGATGGAAAGCGCTGTATGGGTGCTAGGGACTAGCATTGCTTGTGTAATGCTGACAGACTCTGGTTGCAGGCGGACAGGATCAACCTGGGGACCTCTGTAGCTGAGTGCATGAGCTAAAAGCCAATGGGCTGCTAGCTAAGGTTGTAGAGCAGACTCATTTTATCTCTCTCTGTAAGTGGTCTGAGGGCCACTAGATGGGACAAACACAACACCCAGAAGCCGTGTGGGTTACACTTGCACCCAGGTTTCACTTGTTGACTGCAATGGAGTCACTCCTGATTGACACTGGGTGTGAGTGAGGAGGGAAGCAGGCCTGAGTCCTTGCCCCAGGGTGCGCACGATACAAGGAGGTGCTGGGAGGAGAGGGCAGGACCTGGGGATAGGGTTCCAGGGATAGGGCAGAAGCTGCCTCCTTAGTCTGCGATCGTGCAGCACTCAGCACAATGGGGTCCCGATCCATTGGCACCTACGCACTACAATATTACACCTAATACATAATGTACAGCGCCTAACACACTGGGGTCCTAGTCCATGACTTGGGCTCCAGCACGACCGTTATACACCTAATAAATGATCGAGACCACACTGGGCCAGTTTGCCATGGAGATACAGATTCTGATCCGAAGAGCCCCAGAGGATCTGATTTCCCATCTCACCCCAACTTTTCCTCAAGCTGATGTCTTGAAATTCCCACCCTTTGCTTGGGTCATTTCTCTGCTTGGGCTGGAGAGAACCTTCCTTCCCGCACCCACGCATCTGCAGCGGTTTTCTCTCCTGCCCTGTTGCTTCACACCTAGAGGCGGTGCTGGTGTGAACAGCAGCCCCTGGGCGCCTGCTTTCTCAGGGCCAGTGTAGTGAAGAGAAGCTGCGGTAATCCTTTGCTCTTGGGGTCAGCAGCAGTGTCTTGGAAATGCAGCCTCATTGGCTCTCCCCTGGTTCTGATACCATCTGGGGTTACACAACAGGGCCTGTTGTTGAAATAAGATTCTCTGTTGTGTCATCCAGATCAGAGTTGGAGAGATAGCTCACGGAATGGTCGAACCTCGTCGCGGGACGGGGCCATGGAAATGAACGACATATATGTGAACAATGAGGCTGTGGAGAGATCGCCAGGCAGGAGGATGAAAAGAACCAGTCCCAAGCCAGCAGGGCATGGAGGTAAAAGCCAAGAGCAGTCGCCAGCTCAGACCCACGCGGCATCCAAGCAGCGGGTTCCAATAGCGCGGAGCCTGTCCTGACAGCACCCCATCCTCAATAACAGCCCTCTGGCCACTACAGCGCACGTGGAAGAGGAGCCAGCTGTCCTCAGACCACCAGCGAGCTGTCCACAGGCCACAGCATGGGAACCTCTGGCTTAGGCAGCTCCGTAGAGCAGAACTGCAGCCAAATTGGGATCACTAGAAGCATTTGGGGTGGCTGATTTGAGCCAGGATTTAATTTCAACCCCAGCTCGCCTGCCCCAGAGGGGGCTGATCAGAGCGCAGTCAGGGAAGGCCGTACTATAGTACCCAGCCCCACAGCTGAGCAGATTGGAGCCAGTGTTAGCAGGGAAGTACAGAGGCCACAGCGGGCAGCAATTTCTGCCAGTGGAGGGCAGCCGTGGCACAGAGACACCAGTCAGCTAGTGACTAGAATCCTAGATCAAATCAGGAAAAAAGAATTTCACCCTGTAGAAAAATTTCAGCAAAATCATTGATTTCTTTCATCACTTTTTTTTCTAATATTTTGGGGGTTCTTTGGAAAATAAAAAATTCCAATGGACCAAGAACCACAAAGCATTTTTGGGTTTTTCCACAAGGTTTTGGATGAAAATTTGATATTTTTTTTGAAAAAAAATGTCCCTTTTGTAACAGAATAAATAAAATTACACACACACACAGAGACACATTTATATGGAGAAATGTTCAGTTTTCAACTTTGCTAATGAGAACTCTTAAAGTAGTCAAAGGCTGAGTTTGTTCCAGTTTGAAATCATCTTTTTTTAAAAAAAAACCTGCCGGTTTTGCAGCAGCGGAGTTTTCTGATGATGAAATGCCTGATTACGGAAATATATCCGTGACGACTGACAAGAAGAATCACCAGCCTCCAGCAGAAATGCCTCCCTCATACCCAGGTAAGTCAGAACCGCATGGCACTGGCACCCACAGCCCCAGAAGTGGCTGCATTCTAATGCTAGGTGAAGGGTCTCAAAAATGCTTTCTACTGCTTACGTAGAAAGGGATCAGTTGTCCCATGCTGAAATGCAGCCACTTCTGGAGTGGGAGGTAGCAACCCTTTAACAGCTACACAGCCGCACGAAGAGCACTCACATGGTGCTGAAATGCAGCCACTTCTGGGATGGGATGTAGCATCTGTTTAACAGCTGCACTGTGGTGCGGCACAGAGATCACTCACACAGCGTTGAAATGCAGCCACTTCTGAGGTGGGGGAAGGCAGCTGTTTAACAATAGTTTAGGACAGGAAGTGAAGAGGAATCCTGTATCAAATTGGAAGGATAACAGAATGGAATTACTCTGGTGGAAATATGGCCTGGACGCTGGGGTAAGGGGTAGTAACAACCGGTTCTAAACCGGCTTCTAAATTTAGCAACCGGTTCCAGCTCACCACTGGGAGTAAGCCCTAAAATGGGATGCCTGTCCATGGGGGTTGGGAGGAGGGAAAGATACATTAGCCAAGCAACAACCCCCCCCCCCGCCTTCTCCATCCCTTGTCTGTACTGGTGGGAGAGGCTATGCAAGGCTCTTGCTGGGGAGACGTCTACCTGGAAAGTAGTGAGGGGCTGGTCTCAGGGTGTCAGTTACACTAATCCAGATAGCTGCAGGCATTGCCAACACTGGGGAAAACTCCCAAAACAGCCTGGGAGATATGCTGGAATAAAGACTGTTCCCAGTTCTCAGGGATTAACACCTCCTACTAGAAGCACCAGCCTCTTCGTGGTGGGGGGTCTGAAGTCGGCCTTAGCTCCTCACCACAGGGCCCCACATCCTGCAGGCCCCATCCCCTGGCCAGGCTGGAAGCCAGAGCACCCCAGGGGGCAGAGACATGGGCTGGGGGCTGCTCTCGGGCACCCTGCTCCCCCCCACGGCAGATGGAGGGTCCAGGGTTCCCCCAGCAGCCCAAGCTCCCTGGGTGGTTCTTACCTTGGCCCAGCTCTGGCTTCCGGCCTGGCCAGGGGACAGGGCCTTGAGGGGAAGAGGAGGAGCAGGGGGCAGGGCCACAGTTCCAGCACCAGTGGCCTCCCCACACTTCTACACACGTTCCAGTGTTCCTCTTTGGGCCCCCAAATTGGCCGGGCCCTTGGGCACAGGCCCCGTGCCCCAAGCATTAATCCCCCACTATGTACAGCATATATATAAGCACATATGAAACACACCCAGAACCTGCTCAAATATAACAACAGCTGTTTTCCAGCCCCTATAGCTCCATCCAACCCCCAACCTGCCAAAGGGAGAACCCAGGAGCAGAAACACAGGCTGATGCTGTACATCCTGATGGCCATTTGCTTTCTCATGTGGATCTCTCTCCTCTCGCTCACACTCGTGAACGGTGAGTCTGCCCCCAGCCTGCTAAGTATCCGTGGTCCTACCTTAGTGCAGGGGGCTGGACTAGATGACCTCTCGAGGTCCCCTCAGCCCTGCATTTCTATGATTCTATGATTTTTTGACAGCCAGGGGGCTCTTTAGTCTAACAGATCCAAGGGCTGGGAGCAAGTTCAGACTGTGCTATATAAGGTACATATTTTGAACAGAGCAGGGAATTATCCATTGGGGCACCTGACCCAGGGGTGTGGTGGATTGTCCTGGACTTTAGCTGCTTTAAAACCAGACCGAGTGGTTCTTGCTATAAAATCCACTCCAGCTCCACCAGCAGTTCCTGGGCTCCAGTCAGGGTTCACTATATGGACTGCTCTGGCCTTTGTTTTTCAGGAGTTCAGACTGGATTACATTGGTCCCTTCTGGCATTGAACTTGAGGGGTGGAACCCTGGTCCCATGGACATCAATGGCAAAATGCTGTCTGGATTTCACCCTAGCAATCTGTGAATCAGACAGTGAAAATCAGGGGGAAAGTACAAAACCCTCTTGGGACAGGAGCTACAGAGATGGGGTGCAGGTGGCAGTTTTAACACAGATGGTTAGGGTGGGAGGAAAACCCTCATCCCAGGCTGGGAAAGCTCCTTCCACCCATATACAGCCCAAAGACCCCTCTCTGCTCAGGGGCTGACCCATGGGAGTCTGTCCATTGACATTGTTGGGCTCTGGATTAAACCCCAAGTCTGCCTGCATGTGATCCCAGCAGTTCAACAGAATGTGAGATCCTTCTGAGATAGAAACATACAGACTACGGGGTTCCTAGAAACCCCAAGCGAGATCAGGGTCCTCTTGTGCCAGACCCTGCCCCAAAGAGCTTATGATCTAAGTAGGCAAAGGATGGGAAACTGAGGCACAGAAAGAGGAAGTGACTTGCCCAAGATCCCCCAGCAGGTCAGTGGCAGAGCCGGGAGCAGAACCCAGGTCTCCCAAAGCCAGTGCCCTACCCACTCAATAGTGCTACTTCCCCGGTTTTGTTGGGGTATATCCTGTTAAACTGTTCTCCATATTTCTCAAGACATCACAATTCAAAGTACTTTCCAGAATAATAGCTAAAGATATTAACTGATAATACCAGAATCAGACATTCAAACAAACAATCCACGGCTCAGAGTTAAGGCTCTTGTGTTAAAATGAAATCCGTGTTTCTCTGCACTGGATATGACTGGTGTGTTTGTGTTTCTTATGTGGGTTGTGCTAGATAGATTGAATCCTCGGCTAGTCAGTCCCTTGCTTGGGGGTGCTTGGGTTTTGTGAATGTAGTGATAGGTCAATACATGAATGTCACTTAGTGACCCTTACATGGTATTTTACAGAATTGTTTTTGTTTTGGAATGGATGAGTTCATGCAGTGTGAGGGCTAAATACATGTGCTAATACCGATGTCTGTCAATGGATTGATATACAGAAGGATAAGTATTTATGCTGATGAGTGAATGGATAGAGGAGTATGTATACCAATGGATGGAGGATGGATGGATGGATGCATATGAACGCTGATGGATGGATGGATGTGTATGGATGCTGATAAATGGAAGTGAATGTATGTTGATGGATGGATAGATGGAAGGCTGAGTATGTATGGTGATGGGTGAATGGATAGAGAAGAATATAAGCTGATGGATGGAAAGATCATAGAATCATAAAAGATTAGGGTTGGAAGATACCTCAGGAAGTCATCTAGTCCAACCCCCTGCTCAAAGCAGGACCAACCCCAACTAAATCATCCCATCCAGGGATGTGTATGCATTCTGAAGGATGGAGGTTGGATGGATGTGTATGTATGCTTAAGGATGGAAGATGTGTCAATGGATGTATCTATACACCGATGGATGGAAGTGTATGTATGCCAATGGATGGATGGATGAATAGATGTATATGGATGCCGATGCGTAGGTATGTGTAGAGAGATCCTTCCTACCAGACAATCACCAACTCTCCACACCCCTCTGTGGGAAATGTTCAGACTGATCGAGTTAAGGGAATTGTAAAGCTGCAATGAAAACGACGCCTGTTTAACATTTTGTTGTTGTTGCTTTAAGACCAGAAGATGACTGGGGAATTAAAGAGGATAAACGCTGCCCTTTCCAAGAGGATAATCCAAGGTATGTTTGAATCATAGAATAGAATAATAGAATATTAAGTTTGGAAGAGACCTCAGGAAGTCATCTAGTCCAATCCCCTGCTCAAAACAGGACCAACACCAACTAAATCATCCCAGCCAGGGCTTTGTCAAGCCGGGCCTTAAAAACATCTAAGGATAGAGATTCTACCACCTCCGTAGGTAACGCATTCCAGTGCTTCACCACATTCCTAGTGAGATAGTATTTCCGAATATCCAACCTACACCTCCCCCACTGTCACTTGAGATCATTGCTTCTTGTTCTGTCATCTGCCATCACGGAGAACAGCCAAGCTCCATCCTCTTTGGACAAACGCTTCCCTTTCCCAGAGGATAAACCAAGGTACGTTTGGTTCCTGTCTTGACTGCAGAACCAGTATTTCTAGTTCAACAGAAGCGATGCAGTTTCCACCACTTCCCTAGGTAACCCATTCCACTGCTTTCACCACCCTCCTAGTGAAATAGTTTTTCCTAATATCCAACCCATCCCAGTTGACTTCTGCTGGTGCCGGCGGGTGCTCAACCCCCCTCTGCCCCCGGCCCCGCCCCTACTCCACTCCTGCCCCACCTGCTCGCTCCCCTGCCTCGCCCCCATTCCAACCCCTTCCCCAAAATCCCCGCCCCAACTCCGCCTCTTCCCTGCCTCCCCCCTGAACTTGTCACGTTCCTGCTCTTCCCCTCTCCATCATGGAGCTTGTTACAGAGGCGAGTGCTGGGAGGTAGGCGGAGAAGCGTGGAGGAGGAGGCGGAGGTGAAATGGGGTGTGGGGGGGCATGGAAGGGAGCTTGGCTGCCAGTGGGTGCAGAGCACCCACCAGTTTTTCCCCATGGGTGCTCCAGCCCCAGAGCACCGATGGAGTCGGCGCCTATGATGCAACCTAGACCTCCCCCAATGTAACTTGAGACCATTGCTTCTTGTTCTGTCATCTGCCACTACTGAGAACAGCTGAGCTCCATCCTCTTTGGAACCCCCCTTCAGGTAGTTGAAGTCTGCTATCAAATCCCCCCCCCCATTCTTCTCTTCTGCAGACTAAACAATCCCAGTTCCCTCAGCCTCTCCTCGTAAGTCATGTGCTCCAGCACACTAATTATTTTTGTTGCCCTCCGCTGGACTCTCTCCAATTTGTCCACATCCCTTCTGTAATGGGGGAACCAAAACTGAATGCAATACTCGAGGTGTGGCCTCACCAGTTCCGAATAGAGGGGAATAATCACTTCCCACGATCTGCCAGCAATGATCCTACTAATACAGCCCAATATGCCATTGGCCTTCTTGGCAATAAGAGCACAATGCTGACTCATATCCAGCTTCTCGTCCACTGTAATCCCCAGGTCCTTTTCTGCAGAACTGCTGCTTAGCCAGTCGGTCCTCAGCCTGTAGCAGTGCATGGGATTCTTCCTTCCTAAGTGCAGGAATCTGCACTTGTCTTTGTTGAACCTCATCAGATTTCTTTTGGCCCAATCCTCCAATTTGTCTAGGTCACTCTGGACCCTATCCCTATCCTCCAGCATATCTACCTCTTCCCCTAGCTTAATGTCATCTGTGAACTTGCTGAAGGTGCAATTCTTCCCATCATCCAGATCACTAATAAAGATGTTGAATAAAACCGGGCCCAGAACCGACCCCTGGGACATTCTGCTTGATACCAGCTGCCAACTAGACATCAATCTGTTGATCACTACCTGTTGAGACAGCTTTCTATCCATCTTATAGTCCATTCATCCGATCCATACTTCTTTAAGTTGCTGGAAAGAATACTGTGGGAAACCATATCAAAAGCTTCACTAAAGTCAAGATCCACCGCTTTCCCCATGTCCACAGAGCCAGTTAGAATCATAGAATCATAGAATATCAGGGTTGGAAGGACCTCAGGAGGTTATATAATCCAACACCCTGCTCAAAGCAGGACCAGTCCCCATAGTTATCTCATCATAGTAGGCAATCAGGTTGGTCAGGCATGACTTGCCCTTGGTGAATCCATGTTGACTGTTCCTGACCACCTTCCTCTCCTCTAAGTGCTTCAAAATGGATTCCTTGAGGACCTGCTCCATGATTTTGCTGGGGACTGAAGTGAGGCTGACCGGTTTGTAGTTCCCCGGGTTCTCTTTCTTCCCTTTTTAAAATATGGGCACTATATTTACCTTTTTCCAATTGTCCCGGATCTCCTTAACCTGTTCTTTCACCACTGAGGGCTGCTCACCCCCACCCCTCCATGCTGTGTTGCCCAGTGCAGCAGTCTGGGAGCTGACCTTGTCTGTGACATCAGAGGGAAAAAAAGCATTGAGCTTCAGCTCTTTCCACATCATGTGTCCCTAGGTTGCCTTCCCCATTCACTAAAGGTCCCACACTTTCTTCATGTTGCTAACATACCTGTAGAAACCCTTCTTGTTACCCTTCCCATCCCTTGCTAGCTGCAACTCCAAGTGTGCCTTGGTCTTCCTGATTACACCCCTGCATGCATGCGAGCAATATTTTTATACTTCTCCCTAGTCATCTATCCAAATTTCCACTTCTTGTAAGCTTCCTTTTTGTGTTTAAGCTCACCAAAGATTTCGCTGTTAAGCCAAGCTGGTCGCCTGCTATATTTGCTATTCTTTCTGCACATTTGAAATACAGCCAGCTCTCCTGGACTCCTTTCCCCCTCGTATTAGCCTCCTAGGAGAAGGATGCTGAAGGATGGAGGATGTGTCAATTCATGTGTCTATACCAGTGTTTTCCCCAGGAATTGAAATTAGGGGGGGCATTTGAATTTTCAGGGGGGGGGGGAAATCAGGAACGATGAGGGGTGAGACCATGAGGGTGAAGGCGGGCTGTATGGTACCATAGTAAAAACTGAAAAATGTTTCATGACCATTTTATTAGATTTAACTCAAGTTTAAAAATCATCACGCAAATTAATGTTGGCTACTCAAGCCTTCTATGAAGCACTACATCTACATCCTTCTTGGTTTCTTGTTATAATTTTGCACAACTCTGTTAATGAATTTCTTGAATGCAATGCGTTCATCTTTGGTGGCTTCTCCTGTGTCTGGTACTTCCATTCCTTCAATTGATATGTTCGTTAGTTCATTCACATGATAAGGCAGAAAGCGACTTCTTTCAGAACACAAAATTCTATTCCGTGATGAAAAAGAACGCTCAACTGTAGCTGTTGTGACTGGGAGTAGCAGGAGATGAATTCCTACTTCTTTCATCCCAGAAAACAAAACACAGAGTTCAGTTCGAGCCACTAGTGATGATAAAAAAGAAGTTGAAATAAAATCTTCATTCATTTGTCGTATGATATTCCACTCTGTGTTCAAATTTTCTATTCTGTCCTGACTACATGGCAGCCCCATTGCTGGTAGTGCCTCACTCCACTCAACTTTCAGTGTTTTATAGGACAAGGATCTGTAAAAGCTACGTAGAGGTTGAGTAGAATCTAGAAGTCGCTGTTGTAGATTTTTAAGAATCAAGTCTGTGTACGTTTTCAGTTGTCTTAACAAACACTTCTTGTCCTCTTCACTTAAGGATTCAGTATAAATGCCTTCATTAGTCAACTTCTGGACTGAAGTCTTTGCTCCTTCTAATACTTTTTCAATGGATAGCTCTCTAGTTGGGGATTGGCCCTGCTTTGAGCAGGGGGTTGGACTAGGTGACCTTTTGAGGTCCCTTCCAACCTTGATATTCTATGATTCTATGATTGATCCTAATGTAGCTTCTATTGCTGAACAAAGATCTACTACTGTTGTAGCAGATGCTTGGATGGCATTGTTTAATGACCCAAGTGGTTTCAACAGTAGACTTACAAGAGAGAGAATGGCAATGGTCTTCTCTGAACGTAGTAGCAAAAGTAATCTACCAGCCTCACTACTTCGACCCATCCCATCTTGGTAGATACTTTCCAAAGTCAGTAATAATGGCTGGAGTAATTTTAAGACAACAGCCAAGGATCGCTCATGAGAAAGCCAGTGGGTTTTCCCAGGTTGAACTAATTTGAACTTCAGTCCCAGTGTATCCTCTATATTTTCCAAGATATTCAATCTTTTTGGACTCTTGCTGAAAAAAGAATATAATGAAGACAGTAAATTTATAGCTTTTTAAATGTCTTTTGAAGAGTCTGCAGCTCATATTAAAGCTAGCTGAGTAGGTGGCCTCGGCAGTGTGTATAGGAGAGATTAGGGTTACACTTTTCTGTGAGCAAAGCTTGTACTCCACCATGTCTTCCAGAGAAGTTTGCAGCTCCATCAAATGCACAAGCAACAAGCATTTAACTCTTGTAAGATGTGGGTTGTCACAGATGCAGCCAATGTGTCTTCTATAACTTGAACATCTAGAAATGCATCTACCGGCCTACCACTGACATCAAGGTAACATACGCAATGACTTAATATTTGACGCCCATTCACCAGCCATGTATGCAAATTTTTTGAATGTGGTGATAGTTCTTCACTTTTTCAACCGTTGAGTCTTTCACTGTTGTACCGCATGCTTCTAGCCAGTCAGATGAGTTTCTTGCAGAAAGATAGTGAGCATTTGTCTTGTTCAGAACCAGTGTTAAACTTTAGGATGAACAAGTGACAATGAACTTAACATTGGCCTCCAGTTTGTAGTGTGTGGTATCTCTCGCTTAAATAGAAAGTATGATGCCTCAGCCATGTGTGTTCGCATGAATTGCGTTGTGTCTCCAGCATTCTTAACAGCCTTATTAACACTCACCGGTGTTGTCCTTGGTCAGCGGAGACTCGGAGTTCAGAGGTGCTTTCACATGAATTCACCTCCCAGGTGGGGGGCAAGAAGGCACCTTGCTTATTCCTCCAGCTGCTCACTGTTCGCTCTGGCCACTGTTGTTCATTGTGCCACCGTTCACTCTATCGATCTGTTGCCAATGGCCCTGTGCTGTCACCTTCTGCTGCCACCTGCCACTGTGACCTCTGCGAGTTGGTTTCTTGAGGTTCCACCCAGCTCTCAGTGATTTCAGCTCTCAGTGGGGGAACCTTGCTGCTAGTGCAGATTGGGCCATCTCTTCCACAGAAACACTGTCCCACAGCAGGTCTAAGCACTTGGACCTGATTATCAGTGATTTCAGCTGTAGCGGTCACTTAACAGAACAAAATATCTATGGAGCCTAATCAGCTCTGTCTTTAAACAGTGGAGGGGCAGGTCAAATAGTACTTGTGACTCAGGCAGACCATCAAGCAAAACACCTGTCCCCACCCTCTCTCTTGATGCCCTCAATCAGCACAGGCTAAAGTACAGTTCTACTTTGCTCATAGAATAAGAACAACAACATTTCATCCCCCCCCCCCCCCTGCATTCAAGTGATTTGTAACCCAACCCCAGCCAAAAATCTCTCACTTGAGCAACACAGCTCTGTTTGCTGGATACCTAGGTAGATTTGGTGTGAATGTAAATACAATCTGGTCCTGAAGCCTTTCCCCCCAGCCCCCAGCTCATCACTAGCTGTCAGGGAGAGCTCATTTTGACTTTGCTTACAAATCATAATTTGAAATTATTAGATTGGCCAACATCACCGAAATGAATGCACTGACATTGTCATAAAAAACAACAGCTGTATAAGGAAGTTAGTCTATGTTCATACTTTTCAAATCTATTCTACTTTTTCAGATATATGTATTTTATCATACATGTTATATGCTTTTAAAGTGTGTATTAAAGTTTCAATTTCAATACAAAGTTCCAAACAATCACTAAATTGGCAACACTACATGTAACTAGATCACAAAACTGGGCAGGGGGGAGGGGGGTTGTAGGGAATACCGGGTCTATACACCGATGGATGGAAGTGTATGTATACCAATGGATGGATGGATGAATAGATGTATATGGAAGCTGATGTGTAGGTATGTGAAGAGAGATCCTTCCTACCAGACAATCATCAACTCTGCCCAACCCTCTGGGGAAACGTCCAGACTGATCAAGTTAAGGGAATTGTAAGGCTGCAATGAAAACAACGCCTGTTTAACATTTTGTTGTTGCTTTAAGACCAGAAGACGACTGGGAAATTAAAGAGGATAAATGCTGCCCTTTCCAAGAGGATAATCCAAGGTATGTTTGAATCATAGAATAGAATCATAGAATATTAGGGTTGGAGGAGACCTCAGGAGGTCATCTAGTCCAATCCCCTGCTCAAAGCAGGACCAACACCAACTAAATCATCCCAGCCAGGGCTTTATCAAGCCAGGCCTTAAAAACCTCTAAGGATGGAGATTCCACCACCTCCGTAGGTAACGCATTCCAGTGCTTCACCACCCTCCTAGTGAGATAGTATTTCCTAATATCCAACCTAGACCTCCCCAACTGTCACTTGAGATCATTGCTTCTTGTTCTGTCATCTGCCATCACGGAGAACAGCTGAGCTCCATCCCCTTTGGATAAACGCTTCCCTTTCCCAGAGGATAAACCAAGGTACATTTGGTTCCTGTCTTGACTGCAGAACCAGTATTTCTAGGTCAACAGAAAGCACTGAAGAGGTTGGAGCATCATCCATCACACACGGCCTGTAAGGAGCAGTCATGGAGTCCAGGGGCCTGGGCGTTGCCAATAGAGCATCTGAGCCATTGATGGAGTGGGCCCGGGCCACAGCTAATGGGCATTCTCCATAACCCCCTGTGGGGAGAGGGGGGTTCTGTGAGCACGAGGCCAGGAGAGTTATGCCCAGGCTAGCCCCAGCATGTGGTTAGTGGGTAGGGCTGGGGGGAAATTTTCCATCAAAACTCTTTTCTGACAGAAAATTGGGCTTTTGACTAAACTCATCTTTGCAGAATGTATCAGCCTCCTGCAACGATTTTTGATTTTTCATCAAAAAACCAAAACCAAAAAAAAAAACCCAAAATTTTTTTTGGCCAAAACTGAATTTGTTATACGTTTTGGGGCAGTTTTCAGCTGCAATGTTTCAGCTGCTGAACACCAAAAAGTGATGGATTTTCTGAAAAAATGTGAAAATTTTGGCAGATTTTCCCCTCATCATTTTCGTTGAAATTTTCCATGGAATGCCTTCCCCCCATTCTGTGGCCAACGTTCATAGCTGGGGCCCTGGGGGGCTAGGAATCCGTGTGATCTGAATTACAGTAGCGCCTAGAAGCCCCAGTCATGGACCATGACCTCGTTGTGCTGGGCGCTGTACATTATTAGATGTATTACAGTAATGCCTCAGAGCCCCAGTCTTGGCTGTACATTATGTATTAGGTGTATTAGAGTAGTACCTAGGAGTTCCACTCGTGACCGAGGACCCTGCTGTGCTAGGCGCTGTACAAACCGAATACCAAGAGGGTCCCTGACCCAAAGAGCTGACACTCTAAGTAGATGGAAGTGATTGGAGTGGGTGGGGGGCTCATACTGAAATCTCCTTGCTGTACTGAGATCAGATGCCTCTTCCTTTGTCTTCAGTGTCTGAGCAGGTGAAAGATGTCCAGGGTCAGCTAGGAAAGGCATTGGCAAAACCGAAGCCAGCGAAGGCAGGTAAGAACAGCTACGGAGGGGTTTCCTGGCTCTCGACCCTCCTGGCCATTGGGCTGCACCTTGGTAGGGGGATCGAGTCGGGGGCAGGTGGGTGCTGCTAGGATTGGGGTCAAGGAGGATCTCTTGGACCAGGAGTCTTACCCCCTATCCCGTCACCCTACAGCTGCAGAGCCTGCCCCATCTTATAGAATCATCATAGAATCATAGAATATCAGGGTTGGAAGGGACCTCAAGAGGTCATCTAGTCCAACCCACTACTCAAAGCAGGACCAATCCCCAACTAAATCATCCCAGCCAGGGCTTTGTCAAGCCTGACCTTAAAAACCTCTAAGGAAGGAGATTCCACCACCTCCCTAGGTAACCCATTCCAATGCTTCACCACCCTCCTAGTGAAAAAGTTTTTCCTAATATCCAACCTAAACCTCCCGCACTGCAACTTGAGACCATTACTCCCTGTTCTGTCATCAGGTACCACTAAGATCAGTCTAGATCCATCCTCTTTGGAACCCCCTTTCAGGTAGTTGAAGGCTGCTATCAAATCCCCCCTCATTCTTCTCTTCTGAAGACTAAACAATCCCAGTTCCCTCAGCCTCTCCTCATAAGTCATGTGCTCCAGACCCCTAATCATTTTTGTTGCCCTCCGCTGGACTCTTTTCAATTTTTCCACATCCTTCTTGTAGTGTGGGGCCCAAAACTGGACACAGTACTCCAGATGAGGCCTCACCAATGTTGAATAAAGGGGAACGATCACGTCCCTCGATCTGCTGGCAATGCCCCTACTTATACAGCCCAAAATGCCGTTAGCCTTCTGGCAACAAGGGCACACTGTTGACTCATATCCCGCTTCTCGTCCACTGTAACCCCTAGGTCCTTTCCTGCAGAACTGCTTCCTAGCCATTTGGTCCCTAGTCTGTAACAGTGAATGGTATTCTTCCGTCCTAAGTGCAGGACTCTGCACTTGTCCTTGTTGAACCTCATCAGGTTTATTTTGGCCCAATCCTCTATTTTGTCTAGGTCCCTCTGTATCCTATCCCTACCCTCCAGCATATCTACCACTCCTCCCAGTTTAGTGTCATCTGCAAACTTACTGAGAGTGCAGTCCACACCATCCTCCAGATCGTTAATGAAGATACTGAACAAAACTGGCCCCAGGACCGACCCTTGGGACACTCCGCTTGAAACCGGCTACCAACTAGACATGGAGCCATTGATCATTACCCGTTGAGCCCGATGATCTAGCCAGCTTTCTATCCACCTTATAGTCCATTCATCCAGCCCATACTTCTTTAACTTCCTGGCAAGAATACTGTGGAAGACCGTATTAGCCCATCCTCCCCGTGCAAACTGCCTCTCAGGCGCCATTTCCCAGCCCCCTGGACTGGGCAAGAGTCCGCTCCCTGGCTGGAGGCTGAGGGTGGGAGCAGAGCACAGGCAGGGCTAGCAGAAGGATGTGTAGCCCAGGCACCCAGCAGGGGGTAGGGTGGGAGGATGTTTCCTTGTCTCCTAAAGGCTCCACAAACTTGATCCCGGGCTTGCTCAGATGGCAAAAATACCAGAGTTTATTTCGGGCCCAAAAGACTAATCCTTAGCAAGCAGGGAAACTGAGGCATAGGGCAATTGAAGTGACCCACCCAGGATCAATGGCAGAGGTGGGAATAGGCCCTGAGTGTCCTGCCCCACAGCTCCTTCTCCAGTCACTGCCCGGCTGTGCAAGAAAATACCACAATAGTCCTCTGTGAGGAATGGGCGAGATTCTCTGTGTTCGGAACGCTGGGGGCAGAGCCCCCTTGAGAAATTGGCTGTAAGCCTCCCAAAGGGACTGCTGAAGAGTCTGGGAAATGAAGCCCTGATGGTGCCTGGAAATCCAAGCCTTGAGCTTCTTTGGGAAATCAGGCTCCACGAGACAAGAGACGCAGCAGCAAAGCCCTGAGGAGCCCGTTCGCTACCCCACATGCATGGCTGGATCAGCCCTTCCCACCGAACAGCAGGGAGAGAGCCCGTGGCATACAGCCCTTGGGCTGTGTTCTCTGTGGGCCTCCTTTATGGCCAGTGATGCTGCTCCAGGGATCCCTACAGGTGTGACGCTGTGGTTGGGACACAGACGGGCGCAGACCACGGGGCGCTGCTGGCCAAGGTAACTTCACTTCTCACAGATCCAAAGCATCCACCTCTGTACGTGGGTGGGTTCCTTCATCTACCCCCGCCCCTGCTCACCAGCTGCTCAGAGCCCCCGTCATGGCCAGGCCCCTCTTGTGGATGGGTTCGCTGTGGTGGGCCCTTCCCAATCCCCCACACGGAGGGATCTGGGCCGGTCCAAAGGACGGAGGCACAAGGTGGTGAGAGGAGGGGCGATAAGAGGGCTCAGGCGGAGGTGAGCTTGGCTGCCATGGGAGGGGATGGGGAACTGGCCCCCACTCACTGGGCCTGGCTGAGCAGGGATGTTTTTGTCTCCTTTCCAGCCTCAACGACCAAGGCTCCAAGCTCCTGAAGAGCTCAAAAGGGGGAGCAGCCTGCCTGAGCACTGGACTGGGGACCGTGCACTGTGGGTCCCCCTTCTCCACAGCCCACTCAACCCTTAGCCTCTCTGCCAGATGGCGTTTGTGTGTCTTGCGGGGAGCTAAGCCGAGACCCTCCGATGCATTCCCACCGAGCAGCCACCGGGTGGGTAACAACCTTTGCCACAACAAACCCGCATTAGCTTTGGAGTGCTCACCTGCTGTAGAAATGAAAGGCTCCAGTCCTCTCTCTTGGCATCAGGGCCGTCCTTAGGCATACGCAGCATAGGCAGCTGCATAGGGCACCTGAAAATTTGGGGCACCACTGGGTCTTAGTGTCCACCCCACCGTCTCTTCCTATCCCTGTTCTGACCCTTCCTGCAGGCTCCCACAGCTGGCTGCTGCAGCCTGGTGACTCTTACTCCAGACTTTAACCTGTCTGGTCATTCAGTGACAGACCTGCGGGTGGCTATTTTACAACAGAAAAACTTCAAAAACAGACTCCAACGAGAGACTGCTGAGCTGAAATTGATATGTAAACTAGATACAATCAACTCAGGATTGAATAAGGACTGGGAATGGCTGAGCCATTACAAACATTGAATCTATCTCCCCTTGTCAGTATTCTCACACTTCTTATCAAACTGTCTGTACTGGGCTAGCTTGATTATCACTTCAAAAGTTTTTTTCTCTTACTTAATTGGCCTCTCAGAGTTGGTAAGACAACTCCCACCTGTTCATGCTCTCTGTATGTGTGTATATATATCTCCTCAATATATGTTTCACTCTATATGCATCCGAAGAAGTGGGCTGTAGTCCACGAAAGCTTATGCTCTAATAAATTTGTTAGTCTCTAAGGTGCCACAAGTACTCCTGTTCTTTTTGCAGATACAGACTAACAGGCCTGCCACTCTGAAACCTTACTCCAGAGGGGATCTAGTAACTTAAAAGTGAAAAAACCTCCAGCCTGCCAGACCTATTAGCACAACATTGAAACTGTTAAAGAGCCATTCAAGTGGTAATGAAGCCATTTAACAGGCATTTGTCAACCTCCAGGTATTATACTGTCAGTTTCTGAATTTACTGACAAAAACAGTTGTGCTAAGATGTGAAAACATTATTTACTCAGAACATGTTAGTCTACAGGACCTTAGTTTAAAAGTTGGTTTAAAAATATTTCATTAATGAGTTGGTGAAGATTATAAAATCACATCTCTAAAAAATCCTTGCATAGATTTTTAGATGAACAATCATCTTTAGCCTTAAATGCTTGGATCTTCAGACATATAGTTTTTTAAATAAATCCTTCAAAAGACCCTTATCTAAAATACACATTTTAATTTTAATTACTGTAGTAAAAAAACTTGCTTCCAATGTCTTCCTGTCCTTTCTGTCCATCCCTTTCTCCCTTTAACCCCCCGCCTCGTTGAAGAGAGCCCTCAAAGGGACAACATCCCTTTCCTTCCAGATAGCTGGACAAAGAGTTTCCCTTTCTTTACTTCTGACTATCTGATGAACTAGTTTTAAGAAAACCCTCCAGCAAAAGCAGAACCTAGTAAGATATAAAATCCTTTATTATGACTAAAATCTTTGGAAACGTATTTTTTAAAGTTGGTGAAATTTCATAAACACAAAGTAAATTAGTGTTCCCTTTTTTTAAAAGCAATGAACATTGTTATGAACGCACTAAACCTCTGTGACTGATTAATTTAAACTAATGTCTTTGTTTCAGTGAGTTAAATATGTAGTAATCTGGAATGGTTACTTTATGAAGGCTTAAGAATACATTTAAATGTAAAGCTTAGAAATACTGATTTAGAAAACATAAAACAGAGAAGAGCTGCATCACGTATTCCATAATATTTAATGTTGTATTCAGAAGGACAGCTGACTCACCCTTACTACAAAGTTTTTGCAAATAAATCTCTGACAAACTTTAGGGCATATCAAAAAACCTGTGACTGACATTTTTTATTCCCAAGTTTAGTGCTTTTAATTAGGTACCTTCTGAATGTCCAGTCTTCACCATCTGGAATGCAGTGGAAAACATGCTCCATTTTCTTTAGAAAGAAATTGCGGAAAAGTGTTTTTTTTCAAATGTCGTTTGCTTCACTTGGGTTCAGGGAGTTGGCTGAAAGGGGGTGAGCAGAGGGGGGAAGGAAGAGAGGAGGGAGACAGTGGGGAGGGGTGGGGCCTGGGCAGAGTGGGGGCGTGGCCTGGGGCAGAGCAGGGGTGGAGTATGGGCGGGGCCACAGGCAGAAGAGGTGGGCTGGGGACCTTGCCTCCCCACGTGACAGCTTCACCCACCACCCATGACAGCAGGTAAGAGCAGGTCGGCTCCCACACACCCAGCGCGTGCTGTAGTCTCCTTAGGCAGAGGCTGTATTCACAGAGCCGAATGCGCCGGCTCTGCATGAGGGAGAGGGTACAGGGGTCTCTGCGGGGAACTGTGACTCTCCGTCGCTGTGAGGTGGGCGGAGCATCTCGGTATCCTTTGCTGCCTTGCCTCCCCCTCCCCCGGGCTGCAAGCCCAGGCTGCCGTCGGGCATAGGGGCACCAGTTTAATAATACTGCGTAGGGCCCCAGAAATCCTAAGGACGACCCTGCTTTGCACCACTGTCCAATAGAGACACAAAGTGCCACCCATGTTCTGTTCTGAGGTGTGAATCTAGCGTGGCTTCACTCTGGATCTACCCTGGGCAGGCTGAGAGCTGGCATGCAGCTATCACCAGCCTGCACGTGGAACAAACTGACGCTCTCAGATAGGTTGGACAGACAGAGCGAGTAGAATTGGCCCACTGTATTTTTTTCTAACACCCGGGGTGGGATTTTCAAGTGCCTACAGGTAACATTTTCAAAAGCACTTAAGTGACTTAAGAGTAGAGCCGTGTGAATAACAGCTTTCTCAGTTCGCTGGCAATCCCAAAAAACGGGGGAAATATTTTCAGGGTGAACCCAAAATGAAATTTTCCAAATTCGGAGATAAAGCAAAACGTTTTTATAAAATTGTGTTGGGCTCAATTGAAAACTACTTTTTTTGAAATTTTCAGTGATTTGAAAATTAAAAAACACCCCTTATTTCATTCGATTCATTTTTATCTCAAGCATTTTTTAATGCTTTTGATTTTTTTCAAATTAAATTACAGACTTTCAAAGCAAAAACTAGTTTGGAATCAGAAAATCAAATTGTTTCCATTTCTTCTGGAGGTTTTGGTGGCTTTTTTCCCAACTGAAACAATTCAGAGAAATCGACATGAATTTGAGGAATGTTTCTGTGGTGCCAAATCCGCATTTTTCTCTGAAAAACGATTTTGGGTGAAAAATTTCCTCCAGCTCTTCTTAGGAGCCCAAGTCCCTGAAAATCAGCAAGTCCCCCTGACTTTCAAAGAGGCTTGCACTCCTAAGGGCCAGATTCTCAGAGGCTCCTAACTCCCAGTGATTCCAATGGGAGTGAGGTACCTAATTCCCTTTGAGGATCTGGGCCTACAGAGCTCATGCTCATGCTCCCACTGCCAGCGCTCAGTCGACAAGAGCTCCCTGCTATGCCGGCTGCTTCCATGCATTTCACCCCCTGTGACGATGCGGTTCTGGCGGAACCCAACTGAGAGTGCCAATTCAGGACAAATTGCTAAAACAGGGCAGTTACAACCCAAGGCTGGGGTTTCTCCACCTCTAAGGCAAATCAAACCAGCCAGACAAAGAGGACTTTGGCTTCACCCCACTGGCTAACCACAAGTCACACAAACAATTCCCTTAGACACTCCAGTTTCCCAGTATCACCACCAGTGCCACTCGTTATGGGGATGAATGGTTATGAAAACCAATACCCCAGTAAAAGAAAAAGGTTCTCCTGATCCCAAAGGACCAAGCTCCAGACCCAGGTCAATATACAAATCAGATCTTTCCCACAAATCACGCTATTGCCAATCCTTTACAATCTAAAATCTAAAGGTTTATTCATAAAAGGAAAAAGATAGAGATGAGAGTTAAAATCGGTTAAATGGAATCAATTACATACAGTAATGGCAAAGTTCTTGGTTCAGGCTTGCAGCAGCGATAGAATAAACTGCAGGTTCAAATCAAGTCTCTGGAATACATCCCCCGCTGGGATGGGTCCTCAGTCCTTTGTTCAGAGCTTCAGTTTGTAGCAAAGTCTCTCCAGAGGTAAGAAGCAGGATTGAAGATAAAATGGAGATGAGGCATCAGCCTTATATAGTCTTTTCCAGGTGTAAGAACACCTCTTTGTTCTTACTGTGGAAAATTACAGCAAAATGGAGCCTGGAGTCACATGGGCCAGTCCCTGCATACTTTGCTGAGTCTGAAGGCATATTTGCCTTCTCTCAATGGGTCCATTGTATAGCTCCTTAGATTGGAAGCTGTCTGGGGAAGAGCCAAGGCATGGAGCACCTGAACTACTATTCCCAGGTGACATCATGGTACCTAGTGCAGAGTCTACTCCCCAAATTCCCAGTCTGTGTCTCCACTCCATTCCCCACATCCTGTCCTGAACTGGGCAGCAGTGGAAGGTCAAACCACTCCCCTGCTCTGTGCAGTTTGTCTCTTGGATCTGGGCTTCATTAGCTGGGCCCATCTCTGGTGGGAACTTTATCAACATTTCCTGGAGTTTCCCTGTTCCTGGTAGCCCCTCCAGATTCCCAACACAACTCCACCTTCCTAACAACCCATTGCAAATCAGTTATCAATGGCCCATGACTTCAGCCAGGCTAGATGCAATGGCAAAGTGTTTCCTTGCAAAAATCTTGCCTCTTTAACAGCATCACCAGCCCCGAACCTTCAAAAATTACGAGTCCAGTCCCTGAAAAATCAGGAGATTGGCTGAAAAGTCATGATTTAAAAAGAAAATCATATGCATTGGGCTCTGTTTTCTTTCTGGATTTTGAGCCTTGCCGGGTCACATTTTCCAGCTTTTCTGTGTGAGTGCAGAAAAAAAGTTTAAAAAAAAAAAAAAGGAAGAAAGCCAAGATTCTCCTGTAATCCCATGACTCCCAGCGCTAGGGCTTTAACATCAAAGAGCACGAGACTCGTGACAAAATCGTATCACTGGAAGTGTTTTGGATCTGGAATTGTGGCTTGGGCCCAACTCCAGTGGAAACAAGTCCTGAGTGTGTTCCCTGGCTATTTCCTAGAGACTCCTCTGCTGCTGGAAACCCTCCTGGATCCCCACCCTAATGCCACCCCCCTGACGCTACGCACCATACCCTTCGGAACAGTCATCCCCAGGACCTGGGACAATCCAGTCCCATTAGCATTTAGTATTATTTCTTAGGTGTATTACGGACTTGGGAAGCAGGTTCATCCATCAGTAGTGCATTGGAATGAGCTACCAGTGGGCAGGGCCGGATTAACTTTTTGTGGGCCTGGTTCCAAACATATTTGTGGGCCCCCCGGGGAATGATTGTAAAAGGGGCCGGGAGCAAAAGCATAGTGGGGTGGGAGCTAGGGTTGGTCCCTGGAGCAAGGGAGGGGCCAGGGGTAAACTGCAAGCGCAGCAGGGCTGGGGAGGGAGTAAACAGGATTCCCCCCACCCCTGCCCACATAGAGCGGGTACCTACCTTCTCCCTGGTTCTAGCCCATTCTCTTCATCTCTCTCTGCACTGAGCTGCCCCTCCTCCAGTGTGACAAAGTGGGAATGTTCTTAATGTTTTCTCTGAATACTGTGTGAGTGCCTCCGTTTCCCCTATGCATTTCTTAAGTATCTAGGTGGTGGGATAAGGGGGTGTGATTGTTGTAGAGCCCTAGAGGGAGGTGTGATGGTGTCTGCACAGAGGATGGCTGACACTCTGTCTCCTGGCAACTGATGGCCTGGGCCCCTCCCCTGCAAGGTGCCAACTGAAAGTGTTGGAGAACAAAGAGATCAGGTGACCTCCTGGCCCGGGGAAAGAGACAAAGGACAGAGGAGGGGCTGGAGGGGGTTGCAGTTTGGAGCTGGCTGGGGAAACGGATGGAGGCCCAGCACTGGTGTCTGGGCTCCCTACCCCACAAGACGGACCTGACTGAGGGGTCCTGTTTTCCATACCTACAAGGTCTGCTTGGGACTGTGTTCCTGTCGTCTAATAAACCTTCTGTTCTACTGGCTGGCTGAGAGTCACGGTGAATCGCAGGAAGTGGAGGGTGCGGGGCCCTGACTCCCCCACACTATGTGACATCCAGCAGCAGCAGGACAGGTTCTCTTCCAGCCCTCTGGGGTGGGTGTTGGGAGTGGGAGGAGCAGAGGGTAATGTGGTTACTCCTATAACCGGACTTTTAGTTTCCAGTCAGCACTGCCAACCGGACACCCAGGTCCCTTATTCTACTGGAGTTTCCAGTCTAAAACTGGATACCTGGCAACAGGGGTGCCAGAAAAGCCTGAGAGGGGGAGGAGGGGCAAGCAATCCTTTTTAAAAGTGAGAGTGGTGGGAAGCAAGGTGTGGGCGGGCTAGGGAGTGGAGAGGAGCTAATGTGTAGGGCCATGTTTGCTGTACTCCCCAGGTAGGTTGGAGACTGTGGGGATCAGCTGACACAGTATCCCCAGCCCAGGTGACGTGACAGCCAGTGGTGGATTTAGAGTTAGTGGGGCCCCCCGGCCCTGTGCTCAGCTTCATTTTTGGGGCCCCTCCTTGGGACCCAGCCAAGAAAAAGAACATTCTCTCTTATCTCCCACCGTGCCCATTTTTCATTCTTTTTTTCTTCATCCTCCTCCTATAAGTAATAGCAAGTCAATGAAAATAAAGTGAGGTACCTTGATTGTTCTTGTAGTCTAACTTATTTTTCCACAGACCACTTGAAAATTGCGGAGGGTCTCGACGGACCACTTATGATCTTTCCAAATATTGTAAAAAGACATTGGGCTGCGGGGTCTGGGCAGGAGCTAGGGTGAGGGAGGGGGCTCAGGGTTGGGGCAGGAGTTGGGGTGTGGAGCGCTTACCTGGGGCTGGGGTTTTGTGCAAGGGGTGCAGGTGGGAATGTGAGGGGTGCAGGAGCTCACATTTGGTGCTCAGGGTGAGGATGTGGGGGAGTTCAGCAGTCAGGGCATGGGGTGTGGGGGGCTGGGGATGTGGGGATGTGGAGGAGTCAGGGCAGGGGGCTCAGGGTGTGCGAGGGGGATGTAGGGGGCTGTGAATGTGTGAGGGTGCAGGGGTCAGGGTGGGCAGAGGGCTGTGGGTGTGGGCTGGGGTCGTGGGGGTGCTCACAGCAGGGGTATGCCCCGGTTCCAGCCCCTTCCCCAAGGCCCCGTCCCCACCTCTTCTCCTTCTCCTCCTCCTCCCCGGAGCAGCAAGCCTGCTGAGGCTCCACTCCTCCTCCTCCCTCCTGCCGGCAAGCAGCTGATCGGCGGCAGGGGCGGGGGGGAACGTAGCACCCTGGGGAAAGAGGCGGGGGAGGAGCTTGGCTGCCAGCAGAGCCTGCCCTGCTGCAGCAGGACCCGGCAGCACTAAGCTTCTGCCCCCATGGGGGGCGGGGAGGGGCGGAGAAGAGCTGGCCGGACTGGGGCCCCTTTGGACCATGGGTCTGGCACCATGGCACCAGTGGCGCCATGATAAATCTGGTACTGCCAGTGGGGTCCTAGTCCATTACTTGGGATCCAGCATGACTGTGATACACCTAATAAACCATTGAGACCACACTGGGCCAGATTGCCATGGAGATACAGATTCTGATCTGAAGAGCCCCAGAGGATCTGATTTCCCATCTCACCCCAACTTTTCCCCCAGCCGATCTCTTGAAATTTCCACCCTTTGCTTGGGTCATTTCTCTGCCTGGACTGGAAAGAACCTCCCTTCCCACACCCACACATCTGCAGCGTTTTTCTCTCCTGTCCTGTTGCTTCACACCTAGAGGCGGTGCTGGTTTGAACAGCAGACCCCAGGCGCCTGCTTTCCCAGGGCCAGTGTAGTGAGGAGAAGCTGCGGTATAGAATCATAGAATCATAGAATATCAGGGTTGGAAGGGACCTCAAGAGGTCATCTAGTCCAACCCCCTGCTCAAAGCAGGACCAATTCCCAACTAAATCATCCCAGCCAGGGCTTTGTCAAGCCGGGCCTTAAAAACCTCCAAGGAAGGAGACTCCACCACCTCCCTAGGTAACGCATTCCAGTGCTTCACCACCCTCCTAGTGAAATAGTGATTCCTAATATCCAACCTGGACCTCCCACACTGCAACTTGAGACCATTGCTCCTTGTTCTGTCATCTGCCACCACTGAGAACAGCCGAGCTCCATCCTCTTTGGAACTCCCCTTCAGGTAGTTGAAGGCTGCTATCAAATCCCCCCTCATTCTTCTCTTCTGGAGACTAAACAATCCCAGTTCCCTCAGCCTCTCCTCATAAGTCATGTGCTCCAGACCCCTAATCATTTTTGTTGCCCTCCGCTGGACTCTTTCCAATTTTTCCACATCCTTCTTGTAGTGTGGGGCCCAAAACTGGACACAGTATTCCAGGTGAGGCCTCACCAATGTCGAATAAAGGGGAACGATCACGTTCCTCGATCTGCTGGCAAGGCCCCTACTTATACAGCCCAAAATGCCATTAGCCTTCTTGGCAACAAGAGCACACTGTTGACTCATATCCAGCTTCTTGTCCACTGTGACCCCTAGGTCTTTTTCTGCAGAACTGCTACCTAGCCATTCGGTCCCTAGTCTGTAGCAGTGCATGGGATTCTTCCGTCCTAAGTGCAGGACTCTGCACTTGTCCTTGTTGAACCTCATCAGGTTTTTTTGGCTCAATCCTCTAATTTGTCTAGGTAATCCTTTGCTCTTGGGGTCAGCAGCAGTGTCTTGGAAATGCAGCCTCATTGGTTCCCCCCTGGCTCTGATGCCGTCTGGGGTTACACAACAGGGCCCGTTGTTGAAATAAAATGCTCTGTTGTGTCATCCAGATCATAGTTGGAGAGACAGCTCATGGAATGGTCGAACCTCGTCACGGGACGGCGCCATGGAAATGAACGACATATATGTGAACAATGAGGCTGTGGAGAGATCGCCAGGCAGGAGGATGAAAAGAACCAGTCCCAAGCCAGCAGGGCATGGAGGTAAAAGCCAAGAGCAGTCGCCAGCTCAGACCCACGCGGCATCCAAGCAGCGGGTTCCAATAGCGCGGAGCCTGTCCTGACAGCACCCCATCCTCAATAACAGCCCTGTGGCCACTACAGCGCACGTGGAAGAGGAGCCAGCTGTCCTCAGACCACCAGCGAGCTGTCCACGGGCCACAGCATGGGAACCTCTGGCTTAGGCAGCTCCGTAGAGCAGAACTGCAGCCAAATTGGGATCACTAGAAGCATTTGGGGTGGCTGATTTGAGCCAGGATTTAATTTCAACCCCAGCTCGCCTGCCCCAGAGGGGGCTGATCAGAGCGCAGTCAGGGAAGGCCGTACTATAGTACCCAGCCCCACAGCTGAGCAGTTTGGAGCCAGTGTTAGCAGGGAAGTACAGAGGCCACAGCGGGCAGCGGTTTCTGCCAGTGGAGGGCAGCCGTGGCACAGAGACACCAGTCAGCTAGTGACTAGAATCCTAGATCAAATCAGGAAAAAAAATGTCACCATGTAGAAAAATTTCAGCAAAAACATTGATTTCTTTCATCACTTTTTTTTCTAATATTTTGGGGGTTCTTTGGAAAATAAAAAATTCCAATGGACCAAAAACCCCAAAGCATTTTTGGGTTTTTCTACAAGGTTTTGGATGAAAATTGATTTTTTTTAAATGTCCCTTTTGTAACAGAACAAATAAAATTACACACACACACAGACACATTTATATGGAAAAATGTTCAGTTTTCAACTTTGCTGAAGACAACTTTTAAAGTAGCCAAAGGCTGAGTTTGTTCCCGTTTGAAATCATCCTTTTTTAAAAAACTCTGCCTGTTCTACAGCAGCGGAGTTTTCTGATGATGAAATGCCTGATTACGAAAATATATCCGTGATGACTGACAAGAAGAATCCCCAGCCTCCAGCAGAAATGCCTCCCTCATACCCAGGTAAGTCAGAACAGCATGGCACTGGCACCCACAGCCCCAGAAGTGGCTGCATTCTAATGCTAGGTGAAGGGTCTCAAAAATGCTTTCTACTGCTTACGTAGAAAGGGATCATTTGTCCCATGCTGAAATGCAGCCACTTCTGAGGTGGGGGCAAGACAGCTGTTTAACAACAGTTTAGGACAGGAAGTGAAGAGGAATCCTGTATCTAATTGGAAGGATGAATTACTCCGGTGGAAATATGGCCTGGACACTGGAGTAAGGGGGAGTAAGCAGTGTCCACGGGGATTGGGAGGAGGGAAGGATACCTTAGCCAAGCAACAACCCCCCTGCCTTCTCCATCCTACAGGGCTTGTCTGTACTGGTGGGAGAGGCTGTGCAAGGGTCTTGCTGGGGAGACGTCTACCTGGAAAGTTGTGAGGGCTGATCCCTGGGCTCGGAGACAGCTGCTGTCAGTTACACCAGCCCGGCTAGTTGCAGGCATTGCCAACACTGGGGCAAACACAGCGTTCTTCCGAAATCATCTGGGAGAGATGCTGGAATAAAGACCGTTCCCAGCTCTCAGGGATTATCAGCCTTTGCCATGTGGAAAAGAAACAACAACATGTGGATTTTAATAGCCAGGGCCTCAGATTTACATCTCACCTGGAAGAGAGTATCTCTAGCAGCACAGCGCCCTCTAATGCCATGCTGGAGCATGGGGCCAGTGCTGACTGCCAGGGGAGAGAGCCCCCTACTGAGCCCCCCACCTTGATCCCTACAACACAATGCCCCCTCCTCACCACCTTCCCTGCAGCACAGCACTGAGTTCACACCACCTTCTACAGCATCCAGGGAGCTGTGGTTTGTTTGGGGAGGTCCCCAACTACTGCCCAGGCCCAGCTCTAGGCAGATGAGGCTAAGTCATCCATCCCTCCCTCCACATCTCCCTCCCCCTCCCCCTCCCACCCATAGGGGCAATGGCAGCTGGCCATGGAATCACCAAGCCAGCCAGGCTCTGCGATCTAGGGCTGGAAAGCCCTGTGTAAATGCCAGGTCTTACTGTGCTGAACGGCCCCAGAGGCGGATTAAGATTTATTGGGACCCTGGGCACAAAGAACATTTGGACCCTCAACACCCTGGGGGCCCAAGGACACCGGAACCGGTGGGGGTAGAGGGGCCATAGCCCCCCACTTTTAAAAGCGGGAGGGCCATGCCTGCACATCTTTTAACATGGGTAGGGGCAGAGCAGTGGCCAGGGCTGAACTTTGCGGACGCGGGGGGGGGGGGGGGCGCTGAGAAGGTGATCAGCTCCCCTGCTATGCAGCACAGCCCCTGCTAGAAGCACCAGCTGCTTCATGGTGGTGGGGGCTGAGGTGGGCCTTAGCTCCTCCTCACCACAGGTCCTCACACCCTGCAGGCCCCGCCCCCTGGCCAGGCCGGAAGCCAGACTGGAGCCATGGTAAGAGCTGCCCAGGGAGCCCAGGCCACTGTGGGGAGCCCCGGACCCTCCACCTGCCCTGGATGATGCACCCCAGGGGGCAGGGACATGGGCTGGGGGCTGCTCTCGGGCACCCTGCACCCCCCATCCCCCAGGCAGGTGGAAGGTCCAGGGTTCCCCGCAGCATCCCAGGCCGTCTTACCATGGCCCGGCTCTGGCTTACAGCCTGGCCAGGGGACAGGACCTTGAGGGGAAGAGGAGGAGCAGGGGGCAGGGCCACAGCTCCAGCACTGGTGGCCTCCCTAGACTTCTACACGGGTTCCAGTGCTCCTGTGGGGGCCCCCAAATTGGCCAGGCCCTTGGGCACAGGCCCCGTGGGCTGACGTGTTAATCCCCCACTGCGTACGGAACATGTATTAGCACATACGGAACATACCCAGAACATGCTCAAATGTAACAATAGCTGTTTTCCAGCCTCTACAGCTCCATCCGCCCTCCAGCCCGCCAAAGACCTGCTTTGAGTAGGGGGTTGGACTACATGACTTCCTGAGGTCTCTTCCAACCCTAATCTTCTATGATTCTATCATTCTAAAGAGAGAACCCGGAAGCAGGAATACATGCTGATGCTGTACCTCCTCATGGCCATTTGCTTTCTCATGTGGATCGTTCTCCTCTCACTCACAGTCGTCAACGGTGAGTCTGCCCCCAGCCCGCCCTGGGCACCAAGCGGATGGGGGATTACTTGTGAAAGGTTCAAAGAAAAGACACCAGGTTCTATGAGCATTCAAGATCTGGAACACCTGCCTGAGAGTGAGACACCATCTGTTTAGCTTATCAGAGAGAAAGTTAAGAGGTCACTAGGGATCTATGGGGAGGAGCTTCCGGAGCACGGCCGACCGTAAAGGAGCTACTACAACTTCAATATGAGTCAACAATGTGATGCTGTTGTGAAAAAGGCAAATGTCATTCTGGAGTGTTGCAGGTGAGACACACAGGAGCTAATTGTTCTGCTCCACCCGGCTCTGGGGAAACCTCAGCTGGAGTCCTGTGTCCAATTGTACGTGCCTCACTTTAAGAAAGATGTGAACAAATTGGAGAGTCCAGAAGAAAGCAATGTAATTGATCGGGGGGGTTAGAAAACCTGCCTCTGCGGAGAGGTTGGAAGAATTGGGCATGTTTACTCTAGAGAAGAGAAGGCTGGTGGGGCGGGGGGGACGGGGACGACACCTGATGACAGTCTATGGGTCTGTAGCAGGTTGTTACAATGAGGACAATGATCAGTTGTTCTCCATGTCCCAGCTTTGATGGAACTGGTGCAGTTTGCAGCAAGGGAGATTTAGGCTGGATATTAGTTAAGCTCTGGAACAGGTGACCTAGGGAGTTGTGGAATCCCTGTCATTGGAGGTTTCTAAGAACAGGTTGGACAAACACTTGAAGGGATGCTAGGTATCCGTGGTCCTACCTTAGTGCAGGGGGCTGGACTAGATGACCTCTCGAGGTCCCCTCAGCCCTGCATTTCTATGATTCTATGATTTTTTGACAGCCAGGGGGCTCTTTAGTCTAACAGATCCAAGGGCTGGGAGCAAGTTCAGACTGTGCTATGTAAGGTACGTATTTTGAACAGAGCAGGGAATTATCCATTGGGGCACCTGACCCAGGGGTGTGGTGCATTGTCCTGGACTTTAGCTGCTTTAAAACCAGACCGAGTGGTTCTTGCTATAAAATTCACTCCAGCTCCACCAGCAGTTCCTGGGCTCCAGTCAGGGTTCACTATATGGACTGCTCTGGCCTTTGTTTTTCAGGAGTTCAGACTGGATTACATAGGTCCCTTCTGGCATTGAACTTGAGGGGTGGAACCCTGGTCCCATGGACATCAATGGCAAAATGCTGTCTGGATTTCACCCTAGCAATCTGTGAATCAGACAGTGAAAATCAGGGGGAAAGTACAAAACTCTCTTGGGACAGGAGCTACAGAGATGGGGTGCAGGTGGCAGTTTTAACACAGATGGTTAGGGTGGGAGGAAAGCCCTCATCCCAGGCTGGGAAAGCTCCTTCCACCCATATACAGCCCAAAGACCCCTCTCTGCTCAGGGCCTGACCCATGGGAGTCTGTCCATTGACATTGTTGGCTCTGGATTAAGCCCCAAGTCTGCCTGCATGTGATCCCAGCAGTTCAACAGAATGTGAGATCCTTCTGAGATAGAAACATGCAGACGACGGCGTTCCTAGAGACCCCAAGCGAGATCAGGGTCTTCTTGTGCCAGGCACTGCCCAAAAGAGCTTATGATCTAAGTAGGCAAAGGATGGGAAACTGAGACACAGAAAGGGGAAGTGACTTGCCCAAGATCCCCCAGCAGGTCAGTGGCAGAGCCAGGAACAGAACCCAGGTCTCCCAAAGCCAGTGCCCTACCCACTCAATAGTGCTACTTCCCTGGTTTTGTTGGGGTATATCCTGTTAAACTGTTCTCCATATTTCTCAAGACATCACAATTCAAAGTACTTTCCAAAATAATAGCTAAAGATATTAACTGATAATACCAGAATCAGACATTCAAACAAACAATCCACGGCTCAGAGTTAAGGCTCTTGTGTTAAAATGAAATCTGTGTTTCTCTGCACTGGATATGACTGGTGTGTTTGTGTTTCTTATGTGGGCTGTGCTAGATAGATTGTATCCTCAGCTGGATTAAGTTGAGAAGTGTGAGCAACAAGGGTGATGTCGTGGTTGGAGTCTGCTATAGACCACCAGACCAGGGGGATGAGGTGGACGAGGCTTTCTTCTGGCAACTAGCAGAAGTTGCTAGATCGCAGGCCCTGGTTCTCATGGGAGACTTTAATCACCCTGATATCTGCTGGGAGAGCAATACAGCGGTGCACAGACAATCCAGGAAGCTTTTGGAAAATGTAGGGGACAATTTCCTGGTGCAAGTGCTGGAGGAACCAACTAGGGGCAGAGCTCTTCTAGACCTGCTGCTCACAAACCGGGAAGAATTAGTAGGGGAAGCAAAAGTGGATGGGAACCTGGGAGGCAGTGACCATGAGATGGTCGAGTTCAGGATCCTGACACAAGGAAGAATGGAGAGCAGCAGAATACGGCCCCTGGACTTCAGAAAAGCAGACTTTGACTCCCTCAGGGAACAGATGGGCAGGATCCCCTGGGAGAATAACATGAAGGGCAAAGGGGTCCAGGAGAGCTGGCTGTATTTTAAAGAATCCTTATTGCGGTTGCAGCAACAAACTATCCCGATGTGTAAAAAGAATAGTAAATATGGCAGGCGACCAGCTTGGCTAAACAGTGAAATCCTTGTTGATCTTAAACGCAAAAAAGAAGCTTACAAGAAGTGGAAGATTGGACAAATGACCAGGGAGGAGTATAAAAATATTGCTCAGGCGTGCAGGAGTGAAATCAGGAAGGCCAAATCACACTTGGAGTTGCAGCTAGCAAGAGATGTTAAGAGTAACAGGAAGGGTTTCTTCAGGTATGTTAGCAACAAGAAGAAAGTCAAGGAAAGTGTGGGCCCCTTACTGAATGAGGGAGGCAACCTAGTGACCGAGGATGTGGAAAAAGCTAATGTACTCAATGATTTTTTTGCCTCTGTCTTCACGAACAAGGTCAGCTCCCAGATTGCTGCATCGGGGGAGGTCCCAGATGACTGGAAAAAGACTAATGTAGTGCCCATCTTTAAAAAAGGGAAGAAGGAGGATCCAGGGAACTACAGGCCAGTCAGCCTCACCTCAGTCCCTGGAAAAATCATGGAGCAGGTCCTCAAGGAATCAATTATGAAACACTTAGAGGAGAGGAAAGTGATCAGGAACAATCAGCATGGATTCACCAAGGGGAAGTCGTGCCTGACTAACCTAATTGGCTTCTATGATGAGATAACTGGCTCTGTGGATGAGGGGAAAGCAGTGGATGTGTTATTCCTTGACTTTAGCAAAGCTTTTGATACGTCTCCCACAGTATTCTTGACGCCAAGTTAAAGAAGTATGGGCTGGATGAATGGACTGTAAGGTGGATAGAAAGCTGGCTAGATCGTCGGGCTCAACGGGTAGTGATCAATGGCTCCATGTCGAGTTGGCAGCCGGTTTCAAGCGGAGTGCCCCAAGGGTCGGTCCTGGGGCCGGTTTTGTTTAATATCTGTATTAATGATCTGGAGGATGGTGTGGACTGCAAAGAGGATGGAGCTCGGCTGTTCTCAGTGGTGGCAGATGACAGAACAAGGAGCAATGGTCTCAAGTTGCAGTGGGGGAGGTCCAGGTTGGATATTAGGAAACACTATTTCACTAGGAGGGTGGTGAAGCACTGGAATGCGTTACCTAGGGAGGTGGTGGAGTCTCCTTCTTTGGAGGTTTTTAAGGCCCGGCTTGACAAAGCTCTGGCTGGGTTGATTTAGTTGGGAATTGGTCCTGCTTTGAGCAGGGGGTTGGACTAGATGACCTCTTGAGGTCCCTTCCAACCCTGATATTCTATGATTCTATGATTCTAGCCAGTCCCTTGCTTGGGGTACTTGGGTTTTGTGAATGTAGTGATAGGTCAATACATTAATGTCACTTAGTGACCCTTACATGGTATTTTACAGAATTGTTTTTTTGTTTTGGAATGGATGAGTTCATGCAGTGTGGTGGCTAAATACATGTGCTAATACCGATGGATGGAGGGGTGTGTGTATGTCTGTTGATGGATTGACATACAGAAGGATAAGTATTTATGCTGATGAGTGAATGGATAGAGGAGTATGTATACCAATGGATGGAGGATGGATGGATGGATGCATATGAATGCCGATGGATGCATGGATGTGTATGGATGCTGTTGGATGGATGTGTATGTATGTTGATGGATGGATAGATGGAAGGCTGAGTATGTATGGTGATGGGTGAATGGATAGAGAAGTATATAAGCTGATGGATGGGAATATCATAGAATCATAGAATATCAGGAGGTCATCTAGTCCAAACCCCTGCTCAAAGCAGGACCAACCCCAACTAAATCATCCCATCCAGGGATGTGTATGCATTCTGAAGGATGGAGGTTGGATGGATGTGAATGTATGCTTAAGGATGGAGGATGTGTCAATGGATATGTCTATATGCCGATGGATGGAAGTGTATGTATGCCAATGGATGGATGGATGAATAGATGTATATGGATGCCGATGCGTAGGTATGTGAAGAGAGATCCTTCCTACCAGACAATCACCAACTCTCCCCCCCCCCTGTGGGAAATGTCCAGACTGATCAAGTTAAGGGAATTGTAAAGCTGCAATGAAAACGATGCCTGTTTAACATTTTGTTGTTGTTGCTTTAAGACCAGAAGATGGCTGGGGAATTAAAGAGGATAAACACTGCCCTTTCCCAGAGGATAAACCAAGGTATGTTTGAATCATAGAATAGAATATTAGGGTTGGAAGAGGCCTCAGGAGGTCATCTAGTCCAATCCTCTGTTTAAAGCAGGAACAACCCCAACTAAATCATCCCAGCCAGGGCTTTGTCAAGCCAGGCCTTAAAAACCTCTAAGGAAGGAGATTCCACCACCTCCCTAGGTAACCCATTCCACTGCTTCACCACCCTCTTAGTGAAATAGCTTTTCCTAATATCCAACCCATATACGCCGACTTCTGCTGGTGTCAGTGGGTGCTCGACCCCCTCTGCCCCCGGCCTTGCCCAGACTCCATTCCTTCCCCGCCCCCTCCTGCCCCTGCCCCGCCCCCATTCCAACCCCTTCCCCAAAATCCCCGCCCCAACTCCACCTCCTCCCCGCCTCCTCCCCTGAACTTGTCACGTTCCTGCTCTTCCCCTCTCCATCATGGAGCTTGTTACAGCGGCAAGTGCTAGGAGGTAGGCGGAGAAGTGCGGAGGAGGAGGCGGAGGTGAAGTGGGGCGCGGAGGGACATGGAGGGAAGCTTAGCTGCCAGTGGGTGCAGAGCACCCACCAGTTTTTCCCTGTGGGTGCTCCAGCCCCAGAGCACCAACGGAGTCGGTGCCTATGATCGACCTAGACCTCCCCCAATCTAACTTGAGACTATTGCTTCTTGTTCTGTCATCTGCCACCACTGAGAACAGCCTAGCTCCATCCTCTTTGGAACCCCCCTTCAGGTAGTTGAAGGCTGCTATCAAATCCCCCCTCACTCTTCTCTTCTGCAGACTAAACAAGTTCCCCCAGCCTCTCCTCGTAAGTCATGTGCCCCAGCACACTAATCATTTTTGTTGCCCTCCACTGGACTCTCTTCAATTTGTCCACATCCCTTCTGTAATGGGGGGACCAAAACTGAACGCAATACTCTAGGTGTGGCCTCACCAGTGCTGAACAGAGGGAATAATCACTTCCCTCGATCTGCCAGCAATGCTCCTACTAATACAGCCCAATATGCCATTGGCCTTCTTGGCAATAAGGGCACAATGTTGACTCATATCCACCTTCTCGTCCACTGTAATCCCCAGGTCCTTTTCTGCAGAACTGCCGCTTAGCCAGTCGGTCCTCAGCCTGTAGCGGTGCATGGGATTCTTCCTTCCTAAGTGCGGGAATCTGCACTTGTCTTTGTTGAACCTCATCAGATTTCTTTTGGCCCAATCCTCCAATTTGTCTAGGTCACTCTGGACCCTATCCTTATCCTCCAGCATATCTATCTCTTCCCCAAGCTTAGTGTCATCTGCAAACTTCCTGAGGGTGCAATTCTTCCCATCATCCAGATCATTAATAAAGATGTTGAACAAAACCGGGCCCAGAACCGACCCCTGGGACATTCTGCTTGATACCAGCTGCCAACTAGACATCAATCCGTTGATCACTACCTGTTGAGCCAGCTTTCTATCCATCTTATAGTCCATTCATCCAATCCATACTTCTTTAAGTTGCTGGAAAGAATACTGTGGGAAACCATATCAAAAGCTTCACTAAAGTCAAGATCCACCGCTTTCCCCATATCCACAGAGCCAGTTAGAATCATAGAAACATAGAGTATCAGGGTTGGAAGGGACCTCAGGAGGTTATATAATCCAACCCCCTGCTCAAAGAAGGACCAGTCCCCATAGTTATCTCATCATAGAAGGCTGAGGGCTGCTCACCCCCACACCCCCATGCTGTGTTGCCCAGTGCAGCAGTCTGGGAGCTGACCTTGTCTGTGATGTCAGAGGCAAAAAAAGCATTGAGTAGTTCAGCTCTTTCCACATCACGTGTCACTAGGTTGCCTTCCCCATTCAGTAAGGGTCCCACACTTTCCCTAACCTTCTTCATGTTGCTAACATACCCGTAGAAACCCTTCTTGTTATCCTTCACATCCCTTGCTAGCTGCCACTCCAAGTGTGCCTTGGTCTTCCTGATTACACCCCTGCATGCTCGAGCAATATTTGTATACTCCTCCCTAGTCATCTGTCCAAATTTCCACTTCTTGTAAGTTTCCTTTTTGAGTTTAAGCTCACAGAAGATTTCGCTGTTAAGCCAAGCTGGTCGCCTGGTATATTTGCTGTTCTTTCTGCAGATCGGGATGGTTTGTTCCTGCACCCTCAATAAGGCTTCTTTGAAATACAGCCAGCTCTCCTGGACTCCTTTCCCCCTCGTATTAGCCTACCAGGGGAAGGAGGCTGAAGGATGGAGGATGTGTTGATGGATGTGTCTATACCAGTGTTTTCCCCAGGAATTGAAATTAGGGGGGGTGTTCGAATTTTCGGGGGGGGGGGGGGGAGTCAGGGCCGATGAGGTGTGAGACTGTGAGGGTGAAGGTGGGCTGTATGGCACCATAGTAAACACTGACAAATGTTTTGTTTTTTGTTTTGGAATAGATAAGTACATGCAGTGTGATGGCTAAATACATGTTCTAATACCGATGGATGGAGGGGTCTGTATATGTATGTCAGTGGATGGATGGACAGTATTTATGCTGATGAGTGAATGGATAGAGGAGTATGTATGCCAATGGATAGATAGGTGAGTATGTATGCCAAAGGATGGATAAAGGAGTATGTATGCCAATGGATGGAGGATGTATGGATGCATATGTATGCCGATGGATGGATGGATGTGTGTGAATGCTGATGAATGGAAGTGTATGTATGTTGATGGCTGGATAGATGGAAGGCTGAGTATGTATGGTGATGGGTGAATGGATAGAGAAGCATATATGCCAAAGGATGGAAAGATCATAGAATCATAAAAGATTAGGGTTGGAAGAGACCTCAGGAGGTCATCTAGTCCAACCCCCTGCTCAAAGCAGGACCAACCCCAACTAAATCATCCCAGCCAGGGATGTGTATGCAGACAATCACCAACTCTCCCCACCCCTCTGTGGCAAATGTCCAGACTGATCGAGTTAAGGGAATTGTAAAGCTGCAATGAAAATGACGCCTGTTTAACATTTTGTTGTTGTTGCTTTAAGACCAGAAGATGACTGAGGAATTAAAGACGATAAACGCTGCCCTTTCCCAGAGGATAAACCAAGGTACGTTTGGTTCCTGTCTTGACAGCAGAACCAGTATTTCTAGGTTAACAGAAAGCACTGAAGAGGCTGGAGCATCATCCATCACACACGGCCTGTAAGGAGCAGTCATGGAGTCCAGGGGCCTGGGCGTTGCCAATAGAGCATCTGAGCCATTGATGGAGTGGGCCCAGGGCACAGCTAACGGGCATTCTCCATAACCCCCTGTGGGGAGAGGGGGGTTCTGTGAGCACGAGGCCAGGAGAGTTATGCCCAGGCTAGCCCCAGCATGTGGTTAGTGGGTGGGTGGGGGGGAGAATTTCCATCAAAACTTTTTTCTGGCAGAAAATTGGGCTTTTGACTAAAGTCATTTCTGCAGAATGTATCTGCCTCCTGCAAAGATTTTTGATTTTTGATCAGAAAACAAAAAAAAGTATTTTTTTTTTTTGGCCAAAACTGAATTTGTTATACATTTTGGGGCAGTTTTCAGCTGCAACGTTTCAGTTGCTGAACACCAAAATTTGTGGATTTTCTGAAAAATCTCATCGTTTTCGTTGAAATTTTCCATGGAATGCCCTGCCCCTGTTCTGTGACCAGCGTTCATAGCTGGAGCCCTGTGGGGCTAGGAAACTGTGTGATCTGAATGACTGTAGCGCCTAGAAGCCCCAGCCATGGACCATGACCTCATTGTGCTGGGCGCTGTACATTATTAGATGTATTACGGTAGTGCCTCAGAGCCCCAGTGTTGGCCCAGGACCCCATTGTGCTTGGTGCTGTACATTGTGTATTAGGTGTATTAGAGTAGAGCCCCCTTGAGAAATTGGCCGTATTGCCTGAGGCTCAGCTACAGCACCCAGCTCCAGGCGCTGCGGCTGAATGCAGCCCAGGCCACCACTCGGGGGCGCCAGAGCGCCACATGGAGTGAGGCTGGGTGGGTTACACCTGCCCAGGGAACAGCTGGGGCAGAGGCAGCTTCTCTCCACCTAAGCCTGGGGGGAGGGGGCAGCCTTTCCGCTCCCAGGGTCCTGCCGGCTACAACTCCGCCTCTTGCCTTGCAGTGTCCTCCACCCTGGCCAAAGCCAAGCTACTCTGCCAGGACATCTCAGCACATGGGGCACTTGTCTCCTGCCCAGCAGGTGAGAGCACTTTCCCGAGTGCCCCACAGGCCCAAGGAGGCAGGGGAGCCCTGGGGCACAGACCCCACCCCCTCTGCAATCCTGGGTGGGTGTGGAGCTGGGGCAGCAATGGACCACCAGCCTGCCTGGGGTTCCCCTGCACATGCACTGCCCAGTGCCTGGAGGAACGGCATTCGCACCACTCCCGAGTCCCTGAGGGCACTGGATACTGCGGAACTGGGACCAGTGTGGGCCCCTGGGCCAAACCCCTGGGATGTCTCACTGGCCTCCCTTGCTTGGGCAGTGGCCTGGTTGCAAAGAGGCAACAGGCCCATGCCCTGGGTGCTGGGGAGGAGGAGAGAGCAGGGCACCTCGCTACCTCCCATGACTCCCATCTCGCCACCAGCTGCTCCCCTAACCCACCTCCCCCATCCCCCCACAGGGTACAAGCCCACGGGCTGTGCCTGTGGAATGGGCTGCGGCTCCTGGGACATTCGCACCGACTCCACCTGCCACTGTCAGTGCAGCGGCATTGACTGGACGGCCGCGCGCTGCTGCAAGATAGGGCTGTAGTGATGCCAAGACCCAGCCTGGGGCACCGGAGAGCCCCACCTGGCCTGCTGCCCCTGTCGACCCCTAACCATGGGCCCTGGCACAGAACCAGGCTGTGCCCTTTGTGCCCAGTGCAATGAATAAACTTGGATCTGGGTCTGTTGATGCTTCTCTGGCTCTGTTCTTCCCCTGCCCTCCCAGACTCTGGTACCTAGGGCCAGAGCATGGGCCGGGGGCACAACTCTGCCTCGCTCTCCTATTTCCCCAAGAGAGGCCTCTGTCCCAGATCCGGTTGAGCTGCCCCTGCTGGCGGCTCAGCAGATCGCTACGGGGGGTCCAGACATTGAACCCCCCCGGGCCGTGTATTCCCCTGGAATTGAAATTAGGGGGGTGTTCGAATATATGGGGGGGGGGCAGGGCTGATGAGGGGTGAGACCGTGAGGATGAAGGTGGTCTGTATGGCAGCAGAGTAAAAACTGAAAAATGTTTCATGACCATTTTATTAGATTTGACTCATATTTTAAAATCATCACACAAATGAAAGTTGGCTACTCAAACCGTCTATGAAGCACTACCTCTCATAGGCGCCGACTTCTAACAGCGCCGGTGGGTGCTCAATCCCCCTCTGCCCCCGGCCCTACCCCGACTCCACCCCTGCCCCGCCCCTCCTGCCCCCATTCCAACCCCTTCCCCAAAGTCCCCGCCCCAACTCCGCCACTCTCCCTCTCCCATTCGACTCCTTCCCCAAATCCATGCCCCGGCCCTGCCTCTTCCCCGCCTCCTCCCCTGAGTGCACCACGTTCCTGCTCCTCCCTCCCTCCCAGAGCTTTGCTACAGCTGTTTGGCGGTGGCAAGTGCTGGGAGGTAGGCAGAGGAGCTGGTGACGCAGCGCACTCAGGGAGGAGGCGGAGGAGGAGATGAGGTGAGGTGAGGTGGGGCAGGTGTGTGTGGTGGGGCGGGGAGCTTGGCTGCCGGTGGGTGCAGAACACCCATTAATTTTTCCCCATGGGATGGGGGCTCTGGGCTGAGGCAGTGGCAGGGGGTTGGGGTACAAGATGGGATGATAAGTTCAGGCTCCAGGAGGGAGTTTGGGTGCGGGAGGGGGCTCAGGGCTGGGGCAGAGGCTTGGTGTGCAGGTGGGGTTCAGGGTGCGGATTCTGGGAGGGACTTTGGGTGCGGGAGTGGGCTCAGGGCTGGGGCAGGGGGTTGGGGTGTGGGAGGGGGATGAGGGGCATCTGCTTCAGGAGGGAGTTTGGGTGTGGGGGGAGCTCAGAGCTGGGGCTGGGGAGTGGGGTGTGAGTTCTGACTGGGTGGCGTTGACCTCAGGCAGCACCCGGAAGCAGCTGGCATGTCCGGCTCCTAGGCAAAGTAGCGGCCAGGCAGCTCCGCACGCTGCCCCTGCCTGCAGGCACTGCCCCGGCAGCTCCCATTGGCCACAGTTCCTGGCCAATGGGAGCTGCGGAGCCGGTGCTCGGGGCAGGAGTGTCATGCGAAGACTCCCTGACCGCCCCTGCACCTAGAAGCTGGACATGCGAGCTGCTTCTGGGAGCCGCACGGAGTCAGGGCAGGTAGTAAATCTGCCTTACCCCACTATGCCGCCGATTGGACTTTTAGCGGCCTATTAAAATCTCCCGGATGCTTTCTCTAGTCACCGGGAGGTGGATGCTGATTCTGGTAGACCCCGGACAATCCAGGAGGGCTGGCAACCCGAGCTGTCAGCAGAGTTCGGTGAGAGGGGGCCCAGGAAGCCAGCTGAGCCCCATCCCTACCTCGCCCGCAGCCTCCAGTAAGTGTTTGGAGCACGGGACAATGAGGGGAGGAGGAGGCAGCAAGGCACTGGGGGGATGGCTGGGGAGCTCAGGGAGGAAATGGGAGCAGGGGGGTGGAGGAGGCAGCTGGGCCCAGGGGCATTGGGCGGGGGGCCAGTGTTTAAAGTGCCCCCCAAAAGTAGCCACATGTAAATCCCTGAGCACGCCCCAGGTCAGGTGTGTTCGAATCAGGGTTATGGTGTTTTCCCAAATTAATGCCAGGTTCCTTTCTCCTTTTTATTAAAAGTTTCCTCGGCTGTATAGACTCTGTGCTTTCGAGTGGGGAAGTGTTGCCTCTTATACGCACCCAGAGCCGGTTCTGTGTTGTATTGTTAAGAGGGACCCCTGGATATTGAACCCTTGTTATTAAATAGTTATAAATTTGATGATTAACGTTTAAATCTTGTTGTGTCCATATGGGAGTGTTAACGTTATCACATGAAGCTAAATTATTTACATTATGTTACAATAGTTACTGTCACTAACATTCAGATTATGTCCGTTTACAACAAAATCACATTTTGTCCTAAAACAAAAACTACCATGTTCCATATACACAATAGACGTGTTAGAGGAATTCTGTCTCAGCTCAAAGTGACCTCTGGAGGATGTGACCTCATCTCGCTTGTCAGAAATCTACCCCAGTCCTCTCTCTTCTGCACAAGCTTCAGGCTATAAAGTGTAGACGTCTGAGGTCCTTTTCGCCAGACTCACCCATAGCGGTGATCTCCAGGCATCATTAACACGTTATTTTTCCATAGTCCCAGAGATACAATGGGAGATTTTATATATTTCACCCTTGCTAACTTAACCATGTACACGACAATCGTTTTGTTCTGATGGAAATATATAATGTCATGAAGAGTCCGCCAAGCTTGTCGATCTCTTTCCTCTTGGGAGGCATTATCCCACACTACTTCCCGAATCTCAGCTGGTGATTTTCCAAATTTCCAGCATATTCCTCTCGAATGATTCCTTCTGCTGTTGTCTGTATCCAGGTCTGGGCTTGCGCACCGGTAATAGCCAAGCAGGTGGCTTGTTCCTGTATCTCTAGAGCTTGCACAAGCACTTGATGATCCTGCGAGGAGATATTAAGCACAACTTCAGCCAGATTAGCCTCCAAGCACCACAATAGGCCTAATGCTTGCAGTGAAGAGATTAACAGGATATGCAAATATTCCAGTGCCCCTCCTATTACAACCTACTTTATTCTGCAGCACCTCCAGATCAATTGCATTTAGACCTCCTACGCCCCCAATTCCCAGTACGTCCCCTGCAGTGCTCCTTCTAGCTCTTCTTAACTGTCTAAGCCAGTTCGTGACCTCCACCAATTGTCCCACCCAGTGAGGAGTGCCACCATACACTGACTGCAGTTACCACTGACACTAGCAACTGAGACTCCCTGTACAGACATTTCTACCTGTTTTAGACTGTAGTGGGTAATCCAGGACTTTCTGCGTCCTGTCCCTACGAATAACATAGGATCCCTCTTTTTGCAGGCAAGGGTGATACGGATCCTCAGTTCAAAAGGTAGGTGCTGCAACTCTATTCATGGTTGAGGTGGAGCTCTGCACACAGTAACGGGTAAATTACCACGTGAAGTATAAAGCGATGGACGCGTGAACACACGGGGCTAAACTAAATCCATTCTCAAAGCGGCTACAGCAGGGCAACTTCCGTGTGTAGTCAAGACCTCAGAGTAACTCTGCCATGGGGGAAGGGAGCTCTGGTTCCGGGGCCCATTCAGTCCTGTGAAAGGGACACTCATGCTGTTTGTGGTTGTGGGTCTTTCTGTGTGGAATAGCCATGAGACCCAGCAAACTCGTTCCACACCAACCGTCCCCTGCTCCCCAAGAGGCTGCATCATTCCAGCTAAGACAAGCCCCCCAGGGACTCGCCTATACTAGGAAATGCTTGAGACTCTGCCTCCTCCCTGTCCTGAGCCGCAGAGCCAATTACACTGAGATGGCAGGGAGAAAATCACAGTAATGAGGAGATAATGGGGAGCGAAAATGAAGGAAAATTTGTCATCTTCTCACTTAGGGCCGGATCCTGCAGCAAGCTGAGCACTTCCAGCAGCTGTTGAGTGATCCCTGCAGCCCGTGGAGCACCCACAGAGTCGGTGCCTATGCCGTGGGGCTGAACCCCCCCAACCTCTCCCCGGGGATGGAAAATGCAGAACTCACATGGTCGTTTTCATGCAATTGCTGCTGGTGGCTTCCTAGAGTCTGTTTGGGTATGTCTACACTACGGGATTAATCCGAATTTAGATAATTCGGATTTGAGAAACAGGTTGTATAAAGTCGAAATGAGTGCGGCCACACTAGCACAGTAATTCGGTGGTGTGTGTCCAAGTACCGGGGCTAGCGTCGATTTCTGCACCGTTGCACTGTGGGTAGCAATTCCATAGCTATCCCATAGTTCCCGCAGTCTCCCGCGCCCATTGGGATTGTGGGTTAAGATCCCAGTGCCTGATGGGACAAAAAACATCGTCGCAGGTGGTTCTGGGTACAGCCTCACTTCCTCCCTCCCTCCCTCCCTCCCTGCATGAAAGCAACGGACGGCAGACAACCATTTTCGCGCCTTTTTTCCTGGGTGGGTGAACACTGCAGACTCCATACCACGGCAAGCATGGAGCCCGCTGAGGTCAAGACAGCACTCATGAACATTGTAAACACCTCGCGCGTTCTCGTGGAGTTTATGCTCAGCCAGGACCAGAAAAACGAGGAGAGGAGGCAGCGGCGGCGGCAGCGCAGCGACAAGCATGATGAGGACATGGACACGGACACGGACACAGAATTCAGTGAAACCACAGGCCCCGGTGCTTTGGAGATCATGTTGTTAATGGGGCAGATTCTATCCATGGAACGCCGATTCTGGGCAAGGGAAACAAGCACAGACTGGTGGGACCGCATAGTGTTGCAGGTCTGGGACGATTCCCAGTGGCTGCGGAACTTTCGCATGCGTAAGGGCACTTTCATGGAACTTTGTGACTTGCTGTCCCCTGCCCTGAAACGCCAGAATACCAAGATGAGAGCAGCCCTCACAGTTGAGAAGCGCGTGGCGATAGCCCTGTGGAAGCTTGCAACGCCAGACAGCTACCGGTCAGTCGGGAATCAATTTGGAGTAGGCAAATCTACTGTGGGGGCTGCTGTGATGCAAGTAGCCAAAGCAATCACTCAGGTGCTGCTACGAAAGTTAGTGACTCTGGGAAATGTGCAGGCTATGGTGGATGGTTTTGCTGCAATGGGATTCCCTAACTGTGGTGGGGCAATAGACGGAACCCATATCCCTATCTTGGCACCGGAGCACCAAGCCACCGAGTACATAAACCGCAAGGGGTACTTTTCAATTGTGCTGCAAGCACTTGTGGATCACAAGGGACGTTTCACCAACATCAGCGCGGGCTGGGCGGGAAGGGTTCATGACGCTCGCGTCTTCAGGAACACTACTCTGTTTAAAGGGCTGCAGCAAGGGACTTACTTTCCGGACCAGAAAATAACCGTTGGGGATGTTGAAATGCCAATAGTTATTCTTGGGGACCCAGCCTACCCCTTATTGCCATGGCTTATGAAGCCATACACAGGCAGCCTGGACAGGAGTCAGGAGCTGTTTAACTACAGGCTAAGCAAGTGCAGAATGGTGGCAGAATGTGCATTTGGCCGTTTAAAAGGTCGCTGGCGTTCATTATTGACTCGCTCTGACCTCAGCCAAAGAAATCTCCCCATTGTTATTTCTGCTTGCTGTGTGCTCCACAATCTCTGTGAAAGTAAGGGGGAGACCTTTATGGCGGGGTGGGAGGCTGAGGCAAATCGCCTGGCTGCTGATTACGCGCAGCCAGACACCAGGGCGATTAGAAGATCACACCAGGAAGCGGTGTGCATCAGAGAAGCTTTGAAAACCAGTTTCATGGCTGGCCAGGCTACCGTGTGAAATATCTGTTTGTTTCTCCTTCATGAAAACCCTCCCCCTTTACTGACTGATTTTCTGTAAGGAACCCACCCTGCCCCTTCCCCCAGCTTTCTTTCAAACCAAATAAAGTCACTATCATTTAAAAATCATTTATTCTTTATTAATAGATTAGAAAAAGAGGGAGGGAACCCGGGTGGTATTTGGGAGGAGGATTGCTGGGAAGGAAAAAGCCACAAAGAAAAGGTTAAAAAAATGACAGCCTTTTGCTTGGGCTGTCTACTGGGGTGGAATGGGAAGGTGTATGGAGCCTCCCCCCCCCGCGTTCTTACACGTCTGGGTGAGGAGGATACGGAACATGGGGAGGGGGGAGGGTGGAACAGGGGCTGAAGCGGCAGTCTGTTTTCCAGCAGCCGTTCCTGAACCTCCACCAGACGCTGGAGCAGCCCCAGCATTGCATCCTTCATCCTCTGGTCTTCCTGCCGCCATCTCTCATCTCGATCGTCTCTCCTCTCCTCACGTTGGTCCCTCCTCTCCTCACGTTGGTCCCTCCTGTCCTCACGTTCACTGACTTCTTTCCTATACTTTGAAACTGTTTCCTTCCACTCATTCAGATGAGCTCTGTCACTCCTGCTGGATTGCATAATTTCAGAAAACATCTCGTCTCGCGTCTTCTTCTTACGACGCCTTATCTGTGATAACCTTCGGGATGGAGGAGGGAGGCTTGAGGAATTTGCAGCTGCTGTAGGGAGGGGAAAAAAGAGAGAATTGTTTTAAAAGCTACATTTTGCAGAACAATGCTTATACTCTTTCACGGTGACCAACACTGTTCACATTACATAGCACATGTGATTTCTGTGCAAGGTCGCATTTTGCCTCTTAATGCTGAGTGCCTGTGGCTTTGCTGCTAGAGATCACAGGTCTGGGCAACAGAATTCGGCTTGCATGCGGCCATGGTAAGGTTCTGCGCCATCCTTTCCCACATACCAAGCATAGCTTGTAGAGTGCTGCAGAAGCCTGGCCAATCTCAGCCAGTTGGGGGGGGGGGCAGTGTGGTGGGGCTTGTCTGGGCCCCTTCAGGCAAGTAGAGTGCTGCGGTTTTTCTGTTAACATTCAGCAGCACCAGAAAACAAACTAACCCCCCCCCCTCTCGCCATGAATTCTCTGGGATGATCGCTGTACCCCTCCCCCCCCACCGCGTGGCTGGTATCAGGGAAGATCCCTGCAGGCACCAAACTACCCCCCCCCGCCGCCGCCCCCCCCCTCGCCATGAATTCTCTGGGATGATCACGGTACCCTCCCCCCACCGCGTGGCTGGTAACAGGGAAGATCCCTGCTAGCCAAACGCGAAAAACTCAGGGCCAATTTCCCATCTGCGCTTGGCTAACTGCAGGGAAGGATTTATTTTCCGCCACAGGCAAACAGCCCAGTAGGAACGGCCACCTCTGTCCCCTTAATTAAGTTCCCGTATTTCAACCAGGTTACCAGGAGTGATATCACTCTCCTGAGGATTACACAACAAGATAAAGAACGGATGTTGCTTGAATGCCAGCAAACACCGGGACCATACGCTGCCAGGCTTTGTCAGGCAATGATACCAGATTACTTGCTGCAAGCATGGCGTGGTCAAGTGTCCTACCATGGAGGAGGGAATAAAGATGCACTGCCCAGAAACCTTCTGGCAAGGCTTTCGGAGTACCTCCAGGAGAGCTTCATTGAGATGTCCCTGGAGGATTTCCGCTCCATCCCCAGACACGTTAACAGACTTTTCCAGTAGCTACAGACTTTTCCAGTAGCTGAACTGACCGCGAATGCAAAGTCAGGCAAAGTAATCATTAAAAACCGTTTGCTTTTAAAACAAGTTTTATATTTTAAAAGGTAAACTCACCTGAGGTCCCTTCCATGGGGTCAGAGTCTTGGGTACTGGCTTGGGAGGCTTGGGAGGGTACTTCAGTCAGGGTGAGAAAAAGATCCTGGCTGTTGGGGAGAAGGGAGTGCTGTGTGCTCTCTGCAAGCTCCTCCTCCTCCTCCTCCTCCTCCTCTACCCCATCGGCAGAATCCTCAGGCGTCGAGACTATCCCCGACCCAGAATCCACGAACAAAGGTGGGGTAGTGGTGGCAGCCCCCCCTAGAATTGCATGCAGCTCGGCGTAGTAGCGGCATGTCCGCGGCTCTGACCCGGAGCGACCGTTTGCCTCCTTTGTTTTCTGATAGGCTTGTCTGAACTCCTTGACTTTCACGCGGCACTGCTCAGAGTCCCTATTGTGGCCTCTCTCCATCATGCCCTTGGAGATTTTTTCAAAAGTTTTTGCATTTCGTCTTTTAGAACGAAGTTCTGCAAGCACTGAATCCTCTCCCCATACAGCGATCAGATCCAGTACCTCCCTCACGGTCCATGCTGGTGCTCTTTTTCGATTATCAGCCTGCATGGTTACCTGTGCTGATGAGCTATCTGTGGTCACCTGTGCTCTCCACGCTGGGCAAACAGGAAATGAAGTTCAAATGTTCGCGGGGCTTTTCCTGTCTACCTGGCCAGTGCATCCGAGTTTAGATTGCTGTCCAGAGCGGTCACAATGATGCACTGTGGGATAGCTCCCGGAGGCCAATACCATCGAATTGCGGCCACACTAACCCTAATTCGAACTGCTAAAATCGATTTTGGCACTACTCCGCTCGTTGGGGTGGAGTACAGAAATCGATTTAAAGGGCCCTTTACATCGAATTAAATAGCGTCGTTGTGTGGACGGTTACAGGGTTAATTCGAATTAAAGCTGATAAATCCGAATTAAAGTCGTAGTGTAGACCAGGCCTTAGAGGCTTTCCCTTCACCCTCCCACTTCCCTGGTTCTTGTCTCGCAGACAGCAAGCAGAAAAAGATCAGAAGTCCGAAGCACAGACAATGTGATGTTTATTGGGGTTAGTTTCCAAGCAAGCATATTCTGAAGCCCTTCACACCAGTCGGGCTTATCTCTATACAACGATAGCGTCCAAACCTCCCCACCAGCCCCTTGGGGAGTCGCTCCATTGGTTAATTACTGTCCCTGCGAGAAAACAACACCTTATTTCCAGACCGAATTTGTCGAACTTCAGCCATTCAATCATGTTGAACCATTTGCCTGGAGCCAGCCCTGCAGTGAGCTCAGCCTCGCACAGAGAGGCAAAGGGATTTCCCCCCAGCAGCAGAACTGGGACCGGACCCCAGGTCTCTGATCTCCCAGCTCAGGGCACTGGCCACTCGACTGCTGCAGCCGGCAGGGTTGATGGATTGATCCTAGGGATCAGCTGCACCAAACCTCTCCCATCTCTGTTTATTTCCCTCTAGCCAGCTCTGCCAGAGGCTTTCGGGTGCCCTAGCCCGGTGCCGCTGCCTGGCATTGTGCAGACCCCACAGCCTGGCTAGGTCTATTTAATTAAAACCCACTTGTTGCTTTTCATCCCTTTGTCTCCCAGCAACGATCACCCCCCTGCCTGGTGCTGATGGGCCGGAGCCCGGGCTCAGCGCAGCCAACACCTGGCAGCAGGTGGAACACACACAAACCTCCTGTCTCAGTGGGGAGATTCGGTTACACGGCAGCCGCTTCCTCAAAGCCTCTTTGCCAGTCTGGGGCTTTCAACCACGGCCGCTCCACTTGCCAGTGCTCCCAGAGCAGCTCTGGCACCTGCTGTGGGTGACACCCCCCAGTTAGTACCATACCCCCCATTCCATGCCCAGGTGATTTGACTGGTTAATTAATTAAACTTTAAAAGGCGGACCCCCATCCCCATGAGATAGATCAGCATCATTACCTCTGCTTAACAGAGGGGGACAAGATACTAGACCCCACTCTCCTCTCAGTACTGGGAATAGAACCCAGGAGTCCTGACACCCAACCTTCCCCTCCCCCGTTCTAACCATTAGACCCCGCTCCTCTCCCAGCACTGGGGCTAGAACCCAGGAATCCTGAGCGCATACACTTCCTGTGATTTGTGGCATCCTGTCAGTGCGGAGGATTTCCATGGGCAGGGAGAGGTGCAGCCCTTTGGGTCGGGATTGGAGAGAGACGGAGCCACTAGGCATCGTTATTATTCCGTGGAGCCTGGTCCCTGCTCCGCACGCACTGAGGGGTGAATCCCCCTTCTTCACCCCCTTCAGCACAGCCCAGGGCCTTCCCTTGCTACTGGGCCCAGGTGCAGGACACGAACCAACAGAGTGATTCTGCAGCGGCTGCAACCTGCTGTGTCCATCAACACTCCCAGGATGGCTGGGAGCAGATAACAGCACCACTGATACCCACTGAGCTACTGGGAGTGGGGGCAAGAGGTCTACGGGCCAGAGGGGCACAGGTATGGGGTTAGATAGATAGATAGATAGATAGATAGATAGATAGATAGATAGATAGAGTGTATGGGGATGGATGGGTATATTCAGGGAGTGCTGGGGGATGGACAGACGGAGCAAATAGAATTGGCCCACTGTATTTTTTTCTAACACCTGGGGGTGGGATTTTCAAGAGCCTACAGGTAACATTTTCAAAAGCACTTAATTGACTTAAGAGTATAGCGGTGTGAATAACAGCTTTCTCAGTTCGCTGGCAATCCCAGAAAACCGGAGGGAAATAGTTTTCAATTCAGCCCAACACAATTTTGTAAAAACTTTTTGCTTTACCGACAAATTTGGAAAAATTCATTTTGGGTTCAACCTGAAACTATTTTTTTTGACATTTTCAGTGAATTGAAAAGTAAAAAAAAAAACCTATTTCATTCGATTCCTTTTTATTTCAAGCATTTTTGATATCATAAATTAGAGAGACTTTCAAAGCAAAAACTAGTTTGGAACCAGAAAATCAAATTGTTTCCATTTCTTCTGGAGGTTTTGGAGGCTCGTGTTCCCACTGCCAGCGCTCAGTCGACAAGAGCTCCCTGCTATGCCAGCTGCTTCCAGGCCTCACCGTGCATTTCACCCTCCATCCGGGACTCTCATCTATTGCACGTCTGCTTTGTTGCATCTCCGAGGAGGTAATGGGAATCCTCAGCAGTGTGGCTGATGAGATCTGCTCCCTCCCTTGCCTTTATAACCCCTCTTCACCCCACCCCTAATTTAAATGCTGTCCAACCAGCCATTGGGAAAAAATCCTCATTAAAGAGACAGAGAGTCCTGGGGCACCTTTAAGACTAACAGATGTATTGGAGCATAAGCTTTCGTGGGTGAATGCCCACTTTGTCAGATGCATGTGGTGGAAATTTCCAGGGGCAGATATAAATATGCAGGCAAGAATCAGTCTGGAGATAACGAGGTTAGTTCAGTCAGGGAGGGTGAGGTCCTCTGCTAGCAGTTGAGGTGTGAACACCAAGGGAGGAGAAACTACTTTTGTAGTTGGCTAGCCATTCACAGGCTTTGTTTAATGCTGATCTGATGGTGTCAAATTTGCAAATGAACTTTTCCTTGGGAAATGTGGCTCATTTCATTCCTTGATGGCTCATACATTTACTTAGATTGGATGCTGTCTAGGGAAGGGCCCCAAGGGAAGAGTGAAGACATGGAGCACCTGAACTACAATTCCCAGGTGACATCATGGTACCTAGTGCAGAGTCTACTCGCCAAATTCCCAGTCTGTGTCTCCACTCCATTCTCCACATCCTGTCCTGAACTGGGCAGCAGTGGAAGGTCGAACCACTCCCCTGCTCTGTGCAGTTTGTCTCTTGGATCTGGGCTTCATTAGCTGGGCCCATCTCTGGTAGGAACTTTGTCAACATTTCCTGGCGTCTCCCTGTTCCTGGTAGCCCCTCCAGATCCCCAACACAACTCCACCTTCCTAATAACCCTTTGCAAATCAGTTATCAATGGCCCATGACTTCAGCCAGGCTCAATGCAATGGCAATAAAAAAGCCAAGTGTTTCCTTGCAAAAATCTTGCCTCTTTAACAGCATCACCAGCCCCAAACCTTCAAAAATTAAGAGTCCAGTCCCTGAAAAATCAGGAGATTGGCTGAAAAGTCAAGATTTTTTTTTAAATCATTTGCATTGGGTTCTGTTTCTTTACTTTCTGGATTCTGAGCCTTGCAGGGTTAGATTTTCCAGCTTTTCTGTGCAAGGGCAGAAAACATGCTTAAAAAAAAAGAAGAAAGCCAAGATTCTCCTGTAATCCCATGACTCCCAGAGCTGGGGCTTTAACGTCAAAGAGCATGAGACTCGTGACAAAATCGTATCACTGGGAGTTGTTTGGATCTGGAATTGTGGCTTGGGCCCAACTCCAGCAGAAACGAGTCCTGAGTGTGTTCCCTGGCTATTTCCTAGAGACTTCTCTGCTGCTGGAAACCCTCCTGGATCCCCACCCTAATGTCACCTCCCTGACCCTCCGCACCATACCCTTCTGAACAGTCAGCCTTCAGGACCTGGGCCAATCCAGTCCCATTCACATTAGTATTATTTCTTAGGGCTTGTCTACACTACTGTGCAGGGTCGATCTAAGATACGCAACTTCAGCTACGTGAATAGCGAAGCTGACGTCGATGTACTTAGATCTACTTACTGCGGTGTCTTCACTGCAGTAAGTCGACAGCTGATGCTCTTCCATCTGCTTCGCTTGCACTCCTCATTTTGGTGGAGTACCGGTGTCAACAGGAGAGCGCTCAGCGCTCAGCTAGATGCGATAAATCGAGCCCCGCTGGATCGATCGCGGGTAGTGTAGACAAGCCCTTAGGTGTATTACTGTTAGGGTTCCCCCCACTCTGAACTCTGGGGTACAGATATGGGAACCCGCATGAAAGACCCCCTAGCTTATATTCTACCAGCTTAGGTTAAAACTTCCCCAAGGCACAAATTCCTTTCCTTGTCCTTGGACGGTATTGCTGCCACCACCAAGTGATTTAAAAATTCAGGGAAGGGTCACTTGGAATCCCTATCCCCCCAAAATATCCCCCCAACCTCCTTCACCCCCTTTCCTGGGAAGGCTTGAGAATAATATACCAACCAATTGCCTTAGCAATGTGGGCACAGACCAGACCCTTTCTCTTTAGGACACTGAAATCGATCAGGTTCTTAAAAGAAGAACTTTATTTATAAAGAAAAAAGTAAAAGAATCACACCTGCAAAATCAGGATGGAAGGAAACTTTACAGGGTAATAAAAAGACTTAAAATACAGAGGATTCCCCTCTGGGCTCAGCTACACAGTTACAATAACAAGAATAAAATGACCTCTGTAGCATAGGAAAATGTAAAGTCCTCTACATCTCCGTGGATCCAGTAGTTCAGGGCTTGTCTACTCTTATGGCACAGCTGAGCCACTGCAGTGCTTAGTGAAGAGTTTCTCCTCCGGCTTTTCCACACTTCTGAGCAACGTAGTTACACTGACATTAGCGTAAACCAGGGCTTAGAGTCAACCCCCTCGCGTCCAATGGGGAGTGTTCGCCCTGGAAGGCTGCCTGGTTTCTATTACCTTTCATTGGATGCTCAGAGAAAAAAACCCTCAGAAAGAAGCAATGTTTTCAAGCGTGTCAATGACATGCAAAAGGGCCCAGCTCTTTCATAAATGAAGTTCTAGTGAGGCTCCCACTGTGTGTCGTTCCACTCACCTCTGGCACGCCCTGTGAGATGGACACAGTGTTTCAGTGTTATTAACACTGGGGAACTCCGCGGACCAAGATCTGAAAGAGAAGAAGGAAACATTTCCAGTGGATAGCGCAGCACCTGGGAAATCCAATCCAGTGAGAAACCTCTCCTCGGGGATTCAGCTGATCCAAGAGCGTCATTTACAACAATAACAAAAAGAAGTCTACAATATGCATAACGTACCCACCTGTCTGTCTCTGGACACTCCCATCTATCCCCATACAGTCCTACCTATCTCTTCCCATATACTCCCATCAGTCTCCATACACACCCATCTATCTAACCATCCCCATGCATACCTATCCCTATAATCTTCCATCTACCTATACACTCCCATCTATCTATCCATCCACAGGTGCTTGAACTAAGGGTGAAGGGGGTGCAGCACCCCCTGGCTTGAAGAAGTCGTTCCCATCACATACAGGGTTTACAGTTTGGTTCAATGGCTCTCAGCGCCCCACTACACAAATTGTTCTAGCATCTCTGTATCCATCCCCATTGACTCCTCCCTATTTATCCCTACACACTCCCATAGACTCATAGAATGTAGGGCTGGAAGGAACTTCGAGAGTCATCTAGTTCAGTCCCCCATGTTGAGACTGGACCATGTAGACATAGATCATCTATGACAGGTGTTTGTCCAACATGTTCTTAAACCTCCCATGATGGGGATTCCACAGCTCCGTTGATACCTGTTCCAGTGCTGAACTAGCCTTAACATTAGAATCTTTTTCCTAATATCGAACCTAAACCTCCCTTGCTGCAGATGAAGCCCATTACTTCTTGTCCTTCCTCCCCAATCGAACACTGTCCTCCATGGGTGGCACGTGAACTACCGGCTGGGGGAGACTAGCCCCCAGCCCTGCCCCTTCTGACCGAGACCATGCCCCTTCCATTCCCACCAGAGCCCAGCATCCCCGCTCCACAGCCACCGGCCCAGTCACATCACAGACTAGCCCCCCAGTCCTGGAGTGCCAGGAAGGCGGGTGGTGCATGGCCCCAGCCTCCCCAGCCCCAGCTGGAGCACTCGGGGGCTGGAGCAGGACTGGAGCCGCCACACACGGGAGAGGGGGAGGACATGCCTGGCTGTTTGAGGACTCACAGGCTCCCCCAGCCTATGTGACCAGCCGCCCATGCAGTCGTCTTTATAACAGTCATTAATGTAGGCTCCTCTTCAGAGTTCTTTTCTCAAGACTAAACTTGCCCAGTTTTTTTAAGTTTTCCTCACAGGTCAGGTTTTCTAAACCTTTTATCAGTTTTGTTGCTCTCCTTTGGACTCTCTCCAATTTGTCCCCATGTTTCCTAAAGGACGGCACGCAGAATTGGACACTGTACTCCAGCTGAGGCCTCACCAGTTCCTCACAATGGAGCGAGGCAGTCTGGCTCCCCACTGCCCCGGAGGGGGACAAGTCCCGGCCGAACTGCGCTACAGAGCTATGCATTTGATTTTTTTCTTCTTAAGTGTAGCACTTTGCCCTTGTCTTTACTGAAGTTCACCCTCTTGATTTCAGACCAATTCTCCAATTTGTCATGGTTGTTTTGAATTCTAATTCTCTCCTCCAAAATTCTTGCAACCCCTCCCAGCTTGGTTTCATCCACAAACTTTATAAGCACACTCTCCACTCCATTACCCAAGTCTTTAATGAAAATATTAGATAGTACCAGACGAGGACAGACCCGCTAGATACATCCTCCCAGTCTGAAAGTGAACCTTGATAACTACTCTTTGAGTACAGTCTTTCAACCACTTGTGCACCCACCTTGTCATAATTTAGTCTAGACCATATTTCTCTAGTTTGCTTATGAGAATGTCATGCGGGACTGTGCCAAAAGATCTACCACGTCTACTGCTTCCCTCCCTACCCACTTGGCCAGTAACACTGTCAAAGAAAGAAATTGGGTAGGTTTGGTATGATTTATTCTTGACAAAAGTGCCTATTTCTTATAACCCTATTATCCTCTAGGTGCTTACAAACTGATTGTTTAATAATTAAGGCTAAGATTTAGTCATGGGTATTTTTAGTAAAAGTCATGGACAGGTCACGTGCAGTAAACAAAAATTCACAGCCCATAACCTGTCCAGGACTTGTACTATATACCCCTGACAAATCTTGGATGCTCTGGGGGGCTCCGGGACCATTGCTGCTGCATGGGGATGGGGGTGGCCTGGGGCCACCCAAGCTGTTCGGGTGGCCCCAGGAGCAGTCGCATCAGCTGCTGCAGAAGTCACAGAGGTTCTGGAAAGTCACGGAATCCGTGACTTCTGTGACCTTTGTTACAGACTCGCAACCTTATTAATAATTTATTCCAGTATCTTTCCAGGTATTGAAGTTAAACTGACTGGTCTATAACTCCCCAGGTCCTTTTTGTTCTCTCTTTTAAAGATAGGTACTATGTTTGCCCTTCTCCAGTCCTCTAGGACATCACCCGTCCTCCTTGAGTTCTTGAAGATAATCGCTTACGGTTCTGAAATTGTTCCAGCTAGTTCCTTAAGTACCCTACGATGAATTTCATCAGGCCCTGCCGACTTGAATACATCTAACCTATCTAAATATTCTTTAACCCGTTCTTTCCCTATTTTGGCTTGTGGTCCATCCCCCAGGTTGTTAATATTAATTGTGTTGAGTACCTAGTCACCATCAACCTTCTTAGTAAAGACTGAAGCAAAGGCATTAATCACCTCAATCTTCTTGATGTCACCAGTTATTCACTCTCCTGCTGCACAAAGTAGAGAACGTCCACTTTCTATCACCTTTCTCTTGCTCCTAATGTGTTTCTAGAACCCCTTCTTATTGCCTCGTATGTCCCTTGCTAGGTGTAACTCCTTTTATGCCTTTGCAGGAGGGCAGGGGGTTGGTGGGGATTGCTGGAGGGGCAGGAGGGTGGGGACCTTCCTGCTCCAACTTATTGTTGAGGACAACCAGGTCTGCATGGTGACCAATATATGAGCTCCTGGCCTTCTTCCAGGTGACCTTTAGGGGGAAGAAAAAGTAGCACCTCTTCTGCAACTTCTCCCAGTTGTGTGGGCAGCTTGGCGAGCTCTGTGGGCAACACGGGAACCTGCAACACAGGGAGAGGGCTCACCCCAGGGCACAGAGACCTGTGCTGGTAACACCTCGCTAACTCTGCACCCCAGCCTTGGCTGGGATCAGTGACTATAATGAACAGTGGCTTGAGCCCAGCCCTGAGGTTCTGCAGCTCCCAGCTCGTGCAGACCAATCACCAGCTGGGGCTTACCTCACTCCTGGCCTGGACACAGCCGATTGAGGTACCTCCACGCCAAGACAGGCCAAGAAACAAGGGCTTCATTTAATGGAAGGTTTTAACATTTGTTTTTATTCCAATTCAAAATGAAGCCAAGACTGGTGCAGAATAACTAATGGCCCAGTGGAGAGGGCACCAACCAGGGATAGGGGACAGCCAGGGCCAAGCCTCTGGCCTGACTCAGGTAAAGCAGGACTTGAACCTGGGTCCGACTCCCACAGCACCCCGGCACACGCCCTCAGCACCCAGCTATAGAGTCGCTCACTGGCTCAGATTTTCACTGGCTCTTGCTGGAGCTGTTCTGCTGTGTATTGATGATCAACTATTCATCAGCCCAGCGTGCACCCATGCACCCAGGAGTGACTGACCCTAGAACCCCCTGGCTTGGGCACTCACCAGGGTGGTAAAAGACCCAGGTCTGCTATGCCTGGTTTGGTCTCCCACATCCCAGCTGTGTGCCCCAGGCCATGCCCAGAATGGGGTGGGACTTCCTATCGCTGCTTCTGACCAGACCTTCCACCATGGCCCTGACAGACCTTCCCATGGAACATTTAGTCAAAACTGACCCGTTTCTGTGAAAAGTTTTGGTTTTGACCAATCGCCGTTTTCCTGGGACAAATGTTTTTTCTAAAAGTTCCTGACCAGCTGGGCTCCCCTCCTGGTGAGAGCCGAGCTCTGAGTCTTCTCCACCAGCCCCCAAACCCCAACCTCCCACAGCAACTCCCCCCCCCCAGCCCCTAAGGAGCCTGTCGTCCTGCTTGGGGGAGGAGCGTGTGTGCTGTGGGCTGTGATTGCAGAGTCCTGGTCTGAGACACACAGCCCCCACCCCCACCCTCGATCACTACCTGGACACGTTTGTTCCTGTTTTGCATTTTTGGCTCTTCAGAAATTGGGATCCCAAATAAAGAGAGAAACAAGAAATTGGCACCGTGAGAAACCGGCTCAGTAAGAGCAAAACCACTGCTGTGTAGGACAGGAAGCCACAATGGGACAGGAAACCACAACAGAGCTTCAGCCATCCTGACTAATACCCAGGCTATGGCAGCAACGGTCATGAGCAGAGCTGAACATCGCAGTGTGACTCCCACAGCAGAGTTTGAACCTGGGGCAATTAGCACCCAGCTCCAGCCAGGTGAGCTGAAGGAGCAGCTCTATTAGCTGGTGGCAGTAGTAGACTGTTATCCTCTAGACAGAGCAGGTACTGGAGAGGTGATACAGGCAAAGCCAAAGGGGTTTGGCCAGAATCTAAATAGCCCATGAATCTGAATGTGCCTGGACTACATGAGAGTCCTGATCCAGATCCGGGTTCAGCTTTGGGCCTGTCTCAGGGCAGCGAGTCCTCCATGGACACAGCACTGGCATGCAGGAGGCTCTGCTCTGCACACCCCCACCCCTCCTTGGTGCAGGACTGGATGCCTGGGGCCTCCACCCAGACACACCAGGCAGCAGGCCCCAGGATGGCATTTATATTTCAGGAATATCGGCACAAGGGCAGCTTTCAGCACTAATAGAGATACCCCCTCCCCCCCATGGTCACTTCTCCCACAACCTCTCTGCTCCACTCTTCCACCTTCAGGGTGGAGACAGCTGCAAAGAACAGCGACATCAGCGGCTAGAGCAGGAGTCAACAGAAACACGGCTGGTGCAATCTCTACTCGCACTGGCCGGCCCAGGGCAGGAGGGCGACCTACTTGTGCAACACATGGTGGGAGAGGGGACTAGTGGGTTAGTACATGGGGGGAGGGGCTGGGAGCCAGGACTCTTGGGTTCGATACCCAGCTCTGGAAGGGGGTAGAGTAGGCAGATGTAGCTGTGTTGGTTACGCTCACAGCAGCTCCTCCCTCTCAGAGCAATCGGCGCAGATTCAGAGCTCCCTGATGGCATGTCCCAGCCCTCCATGGACTCTCCAACTGGGCTCACCCATGCAGGTCTCCTGCAGAGTGCAGCACAGAGAATACAGCCTAGGGATCTCTCTGCAGGGGGCTGTTCTTCCCTGCTGGGGCTGTGACAGGAGAGCATAGGGAGCCTGCGTTAGCCCCACTGCGCCGCTGACTGGGAGGCCCCCGAGGTAAGCCTGCACCCCAACCCCGAGCCCCAAACCCTTGTCCCAGCCCTGAGCCCCCCCGCAAACCTGGAGCCCCCTCCTGTACCCCAAACCCCTCATCCCCGGCCCCACCCCAGAGCCTGCAACCCCAGCCAGAGCCCTCAACCCCTTCTGCACCCCAACTCCCTGCCCCATCCCAGAGCCCCCTCCTGCACCCTGAACCCCTCATTTCTGGCCCCACCCCAGAGCCCACACTCCCAGTTAGAGCCCTCACCCGCTCCTGCACCCCCTCCCCACCCCAAGCCCGTGCTCCAGCCCAGTGAAAGAGAGTGATGGGGGGGGAGAGCAAGTCACCGAGGGAGGGGAAATGTAGTGAGCAGGGGGCAGGGCCTCGGGGAAGCGGCGGGGCAGGGCGGGGACTCGGGGGAGGGGCGGGGCTAGGGTGTTCCATTTTGTGGGATTAGAAAGTTGGCAACCCTAAGCAGGGCCGGCTCCAGGTACCAGCATTCCAAGCAGGTGCTTGGGGCAGCAATCTGCAAGGGGCGGCAGTCCATGTGTTTTTACCCCCAAGCAATGCGCCGAATTGCCGCCGCGGACGGCGGGGGCTGTCCGTGTGCCATGTTCAGCTGTCCGCGGGGGCAATTCGGTGGCAGCCGAATTGCCGCCACCGCAGAAACACGCGTGCTGCCCTAACGGCACACTGACTGCCCCCACCGTCCACAGCGGCAATTCGGCGCGCTGCTTGGGGCGGCAAAAACAGTAGAACCGGCCCTGACCGAGGCCATTGCAACGGCAGGGAGTGGCTGGTGAGACATGCCCAGATGATGCCCGCAGGCCAGCCACACGCCACGCTGCAGAGGAAGGTGAAAATCCACCATGGTGCCTGCCAATCTGTCTGGTGGAGGGAGATCCCTTCCCGACCCCAGACTTGCTCAGGGCCATCCCTATGGGGGTGCGGGGCCCGGGACATTAGAAACTAGGCGCCTATCTGCCGGGGGGTGCTGCCCCAGCTCCGCCCATGCCCCACCCCCACCCCACCCCTTCCCCCAAAGCCCCACTGCGTCCAACCTCTTCCTGCCCCACCTCTTCCCTGCACAGTTCCACCCCCTCCCCTGAGTGCGCTGCGCCCTCGCTCCTCCCCCCTCCCCACCAGCACCTCCTGATGCCGCCAAACATCTGATCCATGGCAGGCAGTAGGCGCTGGGAGGGAAGGGGAGGCGCTGATCGACGGGGCCTGCTGGCGGGCAGGAGACGCTGGGGGGAGGTTCTGTTAGGGGGGGCTTCTCCTCGCCCTCCCTCTGCCTGCCTGCTGCTTGCCTCCCTTTTCGCCTCCTCACCCTGCTCGCCCGCCTGCCTCCCACCTCACCTCTCCACCCATGGGGCCTCCCAAAGCACTGGGCCCAGGACAGTCATCCCGATTTGCTGTACCCAAGGGATGGCTCTGCCTGTTCTGACCAAGACCCATCAGCCAGGCATCTACACAGAGGGGTTTCTGTCCTTCCTTGGAGGGATGAGAGGACATTCAGTCTGCATGTCCCCCTCCCTGTATTTACCTGGCCTCCCGCGCGGCATCTGGGCGCTCTTGGCCTGTGGCAGTAACTGACCACTATCTGCATTGTGCTGTGAAGCCGCTTCCCCCCATGGCAGCGTCTCCACCATGGGCTCAGTGCAGCGCCTGGCACTTGGAAAACTCTGCCAGCTCTTCCTCTGTTTCACAAACCACGAGTGCTGAAGGTACCCGCCCATAACCCCTTCCCTGCCTTGGGCACAGCTCCGATCCTTTAAAATCTCTGCTGATGGGTGGAGGGAGCCATTGAATAACACTGGGGTCCTGAAGAGGAGACATGCCATTCTGGTAGGAGGCAGGGTAAGTTGCTCTGAGCCAGGTGAGAGGTTGAGGCTCAGAGATCACCTATACTCAGAAGGGGCTGGTCCTGGGCAATACACCTTCCCTGTGGGCACCCCTCCCACCACTCGTGCCTCTGGCAAGAGCAGTTACAATGACGTGCAAGGGGAGGGAACTGGAGGAGAGAACTCTGGACAACAATTGTAGGCTGCATGTGTTCCATGAGCTTAGGGATGAAAGGGAGAAGGAAGATCTGTGACAGGGGAGGAGGAGAAAGAACTGTAGGATTGTAATAGCGCCTGATGGCCTTGAAGTCTAGGAGTGGCCCCATGGACATCAGTAGCAGGATTTCACCCCATGGGTCTGTGAATCAGACACTGGACATCAGGGGTGGAACTCCCATGAGGACAGGATACTGGAGATCCAGAGATGGAGTTTTATCATTGATATTTAGGGTGGGATACAAACCTTCATCCATGGGAGTCTGTTAATTGAAATCACTGGGTTTTGGATCAGCCCCCAAGTCTGCCTGCGCATGACCCCACCAATTCAGTGCAAGGTGAACTCCTTCTGAGAAACACACATACAAACTATGGGGAGCTAGAGACCCAGACACAGGACCCATTGTGCCAGGCACGGCACAAACACAGGGTAAAGGACAGTCCATGTCCCCACAGAGCTTAGATCACAGAATATCAAGGATGAAAGGGACCTCAGGAGGTCATCTAGTCCAACCCCTTGCTCAAAGCAGGACCAATCCCCAGACCGATTTTTGCCCCAAATCACTAAATGGACCCCTTAAGGATTGAACTCACAACCCTGGGTTTAGCAGACCAAGGCTCAAACCACTGAGCTACCCCTTCCCTTCAAGTCTTTACCCAGCAACACTTAGATCCTAATAGGCAACAGGTGGAAACTGAGACACAGAGAGAGGAAGTGACTTACCCAAGGTCACCAGGTAGGTGAGCAGCAGAGCCAGGACTGGAACCTATGGCGCCTGACTCGGTGGCCTAGCTGCTTGGCCATGCTGCCAAGCTGACTTTAGGGTGCGCTGGTTCACACCAGGCAGGATCCAACTCACACTGATGACACAAACTGACCAGCTTCAAACGCAACTTCCTGTACTTGGGCTGGAAGCTCTTTGGGGCTGGGACCATGTTTTTGTTCTGTTTGTGCAGCACCTGGGGCAATGGGGCCTGGGCCTGTGACTGGGGCTCTGTGGCGCTACCACAACAAACCACAACAGCGTGTTTGTAGGTAGTGTTAGCTTTAGCCGCTCTCCCTGGCAACCCGTACATACCCCGCACTTCTCAAGAAATAGCAGCTCTAAGGAATTTTCAAGATAATGGTTAAAGATAGTGTTGCCCCTTTTTGATCCATGTGGCTCATCAAAGTTTGGGGCCCTGTGGGTTTTCCGGGGGTGGTGGTGTTAGCACTTGGGGGTCGTCAGGTATTTCTTCGGTGCCGTTTTATTTATTTACAAAGAATGTACAAAGTCCTGTGTTTCTGATCACAGAAGGAACCAAACAGCAGGACAGAGCTTCTTTTGCTCACAGCACCCAGAACAATATTTCCTGCTTGCACCTCGGCCCACAGGTTTCCTCCAGCATCAGGCATTCTACTTCCAGCTGTTCCTTTTTCTGTCTGTCTCTCCTTGTTGTCAGTTTCTGTGTGTTCTCTCCCAACCCATGCCCACCTGTCACCATACCCTGTTGAGCCCTCCTCCGTAGTTCTAGTTTCTGGGCAGACAAGATTAGGTTTTGCTTTAGATGTGATCGCTTAACTGTCTCTTAAAACTGTCTTAAATGGAGGATTGATTCACACATCAGTTGCAATGAGGTTTTAACACAACCCATAACAAGGTTACACCCAGGTGATGATCAGATTTCCCATTTAGCAGTCTCCCACACAAGAAAATGTTTAGATACTAAGATCAAGATAACAAATATTAAGACAAATAAACAATCCAGAGTTAAGGCTCTCGTGTTAAAATGAAATTTGTGTTTCTCTGTCCTGGATCTAAACATTGTGTTTGTGTGAGAAATGCTAGATACGTTGTGCCCTTATCTATTCAGTTCCTTATAGTTAGGTGCTTGGTTTTTGCAACTGTGGTGATAAGTCAGGTCGCTATTATCAGTTGCATGCGCGGGGTTGTTTTGGAATAGATGAGTGCATGCAGCATGATGTTGAGATAAACCGAGGTGGATGTATGCCAGGGGTTCTCAGACTTTCGTACTAGTGACCCCTTTCACACAGCAAACCTCTGAGTGTGACCCCCCTTATGCATTAAAAACACCTTTTTATATATTTAACACCATTATAAATGCTGGAGGCAAAGCGGGATTTGGGGTGGAGGGTGACAGCTCACGACCCCCCTGTAATAACCTCACGACCCCCTGAGGGGTCCTGACCCCCAGTTTGAGAACCCCTGATGTATGCCAATGGCTGAATGGGTTGATAAATGAATGTGTATGCATGCCAGTACATGGACCGATGGATGGATATATAGGCGCATCTCCTGAGGGAGAGATCACACCTACCTTACAACCATTACATTTCCCCCCACCCCTCGATGAGAAATGTCCAGAGTGGACATTACAAAAGCAATCAGAAGAAGGGAACTTTAAAGTCGTAGCAAAAACGATTGAATCATAGAATATCAGGGTTGGAAGGGACCTCAAGAGGTCATCTAGTCCAACCCCCTGCTCAAAGCAGGACCAATTCCCAACTAAATCATCCCAGCCAGGGCTTTGTCAAGCCTGACCTTAAAAACCTCCAAGGAAGGAGATTCCACCACCTCCCTAGGTAACGCATTCCAGTGTTTCACCACCCTCCTAGTGAAATAGTGTTTCCTAATATCCAACCTAGACCTCCCCCACTGCAACTTGAGACCATTACTCCTTGTTCTGTCATCTGCCACCATTGAGAACAGCCGAGCTCCATCCTCTTTGGAACCCCCCTTCAGGTAGTTGAAAGCAGCTATCAAATCCCCCCTCACTCTTCTCTTCTGGAGACTAAACAATCCCAGTTCCCTCAGCATCTCCTCATAAGTCATGTGCTCCAGACCCCTAATCATTTTTGTTGCCCTCCGCTGGACTCTTTCCAATTTTTCCACATGAAAACCTGTTTAAGTGTTTGCTTTTTTTTTTTTTAAGACCTGGAGACAGCTGGGGCAGTAAAGAGCAGAAAGCCTTACCCACCCCTTTCCAAGAGGATAAACAAAGACACATTTGTGGCTGGAGAGTTTCCATCAGCAGGGAAGGCTCCAGGAATGGCACTGGAGCAAGCTTTCCAAGGCCAGAGAGGCTCATTTTGATTTCTAGTCTGACCTCCTGGGTAACCCAGGCCAGAGAACTTCCCTACAATAATTCCCGGAGCAGCGCTTTCAGGAAAACATCCCATCCCGGTTAAAAAATGGTCAGTGATAAAGAATCTACCAGGATTTGTTTCCACTGGAGTTGAGCCCTCATAGTGGTGGAGAAAAGGTGGAAGAGAGTGACCCCTCAGAGTTCAGAAGGCAAAGAAACAGAACCCAATGGGTATCATTATTCTTATTATTATTTTTATCTCATGATTTTGGGGAGCTGGAGTCATCCTTTTTGAAGGTTTGGGGCTGATGATGCTGTTAAAGGGACCACATTTTTGCTGGGAAACCCACGGCTCATTTAATGCCAATGGGTCTGGCCTGGCCCCCTGGAAACTGACTGTAAGGGGTGGGGTGGGCTCCAAAGGGTGGCATTGTACTGAGGATCGGAAGGGTTACCAGCAGCAGAGAGACTCCAGGAAATGTCCATCGAGCATCCTGAAGAATTGTTCCCACTAGAGATGGATCCAAGGCATGAATCTCAGAGCCAAGATGCATGTGGCACAGATTTGTCGGGGGATGAGTTTTGAGCCAGTGTCCTTTCCATTACTGCATGGTCCAGGCAGGATTTAGGGGTACCTAGGCGCTCCCGCAGGCTGGGAGTCTGGGGAGCCAGAGAGAACCCAAGGTTCTGTATCCAGCAGCCTCAATAACGAATCCCCATTATGCTCACATCGCTCGAGCTGTCTGGGAACTTCCCACCAAAATGATTTGCAACCAAAAATGCAGTTTCCACAGAATCAGAATGTTGCTGCAGGAAATCGTCGATGTTGATGAAGCTTCTCCATTTTCCATCAGGAAGTATGAAATATTTCGTTTTGGGTCAGTTCGACATTAAACTGCCTCTGCCCAAGCTGCCTCATGACAGTTGTAGTCCTGGTGCTTGGTGCCCTCATGCTCTTCTAGGGGCATGGCTCCTTGGCCAGACTATATCTCCCATGATGCACCAGGGTATCCCCTCCAAGTGCATGGTACATCCTGAGAGTCAGGTGACCACGGTGCAATGGTTGGAACTTTTCATTCAGAGAAGAATTTGGATATTTTTGTCGTGATTTGGGGACACATACAAATGTTGTGATACTGGAATTATTCTCCGTGGAATGGAAACCTCAGCTTTAACCACAACCTGCCTCTTCTGGCCTGAAACTCTCTGATGCTGTGTCATCACAAGAGAGCGCTACTAATCCTGGCCTGGTCAAAATCAACAGTGAGGATATGTCTACACTATGGGATTAATCCAAATTTATATAATTCGAATGTTGGAAACAGATTGTATGAAGTCGAATGTATGCGGCCACACTAAGCACATTAATTCGGCGGTGTGCGTCCATGTACCGGGGCTAGCGTCGATTTCCGGAGCATTGCACTGTGGGTAGTTATCCCATAGCTATCCCATAGTTCCCGCAGTCTCCCCCGCCCATTGGAATTCTGGGTTGAGATCCCAGTGTCTGATGGGGTAAAAAACATTGTCGCAGGTGGTTCTGGGTACAGCTTCACCCCTCCCTCCATGAAAGCAATGGCAGACAACCATTTCGCCCCTTTTTTCCTGGGTGAACACTGCAGACTCCATACCACGGCAAGCATGGAGCCCGCTCAGCTCAAGACAGCAGTCATAAACATTGTAAACACCTCACGCGTTCTCGTGCAGTTTATGCTGAGCCAGGACCAGAAAAACAAGGAGAGGAGAAGGCGGCGACGGCAGCGCAGCAACAACAGTGATGAGGACATGGACATGGACATGGACACAGAATTCTCTCAAACCGCGGGCCCCGGTGCTTTGGAGATCATGTTCTTAACGGGGCAGTTTCTATCCGTGGAACGCCGATTCTGAGCCCGGGAAACAAGCACAGACTGGTGGGACCGCATAGTGTTGCAGGTGTGGGACGATTCCCAGTGGCTGCGAAACTTTCGCATGCATAAGGGCACTTTCATGGAACTTTGTGACTTGCTTTCCCCTGCCCTGAAACGCCAGAATACCAAGATGAGAGCAGCCCTCACAGTTGAGAAGCGAGTGGCGATAGCCCTGTGGAAGCTTGCAAAGCCAGACAGCTACCGGTCAGTCGGGAATCAATTTGGAGTGGGCAAATCTACTGTGGGGGCTGCTGTGATGCAAGTAGCCAAAGCAATCACTGAGGTGCTGCTACGAAAGGTAGTGACTCTGGGAAATGTGCAGGTCATAGTGGATGGCTTTGCTGCAATGGGATTCCCTAACTGTGGTGGGGCGATAGATGGAACCCATATCCCTACCTTGGCACCGGAGCACCCAGGGTACCCAGTACATAAACCGCAAGGGGTACTTTTCAATGGTGCTGCAAGCACTTGTGGATCACAAGGGATGTTTCACCAACATCAACATGGGCTAGCCGGGAAGGCTTCATGATGCTCGCATCTTCAGGAACACTAATCTGTTTAAAGGGCTGCAGCAAGGGACTTACTTCCCAGACCAGAAAATAACTGTTGGGGATGTTGAAATGCCAATAGTTATTCTTGGGGACCCAGTCTACCCCTTAATGCCATGGCTCATGAAGCCATACACAGGCAGCCTGGACAGGAGTCAGGAGCTGTTCAACTACAGGCTGAGCAAGTGCAGAATGGCGGTAGAATGTGCATTTGGCCATTTAAAAGGTCGCTGGCGATCGTTACTGACTCACTCAGACCACAGCCAAACCAATATCCCCATTGTTATTGCTGCTTGCTGTGTGCTCCACAATCTCTGTGAAAGTAAGGGGGAAACCTTTATGGCGGGGTGGGAGGCTGAGGCAAATTGCCTGGCTGCTGATTACGCGCAGCCAGACACCAGGGTGATTAGAAGAGCACACCAGGAAGCGCTGTGCATCAGAGAAGCTTTGAAAACCAGTTTCATGACTGGCCAGGCTACGGTGTGAAATTTCTGTCTGTTTCTCCTTCATGAAAACCTGCCCCCTTTATTGAATCATTCTCTGTAAGGAACCCACCCTCCCCCTTCCCCCAGCTTGCTTTCAAAGGAAATAAAGTCACTATCATTTAAAAATCATTTATTCTTTATTAATTGATTATAAAAAAGAGGGAGAGAACCCGGGTGGGGTTTGGGAGGAGGATCGGCGGGAAGGAAAAGGCCACTAAAAAAAGGTTAAAAAAATGACAGCCTTTTGCTTGGGCTGTCCACTGGGGTGGAATGGGAGGGTGTACGGAGCCTCTCCCCCCCACACACATTCTTACACGTCTAGGTGAGGAGGCTATGGACCATGGTGAGGGGGGAAGGGGTTATACAGGGGCTGTAGCGGCACTCTATTATCCTGCTGCCATTCCTGAAGTTCCACCAGACGCCGGAGCATGTCTGTTTGCTCATGCAGCAAACCCAGCATTGCATCCTGCCTCCTCTGATCTTCCTGCCTCCACCTCTCATCTCGAGCATCTTTCCTCTCCTCACATTGGTCTCTCATGTCCTCACATTGGTCCCTCGTGTCCTCACGTTCACTGGCTTCTTTCCTATACTTTGAAACCGTGTCCTTCCACTTATTCAGATGAGCTCTTTCACTGCGGGTGGATTCCATGATTTCCATGAACATCTCGTCTCGTGTCTTCTTTTTCTGACACCTTATCTGAGATCGCCTTCAGTACAGAGGAGGGAGGCTTGAAAAATTTGCAGCTGCTGGAGGGAGAGAAAAAAGGAGAGAATTTTTTTAAAAGATACATTTTGCAGAACAATGCTTATACTCTTTCACGGTGACCAACACTATTCACATTACATAGCACATGTGATTTCTGTGCAAGGTTGCATTTTGCCTTTTAATATTGAGTGCCTGTGGCTTTGCTGCTAGAGATCACAGACGCAGGTCCGGGCAACAGAATTCGGCTTGCATGCGGCCATGTCTTTCGGCTTCTGCGCCCTCCTTTCCCACATACTAAGCAAAGCCCGTCGAGTGCTGCGGTTTTCCTGTTAACCTTCAGCAGCTGAAAACAAACTAACCCCCCCCATCCAATTCTCTGGATGATCACTTTATCCCTCTCCCCATCGCGTGGCTGGTATCAGGGAAGATCCCTGCAGGAACCAAACTAACACCCCCCACCCCGCCATGAATTCTCTGGGATGATCACTTTACCCCTCCCCCCACCGCATGTCTGGTATCAGGGAAGATCCCTGCTAGCCAAAAGCAAAAAGCTCAGGGCCAATCCCCTGCCCCCCGCACTTGACTAACTGCAGGGAAGGATTTCTTTTCAGCCACAGGCAAACAGCCCAGTAGGAACTGCCACTTCTGTCCCCTTAATTAAATTCCCGTATTTCAACCAGGTTACCATGAGCGATATCACTCTCCTGAGGATTACACAGCGAGATAAAGAACGGATGTTGCTTGAATGCCAGCAAACACCGGGACCATACGCTGCAAGGCTTTGTCATGCAATGATACCAGATTACTTGCTGCAAGCATGGCGTGGTCAAGTGTCCTACCATGGAGGACGGAATAAGGCTGCACTGCCCAGAAACCTTGTGGCAAGGCTTTTGGAGTACCTCCAGGAGAGCTTCATGGAGATGTCCCTGGAGGATTTCCGCTCCATCCCCAGACACGTTAATAGACTTTTCCAGTAGCTGTACTGGCTGCGAATGCATCCCAAGTCCTCAGGGCAAAGTAATCATTAAAACCCCTTGCTTTTAAAACAAGTTTTATATTTTAAAAGGTAAACTCACCTGAGGTCCCTTCCATGGGGTCGTGGTCTTGGATACTGGCTTGGGAGGGTTGGGAGGGTACTTCAGTCAGGCTGAGAAAAAGATCCTGGCTGTTGGGGAGAACAGAGTGCTGTGTGCTCTCTGCAAGCTCGTCCTACTCCTCCTCTTCCCCGTCCGCAGAATCTTCAGGTGTAGCTGATGAGATTACCCGCGACCCCCCCTAGAATTGCATGCAGCTCGGCGTAGAAGCAGCATGTCCACAGCTCTGACCTGGAGCGACCGTTTGCCTCCTTTGTTTTTTGATAGGCTTGTCTGAGCTCCTTGACTTTCACGCGGCAATGATCTGAGTCCGTATTGTGGCCTCTCTCCATCATGCCCTTGGAGATTTTTTCAAAAGTTTTGGCATTTCATCTTTTCGAACGAAGTTCTGCTAGCCCTGAATCCTCTCCCCATATAGCGATCAGATCCAGTACCTCCCGTACGGTCCATGCTGGTGCTCTTTTTCGATTATCGGCCTGCATGGTTACCTGTGCTGATGAGCTATCTGTGGTCACCTGTGCTCTCCACGCTGGGCAAACAGGAAATAAAATTCAAATGTTCACGGGGCTTTTCCGGTCTACCTGGCCAGTGCATCCGAGTTCAGATTGCTGTCCAGAGCGGTCACAATGGTGCACTGTGGGATAGCTCCCGGAGGCCAATACCATCGAATTGCAGCCACACGAACCCTAATTTGAAATGACAATATCGATTTTGGCGCTACTCTGCTCGTCGGGGTGGAGTACAGAAATTGATTTTAAGAGCCCTTTATTTCGAAATAAATGGCTTTGTTGTGTGGACGGGTGCAGGGTTAATTCGATTTAACGCTGCTAAATCCGAATTAAAGTCATAGTGTAGACCAGGCCTGAGTTTTGCCATTGGCTTCAACAGAGTCTGGATTTCACAGCAGTAGCGCCCCCTGCTGCCGCCCTACTGGTTGGAGTGTGTGTGGTTCCATAGGCTGGGGATTGTTTAATGCTGACAGAATCTCTCCCACTGATTCCGGCTGATTGCTTTTTCTTGGTAAATTTCCTGCCATGAGGGGGGAATCCAACCCAAAACATGCGATCCTGAACGGGGATCAATGAACCAAACCAGAGGAAGATTCAGGGCAGAGCAGATGTGTACCAGAGTGTGCCCCGAAGCATGGCCTCAGTGGTTAAGGGACTGGGACTCCTGGCTTCTAGTATCAGTTCTGGAAGGGACTATGGTCTAGTGGTTAGAGGAGGAGAGAATGGGAGTTGTCAAGGATTCTGAATTCCCAGCTGTGGGAGGGAAGTGAAGTTTAGTGGTTTAGAGGAGGGAGTCGGGACTCCTGGGTGCTGTTCCTAGCTCTGGGATGGGAATAGGGTCTAACAGGTTAGAGCAGCAGGTGCTGGGATACAGGATTCCAGGGTCCTGTCCCTCTTTAGGGCAGTGGGGTCTAGAACAGGGACCTGCGAACCAGGATTCCCGGCTCTGAAAGGGGAGTGAAGTCTAATAGGTTAGAGCCATGGTTCTCAAACGTCTTTGATCGCACCCTGCTTCTTTGTGCCTATAGCACTTTACGTCCCCCCTCCCGTCCTGCCACACAAGTACATATACCAATAAAAAAACAACAGCAACTCTCACTAAATATTAAAAACAGTAAAGTATTGATTCAAACAGAGCCATTTAAGTATATAGTAAAGTGTAAGTGAGATGCTGCTTACTGGCATCACACCTCACTGGTTTTACTAGTGTGATGGGCGCGCTTGTTTTTTGGAGCAGAGCAATTCTACGAATTGCAGGAATGAGCCAGCGTTCCATTGTAATAAGAGCAAAAGCAAAACTGCGGCAGTGGTCGCTGCTTACAATGAAATGCCCACAGCGCGTCGTAGCAAACAGGTTAACACAAAGATGGCAACGACTTAGGAGAACGCTCTGCTAGCTTCACAGAAATCCGTGAAAATGCACAGCGCCATGTAGAGTCAAATGCACAGTGCCAGCTAAGCACCTAATATGCCTGGAGGAATCATCTTAGCTGGTTATTCATTGCTGTGGGTAAAATGTGTGCAGGAAGGTTCTTTTTCTTACAGCTTCTCATGCTCCCCGCAATACATTCCTCACCCCCCAAGGGGGAGTGCACCCCCCCCTCCCCCAGTTTGAGAACTTCTGGGTTAGAGCGGGTGTGCCCTAAGACAGATCACTTAGTGACTCTGTCTTCCCTTCCCTATTGGGATAATAATTGGAGGAAACTATAAGATTTGCAACTGTGAAATGCTCCAAATCTAGCAGTTTTCCATCCCTTTGGGGCTGGGACTGTCCTTACATTGCTACTGGGCAAGGCTGCAAAGAAATAATAAATTGCAATAATTGTGACTCTGCATAGAAAGAAAGATTGTAATAGCAGGATTTTATGTTTGTATTTTGCATGATTTAGAATGAAGGATAAAGGATAATGAGATAATAATGTAGCAGGTATTAAATGTATTGGTGTATGATTTGATCATATCCTGCCAGCCACCCTTTTTGAATAGCAGAAAGGAATGGCCTAATGGGCCATTTAGTAAAGATGCATTAGTCAGAATCTTGCGACCGGCTCCTCCCTACCTGTGATCAACCTAGCTGGCCACTAGATTGATCCAGACTCTGGACTGGTAACTGTAACATCGACTGGCGGGACAGTGTGTGTGTGTGTGTGTGTGTGTGTGTGTGTGTGTGTGTGTGTGTGTGTGTGATTGAATGCATATGCTAATTGTTGTATCTTCAATAAACGTGGCGTATTGCCTTTTCCCCTGAAAAAGATCCCGTGTGCTTCTTATAAGCATAACAAGATGACCCTGCTTGCACTGTTATAGCCACTGATGTACCAACACTGTTGCACAACTGTGATAAATCTTATACAAAGTAAGGTGTCATTGGATCAAGTTGTGATCTGCTGAACAATGTTATCCTGTTAATATGTGCGTATTATCACTGTCTATTGAAGTTATGAATCTTTGTTATGTGTTTGTATCTCAAACATGTTGTGTTCCTGCTCAAACGTGTTGTGTTCCTGGGTAACACCCACATGACACATTTCCTCAGGAACAACAGAGAATCAACTCTTCCAATGGGCCCCTCCTATGGACGCCTCAGCAGCTCATGGACAGTGGAGGCCCCATGTCTCAGCAGGGCATGTAGAACTCCCTGTTTGAGACAGTAGCTTGCCAGGCACATGGCAGTGGGTATAGTTTGAAGAGCGTGACATCATCCCCTTGCCTCTTTCTCTGGACTATGATTTCTAACAAAAAAGAACAATGGACTGAGGACCCCAATATTTGGGATGAACCAGAGAGACTTATTACAAACTGGCAGATTTAACATCATTGCTGTTATCCTGATCTACTAACTCTGAACTCAACTGTAATGTACCTGATTCATTGTAAACTTTTAATAACTCTCTTCCTTTCTTAATATGAATAAACCTTTAGTTTTTAGTTACTAAAGGATTGGCTACCAGCATGCTGTTTGGGGGAAGAGCTGAAGTACATTTTGCCCCGGGTGTTTGTCTGGTTCTTTGGAACTGGCAGAACCTAATACATGTGATTTCTGGTTTTAATAATCTTTTATCACAGAAGGCTGGTATGTCTGGGTGGAGCAGGAGGGGCTAGAGGGGCCTGTCTGTGGGTCCATAATAACTAGTAGAGTAGTTCAGAAGCACACGTCTGTTACCGGTTTGGTGAAATCTTATGAGCGAATATACCACCAGTTTGGGGAACATATCCTGTTTCCTGGCAGTCTGGCCTGAGGTTGGCGCTCTTAGCTGTGGCCCATACCAGGCAGTGTGACAATAATTGCATTGTGAATTTTAAATAGGCCTTATTTGTGCCTGGAGGTGGGAGCACCTGCAGGGAGGTCAGAACCGTTGTCTGATCGCTTGGTAAGCAAGGCTCATCGGAACGATTTGCGTTCCAATAAAGCCAGATACAAGGTCAGGCATCTAGGAACAAAGAACATAGGTCACAATTATAGGATGGAGGATCGTACCCTGGAAAGCCCTAAAAGGGAAATGGAGCCATGGTGGGAACCCGCTGAACGGGAGCTGTGGCTAAAACAGCTAATGCCGCCCTGCTTTGTATAAGTGGGGGAAATCTCACTAGCCGCAGGGAGGGGTTTTACCTCTGTATACAGCACTGGTGAGCCCATCATTGGATACTGGCTTCCAGTTCCGGGGGCTGCACTGCAAAAGGGAGGGTGATGAATTGACATAGGCTCTGAAAAGAGATTCTAGTGCTGGGAAACATGCCATAGAGCGAGAGCCTAGGAGCTCAGTCTGTCCCATTTCTCCAAGAGAAGGTTCAGAGGTGCCTGGGTCACTGGCTGTACCCACCTCCATGGGGAGGAGAGTTCTGAGAACAGAGGGCAGACAAAGACAGAACAAGATGACTGGTATAGAGAAAGTAAATAAGGAAGTGTTATTTACTCCTTCTCGTAACACAAGAACTAGGGGTCACCAAATGAAATTAATAGGCAGCAGGTTTAAAACAAACTAAAAAAAGTATTTTTTTCACACAATGCACAGTCAACCTGTGGAACTCCTTGCCAGAGGATGTTGTGAAGGCCAAGACCATAACAGGGTTCAAAAAAGAACTAGATACATTTATGGAAGATAGGTCCCTCAATGGCTATTAGGCAGGATGGGCAGGAATGGTGTCCCTAGTCTCTGTTTTCCAGAAGCTGGGAATGGGTGACAGGGGATGGATCACTTGATGATTACCTGTTCTGTTCATTCCCTCTGGCACTGGCCACTTCCGGAAGACAGGAGACTGGGCTAGATGGACCTTTGCTCTGACCCAGCAGGGCCATTATTATATTCTTATGTTCTTAAGATGCCAGGGCCACGGGCTGAAGCTAGATAAATTCAGGCTAGAAATAAAGGTGCAGGGTTTTAACAGTGAGGGGAATTAGCCATTGGAACAACTGCCCCAGGGATCGTAATGATCTCCCTGCTCGCATGTAGCACTTTTCACTGGTAGAGCTCAAAGTGCATCACAATCTTTACTGGCTTTATCCTCACACGCCCTCCTGAGGCAGGACAAGGTTATAACCCTATTTTTTACATCTGGGGAACTGAGACACAGGCAGGCTAAGGGCCAGGTTTCTAAAAGTTTGTCATGTCTAGTGGGGTTTTCAGAAGTCCCTCGGCACCTAACACCCATTGTTTAATTCCCTAGCCCCTGTGCAATCCTCCAACAGAACCCGGATGCATGGGTCTTCACCACAGAGGCTGTGAGCCACACCTGAGCCATTCTTTTCTGGTGACAGATCTGAGGAGCTGTCCCAGACTGAGGTGTCCGTAGAGCAGGTTTTGGAAAAAAATGATAAATTTAGCAGTAATAAGTCCCCAGGCCCAGCTGCCATTCACCCAAGAACTCTGAAGGAACTCAAAAGGAAAATTGTAGAATTACTAACTGTGGTGTGTACCCTAGCGCTTAAAGCAGGCTCTGTACCAGATGACTGGAGGATAGCTAATATGACGCCAATTTTTAAAAAGGCTCCAGATGTCAGCCCGGCAATTACAGGCCAGTAAGCCTGACTTCAGTACCAGGCAAATTGGTTGAAACTATAATAAAGAACAGAATTATCAGACACATAGATGAACATGATGTGCTGGAAAAGAGCCATTAGGAAAGAGATCGATAAATAAGACAGAAAATATCATAATGCCCCTGTATAAATCCATAGTATGCCGACACCTTGAATACAGTGTGCAGATCTGCTTGGCCCATCTCAAAAAAAAGATATTTTAGAAATGGAAAAGCTACAGAGAAGGGCGATAAAAATGATCAGGGGGCTGGAACAGCTTCCATATGAGGGAAGTTTAAAAAGACTGGGACTGTTTGGCTTAGAAAAGAGATGATGAATGTGACCGAGGTTTTTAAAATCATGACTGGTGTGGAGAAAGTGACCAAGGAAGTGTTATTGTTCCCGTCACATAACACAAGAAACAGGGGGCACCCGATTAAATTAATAGTCAGCCGGTTTAAAACAAACCTAAGGCAGTATTTCTTCACACAATGCACAGTCAGTCTGTGGAACTCATTGCCAGGGGCTATTGTGAAGGACAAAAGAATAACTGGGTTCAAAAAAGAAATAGATACATTCCTGGAGGATAAGTCCATGAATGACTATTAGCCAAGATTGTCAGGGAGGAAACCCTGTGCTCTGGGTGTCCCTAAGCCTCGTCTGCTAGAAGCTGGGACTGGACGACAGGGGATGTATCACTCGATGGTTGCCCCATTCTGTTCATTCCCTCTGAAGTATCCAGCCACTGTTGGCAGACAGGACACTGGGCTAGATGGACCATTGGGCTGATCCAGTCTGGCTGTTCTTATGTTCTGAGTTGGAGTCTTTAAATAAGGCATGGGTGTCTCTTTCTAAAAGATATGGTCCCACTAACCAGAAGTTCTGGGCTGGATGCCGGGACCCCTGGCTGCCATCTCTGGCCTGCCCTATGCAGGACGTCAGGCAGGATGGCCTAATGGTCCCTCCTAGTTTTACCATCTACAGCTCTCTGAATAATGAATTGCTTTCTCTGTGGCAACGCGCAATCTGTTGCCATTCTACACAGGGTTCTCCACCCCAGCAAACAGTCCAGTGCGTGGGACTGCGGGTCGCAAACTGCTGCATGATGATTTTCACAGCCTGTCACCTGGTCTCCACCCCTCTCAGCTGGGTGATGAATGTGAAGTGCCCAGAGTTCCTCATACAACCTTCATAGGCTCCCCTCCCCCCGGCCTCCATCCAGAGGACCGTTTCATTGAGATTTCAATGGTTTTTTATTGGTTTTGATTTTTTTAAAATACAGTCCAAGGAACTGGGTGACCAAAAAGTCATTTCCAACTGCAATGACCAATATTTCAACTTTTGCCAATTCCACGCCCCCAAACCCAACAATTCAGCGAAACGACTCAAATTCGCCCAGTCGCCGGATCTTCGGTTTTCCCAGAAAAAAAGATTTTGCTAGAGAATTTCCCCTTGCTCTAGCTGAGGGCGAAGAAGAGCAGCTGGTATTTGGTGTGAGGAAGGGGGACACAGTGGAGGGATGCAAAGATGGGGCAAAGCAACGGGCTGGGAGAATGGTCATTCTGAAGATGCTGGGGGCCAGGGAGCCCCTGGATATTCAGACCCATGTCAGGTGTAGCCATGTGGAGTGGAGCTGGAACTATATTTGGGGGCAGGAGGGATAGCTCAGTGGTTTGAGCATTGGCCTGCTAAATCCAGCATTGTGAGTTCAATCCTTGAGGGGGCTTCTTGGGGATCTGGGGCAAAATCAGTACTTGGTCCTGCTAGTGAAGGCAGGGGTCTGGACTTGATGACCTTTCAAGGTTCCTTCCAGTTCTAGGAGATGGGATATCTCCATTATTTTTTTTTTAATATATAGTTGCCTCTGCCCCTCTGCTTGGTCCCAGTCCTAGAGTAACAGCGCCACCGTGTGGCCATTCCCTCTACCAGTGCCACTGTTCGATTCTTCCCCCAGGTATTGGCTCTCTCACACATTGTCCTTCTCTGATGCCCGGGTGGGGTGGCCTCCACGTGCAGGCAAATGGCCAGAGACAGACAGGTTGTGGCAGGGCCATGCTCAGCATGATGTAGAGTGCTCGAGTGGAGTCAGGCCTCCTGGGTTCTCTCCCCAATGCTGGGAGGGGAGTGGGGTCTAAGGCCTTGTCTACACTACAGAGTTTTGTCGGCAAAAGCTGCCCTTTCAAAGCACCGGGAAGTATCTGACAGCTAGGGTGACCACATGTCCTGATTTTATAGGGACAGTCCCGATATTTGGGGCTTTTTCTTATATAGGCTCCTATTACCCCCACCCGTGTCCCAATTTTTCACAGTTGCTGTCTGGTCGCCCTACTGACAGCTGAGCGTGCTGCCTCATTTGGGGAACAAAGAGCAAATCATTCATGTGGCATGCTCCTGTTCTGCCCTGCACTAGGAACACGGGCAGACTGCTGCTGCCGGGAGTGGGGAACTGCTGCGCTGCTTTGACACTCCTCAGCACGGAGAGCTCACAGAGCTGCTCAGGAGGGAATCACAGAACCATAGGCAGGCAGACAGGCAGAGCGGGCTGCGTCAGGAGTGACTGCTGTGTTGAGCAGAGCCGGGGGCTGATGTGTGGGGAGGTGTCCCTCTCCCCCTGCTGCAGGATAGGCCTGCTGTCTCCTCGACCCCTGACACACCACTCCTCCTCCCCTGCCCCCCACACTTCAGTTGAAAAAGCAGCTGACAATCTACCAGGATGATCCCAGAAGGATGGGATTGGGAAACCTGCATCATGTGATGCTGTACTTGCCCCATGACGCACTGCAAATCCTTCCCAAAGCACCCTGCGGCCAGTTGCACAGTGGGATAGCTACCCATGGTGCTCTGCTCTCTTTGTCAATGCAAGAGCTGATAGAGTGGACGCACTCTGCTGACACAAGGAGCTAGTGTGGACATGAAACAGCAATTTTAATTAAAGCAGCATAACTTTTGCTGACAAAACTTTGTAGTGTAGACAAGGCCTAGTACTTAGAGTGGGTGGGGGATGAGGAGAGGGTGTCTGGATTCCTGGGTTCTCTCCCCAATCCTTCCACTGACTTGCTGTGTGACTTCAGGTGCGTGACTCACTGATGGATAAAAGCCTCATCCTGTCTAGTGCCGCTGGCTCTGGGCAGCCCCTGGCAGGAGGTACTCAGGGCCTGGCAGGGGCGAGCAGGGGGTGTCCAGGATCAGGCCCTTAGAGCACTGTTCACTGCAGTAGAAGAGGGATTTCTGCAGAGTTGGGAGCGCCCAGTGAGCTGAACCCAGATGCACATAGATGTTCTCTCCACTGGCTAGGGAGATGCACCTGATACTCCTGCAGGAAACTGGAACAGCTGGGGGATCCCTGCCCTCAGTGCACAGAACTCCCTGTAACCTCACAAGCAGAGTCCTTTGGGCTTCAGAATTAAATGCCAGCACAGCCAATTAGTGCGGTACCCTGGGAACTAAACCTAGTGGGAACGAGGGACTCTGGAGAGCGATGGAAGAAACAGAGGGATTGTGGGTCTCATCTTGCCAGGGGCTGACCACTTCTGACTTTAGTGGCAGTCAATGGTACTCAGCACCTGGCCTGGATCTTACATGACCTGTGCCAGGTGGCACAGCAAGTGCAGAGCTCTGAGCAGGACCCGGGTCTGGCAGCCTCTCAGCTAGACATTGGGTTTTGCTCAGCTAGGAGGGAGGTTGACAGTTGCAAGTCCTCTAGATCTCACCGTATTCAGTAGCTCTGACTCAGCCCAGTCGCGTTCAGCGAGGAGAGCTAGCCCATGAAGGCAGCCAGGGATCTGTTGGCTTTTATTGGCTGCTTAAAGAAAATAAACCTCAAAACGGCAAAATGTTTTCAAAGGTGAAAATTACACACAAAAGGGCCCAGCTCTTTCACAAATGAAGTTATAGTGATTCCCACAATCTGCGTCGCTCCAGTTGCCTCTGTCATCCCCTGTGAGATGGACGCAGCGTTTCTGAGTTTTAACATTGGGGATCCCTGAAGACCGAGATCTGAAAGAGACGAGGGGAATATTTCCAGTGGCCAGAGCAGCTCCTGGGGAATCCGCGCTAGTCAGGAACATCTCCATCATGGATCCACATGATCCAACAGAGCAACTTCCCACAACTGCTGAAAGGGAAGACTGCAATACCTGTCTATCTACCCCCATATGACACATCTATCCATCCATCCCAGGCACTCCGCCTAGCGATCCCAGCACACACCTCCCGAATTATACATCCCCATGTACTCCCATCTGCCTATCTGTCCCCATTCACATCTACTTATCTGTGCCCATCCACTCCCCTACCTAGCCATCCCCATACCCTCCTACCAATCCCATACACCCATACTCTTCCATCTAGCAATCTACCTATCTATCCCCATACACACCCATCTATACCCACACTTTCTATCTATCCATGGGTGGCAGGTGAACCCCCACTTCGGGAAGGCTAGCCTCACGTCCCCGCCCCTTCCACCCAAGGCCCCGCCCAACGGAGCCCCGAGCCACCCCCATGTCCCCCACGGCTGGAGGAGCCCTGGCTGACCTGCCCCAGCCGCGCTGGCTGGCCTGACTCCCAGACCAGCCCAAGCCGCCCTGGCCACCCCAGCCCCTGGCTGTCAGCCGGAGCCCCGAGCTCCAGGCCACTGGCAGGTGCTGGGGGAAGGGATAGCTCAGTGGTTTGACAATTAGCCTGCTAAACTCAGGATCATGAGTTCAATCCTTGAGGGGCCATTTAGGGAACTGGGGTAAAAAGTTGTCTGGGGATTGGTCCTGCTTTGAGCAGGGGGTTGGACTAGATGACCTCCTGAGGTCCCTTCCAACCCTGTGATTCTGTGAGCCCCTGCTGGCTTCAGGGAGGGCCTCAGGACAGAACATAGCCTGGGTTAGGGGAAGTTTAGCCTCCCCTGGCCTTTGATACCTGCTGTCTATCTATCTCCATAAACTTATACCTGTCTCTCCTGGGACACTCCCATACAACCATTCCCATTAGAGCTGGGTGAAATTTTTTCCATTTGAGAATCTGACACAAATTTGTTGATTAGATCTGGCCAATTTTTTTTATGGGGGGGGGGGGCAGGGTGAAGGGGGTGGAGGCACTGGGATCAGTGGGGAAGATCAAGATGGAGTGATGAGCTCCCTTTTGACTCTGCAGTGCTTCCCCCTGAGCCTACTTGGTCTGGGGTCTTGGAGGGATGGTCTGTCCCAGAGTGCAGCTACCTCAGGGTCCCAGCTCAAAGCAGAGCTGCCCTGCACTGCACACGGATCAGTGTCTATGAATAAAGCTCACGTTCGTCCCCACTCCCCGTGCTAATCCTGTCCTCCCCACTGTAATCCTACCCAATGTTTATTGCAGGACCGCAGTGTGTTAGAGCCAGACTTCCTGGTGCTGAGCACCTGGCACTTCCACTGAGAACAACTGAGACCAGCTCGTGTTTGGGTGCCTCATGTCCTATTCTCCTCCATAAGGCTGGCTCCCTGGCTGGACTACATCTCCCACAGTGCACTATGGTATTCCCTCTGGAGGGGAGAGGTGGAGCATCCTGGGACTCCCTGGCCATGATGCGTCATGGGAGATGTAATCCTGCTGGGAGCTCATGGGGAGAATGATGACATACAGCAATTGAACTATGGTCTTCCCGCTGGAGAAAAGAGGCAGAGCATCATGGGAGCTGTAGTCAGGCTGGGGAGGCTGGCCCATAATGGAAAGGGAGAACATGCAGTAACTGAACTACAAGTCCCATGAGGCACCAGGGCATTATTTCTGAAGGAAAATATTTGCGCTTGCACCCAAAATATTTTGCTTTTGGGGCATGTTTTTCAACCAAAAATCGAGATGTTTTGCAAGACGATGCAAAAAATGTTGAGTCAAAATCCTGATTTCCCATAAAAAGAACTGTTCAGTGGAAAATTTTCAACCCGCTCCATTGACTCCCCTGCTAGCTCTGGGCCATGTAACAATGCTTGTTCCCAGCCATGCCAGCCTGAAGTCAGTTGGCTATTCCCTTCTCACCAGCCTGAGGGACCAGACTGCTTTGTGGGAGGAGGCCAGCTACCTCCCCTGCTCCAGGGGAGGGGGTAAGTGAGGTGCAGTGTATAGGGCCCTGCTGGGTTTGGAAGCAGGGCGAGGAGACAGATGAAAGCAGGCAGAGGATAATGAATGCTCAGGCATGTCTACACTACCAAGTTTACTCCTGGGGGAATTCTGCATCACTGCACACACACAGAATTCATGTCTGGCGCAGAATTTTTTTCTCCCACAGAAAATACGTTCTGCCCAAGAAGTGCTGCAGTTCCGCCTTTTGCCCACCAGAACAACTGTCTGGCCAGCAGTAACAGCTAGCAGCCGGTTGCGTTTGTTACAGCAGCCTGCCGGTGGAGCCAAGTTAGGAGGCACAGTGGGGCACACGGTGCTGCCAGGGGGTCATAGACTGGGGTTCAGAAGGACTAGTGAGGGGACAGACTGGGGTACGGGCTCAGGAGCTAGTGAAGTGACAACATTGACCCAGAGGCTGAATGAGAGGGGGGCTCCAGACCACATGGGGACTGGGGGTAGGAGGGCTCTAGGGCCACACGGGGACAGGGGGTGCAGTGACACATGGGGACAGGGCCAGATGTGCCTGACTGAATGGGAGAGACTCATCTGCATGGGGGAGGCGCCCCAACTCCCTAACAATTTCTCCACTCCCAAAAGAAACTGTTTCATACTTCTCCCACCCACACCCAACAACCCTCCAGGTTCACTCCTGGGCTCCTTCCCTCTCCCTCAGCTCCTCCATTACCCCTGACTTCCCCAAGCCTTTGCACTGCTTCTGAGAGGTGTGGAAATACAGTTCTGTATTGTAGTTTAAATGAATTACTCAAAGTTCTGTATTAATATGCTTAGTAAGGAATCTAGTTGTCAAAAAAACCCCTAACCATTTCCTGAATCTCTTTTTTTTTTTTTTTTGCATGTATTGTTACAGACATACTTGCTCACAGGTATTTTGAAATAAATTGCCAAAATAATTGTAACTGGTGTGATTATACTGTTATTTTGACAAATAAAATGTGCAGAATTTTGCAGAATTTTAATTTACTGTCTGTAGAATTGTAAATTTTTGGCACAGAATTTTAAAATTTTTGGCACAGAATTTTTAATTTTTTTGTGCAGAGCTCCCCCAGGAGTAAAAGGTAAGGCAGCTTATGTTGACCTAATTATGTAAGTGTCACACTACAGTGTTCCTCTCACCACTGTAACTCACCTGCTACGCCAACCTAGTAAATCCACCTCAACGAGAGGCATAAGGCTTAGGTCAACATAGTCCAGGCGACGCAGTGTCTGTATAGACACTGCTTTACTTGCATTGCCTGTTGGCTGTCAGCGTGGCTGACTGCTGGAGCCGTGAAATTGACAAGAAATGTCAATTTCACTGCTGGTAGGGTCCCTGTTTTGAAATTGAGTGGGGGCGGGGGTGCTCTGGCTGTGAGCCCCAGCAGTGCTGACAGCTGGAGCCTCACTGCCTGGTGCTGAGAGGCCAGGCTGAGAGCTCTCTGCAGAGGTCCCAGCTGGAGTCCCCACAGCTGGAGCCCGGGTGCCTCCCAGGCTCTCAGTCCCCCCAAACTGCCCGTCTTAAGTCGGTGCAAGTGCTCCTGGTGAGGCCACACACCACCGACAGGAGGGCAGTGTGGACATGATAAACACAGTAACTGCTGGTGGCAGTACATAGACTAACATAAGTCGACTTAACTTTGTAGTGTAGACATGGCCTTACTCACATGTATGATACCGGTGAGCCATCCACCCACGTCCAGTTTCCTTCTGCGCCTTTGTGGCTCAGGCCAATCCAGTGGTGAATGGATTTGATCCCCACTGTCAGGAATGCCTAAGGGGGGTGGGGGGAGAGAAGCACAAAGCAGCAGCAATTTGTTTCCTACCTGGAGTTCTGCAAACCACCAGGGGCCCGTGTCCCAAGGGGCCTGCCCAGCCCTCTGTCACCTGCCTTGCCCAGCTGTTGTGCTGAAACCCCCCACCCCACCTGCAGGCACACAGACCAGACAGCCAGCTGGGAGCAGGGGTGGAAGCGAGCAGCCATTGCAACTGGGAATGGGCTGTGAGGTGAAATGGGGTTATGGGGTTATGGATTTACACTGATGTAAACGAGATAGGATCTGGTCACGGGGCTCTGTCTGGATCCTGGCAGTGTCTCTGGGTAACAATGTGCACCTATGCCGAACGGTTCTGGCCACACACACCCTGCAGAGCTGATCACAAAGGCTGGGGACTGGAGGATAACCCCCACTGGGGGCCGCATGGGTGGGGGTGGTTGGGTGAGGGGCCTGCAAGTGGGGTCATGTCTCTTCTGGAATTGCAGGAGCTGAGGGGCTGAGAGGGGATTGCAGTGGCTGTGGGAGGGATGAGGGGCTTGCAGGAGGCAGGGGCTGGTGGGGCTTGCAGGGGTGGGAGGGCGCTGCTGGGGCTTTGTGGCAGAAATCCCTAGAGCGAGCCTCTGCTGATTTCTCTGGCGCTCGTCTGCAGCATCTGCTGTGCCCAGGAGACTTGGGGCAGGGCAGTAAGTCCCTGCAATGTCCTCACAGCACAGGGCCCAGGGTCAAGCAATGCAGCTGCCCTCCTCCCCCTGGGGAGGCTGGGCTGGATCCGGAGCCGGCAAAGCATGGGCCCAGCAGGTTGGGGGAGCTGTCTGCAAGCACTGGGATTACAGCAGCAGTTTTGGCCTGGGAGGAGAGATCCCAGGCACGTGGCCCAGCACTGCGCCCAGTTCTGCCTCTCCCCAGGGGCAGGAGGATGGGGACCTACCTGCTGCCACGGGCTGCTGATGACAGCTAGGTCTGCACTGCGGCTGCTGCACGAGTTCCTGGCCATTTCCCAGGGATTCTTTTCAAGGGAGAAAAAGTAGCATTTCTTCTGGAACTCCTCCCAGCCATGCGGGCAGCACGGGATCCCTGCAACACAGGCTGCAGCTCACCCAAGGGCACAGAATCCGTGCTGGTAACATCCCGCTAATCCTGCAGCCCAGCCCAGGCCAGCCCCGACGAGTATCCCGGCCGGCTGCTCGCTCACAGCCAAGGAGGCTGCAGAACAGGAACAGACCCTGTGGTTCTCCAGCTCCCAGCCCGCGCTACACACTCTCACCAGCTGGGGCCTCCCAAACTCCTGTCTGGACACAGCCGATTGTGCTGCCTCCGTGCCGGGGATGGCAGGAAATGGGCTGAACTGAACGGAAGGTTTTGACATTTGTTTTCATTCCAATGCAAAATGAAGCCAAGACTGACCCAGAAGAACCCATGGCCCAGCGGAGAGGGCACCAACCAGGGGCATGGGAAAGCCAGGGCCAAGCCTCTGACTCAGATAATGCAGGGACTTGAACCTCGGTCCCCCACCACCCTGGCATGTGCCCTGAACGCCCAGCTCTAGAGTCATTCTCGGGGGACGGGGGTGGAGGAGAGAGAGTGTGCACATGCACATGAGTGACTGACCCTAGAGCCCCCTGGCTTGGCCACTCACCAGGGTGGTAAAAGACCCAGGTCTGCGTCCCTGCTGTGCCTGGTTTGGTCTCCCACATCCCAACTGCATGCCCCAGGCCATGCCCAGAATGGGGTGGGACTTCCTATCGCTGCTTCTGACCAGAGCTTCCACCACGGCCCTGGCAGACCTTCCCATGGAGCATTTAGTCAAAACTGACCCGTTTCTTTGAAAAGCTTCAGTTTTGACGAATCGCCATTTTCCTGGTCTCCCCTCCAGGTGAGAGCCGAGCTCTGAGTCCTCTCCACCAGCCCCCACACTCCCACCTCCCACAGCGACCCCCCCTTCCCGGGCCCCTAAGGAGCCCCATCCTCCTGCCCCTGGGGAGCCTGTCCTCCTGCTCAGGGGAGGAGCGTGTGTGCCATGGGCTGTGATCCCAGAGTCCTGGACTGAGACACACAGCCCTCCTCCTCTCCCCCCCACCTCAGATTGTTGCCTGGACGTGTTTGTTCCTGTTTTGCATCCATCGGATCTTGAGAAATCAGGATCCCAAGTAAAGAAATAAACAAGAAATTGTCACTGTGAGAAACCAGCTCGGCCAGAGCAAAACCACCGCTACAGGAAGCCTTAGTCACCCTGACTCACACCCAGGATCTAGCACCTACAGCTCAGCTCAGTCACAAGAAGGATTTGAGGGAGAAAGGAACATCCCAGGTTTGTGGGACAGTCACTTCTACAGTTGAGATTGAACCTGGTACCATGAGCACCCAGCTCCAGCCATGTGAGGTCAAGGAGTGGCTCCCTCAGCTGGTGGCAGTAATAGGCTGTTATCCTCTATGCAGCGTAGGTGCTGAGACAAAGCAAATCAGCCCCTGTCTAAACCCTCTTCAGGTCTGAACGTGACCCGGACTATGTGAAAGTTCTGATCCGGATCTGGATCTAGATCCCACTTTGGGTCCATCTCAAGGCCACTGATCCTCCCCCTGCAGGGTGCGTGGATGCAGCACTGGCATGCGGGAGGTTCTTCTGTCACCTCCCTGCCCCTCCGTGGTGCAGAGATGGCTGCCTGGAGCCTCCATCCAGACACATCAGGCAGCAGGCCCGGGACCAGCACTTACATTTCAGGAGCATGAGCAAGAAGGCGGCTGTCGACACCAGCAGAGACACCCCCACCAGGGCGTAGAGGATGCCCAAGGACTTTCTCCCACAGCCTCTCTGCTCTGCTGCCTTCGGGGTGGAGACAGCTGCAAAGAACAGCGACATCAGCGGCTAGAGCACAAGTCAGCAGAAGAATAGCTGGTGTAATCTCTACCCATGCCACTAGCCACGGGCAGGAGAATGACCTACATGTGCAAGATAGTGGGAGAGGGGTCTAGTGGTTAGAACGTGGGGGGAGAGGCTGGGAGTTAGGACCCCTGGGTTCTATCCCCAGTGAGGGGAGGGGCAGATGGGGCTGGGAGCCAGGGCTCCTGGGTTCTATTCCCCCCTCTAGGAGGGTCTAGTGGGGTCTAGTGGGTGCCCCCCACAGCACCAGAGAGTGCACTCTGGGGTGTGAACTGTAAAGAGGAGAGAACAGAGCCTTCTTTGTCCCCATTGGACCCCGAGCCCATCACCATGGTGTTTGGGCTTGTTTGCCACGCTACGGTCCCAATCCTTGAAAGCACTGATGACTCTCCGCTCCTGCCGGGGTCCATGGGCGCTGCGGGGACTCAGCACCTTTGAGAATCCAGCTCTTCGAGGCCTTATCCACATAAGTGAGTGTGTTAAACTGGTGTGACTCACCCGGGCCTGGTCTATGCAAAAACTTTCCCTGGTTTAACTGAAGGTGCAATTTCACTCCCCTTTATTTAAACTGGGGCTGCTTTGTGTGTGAACACTCTTAAATCGGCTTAACACCAGCTATCAGCACTGATTTCAGTGTTCACTAAATCATTGATTTGCACTAAATCGGTTTGTAAATCTAGTAAAATGAAACTGGTGCAACTTAGGTGCAGACAAGCCCCTAGTGTAGACATGTTTGAGTCAATTCAAGAGGATCTTACAGAGCTGTATCTTAAGCAGATTACAAAGGGCTCAGCTGCATGAAAAAGGCACATCGGTTTCGGCAGAGATGTGAATTTAAACTGCTTTAATTAAACCAGTGTAGACACTTATTTCAGCTTAACAGCTGCTTTCTTCAGTTAGTTTCAATTGATTAGGAGCAGGGTTGAAAACCCCAAATAAACCAAAAATCAGAACATCCACCTTTGTCTTCGCTAGGAAAAAAAGGGAGTGTTCTTACCTTGTGACAGCTAGAACAGGGTAACGCCCAAGGCCTGATCTACCCTACAAAGCTTCACCGGCTTAGCTATGTTGGCTAGGAGTGTGCAAAAACCACACACGTGCTCATGCCGACAGCAATGCCAGCAAAACCCCCAGTGTAGACACAACCACGTGAAAAGAAGAATGCTCCTGTGGGCGTGGCTAATGTCGTTTGGGGAGGTGGTGTCTGCCAGCCCAGGAACACCTCCAGCTGGCCGACCTAGGGCACTCGGCTGACACAGCTATATCGCTGCAGGCTCTGAAGCATAGACAAGCCCCCAGCAGAGAGAAGGCAGCCTGGAGCTTTCCCATGGGTCAGTGGGTTGAAGTAGCAACCACGGGAGCCAGGGGTTCACCTCAACCTGCTAATTGATGGAAGCTCCAAGCTGCCCTGTCTCCACAGGGACGCCCCCCTCTCTTAGTTAGCGGGAGTTTTCCTAGTGGAAACGCTGCCTCGGGGGGCTGTGCCAGTTCTGAGTCAAGTCAGGACAGCTCTCCCACGCCGACGGTGCCAGGCCAATGGCAGGCGCCCGATGCCAACGTTGGCTCGTCCACCAAGCTGGGCGGGTTTCCTGGAACCAGGGGGCCTGGACGTGGTAGCTTCTGTACAGAGCACATGGCACCCACCAGGGATCCCTGTGTGCCAGCCTCCCATCCCCCAGCAACTGCCCACCCCTTCCCCCAAGCCAGGTGCTCTGGATGCCCACCATCCCCCTTCCCCCAACCAGGGTCCCCCATTTTTCCCCATGCCAGGGGCTCTGTGAATCCCCCACCACCACCCCATACCAGGGTCCCCCATTTCTCCACCTGCCAGGGCCTCTGTGTGCCTCCCATTCCCTCTCCCCCCATACCAAAGTCCCCCATTCCACTCCATGCCAGGGGCTCTCTGTGCTTCCCATTTCCCCCCTGCCATGCCAGGGCAGTGGTTCCCTTTCTCCTGCCTTTGGTCTCTGCACTCCCATGTCCCCGGCTCTCTGTCATTGCTGACAGCTGCCGTTTAAGGCTCCAGCATTGCTAGTTATTACCCTTGTAGCTGCAACTGAAAATGACACCACCTAGTGGATTCCTGACCGGGACAGACCCTGGGGTGTTCGCTCCACCGCAGGCGTCACCAGAAAAGCCACAACTAAAGCCAATGATGTTATTGTTCTCATTTGTAAAGCTCTTGGAGATCCACTGATGAAAAACACTAGAGTCGAGCTGAGAGTTAACCCGGCAAAGTGCTGAGAGCCTCCGGGGAGATCTCTCTCACTGCCTCTGCAATCCATACATTGAACCCACCGCCACAGCACTGAGTGCATTGGGTTGTTTGCCCAAGGAGGGGACTTGGGGGGGTGTCATCAGTTTAATTCCTGCAAATGCCCCATTTGCTCACCCAAGCATGAGACACTGAGCCAGGCAGAGCCCGAGAACGCATGCCAGCACCACGCAGGGCAGCAGTGCTGTAGGGGGCTGGGTTTCAGTTCTAATGGGATCGTTTCCCTGGAACAAGGATTATTTGTGTCCAGCCCAGTCAGGGGACCCGCTAAACTCGCCTTTGCAAGCCTGAGCATCTCCTCTAAGCTCTAGCTGGTGTGTCTAGGCCACAGCCCTTGGTATTCTGCACCCATGGAAGTGGCTGCAGGATTTGGCCCAGCTGCATCATGCTCCAGAAACCTCAACTTTCATTTAAAAATAAAACCATCGGGGAGATTTTCAAAGGCACAAGTGGGAACTGGGCACCTAATTCCCACTGGGGGGAGCAGTGGGAGTTGGGCATCCAACTGCTCGTACTGCCTTTGAACAAATCCCCTTTGGCAGCGGAGATAACACTGGACACAGGACCCAGGTGTGACTTATGCAGAGAGGCTGCCTGAGTCTGCAGAGAGCCTGAGCCGATTGCTCTTCATTTCCATCTGTAGCCTCACATTAATGCTTTTCCCTTTGCCAAACCCAGACATCAAGCCCGATTGTGCTGACCCATCAATTCTGTGACCCACACACCTCCCGTGCTCTGTGAGATGCAGCTCAAGTGAGTCACCCACCTGGCTCTGCCTTTGCTTGCCACTGGGGCTGCATCTGAGGCTGGGATGGTGGCTGATTGGGATCGACGTTCTCATAATCCCTCTCGCAGTCATCCTCAAAACTGCCCATCGAATCTAGAGGCAGAAAGAGGGTTTTCTAGAACAGCCGTGGACCTGTTTTATTGTCTATTCTGGATCACAAAGCATTTAAAACCCAGACTCCTCCCCAGGCCTGGATGCTGGGTTCAGTCACTTCCCAGCCCAGCTTTGGCTTTCGCTGTCATTGTTATTATTATTTATCTGTATTGCAGATGCGCCGGAGCCCCAGCCGTGGCCCGGGACCTCACTGCACCAGGCGCTGTATAGACCCAGGTCCCTGCCCCAAAGAGCTTCCAATCTAAGGCAATCAAAGCTGTTCACAGCCCACAGAGTCAACCACTGACCTGGGCTGCGAGAGTGTCTACAGCTCCAGGGATGTTTATGGGAATCCCTGGGCAAAATCCTTGTTCTCAGGGCTGAAAATTTGCCCTCTAAGGATTCACTTACCCTCCCTCTGCCCAAACCCTTCACCTGTGCTCTCTGGAGAGTGTAATTTTAGTTGGCTAAACCAGGTATTCATCTATCTATCCCCATACACCTTCCTATATCTATCCACCCCCATACACCGTATCTATCTAATCTATCTATCTATCCCCATACACCTCCCTATATCTATCCACCCCCATACACCGTATCTATCTATCTATCTATCTATCCATCTATCCCCATATACCTTCCTATATCTATCCACCCCCATACACCGTATCTATCTATCCATCTATCTATTCCCATACACCTCCCTATATCTATTCACCCTCATACACCGTATCTATCTATCTCTCTATCTATCTGTAAGCAGGGTCTGAACGAGCCCTCCACTGACATCTAGTGATGAGCTGGGGGAAAAGACTTCAGGAACAGCCTGTGTTTGCGTCTACTCTGTGCAGGTGCGCAGCATGATGGAGTGCTTGACCAAAATGATCACGTTTGGCTGGTGTTGGGTTACAATTCACTTTACTGTCGAGAGCAGGGGTAATGAAATATTTTTCTCCTTATTGTATGAAGAAAGGGCAGCAGAACTGTACTTAGTCTGGCCTGTGAGGCACCACCCTAATCTGAACCTCATTTGCTAAGCATGGGGTAGGGCTGCCAAAGCCCTGTGAAGGAGAGCAAAGGTGGGAGCGGCGTTTGGGGTGGGAGGTGTGGCTAAAGGAGGGTCCTAGATGCTCGCTGGTGGTTCACTCGGTAGGGTTTAGAGACTGAACTAATTAGCTTCAAGTGAGAGACCTTATTTCTCTGTTCAGGGGTAACAGGAACTGAATGTTAGTAGCTCTGGGGGCTGTGCCTTAGGCCATGTCTACACTAGCGAGCTTGCGGCTGTGCCGATGCGGCTGTACCGCTGTAAGATCGCTTGTGTAGCTGCTCTATGCTGGTGGGAGAGAGCTCCTCCGTCGACATCATAAAACCCCTTCCACAAACGGCACTAGCCAGGATGGTGGGAGAGCGTCTCCCGCTGACAGCGCTGTTCACCGGCAAATCTGTGGGTGTAACTTACATCACTCAGGGGGGGTGGGTTTTACACACAAGCCGTTCAATGTGGGGTAAGGACTGTGGTGACATGAAAGTCAAGGCAGAGGCTGTACAGCTGGAGAGACCAGTAAGAGCTGAAATCACTAACACCCTGGATTAAGCCATGTGACCTCAGCCCATGGAATGACAGAAGTGGCAGTGCCGACCAGCAGCAGCAGCAGCAGAGACAAGCAGCGGAAGCAGTAGTCGACATCTAGTTGCAGAGGCTCATAGCAACCACAGAGACATTGCTTGATTCTCCCCCACCACCACCCTTTCTGGGGTGGGAAGTGACCCCCTATGACCCACCTCTGAACTCTTGGTCTTTGCTAACCAAGGACAGCCACCTGTGAGTGGGGCGCAGTGGAGGGAATAATGTGGTAAAGGGACATTAATTCATTGGACTTTCCCATCCCAAGGTGGGAAACTGAGGCAAAGGACACAGCCCATCGCACTGTGGGGTCGTCTTTGCTTATCATTACATGCTTTTGAATGGGGTTGTAGTGTTTCCCCAAACTAATGCTTGGTTCCCTTTCTCTTATAAAAGTTCTGTTTCGTTATACACAGACTCAGTGCTTGTGAGTGGGGAAGTATTGCCTCTTAATGGTGCTCAGGGTTCGTGTTTGGTTTTCCCAGATTACTGAGTGGGGGCTGGTTCTGCTCTGTATTGTTAAGAGGAACCCCCTAGATATTGAACCTGGCCCTAGTTGCTGCTGACGCCACCTGGCAGAAGGGTTACATATCTATCTATCTATCTATCTATCTATCTATCTATCTATCTATCTATCCCCATATTCCCCCTCTACCCATATGTAAGACACTGGTGGTAATTGTCCTGCTATGATCAGCACTGATGAGGCCTCAGCTGGCGAATGGTGTCCAGTTCTGGTCACTGCGCTTTAAGAAAGATGTGGACAAATTGGAGAGAGTCAAGTGAAGAGCAAAACAAATGATCAAAGGGTTAGAAAACCTGCCCTGTGTGGAAAAGTAGAAAAACTGGGCAGGCTTAGTCTTGAAAAAAGAAGGCTGGGGGGGACCTGCTAAGGAGGACAACGATCCGTTGTTCTCCGCATCCACTTGAGGTAGGACAAGAAACAACCAGCTTAATCTGTGGCCAGGGAGATTTAGATTAGATATTTGAAAAATCTTTCTAGCGGTAAGGGCAGCTCAGCACTGGACTAGGTCACTGAGGGAGGCTGTGCAATCCCCGGCTGGAGGGTTCTAAGAACAGGTTGGACAAATGCCTGTCAGGAATGGTCTAGGGGTTTACTTGGTCCTGCCTCAGCACAGGGGGCTGATGTCTTGAGGTCCCGTCCAGCCTCACATTTCTCTGATTCGGGGAGTAGGGAGACATGCCCAGATGATCCCAGCTGGTGATCCACACCCCATGCTACAGAGGAAGGGGGGAAATTCCCAGAAATTCCAAGGTCCCTGCAATCTGACCTGGGGGAACATTCCTGGCAATCAGTGTGACTGTGAGCCAGACCCACCAGCCAGGCATCTAAGCAGAGGATTCTCTGTCCCGCCTTAGAGCAGCGGTTCTCAAACTTCACTGCACTGCGACCCTCTTCTGATAACAAAAATTCCTACGTGACCCTGGGCAGGGGCAGAGCCTGAGCCCCGCTGCTCCGAGATAATGCACTCAAGTTTCGGTTTCAGCCCCAGGTCCCAGCAAGGCTAATGCTGGTCCCGGTGACCCCATAAAAATGGGGTCCTGACCCACAGTTTGAGACCCGCTGCCTTAGAGGGATGAGCTAGAAGTTCAGTCCCCATGTCCCCACATGTTTACCTGGCCTCCCGTGTGGCATCTTGGCTCTTTCGATCTGTGACAGCTGCATGGAGTTGTTCTAGTACCTGCAGTAACTGGCCGCTGTTTGCATCACACTGTCAAGCAGCTTCCTCCCGGGCGGCAGCGTCTCCACCACAGACTGAGTGCAGCACCAGGGTTTGCAACACACGCCACAGCCTCTCCTTCCCTTTCACAAACCGCGAGTGCTGAATACACCCACCGTTAACCCCTTCCCTGCCATGGACACAGCTCTAGCCCTTTAAAATGTCAGCCGGTTGATGGAGGGGAGCCATTGACTAACACTGGGGTCTTGTAGAGGAGACACGCCCTTCTTGTAGGAGGCAGGGGGAATTGTTCTGAGCCAGGTGACCAGGCAAGGGAGGCTCCGAGATCACCAGTGCTTGGAGGGGGCTGGTCCAGGGCAATCCAACATTCCCCCAAAGGGACCCCACCATTGAGGGCAGGGCAGAGAAGGAAAACAATGCTTCTCAAACTACGGGGATACAATATCACAGACATTTTATGGGGGGAGTCTTATAGGCAGCTTTCCAAGTTTGCCTCCCCATGTTTTTCCCTACATTGTATTGTTACAATAGCATCTAGGGACCATACTGGGATCAGAATTGTGCCAGTGCTGCCCAGACCCCCACCAAGCTCAGAGCCCGCATTGTATCAGCCACGTCACACAGCGCCCCCAAGATCAGGGCCCCATTGTGCCAGAGCCGCAGACAGGGTAGATTATTATCCCTCCTTCAGGTGGGAGCTGGAGACCAGACAGATAAAGTGACTGGTCCCTAGTCACAATGCAGCAGAGCTGGGAATTGAACTCATATTGCTTACTCTTTCGGCCCCTGCCATACGCACCAGGGCAGCCTGCCTCTCTGTGAAGGGGCAGCCTGATCCCAGGAGCAGAGTGCACCCTGCAGAGCATGGCGTGTCCTCCACTGCAGTATTTCCCCAGGTATTTGGGCAGGTGGGGGCTGGTGAGGTGAGGTCGATACAGTTGTGCGTGGGGTGTGCAGATGGCAAGTGCCGGGCTGGACAGGGCACCTCTTTCGTTTCCATTGTTTGGGGTGAGTTGCTGTGACTTTCAGCCATTGGGGAAGTGCCTGGAGCTGAGGAGAGGGGCTGAGATAAAATGAAATGCAGGATTTCCTCTTCCTCGCCTTCAAACACTCCTTGCTAATGTTTATTATTAAGGCTACGATTTTGGCACAGAGGTGATGGTGGTTGTCACGCTGTCTGGAGCAGCTCACGGCCAGGAGCGCCCACTTCAGACTGTCACCAATAGGGCAGACCCCCCAAAGTGCTGGTGTGTTCTCTAATTAGCTTTCACCAAGTCAGTAACAACTGTGAACTCCTGGATCACTGTACCAGTCGTACCATGGAGTCAGGCAGTCCCCTCAGACTCTCAAGTCTATCCTGCCACCCAGACACACTGGACATAGGGATAAATGGTCACTTACACCAAAAATCACACCACATTCAGGTTGCTTCCAGTCCCAAGAGACCTGTCACCTACCCCAGATCACTTGGTACCCTAAATCTTATACCAAAGACGGCGCCTGTAGCCAATCCTGGAATAAACTAGCTAAAGGTTTATTAACTAGGGGAAAGCAATAAATGCATCATTTACAGGTCAAAGCAAGCGAACATGTACAGCCAATGAGTTACCATCTAACTCCTGAGAGTGACAGAATTGTCGAGATCTGTCAATTCAAAGTGTCTTTCAGGGCACCCCAGGAGGCAGCCCCTGGGGATCTCTGGCTTCAGTTTCAAATCTCTGGCCCTTCAGAGTTCAAACAGCCACAAAGGTGCCGTTTCTTCTTGTGAGGGATTTTTATTCCCCTCCCCCACAGTTCAACGTGATGGGACAAGTTCATGTACACTGGGCGGGGAGGGAGGGAGAAGCAATCAATAAAGTTTTTTGCCCTCTGATGTTCCACAACTGTTTGTCTGGTGTCTTTGAGCCTTCTTGTACAGGCCAGGAAATGACACCTTGTGTAGCAAACTAGTATTTCACACTTCTCTCCTCACTGTGGGGGTTTCCAGTTACAGCACAAACACTGAAATCTTACCTTATAACATGGGACATAGAAGTTACCAGTGAGATTAATGCACGACGCAACTTACAAGCATTTCATAGAGTCTAAACTCTGAACACATTCCTATTAGACTAATTCCTATTTTAAGCAAAACTAACATGCAGGTGACCTGGTCTGGTCTCCTGCTATGAATTTGTCAGTTCTTAGCTAATGCCTGCAGCCCGGGCAAGAGCTGGTATCCGGCCTGCCAGCATCACAGTGGTCACAGAAATTGTGAATTTTAATAAAGACTGTGAACTTTTGGAAATGGAGGGGGGGCAGGGTGTGTGTGTGTGTGTTGGAGAGTGAGCCCACCTCAGCTGCAGTTCCTGTCCCACTGCACAAGGTCACAGCACCACTGAGGTTTGCCCCAGCTGCCCCTCCATCTCCATCTAAGATTGGCAGGCACACCATACCTGAGTGACAGGTTGCAACCCTCAGAACCAGGCCCAGCTGCACGGGACAGGAACTGGGCTCGCTCTCCAACCCTCCGCAGCCCCTTTCAAGATTTCACAGACTTTATTTGGGTCACTGAAAACCAAGCACAGGAAATGCCTTTTCCTGTGCAATGCCTTGAAGAGAAAAGCCCATGGCTAACCTGTGGCCAGGAAGGAATGTCGGGGACCTTTCCTTGACTTTTCATTTTCCCCTCTCATCTCTGCTGTGAAATTTACTAAAAATGTCCATGCCAGAATCATAGCCTTGTTTATTTTGTGTACTGTGGTAGTGCCTGGGAGCTCCAGACATGGACCAAGACCCCATTGTGTTAGATGCTGTACAAACACAGAACAAAGACAGTTCCTGACCCAAAGAGCGTCCAATCTAATGTCTACACTATGGACTTTGGTCAACTCAAGTTAACTTGGTGTAGAGCCGCCAAAGTTATCACTCGGGTGGGTGCATGCTTGGCTGCTTGCATTGGTGCTTCGCATACTCACTAGCAGTGCTTGTGCTGATGCAAAGTGAGGTGCACCATGGCTAGGTATCCCAGTGGGCCACCGCCCTATGTAATGCCTTTTGAGAAATGTTTGCAATGTATTGTGAGGTAGAAATGTGTCACCCAGGGATCTCTGGGAGCCAGAGGTCAAGTTCCCAGCATGCAACTTTCTCTATCTTATAATGCCATCCGTATCCCCTAATTCTTGCAGTTTAAAAAAAAATCCCACAAACCCGTGCAGCACTTTTCAGTGTCTGCTATCTCTGACGGAAGCATGGAGCCCACCCAGCACTGCGCTGAGCTCATGAACGCTGCAGTTGTGGGCCACACGATCCTCCAGCATTTGCAGAGCCAAATGAAGAGCCATAGACACGGGGGAGGGGATGAGAATGGGTGCAAGGGAGATCAGGTTTTAGATGGGGTCACTGGGGCAGGTGGAGGGGTGAGAGGAGGAGAACAGTGAGAAACTTCTGTCTCTGTGACGGAAGAGAAGGAGGAGAGAGCTACAGGGGTAATGGGGAAAGGAGGGAGAAGGCCACATACTTTGTCCATTTTCTCTTGGAAGAAATCAGCAGCATCCTGTGCAGACAGAGAAGTGGAGACAGGAGGAGGGGAGGGTGTGAGGAGTGTATCAAAGGAAGCAGTACCTGGCCTAATGCAGATGTGCCAATGCTGCTTTGGGCTCATTTTGTGCCCTTTGAGCCAGGCCAGCTTTCTCCAGGACTATCAGGGCTCCTGGATCCTCCAGCAGACGGTTACTGCCACTGCTCAGCTCCACCAGCTCTTCTGAAATTCTCTTGCTGTTTGTTTATTTCCAACAGCACCAACTTGATTGAGAGTGACAGCTCCTTGGGGCAGGAACTGGCTACTCCTCTGTTTGTACCTAGCACAATGGGGCCCTGATCTTGGTTGGTCCCCAGGCACTCTGGTAATAAACACGATTATTAATAATGAGACAGCAACAGAAGCAATTCTTCCACTCTGTTCTGCACTGATAACGGCTTCAGCTGGAGTGTTGGGTCCAGTTCTGGGCACCACATTTCAGGAAAGATGTGGACAAATTGGAGAAAGTCCAGAGAAGAGCAACACAAATCTTTAATGGTCTAGACCACATGACCTAGGAGGGAAGATTGAAAACATTGGGTTTGTTTAGTCTGGAGAAGAGCAAACTGAGAGGGGACACGATAACAGTTTTCAAGTACATAAAAAGTTGTTACAAGGAGGAAGAAAAATTATTTCAGGGAAGTCCTACGGCCAGAGACTCTAAGGGCACAAGGGACCACTGTGATCAGCCAGTCTGAACAGCCTAGGGCATAAGACTTCCCTGAATTATTTCCTGTTTGAACTACAGCAAAACAGCCAACTTTGATTTTACAATGGCCAGGGATTTTGTTCCAGTGGTTAGTTCCCCTCACTGTCAAACATTCCTGCTGCCTTAATTCCAGTTTGAATGTGCATAGCCTCAACTGGTAGACCATCCTTGGCAGTTGTTTGTCTAACCACCTCCAGTGAGGGGGATTCCACAGCCTCCCTTGGAAACCTTTCCAGTGCTTAACTAGCCTCAGTGTTAAAAAAATTTTCTAATCTCCCTGTGCAGATGCAGCAGTTTACTTCTTGTCCTGCCTTCAATGGACACAGCTGGAATGTGGTGTATTAGCAGTATAACGATTTCAGCAAACAGAACATCCCCCTCAGTGACACAGCTGTGCCATCGTAAATCCTGGGTATAGAGCAGGTCACAGCCAATCTAGCTGAGACCTGCCAAACACACTGCAATGGTGGGACCTCCAGGCCTCAGAAGTGTCGAGCGGAGATCCTGAGGGAAGTGTTTGGGGGGAAAGTGTGTTTAAAGGCGAGCTGCAGAGGGCAAACTTGGGCTTGTTTTCTTCTTGGGACGTGTTGAAAGTTGCAGTAATTTTCACCTCTTCCCTGTGTGGAAAACAACCCCCGAAAATACTCCTGACCTCCTGTGTACATATGAAAGAAGAAAAAGAGGGGATGAGTCCAGTGTCTACATTCCCCACAACTTCTAGACTCACCCCATTAACTAAAAATAGAACCCAAGAGTTCTGGCTACAAGTCCCTGCTCTAACCACTGGTTCCTACTGCCCCATACTGTATTTTTCAGACAAACCTTCAAGTTTAGTTGCTTCTGTGTCTTGTCTCCAGCCCCATCATTCAGGTAGTGAGATAAACAAGCCCTTCATATCCCCTTCTCAGGAAGAACATTACTCAAAGTCTCACTCAAGGGCTAGGAGTGAGTGCCAGATTCTGGCCACGTTCCAGGCAGCATCTCACTGGCAAGAAGACATCTGAGGTCTGTGCTGAAGCCATCCCTCTGTGTGCAGCTGGCTGCTATCCCAGGGGCTGAGGTGGTTTTCCATTCTGTCATTCCAGCCTGGGTTGACTCACCCCATTTCCAGGGCAACCCTGCTCCAGTGCCGCAAGTTCCTCTCTGCACCTAGCAGGCTTCAAACCAGAGTGCAGCACTTGTCAGAAGGGGAAGCACATGTGTAGTGAGCACATTTCCTCTGCTTTCAGTTACAGGACAATGGTTGGAGCAGGGGATGGGGAGCTGTCAGGGTTCCCTCCCCACTCTGAACTCTGGAGTACAGAATGGGGACCCGCATGAAAGACCCCCTAAGCTTATATTCCACCAGCTTAGGTTAAAAACGTCCCCAAGGCACAAATTCCTTTCCTTGTCCCTGGATGGTATCGCTGCCACCACCAAGTGATTTAAACAAACATTCAGGGAGGGGTCACTTGGAGCCCTATCTCCCCCAAAATATCCCCCCAAATCCCTTCACCCCCTTTCCTGGGGGGCTTGAGAATAATATACTAACAAGTAGGTTAACAAAGTGAGCACAGACCAGATCCCTGGTTTTTAGGACACTGAAAATCAATCAGGTTCTTAAAAGAAGAATTTTATTAAGAAAAAGTAAAAGAATCACACCTGCAAAATCAGGATGGAAGATAACTTTACAGGGTAAATAAAAAGATTTAAAACACAGAGGATTCCCCTCTAGGCTCAACTTCAAAGTTATAAAAACAGGAATAAACCTCCCTCTTAGCATAGGAAAAATTCACAAGCTAAAACAAAAGATAATCTAACACATTTCTTTGCTATTACTTACAATTTCTGTAATTTTTAGATTTATCAGTTCAGGATCTTTTAGGAGCTGGGTTACCTGCTTGATCTCTCTCTTTGTCCTGAGAGGGAACCAACAAAAAGAGCACAAACAAAACCTTCCCACCCCCAGATTTGAAAGTACCTTCTTCCCCCATTGGTCCTTCTGGTCAGGTGCCAACTAGGTTAATTGAACAGATTAACCCCTTACAGGTAAGTGATTCTGAACCTCTGGCCATTAGGGATTTATGTTACTGCATACATAAAGGTTGTTACCCTTCCCTTTATATTTATGACAGGAGCTAGGAATGCTAGGTGCTTTTCCCAACTCTGGAAGAGGTGTGGCGCAAGTGGTTAGAGGAGGCAGGGTGGGAGTTAGGACTCCTGAATTTTAAGCTGGACTCTGCAACAGACTCTCTCAATGACCTTGATCAAGTCACTTCACTTCTCTGTACCTTAGTTTCTCCATCTGTGAAATGGGTTATGTCATTTCTCCAACTGGGAAATGAGTTATGTCAGTATCAGTGAAATGATACTGATATAACTCACAGGTGGCTCAATTTGTTAAGCGTTGCTCTGCTTGCATGGAAGATGCTGGGGAAGGGCAATTAGATTGTTTCTCTTTCTTGTTTAGCATCAGAAATGTCTGAGGATCTGAGGCAGCTGTGGTCTGGTCAAACTGCGTTGAGACAGAATAATAGCCCCTTTCAACCTCTTTTCACATTCAAAGATGTTGCTGTTTTCCTTAGAACTGCTTCCAAATGAGCTCCACACCCCTGCTGGGGTCAAACTCCTAGAGCCCGTGCTGAGATTTTACTCTCACCTGTAATTATATGTTTTCTTGCAGTGTATTATTCATCCACTAGTGGTCCCTGTGCTGCATACAGTTCAGGCCAGGTACTATCCCTGGTAAACAAGGAAGACCAAGCTTGAGCTCAAGCTGGGTGGAAGCCTGTTGGTTTGTGATTATCATAAACACCTCATGATTAAGGCCTCTGATCTCCCATAGCATGGCAACTCTTTACTCAGGGAAAGTCCTACCAAATTCAGAACCTGGCCCTTGAGTCTGTCACATTCCTACAGACTCATCTTGGATTTATCCGGCCTCTCGGGTCTGGCCAACCTGGATCTCCCATTACATGGATAACTATGTTCATGTGCAGAAGGCTGAGTGCTACAGAGGGGGATGAATCAATCCCAGCTCACGGAAGAGAGTGATTCCCCAACATGCAGCATTCTCCCTCTGGGTGCTTCTGGGAAGGAAACCAGCCCTGGGACAAACAGGTATCCCATGGGGCCACTTACCCTAAACCCAGCTCCTTGGGAGTAAGGGGGATGCAGAGGAAGAGCTAGGGAGGGTGCAGGGACCAATCCCCACCTTGTACATGTAACCCACACCCACTCCATTTTAGTTTAGTTAATAAGAATTTGCTGTGTGTATTTGGGTAAGATCTGGAATATTCATTAACCTGGGAGGTAATGTGTCCGATCCTTTGGGATTGGTAGAACCTTTTCTTGTATACGATGAAATAAGATTTACAGAATTTTTCATCATATTTGACATGGGTATGTGGATGGGGGCCTGAGGCTGGGAACTGTGTGGTTTGGACATTTGAGTAACCAGTAAGACAATAAAGAACCTGTTTTGTGCTAGTTTGGTGAATCTAAGTATTTGAATATCCACCAGCTTTTGGGGGATTGTCTGCCCATTCTTTGCAGTTCACCCTAATTGAGTGACCACAGCTGGCTCCCCACTAGGACCCCGGTCGCAGTGGCGTAGTCATGCTTGGGTACACATTACCACAGGTTAATTGGGTTTTTGGATCAGAACCACGTGCTTGTCAAAATTTAATTTTTATATTGGAGAGTTTAAGGATTAAAAATCAGTGACAGTGAGTGACCCATGATCAAGATCCTGACAGAAAATGCCTGGAAGAACTGTGCTCACAGAGGGGGTTGTCTTTTAAGAAAAAAGCCCCAGAACGGGAACTGAAAAATCCGTTAATTGACAGTGATAAGAAAGCAGACCCAGCAAAAATGCTGGGGGTGAGAAACCAGCAGCAGCTTGAACATGAACAAAACATAGCTGATCTGGAAGGAGAAGGTGCTGAAAGAGAACGCCTGTGTTTGAACATGAACAAAGAATGGCAGATATTCGACTGCAGGAACTAGAAGCTAAGGCAAAAGTGGACAGACTTAAGCTTCAACTCAAAAGAATAAAGGAACAACAGGAACTGTATCATCCTAGAAAGCCAGCTCCTCTCAACAACAAAGATGGGGATAGAATCTATCCAGTTTGTAACAATGTTGCTATGTTGTTTGACTCTAAGCAGTTGTCTGTGGGTAACCAAATTTACCTCAACACTGCCACCTTTTATGTAAACGCTTTTACTGTGAGCTCGGTTGAAGGCAACCCCATAACTTGTGCAGAGAATGTAAACGTCAATGGTAAAGGCTGTTTAAGGCAAATTTACCAGACAAGAGTGTGAATATTGTAATCCTCTATGAGTTTACCGTAAGTGGTGCCTTTAGCCAGAATCCATCTTGAATAGAATGGTGTTAAACATGAAGTTATAGCTGGTGTAAGAAAGTTATTGCCTAAAGATCTTTTGATTGAGGATGATATTAAAACTTTGTTAAATCAAGTTGATGACATAAATCAGTCACAGGAGAGAAATAGTCCTGAACCTGTGTCTACTAGGGGCAAGGATTTGCCTGTGGAGGGTTTCTCCAAATGTTTGTCTGAGGAAGATGGCTGTTTAGCTATGCAAAGAAGCAGTGCATATGTGGAGGAAATTTCTATGTGTCTGTCTGGTACCTCGAAAGTGAATCTGACATTAGATAGGGCTCAGGGAAATGTTCCTCTAAAGTTGGTGATCAGGTTAAAGCTATAACTGAGGAAGGAAGGGGGACAATCTTGGGGAGTGATACATTGTTGGCTAATAAAGCTTGGGGAAGTCAGCCTGGCCCAGGTAAAAGTGATGTGTTTAAAGTAGCGCAGTGTAATAAGACACTATTTGTGGGAAAACAGCAGTTTATCTGTTAAGGGAGGGGAAGGCAAAGAGAGTTTAGATGAGCAGAGGCAGCCTTCTGAGCTGATGGCTTTGTCTAATCAGCAGTTTGGGAGGCCAGGTTAGTGGAACATGAGTATCCCTACACCTTACCTGTTACCAGTGTGGAGAATTGTGACAGTGAAGGAAATGTGCCTGTGTCTGTTGGGGGTAATGACTTGCCTATGAAGGGAGCTACCCCAATCTCCAGCAGTTGTCTGTGAATAACCATGTGTGCTGGGACAAAAGAAAGGAGATCCCAAGCTGTTTTTCTGCTAAAGGGGAATGTTTCTCCAGCTCTTTTCTGTTTGTAAAGCAGACAGAAGAAGCCTGTCAGCTTATGATGGTTGAAAAGTTATCAGTTGACCCAAGGTTGGTTCTGGATACAACTAAAGCCCAGGAAGGAAGTGGTCAGAAATTTGTGTCTGCTAGGGATGATGACATTGCAACTATGTTGCATCCAGTTAATGTTATAAATAGCTCCCAGAGACGGATTCTGATGCTTCTATTTTGCCTGTTGCTAGTGTGTTGCTGGGTAAAGACTTGAAGGGAAGGGATAGCTCAGTGGTTTGAGCATTGGCCTGCTAAACCTAGGGTTGTGAGTTCAATCCTTGAGGGGGCCATTTAGGGATCTGCGGCAAAAATCTGTTTGGGGATTAGTCCCGCTTTGAGCAGGGGGTTGGACTAGATGACCTCCTGAGGTCCTTTCCAAGCCTGATATTCTATGATATGACAACTTTGTCTGATCAGGGTGCTATCCTAGCCAGGACACAAGGAAAGCATGAAGGTGATTTCACTGTTACCCACTGACAGTGTGGAAACTTGTAACAAGGAAGAGAATGCTTCTAATCTTCTGACTATGAAGTCTAGCAGTTTACCTGAAAGGGGGTTGTATGTAGGGTGACCAGACAGCAAATGTGAAAAATCAGGATGGGGGTGGGGGATAATAGGAGCCTATATAAGAAAAAGACCCCAAAATTGGGACTGTCCCTATAAAATTGGGACATCTGGTCACCCTAGTTGTAGGAAAATCCTCCTGATGGGCCAGAGGTGATTCTGGATGTATGTGACATGCAGAAGGAGTTTGGTGATTTGTCTGTTGTGCCAAAGTCAGTTCTGGACATAAATAAAGCTCAGAAAGAATCTGTTGCACTGCAGGATATTGCAGAAGGAAAGGAATTTCTTGGTGAAGTCTTTAAAGTCTGTGAAAAGGAATTATTTCCACTGACTCTTAATGGGCCAGTGTTGATAGTAAACAGCAACATCTCTCTTCTGATGAAAGTGTACTGGTGCCTAATGGACAAAGTCTTTCAAATGAAAATGAATCCACTGAATTTGCTTTAGAAAAAATCCAGTGTGGATAGCTTTGAGAAGATTTCAGGTGGAATAAAAATTGTTAGGGCGTTTAAACTTAACCAGCTTGTTGGGGAGACAATGCTGTTGTAACATGAATGTCTCCATGTTGATATTTTAAGTAAGCAGTCTGTGACTCAGGTACTGAGGAAAGATCAGGTTACTGGTTTTTCAGAGCAGAACAGCCTTATAACTGAACCCACAAGGATGCAGGGGACAGCAGGCAAACTCTCATCACTAGATATTTTGGATACGACTTGTAGACTCTTAGTGGACTTGACATCTGATTCCATGTTGAAGCAGAGGTTGGTAATGGAAGGACAAAAGAACCTTGAGTCTAACACGCTAGTGAAAATGGATGGAATCTCTTTAAGACAGAGTCCAGCCTTGGAATTGGTAAACTGGTAAACAGGCTAGTGTCTGTGTAAATGCAAATTACCTGATTGACTGGAGGGAGAAAGACTTGCCTGTAGCTGTTAGCAAAAAGGACACACCCAGCTGGCCAATGGATTTTGTTAAGCAAAAGAGCTCAGATTTTGACCCTCTGGAACAGGGAGAAAGGGGAAAAAATTATCATGCTAATGAAAGCCACAGGTTAATCCTAAAATCAAAAACCCCAATGGTATTGAGCCAAAGGCATGGTATAACAAAAATGATTGTGAGTGTACACCTGCAATGAATTTGATGTTAATGTTAATGCTAATGTTAATTTTTGTGATTGTGGTCCTGATACCAAGAACTGTGAAAATGTACAATGTGCATGTTTTTGGGGGAAACCCTTGAACATGTTGGGGGTGATACATAACAACTCATTATGTTGTAAAAGCCTTCATGGTTATATTGTTTCATTACGTGACAATACACACTATGTTAAAAGGCCTGGTGATACTGATATTCCAAAGTTAGTGCTTGTATCTAATCTTGAAACTGTACACAGCAGAAAAAAACACTACAAGCTTGAACTGCTGTGTGAAAGAGCAAAATGAAGTGCAAAACCTCACAGCCTGCCTGGCTGAATGCCAGAGTAAGTGCTCTCTGAAGAACATTAATGGCTATGTTAAGTCAACACATAGACCAAACCCTGGAATCACTAACGTGTTTCACAAAGTATGGACTAGGATTTTGGCTGGGGCCAAAGCAGGCATCAATAATTTGGCTTTACAAAGAATTTAATGTAAACCCAGCTCACATCAATGTTGGAAGGTCCTTAAGGTGTATCCAGGAGCTCTAATTTTGCCCTTCCACACCAGTCTCACTTTGGGGGTGTGACACGTGGCTAGAAAGGGTTAAACATCCTGCAAAATAAATAATCCTCAAAAGCCATGTGGGGAGATAATGTTTGTGTTTTTGTGTATTTACATACGTATGAGAAGGGTCAAGGATGTAATCATCAAGCTCTGTCTATGCTGTATTCTGATAGTTCAGAGATCAAAAGAACATCCTAGCATTTAAATGAATTGTAAACATGGGATATCTCGGTATTCATCTCTCTTTGAAATGTCCTGTCAATGGTGGAGGAACAAGCAAATGGCCTTATGTTAATTGGTATAGCTAAGTACCGGTGAGGGACCTCCTTCAAAGTCATCCTAATGACCGTTTGTTCCCTGAGGACTTGTCAAAAGACATGAAATTGTATAAAAGATCATTGGGTCCTGATTCTGTCATCTCAGATCTGCTTAGGCTTCATCAGGGGAAGTTTGAGTCGCGAGACTGAGGTCCCAGTTATGCTGGTACGTCATGAATATGAGAGTTGGACGTTGGACTATGACTTATGAACTATTTCTGAAAGAACTCTTTGCAACTACAAAGCTCACTATCTCTGCTGTGAATCTGCACCTGAATGGATTGAACTCATGTCTGTAGGTATATTGATCTTTTAGCCATACTCTCTCTCTTTTGTTTTTTAATACATTTTAGTTTAGTTGATAAGAATTGGCCGTAAGTGTGTATTTGGGTAAGATCTGGAATATTCAATAACCCGGGAGGTAATGTGTCCGATCCTTTGGGATTGGTCGAACCTTTTCTTTTATATGATGAAGTAAGATTTACAGAATTTTTCATCATATTTGACATGGGGACGTAGATGGGGGCCTGAGGCTGGATCACTTTAAGGGAGCTGTGTTGTTTGGACTTCTGAGTAACCAGTAAGGTAATAAAGAAGCTGGTTTGGTGAATCTAAATATTGGAATATCCACCACTTTATGGGGATTGTCTGCCCTATTCTTTGCAGTTCACCTTAATTGAGTGAGTGACCACAGCTGGCTCCCCACTAGGACCCTGGTCACAGCCCTAGAGAGGGAAAGGCAGAGCAAGGTCAGTTGCTGATGCTGCTAGCACCCTGCAGAGGCATTTCAGAGCTCTATGCCCCTTATACACCCTCCCTAGCAAGGCAGCGGCTGGAGGCAGTGTGAGAAAAGTCTCTGGTATCCAGGAGCAAGCAGGGTTCTGTCTCTTTCAGACTCTGAGCAGGAGACGGGTCAAGCTGCTGGTGTGCTCAGCAAAGTCATAGTGAGGAGTCTCCCTTCTTCCACAGGGGTCCCCCATCTCTTCCTCTACATGCCCGTCTAGCTATCAGTGAAAGGAACTTCCAAGGTATCCCTGTAATTGGAATGGTCAAGGCTTTGTTTTAATCTTCTTCTTCTTCCCTCTTTCTCTTCTGTGGTTTTTCTTTGCTCCTTTCCCCCTCCTCTTTGCCCCCTCCTGGGTCAGTCAGTGGGGGGAGAGGACCCCATTACTGGGACACGCATCCTAATCACATCCCTTATGTTTGGCTTTTGCTGAGAAAGACCCTATGGGCACCAGTGGACATAGGCGGCAAGTTCCATATCCACGTGGTGCTCGGGCACCAGCAATATTCAGAGCCAGGGGCCCAGCTTCAGCAATACTTGGGGCCGGGTGTCTCCCTCACCCCCGGCCCCACCTGCAGTCCCCCCATGCCTTCCCCAAGTGTTCCCTGGCCCCGACTTGCTGCCCCCGCCCCGCTCGCCTTTCACGCCCCAGAGCAGTGTCCCTGTCTCTTCCCTGTGCTGCATCCCAGCAGCAACTGCTGCCATAGGGTCCTAGTGCCCCCCATCTCCACTGCCAGGGCAGACTGACTCTGAGCCTGCCCTTCCCCCTCAGACCCTTTCCTTTTCCAATGGGCCAATGGGACCCCCCAGCAGCACAGGGGACCCCCCTGCCCACAGTCACCACTCCTGCCCCATGCTGGGCAAGGAGGCAGCCCCATCCCTCACTCCCAGTGAGGCTACAGTCAGGGGCAACAGCAGGGGAGGAGGCGCACGCAGCACCATCCGGCACCCACCATGGGGGAGGCAAAGGAGATTCCAGGACCTGAGAGGGACCCTAGGAGCACATGCAGTGACAGTGGTGGGTGTGTGTGCTGCTGGGGGGGGGGCAGGAAACGGGGGCTCCTCCCCCAGAGCTTGCTGCTGCTGCCGGCATGGAAAGAGCTGGGGGGAGGCCTCCTCTCTGGCCCCTGTCCTGGAGTAGCCTGCATCCCAAACTCATTCCCAGCTCTGCCTCACCCCAGAGCCCACACCCCCAGTCAGAGCTTTCACCCCTCCACCGCACCCTCAAACCTCTACCCTAGCCCTGAGCCCCTCCAGCACACCAAACACCTTATCCCCAGTCCCAGCCAGAGCCCTCTCCCCCCACACTCCTACTCTCACCCTGAGCCCCTCCCACACTCCAAGCCCCTCATCTGCAGCCACACCCCACAGCCCTCACCCCTGCACCCCATCCCTCTGCACCCCTCCCATCCCCAAACTCCCGCCCAGAGCCTGCACCCCAATCCCCTGCCCCAGCCTAGGGCCTGCACCCCAGACCTCCTCCCTCACCCAAACTCCCTCCCAAAGCCTTGGGCAGGTGGGGGGCGGAGTTTGGGCGGGGGCGGGTTCTGGGCACCACCAACATTTCTACAAACCTGCCACCCCTGCCAGTGGAGGGGATGGAATGGGAGGGGGCTGTTCTAAAAGTATCAGCTGGGCTAGTTCAACCATGGTGCTGTAGCAGGGTGGGGGTGGGGGAGTAACTGTGGGATGGAACTAACTAAGGGTGAGATACTTGGAATCACCATCCGCTTTCTAAGGTAGCAAAAGGATGAGAAGATTTTTGCTGTCAGCAGAACGTCCCAGAGCCCATGAATCACCCAGCACCAGTGCCAGCTGCTGGAAACTCCCCTCCACTGCCTCCAGCTGACTCTTATGGCTCCATGAGGAGTTGTTCCTTCCTGACACTGTCTGGAGATTAGGCTGCGAGTCTGTCAATGCGGTCATGGAAGTCACGGGTTCCGTGACTTTCCCTGACCTCTGTGACTTCTGCAGTGGCTGGTGCTGGCGCAGGGGCTGCCCGAGCCAAGCAGCCCCTGGGCCAGCAGCAGCAATTTGGATGTATGTGAAGAGGCTCAGGGCTAGGGACAGGAGGTTGGAGGGGGTGGGGAGGGGCTTACCTTGGGGTGGGTGGCTCCCCAGATCCCACTGGCATCTCCGAGGTGGCGGAGGGGCCAGGGGACTCCATGCCGCGTGCTGCCCATGCCCTCACGCCCCGCCCCCACCGCTCCCATTGGCTGTGGTTCCCGACCAATGAGAGCTGCTCAGCCGGTGCTTGTGGTGGAAGCAGCATGCGGAGCCCCCTGGCCCCTCTGCCGCCTAGGAGCTGCAGGGACACGCGGAGCTGGGTAGGGAGCCCCTGCCAGCCTCGACAATCCTCCCCACCCCAGCATCAGCGGGGATCCCGGGCCATGCGCTGCTGCCTGCGCACCCCCCCACAGCACCAGCGGGGTCCCGGACCACCTTCCCCAGCACCTGCAGCACCCCCGGCTGCCCTCCCAGAACACCCACGGCCCCCCACCCAAGTTTTAGTCAGGGGTATATAGTAAAAGTCATGGACAGGTTACGGGCCGTGAATTTTTGTTTACTTCATGTGACCCATCCATGACTTTTACTAAAAATACCCATGATTAAAACGTAGCCTGAATCATAGGGTATGTCTAACTGCCCATGTTACAGCGCAGCTCCCGGCGATAAAACACTGTCTATATTGGCGCTTTTAAGCACTAAAACTTTTGTCGCTCGGGGGGTGTTTTTTCACATCCCTGAACGACTGAAGTTTTAGCACTGAAAGTGGCAGTGTAGACACACCCATAGGTTTTCAGTTGTAATGGCCCAAATCACAGCGACTGCCCTGTATGCAGGGCCAGCTTTAAGCCAATTCGGCCGATTCCTCGGAATGGGGCCCCGCGCCTAAGAGGGCCCCGCAACGTCCAGAGCTGCCGGCGGAGCGGGGGGGAAAAAAAAAAGCCGCATCCTGCTTCTCCCCCCTCCCTCCAGCGCTTGCGCCGCCATACAGCTGATCAGTGCAAGCCTGGGAGGGAGGGGTGAGGAGGAGGAATGTGGCGTGCTTGGGGAAGATGCGGGGCCAGGGCGGGGATTTGGGGTGGGATCCAATGAGGCAGGGAGGGGGTGGAGTCGGGGCAGTGTTGTGGCGGAGGGGGTGGGCGAGACAATTCACATCCCGGCATGCAGCCCCGCACCTGCTAAAGCCAGTCCTGCCTGTACAACTAGAAGAACAGGCCCATTCAGATGGTGATGCTTTACATTTAGATAATAAAACCTTTCTCTCATAGTCCAAAGTGCTTTACAACCATTCAGTCACTCCCATTATAATGTAGGTGAGTAGCCTCCTTTTACAGATGGGGAAACTGAGGCATGGGGCAGGGAAATTATTTGCCTGAGTTCACACAATAGGAGTCAGCAACAAAACTAGGGATTGAACTCCAGAATCCTAGTTCCAAATTAGCTGTTTTGACAACTAGCTGCCCCACCTTCCAGAGCCGGGAAATAGAACCCAGGAGTCCAGATTTTTACCCCCACCCCCATTCTAGCCACTAGACCCTACTCCCCTCCCAGACGTGGGGATAGCACTGAGGAGTCCTGACTCCCAGCTCCCTAACCCACTAGATAAAAGTCCTCTGAGGTAGAGAAAGTTGATCCCTTTCTTTTCTGCACTCTGTCCTGTCTGTCTGATTTCCAAACACTAACACTCCAAAGCAGATGGTAAAAAACCCATGGGAACATTTACTAGACAGCAAAAGTTTCACAATGGCCCCCGTAATCCACAAGTTCTGCCTTTGCGCTTGGTGACAGTCACGGGTGTTGCAGAATCAGAGAAGCTACAGCTGAGAAAGGCTTCCGCATAATCATTTCCTTGCTCACAGTTCCTCACCATTCACATGAAAGTGCCTTCTCCAGTTTACTTCAAATGGGAGAACATTCCCCAGCCTCTAGACCTAACTACTGACCCCATCTCCTCCCAGAGAACCCAGGAGTCCTGTTTTCAAATTTGTGTGCTCTAACCTCTAGACACCACTCCCCTCCCAGAGCTGGGACTGATCCTCGAAGTCCTGCCCAACTCCATGTTAACAACTAGAGCCCTCTCCCCTCCAAGCTGGACACTGAATACCCCACTCCCACGTGTTAACCACTACCCTTGCTGCAACACCCCTGACTGGTGGAGGGGGAGATAAATCAATTTTCCAAGATTTTTGTTCTTATAACAATTTTGGTTTTTAACAAGACACAGCGTAGCTGACAAACCATGTAGCTGGCTCACAATGTGTAACTGACACATGATGTCAGTGGCACATGGTGTAACTGACACACAGTGTGTAACAGACACATGGTGTAGGTGAAACATGGTGTAACTGACACACAGTGTAGATGACATATAGTATAGATGATGGCATAGGTGACACATGGTGTAACAAACTGACATAATGTAGCTGACAGACAGTGTAGGTGACACAAGGTATAACTGACACACAGGGTGTAACTGACATAGTATAGCTGACACACAGTGTAGGTGACACATGGTATAACTGGGGTGACCACAGTAGCACGTGTGAAAAATTGGGACAGAGAGTGAGGGGGCTATAGGCGCCTATATAAGACAAAGCCCCAAATATCAGGACTGTCCCTATAAAATCGGGACATCTGGTCACCCTAGATATAACTGACACACGGTGTAACTGAAATAGTATAGTTGACACACAGTGTAGGTGATACATGGTATAACAACCACAAAGGGTGTATAATATATGGAGATATACCTATCTCATAGAACTGGAAGGGACCCTGAAAGGTAATTGAGTCAAGTCCAGCCCCCTGCCTTCACTAGCATGACCAAGTACTGATTTTGCCCCAAATCCCTAAGTGGCCCCCTCAAGGATTAAACTCACAATGCTGGGTTTAGCAGGCCAATGCTCAAACCACTGAGCTATCCCTCTCCCAAAATATGGAGATATACCTATCTCATAGAACTGGAAGTACTGACATAATGTAACTGACACACAGTGTAGGAGACACACGATATAACTGACACACAGGGTGTAACTGACATAGTGTAGCTGACACAGTGTAGGAGACACACGATATAACTGACACACAGGGTGTAACTGACATAGTGTAGCTGACACAGTGTAGGTGACACAAGGTATAACTGACACACAGGGTGTAACTGACATAGTGTAGCTGACACAGGTATAACTGATACACAGGGTGTAACTGACATAATGTAGCTGACACACAGTGTAGGAGACACACAATATAACTGACACACAGGGTGTAACTGACATAGTGTAGCTGACACACAGTGTAGGGGACACAGTATATAACTGACGCACAGGGTGTAACTGACATAGTGTAGCTGACACAGTGTAGGTGACACACAGGGTGTAACTGACATAGTGTAGCTCACACACAGGATATAACTGAGGCACAGGGTGTAACTGACATAGTGTAGCTGACACAGTGTAGGTGACACACAGGGTGTAACTGACATAGTGTAGCTGACACACAGGGTATAACTGACACACAGGGTGTAACTGACATAGTGTAGCTCACACACAGGGTATAACTGACACACAGGGTGTAACTGACATAATGTAGCTAACACACAGTGTAGGTGACACACAGGGTGTAACTGACATAGTGTAGCTGACACACAATGTAACTGACTTGGCAAAGCCCGATGAGGTGACGGCTTCCCTGCAAGGAGGGGCAGAGCTTCCCACCCTGCGCCCAGCGGGGCTGAGACTCCACGCCCCTTCGCAACAAGCCACACCCCCTTCCCTTAGGCCACACCTCCCGAGGGAAGTCTCGCCCGCTCCCTACAGCCTGGCGGCTGATAACGAGCCTCACCCACCCTCTAGACCACGCCCCCGGCACCACCCATCCCTTCCGCCGGCTGAGCCCGTTACCACATGTCCCCTGCCCCTCCCACACCGAATCCCGGTTGCTGTGGTGACCAAACCCCGCCTCCCCGCTGCCTCTTCCGGCTGCCCGCATTTGCGGTACGGCCCTTTTGCAGCAGCGGCGGCCGTAAAGCGCAGAGCGGGCTGGGAGCGGCGGCGGCTCATTGGCTTTAGGTCCCTCTTCCCCCTCCTGGAGAGAAGCGCCCCGCCCCCGCCGCGCGTGAGTGCCCGGCCGGGCCCCCCGCCCGCAGGGCTGGGAGAGGTGGGGGCGGGTTAGGGGTCACGGTGGGGGCGGGGCGGCATCCCTGGGCCCGGCAGGGGGCGGTCACGGGGGCGGTGGGGTAGGGGCCCGTTCGTGGCGCTGGCGTCAGTGGGATTGGAGGCAGACACCGGGGTGGGTAGGGACAGGGTGATGGGGCTGGGTCACAGGGACGTATGTGTCTAATCACCATGTGTAATGTGGGGTCCCCGGGGTCCCTCCAAGGACCCGGGCAGTTGTATAAATCCTGGGGAGTTACCCCAGCATCTCAGCCGAATCCCAAATCTGGTGTCAATTTTTAGCTCCCCAAATTCAAGTCCCTCCACCCCTCCCTGGGAGGTTTCAGTTGGATGGCTCCTTCTTCGCTTCTTGTGCTGCCCAACTGCTTCTGTGCCCCACCCTAAGCCTGGCTGCATCTCCACGCTGGGCCAGGGAGCCCCGTATAAGCAACCACCTCACCCAAAGGTGGCTGCCTCTCAGCATGGGGTAAAGGATCCCTGCAGAGGTATTGTTTGTAAAGTGCTTGGGAATGAAAGGAGCTATAGAGATTTGTTCATTAGATTTCTTTTATTTTTATTATACGTATCGCAGTAACACTTTGCAGTCTCAGCTGCGGTCAGGACCCCATAGTGCCAGGTGGTACAAAGTGACCTCATAAGAGATGGTCCTTGTCCCACAGAACTGAATATTTTCTTCTCCTTTAGGACAATGGATTCACGCTTCACTCGTGGGAAATCTGCCATCCTGGAGCGGTCTCTGACCCGGCCAAAGACGGAGGTCAGCCTGAGCGCGTTCTCTCTGCTCTTCTCCGAGATAGTCCAGTACTGTCAGAACCGGGTTTACTCCGTCTCAGAGCTGCAGAACAAGCTCTCTGAGCTGGGCCAGCAGGTGGGAGCTCGCATCCTGGATGTGCTGGTCATGCGGGAGAAAAACGGCAAGCGGGAGACCAAGGTCATCAACATTCTCCTCTTCATCAAGGTGACGGTGTGGAAGGCCTTGTTCGGAAAGGAGGCAGACAAGCTGGAGCAGGCCAACGACGATGACAAGACCTACTACATCATCGAGAAAGAGCCGCTTATCAACACGTACATCTCAGTGCCCAAGGAGAACAGCACGCTCAACTGTGCCTCCTTCACAGCTGGCATCGTGGAAGCCATCCTCACCTACAGCGGCTTCCCCGCCAAGGTGACAGCCCACTGGCACAAGGGCACCACCCTCATGATCAAATTCGATGAGTCCGTCATCGCGCGAGACAAAGCCCTGGACGGCCGCTGAGCGCACTGCGGGGGGAGCTGACGTGCTGCTCTTGTACATATGCACTGTGTAACTAAAAGGACTGTGCTAGGATGTCCTCAAAGAGGTGCCCTGGCTTGTCTGGGGCAGGATGTGTGTAGATCAGAATGGACCTGCATGAAGCAGAGGGGGCCTCAGCTCAGTTCCAGTGGAACACATCTCTCCATCATATCAATTGCTCCTCTTCCCCTCCCTGACCCCTCTGTTCAATTCTTGGCTTCTGCCAAGGATGCCAACTGGCAACCAAAGATGCATCTACACTGAAGCTGGCAGATGTCATTCCCAGCTCAGGTAGGGATATGCAGGCTGGTTCTGACTGAGCTAACATGCTAAAAATACCAGTGTAGCAGTGGTGGCACAGGCGTGGCTGGGGCTGACCACCCTGTACGTACCTAGGATCTCAGACAGGATTGTGCTCAGGCAGCTAGCTTGAGCCGCAGCCCCTGCCAGAACATGATCCAGTCTGAGATCCTAGGTACGTACTCTGGTGGCTAGCCCTTGCTGCTGCTGTTTTTATTGTGCCAGCTTGAACAGAGCTAGCGTGTGCATCGCCACCTGAGTGGGAATTACACCTCCCTGTTGTGTGTAAACGTATTCAGATTCTGAACTCATCTCTTGCCCAAGAGATGGTCTCTCCCGCATGCAGAGCTGAGATATGTTGGTGGGGCAGCATCAGGAGGTTTTTTTCCCATGTGCCTAACCCCCCACCTCCAGAGCTGAGCGGAGAGCAAGTTACCCCACAGGAGGTGGGTGTGTGACTTCAAGATTGGAGAAAACTGAAATTTCCCCCCGTTTAATAAAATAGAGTCAAGAAGTGCTGGTTCCTGGGCTGCAGCGTCTTTACACCTAGGCTGCTGCTTCTGCTCTGGCCTATTTCAGCAGTTCTGACTTCTGCTTTCTGACTGCTTGAGTGCGTGGGACTCAGCGTGGTTCTTAGTGGGACAGACAGCCACGCCCCGGAACCACTCGCTCAGCCAGCTCCAACTAGCTGCCCTGACTGGCAGTCCTAGCAAAGTCCAGCACTGAACACTCCTCTGCCTTCTAGAGCGGATCCCTCCAAGGCAGGTTTGAGACACATTGGTGGGGAGGGATAGGGACAGAGTTTGTGTCAGAAGCTTCCTCTTCTGCTGCCCATGAAGCAGGTTCTGAATGGGTCAGTTAGTCTGAGGGTTAAAATGAAGCTTTTTGTGGTGCCCAAATCCAGCTTTTCCTTTCAAAGCATAGCACGCTCGCGCTTTCAAACCACGGCATGTACGCTCAGTGCCTGGTGAGGATGGAAACACAAAACTAGATAGCACAAGGGCTCTTTACCATGCCAACAGCCAAGCTGTCCCCAGACAAGATTTAACATGCTTCTTGCCTGAAAGGTGACCTGCCACAGGGAACATGTTCTCTGTTGCTGTTGCTTTACAGTGTACGAAGGAGATCTGAATGTGGGAGCAGTGGGGGTTTTCTTCCAAAACTTGATGCTTCGTTTAACCTTTGAAACAGCTGAGATGTGATGTCTGGCAGCCTCTGCTCTTGCTAGAGGAGTTGCTGCCCCTAAACATTCAGTAGGCAATGAGTTGTGATTACCTTATTCCACCCCCACAGTGAAAGCTTAATGAAAGGGACACAACTGGCTTGAAAACAAATCTCACTGAAAACTCTGCATCTGTGCCAGTTGCTAGTAACTCCTAATATCACTTTGATGGGAAGCAGTTAGCAAAGAAAAGAGAGTGCTCTTTTCTGCTCCTTTCCTTTGTGCAGCAATTCCATGCCGTCAGTTTCACTATTCCTCTGTTGTCAGTTTCTTCCTGGCTGAAAAGAGCATTAAAAGCATCAACAGAGGCGCAAGCTTCCCCTCCCCCTCACACAGCTTTTTTTTTAAAGGAACTCGAGTTAAAATGGAAATATTTAGAATGTTGTTATATAAAGGGAGGTTCTGTCAAAAACTGGAATTTTCAAATCCTCATGTTGACAGTGAGCCCCTTTCAACCAGAGACTCGGATCCTTTGGATCTTTACCAAGCTGATAATTTTTTCCTAGCTAACAAACTAAAATTCAGTTTAGTGAAATGGCCTTTTTTCATTTCTCTCTGTCAGGTTGTTACCCTTCCCCATCCCCATTTCAAGTTCATCGCTCATTCCCTGGTTCACAAAAAAACGGATTGTTTTGCATTCTGTGTGGTGCTGGTTTTATTGGTCACTTTTCTATTGTACTTGCTCTTTGGGGAATGAGTGCTGTAGATAATCTTGGGAAAGCCTAGCAGGACCTGTCTAACTCTACAAATAAAATCAGTTTATACCCAGCCTGCATGTGCGTGTGTCCTCAACGCTTGAGTCTCAAAGCAAGGTTTTGTTCCAGGCACCATTAGAGAACAATAAGCAACAGGTTCTCATAGTTGCGGATTGTGTGGATCATCTCTTGAAAGTGAAAGTGTCACATAGACATTTCCCCTCTAGTCTAGTTCTTATGTGAGCACCCTTCTGTTCATGATTGCTTGCATTCTGACAGTTAAGGCACTGTCATCTTCCTTCTCTTTAAGCATATATGCCACCCCGTAAATTGTTTACATGGAAAATTAATGTTAGGGTATTTTAGCCGTCTTTAGTACAATGGGCGGTTCTGTTACACAGTGCCAGTTACTGATGCCCAGAGTCTGCGTGGAGCGGATGTACTGCTGGTGTGTAGGCAGCCCAAGGGACACCCCAGAGTTCGTTGCCTGTTGCCATTGGTATGACTGTAGCGCTGAGAGGCCCCAACCCAGATTGGGGCTGCATTGGGTTGGGTGATGCACAGACACACACGGCTTGTCTTCACTATCGTGCTAAATTGGTACCACTGTGATCAATGCAGCGATGGCGATTTAGCGGGTCTGGTGAAGATGTGCTAAGTCTACGGGAGAGCACTCTCCGGTTGATGTAATTAATCTGCCTCAACGAGAGGTGGAAGCTATGTTGATGGGAGAGCGTCTCCTTCTAGACATTGCATTAAGTTGATGTAAGTTACGTCGGTCAGGGGAGTGGTTTTTTTACACCCCTGAGCAACTTAACTTATGTCAACTTAAACGGTAGTGTAGACAAAGCCACAGGGAGGCACAGCCCCTGCACCAAAGAGATCACTGTGGAAACAGATAGGCAAAAGATGAGGGGAACTGACTTGTCCAAGGTCACACAGCAGGTTGGTGTCAGGGCCTGGGGGAGGATACTGGTCTCCTGACTCCTAGCCCCAATGTACCATCTGCACGCTCCAGTTATCACCTTCCCCAAGGTGTTCCTTTCAACCAAGGAGAGGGAAGGGGTGGTCGAAACCATCACATCCCCTTCCACACTCCCACAGGCCCATAAGGTACAGGTGCAAATCAAGGCAGCTTGATTACTATAGGTTCCACCTGCTCAGAGCGTGGCCAATTGGGCAGCTTTAAGCTAAAGAGGACAAAGGCCCAGATCCACAAAGGTGCTTAGGCACTTATGGCTCAGGTTTACATACCTAAGTTCTAGTTTTAGGCTTTGCTGTGATCCACAAATCTTCCGATCCCTTTAGGCACCTAAATTCATTTGGCACCTAATTTTTAAACGGAAAGGTTCCCTCAACATCTGTGTTTCTATCTCTGGGCATGTGCACGGCAGCGTCTAGCCTTCTGGCTGCCTCTCTTCCCCCCCAGTCCCCATTCACAAACCTGGGGAAGATGGGATTCCAGCTAAGTTGCAGGTGGGGCCTGATCTGGTAAGGTGCTCGGAGGCTGCCTGCTGGATCAAGTCCACTCAAAATCCAGCTGCTGGAGGAGGTAGTGCTGTCCACCTAACCATTTTTAGCCCAGGGGTTAGAGCACTCACCTGGGCTGTGGGAGACCCCATTTCAATTCCTTCCTGTTCCAGGGAGAGATTTGAACAAGGGTCTCCTACCTCTCAGGAGTGTGCTCTAACCACTGAGCGACGGGATAATATAATGTGGGGCTTCCTCGGTCTCCTGTAGAAGCTCTTTGGTTAGTTAGCCACAGTGGAACAGCTTCAACAGGAGAGACTGAGGGACACCCACATCAGAGCAGCTCAGTGGTTAGAGCATGTGATGATGATGGGCGATCACTCATTACTGGGTATGATCATCTTCCATGGGAGTTATGGGTCCTCAGGTGGCTAATGAGGCCAATCCTTGAATCACAAGTTCTATTACAATCAGGGCAGATATTTTCAGGCTCAGCAGGAGGCTGACAACCATGACTGGGAGCCAGTCTCTCCTTCCTCCTGTGCCTCTTGTCCTCTTCAGCTTGTCGGCGAACAAGATCAAAATGCAGGGGACCATCACGTAGGACTTCATTCCATTTTAGTGATCCTGGGCAAGTGTCAATGTCAATATTACACATTTTTAGATTGTCTTTCAGCAAGTCCTTATAACGCTTCCATTGTCCACTCACGTTACGGTGCCCTTCTTTCAGCTGAGAGAACAGGACCCGTTTTGGGAGGCGATGGTCTAGCATCCGGACAACGTGACCAGTCCAGCGGAATTGCTGACGGATGATCATTGCCTCCATACTGGTGGTCTTTGCTTCTTCCAGAACACTAATATTGGTGCGCCTGTCTTCCCATTTGATCTTCAGAATCTTACAAAGGCAGCGTTGATGGTACCTCTCACGGACTTTCAAGTGGTGTCTATAGGTTGTCCAAGTTTCGGACCCATACAACAGTGTTGGGAGAATAACGGCTTGGTAAACAAGAAGCTTGGTGTCTGTCGAATGTTGTGATCTTCAAAAACCCTGTGCTGTAAATGAGAAAAGGCTACACTGGCACAGCTCAGGCAATGTTGAATTTCTGCATCAATATCTGCCTTCGATGAAAAATGGCTTCCAAGGTAGAGGAAATTATTGACATTCTCCAGTGCCATTCCATTAATTTTGATAGATGGGGCATGTAATACCTCATTTGGAGAGGGCTGATAGCGCATTTTAGTCTTCTTGATATTAAGAGTGAAACCAAGACATGCATAAGCATCGACAAACACATTCAAGATCTTTCTCAGAGTGGGCGAAGATTGCGTTGTCATCAGCAGACTGAAGTTCCACAATAGATGTTGTGGAAATCTTACTCTTGGCTTTCAGCCTGCTACGCCTGAACAGCTTTCCGTCCATTCTGTAAATGATTTCAACGCCAGCTGTAAACTGCCCAGCAATTAATTAAAGAATGACGGCAATAAAAACCTCAGACATGGTTGGAGCGATGATACAGCCCTGTTTGACTCCTGTTTGTACTTTGAAAGGTTCACTCTGGGAGCCAGTGCTGCTCAGAACAGTCGCTTTCATGGTATCATGAAGCAATTTTGGGAAATTGATGTATTTATCAGGACATCCAATCTTAGAAAGTACAGTCCAGAGGGCACAGCGATTCACTGAATCAAAGGCTTTAGTTAGATCAATAAAAGCCATGTACAGTGGTCGGTTTTGCTCCCGACACTTTTCTTGCAGCTGCCCTGCGGTGAAGATCTTATCCGCAGTTCCACGACATGGTCGGAAACCACTGTGACTCTGGTAAGATTTCTTCTGACAGGTGCAGAAGGCAGGTTGCAAGGATCTGTACCAGAACTTTGCCTGCAATGGCTAAGAGGGAGATCCCATGATAATTTCCACAATCCACTTTATCCCCTTTCTTGAAGAGAGTGACAATCAGGGCATCCCTCATTTCACTGGGTATCTCCTTCTTTATCCAGATTTTAAGGATAAGCAGGTAAAGCTGCCAAATTAGCTCTGGTCCACCATCTTTAAAGACTTCAGCGGGGATCTCCTCTAGACGTGCTGCCTTGTTCTTCTTCATCTGCTTGGTGGCATTGTGTACTTCATACAAATTGAGAGGGTCTCTGAGCTCATCCCTAAATGGTTGTTGAGGGATTTTCTCTAGGACTTCATCTGCAACCATAGAATTACAGTTAAGGAGATCTTCAAAATGTTCTTTCCAGCTAGAATTGATGGCTTCATTGTCCCTCAGAAGGGTGAAGCATGTACCTGTGAGGAGCATGTACCTGTGGGGTGTCCACATCCTTTCTCCCCTGCACCAGGAAGGGGGAGTAAATTGAACTGGGGGTTCCTTCATCCCAGGGGAGTGCTCTAACCACTGGGATAAAAGTTGTATGGTGAGCAGCAGCACCATCTCCTCTGGCCGGTTTTGGGTGTAGCGAAGTAGGTGCCAAACTCGTTCCCACAAGAACTGACTTAGGTACCAGAGTCAGCTGATTGCAGACAGTGGGTTCCTGGTTGTGGCTCATGAAGCAGAGTCCTGCAGCCTGGACTTGAGTGCCTATCTCTGAGAGAGGTCGAGCGTAGGACCCATCCTGTCGTCAAGATCTCCCTCTCTTATTGGCTAGCGTAGGTGGCTCCCCACCTTCTGGCCTGGCTTTGTGGATTGCATGCTAAGGCAACACCCCCCACCCCCAAGCCCTGCCCCTCATTGCATAGGAGCCTAACTCAGGCCTTGTGGATCGCAGGGGATTTCCTGTGATTTGCTAAGCACCATGCTGCTCAGTGGCACAGGGCCTGAGTCCCTTTGTGGAGTTGGGCTGAAGTGCCAACTGAAGCTCTGCAAGGGCACCAACCACAAAGGAAGCTGAGGTTGGCACTTGGGTGAAAAAATTATTCACACAGATCTTTACACTCCACCTACCCTCCCCACAACCCATTTTCTTAATGCTGCCAACTTTCCTTGGCCACTGCGAGAGTTTCAAATATACACCTTTGTGCTGTAAAATCTCAGCACAGCCAACGCCTTGTCCTCCTTCAAATACCTTTGGTGTGAGGTCTTGTGTGCTGAGTCCCCACCACTGGCCATCATGTTCTCATTGCTGCTTCATGCAGCTGTTTTTACAGTTAGCCTGGATGCTCTTTGGAACAGGGACTGTATCTTTGGTCTGTGGCTGTACAGCACCTAGCACAATTGGGCCTGGTCCATAACTGGGTTTCCTGGGCACTACCGTAATACACGTAATTAATAATGTACAGCACCTAGCACAATGGGGGGCCTGGTCCATGACTGGGGCTCCTAGGATTTACTCCAATATAGCAAATTAGTGGTAGCTCCAGGATTAACATTCAGGCCCATCTAAGGCCTTGTCTACACTACACAGTTTTGTCAACAAAAGTCAGGTGTAGTCAACAAAACAGTGGTGCTGTATGTGACGGGTTCCCCTTGGGGTGCCACCTGGAACTGGGGTACCACTGAGCCCACCTGACCCAACAACCTGGGCTCCCTTTACATTATACTGCTGTGACAGGCTCTCAAGCCCCCTCCATCACACATACATGTAAGGACACACCCAGCTGCAGCTACACACGGATGCTGAGATCAGATCTGCATTGGAAGCAGGGCCGGCTCCAGGCACCAGCTTGTCAAGCAGGTGCTTGGGGCGGCCACTCCGGAGAGGGGCGGCACGTCCAGCTATTCAGCGGCAATTCGGCGGACGGTCCCTCACTCTGGCTCGGAGCGAAGGACCTTCTGCCGCAGATCGCGATCGCGGCTTTTTTTTTTTTTTTTTTTCGGCTGCTTGGGGCGGCCAATACCCTGGAGCAGGCCCTGATGGGAAGGCTCAGCTAAGGCACTTCCCAGTTCCTAAAGCTAGGGTTACCATATTTCAGCAAGCAAAAAAGAGGACGGGAGGAGCCCCGCCCTAGCCCCGCCCCTGCCCCTCCCACTTCCCGCCCCCCCAGAACCCCCAACCCTCCCCCCGTTCCTTGTCCCCTGACTGCCCCCTCCTGGGACCCCTGCCCCTAACTGCCCCCCAGGACTCCACTCCCTATCTAAGCCTCCCTGCCTCTTGTCCCCTGACTGCCCCAACCCTTATCCACACCCCCACCCCCAGACAGACCCCTGGGACTCCCACGCCCCATCCAACCATTCCCCACCCCCTGACAGCTCCCCCCCCAGAACTCCCAACCCATCTAAACCCCTCTGCTCCCTGTCCCCTGACTGCTCCGATCCCTCTCCCCACTCCTGCCCCCTGACAGCCCCCCCCAGAACTCCCAACCCATCTAAACCCCTCTGCTCCCTGTCCCCTGACTGCTCCGATCCCTCTCCGCACTCCTGCCCCCTGACAGCCCCCCCCAGAACTCCCAGCCCCCTACCCCCCCGCTCCTTGTCCCCTGACTGCCCCCTCCTGGGACCCCTGCTCCTAACTGCCCTCCAGAACCCCACCCCCTACCTAAGATTCCCTGTTCCTTGTCCCCTAACTGCCCCCTCCTAAGACCCCCCCAACTGTCCCCCAGGACCCTACCCCCTACCTGTACCCTGACTGCCCAAAACTTTCTCCACTCCCCCCAAAAAGCCCCCCCCCCGTTTCTTGACTGCCACCTCCAGAACCTTCCTGCCCCCTGGCCCCCTTACCCTGCTTCTCAGAACAGGGTGTTGGGCTCTGTGCGAGCCGGACACGTGGCTGAGCTCCCCAGCACAACAAAACCGGGTCCCTGGCCCTGCACAACAAAACCCGGTCCCTGGCCCGGACCGGACTGCAGGGGAGAGCTGCCCTTGTATCAGCACAAAGTGCTCTCGCTCCCGTTTTGCTACGCTGCATGGCAGAAACCGCTCCCAGTTGCAAAAGGGGAGGGCTGCACTTTGTGCTGAGACACTTGCTCAGAATGCAGGGCGGATCCGGCTCCTCTACAGCTGCTCAGGAGTCCAGCCCGGGACTTCCCTGCAGCCCTCCCAGCCGCTCTGTCTGCTCTGCCTGAGGGGGAAATCCCGGACATTGTGAGTGCTTTACAAATTCCCCCCGGACGCTATTTTTAGCACAAAAAGGAGGACATGTCCGGGTAAATCAGGACGAATGGTAACCCTACTAAAGCATGCACCTCCCTCTGGAGCATAAACCCCAAATTATACAGTCTTGTGCTGCAAAGAGACCTGTACAGCGTAAGCTCCTGAAATTCGCCCCCCTCCCTCAATGTGGAGAGGAATATACACAGCTTTCTGCCCCAAGTTATGACTCCTACACACATGACTCATGGAAGCATGCAAGGGCATGTGACTAGATCATGTGGTACTGAACTCCATCTTGTGCCTGTACTTTTCCACAAACTGATGAGAGCTTTGCTTGGAACATTGAGTTTCCCTCCACATGGCAGAAGCTATAAAAGGCCCTGGAAACATCTCCATTTTGCCTTTTTCCTGCTCTGATCTCTGGACTATGGAATTATACTAATAGGAGCATTCTAACCAAGGGACTGAGGTCCTTCCAATGATTTGGAAGCAATCAGAGATTTAACAAGCCAGCAGTTTATGCCATCCCTGCTTCAAGTCTGATTCAAGAACTTTGCAATTATTATATGTATTTGATTCCTTTAACTAACTTTAACCTCTTTCTTTTCTCTTATAAATAAACTTTTAAATGTTAGATACTAAAGGATTGGCAACTGCGTGATTACTGGCTAAGATCTGAGTTATGTATTGACCTGGGTATGTGGCTGCTCCTTTGGGATCAGAAGGATGAAATCGGTTTTAAATAATTACTCATCATTAAGTCTAGTGTCGGGGTGTTGAATCTAGGACTGGAATATCTAAGGGGGCTGCATTTCTGACTTCTTGTTAGCCAGTGTGGTGAGACAGTTTACTTCTGTTGCTGATTTGGTATATCTTATGGAAGAATAATCACCAATTTTGGGGTGTGTTTGCCCCGTTTCTCAGCACTTTGTTCTGAATCTGGTATTCTCAGTTGTACAGAGGCACAGTAACACCAACTCAAGAACAACAAGGAGTCTGGTGGAACCTTAAAAACTAACCACCAGACTCCTTGTTATTTTTGTAGATACAGACTAACACGGCTACCCCGATACTTGACACCAACTCGAGACCTTCCCCCTGTCCCCCCTAATAACTGAGGGTCACCATGCCAGAAGAAAGCCTTTTTAAAAGGAAGTTTAAAACTGACATTTTTATCCAGAGACTGAGGGATGGTCACTTGGCGGGAGCTGTCTGTCACACACTGGATCCCTTCTGGGACAGGGCATATACTGGGAAACAGTCCAAAGGCAACAGGGAACTTGTAACGGAAAAGGGGTTTATCGAACCTGAAAAGGGAAAGCTTGCGGTTGCACGGTTCTGTCTCTTTTCGGTGTGACTTGTATACGTTGCTTCCCCTGCTAGCTCATCTTTGAGTCTGTGATTTTTCCATCAAATACATTTTTTGTTTATTTTTACCCCAGGTCGGTCTCTGTTGGGCAAACTGTGTGGAGTGTGTGCGCCAAAGCGAGCCAGTGGGGGGGGGGCTGGTTTCCCGCCGCCGGGGGTGATGAGCCAGAGGGAACAGTCAGAGTGTCTGGTAGGTGAGACTCGGAGTGGACGGATTTGGGAAGACGTGCGGCTGGAGGGCTGCTGGGGTCAGCCTGCAAGAAGCAACCAGGCTGGTGGAAGCCAGAGCGAGACCTTTATGCTTGTGGGCTGGCTACGGGTGTCAGGGCTCTGAGCCACAGCAGCACAGGCCCCCAAGGTTACAGGGAAGGCGGTGACAGAACCAGGTACTGATGGTGCTCCCCGGAGTCCCAGCCCCACTCTCCCTAGGCAATGTGACCGAGTGAGCGGTGTTCCAAGAACTGTCGCTTTGCCCCGACATTTGTGGCTGATGTATCTCCTTATACAAGTGAGCAGCAGACAGTGCCCTGTGGGTATCACTTGCTGGAACTGAATCCTTTATTGTTTAATAATCCTGTCCAAAGGTGCCAGCACTGCCTCCAGAGCACTCCCAGGGCCTGGATGCACGCTCCCACTTCACACCCCACCTCTCCCAGCTGGGGTGCTTTGGAAAGGGCCCTGTGAAGAGGGGGGGCTCTGGGGCTGCTTGGCTGCTTTCCAAGGGTGTCTCCGCTCTGGCACAGTGGCCCCCTGCCCTTGCAGTGCCTGAGTTGCTGCAGCCTGATGTTCATAGAGCTGCACCAGCCTGCTCAGGTGCCAGTTGACAGTGGCCAGTTCCGAATGCACGAGCTGTACAGCCTGCACCAGGTCCCACTGCACACGCCCCTGCAGCTGCTGCATGGCTCTCAGCCTGTCCTCCATGCGAGACAGCTGCCTCCCAATGCACTCACTGCTGCTGCCCTCTCTCTTCTGCTTCTCCTGCTTCAGGTGGATAGAGCCAGAGGCCTGGACATGCCGGGAGGCACATCCTAGCTCCCCGTCTTGGAGGTGTGAGGCTGACCGGAGACACCCGACCGCCGGTGTCAGAGAGAAACTGGGAGTGGACCAGGCGCACTCCAGCCCGGGGGTGAGAGAAGCCGCCTCAGAGACGTGAGGTAGGACACGGCTCCCATCTCTGCCCTTGGAGGCTTGTGGCAGAGGATGCCAGGGCTCTCTGGCTGCCTCCTGTGATGGGGGGCTCTGACTCAAGCCCACTGGCCTAGGGCTTTCTGCTGCTTCCAGACTCATGCTGTCCTCGCTCAGGGAGCCTTGATCTGTTGTCTCGCTCTGGCTGAGGCTGGAGTGATCGCTCCTGAGAGCGGGCATCCCAGCAGGGCTGGAAGACGAGGACTGCAGGGAGGAGTGGTCCTCCTCGGAGCAGGACATGGGGAGGGAGGGGGCGGCATCGGCGTGATCTGTGTTAGAGCCTGGCTGGGGCAGGAGGGTTGCCTCATTCTGCCCTGGACAGTCTGGTGCTCCTGGGGCTGGTACGAGGTCTAATGGCAGAGCTACCATGGTCTCTTCTCACCGGGACAGCGGGGGTGGGTTGTCCAGTGTGACGTGCTTCCTGCTCCAAGAGGAGACTTCCCAGGAGGAACAGGAGCAAGGGGTGGGGGGGGTCGACTTTCCTAAACACAAAGCAACCCGCCCTTAGCACCTCTGAGAAGCAGCATAGGGAGGTAGGGGAGGGACCGATTGGCACAGGTGCCCCAGAGGCTCCTAACTTGCTGTTCAGGGAACAGGAGCTGCCGGCTCAGCTCTGATCTGTGTCAACTTCAAGAAGCAATAGCCCAGGCTGGGCTGGGGACTGAGGCACAGAGATTCTTCCTCTAAGTAATTTCCCACTATGGGGTTTTTTGCAGCATCTGGCACCGGCCACTGTCAGAGGACGGGCAATGGACCCAATGGGTCTCTAGGCCAACGCAGTAATCCCTGGGCTCCTCAGCTGGAAGCTGGCTGAAGTCAGCAGTGACCAGTAGCCATAGTAACTCACTGGAGCGTTGCTGCCCTGCGTGAAATGAGTTATTAATTCTGGCAGAGTGGGAATTTTCTGTACATATTTTCTATGAACATTGCGTGCCTCAGTTTCCCCCTTGCAGCACTGTCCCAGGGGGTGGAAAAGGGCTGTTTGCTCTCTGCAGAGGCCCATAGCTCCTGGTGTCCCTGCCCCCTCCCAGTGCATCCCTATAGCTCTTGGTGCCCCATCCCCTCCCAGCACATCCCCATAGCGCCTGGTGCCCCCACCCCCTCCACTCCCAGTGCATCCCCATAGTGCCTGGTGCCCCCACCCCCTCCACTCCCAGCGCATCCCCATAGTGCCTGGTGCCCCCACCCCCTCCACTCCCAGCGCATCCCCATAGTGCCTGATGCTCCCTCCCCCTCCACTCCCAGTGCATCCCCATAGCGCCTGATGCTCCCACCCCCTCCACTCCCAGCGCATCCCCATAGCCCCTGGTGCCCCCACCGGCTCCACTCCCAGCGCATCCCCATAGTGCCTGGTGCCCCCACCCCCTCCCCTCTGTCTACTATACTCCCAGTGCCCCCCATAGCACCTGGCACCTTATTCCACCCATGCCCTCTATTCCCCGGCCCCTTCCAGCTCTGACCCCTTTGGCCTCCAGCTCCCAGTGCAGGCGCCGTTACCAGGGCAACCCCTGCCCCAGCCATGCTCAGCCAATCAAGTATCAGCAACCAGTAGGATCTCACAGAACAAGTTTGCCCTGCCCCCTTGGTTCTAGGCATTGACCCTGCTCAATGAATGAGTGATGGGAAATCTGACCAATGGACATAATTGGATTGGTGTAGTAAAGCTCTGATTGGAGAAAGAAACCCTATCCCTCCTGAGATCCGCTCCAGGTTTCACAGGCCACACCCCTTCTGAGTCCCCACCCCCAGCTCCTCCTCTAGCTACCCATTAGTTGTTGGACTTGGCCCTTGAGGGCTCAGGCTTTCCCCCCGCCCTCGCCGGTTCATCTGGCACGAGTCTCCTCTCTGCCCCTGGACCCATCCCCTGGCACATGTCTGCTGGAGCACAGCCTCCTACAGCTGTGCACACACACGCACATGGGCTCAGTGATACACATAACTGCAACCACTATCCCTTACACTTCCACAACTATACACAGCCACACAGTCATTTACACACACAGACACAACTCCCTCTTCACACATAGGCCCATGCACACTCATAACCATGCACATCCACTCACACGTACATGCATGTATACACTCACTCTCTGATCTACACACCTGCACCCCACAATCCCCTATTTACACTGTGACACTCTACACCCCAGGGGAGCACCCTGTAACCCCCATATTCATCATTTGTATATAATTGTGATAGTTCATATAAAGCAGGCCATGTGAGGTATCGGGCAAAGGTTATGATCTGCTGAAACCCACTGTTCCATCTGAATATGTGTGTCATTAACGCATATACAACTATAAGAATTGTGCTGTATGGTTTTCACTAAAATATGCTGTGGGTTTGGGAAGCGCCCAGATACTAGCTCTCCAGAGACAAAGACAAGGGAACTAACCCACACCCGGGTGGGTGTCAAACAACCATTAACAGTCATTGTCCAGCAAGAGAGCTGCAATGCAGTGACTCACTTGCACAAGGCCACACCAGGGGAATTGCTCAACCTTGCCTGGTGACTCAGCAATGCCCACCAGACATGCCTGGACTTGTGTTCCCCAAGTACATGGACTAAGGGTATAAAACAGAACACAGGGGCCCCATGCTTGGCCTTTTCTCCTCCCCTCCGGCCCCCCATGCTGCAAGCAACAAGGACACCAAGAAGACTGAAGACTCAAACAGAGGAGACTGGCCCAGGTTTCAAGGGTAAAAGCTGTGTATTATGAACTGCAATATCCAGTGGGGTGAGAAAAACTGTTTAATCTAGATGTTGCGCAGTCCAATAAGGTTGAGAGTTTAGGCTGCGTGTTTATACACACACATACACATATATATATATTTGGTAACTAACTCTGACTTTTTGTCTATAACGTATAATCACTTACATCTATCTTTTATAATCAATAAACTTGTTTTATTGTTTATCTTTACCAGTGAGTTTGCCTGAAGTGTTTGGTAATCTGCTCGGGTTTACAAAGGCTGGTGTATGTTGTGATGCAGTAGGGAGTGGGGTGGATTGCCTGGGAATGTTGCAGGAGAGTTTTACTGGGACTGTCTGCATTGGTGATGGGATAGCATGGGGGTGACTTCACTGGAGGGATGACACCTGAGCCTGTAACCTGAGCCAAGAGGGAGGTTGGGTCCAGGTGACATCTTCTGCCTGGGAAACTGGACAAAGGCTGGAGGAGGAGCCGGGGAAGGCTGGGTGAGATGGCTGCAAGGGTTTTTTGCAGGGGGGGGGAGGGTTGGAGCTGACTGTGGAAACGGATGGAACCCCAGGGCGGGGGCTAAGCTCCTTGCCCCCCTAGAGGGACCTATCTGAGGGGTCCTGTTTGTACCTACAAGCTTTGTTTGGGACTGTGTTCCTGTCATCTAATAAACCTTCCATTTTACTGGCTGGCTGAGAGTCACAATGACTCGCAGGAAGTGGGGGTGTAGGGCCCTGACTTCCCCATACACCCTCACAACTGGTGCTAGCGGTGGGATCTACTGCACCCGGTGGGCGGTTCTTCCTGCAGTAAGTGACTGGGAATCAGTATAACGGAGAGGAATTACCGGGGACCAGGTGTGCTGAAGATTCAGGGAGGAGCGGTTTCGGGGGGTGGAAGAGCTATGCTTAACCCCTGGAAGTGTGTGACCAGCGAGAAGGACTGTTGCGGTAATAGGGTCTCCCTGGGGACTGCGGTGAGCAGTCTCAGAGGCGGATGAGTCTGCGGCTTGACCCTGGGAGAGAGGTGGTGACCTGGAGAAGGGCTGGCACAATAGGGGTTCCTCCTGGAAACCGTGGGGAGCTGCAAGCACACAGGCCGGCGAGTGGCCAGCAGGAAGATGTATACTAAGCACCTTAAGAGCGACCTGGTGGAGCTGTGCAGGCAGAGGAGGCTGTGAATTGGGAAGCTCACGAAAGAACAGCTGATTGCACAGCTGGAGAAGGAGGATCGCTCGGATGAACCGATCCCTGTCTCTGAGGGAAGCAGCCTGGCAGATGCAAGGCGGGCACCAATGTCTGTCCCAGCTGGGAGTGGTCAAACGGCTGCTGAGGGCATCCCAAGACCCCTCCTACCTATGCCAAACGGCTGCAGGGGGCACCCTGACCCCTGCAGCCAGGAGGGGATCCTCCCGGTGGAGCTCCCCATCCCTGGAGCTGAGGCGGCTGGAATGGGAGAGCGAGCTAAAACTGAAAGAGCTAGAAGATCGCGAAAAGCAGTGTTAGCATGAGCTGGATTTGGCAAGGCTGAGGAGCAGCGAGCCCCCGGCTATGGTGAGTGATGGGGGACCCAGGACTGCATGGCGCTTTGATAAGTACATCGTAGCCCAGCGTAAGGAAGGGGAGGACATAGATGATCTCCTGAATGCTTTTGAGAATGCCTGTGAGCTGCACAGGGTTGACCTGGCAGACATGCTCTGTTTTCTCACCCTCTTACTGGACCCCAAAGCTGTGGTGATGTACAGCCGAATGGAAGGGGTGAACGCAGGGGACTACGAACTATTCAAAAAGGCCTTGCTACACGAGTTTGTGCTAACTCCCAAGATGTACTGGGAAAGGTTCCGGAGTCAGCGTAAAACCCCTGAAGTCTCATATCTACAACTGGCCATCTGAATGCAGGGATATTTCCACAAGTGGGCAGATAGGACCGAGATGAAGGAGGTCTGGTTAACCTGATCGTATTGGAGCAACTGTATGAGCAGTGCCCATCCGACCTGAGGCTATGGTTGGTGGACAAAATGTCAGAGAACCTGCGACACGCAGGGCAGCTGGCCAACGCGTTAGTGAAGAGCTGGTCAGGGGGTGGCAGGGAGGAGTCCCAAAGGAACAGGCCCACCATAATGCAGAGAGAGAGTCACCCTGGGACCTCCCAATGGGGGAATATGGAGAACCCCCTCCCAAGGGAAACATCTGGCGTCAGGACCAACCAACCAGCTCGAGGGGACCAACGGAACATGAGCTGCTATTACTGTGGCCAGAGAGGCCACATACTGACCCAGTGCCCCAAGCTCAAGGACAGACTGAGCTGACCGAATCCACTCAGGGTTAACTGGGTAGGAACCCATCCGGATGAGGGGCAGGCTTTCCAGGCAAGGGGGGCTGGCAGCTTAGCAACTGCTCAGGAGGGAGGAGTGCCCCAGGCCAGCTCCTCTGGAGAGCTGGATGCTCCGGACTCAAAATTCTCAGTTTACAGTGTGGGCGCGGGGCTGTCCCTGCGGAGCGAGTGTCTTGTTCCCCTGGAGGTGGATGGGAGGAAGGTCAATGGATATTGGGATACAGGCGCTGAGGTGACGCTGGCCCTGCCCGAGGTGGTGGCCCCAGATCGGGTGGTGCCCAACACCTACCTGACCCTGACGGGGGTGGGAGGGACACCATTCAAGGTGCCCGTGGCGAGGGTACATCTGAAATGGGGGGCCAAGGAGGTCCCCAAAGATGTGGGGGTGCACCACCATTTGCCCATTTAGGTGTTGATGGGGGGGGGACCTAGAGGACTGGCCAAGCAACCCCCAGAACGCCCTGGTCATGACCCGTCGCCAGAGCTGGCGACGGGCACTACGCCCTGACCTTGGGAAGGGTACCTTACCAGGTGCAGGACCCTACCCTGGTGGGGAGGGAATCATAGAATGTCAGGGTTAGAAGGGACCTCAGGGGGTCATCTAGTCCAACCCCCTGCTCAAAGCAGGACCAATCCCCAGGCAGATTTTTGCCCCAGCTCCCTAAATGGCCCCCTCAAGGATTGAACTCACAACCCTGGGTTTAGCAGGCCAATGCTCAAACCACTGAGCTAGCCCAGGGACAAGGCTCAGAGAGGCTGTGGCTTCATAGTCTCCCCAATAATATAGGTGCTTTGCAGATACAAAGGAAGGGATGGTCCTTGCCCCAAAGGGTTTACAGTCTCCTGTGTCTTATTTCCCATGCCTGCTTGGCTGATTGTGGGGCATTTTTGCTCCTCCAGGAGCAGGCATTTTCACCCTGATGCACCAGTGTTCCTGGGCCAGGATTAGCAGAGTGGTGCTGAGGTCCTGGGAGTGGATAGTGCATGGGCCGTAGGCTTTCCTCCCCTCCTGGCATGTTTCATTTGCTTCTGGGGCAGAGAAGGACTGAATGAACAGAAGAAAAACATGCATGGATGTCCTGAAGCAAATACTCACCAGCAACCACACACCACACAACAAAAACACTAACCCAGGAACCTACCTTTTCAACAAAGCCCGGTGCCAACTCTGTCCACATATCTATTCAAGTGACACCATCATAGGACCTAATCACATCAGCCACACCATCAGGGGCTTGTTCACCTGCGCATCTACCAGGGTTGAAAGTGGGCCGGTACGTCATAACAGTAAGAACCTGTACCGGCTGTATTCACCGGTAGGGTCTGTACCAACAGGGCCCTCAACAGGGGAGGCAAAAGGAGCAGGGACGTTAAAGTGCTGCCATGGTCCTTTGCTGCGGCAGCGCTTTAATGTTGCTGTACCTCCCTCCCCCCCATCGGCAGCCAACGGCGAGGGCGGGGGGAAAGGGAACAGCTTCCCAAACTACAGGCACTTACCGGTAGGGGGCGGGCCGGGGCCGGCTTTGACCCCCCAGCCCTGCCCCTTCCGCCCGAGGCCCACCCCTTCCAGGAGCCAGAGCCAGCCCCAGCCTGGCCCCGTACCGGTAAGTGTCTATAGTTACTTTCACCCCTGACATCTATCAATGTGATATGTGGAAGTTGGGAAAAGCGCAGACATCTTAGTCTTCCAGGAAGAGCAAGAGTCAGGCTAACTCTTCTATTTAATAACGCAGACTTGAAGGCCTAGGCGAGTGGGAACAGACTGTAAGAGATACTGTTTTGACCTTGTGTTAGATAAGAATGGAATGTAGACTGAGGCAGAAATTAATGAGAAAAAGTGAAATATCAGGAAGGAATATGTATAAACAAAAGCAGCTGTTGATCATTACTGTATGTGACAAAAGGTATAAATGCTTGCCTTAATTGTTTATCTAACAGAGACCTGCCTCGGGAGGGGAACCCCGGCCCGTGAGTACTCTCCCCTTGCAAGTGTCAGGAAAATAAAGCTGCCTCTGGCGTGTTGCTTCAAACTCAGAGTGAGGACTCGTTTTTCTCCGACAGATATATGCCATCATGTGCCAGCAATGCCCCTCTGCCATGTACATTGGCCAAACCAGATAGTCTCTACACAAAAGAATAAATGGACACAAATCTGACATCAGGAATCATAACATTCAAAAACCAGTAGGAGAACACGTCAATCTTTCTGGTCACTCAGTAACAGACTTAAAAGTGGCATTTTTTCAACAAAAAAACTTCAAAAACAGACTCCAACGAGAAACTGCTGAACTGGAATTAATTTGCAAACTGGATACCATTAAATAAGGCTTGAATAAAAACTGGGAGTGGCTGGGTCATTACACAAATTGAATCTATTTCACCATGTTAAGTATCCCCCTGCTGTTATTCACACCTTCTTGCCAACTGCTTGAAATGCCCCATCCTGATTATCACTACAAAATGTTTTTTTTTCTTCTGTTGATAATAGCTCACCTTAATTGATTAAGCCACTTAAAGTTGCTATGGCAACTTCCACCTTTTCATGTTCTCTGTATATTTATATATCTTCCTACTCTATGTTCCACTCTATGCATCTGATGAAGTGGGCTCTAGCCCACAAAAGCTTATGCCCAAATAAATTGGTTAGTCTCTAAAGTACTCCTCGTTCTTTATGCATGGATGTGTCACCTCCTTTCTTGGTTTGGTTCCTCGCTGTTCAAGGGAATGTGTCTCCTTCCTGTGTCGTGTGCTGTTCCTGCTTTGTCCCATAAAGGAATTTGGCCACCTGAACTGTTGGGACTTTTGCTCTTTGTACAACAATAATTTTGCTGAGTATCCCCAACATGCCAGGTCTGGCTGCACATTGTTGCACTGGGAGCTGGGCAATCACACCTTGCTGAAGTTGTTGGGTGTGACAGCTGCCTTCCATTCAGGCTAAAGGAGGAAGCAATTAAATGCTTCTTTGCTTTATGATAGCTGAAATAATGGAAAACCACTGCCCAACAACCACATCCTATGCAAGCTCAGGCAGTGGCTGGGTCTTGCAGTCTAAGAAGTTTCATGGGGGTGGGGAGGTGATAAGAAAAGCAGGGGTCGGGGAGTGATTGGACTGAGGTTGTCCATCAGTACTGCAGCAGAAACACCAGAGAAGAACATGGAGAAAGCAGCAAGGAAGCCAAGATGGCCAAAAAAAAAAAAATCAGTTTGACCCTGAGAAAAGCTTTTGGGCTAAGTGGTTGTAGTGTATTGAAAACTGTGTTAAAATTGTGATCTATCATTTTAAATTCTCAGGGGGGTTCCGGGTTCTGCTTGCAGGCTAGGAGCTCTGTAGGGAAGTGTATGATCTGCATCAGTCTGGAAAGAGCCAACCTGCAGCAAGAAGAGGTGTGTTGTGCTTCTCTGCCAGAGGAGGAGCTGCTTGGTCTCTATTTTGGATTCTTGTGTGTTATCATTCTGAACTCTAAAAAGTAAACCACACTGGATTGGAAGGGGTTAAGGAGCTGTTCTGGACCCAGGCTGCTCTGCTCCACCACACCTGCAATGCATGCACAGGCTGGAGGAGAAGCTGAAAACGGGATCACAGTAGCTCACTTGCAGGTAGCTGACCTGCCAACTCTCACGAATTTATCACAAGTGATGCAATTTCTAGGCCTTGGCTACACTTGTAGATGTACAGCGCTGTGATTAAACCTGACGTCGTGCAGCTGAGTAGGGAGAGCGCTGCAGCCTGTCAACACTGACAGCTGCACAGCGCACTGTCGTGGCCACATTTGCGGCAATTGCAGCGCTATTGGGAGCGGTGCATTATGGGCAGCTATCCCACAGACCACCTTTTCCCATTCTGGGGCCATGGGTTGTGGGAAGGGGGCGTGGGTGCGGGGGATTCTGGGTCCTGTCCCAATGCCCCGTGATGCATCGCTTCGCATCCCAGAAATCCCTTTGTTTCTGTCCATCTTTGGCGCCATCTTTCAACGGTTTCTGTGCAGCGCGATCTGTCTGCGGGAAATGGAGTCCGAACTGCTGAGGCGTATGCTGACGAGTCTCGCCAGCACGTCACGTTTGGCTATTGAACTATTCCTGAAGATCCAAAGTGACAGTGAGAGTGAGGGTGAGGATTCCGACGATGCTATCGAGACGCGTAATGCGTATGACACAAAATTGCTTGTGGCATTCACGGACATGCTCAGCACCGTGGAACGCCGCTTTTGGGTTCGGGAAACAAGCACCGAGTGGTGGGATCACATCGTCATGGAAGTCTGGGATGACGAGCAGTGGCTGCAGAACTTTCGGATGAGAAAAGCCACTTTCATGGGACTGTGTGAGGAGCTTGCCCCCACCCTGCGGCGCAAGGACACGAGATTGAGAGCTGCCCTGCCAGTGGAGAAGCGGGTGGCTATTGCAATCTGGAAGCTGGCAACTCCAGACAGCTACCGGTCGGTCGCAAACCAGTTTGGAGTGGGAAAGTCGACCGTTGGAATTGTGTTGATGCAAGTTTGCAAGGCCATTAATCGCATCCTACTCAGAAGAACCGTGACTCTGGGTAACGTGCAGGAAATAGTGGATGGCTTTGCACAAATGGGGTTCCCTAACTGTGGAGGGGCGATAGATGGGACGCACATTCCTATTCTGGCACCACCCCACCTAGGATCCGAGTACGTTAATCGGAAGGGGTATTTCTCTATGGTTCTCCAGGCGCTTGTGGATCACCGTGGGCATTTCATTGACATTAACACAGTCTGGCCCGCAAAGGACGCATCTTTCGGAACACTTGGCTGTTCAGGAAGATGCAGGCCGGGACTTTTTTCCCAGAGTGGAAGATCACGGTAGGGGAAGTTGAAATGCCCATTGTGATCCTTGGAGATCCCACTTACCCGTTAATGCCGTGGCTCATGAAACCCTACACAGGGAGCCTTGACAGCAGCAAGGAATGGTTCAACTACAGGCTGAGCCGGTGCTGAATGACTGTGGAATGTGCCTTTGGCTGTTTAAAGGCCTGCTGGCGATCTCTGTATGGGAAGCTGGACTTGGCCGAAAGCAGCATCCCCGCGGTTATATCTGCGTGCTGTGCCCTCCATAATATTTGTGAAAAGAGGGGTGAAAGCTTCACTCAGGTATGGACCTCTGAGGTTCAACACCTGGAGGCTGAATTTGCACAGCCAGAGAGCAGGGCTATTACAGGGGCCCAGCGCGGGGCTGCAAGGATTAGGGATGCCTTGAGGGAGCAATTTGAGGCTGAAAACCAGCAGTGATATCTGGTGCCCTGCACGGGAGTGAAGTGCAGTAGTTCCAATCTTTAGGAATCAGTGTCTGCTTAGCAGACAAGCAGACTTGCAGTGCCTGTTTATTTCCTGGGCTAAGGAGTCTTTTACTTTATGCAATAATAAAGAATGTTTTCAAAGCCAAAGAATCCATTTATTGAAAAGAAAAAAAGAAAAAAAAATATTTATTGAAAAGAAACAAGGGGGTGGAGTGGGGAACAGTGCAATCACAGATTCGTGTATGTCCTGTCTGGTGTGCTGTGCAGTGAGTGCTGCACTTCAGGGCAGCTATACTGCATGGTGATGGGGGTTGAGTGCAGAGGGTAAGGGTCGTGGTCTTCAGGGTTGGGTGGTGAAGATACTGGTGTTGGAGGCAGCGGGTGGCATGAAGAACACGGAAGTTGGGGAAAGTGGGTTGGAGGTGACAGTGGGGCACAACGGAAAGAGTTTTGGGACAAGGGCTGTAGGGGGGGTGGCGTTTGCATTTGCGGTACTGCTCCTCTTTCTGCATGGCTACCAGCTCCTGGATAGCATCTGCTTGGCGCTCCAGGATGCTGATGAGCCTATCAGTGCTTTGCTGCCGGTGCGTGGTGCTTTGCCGCCGGTGCACTGCGTTTTCCTGGCGGATCCTGCTTTCTCTCTCCCTCCAGTCCTGTGCCTTCTCGTTCTCTTTAATAGATTGCCGCATCACTTCTTGCAGCATGTCTTCTTTGCTTTTTCGCGGTCTCTTCCTGAGTCTTTGCAGTCTCTGAGCAGGCGATAAGAGGGACGGCTGAGGTCTCAAGGTTGATGCAGCTGTATAAGCAAAACGTAACATTTAACAGAGGCAGCATTGTTTATACCAGACAGAATAATGATTCCCCCCGCACTTAAGGAGTAGAAAACACTCAGGGTCTACACAATAGCATAATTTTCCCATCTGAAACAGAGCACACATATCCCACAGGAGCCTCAAAATGGTGAGTAATGGGGACTGATTGTTTCAGGGCTGCACTGTCCTCTGTGTTTCTGTGCCTTGGGGAGAGCCAACAGCTTCAGGGGGCACCTACACTGAACACTGTCCCAACATTTTCCACAGGAGTTCGTCCAGGACGATATCTCGCTGCTGAGGGTGACCTGGTGTTGTACTTAAAGTACTGCACAGGATCTTTTCAGGGGGAATAAGGCAAAACGCCACATTTATTAGTAATACATGTATTCATTAACACTGTATTATATGCATATAATATATTACACTTAGGCCTGGTCTACACTAGGCTTTTATGTCGAAGTTAGCGCCGTTAAATCGAATTAACCCTGCACCCGTCCACACTGCGATGCTATTTAGTTCGACATAGAGGTCTCTTTAATTCGACTTCTGTACTCCTCCCCGACGAGGGGAGTAGCGCTAAATTCGACATGGCCATGTCGAATTAGGCTAGGTGTGGATGGAAATCGACGCTAATAGCTCCGGGAGCTATCCCACAGTGCACCACTCTGTTGACGCTCTGGACAGCAGTGCGAGCTCGGATGCTCTGACCAGCCACACAGGAAAAGCCCCGGGAAAATTTGAATTTGAATTCCTTTTCCTGTCTGGCCAGTTTGAATCTCATTTCCTGTCTGGACATCGTGGCGAGCACAGCAGCACTGGCAACGATGCAGAGCTCTCCAGCAGTGATGGCCATGCAGTCTGGGAATAGAAAGAGAGCCCCAGCATGGACTGATCGTGAAGTCTTGGATCTCATCGCTGTGTGGGGCGATGAGTCCGTGCTTTCCGAGCTGCGATCCAAAAGAAGGAATGCAAAGATCTACGAGAAGATCTCTAAAGACATGGCAGAGAGAGGATACAGCCGGGATGCAACGCAGTGCCGCGTGAAAATCAAGGAGCTGAGACAAGGCTACCAGAAGACCAAAGAGGCAAACGGATGCTCCGGATCCCATCCCCAGACATCCCGTTTCTACGAGGCACTGCATTCCATCCTCGGTGCTGCCGCCACCACTACCCCACCAGTGACCGTGGACTCTGAGGATGGGATACTGTCCACGGCCGGTTCCTCAGACATGTTAGGGGACGGGGAAGATGAGGAAGGAGATGAGGAGGGCGAGGCAGTTGGCAGATCTCACAACGCTGATTTCCCCGACAGCCAGGATCTCTTCATCACCCTTACAGAGATCCCCTACGAAGCGTCCCCAGCCATTACCCCGGACACAGAATCTGGTGAAGGATCAGCCAGTAAGTGTTGTAAACATCTAAACATTTATTTTTAACAAAACAGGAATATTAACAATTAAAAGAATGGGTTGTTCATGATTAGTGTGCCCTAGGCGCTTAACGGTTTAGTAAGGGGCAGTGCAAGTTTTGAAAAGAAATCTAGCAATGTCCGGTTTTCAGTGATTGTCCTGCACAAGCCGCTCTACTGTGTATTCCCTGCTACTGCAGCTACAGTAAAATGCGGTCTATATGTGCGGGGATAGAGCAGTAATCCTCCTGGGACATCTCGATGAAGCTCTCCTGGAGGTAACTTGAAAGCCGTTGCATGAGGTTCTTGGGGAGAGCGGCCTTATTGGGTCCTCCGAAGTACGACACGTTGCCGCGCCACGAGATTATCAGGTACTCGGGGATCATTGCTCTGCACAGCAGGGCGGCATACGGCCCTGGTCTTTGGAGGCTTTCCCGGAGCATTCTCTCTTTGTCGCTCTCGGAGATCCTCATCAGGGTGATGTCGGCCATGGTGACCTGCTTTTAATTAGGTAGGGGAATGTTAGTGTTGGGACTGCTTTCCCGTTCCTTTACAGAACTGTCACCGCTGGTTTGCAGCCACGCGGTGGAGGCGGGAGAGGGGCAGCCGAAAGGGATCATTCCCGGGGACAGCCGCGAGGGGGTGGGACAGGGGCAGAGTTCCCGCTTGCCGGATTGCTGGCAGCAGGGACTGACATTGATTTAAATGTGAAATGAGGCCAGTGGTAATATAAAAGTTTTAAACTGCCACAAGTGTACGGCTTACCATGTCTGCCTGCAACAGAAATTCCGTTGTGCTGCCTCGCTTCTCAAATGTGCTGTTCAAGACCCCAGGCACAGAATGCGAAGGCCGAGAATTCGACCTTGTGCTGAGTGCGCATGTGAAAGGTGCTGTGCATGGTCTTGTTCACAGAGAAAGACTATGTTCTTTGTTCACAACTACATTTATCTTTCAGAGGAATTCACTCCCTTTTTCCCATTTCCACAGCCCCGTCTGCGACTGTCTCACAACCTAGCCTGGAATCACACTCCCAGAGGCTAGCGCGGATTAGGCGTAGGAAGAAGAGGACACGGGAGGACATGTTCTCTGAGCTTATGGCCTCTTCCCAAGCCCAGGCAGCACAGCAGACCCAGTGGCGGGAGAACTTGACCCGAATGCACCAAGCCAACATGGATCGGGAGGAGAGGTGGCGGCAGGAAGACCAGCAGGCGACTCAAACGCTGCTTGGACTACTGAGGGAGCAAACGGACACGCTCCGGCGCCTTGTGGATGTTCTGCAGGAACGGAGGCAGGAGGACAGAGCCCCGCTGCAGTCCATCTCTAACCGCCCTCCCCCGCCACCAAGTCCCATACCCACCTCACCCAAAGTGCAAAGAAGGAGAGGCGGCAGAGTCCCTGCTAACTCTCACTCCACCCCTGCAGAGAGCTCTAGTAGCAGAAGGCTCTCATTTCCCAAAATTTGAAAAGTTCTTTCCTTCCCGCCTGACACAAGCCCACGTCCAAGTTTCACCTCCCAATGCCATGTGTAGTTGATAATAAAAAATTCGTTTCTGTTAACTACTGTTTCAATCATGTTCTTTTGGAGGAGGAGGGGAAAGGGGGTTGGAAATTGGACAGGACAGTCTCCTTTGGCAGGGTACATAGTCGGGGGCAGGCACAGCAGCAGGGCATATACACAGTGCAGTGATGCAGTGACTAGTTGCCCCGGTTAGTCTGGGAGGTTGTTTTGATGTAATGTTGGGGGGGGTGGGTTGCTCTGTGACTTTGTGGCGGGGGAGGGCAGTTACAGATCTTAAGCGCCGGTCCTTAGACAGGATCACAGAGCCACACAGCATGGGATCTGTAACCGTCCTCCCCCTGCCACAAAGTCAAATAGACCTCCCATACACACAGTCCCGATCAGGAGGGGTGACAGGCTCCGTTGAAACAAGCATCCCACCGCAGCGGAGCCTGTCAATCCTTGAGTTTAGAAGCTGCATTCGCATCACAACACTAGACCCGCCCCGCACCACAGTCTGCGTCCCAGTTTTAAAAAATTCCCGCTAAAACAGTATTAAAGAAAACGGTGTGCTTTAACAAAGTAGAACTATTTTTATTTCGACACGTGTGTTGGAGGGGGGGTGAAGGGGGTATGTAACTGGATAGGATAGTCAACATTACCTGGGTAAAGAAACGGGGGCAGGTTTAGCTTCTCAGTACACAAACTATAAAATCACAGGTTACCCTGCTCACTCAGGAACTTTGCTTTCAAAGCCTCCCGGATGCACAGCGCTTCCCGCTGGTCTCTTCTAATCGCCCGGCTGTCTGGCTGTGAGTAATCACCAGCCAGGCTATTTTCCTCAACCTCCCACCCCGCCATAAAGGTCTCCCCCTTGCTCTCACAGAGATTGTGGAGCACACAGCAAGCTGCTATAACAATGGGGATATTGGTTTCGCTGAGATCACAGCGAGTCAGTAAGCTTCTCCATCTCCCCTTGAGACGGCCAAAAGCACACTCCACCACCATTCTGCACTTGCTCAGCCGGTAGTTGAAGAGTTCTTTTTCAGTGTCCAGGGCGCCAGTATAGGGCTTCATGAGCCAGGGCATTAGCGGGTAGGCTGGGTCCCCGAGGATGACTATAGGCATCTCCACATCCCCAACAGTTATTTTGTGGTCCGGGAAGTAAATACCTTGTTGCAGCCGTCTAAACAGACCAGAGTTCCTGAAAACACGAGCGTCATGAACCTTGCCCGGCCATCCCACGTAGATGTTGGTAAAACGTCCCCTGTGGTCCACCAGTGCTTGCAGCACCATGGAAAAGTATCCCTTTCGGTTAATGTACTGGGTGGCCTGGTGGTCCGGTGCCAGGATAGGGATGTGAGTTCCATCTATGGCCCCACCGCAGTTTGGGAATCCCATCGCTGCGAAGCCATCTATGATCGCCTCCACGTTTCCCAGGGTCACTACCTTTGGCAGCAGTACATCAACGATTGCCTTCGCTACTTGCATCACAACAACCCCCACGGTAGATTTGCCCACCCCAAACTGGTTCGCGACTGACCGGTAGCTGTCTGGCGTTGCAAGCTTCCACAGGGCTATGGCCACTCGCTTCTGTACACTCAGTGCAGCTCGCAACCGGGTGTCACTGCGCTTCAGGGCAGGGGACAGCAACTCACAAAGTTCCAGGAAAGTTCCCTTCCGCATGCGAAAGTTTCGCAGCCACTGGGATTCATCCCAGACCTGCAGCACTATGCGGTCCCACCACTCAGTGCTTGTCTCCCGTGCCCAGAATCGCCGTTCCACGGCATCAACATGACCCATTGCCACTGTGATGTCCTCGGCGCTGGGTCGCCTGCTTTCTGACAGGTCTGTGCTACTCTCAGACTTCAGGACATCACCGCGGTGCCGTAGCCTCCTTGCCTGACTTTTCTGCATCTGCCTCAGGGAAACCTTTATGATAAGCTGCGAGACGTTGAGAGCGGCCACAACTGCAGCGATGGTCGCAGCGGGCTCCATGCTCGGAGTACAGTGGCGTCCGCGCTGTCAATGACTGGAAAAGCGCGCGAACTGTTTTCCCGCCGGCGCTTTCAGGGAGGGAGGGCGGGAGTGATGGACGGATGACGACAGTTTCCCAAAAGCACCCTCGACTCATTTTGTTACCCAGAAGGCATTGCCGGCTACACCCAGAATTCCAATGGGCAGAGGGGACTGCGGGAACTGTGGGATAGCTGACCACAGTGCACCGCTTCGAATGTCGACGCTATCACCGTTAGTGTGGACGCACAAAGTCGAATTACTGTCCTTAGTGTGGACACACACGTTCGACTTTGCAATATCGATTACAAAAATTCGATGCAAGTAAAATCGAACTACTCTCGTAGTGTAGACAAGGCCTTACACTCACACACACACACAAACACACTCCGTCTTGTTGTTACCAATTAGTTGCTCCCCTTAACTTCACTGGCCAGGTGAGTTAGATGGGGGAGGGGGTGGAGCCGGGCTTCTGCCGATCCGGATCGATGCTCCCATGTTGACAAGACGAGACCCGGGGTCCTCTGCAAGACACCTCACTTTTATAGCAGCTTTCCTCTTATGCAAATCTATACCAGATTCAAACTCTGTGTCTGTGTCCATTGGTCCTTTGTGCTGCTTCCTTCTGGGTGTTGTCCCAATGCTGCAAAGAGGGTGTTTCCAAAAGAAGGTGCTTGCTTCTAACCCCCGAGGCCGTCGGTATGTCTGATTGTCTTTAATGAGCCCACTTGACACGTTTTATTGTCCTTGGGTCTGGCTCCCAGCCCCTCTCCAACAGTTGAGGCTGTCTGGAGGTGCTGCCTTCCATGCCTTGCTCATCCACACCTCATTCATTCAACAGGGCAATTGATTAAGAGTGGGGGGGGGGAGAGAGCTCTTGTTCTACTGCTAGCAAAAATAAATTTTGCTTCTATCTTATTCTATCCTGAGGGGCTATAATATTATACCAAGGGCAATGCAAAGTTTCTAAATGAGGTTTTGATACAAAGTCCCATGAAAACAGAGGTCACACATGGGTAGACCCACCACAAGGTTATATGAAGAGGCACAATGTAGAGTCATGTGAAAATTATCAGAGATTTATCTACATTGTCCCCCTTTTGACCTCTCAAGAACAATTCTTGAGTGGTCACCATATAAATCTTTTGTATTTGTTGCAAACAAACCAAACAATTATAACCAGGTGAATATAACTAAAACCATTACAATTGACTAAACACCAGATATAACATAAACACAAATGCAAACAATTATAATTATAATAATTGGAAATACAACAAAACCATTACCATTACAATAATTGGGTACATTGACAAACAAAATGAGGCCCAAGTTTGATGCTGCAATAGCCATCAAACAATAAAAGTCACTGAGGTCAGGACCTTCTTAAGCACACACAACAAATAAGATTTTGTAGGAGTACCACAGTTGTTATGCAAGGTTAAGCTGATTTGGACTTAAACTAACATTCAGTTGCTAAAATGTTGTAGAATTTCCTATTTTTAATAGTTGTTCTTAGAGGTTTTTGGGGACCTGAAAGATGGGGCCATTCAATTATGGGCCAAGGTCTTACAGGTTATGGAGGCCCAAGAACTACCCTTCAGGGCTTGGGGAAGTAGAACCAGAGTGCATAGAGGAAAGTGTGGAATTAACAATACAAGCAAATGTAACTAACAATACAAATGTATTAATAACAAAAATTAACAACAAAATGACTATTAGAGAACCTAACAAAAAATAAACCTGATGCACTGGGGACCAAAGTGTTTTGGACACAAGTGGTGATTGATAAATTGGATGGACATGGGGGAAGTAGAGAGAGGAAAAGACATTTGCCCTGTCTAGTGTAGTATCCCCTCTTTTTCTGGACCCAATGCTAACACAGGACACCACTAGAGACAGACACAGAACATGCAACACAGAACACTGAACACAGACTTTGTCATGACACTATAACCATGGTATTTTATAACTCTTCAGCTGGTACCAGCTCTTCTGATGTTCTGGTTCAGATCCTGAAAGATAGAAGCTTGGAAGCAAATTAGCACAGTGCTCCCACCATGGCAGAACCTGCTTAGTCTCTGCCACAGTGTGTTTGGTACTTGGGGCTGCACAAATGCTAATTAAATGGTGCATTTTTTTGTGAGTGTAAATCCTCTCTTTCTCTCAGTAAAAGGGGTTAACACTCCATCTAGAAAAAAAATGTCTGTTTTAAAATCTCCAGCCATTTTGCCATGGCCTGGAGATCTGAGGCAGAAGCAGGCACTGTTGTTAACTGTTTCAATGGCATTTTGGCCCTGGGAGGAGGAATTTACCCAAATATCCCCCTTCCCAATCTCCAGAGGGGTCCCAAAGGTCTGCCCCCTTCTGGGGTTTTAAATGTTTCTTCTCCTGATGTTACTGCTGCTGTAAGATTTGAGAGTGCTGTTTTAACTCTCTGTACCCAACCTGTTTTTCAGTTTCTCTATCTGTTGCTTGCCTGGGCCCGATCCTGCTTTTTTGAATAAACAGTTCCTTTCCATGGGCACAAGCCTTGTTTCACTACTAATTTAGCAAGGAGGGTGGGCTTTCCAACTAGCCCCCACCCTTCCTGGTCCTGTTTCTTAAACATTTTTTTTTTAATTGTGAAATTACCACAATATTACTTACAAAAAACAAACAAACATAAACCACACTACACTGCCCAAACTCCTATATCCTTCAGAGTTTGGTTTAACAGAACAAGATCTGCATCTTATGTTTTTAACCCACTCTGGGCCAGAGGGAGAGACGCTAAGCTTCCCTCTGTATTACTCGGTCTGCTACCACCGAGGGTTCATACACCAATTATACAAATCCTTCCCCGGATTAGATCCTTCCCCGGATCAGAGTGAGAAACACTAAGTTCTCCTCTTTAGCTCAGCCTTCCTACGGCTGTGGGTGTATGTACCTCTACAACACAATTTAAACCTAAACTCCTATATCCTTCAGAGTTTGGTTAATCCTTCCCCGGATCAGAGTGAGAAACACTAAGTTCTCCTCTTTAGCTCAGTCATGAACACAATTTAAACCTAAACTCCTATATCCTTCAGAGTTTGGTTAATTAACTGAAAGTTTACGCTCTTTTTCCTATAGTGCCAGGCTTGCTAAAGCTGGCGGTGTGCACACCAGTTTTATAATAACTGTGGATTTTATGCTTGCTCCCCCTTTCGCATTCTCCACCAAAATGTTGTACTTAAAGTACTGCACAGGATCTTTTCAGGGGGAATAAGGCAAAACGCCACATTTATTAGTAATACATGTATTCATTAACACTGTATTATATGCATATAATATATTACACTTAGGGTATGTCTACACTACGGGATTAATCCGAATTTATATAATTCGGATTTGAAAAACAGGTTGTATAAAGTCGAAATGTATGCGGCCAGACTAAGCACATTAATTCGGTGGTGTGCGTCCAAGTACCGGGGCTAGCATCGATTTCTGCACCGTTGCACTGTGGGTAGCTATCCCATAGCTATCCCATAGTTCCCGCAGTCTCCCGCGCCCATTGGGATTGTGGGTTAAGATCCCAGTGCCTGATGGGACAAAAAACATCGTCGCAGGTGGTTCTGGGTACAGCCTCACCTCCTCCCTCCCTCCTCCCTCCCTGCATGAAAGCAACAGACGGCAGACAACCATTTTCGCGCCTTTTTTCCTGGGTGGGTGAACACTGCAGACTCCATACCACGGCAAGCATGGAGCCCGCTGAGCTCAAGACAGCAGTCATGAACATTGTAAACACCTCGCGCGTTCTCGTGGAGTTTATGCTCAGCCAGGACCAGAAAAACGAGGCGAGGAGGCAGCGGCGGCGGCAATGCAGCGACAAGCATGATGAGGACATTGACATGGACATGGACACGGACACAGATACAGAATTCTGTGAAACCACGGGCCCCGGTGCTTTGGAGATCATGTTGTTAATGGGGCAGATTCTATCCATGGAACGCCGATTCTGGGCAAGGGAAACAAGCACAGACTGGTGGGACCGCATAGTGTTGCAGGTCTGGGACGATTCCCAGTGGCTGCGGAACTTTCGCATGCGTAAGGGCACTTTCATGGAACTTTGTGACTTGCTGTCCCCTGCCCTGAAACGCCAGAATACCAAGATGAGAGCAGCCCTCACAGTTGAGAAGCGCGTGGCGATAGCCCTGTGGAAGCTTGCAACGCCAGACAGCTACCGGTCAGTCGGGAATCAATTTGGAGTGGGCAAATCTACGGTGGGGGCTGCTGTGATGCAAGTAGCCAAAGCAATCACTCAGGTGCTGCTACAAAAGTTAGTGACTCTGGGAAATGTGCAGGCTATAGTGGATGGTTTTGCTGCAATGGGATTCCCTAACTGTGGTGGGGCGATAGACGGAACCCATATCCCTATCTTGGCACCGGAGCACCAAGCCACCGAGTACATAAACCGCAAGGGGTACTTTTCAATGGTGCTGCAAGCACTTGTGGATCACAAGGGACGTTTCACTAACATCAACGCGGGCTGGGCGGGAAGGGTTCATGACGCTCGCGTTTTCAGGAACACTACTCTGTTTAAAGGGCTGCAGCAAGGGACTTACTTTCCGGACCAGAAAATAACCGTTGGGGATGTTGAAATGCCAATAGTTATTCTTGGGGACCCCGCCTACCCCTTAATGCCATGGCTCATGAAGCCGTACACAGGCAGCCTGGACAGGAGCCAGGAGCTGTTTAACTACAGGCTAAGCAAGTGCAGAATGGTGGTAGAATGTGCATTTGGCCGTTTAAAAGGTCGCTGGCGATCATTATTGACTCGCTCTGACCTCAGCCAAAGAAATCTCCCCATTGTTATTTCTGCTTGCTGTGTGCTCCACAATCTCTGTGAAAGTAAGGGGGAGACCTTTATGGCGGGGTGGGAGGCTGAGGCAAATCGCCTGGCTGCTGATTACGCGCAGCCAGACACCAGGGCGATTAGAAGATCACACCAGGAAGCGCTGTGCATCAGAGAAGGTTTAAAAACCAGTTTCATGACTGGCCAGGCTACAGTGTGAAATATCTGTTTGTTTCTCCTTCATGAAAACCCGCCCCCTTTATTGACTCTTTTTCTGTAAGGAACCCACCCTCCCCCTTCCCCCAGCTTTCTTTCAAACCAAATAAAGTCACTATCATTTAAAAATAATTTATTCTTTATTAATAGATTAGAAAAAGAGGGAGGGAACCCGGGTGGTATTTGGGAGGAGGATTGCTGGGAAGGAAAAAGCCACAAAGAAAAGGTTAAAAAAATGACAGCCTTTTGCTTGGGCTGTCTACTGGGGTGGAATGGGAAGGTGTACGGAGCCTCCCCCCCCGTGTTCTTACACGTCTGGGTGAGGAGGATACGGAACATGGGGAGGGGGGAGGGTGGAACAGGGGCTGAAGCGGCAGTCTGTTTTCCAGCAGCCGTTCCTGAAGCTCCACCAGACGCCGGAGCATGTCTGTTTGCTCACGCAGCAGCCCCAGCGTTGCATCCTGCCTCCTCTGGTCTTCCTGCCGCCACCTCTCATCTCAAGCGTCTCTCCTCTCCTCACGTTGGTCCCTCCTCTCCTCACGTTGGTCCCTCATGTCCTCACGTTGGTCCCTCCTGTCCTCACGTTCACTGGCTTCTTTCCTATACTTTGAAACTGTTTCCTTCCACTCATTCAGATGAGCTCTGTCACTGCGGCTGGATTCCATAATTTCAGAAAACATCTCGTCTCGCGTTCTCTTCTTACGACGCCTTATCTGTGATAACCTTCGGGATGGAGGAGGGAGGCTTGAGGAATTTGCAGCTGCTGTAGGGAGGGGAAAAAAGAGAGAATTGTTTAAAAAGCTACATTTTGCAGAACAATGCTTATACTCTTTCACGGTGACCAACACTATTCACATTACATAGCACATGTGATTTCTGTGCAAGGTCGCATTTTGCCTCTTAATGCTGAGTGCCTGTAGCTTTGCTGCTAGAGATCACAGGTCTAGGCAACAGAATTCGGCTTGCATGCGGCCATGGTAAGCCATTGTTTTACAGCTTCTGCGCCCTCCTTTCCCACATACCAAGCATAGCCTGTAGAGTGCTGTGGTTTTTCTGTTAACATTCAGCAGCAGCAGCAGAAAACAAACTAACCACCCCCCCTCTCGCCATGAATTCTCTGGGATGATCGCTGTACCCCTCCCCCCCACCGCGTGGCTGGTATCAGGGAAGATCCCTGCAGGCACCAAACTAACCACCCCCCCCCGCCGCCGCCCCCCTCCCGCCATGAATTCTCTGGGATGATCACGGTACCCCCCCCGCACCGCGTGGCTGGTAACAGGGAAGATCCCTGCTAGCCAAACGCGAAAAACTCAGGGCCAATTTCCCATCTGCGCTTGGCTAACTGCAGGGAAGGATTTATTTTCCGCCACAGGCAAACAGCCCAGTAGGAACGGCCACCTCTGTCCCCTTAATTAAGTTCCCGTATTTCAACCAGGTTACCAGGAGTGATATCACTCTCCTGAGGATTACACAACAAGATAAAGAACGGATGTTGCTTGAATGCCAGCAAACACCGGGACCATACGCTGCCAGGCTTTGTCAGGCAATGATACCAGATTACTTGCTGCAAGCATGGCGTGGTCAAGTGTCCTACCATGGAGGAGGGAATAAGGATGCACTGCCCAGAAACCTTCTGGCAAGGCTTTCGGAGTACCTCCAGGAGAGCTTCATGGAGATGTCCCTGGAGGATTTCCGCTCCATCCCCAGACACGTTAACAGACTTTTCCAGTAGCTGAACTGACCGCGAATGCATCCCAAGTCCTCAGGGCAAAGTAATCATTAAAAACCGTTTGCTTTTACAACAAGTTTTATATTTTAAAAGGTAAACTCACCTGAGGTCCCTTCCATGGGGTCAGAGTCTTGGGTACTGGCTTGGGAGGCTTGGGAGGGTACTTCAGTCAGGGTGAGAAAAAGATCCTGGCTGTTGGGGAGAACGGAGTGCTGTGTGCTCTCTGCAAGCTCATCCTCATCCTCCTCCTCCTCCTCTCCCCCATCGGCAGAATCCTCAGGCGTCGCTGATGAGACTATCCCCGACACAGAATCCACGATCACAGGTGGGGTAGTGGTGGCAGCCCCCCCTAGAATTGCATGCAGCTCGGCGTAGAAGCGGCACATCCGCGGCTCTGACCCGGAGCGACCGTTTGCCTCCTTTGTTTTTTGATACGCTTGTCTGAGCTCCTTGACTTTCACGCGGCACTGCTCAGAGTCCCTATTGTGGCCTCTCTCCATCATGCCCTTGGAGATTTTTTCAAAAGTTTTTGCATTTCGTCTTTTAGAACGAAGTTCTGCAAGCACTGAATCCTCTCCCCATACAGCGATCAGATCCAGTACCTCCCTCACGGTCCATGCTGGTGCTCTTTTTCGATTATCAGCCTGCATGGTTACCTGTGCTGATGAGCTATCTGTGGTCACCTGTGCTCTCCACGCTGGGCAAACAGGAAATGAAATTCAAATGTTCGCGGGGCTTTTCCTGTCTACCTGGCCAGTGCATCCGAGTTTAGATTGCTGTCCAGAGCGGTCACAATGATGCACTGTGGGATAGCTCCCGGAGGCCAATACCATCGAATTGCGGCCACACTATCCCTAATTCGAAATGTTAAAATCGATTTTGGCGCTACTCCGCTCGTCGGGGTGGAGTACAGAAATCGATTTAAAGGGCCCTTTACATCGAAATAAATAGCGTTGTTGTGTGGACGGTTACAGGGTAAATTCAAATTAAAGCTGATAAATCCGAATTAAAGTCGTAGTGTAGACCAGGCCTTACACTCACACACACACACAAACACACTCCGTCTTGTTGTTACCAATTAGTTGCTCCCCTTAACTTCACTGGCCAGGTGAGTTAGATGGGGGAGGGGGTGGAGCCGGGCTTCTGCCGATCCGGATCGATGCTCCCATGTTGACAAGACGAGACCCGGGGTCCTCTGCAAGACACCTCACTTTTATAGCAGCTTTCCTCTTATGCAAATCTATACCAGATTCAAACTCTGTGTCTGTGTCCATTGGTCCTTTGTGCTGCTTCCTTCTGGGTGTTGTCCCAATGCTGCAAAGAGGGTGTTTCCAAAAGAAGGTGCTTGCTTCTAACCCCCGAGGCCGTCGGTATGTCTGATTGTCTTTAATGAGCCCACTTGACACGTTTTATTGTCCTTGGGTCTGGCTCCCAGCCCCTCTCCAACAGTTGAGGCTGTCTGGAGGTGCTGCCTTCCATGCCTTGCTCATCCACACCTCATTCATTCAACAGGGCAATTGATTAAGAGTGGGGGGGGGGGGAGAGCTCTTGTTCTACTGCTAGCAAAAAGAAATTTTTCTTCTATCTTATTCTATCCTGAGGGGCTATAATATTATACCAAGGGCAATGCAAAGTTTCTAAATGAGGTTTTGATACAAAGTCCCATGAAAACAGAGGTCACACATGGGTAGACCCACCACAAGGTTATATGAAGAGGCACAATGTAGAGTCATGTGAAAATTATCAGAGATTTATCTACACTGGGAAGCAAGGGAGGGTCTTCTACTGCAATGCGGCTTCTGCCCTGGCCCATATGCAGCTTGCCTGTGTGCAGCAATGGTCCCCCCGCCCCTTGCGGCACAGTGGCGCGGACTCGTTAGCCTGGCTGGGACAAGGACCACGGTGGCTCTCCCTATAAACCTGCGCAAGCGCATTGCACACGTTCTGGATGAGACATTCGAGGAGATTACCAAGGCCGATTACCGCGATGTGATAAACCACATCAATGCACTATTCTGCATCTAGGCATGCATGCTTAACCCTCCTCTCCCAAAGAGCCCGCACCGAAAAAATTCCTTCCCAAAAAAAACCCCCCACGTACTGGGAACCTGCTCTTCTGTTTGTCCTCCACCAAATACCGGCCGCTGCGACTGGCTACCATCCTCCTGGCTCGAGAAGAGCTCCTGGCTGCATGGCTCCAGGGATTCTGGGGTGTCTCCATCCGGCCCACCACCATCACTCCCGTTTTCCTCCTCCTCCTCTTCCTCCTCCCCCCCCACACCGGCTCTGAAGTGTCCATGGTGGTGCTTGGAGTGGAGGTGGGGTTAACCCCAAGTATCGCATCCAGCTCCTTGTAGAATTTGCAGGTTGCGGGTGGAGCACCCGAGCGGCCGTTTGCGTTGCGGGCTTTGCGGTAGGCACTCCGCAGCTCCGTGACTTTAATCCTGCACTGCAGGGTGTCCCAGTCATGGCCCCTTTCCATCATGTCCTTTGATACCTTCCCGAAGGTATCGTAATTCCTACGGCTGGAGCGCAGCTGGGACTGGACAGCTTCCTCCCCCCAAACACTGATGAGGTCCAGCAACTCGCCATTGCTCCAGGCTGGGGCTCGCTTGGCGCGTGGAGGCATGGTCACCTGGAAAGATTCGCTGATAGCACTCCACGCCACGCCAGGCTGAGCAAATAGGAAGGGGATTTTTAAAATTCCCGGGGAATGTAAAGGGTCGGTCACATGGTTGGTTACCTGAGGCGAGGGCAGTAGAGTTTGAACTGATGACCAGAGTGGCTAGAACAGGCATTGTGGGATACTGCCAAATAATTCTGGAGGCCATTCACAGCGCATTGGGCGGCCACACTGGCTATTCTTCTCGGAGAGGTGGAGTACATGCAGCGCTGCAACCAAGGAGATACAGCGCTGCAAATGCCTTGCCAGTGTGGACGGGGAGTGAGTTACAGCGCTGGGGGCGGCTTTACAGCGCTGCAACTCGCAAGTATAGCCAAGGCCTAAGTAAAATTGAGCCTCACTCATGAGCTCGCGAGAGAACTATCAAATCTCAGGAATTTTTTTTCAGCCCCAGCAGTGGGGCTCTTGCCTCTAGTACCTATTTGTACTAGAAAGGTAAGTTTCTAGCCTGCGTGGCAGCAGAGGAAAATGGGACCTGAGTGCACCTTAAAGGCCCAGAAACCAGAAGGGAAATAAAGAGAACCCACATTTCATGTAAAAAAAACCCCTCATGATTTTAAGCCTATACCCTGATTTTGTGGGGTCTGACTCATGATTTTCCAGTGGCAAAGGTTGGCAACATGGAGGTGGCCAGTGGAGGTGAGCAGACCTGCACTCTGACGCTCTGCAGAAGGAGCCCTGAGGAAGGCCCAGCAGCTGGGAGCCCCGACTGTTGATGGTCTACCCAGGTTATGCTTATAAGAAACACACAGGATTTTTTTTAGGGGAAAAGGCAATACGCTGCATTTACTAAAGATACAACAATTATCATATGCATTCAGTCACACCACACATACTGTCCCGCCAGATGATGTTATAGTTAGTTCAGAGTCCGGATCAATCTAGTGGTCAGCTAGGTTGATCACGGGTAGGGAGGAGCCGGGTTCCGTCGGTCACGACACGATGATCTGGGGAAGTCTTGGCAGGACAAACCCAAAGTTTCATGGCAAGGCACCCTGTTTATATAGTGATTTTCCTTCATTGGGACCAATGAGTTTTGCACCATCATGCTGTAATCAATTGTTGTTTGATGAGTGCTTGTTTTTTTAAATTGTCTTTCTTATTCTTTATTTTGTTCTTCATCAAGTTCCTCAGGGAGTTACCCCATGCTGGTTTTGATCACAGCTATTTTGTCCCCATTGATAGGTGCCTGAGGCGTCATGAGGCGTGATAGAGGCATCAATCTGCCCACCTCTGACATTTCAATAGAAGCGTGTTGCAGCCTCCTGGAGCCCTGGCGTCTGTCTCTGGTGCTCCCTAGAACATCTGGTTCAGCGATGGCCTTCACACTTACCTCTTTACACACACATTCCTCATTCACACACAAAACAGAATTAATTTACACAGAACATTTTGAACAGGAACATCAAATTGCAATGCAAAACAAAACAATCATGGCATTCTTTTACTTATTTTAAAATGCTAAACCTACAACAATTGGTGACCCTCAAAGGTCTGTTACTGCTCTGAAATCAGTCCAGACACAGATTCTGGCTGATGTATCTCTACCCATTGGCCCATTAGGCCATTCGTTTCTGTTATTCAAAAAGGGTGGCTGGCAGGATATGATCATGCTGAGAAAGAGGGACGATCATTGAGTTATCTTAAGTGCCTATACACAAATGCAAGAAGCCTGGGAAACAAGCAGGGAGAACTGGAAGTCCTGGTACAGTCAGGGAACTATGATGTGATTGGAATAACAGAGACTTGGTGGGATAACTCACATGACTGGAGTACTGTCATGGATGGATATAAACTGTTCAGGAAGGACAGGCAGGGCAGAAAAGGTGGGGGAGTTGCGTTGTATGTAAGAGAGGAGTATGACTGCTCAGAGCTCCGGTATGATACTGCAGAAAAACCTGAGAGTCTCTGGATAAAGTTGAGAAGTGGGAGCAACAAGGGTGATGTCGTGGTTGGAGTCTGCTATAGACCACCAGACCAGGGGGATGAGGTGGACGAGGCTTTCTTCTGGCAACTAGCAGAAGTTGCTAGATCGCAGGCCCTGGTTCTCATGGGAGACTTTAATCACCCTGATATCTGCTGGGAGAGCAATACAGCGGTGCACAGGCAATCCAGGAAATTTTTGGAAAGCGTAGGGGACAATTTCCTGGTGCAAGTGCTGGAGGAACCAACTAGGGGCAAAGCTTTTCTTGACCTGCTGCTCACAAACAGGGAAGAACTAGTAGGGGAAGCAAAAGTGGATGGGAACCTGGGAGGCAGTGACCATGAGATGGTCGAGTTCAGGATCCTGACACAAGGAAGAAAGGAGAGCAGCAGAATATGGACCCTGGACTTCAGAAAAGCAGACTTTGACTCCCTCAGGGAACAGATGGGCAGGATCCCCTGGGAGAATAACATGAAGGGCAAAGGGGTCCAGGAGAGCTGGCTGTATTTTAAAGAATCCTTATTGAGGTTGCAGGAACAAACCATCCCGATGTGTAGAAAGAATAGTAAATATGGCAGGCGACCAGCTTGGCTAAACAGTGAAATCCTTGCTGATCTTAAACGCAAAAAAGAGGCTTATAAGAAGTGGAAGATTGGACAAATGACCAGGGAGGAGTATAAAAATATTGCTCAGGCGTGCAGGAGTGAAATCAGGAAGGCCAAATCACACTTGGAGTTGCAGTTAGCAAGAGATGTTAAGAGTAACAAGAAGGGTTTCTTCAGGTATGTTAGCAACAAGAAGAAAATCAAGGAAAGTGTGGGCCCCTTACTGAATGAGGGAGGCAACCTAGTGACCGAGGATGTGGAAAAAGCTAATGTACTCAATGATTTTTTTGCCTCTGTCTTCACGCACAAGGTCAGCTCCCAGATTGCTGCACTGGGCAGTACAGCATGGGGAGAAGGTGACCAGCCCTCTGTGGAGAAAGAAGTGGTTCGGGACTATTTAGAAAAACTGGACGTGCACAAGTCCATGGGGCCGGATGCGCTGCATCCGAGGGTGCTAAAGGAGTTGGCGGGTGAGATTGCAGAGCCATTAGCCATTATTTTTGAAAACTCATGGCGATCGGGGGAGGTCCCAGATGACTGGAAAAAGGCTAATGTAGTGCCCATCTTTAAAAAAGGGAAGAAGGAGGATCCGGGGAACTACAGGCCAGTCAGCCTCACCTCAGTCCCTGGAAAAATTATGGAGCAGGTCCTCAAGGAATCAATTATGAAACATTTAGAGGAAAGGAAAGTGATCAGGAACAGTCAGCATGGATTCACGAAGGGGAAGTCGTGCCTGACTAACCTAATTGCCTTCTATGATGAGATAACTGGCTCAGTGGATGTGTTATTTCTTGACTTTAGCAAAGCTTTTGATACTGTCTCCCACAGTATTCTTGCCACCAAGTTAAAGAAGTATGGGCTGGATGAATGGACTGTAAGGTGGATAGAAAGCTGGCTAGATCGTCGGGCTCAACGGGTAGTGATCAATGGCTCCATGTCTAGTTGGCAGCCGGTTTCAAGTGGAGTGCCCCAAGGGTCGGTCCTGGGGCCGGTTTTGTTTAATATCTTTATTAATGATCTGGAGGATGGTGTGGACTGCACTCTCAGCAAGTTTGCAGATGACACTAAACTAGGAGGCGTGGTAGATACACTGGAGGGTAGGGATCGGATACAGAGGGACCTAGACAAATTAGAGGATTGGGCAGAAAAAAACCTGATGAGGTTCAACAAGGACAAGTGCAGAGTCCTGCACTTAGGACGGAAGAATCCCATGCACTGCTACAGACTAGGGACCGAATGGCTAGGTAGCAGTTCTGCTGAAAAGGACCTAGGGGTCACAGTGGACGAGAAGCTGGATATGAGTCAACAGTGTGCTCTTGTTGCCAAGAAGGCTAATGGCATTTTGGGCTGTATAAGTAGGGGCATTGCCAGCAGATCGAGGAACGTGATCGTTCCCCTTTATTCGACATTGGTGAGGCCTCATCTGGAATACTGTGTCCAGTTTTGGGCCCCACACTACAAGAAGGATGTGGAAAAATTGGAAAGAGTCCAGCGGAGGGCAACAAAAATGATTAGGGGTCTGGAGCACATGACTTATGAGGAGAGGCTGAGAGAACTGGGATTGTTTAGTCTCCAGAAGAGAAGAATGAGGGGGGATTTGATAGCAGCCTTCAACTACCTGAAGGGGGGTTCCAAAGAGGATGGAGCTCGGCTGTTCTCAGTGGTGGCAGATGACAGAACAAGGAGCAATGGTCTCAAGTTGCGGTGGGGGAGGTCCAGGTTGGATATCAGGAAAAACTATTTCACTAGGAGGGTGGTGAAACACTGGAATGCGTTACCTAGGGAGGTGGTGGAGTCTCCTTCCTTGGAGGTTTTTAAGGCCCGGCTTGACAAAGCCCTGGCTGGGATGATTTAGCTGGGAATTGGTCCTGCTTTGAGCAGGGGGTTGGATTAGATGACCTCTTGAGGTCCCTTCCAACTCTGATATTCTATGATTCTATGATTCTATGAAATCATACACCAATACATTTAATACCTGCATAATTATTATTCTTTATTCTTCATTCTAAATTATATAAAATACAAACATAAAATCCTACTACTACATGTCCCCCTTTTGACCCCTCAAGAACAATTCTTGAGTGGATCATATTTTATACTATTGTTTTATAGCAATATACCGAGAGACAATTTGAGCTTGTGGTTGTAATTTAACAAACTTTTTTTTGTTGTTGTTTAACAGCACATACAGCACATTTCTAGCAAGCAAACACAGGACAATATTAACACAACTAGTAATGGGTAAAACATAATAGACAATATGCCCTTAGAGGTCGGGAACCAGCTTGTAAAAACATTGTACCAATGATAGGCTGTCAGGTTTTTTTAGATTTAGCAATTTTTAGCATGTTTTTATTGGCATGTAATATTTGAATGACATGCTTTTAAATATTTTTTTGTGTTTCTTGTAAAAATGGAGTCACCTTTTTTAGTTCATTCTAAACACATATTTTTAATGATGTGTCCTTGCTGCATGGTTCTGTGGTGACAGGTAAGGACAAACACACCCATTTCTGAGGTCTCCATTTTGTACACGCTCAGGAGTCCAATAATTTCTCCTCTTTTCCAGCCCACTGACCCATAACCCAGGGTAGCCAAAAGGATGTTCAATATTGGGAGCGGGCTTACCTTCCATATTTTGGTCGCCACAGACTGTTGGTGAGCAATTTTAACAATAATTTCACCTAATAACAAATTATGCTTAACCATGCTGGAAACATACTGCATCCATTCATATTTGTAGGTGTCAAACAAGGACCTCTTCTGTTGTTTTAAAAGAAGCGTTAATATCCTACATTTTTAGATATTACCCCAAACATTTTGGGTTCAAGTGATGCTAAACTAAGACTTTGCATCTCAATACATCCTATGGCCAAAGCAGTTTTATTTTCTAATTTTATTTGTTGTTTATACAACAGCCAGGAGGTGGTGTTCAGCCACCGCCACATATTCCATGTTGCTTTTAGGTTTCCCAGACCTATTTGTACCAAGTCCACAGTAGTGTTTGCCTGCTTGTGAATGAGACTATCTTGCAGTTGTGACAAGGAACTTAACTTATTCTTAATTACCTTTAGGTATATAGTATTTATAATTTTTGCTCCCAAACCAACTCCTCCTAATATGGTGTCTACTTCATTTTGTTTTCCTCGGCCATTGGAGTGTTGATGTGTTTTTATCCAGACCATTATAATAGGAAGGGAGTAGGGTGAACATTTGGGTCCCAATTTAGACACGTTCAGCGGAGTCCAATTCATACCAATTTTTATTTGTTACTAATAGTGGATTTAACAAGACTTTTACTGGATCACTTTGAGTCACAAACAATTTCGGTTTCTTTATTTTAATTGGGGAACCTTTTTTGAATGCTTAGTTTCTGGTCCAGGTTCTGGTGCATGTGTCTGGGAACCATAGGTTCAATTCACCATGGGGTATTGGATAGTACCCCACATTGTTCCTGTCTTAACAGGCTTGTCCCACTGATATGGTAGTTGTGGGTAGCTGGAACTCCAGGTGGCATCCCCATTAGGACCCTCTATTTTAACCCCTATTTCCCAGTGGTCTGGTATTTTTGTGGTGTTTATAAGGTACACTTTAAGTCCCACTTCCCCTTCCCAGGCAAACACATTGGTATTTCCTAAGGGTCTTAAGAATTGGCTAGTGTTTTTATTATACTATTTCATGAGGATCGCCGGATCACGGGTAGGAATCCATGACTGGTTGGCGGGGAGTAAATTATTCCTTAAATATTGGCTTATGAGGAGGGCTGCATTTTCTCCCCTGATCGCTCTAATTATCCGGGCACTGAAAGTTCCCAGAAGCAGGTAAAGCCAGACCTTACACTGGAGTCTCATTTTCTGTGGATTAAAATTGTGGTGGTTAAGCAACGTTTCATGCTCAGGCTCCGGGATGTCCTTTTCTGCAAACAACTCGAATATCAGTATTTATGTAAACAGTTTAATTTGTGAAACATACCCATTTCAGTTCTCCATCTTTTTCAATACGGTATACCAATGGACTGAGGCAGCCCACTAAGGAGTAAGGGCCTATCCATTTTGATTCCAGTGAGTAGCCCCTTTTCCCCATTTTAAGGTACATGACTTGGTCCCCTGTTTCCCACGAGGCTGCCTTTGTGGGCCTTTGTTTCTGAATTTTGTCGTTTATGTGTTTGATGGCCTGATTAACCCTATACTGGAAGGTGGTTTTATTTTCTTGTAACTGTTTAAGCCACTGAAAATAATCATGCTGGGTTATATTAGAGCTCTCGTCTAGGCCCTGTACCATGTAACTAGGATCAATCATTAGGCGCATTGGGTGTCCAAACAGAATTTGAAAGGGTTGGATTTTTATTCTTAGTTTATTACTGCTGTGGATGGCAGCCAGAATCAGAGGCAGTTTATCCAGCCAGTCTTTTTCTGTGTGATTCCTTCCGGAATGCTTTAATAGTGCGGTTCATGTGCTCTACTTGGCCTGAGGACTGAGGCCGGTATGGTATATGGCGCTTTTGTTTAATTTCCAAGACTTGTATTATTGTTGCAAAGATTTTTTTTTACAAAGGCTCCCACATTATCAGAATTTATTATTTTTGAGGTGCCATATTTACATATTACCTTATTAAAAAAACTTTTTGGCCACTACCCTGGTGCTATTATTTTTAGTAGGAAATGCCTTTATCCATTCTGAAAAGGAATTAATTATTACCAATAAATACTGGAATTCTTTTTTACTTGTTGGCAATTTATTAATAAAATTAATTTGAACTCTGTGCTACGGCCCAAGCCTTTGTTGGTGCATTATGGGTTGTCGGTGCGGGGCACGAGTCTTGTCCTGGGCATACCGCACCCAATTTCACACCCATATTTTAACATCATCCTCCATACACTCCCAGTCTGCTACTTGCTATAGCTTTTTTAAAGTCCCCTTTACTTTTTTATGCATAAACTGATGGGATACATTAAGTAAGATTTTTCCCCCCCCTTCCAACCCTGATATTCTATGATTTCCCATTAGCTGGCTCTTGTTACTCCCATTCTCAGGTACCTCTCTCCCCCATCCTTCAAGGGGGCAGCCTGGGCACCTGACTCAGGCCTCATGGATGACCTCATTATTCCAGCGAATGTCTAGGCCCTACAACACTCAGCGTCACCACCCCCCAGTGCCGCCGTGGAGCTGGGCCTCAGTTCCCCTCTGTACACCGGGGCCAACAGCCCTCCCTCAGCTCCTGTACAGAGCGCAGCCTGTCCCAGCACCACCCAGTGTACTCTACTGGGGCAGGTGGCTTCTGAGCTGTGTCAGGGCAGAGTCTGTGCTGGCCCGGCATGAATGCTGCTGGCCCACATGGGCTCTCTGGGGCTGGGCTCCTTTTGGTTACATGATTCACTGGGGTCTGTACAGCACCTGGCGTAATGGGGGTCTGGCCCACGACTGGGGCTTTTGGGTGCTACCATAATACAATTCATAGCAGCCCCTCTTGATTGAAAGACCTCAGCCAATGTCTCTAAACTCAGACAGCGGCAAGGCCCAAATCCTAACTGGCCTCTGCCCTAAATCAGATACTTACATGGGCAAATGGGCCAAATCCTGAGGGTCGTTAACTCGGGATGATCCTCTGTTCTACTACAAACACCTAGCCAAGAGACTGGCTCCCAGAGTGTTATTGGGGGAACGGGTGGCCTGGCCACAAAGGCACCTGCTCGAGGTCTGGGATCACCGGGGGAGGCTGAGGCAGGTGACAGCAGGGCTGGAAGGTTACAAAGGGCCGGGGCTGATCTATTTTGGGTCTTTGTACATTTTCACCAGCTAAAGAAGAGGGGCTCCCCAGAGCTTCCGCACCCCCAGTTGCTGCAGGATCCCAATGTGGTGAGTGGGACCCTGTGACCTGAACCCAGACAGTCTCCGAAGGACTCCCAAGGGACAGGTGAGCTGGCAAGCGGTACTGCGGTTGGGGGATGGTTGTTTTCTTTATGATCTGGGCTCCCTGGGCTCTGTTAAGTGAAGAGCAATGGGGCTAGAACCCTGCGCGCGGTGTCTGTGCGCTCCGTGCTACACTGACCACCCAGCCCCTGGAAGAGGGAACTCAGCCGGCCCACACCTTCAGGGGGAGTTCTGGGAGAAGCTATGGGGCTACTTGGGAGTCAGTGCTGGGCCTAGGGTCTAAGGCAGGTGGGCCGCGGGGCTCCGTTTCTGTGAAGGGGTAATAGAGTCAATGCCCAGGAAATGTGCCCCAGAGGCTACGGCAGACACCAGCGCTGCAGCCTGCTGAGACCCCAAGAAGCTAAGAGCACCCAGGGGGGTTCAGTGTCTGGACCTCCATACCAGAAGAGCGAGCAGCAGGAACACGGCAGCCTTCATCATGCCGGGTGCTGAGCTACCTGCAGGTAGGGTGACCAGACAGCAAATGTGAAAAATCGGGACAGGGGTGGGGGGTAATAGGAGCCTTTATAAGAAAAAGACCCAAAAATCGGGACTGTCCCTATAAAATCAGGACATCTGGTCACCCTACCTGCAGGGGAGAGACCCGACCAACGCGTGAGACTCCAGGACAGGAGTCTGAAATCAGTGTCAGGAGCTGAGGTGCACACAAGGCAGCGGAGTGGGGCACAGGCATGAGGGAAAGCCACTTTGCCAGGGAAGGGGGTGAGGGTCAGAGGGGGGACAGGCAGGCCCAAGAGTGCAGGGGATGTGGGGGAGGAGAATGTGGGGGGCTGGAAGGGATACTGAGGCGTGGGGGAACGTAATGGCAGCAGATGGGGAAAGGGAGGAAGGATTTGGAGCAGGAGAGTCAGGCAGGATGGTAATGGGGGGTTATTGGGGAGGGCTGGAATGGAATCCCCATCCTAGGGGCAAGCAGAGCAGGACTGCCTCCATGCTGCCAGTGGGGACCATGTGCACTGGTGGTTGAATTTTCAGGCTGAAATCGACACACACACACACACACACACGCATGGGGGAAGGAGGTTCTTCTTAAAAGTTTGGATTCTTAGAATTAGCTCCTTAGAGAACTGATCCCCCCCCCAAAACAAAATTAAAGCACCCACAAAAAGAGCCTCGCCTCTCTGCTCCAAGCTGCACCTGTTTCACTCGGCATGACTGTAAACCAGTTTGGTGAAAGCCGTGCGAGTCGCAGTGTGAATTTTCCTACTCCAATGGACTCGCTATTTGGTAAGGGATCCACTTAAGCTAAACTGACAGACGTCTGGTGTGGAACAGGTTAGGACTGGGCTACACACCATTGTGCACTGAGTTATCCGTTACAGTCTGATCTAGTTTGTGCCATGCCCCCCTGGGGTGGATGCAGCTGGAAGTGTATAAAAGCATTTATAGCAAAAGAGTTTTTTAGTAATCAGTATCGTTAAATCGGTGCAAAACTGGGTTTAGACCAGTCCTTACGGGATTAAAACCAGATTTACACTGATTTAGTTTAGTTAACGTAATTTAGGATTCTAACTTCTAAATATAGAGCAGGTACCTACCTGGTTCTAGCCCATTCTCTTTGTCTCTCTCTGCACTGAGCTGCCCCTCCTCCCACAGCAGCAGGACAGGTTCTCTTCCAGCCCTTTGGGGTGGGTGTTGGGAGTGGGAGGAGCGGAGGCTAATGTGGTTACTCCTATAACCAGACATTTAGTTTCCAGTCAGCACTGCTAATTGGACACTCCAGTCCCATTTTCTACTCAACCTACGGCACGTGTGCCAAAGGTGGCACGAGAGCTGATTTTTTTTTTTAATGGCAGGCTGCGGGTCCCGGCCACCACTGAGCCTGCTGCCGGCCTGGGGTTCCGTTCACTCAGCTGCCAGCCGGGGTCCCAGCCGGCCACTCCGCTCAGCCTCCTGCGTTCATCCAGGCCAGCAGGAAGCTGAGCAGGGCCAGTGGCCGAGACCCTGGCTGGCTAGGGGCCGGCAGCCGGAACCCCAGATCGTCAGCAGGCTGAGCAGGGCCGGCAGCCGGGACCCCATGAGCTGCTCCGCCCGCTGCCGGTCTGGGGTTCCGTCTACTGTCTCCTGCCAGCCGGGGTCCCAGCTGCCGGCCCTGCTCAGCCTCCTGCTGGCCTGGGTGAATGGAATCCCAGGCCGGCGGACGGACCCCTGGGTGAATGGAATCCCAGGCCGGCGGACGGACCCCTGGGTGAATGGAACCCCAGGCCGGCGGACGGACCCCTGGGTGAACGGAACCCCAGACCGTTCACCCAGGCCGGCAGGAGGCTGAGCGGAGCTGGCCGGGACCCCAGCAGGCTGAGTGGGGCTGGCAGCTGGAACCCCGGCTGGCAGGAGCCGGCCCACTGCTTACCCTGCTCAGCCCGCTGCCAGCTGAGTGAAAAGAACCCCAGGTCGGCAGCAGGTTCAGTGGCAGTGTATATTGTACTTTATGGAAATTTTCACTAAACGTGATTTTCCTCTTACGCGGTGACTTTAGAACCTAATCCCCATGTAAGATGTGACTCCACTGTAGTGTAAAAAAAAATTGGGGGGCACCACTTTTTGGCACCCCCAAATCTTGGCAGCCTAGGCGGTCGCCTAGTTCATCTAGTGGTTACACCGGCCCTGACAGTATCCCCAGCCCAGGTGACGTGACAGCCAGTGGTGGATTTGAGTTAGTGGGGCCCCCCGGCCCTGTGCTCAGCTTCATTTTTTGGGGCTCCTCCTTGGGACCCAGCCAAGAACAAGAACATTCTCTCTTATCTCCCCCCGTGCCCATTTTTCATTCTTTTTTTCTTCATCCTCCTCCCATAAGTAATAGCAAGTAAATGAAAATAAAGTGAGGTACCTTGTACTGGGCTATCTTGTAGTCTAACTTATTTTTCCACAGACCACTTGAAAATCACTGAGGGTCTCGACGGACCACTTAAAGATCTTTCAAAATATTATAAAAAAATGTTCGGGTGCGGGGTCTGGCCAGGAGCGAGGCGAGGGAGGGGGCTCAGCGTTGGGGCAGGAGGTTGGGGTGTGGAGCACTTACCTGGGGCAGCTCCTGTTTGGTTCTCAGAATGGCGGTGGCAATATGGGGGGGGGGTGCAGGAGTCAGGACAGGGGACTGGGGAGGGGTGAGAGGGGGTGCAGGGGATTGGGGGTGTGTGTGTGACAGGGTGCTAAGGATGTGTGAGGGGTGTGCAGGGTCAGAGCAGGGGGCTCAGGGTGTGTGAGGGGGTGCTGGGTGTGTGTGAGGGGGGTGCAGGAGTCAGGGCTGGAGGCTGGGGAGGTGTGAGGGGAGTGCAGGGGTCAGGACAGGGGGCTGGATGTGTGTGAGGCAGTGCAGGGGGCTGGGTGTGTGAGGGGGTGCAGGAGTCAGGGCAGGGGGCTGGGGGTATGTGAGGGGGTGCAGGGGGTTGGGGGGTGCAGGGGTTAGGGTGGGCAGGGGGCTGGGGGGGTGGGTTGGGGTCGTGGGGGTGCTCATGCAGGGGGCTGGAGGGGGTTGTGACAATGCGGTTCTGGCGGAACCCAACTGAGAGTGCCAACTCAGGACAAATTGCTCAAATAGGGCAGTTACAGCCCAAGGCTGGGGTTTTTTCCACCTCTAAGGCAAACCAAACCAGCCAGACTAAGAGGACTTCAGTCTCACCCCACTGGCTAACTGCAAGTCTCACAAGCAATCTCCTTAGACACTCCAGTTTCCCAGTATTACCACCAGTACCACTCGTTATGGGGACAAATGGTTATGAAAACCAATACCCCAGTAAAAGAAAAAGGTTCTCCTGATCCCAAAGGACCAAGCCCCAGACCCAGGTCAATATACAAATCAGATCTTACCCACAAATCACGCTGTTGCCAATCCTTTAGAATCTAAAATCTAAAGGTTTATTCATAAAAGGAAAAAGATGGAGATGAGAGTTAGAATTGGTTAAATGGAATCAATTACATACAGTAATGGCAAAGTTCTTGGTTCAGGCTTGCAGCAGCGATGGAATAAACTGCAGGTTCAAATCAAGTCTCTGGAATACATCCCCCGCTGGGATGGGTCCTCAGTCCTTTGTTCAAAGCTTCAGCTTGTAGCAAAGTTCCTCCAGAGGTATGAAGCAGGATTGAAGACAAGATGGAGATGAGGCATCAGCCTTATATAGTCTTTTCCAGGTGTAAGAACACCTCTTTGTTCTTACTGTGGAAAATTACAACAAAATGGAGTCCGGAGTCACATGGGCCAGTCCCTGCATACTTTGCTGAGTTATAAGGCGTATCTGCCTTCTCTCAATGGGTCCATTGTATAGCTGATGGTCCTTAATGGGCCATCAAGCAGGCTAGGCAGAGCTAACACCAGTTTGTCTGGGATGTCACCCAGCAGCATAGCATAAGTTTGAAATACAGACAGTATAGAGCCAATATTCATAACTTCAACTACAAAAGTGATACACACATATAGACAGCATAATCATAACCAGTAAACCAGAACCTTGTCTTAGACACCCCATTTGATCCCCTTTATACAAGATTTGCGTGCCACTACAGGACCTTGGTTGCAACAATGATCTATATGGTCCCAGATTATATCAATAACGTCACAGGTATGCCCCAATTCCAGCCCCTTCCCCAAGGCCTCACCCCGCCTCTTTTCCTCCTCCTCTCCGGAGCGGCGTGCTGCGGTTCCCTCCTTCCCCCTCCTGCGGGCAAGGCTGATCCAGGTGATCGGAGGCGGGGCGGGAGGGAACGTAGCACACTGGGGAAAGGGGCGGGGCAGGAGTGAGGCTGCAGGCAGAGGCTGCCACGGAGCCCCAGCAGCGGCAGAGTCAAGGTTCTCTGACCCCACAGGAGAGAGTGGGGGCGGAGAAGAGAGCGCCAGGGCCCCTTTCAACTGTGGGCCCGGCGCTATGGCGCCGCGCCATTGTAAATCCAGTATTGAGCGCCACCCTAGTGCCCAAGGTCCAGCTCCTAGATCAGCCCGACCTAGCGCTTTCTCTCTCCTTTCAGACATTGATGAGTGCCAGAGAAACGCCACAATCTGTGAGCCCCATGGGAACTGCATCAACATGCCAGGGAGTTACATGTGTAAATGCAGTTGGGGATTTGGGAAGAATCAAAAGGATACGTCTAAGGTCTGCACAGGTACAATGGGAGCTGGAAAGAGTCATGGCAAAGGCATGATGTTTACGACTTTTCTGCAATGTAGCTAACGTGTGGCGTTGCCTTAAAGCCCCACCTCCAGGAGTCATGTGATTCCGCTTTTGGCTAAAATCAAAATTAGGGCCTGGCCCACGTGATGGAGGAAAAACTGCCAAACTTTACACTGTGGTGACCGACAGCTCCCAAACCAAAGTCAAACAAAACGAAGCCAAAACGGATTTTTTTTTTTAAATCTCGTGATTTTGAAACCAATCTCGTGACTTTTTTGCAGCCTGGCTCACGGTTTGGGGCTTTTATTGATTGCTTGGCATTGGCAATGATGTTAAGGCACAGCCACTGAGCTTACCCAGGATCTCTGAAACTAACCCCATGCCTGGATGGGGGCAAAGTGTCTGTTCTGACTCCCAGCCTGTCTTACAAACTGGATACTGAGCCTGGGGACTGGAGGTCGCCATGTCTCTTGCCATGCCGCTTAATTCCACCAAATTGAGCGTAGGGCATTGGGGATGTCATTAGAAGCTGCAACATCCCCCCAAAGCTGCCACTGCAATCAGAGCCCAAGATGCTCTTTCATACCAGAGCTTTGAGGTGGGGGCAGGTCAGGTCTTTGCAAAGCAAACTGGGCTGAAATGGAGCCGAGGACTCTGTGTTGGACAACCTTTAATACAGCTTGGGCTCAACAAGCCCACAAGTTGCTGAAACCCCATTAACCGAACCCTCAGCAGCTGCTAAGGCTGGGGAAGGAGCTGGCATCACAAAAGAAGCAGCTTGGGTCATTAGCAGGAATCAAACCCAGGACCTGGCTGCTGAAAGCACACAGCTCAGCTGCTAGAGTTAAGGGAGTAACTCCGTTAGCCAGTCATTGTAGCAGGCTGTTATCTACTTATGGGAACCAGCCACTAGACCAGGACAAACTTGCTCTCTCCTGGTTCCATGGCTCAGCGGCTTTCCCTAGAGGCTGGCATATACTAGCCCCCTCACAGGCATGGCGTAGGCCTGTTGCCTTCCAAGAGATTTAACAATGGAGCAAAAGTTTGAGTTTCCTGCCAAAGAAACAAGGGATTTTTTCCAGCCTTGATGCATTCCCAGCCGTGAGCGAGGAGACACAAAGCTCCTCTCAGTGAGGGGGAGCAGAGAGTAAAAGCTGCCTGGTGAGACAGGGGAGACACATTCTTGGCCTTCTATGGCAGAAGCAAGCTGAAAGAGACAGGTCTAGTGGGTTGGGTATGAGACTCGGACTCAGGAAACTTGGGTTCTAGTCCCAGCTCTGTTACTGCTGGGTATCCTTGGGCAATTCCCTGCCTCAGTTTTCTCTCCCACCTCTTCCCCATTTAGACTAGAAGCTCTATATGGCATTGTGTGTGCAGCACCCTGGGTGCTGCTTCTATGCAAATAACGACCAAGGGGAAGGGGCATAGTGGGAAATAGCAAAACGCTGTCACAGGAAAGAGAGAGAAGGGGAGTCTGAGAAAGAGCTGCTGGAGCACGGCCAAGGGAAGGATCTGTGAGCACTATTGACTCTCCCCGCTGATTGACTTGTTTGTTGATATCCAGGCGAAGAGCATTTTAGCCACAAGGATTTCTGTGCGAAGCAAAAGTGTTATGAATAAATACTGGGGAGAGCTTAGCGAATGGAATGAGTGCATCTCTGCACGTACAGGCCGTGCCCCGTGGTAGAAACCCCACTCCCTGCATGGAGTGAGTGACCCTGCTGCACCACGGAGCACCGACATCCCCGCTGTATCCCCTTTGCCTAGCAGCTGGCGCTACCCGCATTGGCAGCCAGGCAGGTGCACGACCCTCCAGTGTTTGGCTAGATCACGGCAGGGCTCTCTGCCGTCTGGCCAGGTCATGCTGTGATCCCCATTCTGGGGGAGCCTTTCAAAGTGAAACCCCTCCCTCCTATGCCTGCTAGCGAAACCCATCCTCCAGGGCTCCTACCCCCCACTTGGGGCTTCCTAGCCCCACTTGCCTCAGGCCCCCACCACTGGGCCCAGCCCTCGGCCTGTATAGAAGCTCCACCTATCCCTTCCCAGGCGAGCTTCCTTCTAGCTAGCACCCTGCACGCAGCTTAAGTCACTTCCCCTTTGCCGCTTAACTGGCTGATTGGGCCCCCACCTTAACCTCGCTCTGTCAGGGCTGGTGCAGGGAGGAGATGGCAGGGTCCTGGTCTGGAAAAGGTTGGGTCCCCTGATCTGGAGGGTGGGGGAGGGGTTGCACCATATGGATTAGGGCCCTGCAAATAGTAGGGAAGAAAGGAGAATAGAATGGGTGGGGGGATTAGATGGAGCAGACAGACTGACGAACAGACCACACCCTCTGTAATTGGTGGGGGGGTGCATCCATGGTCATTCACCCCCTAATGTGCCCCCACCCATGCTGTGTGTGATGACCCCCCCCCCCACTTTCCCCTCTCAGACATCGACGAGTGCCACAAGACCCCAGATATCTGCAGCCCCAATGCCATGTGTATGAACACCTACGGAAGCTACTGGTGTGAGTGCCGGGCCGGTTATGTCCCCTCCAATGGGAACACGACCCTGTGCCAAGGTGGGTCCTGCCTCGGGGGGCATGGAGCGGGATGCTGGAGGGTCTGGGCAGGGTCTGGGGTTACACAGGCAGAAGTCTTGCCCGAGGGGGCAGTGAGCTGGGAACTGGTCTGGGACGGTGCGCCAGCCCCCCCTGTGCCCCATGGACGGGGGTCCCTCTGGGTCTCAGCCCTGACTCGGGGGAGCTCAGCCTGCCCCCCAGCCCAGCCTGTCCATCCACTGGGGTGTTTCTGGTTGTCTCAGAGCCACAGCCACCAGCATGCCTATGTCTGGCACTGGGAGCAGAGCAGGAGCCAGGTCGGGGGGGGGGGGGGGATGAGCAGGGCTGCCAGGGGCTGGGCATCTCTCCTCCCCCCACCCCCCAGCGATGCCTGCATTCCTGCTGCATGGCTGGATTCTCTGCCCTGGGAAGATGGCAGCAGGAGGCGCAGTCTGTTCCTAGAGGCCACTGTGGGGCCAGCCTGGAGCTCCCTGCTGGATTTTCTCTCCCCCTGCCCGCCCCCAAAACACACACCAGAACCATGCACAGCTGGGGGAGATGGTTGAGGGGAGATATGGCTGGGATGATTCCACAGCCCCCGCCCCACCCCACTGCGGCTCAGTCCCCCTAGGACGGGGAGGGGGGAGGGTTCCTTTTACAGAGACCAGCTTGTGGGCAGAGCATGGGGAGAAGGGCTGCACACATGTGTGGGGCTGAGTGTGTGTGTATGTGGGGGGGGGGGGTCACTGCTCCTCCTGCTGGGAGAGGATCTATTACACCCATTTCACTGACATGGGCTGGGTGTGTCCCTCCTCGGGGGAATGGGGGGTGCCTGCTGCTGCCCCCTGCTGGAGGGAATGAGTCCTGCACTGTGTGCCTGGCTCTGGTGCATGCACCTACCCAGCCAGACCCCGCATTTCCCCCACCCATCTCTCACTCCTCCTCCCTTTCCATCCCCAGAGCTCACCTGCCCCCCGCTGCTGGATGATGACAACTCTGCCGAAGCCAAGGTGAGTGGGGCACAGACCCCGGGGGGAGGGGATAGACCCTGATTCCCCTTTACGTGCCACGTTGCTTTTCACTAATCTTGCCCCACGAGGATTCTGGGGCCAAACTCACCCCTGGGCAAAGAGCCAGTGGCCAGTCCCTGGAGCCCCTGCAGTCCAGCCATGGCCTAGGCCTTTGCCCCGGGGAGATTCTCACCCTGAGGATCAGCAACATCAGGCTGCTGCAACTCGCTTCAGCTTGCAACCGCCGTCCCCCACCATCCCTTGCAAACGCCGTGCACCGCCTAGGGGCCAGACGGGGCATTGCCCACGCTCCCTCTGGCGCCTGGCTTCTGAGCCGAGGGAGCCTCTCGGGACGGGGGGAGGGTGGGCTGCGATTCTGTGATCTATTTTCCTGAGCCAGGCCTGGGGCTTGTTTTGCAGAACCTCCTGGGCAGCTTCCAGGCACAGGTGGGACGTCTCTGCAAGGCGGCGCTGGAGGAGCTGAAGCAGATGAACTCTCAGAACGCCGAGGGGAAGCTGCAGGTGCCAAGCCAAAATTCAGGGCCCTGTTGGGTTTGTTCCTGTTAGGGGGAGGCCTCACCTGGAGTACTGTGTCCAGTTTTGGGCCCCACACTACAAGAAGGATGTGGAAAAATTGGAAAGAGTCCAGCGGAGGGCAACAAAAATGATTAGGGGTCTGGAGCACATGAGTTATGAGGAGTGGCTGAGGGAACTGGGATTGTTTAGTCTGCGAAGAGAAGAATGAGGGGGGATTTGATAGCTGCTTTCAACTACCTGAAGGGGGGTTCCAAAGAGGATGGATCTAGACTGTTCTCAGTGGTACCAGATGACAGAACAAGGAGTAATGGTCTCAAGTTGCAGTGGGGGAGGTTTAGGTTGGATATTAGGAAAAACTTTTTCACTAGGAGGGTGGTGAAGCACTGGAATGGGTTACCTAGGGAGGTGGTGGAATCTCCTTCCTTAGAGGTTTTTAAGGTCAGGCTTGAAAAGCCCTGGCTGGGATGATTTAGTTGGGAATTGGTCCTGCTTTGAGCAGGATGACCTCCTGAGGTCCCTTCCAACCCTCATATTCTATGATTCTATGAATCGCTGCTCCTACTTGGAACTAGTCTCAGGGTGATCTATAGGGATGCAGCACCTGGAACAGGAGATAAATAAACAGCAGCACTGCCCAGAAATTCCCATGCCTGCCTCTCCAGTGGATCTCTGCCCAAGAAGCTGCTGTCCTAGGTTCCTAGGCTAGACGGGACCATTGTGATAATCTAGTCTGACCTCTCAGGCAGTGATGTCAATTGCAGGAGAATGTGTCTTTCCTTTCATGGGGATTGTGGGAAGGCATCGCATCCACCAACGGCACAGGTCAGCACCTGGCCACGTGGCCCCAGCATTTCCCATTGGGCTTTTATCACCCGCAGCCTATGCTCCCACCCCACTCCCCACAGTGCTTCCTGCTGGGAGACGGGCACTCCCCCCCACAGCCAGTGCTCCCGCCCCACGCCCCACAGCGCCCCCTGCTGGGAGATGGGAGCTCCCCCTTACAGCGAGTGCTCCCAACCCACTCCCCACAGTGCTCCCTGCTGGGAGATAGGCACTCACCCCCACAGCCGGTGCTCCCCCCCCCCTCCGCGCCCCCCAGCACCCTCTGCTGGGGGGACAGGAACTCCCCCCACAGCCAGTGCTCCTGCCCTGCTCCCCAAAGCGGCCCCTGCTGGGAGAGGCTGGGACCGGAATAGCTGGGGTCTCTCCCTACAGCCAGGAAAGCACCTTGCCTAGCTACAGGCTTCCTGTCCGTGTTCTCTGTTGTGAGCCCTGGCTGGCATTGTGGTTGCAGAGCTGGGGCTGGCGGTCAGGAAAGCTTGGTACCAGAGCCAGGAGACGGTGACGCTGCAGCAGAGCAAGACGCAGATGGAATTAAAGTGGGCCGGAGCCCCAGGGCAGAAAAATGAAGGTATGTGGTCATCGCCTGTGCTGGGGTGTGTATAGTGATGGGCCTGGCCAGGGCATTGGGAGCAGCAGCACAGCGCCCCCTAGCAACAGGATGGGGTGTGTAGGGGGATGGGGCACAGTCAGGGCATTGGGGGTAGCACCCCCAGCAGCACAGCACCCCTGGCACCAGTCTGCCCCAGGGCCCCTCCTGCCCCCCATTTCTTCCGTCTCCTCTGTCTCTCGCAGGCTTCACGCTGGCCGGGCTGCTGACATACCAGGGGATGAGCCCCATCCTGGATGGTGCTGGGCGGGTGGAGGTGCCCGAGTGGGACGAGATCGGCCAGACGGGGAAGTGGGCACAGGAGCCGGGGCGGCCCAGCTACCACGTGCTGTCTCCGGTGGTGTCAGCCCTCATCAGTGACCCGAATCCCCAGGCACCCGGCCTCTCCGTCAGCATCCGCTTCAGCCACCCGGTGCCGGTGAGCCCCTGGGCTGGGCATGGGGGGAGGAGAGCCTGGGGCACTGAGGGGCAAAGCCTGGGCCCATCTCTAGTAACACCCTCCACCCCATGCAGCAGGTGAATCCACCTCCCATACAGGGACAAACTGATGCTCTGTGTCCCCAGCCCAACCCCTCGTACCCCCCGGACCAGCCCTCTCGGAGCCTGGGGAGTCCTGCCCCCTGTGCCGCCCCAGCCAGCCCCCCACCCCGCTCCTGCCCCGCCATGCACCAAGTGTCTCTCTGTCCCCAGGAGAACAAGACCGACCTGCGCTTCTTCTGCGCCTACTGGAAGCCTGACAGCAGGCGCTGGGCCACCCATGGCTGCACCCTGCAGAAATTGACCACCACCATCACCCACTGCCAGTGCAACCATCTGACCAGCTTCGCCGTGCTCATGGCCTTCTACGAGCTGGAGGTAGGCACGGCCCTCGCTTGGGGCCTTAGGGTAGGGTTACCATATTTAGTGCCTCCAAAAGGAGGACACTTTAAAGGGGCCCCAGCCCCGCCCCCAGCCCCGCCCCAACCCCGCCCCCTCCCCAAAGTCTCCGCCCCCTCCCCTGCTTCCCGCGAACATTTGAGTCGCGGGAAGCCTGAAGCAGGTAAGGGGGTGTGTGTGGGGTGTGTGTGTGTGGGGGGGGGGGGGGGGGGTGGGGGGGGGGGAGGAGGCGCGGCCCACCCCCGGCACCGCAGGTCCCCAGCCCGTCCCCCGAGCCCCCGGCCGAGCTCCCGACCCGGCACCCGAGTCCCCGGCCCGGCCCCCGAGTCCCCGGCCCGGCCCGGCACCCAGCCCCCCCGAGCACCACCGGCACCCGGCCCGGCACCCGAGCCGCCGGCCGAGCCCCCCGGCCCGGTCCGGCACCGGGCCCCCCCAGCACCGCCGGCCGAGCCCCCGGCCCAGCACCCGGCACCCGAGCACCGCCGGCCGAGCCGCCCGGCCCCGGGCCCCCCCCGAGCACCGCCGGCCGAGCCGCCCGGCCCCGAGCACCGCCGGCCGAGCCGCCCGGCACCCGGCACCCGAGCACCGCCGGCCGAGCCGCCCGGCCCGGCACCCGGCACCCGAGCACCGCCGGCCGAGCCGCCCGGCCCGGCACCCGGCACCCCGAGCACCGCCGGCCGAGCCGCCCGGCACCCGAGCACCGCCGGCCGAGCCGCCCGGCCCCGGGCCCCCCCCGAGCACCGCCGGCCGAGCCGCCCGGCCCCGGGCCCCCCCCGAGCACCGCCGGCCGAGCCGCCCGGCCCCGGGCCCCCCCCCGAGCACCGCCGGCCGAGCCGCCCGGCCCCGAGCACCGCCGGCCGAGCCGCCCGGCACCCCGAGCACCGCCGGCCGAGCCGCCCGGCACCCGGCACCCGAGCACCGCCGGCCGAGCCGCCCGGCCCGGCACCCAGCACCCGAGCACCGCCGGCCGAGCCGCCCGGCCCGGCACCCGGCACCCGAGCACCGCCGGCCGAGCCGCCCGGCACCCGGCACCCGAGCACCGCCGGCCGAGCCGCCCGGCCCGGCACCCGGCACCCGAGCACCGCCGGCCGAGCCGCCCGGCCCGGCACCCGAGCACCGCCGGCCGAGCCGCCCGGCCCGGCACCCGGCACCCGAGCCGCCGGCCGAGCCGCCCGGCCCCGGGCCCCCCCCGGGCACCGCCGGCCGAGCCGCCCGGGCCCCCCCCCGGGCACCGCCGGCCGAGCCCCCGGCCCGGCACCCGAGCCGCCGGCCGAGCCGCCCAGCCCCGGCCCCCCCCGAGCACCGCCGGCCGAGCCCCCCGGCCCGGCACCGCCGGCCAGGCCCCCGAGCCCCCGGCCAGGCACCCGAGCCACCGACCGATTTTCCCGGACATGTCCGGCTTTTTGGGATTTCCCCCCGGACGGGGATTTGGAGTCCAAAAAGCCGGACATGTCCGGGAAAATCCGGACGTATGGTAACCCTACCTTAGGGCTGGTCTGGTTCTGCTCTTCCCCTCAATCCTCCCCAGCAGAGCAGGAGTCACTCCAGATTCCTCCCAGAGTAAACCCATTCCCCACCGGCTGGCGGGGCCCTGGTCAGGGGCACAAGCAGCCCCCCCCACCACCACCACCACCACCAAGGGCACAGGGAGACTCCCAAGTAGCAGCAACCAGTGATTTCCCTACATGCCCCCTGGGGGGGTGTACACACACACCCCCGAATTTCCCCAACACCCCCCCCCCCGTATGATTAATTACGTGTATCTGAAAAAGTATAATAGATTTGAAAAGTATGAACATAGACTAGCTTCCTTATACGGCTGTTGTTTTTATGACAATGTCGGTGCATTCATTTCAGTGATGTTGGCCAACCTAATAATTTCAAATGATGATTTGTAAGCAAAGTCTAAGGCCTTGGCTACACTCGCGGATGCACAGCGCTGCCGCGTGAAGCGCGAGTGTAGTCGCGCCGACAGCGCTGTGAGAGCTCTCTCGCAGCGCTGCAAGTACTCCACCTCTCCGAGGGGAATAGCTTGCAGCACTGCGAGCGAGCGTGCAGCGCTGCAGACGCTGATTACACTGGCGCTTTACAGCGCTGCACTCGCTGCGCTCGGGGGGGGTGTTTTCACACCCCTGAGCGCAAAGTGCAGCGCTGTGAATTGCCAGTGTAGCCAAGGCCTAAATGAGCTCTCCCTGACAGCTAGTGATGAGCTGGGGCTGGGGGGAAAGGCTTCAGGACCAGATTGTATTTACAGTCACACCTAATCTACCGAGGTACCCAGCAAACAGAGCTGTGTTGCCCAAGTGATAGATTTTGGCTGGGGTTGGGTTACAAATCACTTGAATGTGTGTGTGTGTGTGTGTTAGGGTTACCATATTTCAGCAAGAAAAAAAGAGGACGGGAGGAGCCCCGCCCTAGCCCCGCCCCTGCCCCTCCCACTTCCCGCCCCCCCAGAACCCCCAACCCTCCCCCCGTTCCTTGTCCCCTGACTGCCCCCTCCTGGGACCCCTGCCCCTAACTGCCCCCCAGGACTCCACTCCCTATCTAAGCCTCCCTGCCTCTTGTCCCCTGACTGCCCCAACCCTTATCCACACCCCCACCCCCAGACAGACCCCTGGGACTCCCACGCCCCATCCAACCACTCCCCATCCCCTGACAGCCCCCCCCAGAACTCCCAACCCATCTAAACCCCTCTGCTCCCTGTCCCCTGACTGCTCCGATCCATCTCCCCACCCCTGCCACCTGACAGCCCCCCCCAGAACTCCCAAACACTCCCCCCCTGCTCCTTGTCCCCTGACTGCCCCCTCCTGGGACCCCTGCTCCTAACTGCCCTCCAGAACCCCACCCCCTACCTAAGACTCCCTGTTCCTTGTCCCCTAACTGCCCCCTCCTAAGACCCCCCCCAACTGCCCCCCAGGACCCTACCCCCTACCTGTACCCTGACTGTCCAAAACTTTCTCCACTCCCCCCAAAAAGCCCCCCCCGTTTCTTGACCTCCACCTCCAGAACCTTCCTGCCCCCTGACCTCCTTACCCTGCTGCTCAGAACAGAATGTTGGGCTCTGTGCAGCCGAGCCGGACACGTGGCTGAGCTCTCCAGCACAACAAAACCTGGTCCCTGGCCCTGCACAACAAAACCCGGTCTGGCCCTGCACAGTGCTGCCGGACTGGGCTGCAAGGGAGCTGCTGGCTCAGAATGCAGGGCGGATCCGGCTCCTCTACAGCTGCTCCTGAGTCCAGCCCGGGACTTCCCTGCAGCCCTCCCAGCCACTCGCTCTGCTAATCCCGGACATTGTGAGTGCTTTACAAATTCCCCCCGGACGCTATTTTTAGCACACAAAAGGAGGACATGTCCGGGTAAATCCGGACGAATGGTAACCCTAGTGTGTGTGTGTGAAATGTTATTGTTCTTATTGTATGAGTAAAGGGCAGTAGAACTGTCCTTAGCCTGTGCTGATTGAGGGGCCTGTCCCTCTCCACTGTTTAAAGACAGAGCTGATTAGGCTCCATAGATAGTCTTTTGTTCTGTTAAGTGACCACTGCAGCTGAAATCACTGATAATCAGGTCCAAGTGCTTAGTCCTGCTGTGGGACAGTGTTTCTGTGGAAGAGACGGCCCAGACTGCACTAGCAGCGAGGTTCCCCCACTGAGAGCTCAGCTGAAATCACTGAGAGCTGGGTGGAACCTCAAGAGACCGACTCGCAGAGGTCACAGTGGCAGGTGGCAGCAGAAGGTGATGGCGCAGGGCCATTGGCAACAGAGTGGTGGAGTGAACGGAGGCACAACAAACAGCAGTGGCCAGAGCGAACAGTGAGCAGCTGGAGGAACGAGCAAGGTGCCTTCTTGCCTCACGTGAAAGCACCTCTGAACTCTCCACTGACCAATGACAACACCGGTGAGTGGGGTGAGGTGGAGGGAAAAGTGAGGGGCACGTTAAATAAACATTTGTTTGTTGGACTATATTTTAGTGGCTTTGCTCCAGAATGCTAGATTTGTGACTGGAAATGGAAACTTATATAAATGTGTTTCCTAGTAGGCCAAGATTTTTAAAATGCATTATTTGCCAAGGTTGTTATCTCACATCGTTGCTGTCTTGAGAGGTCATTATATTAGGGAGTTTCTGTGCTAAACATTTTTATTATTATTATTAATTTTTACATAAGAATGGTCATACTGAGTCAGACCAATGGTCCATATAGCCCAGTATCCTGTCTTCCAACAGTGGTCAAGGCCAGGTGCTTCAGAGGGAATGAACAGAACAGGTAATCATCAAGTGATCCATCCCCTGTTGCCCATTCCCAGCTTCTGGCAAACAGGCTAGGGACACTCAGAGCATGGTGTTGCATCCCTCCCGATCCTGGCTAATAGCCACTGATGGACCTATTCTCCAGGAATTTATCTAGTTCTTTTTTTAATCCTGTTATAGTTTTGGTCTTCACAGCATCCCCTGGCAAAGAGTTCCACGGGTCGACTTTATGTTGTGTGAAGAAGTACTTCCTTTTGTTTTTTTAAAACCTGCTGCCTATTAATTTCATTGGGTGACTGCTAGTTCTTGTGTTATGTGAAGGATTAAATAACATTTCCTTATTCACTTTCTTCACACCAGTCAAGATTTTATAGACCTCTATTATATCCCCCCTTAGTCGTCTCTTTTCTAAGCTGAAAATTCCCAGTCATTTTAATCTCTCCTCCTGTTTCATACCCCTAATCATTTTAGTTGCCCATCTCTTTTTTATACATCATTTTTATGTATAGCTGAGATTGTTTTCCAATGTGCATTACTTTGCATTTATCAACACTGAATTTCATCTGCCATTTTGTTGCCCAGTCACCCAGTTTTGTGAGATCCCTTTGTAACTCTTCGCAGTCTGCCTGGGACTTAACTATCTTGAATAGTTTTGTATCATCTGCAAATTTTGCCACCTCATTGTTTACCCATTTTTCCCGATCATTTATGAATATGTTGAACGGTAATGGTCCCAGCACTGACCCCTCAGGGATACCACTATTTATCTCTCTCCATTCTGAAAACTGATCATTTATTCCTACCCTTTGTTTCCCATCTTTTAACCAGTAACTGATCCATGAGAGGACTTCCCTCTTATCCCATGATGGCTTACTTTTCAAAAGTCAATTTAAATTAAATACATTTTTTAAAAAAATATTTTTTTAGAAATCTAGACCTGTAATGTGTATTGGTGTAACTTGCATTATCCTTATGTTAAATTTGCATTATCCTAACAAAACATTTACTTTATTCATATCTCTTTTATATGTTGCAGGTCAAAGTGAAAATGAAAAGACAAAAAACAATACAACAATTTTTCCACTCAAAGGCCTCAAAAACTAACCAAGGTGAAGAACACATCAAGAACCAAGAATATATCAACATGTCATCTGAAGGTTCAAGTGGTATATCTACATCCGACTAGCCCGAAGCACAAATACAGCTACCTACTGAAGAAACAGTGTCTCCAAAACCTAAAGGCAGTTCCCGATGTTTGTCGGTCAAAATGTTCCCATTTATGGAAGTTACAAAAGATGGCTACTGGTGCATCTCTTGCAAAAAAGCTTACGAAGAAGGAAAGCTTCCCAATGCTCTAATTGGTAAAAGCGGAGGAGCTTGGTTTGTCAAACCGATCAGCAAAGTCAATGCTGACAAACTAAGTGAAAAGGCTGCAAAACACCAGGCCTCTGGAGTGCATCAACATGCAGAAAGCCTTATAAGCCCACTTTCAAAGCCAATTTTAGAAGTACTTAATGAGGCTGTTAAGAATGCTGGAGACACAACACAATTCATGCGAACAAACATGGCTGTGGCATCCTACTTTCTATTTAAGCAAGAGATACCGCACACTACAAACTGGAGGCCAATGTTAAGTGCATTGTCACTTGTTTATCCTGAAGTTGAACACTGGTTCCGAACAAGACCAGCAAATGCTCACTATCTTTCTGCAAGAAACTCAGCTGACTGGCTAGAAGCATGCGGTGTAACAGTGAAAGACTCAACAAGTCTCAACAACTGAAAAAGTGAAAAACTCTCTCACCACATTCAAAAAAATTGCATACATGGCTGATGAATGCACCGATGCAAATGGGCATCAAGTATTAAGTCATTGTGTATGTTATCTTGATGTCAGGGATAGGCCAGTAGATGCATTTCTAGATGTTCAAGTTATAGAAGACACGTCGGCTGCATCTGTGACAACCCACATCTTAGAAGAGTTAATTGGACTCCAAACAGATGGCTGCTTGTGCATTTGATGGAGCTGCAAACTTCTCTGGAAGACATGGTGGAGCACAAGCTTTGCTCAGAGAAAAGTGTAACTCTAATCTCTCCTATACACACTGCAGAGGCCATCTACTCCAACTAGCCCTAGTACGAGCTGCAGAATCTTCAAAAGACATTAAAAAAGCTATACATTTAATGTCTTCATTGTATTCTTTTTTCAGCAAGAGTCCAAAAAGACTGAATATCTTGGAAAATAGAGAAGATACATTGGGACTGAAGTTCAAATTAGTCCAACCTGGGAAAACCCTCTGGCTTTTTCATGAGCGATCCTTGGCTGTTGTCTTAAAATTACTCCAGCCGTTATTACTGGCTTTGGAAAGTATCTACCAAGATGGGATGAATCTAAGTAGTGAGGCTGGTGAATTACTTTTACTACTACGTTCAGAGAATACTATTGCCATTCTCTCTCTCGTAAGACTACCATTGAAACCACTTGGGTCATTAAGCATCTGCTACAACAGTAGTAGATCTTTGTCCAGCAATAGAAGCTACATTTGGATCAATCCGAGAGCTATCCATTGAAAAAGTACTGGAAGAAGCAAAGACTTCAGTCCAGAAGTTGACTAATGAAGCCATTTATATTAAATCCTTAAGTGAAGAGGACAAGAAGTGTTTGTTAAGACAACTGAAAAAGTACACAGACTTGATTCTTAAAAATCTACGACAGCGACTTCTAGATTCTACGCAACCTCTACATAGCTCTTACAGCTGCCTGTCCTATAAAACACTGACAGTTGTGCAGAGTGAGGCACTACCAGCAAGGGGGCTGCCATGTGCTCAGGACAGAATAAAGAATTTGAACACAGAGTGGAATATCATTCAATGAATGAATGAAGATTTGACGTCACTTCTATTTTATCATCATTAGTGGCTCAACCCGATCTTTGTGTTCTGTTTCCTGGGCTGAAAGAAGTAGGAATTCATCTCTTGCTACTCCCAGTCACAACAGCTTCAGTTGAGTGTTCTTTTTCATCATTGAATAAAATTTCATGTTCTGAAAGAAGTCGCCTTCTGCCTGATCATGTGAATGAACTAATGAGCATATCAATTGAAGGAATGGAAGTACCGAACACATGAGAAGCCACCAAAGATGAATGCATTGGATTCAAGAAGTTCATTAACAGAGTTGTGCAAAATTATAACAAGAAACCAAGAAGGATGTAGACATAGTGCTTCATAGAAGGCTTGAGGAGCCAACTTTAATTTGTGTGATGATTTTAAAACATGAGTTAAATCTAATAAAATGCTCATGAAACAGTTTTCAGTTGTTACTATGGTGCCATACAGCCCACCTTCACCCTCACAGTCTCACCCCTCATCGGCCCTGACACACACACACTCCTGTAAATTCGAACATTCCCCCCTAATTTCAATTCCTGGGGAAACCACTGGCAGCAACCAATGTGCCTGGCCAGGAAGTTGGGTAAGGGGGGCTGGGCTGCGCTCCACAACAGCACAGGAGCCTTCTGCCCTGCAGCCCTTCCCTGCCCCCCATCAGGTGCACTTGCAGGGTGGGATTTGGCTGTGGGGGCCAGAGCAGGGGGAGCAAGAGGGGAGTGTTGGAATTAATCCAGGGAGGGCGAGGGCCTGTTCTGCCCATGTTAGAGCCAGGGGGAGAAGAGAAATCAGGCCCCCACCCTCCCTGGATTAATTCCTGCTCCATTCAGAGCAGAACGTCCCAGCTCCATTTGGAAAGGGCCAGTGCTGAGAATCCACCACGCCCCCGGGGAAGCTGTCCTGGGGTTAATTTACCCTCCCTGCCGATTTCCAGTGTGACGGTCTCGCTTCCGGCTCTTTGGCTGCTAGACTGAAGAGCCCATGATCACAGTCCCTATAGACTGACCCAGTCACCCCTTCCCTGTCTCTGCTAATCCAACTGAGCTCCTGGAGTCTGTCACTACAGGGCAGGTTTGTGAATCCTTTCACCATCCTCACAGGCCTTACTACTATTAATGAAATAATAATATTTATTATTAATGATCATTAGTACACAAGGAGACTTCAAACATTAGAACAGAAGCACATGCTCAAAGTGAAGCATCTGCTTTACCATGGTGCCGATTCAGAATTCTTTCCCACACCCCAGGCAGGAGCTCCTCAACCTCTTGGGTTCTTTTAGTAAAAGCCCAGTTTAAAGTGCCCACTTTCATTTTCTTTGACTTTGTCTCATTCCTCCCGGCTTGTTTCTCTGTTAACCCCTGGAACGCTCTGCTAACGAGACGACACACAACTAAAAAACACAACCCCGATTTGTTTATTTATATATTTCTCTCTCTCTCTCTCTCTCTCTCTCTATATATAAAAACCCAGCTTTTCAACACTAGCAATAGTAATCTGTTGGGTACGTTTGTTTGTTTTTTGTTTGTTTTTACTAACCACTTTAATATGGAATTTTGTTATTTCTTTTTATTCTTTTTGCATTCCTTTATTTTTTCCCGATAAATCCAGGGTTTGGATTCTTATTTTTAAAAATTCTTATTTTTTTCCTGCCTATTAAAAGAAATTAAATTTAGCAAAAGCTACACTCATGGTCTTTAACTCGATCTGTTATTGCCAGAAGGGACGGGGATGTAATCGATTTTATATATATATATATATATATATATATATATATATATATATATATATATATATTAATTTGACTATCTCGGCCTTTTGTGGAGGTTTCTAGTTTAACGTAAGTACCAGGAACGGCAGGGAGAAAACGAGATTTTTCTAATGAGCATTGGGGCTGTCAGAGGCAGCAGTAGGAAGCCAGTAAATTAACAAATTGATAATTGCACAAGAAACAACAGCAAAAGTAAATAAATAAATAAAAGAGGAGACTAAGGGGGGATATGATAGAGGTATATAAAATCATGAGTGATGTGGAGAAAGTAAATAAGGAAAAGTAATTTACTTGTTCCCATAATACAAGAACTAGGGGCCACCAAATGAAATTAATGGGCAGCAGGTTTAAAACAAATAAAAGGAAGTTCTTCTTCACACAGCACACAGTCAACTTGTGGAACTCCTTGCCTGAGGAGATTGTGAAGGCTAGGACTATAACAGCATTTAAAAGAGAACTAGATAAATTCATGGAGGTAAAGTCCATTAATGGCTATTAGCCAGGATTGGTAAGGAATGGTGTCCCTAGTTCTGTTTGTCAGAGGGTGGAGATGGATGGCAGGACATAGATCACATGATCATTACCTGTTAGGTTCCCTCCCGCTGGGGCACGTGGCATTGGCGACTGTCCATAGACAGGATACTGGGCTAGATGGACCTTTGGTCTGACCCAGTATGGCCGTTCTTATGTTCTTAAAAAAGCCAGACTTGATTCTTTCTAATCCATGTTTTTCTCTCTTTCTCTCGGCTTATGTTGTATTTCCAAATGCACTGGGGTGGGGAGGGCGGGGACAGATCTATATTTATTTTTGCTGGGGGGCTAAACATGCTTTTTTCCCACAGGTCCAGTAAGGATCCCATGGTTCTGGGGCGTTAAAAACCTTCCTGATGTGGCTTTTTTTGTTTGTTTTAAGTTTATTGCCTCCTTGTCCATTTCGGCCCCGGCTGCCTCAGACTGTGGACAGCCCACTCCCATCCCCTGTGCGCCCAGGAGGGATAGAAACCAGCTAACCCACCTTCACCCCATCTTTAACAATGTGTTTCTCCTCCTCCTCCTCCCGCCAGGAGCCTCCATCCATCCTACCTCACCACCCCCAGCCTGGGCCGTGGGGCCAGCCCGACTGAACCTGTAAGTCTCAGAGGGGAGTGTGTGATCAGCCAGAGTGGGACAGGAACGGGGTCAGATCACACAGCTGGGGTAGAGCCCCCATCCTTGAGTAGCAGCATGGCCCAACCCCCTCCCCAGCACCCGCACCAAAGAGCAACTCTGCTGGTTTGCACTGCTGTCGATCCTTTATCCGTCCGTGACCTGTGCCACAGGAGGGCAACGCACACAACCGCACACACATACTCAGACGTGCATGCACAGAACACAAGAGACCCTGAACACATATGTAAACATGCATGCACATGGGAACACACACGCACATGCCAACAGGTAAACACAGATGCACCCACCAGAACACACATACCCATGTATGCCCATGCACACACGAAGGAACATGCATGCAAACATGCCCACATACACAGGAGCACATGCATCACACACACCCTCTGATTGCATCCCCCAGTGCAGCTCTCCCTCGACTCTCAGAGCATTGGCCTGAATTTACCCCTAGCTCCAGATCTGGGTTTGCCCCTTAAGAACACAAGAACATAAGAATGGCCATACTGGGTCAGACCAAAGGTCCATCCAGCCCAATATCCTGTCTACCTACTGTGGCCAATTCCAGGTGCCCCAGAGGGAGTGAACCTAACAGGTAATGATCAAGTGATCTCTCTCCTGCCATCCATCTCCACCCTCTGACAAACAGAGGCTAGGGACACCATTCCTTACCCATCCTGGCTAATAGCCATTAATGGACTTAACCTCCATGAATTTATCTAGTTCTTTTTTAAACCCTGTTATATTCCTAGCCTTCAAAACCTCCTCAGGCAAGGAGTTCCACAGGTTGACTGTGCGCTGTATGAAGAAAAACTTCCTTTTATTTGTTTTAAACCTGCTGCCCATTAATTTCATTTGGTGGCCCCTAGTTCTTATATTATGGGAACAAGTAAATAACTTTTCCTTATTCACTTTCTCCACACCACTCATGATTTTATATACCTCTATTATATCCCCCCTTAGTCTCCTCTTTTCCAAGCTGAAAAGTCTTAGCCTATTTAATCTCTCCTCATATGGAACCCGTTCCAAACCCCTAATCATTTTGGTTGCCCTTCTCTGAACCTTTTCTAATGCCAGTATATCTTTTTGGAGATGAGGAGACCACATCTGTACGCAGTATTCAAGATGTGGGCGTACCATGGATTTATATAAGGGCAATAATATATTCTCCGTCTTAACTATCTTGAGCAGTTCAGTATCATCTGCAAACTTTGCCACCTCACTGTTTACCCCTTTCTCCAGATCATTTATGAATAAGTTGAATAGAATTGGTCCTAGGACTGACCCTTGGGGAACACCACTAGTTACCCCTCTCCATTCTGAAAATTTACCATTTATTCCTACCCTGTGTTCCCTGTCTTTTAACCAGTTCTCAATCCATGAGAGGATCTTCCCTCTTATCCCATGACAACTTAATTTACGTAAGAGCCTTTGGTGAGGGACTTTGTCAAAGGCTGTCAAGGTTCCTTCCCCATTCTGAACTTTAGGGTACAGATGTAGGGACCTGCATGAAAACCTCTAAGCTTCTCTACCAGCTTAGATCTGCTTTTGCTGCCACCACTCCCAAAGTGCTAATTCCCTTCCCTGGGTAGCCTTGAGAGACTTCTTCACCAATTTCCTGGTGAACACCGATCCAAACCCTGGGATCTTAACACAAGGAGAATTTAACCATCGCCCCCTCCTTTCCCCCACCAGTTCCTGGTGAGTCCAAATCCAACCCCTTGGATCTTAAAACAAGGAAAAATCAATCAGGTTCTTAAAAAAAGGCTTTTAATTAAAGAAAAGGGAAAAATCATCTCTGTAAAATCAGGATGAAAAATAACTTTACAGGGTAATCAAATTCAAGGAGCCCAGAGGACCCCCCTTTAGCCTTAGGTTCAAAGTTACAGCAAACAGAGATAAACAGTCTAGCAAAAGGAACATTTACAAGTTGAGAAAACAAAGATAAAACTAACACGCCTTGCCTGGCTGTTACTTACAAGTTTGAAATATGAGAGACTTGTTCAGAAGATTTGGAGAGCATGGATTGATGTCTGGTCCCTCTTAGTCCCAAGAGTGAACAACTTCCCAAACAAAGAGCACAAACAAAAGTCTTCCCTGCACCAAGCTTTGACAGTATCTTGTCCCCTTATTGGTCCTTTGGGCCAGGTGTCAGCCAGGTTACCCGAGCTTCTTAACCCTTTACAGGTAAAAGAATTTTGGTGTCTATGGCCAGGAGGGATTATAGTATTGTACACAGGAGGCCTGTTACCCTTGCCTTTTAGTTATGACAAAGGCTTTCTGGAAATCTAAGTACACTATGTCCACTGGATCCCCCTTTTCCACATGTTTGTTGATCCCTTCAAAGAAATCCAATAAATTAGTAAAACATGATTTCCCTTTACAGAAACCATGTTGACTTTTGCCCAACAATTTATGTTCTTCTATGTGTCTGAAAATTTTATTCTTTACTATTGTTTCAACTAATTTGCCCAGTACTGTTGTTAGACTTACCGGTCTGTAATTGCCGGGATCACCTCTAGGGCCCTTTTTAAATATTGGCGTTGCATTAGCTATCTTCTAGTCACTGGGTACAGTAGCTGATTTAAAGGACAGGTTACAAACCATAGTTAATAGTTCCGCAATGTCACATTTGAGTTCTTTCAGAACTGGTGAATGCCATCTAGTCCCGGTGACTTGTTACTGTTAAGTTTATCAATTAATTCCAAACCCTCCTCTAGTGACACCTCAATCTGTGACAATTCCTCAGATTTGTCACCTGCAAAAGACGGCTCAGGTTTGGGAATCTCCCTAACATCCTCAGCAGTGAACTCTGAAGCAAAGAATTCATTTAGTTTCTCCACAATGACTTTATCATCTTTAAGTGCTCCTTTTTTATCTCGATCCCCACTGGTTGTTTAGCAGGCTTCCTGCTTCTGATGTACTTAAAACACATTTTGTTATTACCTTTTGAGTCTTTGGCTAGCTGTTCTTCAAACTCCTTTTTGGCTTTTCTTATTACATTTTTACACTTAATTTGGCAGTGTTTATGCTCCTTTCTATTTACCTCACTAGGATTTGACTTCCACTTTTTAAAAGATGCCTTTTTATCTCTCACTGCTTCTTTTACATGGTTGTTAAGCCACAGTGGCTCTTTTTTAGTTCCTTTACTGTGTTTTTTATTTTGGGGTATACATTGAAGTTGGGCCTCTATTATGGTGTCTTTGAAAAGTGTCCATGCAGCTTGCAGGGATTTCACTCTAGTCACTTTACCTTTTAATTTCTGTTTAACTAACCCCCTCATTTTTGCATAGTTCCCCTTTCTAAAATTAAATGCCACAGTATTGAGCCATTGAGATGTTCTTCCCTCCACAGGAATGTTAAAAGTTATTATATTATGGTCACTATTTCCAAGCAGTCCTGTTATAGTTACCTCTTGGAGCAGATCCTGCGCTCCACTCAGGACTAAATTGACAATTGTGGGAACCCTTGTGGGTTCCTGTACCAGCTGCTCCAAGAAGCCGTCATTTAAACTATCAAGAAATTTTATCTCTGCATTTCGTCCTGAGCTGACATGTACCCAGTCAATATGGGGATAATTGAAATCCCCCACTATTACTGAGTTCTTTACTTTGATAGCCTCTCTAATCTCCCTTAGCATTTCATCGTCACTATCACTGTCCTGGTCAGGTGGTCGATAATAGATCCCTACTGTTATATTCCTTTTAGAGCATGGAATTACTATCCATAGAGATTCTATGGAACATGTGGATTCATTTAAGATTTTTACTTCATTTGATTCTACATTTTCTTTCACATATAGTGCCACTTCCCCTTCCCCTCCTCCCCCACACACCCTGTTCTGTCCTTCTGATATATTTTGTACCCCAGAATGATTGTGTCCCACTGATTGTCCTCACTCCACCAGGTTTCTGTGATGCCTATTATATCAATATCCTCCTTTATCACAAGGCACTCTAGTTCACCCATCTTATTATTTAGACTTCTAGCATTTGTGTACAAGCACTTTAAAAACCTGTTTTCTGATGTGTCAGATTCTTTTTTATGTGAATGTTTCTCGTATGATCTGGCCCCTACTTTATCCTCCTCCATCCTCTCCTCCTGACTAAAACCTAGAGAATCTCTATCAATAGAATCTCCTCTAAGAGAAGTCTCTGTCCGATCCACGTGCTCCTCTACAACAATCAGTTTTCCCCCATCTCTTAGTTTAAAAACTGCTCTGCAACCTTTTTAATGTTAAGTGCCAGCAGTCTGGAGCCACTTTGGTTTAGGTGGAGCCCATCCTTCCTATATAGGCTCCCCCTATCCCAAAAGTTTCCCCGGTTCCTAATAAATCTAAACCCCTCCTCCCTACACCATCATCTCATCCACGCATTGAGACTCTGAAGCTCTGCCTGCCTACCTGGCCCTGCACGTGGAACTGGAAGCATTTCTGAGAATGCCACCATAGAGGTCCTGGATTTCAGTCTCTTTATTAGCAGCCTAAATTTGGCCTCCAGGACGTGTCTCCTACCCTTCCCTATGTCATTGGTACCTACATGTAACATGACCACCGGCTCCCCCCAGCACTACACATACGTTTATCTAGATGACTCGAGAGATCTGCAACCTTCGCACCAGGCAGGCAAGTCACCATACAGTTCTATAAAATAACTTCATCTGTAATTTCCACTCCATGCATCTGAAGAAGTGAGGTTTTTTACCCACAAAAGCTTATGCCCAAATAAATCTGTTAGTCTTTAAGATGCCACCGGACTCCTTGTTGTGTTTGTGGATACAGACTAACCCCGATACTTGACACCATCTAGTTTGGGGTCTCCCACTCCTCTTATCTTCTGCATCTAAGTTTAGCACCTTGTTTCCTGTTTGTTCTTCAGACTTTCTTGTCACACTCCCACAGCATCTGAGCCAGGTTCCCTCAGCTTTTCTATCATTGGTCCTACTTTCACTCTTGCCCTAATTCCCTCATTTTGAATATGGTCCGTCCTTGTAACTCCAAGCATCCATCTTAACATTTTCACTTCCTTTGTCTTCATGAATAGCTCCTGCCTCTTTCTCAGTCCCTGGCTTTCAGAGCCATACAAAAGTGCAGGCCTGATCACCGTCTTCTAGATCTTACTTTTCTGTTTCCTATCGCAGAGCACTCCCTCACTTCTCTCCCTTTACTCCAGGCCTTTCCCAGTCTGCTAATAAGTTTGTTGTTGAGTTCATTGTTTTCCTTTACTATCATCAAATTGTAGGAACAGAAGGGACCTTGAGAGGCCATCTAGTCCAGTTCCCTGCACTCATGGCAGGACTAAGTATTATCTAAACCACCCCTACAGGTGTTTGTCCAACCTGCTCTTAAAAATCTCCAATGCTAGAGATTCCAGAACCTCCCTAGGCAATTTATTCCAGTTCTTAACTATCCTGACAGGAAGCTTTTCCTAATGTCCAATTTAAACTGCCCTTGCTGCAATTTAAGCCCATTGCTTCTTGTCCTATCGTCAGATGTTAAGGAGAACAATTCTCCTTCCTCCTTGTAACAACCCTTTATCTACTTGAAAACTTTTATCATGTCTCTTCTCAGTCTTCTCTTTTTCAGATTAAACAAACTCAATTTTTTCAATCTTCCCTCATAGGTCATGTTTTCTAGACCGTTAATCATTTTTGTCACTCTTCTCTGGACTTTCTCCAACTTATCCAACTTGTCCACATTCCTTCCTGAAATGTGGTGCCAGAACTAGACACAATACTCCAGTTCAGGCCTAATCAGAGTGGAGTAGAGTGGAAGAATTACTTCTCATGTCTTGCTTACAACACTCCTGCTAATACATCCCAGAACAATGTTTGCTTTTTTTGCAACAGCATTACACTGTTGACTCATATTTAGCTTGTGATCCATTATGACCCCTATCCACAAGGCTTGTTACCCTGCCAAAGAAAGCTATCAGGTTGATTTGACAGGATTTGTTCTTGACAAATCCATGCTGACTGTTACTTATCACGGTATAATCTTTTTGGGGGGTTGCAAATCGATATTGAACCTTCTAAAATTTTTGTAGCTTTGCTCGTGGCTGGCCCCAGACTTACATGCCCATTGTCTTCCTGCAGGAGAGCATTGAATCTACAGACCATACACTCTGATTTCTTCTGCTGATTTTCAGGCCATTTCTTTCCAGTATGCACCTGCATGTCTCTCTGCATCTTCTTTCACTTCCTCTTTCCTCTCCCCCAGGAGCACTACGTCATCTGCAAAAGGCATGTGCCAGGGGCCACTCTCTGGCTGTTTTCTATCAATTCATCCAGCACCAGCGTGAACAAAAAGGGGCTTAGTCCCAAGCCTTGATGTATCCCAGCTGTTACTAGAAACTGTTCCCTTTCGCCACATGAACCTCGCGCTGTGGCAACAGCACCATCGTACAGGTCCTGGACACGTCTGGTATAAAAGCTTTATTCAATCAATGAGGGGTGTCAGGATCAGGCCCCTGTATAAGGCAAACACCAATGTCGGTCGCCCTGCAGTACCTGCAGAACTCACTTTCTGCCCTGGGTCTCTCTGCAAGGAAAGTGGAGCGGCGGAAGCAGCAGTTTTGCTCTTTCTTTAATTCAACCTTTGACATTTTGATGTCCACGTGCGGAGACGGGAATGCGAGTTTTCACTGGAGCTGAGAGGCTCCGCCCCTTGAATGTGCCCTGCAGACTAGTGCCCCTGTGTGCCCCAGAGCCCCTGCGTGCTGCTGTGCTGGGTTAGGAGTCTCACTGGGTTGCGGGAGAGGGAGACATGTAGGTACTCTTCAGAAAAGATCTGTACCCTCCACTGCTGTGGAGGGGGGGTGCACCCTCTAGTGGTGTTTGTCTGTGTCTCATCAGAGGTGCTATACTGCTAACAGTTAATGGGGATTCTCCTCAGCTCATCTGTCAGTGACCTGAGTTTTTCAGGCAGCAGGATCGGGGATCTATCCCTGCCCTGCCAGACATTTCTGAGCAGCTGCCGGATGCAGCATAGAGACAGCTTAGAAAGCTGTGGGCTTCTGACAATGTTGTTCCCTGGCATCTGTTATGGAGGGATGGGGGAACAGGAGCAAAGAAGGAAGGACAAAAGATTTTCATCCCAGTTAGCTTCAGATCCCAGTGGGGCCCCGAATCAGCCTCAGTGGACCCCCTTTGTAAAGGGCTACCACTCTGAGAGCACTGCTGCCCCCTCAACTGGGAGAGGCTGTGATGCCCAATGCCCCCTGCAAACACATGGGATGTGGCACCTAAACCCCCGGACTACTCGCTCCCAAGCTTTTCCTTTCCTGTCCCCAGGAAGCGACTCTCAGTTTCAATATCGTCACCTACATGGGACTGACCCTCTCCCTGCTGTGCCTCTTCCTCACCATCCTCACCTTCCTCCTGTGCCACTCCATCCGCAACATCAGCACCTCCCTCCACCTGCAGCTCTGCCTCTGCCTCTTCCTGGCCGACCTGCTTTTCCTCACCCAGGTGACCCCCACCGGCAGTCAGGTATGGCCTGATTCTCTCCTGCTCTGTTCCTCCAATCACAGCAGGGCTGGGGTGTGTGGCTTTGAACCCCTTTGTACTGCCTGGATTCTGCGCTGTGCAGGACATGGGGGATTCCCAGGGGGATGTTGCCACCCTGTTAGGTGCCTTCACACTGGGAACAGTGGTCTGAGTGTCCCAAACCCCTGGAGTTCAGCCAGTTCTGTCCCTATGTCACAGTCTCCCTGTGCCTCGATTCCTCTCCTGCGTGACTTGCCAGTGGTCACCCAGGGACTCTGTGGCAGAGCTGGGAACAGAATCTGGATCCCCTGAGCCCTGCTCCCCTGATCTAATCACTAATCTCTGCTCCCTTCCTGCATCTGCAATGTGAACCCGCAGGACCCTCCATAGATCAAGGAATCTGCCGTCCCTGGGTCATGGAGCGCTATAACTGGAGAGCTCTGCTAACAAGAATCCTGGTGTCACTCCCAGGCAGGTCTCCCCCATACTCAGCATTTCCCTTCCCCACCACAGTGTCCCTGGGCTCTCTGTCTCCCCCAGGTGGCGTGTGCTGTCATTGCTGGCCTCCTACACTACCTCTTCCTGGCCTGCTTCAGCTGGATGTTCCTGGAGGGGCTGCACCTCTTCCTCACCGTCAGGAACCAGAAGGTCGTGAATTACACCAGCGCCAGCCGGTTCAAGAAGAGATTCATGTACCTGTTCTGCTACGGCTTCCCAGCCCTGGTGGTGGCTATTTCTGCAGCGGTGAATCCTGACGGCTACAGAACTTCCAAACAGTATGTGCAGCGCCCATCCCAAAGGGGAGCTGGGATATGGCTTCCATGCGGTTGTCCAGCTCACCTCAGGTCTGACTTGAACCTAGATTTCCCGGCTCACCCTGCCTGGGAGCTGAATGTCCCCCTGGAACCCTTCCCATCCCCAGGGACACTAAGCTGCCCCGAGGGCTGCACTTGAGTTGCCCACCTGTCAGACATCTACACTCCTCACCCCACTGATGATGTGGAAGAACAAGCCAGAAAGATCCCAGCTTGACTCCCAGGTTGCAGGCTGGGTTTGTGGGGCGGGTGGGTAGGAAACAAATGCATCTTCTTACTGTGTGCAGATCCCCAAGGATCCCCTCTCTAAAGTGAGCGACTCACTAAAACAGGGTGTGGCGTGTTCTAGACACCCCAGGCTAGATCTTCAGCTGGTGTAAATCAGGGCAGCTCCACTTCCTTCAGTGCAGCTAGGCCAATGTCCATCCGCTGCATGTCTGGCCCTCCAGCAATACTGCGCCCATCCACCAGAAAGGGTCATTTGAGGAGGTGGAAGAGGAAGTGGGGGCTGAAGCAGGAGATGCTGAGGTAGATGGGGAGGGCTGTTGGCCTGCTGTTTGCAATAGAGTCGGCCATGTCACAGGCAGGCTGAGATCCATCTCGCTTTTGAGAGCCAGCTGCCCTGTGACACACCTGCTCTGCCCCCAGGGCTGAAAAAGGGCAGTAATCCCATTAACGTCACCATCTTCTTCCTCCCTCCCTGTAGCTGCTGGCTAAGCCTGGAGAGAGGCTTTCGTTGGAGCTTCCTCGGTCCAGTCTGTGCCATAATCCTGGTGGGTACCTCACAGAACCACAGGGCCCCATTCTCCTCTCACCTCTGCGAACCCATTGATTTCAGTGAACCAGGGAGGAGAACGTGGCCCATAAAACACAAGGGAAGACCCAGTTAGGTCCCACCTGGCTCATCTTCTGTGGTCAGTCTCGGGATTAGTCCCTGTGCTGTATCCTCAGGCCTACAGCCTTTACTAAGGCACAGCTCCCATGGACGTCAGTAGGAGTTTTGTCAAGTGAAGACAGCAAGAGTTTGGTCTAGTCCAGTTAATGACCCAAGGCACGAGGAAGGGAGAGGGCTACACTCTCCAGTGTTTTTTGTAGGTGGGGAAACAAATGTCCCTACATATTCCTCCCTACCCCTGGGGAATTTGGCGGTGGTGCCGGGGGGGAATTTGTTATAGCCTGAAAGTGGCAGGAAGTATGCTAGAGGCAGGATCTGGAATCTCTGAGCCAGAGCCTGCTCTCAGTTACACCAGTGTAAACCTAAAATAACTCCTGACTCCACTGGAGAGGCTCCATATTTAACTCTGAGCAGCATCTGGCCTCTGTGATCCCATTGATCCATCTCAGCCCTGGCTGTGCTGTCAGTTCCATGCATGGGGAGGGACCGAGAGCTGCCAGGGGATATTACAGAAGAGGGGATGATTCCCCCTGGAAATGAGCTGTCACCATTTCTACAGTGTTCAGATCGGTCCCCTGGGATCATGCTCTACCTCAGCTGGCGTCACCGGCCCAAGATGGGAGGTTTTACAGGAAATATTTCCCACTGTTCCCACAGATAAATATAACATTCTTTGCCCTGACCCTGTGGACCCACAGAAACAGACTCTCCTCCTTCAGTGCAGATGTGTCCACCCTCAGAGACCACAGGTGAGAAGGCAACAAAACAGTCTTGGAGGGTCAGATGTCTTGGTTTGGAGGGTCCTTGGCACTGGGAGGGTGTGAGGGATTGCAGGAGGGGAACAACATATCTAGGATCCATAGGAACGAATTCCCAGTATGTTCGCATTGACAGTAACCCTGTCCCACACAGGAAAACAGGGGATGGTAGCTCCACTCCACTCTGCCCAGACCCTCCTGACCCAATTGCTCTTCATAGGGTTATTGTACCTCGATCTCTTCATCTGCCTTTACCAGGTTACTGACCTTTAAAGCCATCTCCCAGCTCTTCATTCTGGGCTGCACATGGAGTCTTGGTCTCCTCCAAGTCGGCCCAGCAGCCATGGTCATGGCGTATTTATTCACCATTGTCAACAGCCTGCAGGGAGCCTTCATCTTCCTGGTGCACTGTCTCCTCAATCGCCAGGTAATGCCCACGGCCCGTCAGCGCCCACCCAGCACCTTCACTGGCCTCGTGGTGGCCATGTCTGATCTTCTCCAAGTTAGTTACATAGTGCAGTGACCGTGTCCCTCACTCTCCAGGTGAGAGAGGAGTACAGGAGATGGATCAAGGGATTCCAAACTTCCAGCACAAAATCTCAGACATCCGATCTATCCATGTCTGCTTTCCCCACCACCAAGATGGTCAGAGGTCCTGTGCTCTGTTCCAGTACCAGCCTGTGAAACAGTCATCTCTAGCTGGGTCTCATTACTGCTGTAAAGGTACGTTGCCCCCCCGAATGAGTCAGGATTGTTTATGAGCCAGCTGGGAACATCACTGCAAGTGTTAGTGAGAGTCGGTCACTATCGAGGGGTATCCTAGATGTCTTAGGCACCAGAACAGAATGTCCTTTCCTGGCACCTCTGTGTTTCCTTCCCTTGGCTCTCCTGAGAGCTCCAGGGGTCACTCACTGTGTACTAGGGAGGCATTGGCTCTTGTAAGGATCTGAGTGGATCAGATTGTCCCCTTAGATTGAATCCTTGTCAGTGCAGACGGATCATCCCCAATGGCTGCAATTATATTAATGGGACTCAGAGACTGACCCGGGCACAGCTGGCAGTGCACATAGTGACAGACGCTCAGAGCCAGCAGGGGTTGCAGCAGGCTCTGGGGAGCAGCCGCCAGCCCCACTCTCAGCCTAGGGCTGCACAGAGGGGGAGAGGGAGAGCAGGTGGCTGTGGGTGTGGGGGGCAGCCATGGCCAGCAGCTCCTGGTATGGGGGCAGGAGGAGGGGACAGCGTGGTTCCAAGCGCTGATAGGCCATAAACCAAATCCTGACTGCCCACGTTCTCTGTCTCCCGCCCCCCACCCCCAACAGCCCCTACCAGTAGCTTCAGGGCAGGGAAGAAGAATGCAGTGCATCCCCTCCCCTGCCACCCCCTTATAGAGGGCACTGAGGCAGCCAGCGAGGGTGGGAGAGAGCTGCTTCTGTCACCAACGAGCTCCTGTACCCAGCACTGAAGAGGCACAAGAGGGGTGAGAGCGAGACCCAGGGGTGGGTTGGGGAAGGAAGAGGGAAAAGAGGGGGGACCTTGATGCTGCCCAGGCCGGAGCTGTTCTGGGGACAGAAGCCGTCAGTCTCTGGGGCTGTCAATCCAGCCTCCCTGGCCATCACTTAAATGCTGTGTGAGAACCAAGCTAGCGCAGAATGGAAATGCTGAGCGGGGAGGCCACTGCCCACTCATCTCACCCACGTGGGGGCGGGGGCTTGTTAGCTATAGGGCATAGGCACCGACTCCATGGGTGCTCCGGGGCTGGAGCACCCATGGGGAAATATTGGTGGGTGCACTGCAGCTCCTCGCCCCAGCTCACCTCCTCCTCTGCTCTGCCTCCACCTCCTCTCCTGAGTGCACCGCAGCTCCACTTCTCCCCCTAGCTCCCAGTGCTCGCCCCCGCAAAACAGCTGGGGACTTTGGGAAAGGAGTTGGAATGGGGGTGGGGCAGGGGTGGAAGGGGGCAATGCAGGGGTGGAGTCGGGGCGGGGCCGGGGTTGGGAGGAGGTTGAGAACCCACCGGCACCGGGAAAAGTTGGCACCTATGCTGTAGGGGATGCGGTTGGGTTGCCAACTTTCTAATCGCACAAAACTGAACAACTTTGTCCCTGGATGAGGGCTGGGGCAAGAGGTTGGGGTGTGGGAGGGGGTGAGGAGTGCAGGCTCTGGCTTGGGGCTGGAGATGAGGGGTTTGGAGTGCAGGAGGGGACTCAGAGCTGGCAAAGGGAGTTAGGGTGTGGGAGGGGATTCTGACCTGGGGCAGAGGGTGCGTGCTCTGGAAGGAGGATGAGGGCTGGGGCAAGAGGTTGGGGTGTGGGAGGGAGGGAGTGGTGCGGGCTCTGGGCGGTGCTTACCTCAGGTGGCACAGCTGTACACAGCGCCTCCCCCTGTGGGGTAGAGATCTTTTACAGATGGGGAAACTGAGGCACAGAGAAAGTGACTTGCCCACAGCAAGTCTGGGGCAGAGCTGGGAGGTGAATCCAGCCCTTCTAAGGCCCAGCCCAGTGGCTTTCATAGATTCATAGATTCTAGGACTGGAAGGGACCTCGAGAGGTCATTGAGTCCAGTCCCCTGCCCTCATGGCAGGACCAAATACTGTCTAGACCATCCTGGATAGACATTTATCTAACCTACTCTTAAATATCTCCAGAGATGGAGATTCCACAACCTCCCCTGGGCAGTTTATTCCAGTGTTTAACCACCCTGACAGTTAGGAACTTCTTCCTAATGTCCAACCTAAACCTCCCTTGCTGCAGGTTAAGCCCATTGCTTCTTGTTCTATCCTTAGAGGCTAAGCTGAACAAGTTTTCTTCCTCCTCCTTAGGACACCCTTTTAGATACCTGAAAACTGCTATCACGTCCCTCTCAGTCTTCTCTTTTCCAAACTAAACCAACCCAGTTCTTTCAGCCTTCCTTCATAGGTCATGTTCTCAAGACCTATAATCATTCTTGTTGCTCTTCTCTGGACCCTCTCCAATTTCTCCACATCGCCACATAATTAAAACTCTTTCCTAATCACAAACATATACACTTCTGCTGCCAAGACAGAGTAACCTGGGCTATCCACCATGCATCTTCAATGTCTGATCCAAGTAAGGAGGAAAATGCATAAAAAGAACTATGTCAAACCATACATTTAAGTAATGCTATACCAATCTAAGAAAAGAGGAGCAAAAAGCTGTTTTTGTCCATTTGATTACCACCACCACCAGTTTGACTCTTCTTCACACCCCAAAAGATAATTATATCTGTGACATCATACTAGCATAACATTATATGGTTTTACATACAAAACACACTGTACAGTATTTTTTTATTTAACAGTTTAGAAAAATGTGTGGTCCTTCAACTGATGTAGCTTTCTTCGGTTACAAGTAAAATAAGATTAAAATACAGCATTTACTGCTTAATAGCATAACTCCTAGAAAGGAAAAAAAATCACATAAATGTAAAAATATTAACATTTAAAAAAAATTCATCACCTTATTGTGCCAGTAAGTACCTATTTCAGCACCAATAGCCAGTACAAAGGAAAAACTCAGCCCAGTGCTAAAACCTACTTAGTGTCCCCTTTATGGTGAAAGCAAGTATCAGTTCATGCTTCAAGGAAAATCAGTGATTTAAAATCTGGTTCATTTCAAAAACTGAATTAAAATAATTTTCATGGACGTATGAAAAACCCAAATAAAGGGGGGAAATCTCATTAAATAACTATTAAGGGAAACAGTGAAACTGACAGTACAAAAAATGCTACTCAATCCACAAAATAAACAAAATGAAAAAATAGAAGAAAACGTTTCTCTCTAAGCGTACAGTGATCTTTATTTGCATATCAAGGTTTCCTTTCTAAATAAGAATAAAATGTAGAACTAGAAACAATATTAATTTAATAATTATTATAGTTTATTGTTTTAATGATTAATTATTCATATCACGTAATCATTGGGAATTAATAAATGAAAGCACGTGGCCACACCTCCTACAGCCAGATAATGAAATCAAACTGTAAAAAAGTATCTCTGCCATACAAGCACAAATATTATATGCTGTATTGAACCAAATACTGTTCACAAGGAAACAAAGCTCTTAAGTTTTAAACAAAGCGTCCTGATATATCTTGATAAATTGAGGACACTGAGAAAACTGGTTAACTTATTTTTGTCATATCTGGGAATTTTTCAGTTTCTGTTTTAAGCCAAAGTGCCAGATTTAGAAGATGTTCTCACAGTGAAAGTGAATTGCTTCAAGCTAAAAAGGTAACACTTCAGTCCTATGGGCATTTTGGGGGGAGAGGAGCTAAGTTACTTCCTTTTAAAGTACTAGTGATTCTCAGGAGACAAGGGACTTGATTCTCATCTCTCCTATACATATGAAAGTCCAGAGTAAGTCCATTATTGATGTTAAGAGACTGAAAGTGGGATGAGATCAGAATTTGGGCCAACATATGAACCACAGGGAACAGACATGGAGCACTTTGTTTACTGACAACTGTAGAGTAAGCTGAACATCTTATTTACTGTTTTGTTTTCACTGCAGCCTAGATCATTTTGAACCAGTGCTACAAGGGATATGTTTAGCAAGACTGGAATAAGGAATTGAGAAGTACATCCTCCTGCGTGCATCCTACGAGCCAAATCCATCACACAAGTAGAGACTCACCTCTTTGGAGGGCCAGACGTGATCTGCCTTTGCCCTGCACTGGATTAGACCAGCAGGGCTACATTAATGGCTGTCGAGTATGTCGTGCAAAATCACTTGGAGGAACGTTTTAGGGAGCCACTGAATCAGCATTACTTCTGGGAGCTCTGGCTACGGTCCTGTTGTCATCAGCACTGCCCACTCCTGACACTGGGCTAACTGCTTACAGCTCTGCCTCAAAAGTGAAAATGCAAATGATTTCCCCAACCAAAGCTTGTCCCTTGGGCTGGCAGAGTTCCCAGCCCCAAAGAACTTTGCCACTTCTGCTGATAATATACTCTTCTGCCAGCAGTAGATATTGCCTTATGCCTGGAATTCTGAGGTTAAGTCTTTCGGGATAACCGATGTCCTGTCACGACCATTATGCAAGTATTGACAATATCTGCTGAAATACAAAGCACCCACCACAATGTATGTTGAAATATTAGTGTGGCAAAGTTTCATTGCACCATAAATCAAAAATGTACCCTCCCTTCCTATATTAATGGGAGGCTGTAAAACAGTTTGTATCCTGTAAAGCCAGGGCCTTTAAACATTCCGGTGTATTGGGTTTAAACTGAAGATAGGGCAAGAAAAACCAGGATTCTAGATTATGTAAACATCAGGGGTTTTATAACAGAAGTGCTGACGCAATCTTAACTATCACCATCATCCTTATAGTGTAGTACAGGGAGGTTTTTTCCTTGTATACGTAAAAAGATTTTTCTGCGACTTCCACTGATTCCTGTAACATTCTATTGGTCCAGACTCATTTTTCAACTGTATTGCATTAAGTGAACCCATTCCACAGCAAAATGACCGTACCTCAGCAATTACAATCCAAATGTGAACAATGAAAACAAGATCTATAGATTTCGTCCACAGTGCCAGGTCTCCTGTGCTGAGCTTGGGACCACAATTTTGTAACACTGCGGTTTCCACTCCAGCCATGTCAAAATGGCAGAGTGCTGATCATTTGTGACAGGAAGCATTTGAACTAAGATTTCTTTGAAAGCAGTACAGTCTTTCTTTGTGTGAAGGAGCTGAGAAATAAAAATAATAAAAAAAACCCAACAAAACCCCTTCTTTTCATTGTGCGCTGCCAAGCAAAACGATCCCAGAAACATGCTCTCTTTATTCTTTAACTGATGGAAATTACATTAGAGGGAAACCCAGCACAAAGGACATTTTGGCAGGGAAATGTGCCTTTTATTTTGCATTCCATAAAAACTTCCAAAGATGTATTGATTGAAGTCTGCAAAGATGCTCCTCCATATACCCATTGTGTCCGCTATAATTCCAGCCTAATCTACATTCCATATTTGTCATTTAAAACAAATAACATTCCATCTTTAATTATTTTAAATGAACAAAGTTAAAGGAAATCCAGAACTAAGAAAATAACACTGTCCCACTGTACCTAGATATTATATTGTATCCATGGTATAGAACAGGGGTCGGCAACCTTTCACAAGTGGTGTGCCGAGTCTTCATTTATTCACTCTAATTTAAAGTTTTGCATGCCAGTAATACATTTTAACGTTTTTAGAAGGTCTCTTTCTATAAGTCTATAATATGTAACTAAATTATTGTTGTATGTAAAGTAAATAAGGTTTTTAAAATGTTTAAGAAGCTTCATTTAAAATTAAATTAAAATGCAGAGCCCCCCGGACTGGTGGCCAGGACCTGGGCAGTGTGAGTGCCACTGAAAATCAGCTTGCGTGCCATGCCATAGGTTGCCTACCCCTGATATAGAAGTTATCACCCTACTTCCATCTGACTTTCTGTCCATTTCAGAAAAAAAAAAAGTTATCTTAAAAGGGTAGCCAATTTTTCCTTATAATTTATTAACTCAAAAATAGTGCCCATTACAGTAAGTTGCAAGTATATATACAATCGTTGTTACAAAATAAAAAGTCACAATAAATGAAGAAATGACTGATTTGTGAAATTTCCTTTTATAAACCTGAAAATTAAGACTATTCCTCTTGTTGGTTTTGTTCTTTTCTGCCGGCAACCCTGATTTTTTCCTACCACTTCTAATGGGACTGGAAGTTCAAAAAGCCTTTTGATTAAATTTGTGCACCATTTTTCAGTGATGGCAACAGCGGTCTGGAATAGCTTTTTGTTAGTAAACAGATGGCTTGCTGGCTCTGCACTACCACGAAATACAGGTAACGGGTGTACAGTAATGCCAAAATAAGCAGCGCTCCCCGGCACACATTTCTCTCTCTACAACTGAGGCACGGGGGTTTAGTTTTAGATAAACTGTTTTGCTCAGTGATTGTGCTGTCACATTCAGCTAAGAATATAGTGATTATTCCTCCTAATAGGGCAGAGTCTTACGGGCTCTGCTATAAGGCTTTTTTAGTACCAGAGCTGGTTGGAAAATGTCCATCAAAATGAAGTTTCAAGAAAGAAAGAGATTTCACTAAAAAGCACTCCCCTCCACCCGAGCTAGTACAGAATTTAAATAAAACACAGCTCTTCCAGTAAGTTTTATTTATTAGACTGTTCACTCCTGAGACCAGGGATCTTGCTTAATTTATATTTGCAGAGCACCTTGCACACCTATGACACTGTGTAAATACTGAACCCATCAGAATAACCACAGCAGCAATGCAGAAGCAATAATGGTGACAGCAAACTTGTGACAGCGGTAGCTCAGACAGCGGTAGCTCAGGCATGAAAGGCTACACTGGTGACAGTCACAAGGGACTTCCTTCTAATCAACTGAACCAAATAGGCCAGGGTCTACACTAGCAGTTTGCTGGCATATTATTAAAAGTGTAATTTTTGGTGCCATTTTTATATCAATATAAAAGTGGTTTTGCCTATCTTATTTCACTTGGGAAACCAGTACAAGTTGCACTAGCAAAAAGACTTTTTTGCTTCTATAAGATGCATCTAACACTAGCAGGGTTTTCCAGTATAGCTATACTGGCAAACTTTTTCAGATGTAGGCGTGGCCTTAGACTGGAGCCCAGAAGGTGTGTCTATACCTGAAAATCATTGGTAGGATTGAGCTGATCTCTTCTGTACTGCAAAATGTAGCACAGGCCTCTCAAGCAGAAATAGTAGTGATTTTTAATCTGAAATTTGCAGCACAAAAATGCAGCATGTAAGCAATTTAGTGCATATTTTTCATAGTACTACCCACTTTAACCATTCTTCATTGCAAAGAAATTTTGAAAGATGCACTTTTAAACTTTGTTACTTTATGTACTGTCAGTTCTACAGTAATGTTAAATACTGCAGTTTAACTGCTCTAGACTCTAAAGGAAAAGATTTTCCCAATAATGTTGAGAATTAGTGTTGTCTATTGTTTAGAGCAGCAGACTCAGAATACTACTGACCCTGCTTTACTTTTGGCACATAACTTAACCTCTCTATTTGCCTCAGTTTACCTATCTGCAAAATAGAGCTAACAATTACACACTCTTGGGCCGTGAGTTAATACTTCAGTTCTATTCCTATTCTTAGCTCCATCTACTTTACAAATTCCTTTATTAGACTAGTTTTTGACTCTCATTTCTGGGAGGAAAAGAAATGCTTGATTGAAAGACTCAACTAAATAAAAGCCACAGGGGTTCTATTCTCCCATTACTATACATGTGTCACACCCATTAGTGTGACTGGCATTTAGACATGGAACAGAGAATCACGTACCGAGAAAAAAATATTTTAAGTTGATTAGTCTTAAAAGATAATACCAAAATGCAACCTTTTAATAGCTTGTCGGTTACGTTGGTACATCACAAAGGTGTGTCTATGTAAAAGAGTGTGTTGCTATAATCAGAACAATGATTATCATTTAATAAAAAATAATATTGCATAAAAATCCTTAAGTCTTTTGATAAAAGAATCAACATAAGGAAAATTAGACTAATAAAATCGTATACTTTTACACCGTTGTACCTCTTCCAAGAGAAAAATAAAAACTAAGCTTTAAATAAAAGATAATAATCAAGAAATAGTTTGGGGGAAACTATACAATAATTATGTCATCATCTACTAGAATTTATTTTGTTCGAAATTCTCATGTTATACATGTCTTGCTTCCCTAATGCATCACTGTTACAGCAAGATCATTGCACTTTCAACCTCTTGCCCCTTTCCCCAACTCCAGCAATACACTTCTCAGTGTTAATTGCATTTTAAACACTAATCACACTTAAAATTCAGACTCTGGCTATACGATTTATTTCTTAATGTAACTTGATGTTCAAGGCAAAACACACAATTACTGTATATAAAGTTGTACCAAATATAAACAACAAATAAAGCAGATAACTTTTTTTAAAGAAGGATTTTTGAAAATCATGTATTGATATATATTCATTGGTTAAGTTAAAAGAACTCCTGTGTTTCCACAAGTTCAATAACAAGCACAGAGGGGACGGTTTTTGACAATTCCATTCCTTAATCTGGAAAGTAATGCCCGTCAATAATTTATCACTCATTTACTTTAGCTGGTGAGTTTTCTTCAGTTTTTGTTTTTTAATGAAGTACACAGACCTCCATTGAAAGCTACTGCATTGCAACATGAGTTAGAGTACATCAGCCATGGCATGAGTTCTTCCATTAATAAACCTGAAACTTGATGTTTTCATGCTCCACAGATTAGGGCAGTGGCCATCAGCACTGTACTTACTGTACCAAACTGCAGGTCAGGTACTAGGTTTCCACGCTTGGCAACAAAGAAGTGGGTTTAGTGCTAGCATTCATAAACACTGCCACAGGAACGCTTTTATTCTGATGCATCAGCTGATATAAGGCTCCCCTGAGCTCCATTATATAGAAGAATGAAAACAATTAAAATGTATATTCAGGCCATGCAACAGAGGAACACTGTTTTCTCTGCATCACTGCTAGTATGTAGAGATGCAATGTTTTTTCCTAATTAACCCTTTGATGTCACAAATCAGGATTTTCTCCAAAACTAATCATAACTAAAAGTAATGACAAAATTTCCTTTGTCGCTGGGTTGGGGGAAAAATATAAATCGATTACTCCTCCCAGACACAGACCACTAATGTCTCCACCCACAATAATTCTTACCTTGAACATTCACTTTTAACATGGGTACTCGTAAGAGGATTCCCTGATACTTTTTCTTCAGCTAACTCCTGCAAAGGAAAGCTACTGCAAGAAGAATTATTGTGAAATAGCAACCAGAGCTGTCTTACACTCACTAAATCTCTGTGAGAAATTAAGTTCTTCATTCAGACATATGGACAACAAAATGGCCAGCATTTCAGCTCCTGGATATTTGGGGTTATTTGTGCCTGTTTTATTTAAAAAAAAAGGAGGGGGCTCAGAGCTGGCAAAGGGAGTTAGGGTGTGGGAGGGGATTCTGACCTGGGGCAGAGAGTGCGTGCTCTGGAAGGGGGATGAGGGCTGGGGCAAGAGGTTGGGGTGTGGGAGGGAGTGAGGGGTGCGGGCTCTGGGCGGTGCTTACCTCAGGTAGCACAGCTGTACACAGCGCCTCCCCCTGTGGGGTAGAGATCTTTTACAGATGGGGAAACTGAGGCACAGAGAAAGTGACTTGCCCACAGCAAGTCTGGGGCAGAGCTGGGAGGTGAATCCAGCCCTTCTGAGGCCCAGCCCAGTGGCATTCAATCTGATTCAAGTCAGGAGTTCCCAGCCCTCTCACCTGCATCTGGCCAGGCCCCCTCCCAGTGAGCAGTATCAGAAAGGCAGGGTGGTCCTGTCCTCCTCCCCCCCCCCCCCGACACCAGTCGAGAATTCCTGCCTTGCCCAGTAAGGATTTTGCTTGAGTGAGGATGGCAGAATAGAGCCCAGGGAGAGCATTCCGGGACCCACTGATAGGACAGGTCCGAGGGGAGATATTTTGCCAGCTGATTCCATTGTCCCTTCAAAGGTGCACAGAGAACCCATGATGCCAGCTTTTCAGCTCCCAGATCCCAAGCTAAGCCACCCCTTATGGGAAAATCGGAAATCCTATAGCCATTCAGCCAATATGACACTACAGAAATTTATAAAGTATAACTGGGTTCAAAAAAGAATGTGATAAGTTCCTGGAGGAAAGGTCCATTAATGGCCATTAGCCAAGTTGATCAGGGCCCCAGCCCCATACTCTGCTTGTCCCTGCTTGTCGCTAAACCTCCGACTGCCAGAAGCTGGGACTGGATGACAGGGGATGGATCACCCTCTAATTGCCCTGTTCGGTTCCTTCCCTCTGAAAACTCTGGCACCGGCCACTGTCAGGAGACGGGATATTGGGCTGGATGGACCATTGGGCTGACCCAGCCTGGCCGTTATGTTCCTATCTTAACTGAGGGCAGCCGTGGCTTCAATCCAGTTTAGAGCAATGGGAGGCAGGAGCCATTTTGAAAGGGGGCAAAACTTATGCGAATTTGTGCCTGTTCTTCACTCAGGAGAATGCTAGTGACCCGGTGTCACTGGCCTGGTGAGACTAGCACAATATGATGACAATGTTGTGAGACTGGTTACTCTTGGGGAGGCAGGCTGCATGGGGAGCGCAGGCCAGGGGGATTGTGGGAGATGAGAGATGGGTCAGGTGGGTGCTGGGGAGCAAGGGGGGCGAGTTGGGTGAGGGGTGGCCCCCAGAAACACAAACACAACTAGTGCTGCTGGTTCCCCCCACCCCCATGTCACTTCCCTTGCTCGGTACACAGCTCATTGTGTAACTCTGTGCCGTCCAATTTCCTGGGGCCCTTGCACCATACTCAGCCTATGGGGCAATTGGCCCTGGCTCTTGCAAGCTGCTTCCAGATAGTAACAGAGCTTGGGAGAACTGCTGACCTGCACAGGGAGCTGGAATCCTCACCCAGGGAAAGTCGGGGCCTCATATGGCACCAAAAGCAGGACACGAGGCTCTGCCTTGGGGCTAGGCACAAGGGGATTAACACTAAACTTGGAATCCCCACTCCCTACCAGGAATTTTTCAGGAAGTGATGTCACTGCTCCAGCCAATCAGGGATGGGATTTCCCAGTGTCAGGTAGCACCATGCTGCTATTCAGCATGTGCACACCTGGGCTGGAACTTGCTGGAGGCAGAGAGGATAGAACTGATAAGCCCAGGCTCCTACCACCAGAGCTAAAGGAGAATCCTTGTTTACAGTAGGGAGCATATGACCCATAGTCACCAGCTGTGCTTCCCTCCAGTAGAGGGCAGTGGTGACATAAACTTGGCGGCTCATTCCAATGCACTACTGATGGATGAATCTGCTTCCCAAGTCACGAATGAGGAATAGATCCCAGGAGTCCTATGTCCCACCCACTGGGCAACTCCACCAGCCCATGCCACAATGTGGCCTACGTCTTCCAGAGGCAGGACTGTCCTGACACTAAGACTAGCAGACACACTGAGACCATGGAGAGCGAATTACAGGGTGTGTGAGGCACAAGGCTGGGACTGAAGGATTCCATCTGGAGCAGGACTGCCCCCGAAGCGCAGTCATGTCTGGGTTTGCTGTTCTGCTGTGTCGCAGTCATAAGGTTGTCACCCAACAGGGAGGCAGTGTGGCCTAGAGCTTAGAGCACTGGGCTGGGACTCGAAGAGCTGGGTTCCAGTTCTGGTTCTGCCAATAGGAAAGTCACGTATCCTTCTGTGCCTCAGTTTCCCCATCTGTAAAATGGGGACAATGATACTGACCGCCTTTGTGAAGTGCTTTGAGATCTGAAGGAAAGCACTGTATGGGTGCTAGGGACTAGCTTTGCTTGCACCCAGGTTTCATTTGTTGACTGCAGTGGAGTCACTCCTGATTGACACCGGTGTGAGTGAGGAGGGAAGCAGGCCTGAGTCCTTGCCCCAGGGTGCTCACGAGCCAAGGAAGTGCTCGGAGGAGAGGGCAGGACCTAGGGATAGGGTTCCAGGGATAGGGCAGGTGCTGTCTCCTTGGTCTACGTTCATGCAGCACCCAGCACAATGGGGTCCTGATCCATTGGCACCTAGGCACTCCAATAATACACCTAATCAATAATGCAAAGCGCCTAATACAGTGGGGTCCTAGTCCATGACCTGGGCTCCGGCACTACCGTGATACACCTAATAAATGATCGAGACCACACTGGGCCAGTTTGCCATGGAGATGGAGATACAGATTCTGATCCAAAGAGCCCCGGAGGATCTGATTTCCCATCTCCCCCCAACTTCTCCCCCAGATGATGTCTTGAAATTCCCACCCTTTGCTTGGGTCATTTCTCTGCCTGGGCTGGAGAGAACCTCCCTTCCCGCACGCATGCATCTGCAGCGGTTTTCTCTCCTGCCCTGTTGCTTCACAGCTAGAGGCAGCGCTGGTCTGAACAGCAGCCCCCAGGCACTTGGTCTCCGAGGATCAGCGTAGTCAGGAGAAGCTGTGGAAGTTCTTTGCTCTTGGGCCCAGCAGCAGCTTCTCAGAAATACAGCTCCATTGGTTCCCATCTGGCTCTGATGCCATCTGGGGTTACACAACAGGGCCCGTTGTTGAAATCAGATGCTCTGTTGCATGATCAGGATCAGAGTTGGAGAGACAGCTCACGGAATGGTTGAACGTAGTCGCAGGACGGAGCCATGGAAATGAACGACATATATGTGAACCACATGGTTGTGGAGAGGTCGCCAGGCAGGAGGATGAAAAGAACCAGTCCCAAGCCAGCAGGGCATGGAGGTAAAAGCCAACACCAGTCGCCAGCTCAGACCCACGCGGCATCCAAGCAGCGGGTTCCAATAGCGCGGAGCCTGTCCTGAGGGCACCCCATCCTCAATAATAGCCCTGTGGCCACTACAGCGCACGTGGAAGAGGAGCCAGCTGTCCTCAGACCACCAGCGAGCTGTCCACGGGCCACAGCATGGGAACCTCTGGCTTAGGCAGCTCCGTAGAGCAGAACTGCAGCCAAATTGGGATCACTAGAAGGATTTGGGGTGGCTGATTTGAGCCAGGATTTAATTTCAACCCCAGCTCGCCTGCCCCAGAGGGGGCTGATCATAGCGCAGTCAAGGAAGGCCGTACTATAGTACCCAGCCCCACAGCTGAGCAGTTTGGAGCCAGTGTTAGCAGGGAAGTACAGAGGACACAGCGGGCAGCGATTTCTGCCAGTGGAGGGCAGCCGTGGCACAGAGACACCAGTCAGCTAGTGACTAGATCAAATCAGGATTTTTTTTTCACAATGTAGAAAAATTTCAGCAAAAACATTGATTTCTATTCATCACATTTTTTTCTAATATTTTGGGGTTCTTCAGAAAATAAATATTTCCAATGAACCTAAGAGCATTTTTGGGTTTTTCCACAAGGTTTTCAATGAAAATTGATTTTTTTTAAATGTCCATTTTGTAATAGACCAAATAAAATTACACACACATGTTTAGATGGAAAAATGTTCAATTTTCAACGTTGCTAATCACAGCTCTTAAAGTAGCCAAAGGCTGAGTTTGTTCCAGTTTGAAATCATCTTTTTTTAAAAAACCTGCCGGTTTTGCAGCAGTGGAGTTTTCTGATGATGAAATGCCTGATTACGAAAATATATCCGTGATGACTGACAAGAAGAATCCCCAGCCTCCAGCAGAAATGCCGCCCTCATACCCAGGTAAGTCTAAACAGCATGGCATTGGCACCCACAGCCCCAGAAGTGGCTGCATTCTAAAGCTAGGTGAAGGGTCTCAAAAATGCTTTTTACTGCTTATGTAGAAAGGGATCAGTTGTCCCATGCTGAAATGCAGCCACTTCTGGGGTGGGATGTAGCAACTTTTTAACTGCTACACAGCGGTGCTCTATGGAGAGCACTCACACGGTGCTGAAATGCAGCCACTTCTGGGGTGGGATGTAGCAACTTTTTAACTGCTACACAGCGGTGCTCTATGGAGAGCACTCACACGGTGCTGAAATGCAGCCACTTCTGGGGTGGGATGTAGCAACTTTTTAACTGCTACACAGCGGTGCTCTATGGAGAGCACTCACACGGTGCTGAAATGCAGCCACTTCTGGGGTGGGATGTAGCAACTTTTTAACTGCTACACAGCAGTGCTGCATGGAGATCACTCACACAGCGTTGAAATGAGCCACTTCTGAGGGGGGGGCAAGACAGCTGTTTAACAACAGTTCAGGACAGGAAGTGAAGAGGAATCCTGTCTCCAGGTGGAAGGATGACAGAATGGAATTACTCCAGTGGAAATATGGCGTAGACACTGGGGTAAGAGGGAGTAAGCAGTAAAATGGGATGCCTGTCCACGGGGGTTGGGAGGAGGGAAAGATACCTTAGCCAAACAACAACTCCCCTGCCTTCTCCAACCCACAGGGCTTCACTGTACCAGTGGGAGAGGCTGTGCAAGGGTCTTGCTGGGGAGACGTCTACCTGGAAAGTTGTGAGGGGCCCGTCCCTGGGCTCGGAGACAGCTGCTGTCAGTTACACCAGCCCAGCTAGCTGCAGGCATTGCCAACACTGGGGCAAACACAGCGTCCTTCCGAAACTGCTGAGAGAGATGCTGGAATAAAAACCATTCCCAGCTCTTGGGGATTAACACCCCCTCCTAGAAGCGCCAGCCTCTTCATGGTGGTGGGGGCTGAGGTGGGCCTTAGCTGCTCCTCGCCACATGGCCCCACACCTTGCAGGCCGCGCCCCCTGGCCAGGCCAGAAGCCAGAGCGGGGCCATGGTAAGAGCTACCCAGGGAGCCGGGGCCATGTGGGAAGCCCCAGACCCTCCACCTACCCTGGGGGTGATGCACCGGAGGGGGCAGAGACATGGGCTAGGGGCTGCTCTCAGACAGCCCCCCCCCCCCCCCCCCCCGGGCAGGTGGAGGGTCTGCGGTTCCCCCCAGCATCCCAGGCTCCGTGGGCGGCTCTTACCATGGCCTGGCTCCAGCTTCCAGCCTGGCCAGGGGACAAGGCCTTGGGGAGAAGAGAAGGAGCAGGAGGCAGGGCCACAGTTCCAGCACCGGTGGCCTCCTCACACTTCTACACAGGTCCCAGTGCTCCTGCGGGGGCCCCCAAATTGGCCGGGCCCTTGGGCAGAGGCCCCATGCCCCAAGCATTAATCCCCCACTGTGTTCTACAAATGTATTAGCACATACGGAACATACCCAGAACCTGCTCAAATGTAACAACAGCTGTTTTCCAGCCCCTACAGCTCCATCCACGCCCCAGCCTGCCAAAAGGAGAACCCGGGAGCAGAAACACATGTTGATGCTGTACCTCCTGGTGGCCATTTGCTTTCTCATGTGGATCGTTCTCCTCTCACTCACAGTCGTGAACGGTGAGTCTGCCCCCAGCCAGCCCTGGGCACCAAGCGGATGGGGGATCACTTGTGAAAGGTTCAGAGAAGACACCAGGTCTTATGTATCAGAGGGGTAGCCGTGTTAGTCTGAATCTGTAAAAAGCAACAGAGGGTCCTGTGGCACCTTTGAGACTAACAGAAGTACTGGGAGCATAAGCTTTCGTGGGTAAGAACCTCACTTCTTCAGATGCAAGATGCAGGTCTTATGAGCATTCAAGGTCTGGAACACCTGCCTCAGAGTGAGACATCATCTGTTTAGCTTATCAGAGAGACAGTTAAGAGAACACTAGGGATCTATAGGGAGGAGCTTCCGCAGCATGGCCGACCGTAAAGGAGCTACCACAAATTCAATATGAGTCAACAATGTGATGCTGTTGTGAAAAAGGCAAATGTCATTCTGGAGTGTTGCATGTGAGACACACAGGAGCTAATTGTTCTGCTCCACCCGGCTCTGGAGAAACCTCAGCTGGAGTCCTGTGTCCAATTGTACGTGCCGCACTTTAAGAAAGATGTGAGCAAATTGGAGAGTCCAGAAGAAAGCAACGTAATTGATCAGGGGGTTAGAAAACCTGCCTCTGCGGAGAGGTTGGAAGAATTGGGCACGATTACTCTAGAGAAGAGAAGGCTGGCGGGTTTGGAGAGCGGGGGACACACCCGATGACAGTCTATGGGTCTGTAGCAGGTTGTTACAATGAGGACAATGATCAGTTGTTCTCCATGTCCCAGCTTTGATGGAACTGGTGCAGTTTGCAGCAAGGGAGATTTAGGCTGGATATTAGTTAAGCTCTGGAACAGGTGACCTAGGGAGTTATGGAATCCCTGTCATTGGAGGTTTCTAAGAAGAGGTTGGACAAACACCTGTAGGGAGGCTAGGTATACGTGCTCCTGTGAATCAGAGAGTGAAATCTGTGAATCAGAGAGTAAAAATCAGGGGAAAGCACGAGACCCCCTTAGGACAAGATTCTGGAGCTAGAGATGAGGTGCAGGTGGCAGTTTTAACACAGATGGTTAGAGTGGGAGGAAAACCCTCATTCAAGGTAGGGAAAGCCCCTTCCACCCATATACAGCCCAAAACCCCCTCTCTGCTGAGGGCCTGAAATATGGGAGTCTGTCCATTGACATCGTTGGGCTCTGGATTAGGCCCCAAGTCTGCCTGCATGTGATCCCAGCAGTTCAACAGAATGTAAGATCCTTCTGAGATAGAAACATACAAACATACAAACTGTTTTGGAATAGATGAGTACATGCAGTGTGATGGCTAAATATATGTGCTAATACTGAAGGAGGGGGTTGTGTATGTATGTCGATGGATGGATAGACAGAAGGATGAGTATTTATGCTGATGAGTGAATGGATAGAGGAGTAAGTATACCAATGGGTGGAGGATGGATGGATGGATGCATATGAACGCCGATGGATGGATGGATGTGTATGGATGCTGATGGATGGATGTGAATGTATGTTGATGGATAGATAGATGGAAGGCTGAGTATGTATACTGATGGGTGAATGGGTAGAGACGCATATAAGCTGATGGATGGAAAGATCATAGAATCATAAAAGATTAGGGTTGCAAGAGACCTCAGGAGGTCATCTAGTCTAACCCCCTGCTCAGTATGCATAGCGAGATCCTTCCTACCAGACAATCATCAACTCTGCCCACCCCTCTGTGGCAAATGTCCAGACTGATTGAGTTAAAGGAATTGTAAAGCTGCAATGAAAATGACGCCTGTTTAACATTTTGTTGTTGTTTCTTTAAGACCAGAAGAGGACTGGGGAATTAAAGAGGATAAACACGTCCCTTTCCCACAGGATAAACCAAGGTACGTTTGGTTCTTGTCTTGACAGCAGAACCAGTATTTCTAGGTCAACAGACAGCCCAAGAGGCTGGAGCATCATCCATCACACACGGCCTGTAAGGAGCAGTCATGGAGTCCAGGGGCCTGGGCGTTGCCGATAGAGCATCTGAGCCATTGATGGGCCCGGGGCACAGCTAATGGGCATTCTCCATAACCCCCTGTCACGGACTCACAGATCGTGCCCCCTCTTGGCCGCATGCGGTCCGTGGGGGGTGCCCCTTTTAGTGAGACAGCCCTTCTCGGGGGTCCACTCTCTCTTGGGGTCCGGCCCCTCCACCTCCTGGATCCGCACCTCTCTGAGCCTTCGCACGTCTGTCTCTGCCGTGGGCCCCCTCAAGGAGTCCACTCACTCTGGACCCCCGGGGCCTCCACCCCCGAAGGGGTTGATGCAACCCTGTTCTCTAGACCAGAGTGACTCTCAGCCAGCAAGAAACAGGAGGGTTTATTGAGAGTTGAACACAGCACAGGAAACTCTCTGACCCTCAGGCCTGGCCTCCCTCAGCACAGCACATCCCAGTCTCCCGGCATCCAGGTGGGCTCCCCCTGCTTCCCCTCTCCAGCCCAGAGCCTCCCTGCTCGCAGCTGGGCATCTGAGATCCCCGGCCCCAGGCCCCGCCTCTGTCCATTGTCTACTCTCCAGGTAAACAGGGTTGTAAACCGGGGCCTCCTCTCCTGCTTCTGTCCTCCGGCTGGAACTGGCTGGTCCTCACTCTGCAGCCCATTGTCTTCCCACTGGCCAGAACCGGGTCACCTCAGCTGGGCCTCTGGGTCACCAGGTCGCCAGGTCACCGGTCGCTGGGGTATCCATCCTCCCGGCCATTGGCTGGGTCCCCAGGTCCTCTCTCCGGCCCTCTGCAAAACACACTCCCTCTCCCCTCACCTCGTTAAACCAGTAACACCCAGGGAAACTGAGTCCCACCCCCTCTGCATGCAAACCATTGAAACTCCACAGAAAACAAGAAAACCCCCCACTTCGTCACACCCCCTGTGGAGAGAGGGGGGTTCTGTGAGCACGAGGCCAGGAGAGTTATGCCCAGGTAGCCCCAGCATGTGGTGTAATGGGTAGGGCCGGGGGGAAATTTTCCATCAACACTTTTTTCTGACAGAAAATTGGGCTTTGGACTAAAGTCATTTTTGCAGAATGTATCTGCCTCCTGCAAAAATTTTTGATTTTTCATAAAAAACAAAACAAAACCAAAAACCTTTTTTTCGGCCAAAACTGAATTTGTTGTCCATTTTGGGGTAGTTTTTAGCTGCAACATTTCAGCTGCTGAACACCAAAAAGTTGTAGATTTTCTGAAAAAATGTGAAAATTTTGGCAGATATGATTTTCCCCTTGTGACAATGCGGTTCTGGCGGAACCCAACTGAGAGTGCCAACTCAGGACAAATTGCTAAAACAGGGCAGTTACAGCCCAAGGCTGGGGTTTTTCCACCTCTAAGGCAAACCAAACCAGCCAGACTAAGACTTCGGTCTCATCCCACTGGCTAACCGCAAGTCTCACAAGCAATCTCCTTAGACACTCCAGTTTCCCATTATTACCACCAGTGCCACTCGTTATGGGGACAAATGGTTATGAAAACCAATACCCCAGTAAAAAAAAAAGGTTCTCCTGATCCCAAAGGACCAAGCCCCAGACCCAGGTCAATATACAAATCAGATCTTACCCACAAATCACGCTGCTGCCAATTCTTTAGAATCTAAAATCTAAAGGTTTATTCATAAAAGGAAAAGATAGAGATGAGAATTAGAATTGGTTAAATGGAATCAATTACATACAGTAATGGCAAAGTTCTTGGTTCAGGCTTGCAGCGGCGATGGAATAAACTGCAGGTTCAAATCAAGTCTCTGGAATACATCCCCAGCCGGGATGGGTCCTCAGTCCTTTGTTCAGAGCTTCAGTTTGTAGCCAAGTTCCTCCAGAGGTAAGAAGCAGGATTGAAGACAAGATGGAGATAAGGCATCAGCCTTATATAGTCTTTTCCAGGTGTAAGAACAGCTCTTTATTCTTACTGTGGAAAATTACAGCAAAATGGAGTCTGGAGTCACATGGGCCAGTCCCTGCATACTTTGCTGAATTACAAGGCGTATCTGCCTTCTCTCAATGGGTCCATTGTATAGCTGATGGTCCTTAATGGGCCATCAAGCAGGCTAGGCAGAGCTAATCTCAGCTTGTCTGGGATGTCACCCAGAAGCATAGCATAAGTTTGCCATACAGACAGTATAGAGCCAATATTCATAACTTTGACTACAAAACTGATACACACATATAGACAGCATAATCATAACCAGTAAACCATAATCTTGTCCTAGACACCCCATTTGACCCCCTTTACACAAGATTTGGGTGCCACTACAGGACCTTGGTTGCAACAATGATCTATACGGTCCCAGTTTATGTCAATAACATCACACCCCTCTTGTCATTTTAGTTGAAATTTTCCATGGAATGCCCTCCCCCCATTCTGTGGCCAGCTTTCATAGCTGGAGACCTGGGGGGCTAGGAATCCTTGCGATCTGAATTACGGTAGCGCCTAAAAGCCCCAGCCATGACCATGACCTTGTTGTGCTGGGTGCTGTACATTATTAGGTGTATTACGGTAGTGACTCAGACCCCAGTGTTGCTGGTTGCTGTACATTATGTATCAGGTGTATTAGAGTAGCGTCTGCAGGGTCCCACTCATGACCTAGGACTCTGCTGTGCTAGGCGCTGTACAAACTGAATACCAAAGAGGGTCCCTGACCCAAAGAGCTGATACTCTCAGTAGATGGAAGTGATTGGAGTGGGGGGGGATGGACCTCATACAGAAATCTCCTTGCTGTGCTGGAATCAGATGCCTCTTCCTTTGTCTTCAGTGTCTAAGGAGGTGAAAGAAGCCCAGGGTCAGCTAGGAAAGGCATTGGCAAAACAGAAGGCAGCGGAGGCAGGTAAGAACAGCTAAGGCGGGGTTTCCTGGCTCTCGCCCCTCCTGGCCATTGGGCTGCACCTTGGTAGGGGGATCGAGTCAGGGGCAGGTGGGTGCTGCTAGGATTGGGGTCAAGGAGGGTCTCTAGGACCAGGAGTCTTACCCCCTATCCTGTCACCCTACAGCTGCAGAGCCTGCCCCATCTTAGCGCATCCTCCCCGTGCAAACTGCCTCTCAGGCACCATTTCCCAGCCACCCGGACTGGGCGAGAGTCCGCTCCCTGGCTGGAGGCTGAGGGTGGGAGCAGAGCACAGGCAGGGCTAGCAGAGGGTGGTGTAGCCCGGGCAGCCAGCAGGGGATGGGGGGAAAGATGTTTCCAGGGGCTCCTAAGGCTCCACAAACCTGATGCTGGGCTTGGGCAGACGGCAACAATACCAGAGTTTATTTCAGCCCCAAAAGACTAATCCTTAGCAAGCAGGGAAACTGAGGCACGGGGCAATTGAAGTGACCCTCCCGGGATCAATGGCAGAGGTGGGAATAGGCCCCGGTCGTCCTGCCCCACAGCTCCTTCTCCCGTCACTGCCCGGCTGTGCAGGAACATAGCACAATAGTCCTCTGTGAGGAATGGGTGAGATTCTCCATGCTCAGCACTGCTGGCCAAGGTAACTCCACTTCTCACAGATCCAGACCTCGGTACGTGGGTGGGTTCCTTCATCTGCCCCCGCCCCTGCTCACCAGCTGCTCAGAGCCCCCGTCATGGGCCAGGCCCCTCTTGTGGATGGGTTCGCTGTGATGGGCCCTTCCCAATCCCCCACACGGAGGGATCTGGGCTGGTCCAAAGGACGGAGGCAGTAAGTGGCGAGAGGAGGGGCGATAAGAGGGCTCAGGCGGAGGTGAGCTTGGCTGCCGGGAGGGGATGGGGAACTGGCTCCCACTCACTGGGCCTGGCTGAGCAGGGATGTTTTTGACTTGTTTCCAGCCTCCACGACCAAGGCTCCAAGCTCCTGAGGAGCTCTAAGGGGGAGCAGCCTGCCTGAGCACTGGACTGCGGACCTTGCACTGCGGGTCCCCCTTCTCCACAGCCCACTCAGCCCTTGGTTTCTCTGCCAGATGGCGTTTGTGTGTCTTGCGGGGAGCTAAGCCGAGACCCTCCCATGCATTCCCACCGAGCAGCCACCGGCTGGGTAACAATCTTTTGCCGCAACAAACGTGCATTAGCTTTGAAGTGCTCACCTGCTGTAGAATTGAAAGGCTCCAGTCCTCTCTCTTGGCATCACTGTCCGATAGAGACACAAAAGGCCACCCACGTTCCAATCTGAGGTGTGAATCTAGCGTGGTTTCACTCTGGATCTACCCTGGGCTGGTTGAGCTGGTGTGCAGCTATCACCAGCCTGCACGTGGAACAAACTGACGCTCTCAGACAGGTTGGACAGATGGAGCAAGTAGAATTGGCCCTCTGTATTTTTTTCTAACACCCGGGGGTGGGATTTTCAAGTGCCTACAGGTAACATTTTCAAAAGCACTTAAGTGACTTAAGAGTAGAGCCGTGTGAATAACGGCTTTCTCAGTTCGCTGGCAATCCCAAAAAAACAGGGGGAAATAGTTTCAGGTTGAACCCAAAATGAAATTTTCCAAATTTGTAGGTAAAGCAAAACGTTTTTATAAAATTGTGTTGGGCTCAATTGGAAAGTACTTTTTTTTTAATTTTCAGTGAATTGAAAAGTAAAAAAACCCCTTATTTCATTTGATTCGTTTTTATTTCAAGCATTTTTGAATGTTTTTGATTTTTTTCAAATTAAATTAGAGAGACTTTCAAAGCAAAAACTAGTTTGGAACCAAAAAGTCAAATTCTTTCCATTTCTTTTGGAGGCTTTTTTCCCAACTGAAACAATTCAGAGAAATCTACATTAATTTGAGGAATGTTTCTGTGGTGCCAAATCCACATTTTTCTCTGAAAAACGATTTTGGATGAAAAAATTCTTCCAGCTCTTCTTAGGAGCCCAAGTCTCTGAAAATCAGCAAGTCCCCCTGACTTTCAAAGAGGCTTGGACTCCTAAGGGCCAGATTCACAGAGGCTCCTAACTCCCAGTTATTCCAATTAGAGTGAATTAATGAAGACTCGGCACACCACTTCTGAAAGGTTGTCAATCCCTGCTCTAATGCCAGGCTGGGGCATTGGGATCAGCACTGACCGCATGGGGAGAGCGCTCCCTACTGAGCCCCGCACCCTGCTCCCTGCAGCACAGCGCCTCCTAGTGCAACACTGGGGCATTGGGGCCAGCACTGACCGCATGGGGAGAGCGCCGCCCCCTACTGAGCCCCGCACCCTGCTCCCTGCAGCGACCCATGTCCACACCACCTTCCCTGCAGCACAGCACTGAGTTCACACCACCTTCTACAGCATCCAGGGAGCTGTGATTTGTTTGGGGAGGTCACCCAACTACTGCTAAGGTTACCATATTTGTACATTGAAAAAGGAGGACACTCCACGGCACCCCCCCAACTCCGCCCCTTCCCCGCCCCCATTCCAAACCCTTCCCCAAAGTGCCCGTCCCAACGCTGCCCTATTGGCCCCCTTCCCCAAATCCCAGCCCGGCCTCCTCCCCCCTCCTCCCAGCCACCCGAAACAGCCACTTCCTCCCCGGGCTCCAACTTTCCCAGCTCCCGCCGCTCTCCAGCCCATGCACCCCCGGCCAGGCGCAGCAGCAGCCGGAGCCGGGGGGGCGGGAAGTTGCTTCGGGCCCCGGGCCTACCCCCAAGCTGGGCATCCCAACCCCAGCGTGCTCCCACCTGCGAGGCTGCATCCCAGCCGCGGCTCCCTCTCTGGTCGGGCTGGAGCAGAGAAGTGCTGCGGGCGTGGCCCGGGCCTTGCCCTCGAGCTCATGGGACCCTCCACCCCGCTCCCAGCCGGACCTGGCGAGGCTGCAGCAGCTCAGGCCGGGCAGCTGCGGGAGGTGCTGCAGCGCGGACCCTTCCCAGGTAGGTGAGGGAGGCAGCCCCAGCTGCACGGACCGCTGGCGGGGGGGGGGAGAGCTCCTTGCACAGCCAGGGCGGAGTGGGGAGACTGAGGCTCTGCCAGAGTCGCAGGGGATGCTCGGAGGATGGAGAAGCAGCCGCGGGTCCCCCGCACCCACAGCTGCCTACAGAGATGCCACCGCTCCTAGCGGTGGGGTGTGGGGTTGCAGCAGCACGGGGAGACGGGGGGGGGGGGGGGGTTGCAATCCGCAGGCTGCAGCGAGCTGACACCCCAAGAGGAGAGAGGGGCAGTGGGTAGGGTTATCATACATCCGTATTTTCCGGACGTTTTTATATATTTAAAAAATCCTCCCGGCTGGCGATTAACAACTAAAAAGCCGTACATGTCCGGGAAAATACGGACATATAGTAACCCTAACTACTGCCCAGGCCCAGCTCTAGGCAGTTGAGGCAAAGTCATTCCTCCCTCCCCCTCCCACCCATAGGGGCAATGGCAGCTGGCCATGGAATCACCAAGCCAGCCAGGCTCTGGGATCTAGGGCTGGAAAGCCCTGTGTAAATGCCAGGTCTTACTGTGCTGTACGGCCCCAGAGGCGGATTAAGATTTATTGGGACCCTGGGCACAAAGAACATTTGGACCCTCAACACCCTGGGGGCCCAAGGACACCGGAACCGGTGGGGGTAGAGGGGCAATAGCTCCCCACTTTTAAAAGCGGGAGGGCCATGCCTGCACATCTTTTAACATGGGCGGGGGGGGGGGGGGGGGGCGCTGAGAAGGTGATCAGCTCCCCTGCTAGAAGCATCAGCCTCTTCGTGGAGGTGGGGGCTGAGGTGGGCCTTAGCTCCTCTTCGCCACAGGGCCCCACACCCTGCAGACCGCGCCCCCTGGCCAGGCCGGAAGCCGGGGTGGGGGGGGACAGTGTGTGCGCGTGTGCGAGCCAACTGCTGGGGTGGCTGGCTAGGGTCTGCGCCCCCAGACCAGAGGGGCACCAAACCCCCCACTCCGTCCAGAACTGGCACCAGCCTCCCGCTTTGTGCAGAACCAGCACGAGATCCCTCCCACTCTGACCCAGCCCCACAACCAACCCCACACTCTGACCCAGCCCAGGCCCCAGAACCAGCCCCACACTGTTATATCCTTGGGGGCAACAATTTTAGGAAGAAAACATTGGAGACACAGAGAGCTGTAAACCTTGGAGCAACCATTTATTGCTACACACAGAACTAACCAACAGCCAGCCAAAACAGGCTGGGCTATCCCCTAATAATCTAACTCAGCTGCCATAGCAACACAAGATTCTATTACCATGACAACCAAATACACAACACACACTCTGACCCAGCCCCACAACCAGCCCTATGCTCTGACCCAGCCCCACACTCTGACCCAGCCCCACAACCAGCCCCAGCCCTCCCACCCCTCCAGAAGAAGACTAGCCTCTCCAGTCAGAGCCAGTGCCCCTCCCCACGCCGGTGCCAGGCCCCACCCTCAGAACCAGCACCCCCAGCTCTGCCCCAGCGCCAGGCCCATCTCTTGGATCTGGCACTGCAGTGGCTTCTTGGAAAAGTGAGGCACCATCAGGCCCCTGCTGAGAACTAGCCCTGGGTTCCCCGCTCGGTTCCAGTACCGGGTCCGAGAGCCAAGGGGACCGCGGTGGCACCAGGCCCCCCCCTCCTCAGAGCCAGCTGCTCCCAGCCCCTGGCCTGGCTCCGGACGAGCGGGGAAGACTCTCTCCTCCCGTGGCACTCAGGGCACCCCCTACGCATCATGGCAGCCCCAGCCTGCCCCTGCCTCCCCCTCAGCTGGGGAGAACTGGCCATGCCCTGGGGAGAGAGGCTGTGGGGGCTGCTGCCCTGGGGGGCAAGGGGAGCAACGGGAGGAGGGAAGAGGAGAGGAGTAGCCCATGACAGGGCAGGGCAGGAGCCAGCAGCGTCAAAACCAAAACACTGCCCTACTCCCCGTCTGAAGGGGCAGGGGCTGATGGCTGGTATCCCCCAAAGGCCAGCCTGAGGCTACAAACAGCACCACTGAGAACACAGCTGGACCTCCACCCCTGCCCATGCATGCTCCATGCCACCCCAACCATGGCAGAGTGACATTGTCCTGTGAGAAGGGGAGTGGGGTCTCGTGGGGGTGGGCCTGGAAGCCAGGACTCCTGGATTCTAGCCCCAGCTCTGGAAGGGGGGCGGGGGGGTTGGGCGTCAGGACTCCTGGGTTCTATTCCCAGCTTTGCTTCTTCAGACAAATCACTGATTCCAGAGCCTTTGGTCCCGAGTGTGTGAAAGGGGGAAGGGCTGCAGACTGGCATTGCGGGGGGCTGGATGGGGGTGGCATTGTGGGGGAGAATGGGGGGCATTGCGGTGGGGGGGTGAAGGTCACAGGAGCGACTCTTCCAGGTGTTGGAGGACAGCGAGGGTGGGTGGGAGTCAGGAATGTGTGGGTGTTTCTCCTTCCTCCACCAGCCTGGCTGGGAATTGGGACCCACCTGGTTTGTTCTGGCTGTGGGGTTAGCTGGCAGCCGGGGTAGCAGCTGGAAATGAGTCCCCCTGAGGCCCTGGGATGTCAGGAGATTAACCCAGCTCAGAGTGGGGCCCTGGCACTATTTCACAGCAGGTCAGGGGTGGGGGGCTCCTGGGAATCCTGGCCTCCGAGAACAGCCAGGAGCTGGGGGATGCTGGCTGTCTCCAAGAGAAATCCCCATATGGAAGATGGGAGTGGGGAGGAGGCAGAGAGCTTTGTGGGGCAGAGGGACGGCTGCCCCAGCATGGTGCCCAGGAGCCCTGGGGGGGCACACACCCGGGACAGCTCTGAGCAGACTCATAATATGGGAGGTGCCCAGGGTGAGGTCACACCTTGAGGGAGTCTGGAGGGGGTCACACACCTGGGGAGGCGCCCGGATGGCGCTGGCTTTGGCATACCGGGCGCTGGCATCCTGGTCGTCCAGTAAGGTGGTGGGCAGGCTCTGGTAGTGCCGGCCCGGCAAGGCGAAGACACGGAGCGAGCACAGGAGTTGCCCACTATGGCGCCGCAGTCCCCCTGGCCTGCTCCTCTTCAGCTGCTGGGGAGGGACACAGAGAACAGTGGGGTCAGGGGAGCAAGGTTGGGGGGGGCTCCTGGGCATCGGGGCTGGGGAGCACAGTCCACTCCTCACCCTGCCCCTCAGCCCCTGAGACCTCGTCCTGTGCCCCCTCGATCCTGCCCCTCAGCCCCTGTGACCCTGTCCTGTTCCCCCTCCCCACCCTGCGACCCTGCCCCTCAGCCCCTGGGACCCTGTCCTGTTCCCCCTCCCCACTCTGCAACCCTGCCCCCATCCCCTGTGATCCTGTCCTGTGCCCGCTCCCCACCCTGTGTCCCTGCCCCTCCAGCCACAATGACCCACCCCAGCCCCCACCCCACTCGGACACTGCACTCCACTGTCCGCCTAACCCCCTCTCCCATGACTCTGCCCCCTGTTGCCTCCACCTAACCCAGTACCTCTATACCCACTGCCCCCATCCCCATCCTCTGCCCTCACACCCCGGTGCCCTACCCGGGATTTCTGCCCACCCTGGTTTCCCCCAGCATCTCGACCCCGCACTTCTCCTTCCTGGGCAGACATGGCCCTGCGGTGCCACGAGAGGGGGATAATGCCATGGACAGCAGGTCCCACCTGGGGTGAGGAGAATACAGCGAGGTACTGCCTGGTCCTGCTGAGAATCTCCCCTGGTTCCCACCCCATTGTTATACACCCTTCCCAGCACCGGTGCCCCCTGCTTAGGGTGGCTGCAAGAGAGAGGACAGGCCAGTGGTTCATGAGCTGGGTGGGGACTCAGGATACCTGGGTTCTAGTCCAGGCTCTGCCACTGACTCCCTGGATGACCTTAGGCAAGTCACTGCCTTGCTCTGTGCCTCAGTTTCCCCTCTGTACAATGAGGATAACAATCCTGCCTCCATCTGTCTTGGCTGTGTAGGGCCTGGCACAATGGGGCTCTGATCTGGGTTGGGGTCTGCAGGGCCCCGACACAATGGGGCTCTGAACGAGCTGCTGCCAATACCAGGGCCTAGGGGCAGAGTGGAAGCTAGAACCAGGTTCTCTGGGACTGGGTGTTCCCTTGGTAATGTTCTCCCTGGGGGAGGCCCCCTAGTGCCAGCAGATCTGCCCCCTGAGGATGCCCTGTAGCAGGGAGAGCCTGGGCAGACCCCCAGGGCCAGGGGCGGGTCTGGAGGGAAGGGAGTCTGGGCTGGCAGGAACAGATTAGAAGGCGGGTTGGTGGGCTCCGGGCCTGGCATCTTGAGGGAGGCTCCCTGGGACAAAGAGCAACATGACTAGCATGGCTGAGCCATTACAAACATTGAATCTATCTCCCCTTGTAAGTATTCTCACACTTCTTATCAAACTGTCTGTACTGGGCTAGCTTGATTATCACTTCAAAAGTTTTTTTTCACTTACTTAATTGGCCTCTCAGAGTTGGTAAGACAACTCCCACCTGTTCATGCTCTCTGTATGTGTGTATATATATATCGCCTCAATATATGTTCCACTCTATATGCATCCGATGAAGTGGGCTGTAGCCCACGAAAGCTTATGCTCTAATAAATGTGTTAGTCTCTAAGGTGCCACAAGTACTCCTGTTCTTTTTGTCTGTATAGTGGTTGTGACTTGGGGCCACCTGACCCAACCCGGATCCACCCTGGCTTCAGTCCCCGAGCCCCGCCGCGGCACACGGCAGTGCGTGCCCGGTCCCCATGCCCACCCGCGGCCAGCCCGGCAGCAGCCGGGGAAGCGGGCTACCGCGGCTCATGCCCACACGCTGCAGACTGTGACCCTTGTCCCAGCCACACCCTGCCCAGCCCGTGCACTGAGCAGTGGCTCAGGGACACGCCCAGGCCTGGCCTGTCACGGGGCCTTCACCACTTCGCCACGCCCCGCGCCCACCTAGCATCCGCAGCCCCCTGCAGGGCTGCCTGGGAAGGGGGCACCAGGCAGCGCCCCGCGGCCTGACCCCCCGAGCTCCCTGTGGGCCCAGCCCAGCGGCGGCAGCTGGCATGAGACATCCCAGGACCCCCTGTATTCACATGGTGGCGGCAGGTGAGAGGCTCGCCGCGGAGGGCAGCGCAGGACGAAATTGGGCGACTGGCCCTGAATCACAAACCGCCACGACTCCCACAGTTGGCTGCCCAGATGTAACGGTCCAGGGGTGGGGATCGGCCAGGCCCCGCCCACAACGCCTGTTCCCGCACATTGCGCGCCCGCTTGAGTAACGGCACGCGCGCTTCTGCCGGCCCCCTGGTGCATGGGGGAGGCTCTATGTGTGGGGGCGGGGCTTGGGGCCCGGTTTCTTCTTGGGTCTCCATGGTGGGGGGTGGGGCAGGTTCCTGTGTGTCTCTGAGGAGGGGGGCAGGTTCCTAGGCATCCCTGTGTATCCCTAGGGAGGGGAGCACATGGGGGGGCAGGTTCCTGGCTGTCCCTGGGGAAGGTGGGGGCAGGTTGCTGAGTCTCCATGGGAGGGGGGACAGGTTCCTGTGTGTCCCTAGGGAGCGGAGCAGGAAGGGGGGCACATTGGAGGGGTGGGTGCCTATGCCTCCCTGGAGACAGGGTGCAGCAGGTGACTGTGTATTTTTGTGGCACGGTGGGTTTCTGCATGTCCCTGTGAGAAACCTGTCCCCCTCTGGTGCTCGGAAAATAAATCCATACTGAGTTAGCTCCAAAGTGCCCTGTCGCACCTATTGCCTCCTCTCAGCATTCTGTGGGTGCTTTGTCTAGGGCTATAAAAGTTACCCTGGATGGCAGTGGGGGGACTGAGAGCCACACCAGGGCAACCTGAATCTCTCCGGAGGCCAAGGCATCCTCCATCCAGCTGCTCCAGGAGGCCAAGGCATCCTCCATCCAGCTGCTCCAGGTCATTTCTGAGGAGTGGCTACCAGGAAGTGCCAACAGATGGAGCGAGGCCTCATGGGCATAGATGGGGGGACAGAGTTAGGCTACAGTGATGTTGGTCTTTGCGGCTATGCAGCTGAACCTTACATCATGCTGACGCCAAACCATTCTCTTACCTCTCTTATATCCAGCATTCAGGCCCCAACTCCATCCTCTCCCAGCGTGGCAGCTGCTGGTGGACGTGCATCTAAAAAAAGCACTAGCAACAACTGTTAATTTCCTGACAAGATTCACAATAGCGACATTTTCTCTCCTGGCCTGACCCTTCTCAAAACAGCAAATGAAGAGATTGTTCATGACACTAGTGCTGTAAGTAGGCATCTGTCTTCATTCCAGGCTATTGGCTGAAGCATTCCCATTCTGTTAATTCATCATATGAATTATTCTTTGCCAACTGACTAATTCAGCGCTAACTCTTCTCTTGATCTACCGCATCTATTTATTTAGTCATTCGAACTGATTGGATGTGCCTATAAAAGCTAGGCTAGCCTACTGGACTAAGATTCATCCCAGTTTATGTAACTGAGTAATCGCTCACCTTACAAGAAAAGGGTGCTGACAGGATTTCAATCCTGGTTGCAGAAAGAAGACTTTTATATTTTAAGAGAACAGGAGTACTTGTGGCACTTTAGAGGCTAACAAATTTATTTAAGCATAAGCTTTCGTAGGCTACAGCCCACTTCATCGGATGCATAGAATGGAACATATAGGAGGAAGATATACATACAGAGAACATGAAAAGGTGGAAGTTGCCATACCCATTCTAAGAGGCTATTTAATTAAGATGATCTATTAGCAGCAGGAGAAAAAAAAACTTTTGTAGTGATAATCAAGATGGCCCATATCCGACAGTTGACAAGAAGGTGTGAGGATACTTAACTTGGGGAAATAGGTAGCCTCTTAGAATGGGTATGGCAACTTCCACCTTTTCATGTTCTCTGTATGTGTATATATATATATCTTCCTCCTATATGTTCCATTCTATGCATCCGATGAAGCTTATGCTTAAATAAATGTGTTAGTCTCTAAGGTGCCACAAGTACTCCTGTTCTTTTTGCAGATACAGACTAACACGGCTGCTACTCTGAAACCTGTCATATTCTAAGAGCACATCCTATCCTATATTCACCACTACAAAATGGGGAATAACTGTCTAGGTCACAGCACTGCTGAAAAGGATTTGGTGGTTATAGTGGGCCACAAACTGTACATGTGGTCAATGTGATCCAGCTGCAAAAAAGGCTAATATGCTTCTGGTTTGTATTAACAGTAATGTTGCATGTAAGACACAGGAGGTAATTTTCCTGCCCTAGTAAGCACTGCTGGGGACCCAGTTGGAGTACTGTGTCCAGTTCTGGGCACTATAGTTTAGGAAAGATGTGGACAAAACTGGAAGGCATCCAGAGGACAGCAACAAAAATTATATGAAAACCTCCCCTATTAGAAAAGGATTAAAAAAAACCCTGGGCAATGTTGAGTCTTGAGAAAAAAAAGACTGAAGGGGGGAAACCTGGTAATAGGGTAGTTAAGCTCTGGAAACATCTGTCAGGGATGCTCTAGAATATTTACTTGGTCCTGCCATAGTGCAGGGGACTGGACTTGATTATGTCTCGAGGTCTCTTCCAGTCCTACATTTCTATGATTCTGTGATCTCTGAAACACAGAACTTCAGGATTTTCCATGCTCTTTTATCAAGTCTTTTTGTATGCTATCATGCTTTTGCCTTCACTGTAAACTTTTCATTACTAGATTATTTAAAAGAGATACTAAAGCAAGGTTGGTGCTTTTCTGTTGTTGTCTATTTGAGCTGGTTTGTTCAGTCATTTTTTTTAGAAAGAGTAAGGGATAACTGTGGGATACTGGCCCCTAATTCATCACTCAAGAAAGCTAATATTCTAGGTGTTATATGAGGCTGTGAGTGTTGGCTGAGCACAAAATCAGCACCCACTAGTGTACTAGGCACCTCCTAATTCACTCAAAAGATATGATTCCTGCCCCAAGGAGCTTACAGACTAATTTTTAACATGACACAAGGAGATGTTAATAAGAGAATGGTAGAGGAGGAAGGATGGAGCAACATCAGTACAAGAACAGTTTCATATATCACTGGCTTTCTAAAGTGTTTTGGAGCTAACCGCAGTAGGCAAATAGCAACATCAAATCAAATACTGATTCTAACTGAAGCATTTGTGGCATCCCTCAACTTCAGGCCACTACCTCAAAAAATTGGTGGGTGCTGACTAAGGGAGTCCAGCTACCACTCATGAGCTTGACTGTGCAGTTCCCCAGAGTGAACCCAGACTGACAGCTCAGGAAGTGGGGGATACGGCTGGAACTTTCACTCACTCACTTTCTGGGACGAACTAATTGTATCTTTTATTATTGACCTGTACATTTTTCTTGTGCTGGATATGGATTGTAATGGGGTAAAAAGTTCAAAGATGCCTAGGTCTTTTAGGAGCCTACGTCCCATTCACTGAATCATTAAGGGCCTGCTCCTGTTTCTGGCGCTGTTAATGGCAAAGCTTCTTTTACCTTGGACACATGACAACCGCTAGGTGGTTGGCAAATTTAGGGTAAATATAGGATCCAAATGCCACACTCTGACTTGGAACTGTTCTTACTCTGATTACTATCATATGTTGAATGGGTTAATCATGAGATTAATGACACACACTTTTACACAACAGATAGATTTGTGTGTGTGTGTGTGTGTGTGTGTGCGCGCGCGTGCTCTAATAGCTTTATAAAGACAGGAAGAATTGTTTACTATATTACAACATTATCCAGCTCTGGTTCAAAGCCATTTATATGCCTGTTAAATGCATTAACCAGAAATTAATTCTGCCTTGTTGTTAAACGTGACTTTTTGGATTTTGTTTCTAAAGGCCTCATGGAACTTTTAAAATTACTGTTTATTCTGTCCCTCTACGTAGAGTTCTGGAATTTATTACACACTGCCTCATGGATTCTGTTGGAAACTCAGGACTTTGTCTCTGCCCTCACAGACAGTACCTTATTTAAGAAATACAGAAAGTATTGCGCTCTCAGAAAGTTGAAAATAGCTTGATGAAATATATTTCATTATATATTTGTATTACAGTTGTGTCTAGAGGTCTTGATCAAAATTGGGGCTCCACTGGGCTAGTTGCTGGTCAAATATTTCTTCCTACTTTCTTGTATTCTTCCATTTTTTTCTGTTTAATTTTATTCAGTTATAAAAATTGTGCATTTATAATCTTCCTGGATGTAACCTTTCATTGCTTTTTTCTGAAGGAGCGTTATTGTTTAATGGAAAACTAACTATTCCCCTGGTCAGCATTTTGTAAGTGCACACAGAAATTGCACTTCTCAGTACGACTCTCATACTCGGGTTAAAATGGCCAAATTCATCCTTAGGGGAATTTATCATAATATAAATTGAATAATTTATTTGCTCAGTTTTGGTTATTTTCCAAAAACATTATTAGACATCTTTTTTTACTGGTATTCTATCATCTTACACATTTGGTCAAATAATTCACAAATATATTTATATCATGATTTATTCCAGGCATTTTGTGAAGTATTTAAAATAAATTATTTGACAGATTCTAATCTCCGCATAAGGCTCTGCTGAATTTTCTTAGCTTTACAGGAGCTAGAGCAGTGGTGGATAACCTGTGGCCCGCACACGGCCTGTCGGGGTAATCCACTGGCAGGCCGCGAGACAGTGTTTCCATTGACCATCCACAGGCACGGCCGCCCGCAGCTCACAGTGGCTGGAATTACCCTGACGGGCCACAGGTTGCCCACCACTGAACGAGAGAGAAATGTAGCCCCCCTACATTTAAATACAGTTGGATTTTCTAAGCTTTTGTGAATTGTATCCATCTTGCTAAAAATTGTCATTTGCAACATGAACAAGAGGGGACCCCAGAGTGAGAGAAACTGGTTACCTTTCTGCTGTAAAATCTGGTTCAACTGTCATAAGAACATTTCTTTTCCCTTGGGAAAAGGAGCCTCACATAGCATTTGCCTCTTGCTGCCAGACTCGGAAGCAAGACGCGGGAACCACTGAGTTGTACCTGAGTCCCCCATGTGGTAGGTGCAGAACTCTATGATGAGAGTCTCTGGGCTGAGCTTAAAACATCTTAAACTAAAACAATAAAAGGATAGGCAGTGCATTTTTGAGTAATTATAATGCATCTTGGGGTTATCATGAAGGCCTGAATCTGAAGGCCAAGTCCGTTTTACTACTTGAAGTGCAACTATAGCTCTGAAATGTACTGGAACAATTTACTAAGGCTTGTGGTGGATTCTCCATTTCTGACCATTTTAAAATCAAGATTGGATGTTTTTCTAAAAGATGTGGTCTAGAAATTATTTTGGTCCCTTCCCTGAAATATGCCTGATTAAGGGTATGTCTACACTACGAAATTAGTTCGAATTTATAGAAGCCGGTTTTATTGAAATCGGTTGTATACAGCCGATTGTGTATGTCCACACATAAAATGCTCTAGGTGCTCTAGTCGGCAGACCGCGTCCACAGTACGAGGCTAGCGTCGACTTCCGGAGCATTGCACTATGGGTAGCTATCCCACAGCTATCCCACAGTTCCTGCAGTCTCCGCCGCCCCTTGGAATTCTGGGTTGAGATCCCAATGCCCGGATGATGCAAAACAGTGTCGCGGGCGGTTCTGGGTACATGTCGTCAGGCCCCTCCCTCCCCCGTCACAGCAACGGCAGACAATAGATTCGCGCCTTTTTATCTGGGTTACCTGGGTTACCTGTGCAGACAACATGGAGCCCGCTCAGCACAGCTGAGCTCACCGTCACCATATGTCCTCTTGGTGCCAGCAGACGTGGGACTGCATTGCTACACAGCAGCAGCTGCTAACTGCCTTTTGGCGGTAGACGGTGCAGTAGACTGGTAGCCTTCATCGGCGATCTGGGTGCTGGCAGCCGTGGGGCTTGCCTTTTGGCAGTAAATGGTGTATTATGACTGTTAGCCGGTCTATTACAAGTCGGGTCATCGCACGTTAGCAGAGTCTTCCCCGAGCAGCCGATTGTGCAATAGGCCTGAAGACCATCGTCATACACCGCCCCGTATTTGCTGCCAAGCACCCAGAAAGATGCCGAGGGCTATCAGTCACGCTGCACCGTCGTCTTAAGATGTAAAAAAATAGATTTTCTCTGTATTCATTTGCTTCCCCCTCCCTCCGTCAAATCAACGGCCTGCTAAACCCAGGGTTTTCAGTTTAATCTTTGGGGGGGACCAGTCTGTGACAGTTGTTTGTGTCTCTCCCTGATGCACAGCCACCGTTCTTTATTTTAATTCCCTGTGCCTGTACGCCATGTCGTCACTCGGCCCCCCTCCCTCCTTCCCCTAGGCCGTCAGATACTACGTTTGCGCCACAGCTCGAGCCGAGAAGCGGTTCGCGCCTTTTCTTTGAATTCTGGGTTGAGATCCCAATGCCCGGATGATGCAAAACAGTGTCGCGGGCGGTTCTGGGTACATGTCGTCAGGCCCCTCCCCCCTCGTCACAGCAACGGCAGACAATAGATTCGCGCCTATTTACCTGGGTTACCTGTGCAGACAACATACCACGGCAAGCATGGAGCCCGCTCAGCTCAGCTGAGCTCACCGTCACCATATGTCCTCTGGGTGCCGGCAGACGTGGGACTGCATTGCTACACAGCAGCAGCTGCTAACTGCCTTTTGGCGGTAGACAGTGTAGCATGAGTGATAGCCGTGGGGCTGGCAGCCGTAGTGCTGCATTGCACCAGCCCCTTCCAGGTGATGGTATATTATGACTGGTACCCATCGTCGTCATACTGGTATGGCTGTCAATCATGGCCACCTGGGCAGACATGCTACTGTTTTGATGATGACGGTTACCAGTCATAATATACTATTTTCTGCCAATTGCCCAGTATTGTCTGCTAAGCACCCAGAAGAGGCCGAGGGCGATGCTGGGTGCTGGCGGACGTGGGGCTGGCAGACGTGGGGCTGCATTGCTACACAGCAGCAGCCCCTTGCCTTTTGGCAGATGATGGTATTTTATGATTGGTAACCATCATCGTCGTATTGGTATGGCTGTCACTCATGCTGCAGCGTCGGCTGCCACCTTAAGATGTAAAAAATAGATTTGTTCTGTGTTCATTTGCTTCCCCTTCCTCCGTGAAATCAACGGCCTGCTAAGCCCAGGGTTTCCAGTTTAATCTTTGGGGGCACCATTCTGTGTGACAGTTGTTTGTGTTTCTCCCTGTTCCTGTACCTGTACGCCATGTCGTCACTCGGCCCTCCCTCCCTCCCTCCCGCCCTCCTTCTCCTGGTCCATCAGATACTACTTTCGCGCCTTTTTTCTGACCAGGCGCCATAGCTAGCACTGGGATCATGGAGCCCGCTCAGATCACCGCGGCAATTATGAGCACTATGAACACCACGCGCATTGTCCTGGAGTATATGCAGAGCCAGAACATGCCAAGGCGAAACCCGGACCAGGCGAGGAGGCGATTGCAGCGCGGCAACGAGAGTGATGAGGAAATTGACATGGCCATAGACCTCTCACAAGGCACAGGCCCCAGCAATGTGGAAATCATGGTGTTACTGGGGCAGGTTGATACCGTGGAACGCCGATTCTGGGCCCGGGAAACAAGCACAGACTGGTGGGACCGCATCGTGCTGCAGGTATGGGACGATTCCCAGTGGCTGCGAAACTTTCGCATGCGTAAGGGCACTTTCATGGAACTTTGTGACTTGCTTTCCCCTGCCCTGAAACGCCAGAATACCAAGATGAGAGCAGCCCTCACAGTTGAGAAGCGTGTGGCGATAGCCCTGTGGAAGCTTGCAACGCCAGACAGCTACCGGTCAGTCGGGAATCAATTTGGAGTGGGCAAATCTACTGTGGGGGCTGCTGTGATCCAATTTGCCAGGGCAATGAAAGACCTGGTGATAGCAAGGGTAGTGACTCTGGGCAACGTGCAGTCAATAGTGGATGGTTTTGCTGAAATGGGATTCCCAAACTGTGGCGGGGCCATAGACGGAACCCATATCCCTATCTTGTCACCGGAGCACCAAGCCACCGACTACGTAAACCGCAAGGGGTACTTTTCAATGCTGCTGCAAGCCCTGGTGGATCACAAGGGACGTTTCACCAACATCAACGTGGGATGGCCGGGAAAGGTACATGATGCTCGCGTCTTCAGGAACTCTGCTCTGTTTCGAAAGCTGGAGGAAGGGACTTTCTTCCCGGACCAGAAAGTGACCATTGGGGATGTTGAAATGCCTATCGTGATCCTTGGGGACCCAGCCTACCCCTTAATGCCATGGCTCATGAAGCCGTACACAGGCAGCCTGGACAGGAGTCAGGACCTGTTCAACTACAGGCTGAGCAAGTGCCGAATGGTGGTGGAATGTGCATTTGGACGTTTAAAAGCGCGCTGGCGCAGTTTACTGACTCGCTCAGACCTCAGCGAAAAGAATATCCCCATTGTTATTGCTGCTTGCTGTGCGCTCCACAATATCTGTGAGAGTAAGGGGGAGACCTTTATGGCGGGGTGGGAGGTTGAGGCAACTCGCCTGGCCGCTGATTACGCGCAGCCAGACACCAGGACGGTTAGAGGAGCACAGCAGGGCGCGGTGCGCATCAGAGAAGCTTTGAAAACGAGTTTTGTGACTGGCCAGGCTACTGTGTGAAACTTCTGTTTGTTTCTCCTTGATGAACCCTCCAACCCCCCCCCCCGACCCGGTTCACTCTACTTCCCTGTAAACCAACCACCCCACCCCACCCTCCCCTCCCCTCCCGCTTGCAGAGGCAATAAAGTCATTGTTTTTTCACATTCATGCATTCTTTATTAGTTCCTTACAGAGGTAGGGGGATAATTGCCAAGGTAGCTGGGATGGGTGGGGGAGGAGGGATGGAAAAGGACATACTGCATTTTAAAACTTTAACTCTTATTGAAGCCCAGCCTTCTGATGCTTGGGCGATCATCTGGGGTGGAGTGACTGGGTGGACGGAGGCCCCCCCACCGTGTTCTTGGGCGTCTGGGTGAGGAGGCTATGGAACTTGGGGAGGAGGGCTGTTGGTTACACAGGGGCTGTAGCGGCGGTCTCTGCTCCTGCTGCCTTTCCTGCAACTCAACCATACGCTCGAGCATATCACTTTGATGCTCCAGCAGACGGAGCATTGCCTCTTGCCGTCTGTCTGCAAGCTGACGCCACCTATCGTCTTCAGCCCGCCACCTCTCCTCTCGTTCATGTTGGGCTTTTCTCATCTCCGACATTGACTGCCTCCACGCATTCTGCTGTGCTCTATCAGCGTGGGAGGACATCTGCAGCTCCGTGAACATCTCGTCCCTCGTCTTACGTTTTCTCTTTCTAATGTTCACGAGCCTCTGCGAAGGAGAAACATTTGCAGCTGGTGGAGGAGAAGGGAGAGGTGGTTAAAAAAGACACATTTTTGGGAACAATGGGTACACTCTTTCATTACAAGGTCGCATATTTCGGCTTGCAGGCAGCCATCGTAGGCCACAGTGTTTTGGCTATTTTAACCTTCTTAGCATGCGGGAAAGGTTGCAAACAGCAGCGCATTTCCCATATCAAGGATGAATTGGGTTGTCCATTTAAAATGGGGTTTCAATGTAAAAGGAGGGGGCTGCGGTTTCCCGGTTAACATGCGGCACAAACACAAGTAAAGCCCCCCCCCCCCCCCCCCCCACGATTCTCTGGGATGATCACTTCACCCCTCCCCCCCACCGCGTGGTTAACAGCGGGGAACATTTCTGGTCAGAATAGCAGGAACGGGCGCCTCTGAATGTCCCCCTTAATAAAATCACCCCATTTCAACCAGGAGAGCTTTCTGGAGATGTCCCTGGAGGATTTCCGCTCCATCCCCATACACGTTAACAGACTTGCTTGCTTTTTTTTGGTAATGTTTACAAATATTTACAAAGTTACACTCACCAGAGGTCTCCTGTGTGCCCTGAGGGTCTTGGGTGAGTTCGGGGGTTACTGGTTCCAGGTCCAGGGTCACAAACATATCCTGGCTGTTGGGGAAAACGGTTTCTCCGCTTCCTTGCTGCTGTGAGCTACCTACAGTACCTCCATCGTCATCTTCCTCGTTCCCCGAACCGTCTTCCCTGTGTGTTTCTCCAGTGAGAGAGTCATAGCACACGGTTGGGGTAGTGGTGGCTGCACCCCCTAGGATCGCATGCAGCTCCGCGTAGTAGCGGCAAGTTTGCGGCTCTGCTCCGGACCTTCCGTTTGCTTCTCTGGCTTTGTGGTAGGCTTGCCGTAGCTCCTTAATTTTCACGCGGCACTGCTGTGTGTCCCTGTTATGGCCTCGGTCCTTCATGGCCTTGGAGATCTTTTCTAATACTTTTCCATTTCTTTTACTGCTACGGAGTTCAGCTATCACTGCTTCATCTCCCCATATGGCGAGCAGATCTCGTACCTCCCGTTCGGTCCATGCTGGAGCTCTTTTGCGATCCTGGGAGGACTCCATGACGGTTACCTGTGCTGATGAGCTCTGCGTGGTCACCTGTGCTCTCCACGCTGGGCAAACAGGAAATGAAATTCAAACCTTCGCGGGTCTTTTCCTGTCTACCTGGTCAGTGCATCTGAGTTGAGAGCGCTGTCCAGAGCGGTCACAATGAAGCACTGTGGGATAGCTCCCGGAGGCCAATAACATCGAATTCCGTCCACACTACCCCAATTCCGACCCACAAAGGCCGGTTTTATCGCTAATCCCCTCGTCGGAGGTGGTGTAAAGAAACCGGTTTAAAGGGCCCTTTAAGTCGAAAGAAAGGGCCTCGTTGTGTGGACGTGTCCAGGCTTAATTCGGTTTAACGCTGCTAAAGTCGACCTAAACCCGTAGTGTAGACCAGGCCTAAGAGTATAAATTAAAAACCACAAAAAAGAGTCAAGACTGTGACTATATAATGTACATCATCAATACCCAGGCTGAGAGGCCCAAGTGACTTCAAGTTTTTCACTCTTCTTGATCATTTTGATTAGATAACTGTGTTCCCTATTTCCTAGCTTCCTCGTTTGAAACGGTTAACTATAGGTTTTAAGGACCACATTCTCCTCTCACATGAGTACATGGATCCCATCGAATCCAGTGGGAGCTGTACACACACTAGAAGCAGAATTTGTTTTTAAAAATTGTCTACCTTTGAAATTCAGTCAGTTAAGAGACTATGTGAGTTTACAAGTAGGTCTTCTAAGTGTGTGACACAGATCCATACTTTACAAGGATATATATAATTACTTGAGGAATCTTCAGCTCCTCCTTGATTAAAATGGAAGAGAAAATGTTAAAAGAAATACACTTAGTATGGGGAAATTTTTTGTTTTTAATTTACAGCAGAAAGAATATAAAGCATTCAGAAAACATTTTCCATATTTTAAGGACAATTCAAAACATTTTGCATGGTTCCAGCAGCTGAGTTCTTCAACAGATCCATTGATTCAGTGATGCTTTACATGCACAGTTACAAAAATAAAAAAGAGACATCTATACTAGTTTTACATGCAAGTCTTGGGGACCCCCTGTTGGACACTAACTACTGTGTGGAACTGCTGTAAGCGTGCAACCATATAAGGAGGTCATGTTATAGTCTTTATTTCTTTCACACGGTATTACTTATGTCAAATGTGTTACACAAAGGAGCAATTCCATATTCAGGAGACAGAAGGTCATCCTGCTCCTGGCACTTGGGAATCCCGATTATCCAAGAAAGCTGCACTTACTTATCTTCTATCAGAAATAATTTCCACAGTCAAGAAAGGGGTAAGCAGAAAAGCTTTTTCAATGGGAGAACATTTTTAACTAATCAGTGGTCACATTCACTGAAAGGTTACAACTCTCTTCAGCAAAGTACTTAAGGATATACTTAACTTTAAGCATGAGTATTCCCATTAAGTTAATGGAACTACTCATATGGCTAACATTAAGCATGTGTGTAAATATTTTGCTTTATCAGGGTCTTTATCAGTAGATACACCACCAGGCCCATGGATCTGGAAGGGTAACTTGAAATAGCTCTGTATTTTACTGAAAATTTTAAGTACAAATCTGAGAGGTTAAAATGTTTCCACTGAGGTCATTACTCTTGTTGGGAAAAGATCAATGATATTTGTCATAATGCCAGTTAATGGGACAAACATTTATATTTCAAAATGTTAGAGTATTTCCAGTATTAATACAGAGCATTCCAGTTCATTCCAAAGGAGTTTATTTTCAAATTCTGTTCCCATTTTTTCTGTGTGGAATACTTAATCTGTAAAGTTCCGTTTCAATAAAATATATGGAGATTTAGGCTTCCACGGTCACAACGTGGGAGCCAGACAATTTTTTTTTTTATTGAATCAGGTCATAAAGCAGCAGTTCACAACCGTACAGAGTTCTGATAAAGAGCTATATAGCACATACATTGTAATTCAATGCTGGTAGTGAAAGGAAGTAATTAAAAACCAGGTACAATTATAGAAAAGGCACCAAGAGCACTGACCCCAGTTTTTTGGCACAATCTTTGTGTTTACTCTTCTTTTAAAGACACCAGTTTAAAAGCTTTTCATTGGTGAATATTTTTAGGCTTCACAAAAAGGCTGGAGTTTAAACATTGTAGTTGGTGGCCAGGATCAAGTAAGAGCAACTATTCCAAAACTAACCATGTAAAATTTACACCAACCGTTTGGAAATTTTAAACGGGTACTAGCAACATGAAGTCACAGAAGCAATTTCTGATTTCAGCTACGCTTGTGTAAATGCAGAGTAACTGCATTGACTTCAGGAGAATCACTAGCATATAGAGCTGAGACAAGTTACAGCCCCCACCTAAAACTTTGGCCTCGTGCTACTTCTGCCCAGGGCTGCCCTGACTTAAGGTGCAGATATAGGTATCAGTATTTGGAGGCTGCTCAGATCCAGATGAACCATCCACTTGGAGAGCAGTCATTTTCTGGGGCAAAATCCTCCTTCATTTCATAAATCTGGTGCCGTTTTTTACTCCTGGCGGGTTGCTAATGCTAGCAAAGAAAGGGACCCTCCACAGACCTCAGCCCCCTTTCCCACCCAAAAGAGATTAAACAAGGTGCCGAAAATGTCTTGGTTAGTGGCAGTAAGGCAGCACTAGCGTTGCTGTCTTGTGAGCAGCACTGCTATTATGAATTTCTATTTACAGGGGTTATACTTTGTCCAGGAATCCATCTTGGAATCACATTCTGTTTCACATTTTGAAATTTTAGCTTGTACGTAAATGGAAGATAACACTGTAAAAACATCACCAAATAAAAATGGCACTGATCAAGAAATGATTTTTGTTTAATTATGGAAATATGAAACTGAAGTAAAGGCTGCTGCTGGTGACAAGAGTCACTACTTTCCAAGAGAGTTTCTGAAGGTCTTGCATTGTGCACTTTTTATGCGACAAATTGGCAAGACTTCTGAATGAACCACGGGACAAAAAAATAATCAATTCAAAAACATGAACTCAGGTTCACTTGAGAGCAATTCAGAGCTGTTTGGTCATTAATATGTATTTTAAATTCTATATAAGAAAAAAAAACATGTATATGTTTTGTCTCAAACCTAATTTAAAACAGCTCAGAATGGATCTAAAGAAGACCTTGACTGATTCCGTGTCTTCATTTTTGCACTTAGCACAGGGCTGAGAAAAAAGAGCTCTTTGTGCCATCTCTGTGCCACCCAAACTCACAGGCCTGGCCAGTCCCCACTATACGAAAGAGCAGCCTCAGAGGTGCTTCAATTTATATTCTAGCTGCACTGAGCCATCCAAGAACAGCCGGAGCCTACTCCACTCCACCCCACCCAGACCCCTTATACTGAGGAGCAAGGAAAAGCTGCTAGAATGGCTCTGCTGGGCCCAGCTTTTCTAAGTATGAGTTAAAGAAGATAAAACATCATCCTTCGATTTAATGTTCTTGATTGCTGTCTGTGTCCCCACAACTTTGACACTGTTTAGGCATATTCTTTATATTACCATGCAGTACATTATAAAAATAAACGACTACCTGTACAAACATACACTTTTCTATCTTCCATCCCCCCCTTCCCTCCAACGGGGCTATTGACTATGTGGGAAATTCAAAAAGTATTAACGTTAGCATCATCTTTTAAGTTGTTTTCCAAATGCTGTGGAATACAAGCTTGTGAAGCACATGCAGCCTGTGACTGATGTAATTGTGCACTCTGCAGCATCTTTCAAAAATCAACACACCATTGTTTTGTATTTCATACCTGGGAAACTCAAGAATGGTATGTTCTTTATGTTTAAGCAACAATCAACACTGCAGTTCCAAAATTTGTACAAGCCTATAAACCTTGTAACTAGAACAGGACTCATTTGACCAAGAAAGGTGTTGCATATTTCTGAACAGGATCTGTACTAGTGCAACTATTGAATGCTACAGTAATCAACTTGTATTAGCATGCATATTCCAGTTAAACAGGTATGCACCAGTACTGATGTTGCATGTCCTCGGTTGAAGTTGGTAGCAAAACACGTCTTTCATTTTTCCAGCAAAAGTGTGCTTTTTTAGTGTAGAATTTGCATGTTGAAGTGCTAAACACAGAGACAGTATGCATCAGTAGGAGTCACAGCTTACCAGTTGTGCATGTTTTCACCGAGACCTATAGTGATAACAGGTGAATTTTATATTACAGTAAGAGGTGCAACTGAATACTGCACAAGTTGCACTACCTGTCCTGTATCGTAGGTGATATCTTGTGCATATGTGTGATTAGTCTCAACATTAAATGTGCACTAGTGGACGAATTACTAAGGCGGAGTACAAAAGAATAGCATATATGTATAAGGACAAAATCAGAAAGGGTAGAAAGGCACAAAATAAGTTATGCATAGCAAGGGACAAATGTAATTGGAATTCTTTTTACTGCAAAGAGTGTCATCACTCTGAATGCTTTAAAGGCAACATAACTTCCAAAATCAAGTGTTGGCTCTACATATGGCCATACATATGACACTACACTGTATTAAACACAATAAAAACTAATGTCGTTGATTTGTTTGGCACAACATGGAAATGAAGTATAAATTTCAATTAATTGTAAAACAATATAATATCAATATTTCTAATACAGTTCAATAAGATTTCATCTGGCTTTTTGATCAACCAAATTAAAAAGCAAAGGGAACCAACCAACCACACTCAAGTGTCACTGTGCATTCTCCAAGGCCGTTTCTTCTCTTTCTTTGGTGCTTTTATTTTATATAAATTCAACCAGGAGCAGATTTTCAGATTAAACCAATATTGGAAAGTGTGGCAAACTGAGAGAGGGACCGAACCAAAATTCAAAATGACGTACAGAGAATGAGAAATTCGACACTGGAGCAAATTTAGCCACCTATTGGACTGCTTACATGTATGGGCCCAGATATTGAAATGTATTAAGGTTCCTAACATCTATTGATTTCAGTGCGAGTTAGGAGCCTAAATAACTTTGAGGATCTTGACCATGTAATTACAGCACATACCTGGTCAGCAGCAGTTTATGTGGTGTGCCACAGTCACATGGATGTCATAATAGTGCTTGCATAATCTTAACTGGCTATCCTGGACAGGACTGACTGAGAGGCCAGCTGCCTATCAGTACGGGAGCTCTTTGGAGGTCAGACTGGAGGAAGTATTAAACATGAATACATTTGTGAGTGACCAGGAGGTAGTCAACAGAGGTAAGGGTCAGCATTGTATTCTCTATATCCTTTCTATAATCACAAACACATTTAGAAAGCATAGGCATACAGATAGATTAGTTGTAATGTTCTCCATTTATATGACCAGAACCTCAGCTGCTGTAAACCAGTGTCGCTCTGTTGACTTCCTTGTAGCTGTGTTGATTTACACCAGTTGAGGAGTTGGCCTACAGCCTCTGGACCTGCAAACTTTCCTGAGAATCTGAGTTTCTATTGAATGCTATTGGGGAGATCTTCCTTCTTTTCTCCCAGTTGTTTTATGCTTATTATGGGTCCTCATTTTGTGTCTTCTGCATCCATGGAGCCAACATCTAGCTGTGGAATCCATCAGAGATGGGGGAAAATTAGAACAAAAAATGCAGAAGGACTTCTCCTCTAGCTGTCTAAATGAAGCTCTGCTAATATCTTAAATGCAGGATAAGAAAGCATGGGGTCACATTTCTTAGCAATACTAGTGCTCCTAATCCAACATTATCATTACTGCAGCTAGATGGGCAATGTAGGATAGTTATGATTCAGTTTGCATCTGGGTGTTAGAAGTGAAGGATGCAATTTGCATAAAGGATGGGCAATCACCTAACCTCAAGCAGTCTTTCCTGGGAAGGGGAAATCTTGTTAGTTCCTCCTTCATGCTTTGGAATGCTGTTACAATGGAGACAGATAAATATGGCATTTCAGAGTTCTTGTTAAATATTAAGTCTCCTGGAGAATTTCTGCCCACAGCTAAGAGATACATGGGAGATAAAATCCAGATTTTTTTAATATATCAGCTATTTCATAGTTTCATAGAGTCCCCTGGTCCAGAAGGGACCATTAGATCATCTAGCCTGACTTCCTGTATTTCACAGGCCATTAAAATGTCACCTAGCAACCCTACACTGAACCCAAAAACTTGTCTTGGACTAAAATATTTCAGTCTTTAGGAGACTAAACTGTTGTGTGCCATAGGCAGAGAACAGGAGAGACTGCGGTTCCACCAATGCCTGAGGCCCTTGCAATGGTAGAGAATTGAATAGGTCAGATATACCCACATGATCCTAGAAGGTGATCAGTGCCCCATCCTCCCACCCAAAGGTCCCCGCCAATCTGAGCAGGGGAAAATTCCTTCCCACCCACAACTCTGGAGATCAGTTGGATCCTGAGCATGTGAGCAGGACATCTAAGGAAACAGATTCTCTGAACCATCTTGGAGCACTGATCCACCTTACCAGGTGTCCCTTCTCCTGCTATGGTCAATCCCTGATGCTTCAGGTGAAGGTTGGAGGGAACCACCTGACCCCACTCACAGCGTACATCTAGTCAATTGTACATGGAGGGAAAAGTCCTTTATGACCTCTACAGGCAACCGGATGAACTCTGTTCCATGAGTCTTCTCTGCAAGTATTTAAACGACCATAAAATAAGATTAAAGCCTTTCTTCAAAACAGGGGGCCTAAAGTTAGGCTTCTAAATTCATACCGATGTCTAAAAAAGAAGCCTGATTTTCAAGAGATACTGAGCCCCAAAAAGTTCCCAGCATAGCCAATAGGTACATGTGGGTGCTCAGGATTTTTGAAAATGAGGCCCTGACTAAGCAAAACTCTTAAACATATGTTTAACTTTAGGTCTCTTTGTTGACTTAGAGTTAAGCATGTGATTAGGATGCTGACTAATATGGATTTAGGAGCTTAAGTTTAGGCACCTAGTTTTGAAAATTTTGACCATAAATTATTATTCTGTATGTGATCAAAACTCTTGAATTGATAGTAAAGAGGAAAAGGAAGATTATTTTACATGGGGATCTACTTGAAAGGAGCATATTTTCTTCATTATGATTTCCCCCCAAACACATTGGGTAGTTCAGCAAACAAACCTGGTCATCAGGAGCAAGAAAGAGGATTTACATGATTCCCAGGTCTACTTCTCACAGTGTTTGGGCTCCTGCAGAATCTTTACTGGATAATTAATTAAAGAGGCCGGCATCAATTTCAGTGGTAACCAGCTGAATTCTTTTATTTAATTTCAGGTGTTTATAATGAGGTTGTTTCCCTCCTGGCAAATATCGATGACCAAGATAAGGGCAAAATTGCCCTCAGGATTGCCTTTATAGCTGAGACCAAGCTGGCTAGCGTTGTGACAGTTCTGCTAGAGAAACTGCAACAGGATGAGGTAGGGCAGTTTCATGAAATTACATCTGCTTTCCATGTGTCCACACCAAATTCTGCCTAACCTCATGGGGGTATAGGGGAATGCATGGGGGTAATTCAGTATAGAACTTGGCCTGGCGCACCATCAGTATAATCAGGATTCACCCTTCTGTCCTCATGCATAAACTCATAATGCAAAATGCTGTTATTACAGATCAGGATGATATAATGCTCTATAAAGAGAGCGTTGTCCTTTTACACACAGTGGAGTACATGGGCTGGATATAGTAAAAGTACACTGTAGGACTTGCAGTAAGCTCTTCCAATAATATTTTGCCCTTCTTTAGCATCTTCATCCAAAAATCTCAAAGCACTTACCTAATACTAATGAGTTAAGACTCACAGCACCCTTGTGAGAATGGTAAGCATTATCCCCATTTATGGATGATTTGTGTCACAGGGAATTAAGTTACTTGCTCAACACCACTTAGCAAGTTAGTAAAAGAATGTGAATAAAACCCAAGTGAACTGACTCCCTGCTCTAAATCCTAGGCTCATTAATTATACACGTGCGCAGTAGTGCAGAATTCCCCCAGGAGTAATATTCAGACCCCTTTTTCCATTTATTAATACTTGCATCCAACAAAGTCCATTTCTCTATTAAGGGCCAACGCAGAAGGCATTTTAGTTTCAATTAAAGTACTAGGAGGCCAAGACAAGCAGTTCAGTTCAGAACTGAACTTGGCCTCCTAGTACTTTAATTATTTGAATTACTCAATTAATTATGCTAATTAATTTGATTAATTACTTGAATTACATACTGCTTATGTATTCGTAAGTTATCAGTGACAATTTTCAATTAAAAAACATCCTCCTTCCATTTAAAAATGAATGGAAGGAGCTTCTCCCCAGTGGAGCTGTCTGGTACGATTGCAGTGTGCAGAAGCATTCCTTTTCAAGCAGAACCACTGGAATGTTTAGCCAGTCAAGAGATCTGATTGGCTTTGAACATTCCAAAGTGCTTTATGACCTTGGCATGCAGGTCACATAGATGTAGATCTAACTGCTGAGTTAATTTCCCCTAGGAGCTGTTGAGGACTTATTGCGGGAGTTGGGTATTTTGTAATTACAAATTTACAAATTCTGTCTGGAGTGGATAGAGCAAGGACAAGCTGCTCATTTGTATTGTTTGTTTTAAATAAATGAAACTAGATAAGGGGGCACTGAAGGGCGCTTATTCTGGCTCTTTTCTCTCCAGGAAGATTAAAATATGTAATTGCTCGGCTGCTTCTGAAGTGCTGCTAAATGCGGGGATTGGAGGGCATGGCATGTTTTACACCACTTAAGCCAATGCAGGCTGAGGAGTCGGTGTGGCCTCGTGGATAGGATTCTGGATAATGACTCAGGAGACATGGATTCTCTTCCTGGCCACGGACCTGCTCTGTTATGATAAGACTTGGGGTAGTCATTTCATGTGTGGATTGTAAGCTCTTTAGGGCAGGGGCTTATTTGCCAAATGACTGTGTGGTCATCAAGAAAAACTTTTGCCAATTGTTTGTTCTCTTTTATGTTTTGTCCCCAGCAAAACAGAGCAGACATTTACTGTGTCCTGGAGAAAATATTACAGCAGGACACCGGGGGCCTAGAGAGAAGGCTACTGAACAAAATAATAACCCTGGCCTCAAACCACATGAGAGAGACTGAGGTAAGTTAGTTCTCCCGAGATACTAATCAAAGGATCCAAAGCTTTAACTAATTAAAACTCTCTTTTTGAGGGGGTAAACTATATACTGAAACAAAAATCTATTCTCCTGTTAGAGGCCCACACCTTCCTCCAGACCAAAGCCCAGGTCCTAGACAGCACTTGTGCACATGCATAGGATGGGAGAACTCACATGCGAAAGTTACACATGTGCTTAAGTGCTTTGCAGGATCAGGACCCGAGACACATGATATCGGACACAGAGACAGGCCTATGGTTTCTGAACGAGCAAGTCTTTCCCAAAGTCTACTAGGGATTTCATTATTGATCCTGATGTTATGTGGAAGGCGCTCTGATACTATAGCGATAAGTGGCAGTATAAAGCCCCAAGACAGACAGAATCTGAGCTATCTCCAAAAGAAGCAGCATTGGATTTAGAATATAGTTTGCCAGCAGGAAAACCCATGGAAAAATCCCTCTCTTGTTCCAAAGGAAGTCAGCCTCCTTTTGGGGGACAGTTTATTCCAGGAAAGCTCTCTGAATATCTTGAAGCTGCCCAGTCTGTGTCTCACTACCTCCTCAGGGAAGAGCAGGGAAAAATATCATATGACATCCACCACAAGTAGCTAATAGTAAATAGTCTAACTAAGCAGCTTGCAAGGAACTCAAAGGCTGAAAATTGTTTAGCCAAATGACTCGATGAATATTTATGACTAATGACTCTAGCCACAGAAAGTTGGGAGGCTTCATTCACAACTTATGCACAGAAATAAGGACTTGACTCATATAAACAACTCTGGCTAGTGCAACCGGCTTCAGTCACCTCAGTCTCTCTCTCTCTCTCTCTGTTTTTTTTTTTTTTAGGAAGCAACAAATGAACTAAAAGTGGCAGCTAGCAACACCTTAGTGACCCTGGCTCGCTGCTATTTCTATGAGGTGATGTACGAGCTGCAGTGTCGTCTGAAACTACTGGGACTGCCTGAAGAGTTTGTTTTCATTACACTGGGCAACCTGTCATCAGCCTATGGTATGGTAACTTCCATCTTTTGTTTCAAAGTTATTGTCTTTCATTTAAGGACAGGGGATTACTCTCTCTACCAAAAAATGTTACAGCTAAACAGAGCTCTGTTTGAGTGTGTGCACGCGGGTGTGTGTGGGGAGAGACACAAGATTAACTGCTGTTGCTAGTTCTTGGCTTCCAGATCATGAGCTATCCAGACGGAGGTGCAAGCTCTAACTTATGTCCCTTACTGAAGTTCCTTAAGGATCGGATGGGGGAAGGTCAGGTCTAGTGGAGCTCTTCTCCACCCCACTTCCCATCCTGTCCCAGTGCTCTCTCCCCTTACTCTGGGAGTGAGTTGGCCTTTGGGCACAGCTGTACACTGGTGGAGGATTCCCCTCTTCAGGGTGAATCCCCCACTGGCTTTCAATGGCTGCTTTAAAGCCATTCTACTCTGCTTACGCAGCACAAAATGGCCTAGGAGCCCATAGCATCCTGCCCCACGGTGTTTCTAAGTGTGTTGTAAGAAGGCGGAGAGCAGCTGATTATCTTTCTTCCTTCTCTTCTGGCCTTTCTCTGCAGCACTTGAGTGTATCCCTTATGTGGGAATGACCCTGAAGCGCATGTTCTCCATGTTGGGGTTAGTCAAGGACAGCAGGCTGAGACAAGCGTTTTGTGGTGGTAAGAGCAGCACTTACTGGAGGTGCCCAAAATGGATATTGAGAGGGTCTTGGTACAGATTGAAGTGACTGGCCAAGTTTGCAAACAGGCCCTGAACTGTGCTCCCTGCCCTGGATTGCATTAGGTGCTGCGTTCTTTGGCTCCCGTGGCACTCAATGAAGTTGAGAGTGCTCCGTACTTTGCAGGAGGCGCTGAGCATTTGTAAGTTCAGGCCCTTTATGACTCATGGATATAATTTAAAATAAACACACACAAAGGCTGAAGCTGCCCATCTGCCAGGAGGCTCCTGGGGGAGGAGGTGAAGGGAGCAGATTTCATTACTGAACATTTAAAAATCCCCTGTTCTCCACTCCTCCACCCATTCTCTCCCCTTAGTTTCTTTATCATCATCTCCTTTCACCCTCTTTCTCTATCTTCTCTTCCTCTCCACTTCTCTCTTCCTTTGATTTTCAGGTGATGCTCAGTAAGGGGTTAATCCTGTGCCTTTGAGGTAAATGGGAATTTTGCCATAAACTTCATAGAGAACAGGATTGGGCCCTAATTCTTCTTAGCAAGGACACTAGATACACCTACTTTTAGGGCAAAGTGCTCCCCAATACCTTCAAAGCCCAGTAAAGCCAATGGATGTTAGGGGCACTGAACATCTTTCAGACAAACTGTAACTCAAGATGAAATCATACAGTGTAAGGGTTAAATAAACAATAACTGCAGAGGATGCGAGTCATTCAGAGGAGAGCTGGTTGAAATATTTTGATTTTTAATTATATTTTCCATAATTTTTCTTTCCAAATTTGATGAAAAACAAACCTGAAAAATGTCAATGAGAATCAGGAAGTGTGTGTCCAGTGTTTTGGAGCAGCTAAAGAGGTGGCTGAATTTTTTTGATTTTTGAAAAATATCAATGATTTTTATACTTTGCAATTTTGAAGAAAAAAAAACCTATCAGTAAAGATTTTTAATTTAATTTAAACTGCTTTTTCAACCAGCTCTAATGAAGAGGTAACAAGGAAGGGAGAAAAAATTTGTCTTCAAATGATGGTAATTGAAAAAAGATTGAGAGAGATGCAAATTTAAAAGCCTTTTCAGATAGAAGACATGGAATGGGGGGAAGAGAAATAGCTCAAAATTGATATGGGATTTCAGCGTCTAGTCCTGAACTAAGCAGTAGCTGCCATGGAAGTGTAGTAAACTTTAGACCTGGGTGAGTTCACTGATAAAGCAACTTCTCCTTATTACTAATATGTCTTTTTCACATTGCCTGTCTTCTCTCCTTCCATACAGTTCTGGAAAAATGGTCAAGGGCAGTAAATCTATATTTGACTAGCTGGGATAAGAGCACATTCCCCAGCATGGGTGCATTGCGATTCTTCGATACAATTCTTCCATTCTATTGTCATGTGACCAGCAACTGGCTGCAATGTGAGGATCTGGAGGTGAGAATTGCTGGCTTTCTAAACCTTTAGCAGAAATTGTAATGTTAAATTCTATGTATCTGTCACTTTCTGTGATGATGGCATTTAATGGTAGGTCCTTTTGGATGGAACAGAGTGTCATGTAAAACATCTAAACCCCATATATTTATAATGTCACCACATCATGGAAATTCTGTCTGTACACAGTGTACATAGCTTCTAGTTTTATGCACCTAATGTGCAGATGAACAGGGGATAGTGGGCTAAATTAATTCCTGGTATAAGTCCATTCAGCTCCAATGGAATTACAGCAGTTTTGAGTTGGCTGAGAATGCCTACTAATCTGGGGAATATTTTACCTGGTATAGTTGTGAAGTGCATTAGAATATAATCCTGAAACCAACCCTACGAATCCCGGTTCTTTACCAGGAAATATTGAGATAGGGCCGTTCCTACAGTGGAACAAGGGAAGTTGCACTCATTAGAAGTAGAAAAGGTGTGCCCATTGGATGATATTGAATGAATTCTTAGGAACATAAATTCTGTGTCTCATCTATGCAGCTCAAGCAGGCCATCATCAAAGCCCTTGGTCCCATGATGAGCCTCCTGCTACACAAAGAGGAGCATCACGATCGGATATTTGAACTGATCTCATGGCTCCTTGAGCAATATAAGGAGGACATTGATGTTTTTCACGTCACCAAGGTGAGCTACCACTCATTAAGGTAACTGTCTATGCGTGTGCATGTATGAACTGCATGAGGAATTTGCTGCCAGTGGGGTTTCCTGGTTTAGACAGTGACTTGTTAGATAATAAATATTCACACGAGTTCTGGGTTTATGCACATGGTGACCCAGGCAACAAGATTTGTAGGTAAATGCCTCTTATGAAAAGCATCCTCTGTTTCTTGGGGAGGATGATAAGGAGATAAAAAACAGAGCACCTGCCCCACTCCCCAACAAGATACTCCCTCCTTGTGATTTCCCAGTACATCCTGTCAACTCTGTGTCTCTCTTTTAGATCATAAACTCCTCACAGCAGGGGCTGCCATATGTTGTCTCTGGTCAGTACCAAGCCAACTATCAGTGGTTGAAAATTAATACTAAGGAGGCTTGAGGGTGATTGCTTTGGCTTATATAACTAGATCGATATAAAAGCATTGCCTGTCTATTTCATCTACTGTTCTATGCAGTGCTGTTGTAGCCATGTTGGTCCCAAGATATTAGAGCGAGAAGGTGGGTGAGATAACCTAATTAAAGATATTGTCTCACTCCCCTCGTCTCTCTATTTCATCCAACTCAGTACCACATGAGCAAGAAGTAATGGGCCATATTCTGTCTTCCGTGGGGCTACACAGTTGTAAATGAAGTCATGAGACAGCTATAACTACTTGGTAGTGATATTTACTCACCATCTCTGTTGGTTGAAGCTGGTACAGAGTATGTGGTCACTTTTGGGGTTGAAATACCCATGATTTGGAGGGAACCAACGCATCATGGACTTGTTTGATAGCATCAGGGCACTACACAACTGCTTAAACATAGTAAAATATGTAGATGGCATCAGAGACATTCTGGAAGCTTCAAGCAGCAAAGGAGAAAAGTGTTTAGCTGCAGGAAGGAATTAGATTTTCACCTTTTTTATCAATCAGCTGGCAGAGGACATAAAATCATCACTGATAAAATTGGCAGATGAGATAAAAATTGGGGAGTGGTAAATAATGGAGAGGACAGCTCACTGATTCAGGGTGATCTAGATCACTTGGTAAACTGGGCGCAAACAAACAAACGTGCATTTAAATACGGCTGAATGTAAATGTCTCCATCTAGGCACAAAGAATTTAGGCCATACGTAACATGCTGGGGGATGCTGTTCTGGGAAGCAGAGACTCTGAAAAAGATTTTGGGGGTCATGATGAATAATCAGCTGAACACGAACTCATGCTGTGGCCAGAAAAAGCTAAAGCTGGGATGCATAAAAAGGGGAATCTCAAGTAGGAGTACAGTGGTTATTTTACCTCTAAATCTAGCACTTGTGTGACTACTGTGGGAATTCTGTGTCCAGTTCTAGTGCCCACAATTCAAAAAGGGTGTTGATAAATTGGAGAGGATATTGACAGAAGAGCCACAGTGATTAAAGGATTAGAAAACATGCCTTCCAGTGGTAGAATCAAGGAACTAAATCTATTTAGTTTAACAAACAGACAGTAAAAGGGTGTGTGATGGGGTTTACCTACCCCGCATTGGTTCAGCAGGGGTTAATCATACTTTGTGGGCCGAGGAGGCCATGCCCCATCATCTCTGCTGGGCATGCTTCAGCTGGAACCAGGATATGAAAGAGCCGCTCAGCTCAGGCTGAGATGACTGCTGAAGGGAGCAGAGGTGCATTGCAGACTCCTGCAGAGAGACTGCCAGTGCTCCAGGATTCAGAGGCCAGCCGGACTGTGGCTGCAACCAACCCCCAGCCACCCAGTGCCAGAGATGGAGGAGAGACCACAGAATCCCTGAGACTACCAGCTGCTGAAGAATGGGTGGGAAGTAGCCTAGGTGGACTAAGCATTGATCCAGTTGAGGTACCGGGCTTTGACTCGGCATGTTTGGGAAGGATCCCAGCTGAGTTGGAGGCAGATACCCCTGCGGCAAGACAGGGCCCTGGGCTGGGACGTGTGGAATAGGTAGGAGCCAGTGGAGAAGGGCTGACCTAGGCAACACTTCCTTGCTGCAAAAGGTGGTTCTACTGACTCTGGCCACTAGGCCACATTGCCCTGCTGCCAAGGGTGGTTCCATTGACTCTGGCCACTAGGCCGCACTGCCACACCCAGAAGGGCAGCCCTAGTGACTTGTGCTGTTGGGCCATGGACCCTCACCGAAGGGTGCTGCACTGATCCTGACCATTAGGCTACGCTGCCCTAGGAGCCAGGACTGCTGCGGTGGCTAGGGAGACTAGGCCAGTTGGGCCGCCCCAGATCTACTTCAATTCCTCCACAACCTGGTACCAACCTGATGGGTGGACCTGTCCTGTGACAGGGTGACTTAATGACAGTCTATAATATCATACATGAGGGATTCATGTTTTATAATGGGCTCTTCAGTTTAGCAGAGAAAGGTGTAACTTGATCCAATGGCTAGAAACTGAAGCTAGACACATTCAGACTGGAAATACGGCGTACATTTTTAATGGTGAAATAATTAACCATTAGAACCATTTACCAAGGGCCGAGGCGGATTCTCCCTCACTGACAGTTTTTAAATTGAGATTGGGATGTTTTTCTAAAAGCTCTGCTCTGGGAATTATTCTGGGCAAGGTCTATGGCCTGTGTTGTACCGGAGGTCAGACTAGATGATGGCAATAATCCATTCCAGCCTTGGAATCTAGGAATCCCCTGAAGCTGCTTCAATCACTACATATTGCTCCTGTGTGTGCCACCATCTGACTTTCACCCTCTGTTGCAGAGTCTGAGACAGCTCTTGGAGGTCTCTTTTGAATATAAGATCCCTCTACCTAAAGAGAAGTTTCAAGCCATCTGCAGTGCTCTGCACAACCAGGTGAGGGGTGGTTTTGCTTGGATCCCTTGAGCTTAGGCACAGCAGATCTGAAGCATATTAACAATAAAAATCTATCGAATGATAGTGCAGAGCCGGGGCACCTCCTCATGCCTTACTGATTTCTGCATGCTCAGGAGTAAGCAGGTAGCGGTCTCATTTTCTTAGCTAATATCCAGCTCAGTTTGTAAAGCAATTTCACCATAAGCTGATTATCAGGGGGAGTCAGAGTTGTATAGTAAAAACTGTGGCTGTGTCTTGATTCGATCAGCTCTGATCTAATGTATTGGTCATTGTGTTTGATTCTTGCTGTGCATTCAGTACCATCTACCTGGGGTTCAGACCTCTAGTTGGCCAAGTAGGAAGTGGAAGCTTAGAAAATAATTGAACATTTTCTTTTCAATTGCTTCTGATTAGTTTTTCTTTGACCATTTCCCTTCTTCCCACAGATCTGTTCTCAAGCTAAGCCGCTCAGCACGGAAAATCACGCAGAGCTGTTGGATTGTGTAGTTCTGCTAGGTAAGGGGAAGAGACTCTGAGTTGCACAGTGGTTTCCTTGTAACTTCCTTTGTCAGGTACGGTAAGAATAAGAGTTCTGTTGTCAGTGAGGACGTGATTTGTTCCCTTGCAGCCCGTTCTTCTCCTGATGATGTGATAGCATTTCTGCACTCGCAGCTGGAGATTGAGAATGAGGCTGTTCGTGTGGCCTCTTTGAATCTGCTCAGTGCTATTGTTGGCACCGACTGTAAGTAACACAGGAGCAACTGTGCCAGCTGCCCTCTTGGCCAACATGCTGAGGGTTGAGTTGGGGACATCCAGAGCAGGGCCGGCTTTAGGAAGTGGGGGGTCTGATTTGTGGGGCTTGTACTCACCGGGCGGCGCTCCGAGTCTTTGGCAGCGGGTCCTTCACTCGCTCTGGGTCTTCAGCAGCAATTCGGCGGCGGGTCCTTCACGTGCCGCCGAAGAGCCGGAGGGAGTGAAGGACCCGCTGCTGAAGTGCCGCCAAAGACCCGGAGCGCCGCTGGGTGAGTAAAAATTAAAAAGGACACTGGGCACAGGGCCCTGTTAGGCACGGGGTGCGAGGCCCTTTTAGGCACGGGGCCCAATTCAGGAGAATCGGGGGAATCGGCCTAAAGCCGGCCCTGATCCAGAGCTAAAAGCATGAGCTACTATAGATTGAGCTAAAGAACCAAGGCTTTGTAGGCACGGCAGGGCTGTAACAGACTCATCGCCTCTGCAAATGGGGCATAGAGTCTCTATAACACACAGTCACCAGTGGTTTGGATCTCCACTAAGGGACCAAATGCTGCCCTAAGGTACCACCTTATGGCCACCCTATGGCCACCCAGAAATCAACAGGTTCAACTAAGTGCTGAATGTAGCCCAAGATACTTTTCAACTTCAAATACAGAAGTTAACTTGGGGCTAATGCATGTTAACAATAATCAGATACAAATAAAATAGGACTCCTGGCTCGATATTCGTCAGTATTATACACTATAGATTAGATTCTGAGTTCTGTTATACTGGTGTAAACACAGATTAGCTTCAATGACCTCAGTCTATCTAACGCTTTTATAAGATTTCCATCATGGTAGTATGATGGCACTCATTATAGAAGTGGAATTACTTTAGATTTACACTGGTGTAACTGAGACCAGAGTCTGGTCCTATGTTTTTCCCACTGATTCTGTAGATGAGAGAAGCTCGGTACTATTCTTAAATAGGGCCCTTTGAAATCCAGGATTAATTCCAATGTGGAAAGTGAGTGAGTGGAACAAAGAAGTACTGTACACCTCTCCTTATCTTTCAGTGCCCGAGACAAGAGTTAAAAAGTTTCTGATTGTGAAGGCAGTGAAATCCACTCTCAGTGATCAGAATGCTAAGGTAAGATTGTGTGTGGAGCAGTGAAATATTTCAATTTTTTTCAATGATATGGGATGAATGGATATCTGGGTGGAGCTTTCATTCAGATCCAGAGGAGAGACTGCAGACTAGAGAAGGCATGTCATTCTCCTGCCAGTGTTAAATGTATCCACGTTTATAATCTAAGGAGATAAACTTAAAAGCATAAGGACTCTCATATCCTATCTCCTATTTCAGGCAGAAGGGATAATAATAACTCTTGTGTGTAATCTCTACCCTTGCAGGTGAGGAAGGCAGTTCTTCATTTCATCAGGAGGCTGCTCAGTTCAGGAAGTGTGGAGAATTGTGTAGAATGGGATATGGTAGCATATGTTTTCCACGAGTTCAGTGTGTCCACCAGCAAACTGGTAAGGAGAGTTCTTAACACGTAGGACTCGGTCCTACCATTCTTGCATGCTGATTGCTCCCCTTGCCTTCCGTGGGAGTTTTGACTCAAGGACAGCTGGACTGAATGATTAGAGCCAGAATCTGATCAGTTATATTGGTGTAAAGTCAAGGTAACTTCACTGACTTTAGTGGCGTTACTCTGGATTTATACTAGTGTAACAGAGATCAGAATCTCACACTGGGTATTTACATCTAACAGAGTTATCTAGGTTACTCAAACCTCTGATGAGACATTGAAACTTCTGAAAACACCATTTTTCAGTGAAATGTTCTTGTACAAGGAAGCACATCTTTTTGTTTTCAATAGACTCTCCAGAGAACATAATGATGCCCAATTCTGTGGCTGTTGAAGCATACATAAACTATCAGCAAAACACCGAGGTTATGCAGGCTGCATCCCAGACTGTCAGGAGCCTGGAAAAGCTTGCTGCCTATTTCCCTCACTACATACTCTGCTCTACATGTACTAGTTTAAAAATATCTTCAATCCGTATTTCTATCCATGGACACAGCCAGGGGCTCCAGACACTTTGTGCTCCATGACTGGATCCATGATATATATTAACATAAACAGTTCAACTTTACAGTAAGTTGTTGATAGAATCACACTCACTACACACAGAATGACCAAGCTGGTTGGGGCATCAGAACAAACAGAGTGGATCCCCCTGGTTCTGCATATTTATTTCCACTGGGCGGAGGCTGAATGTTTTTCCTCAGAGATAAAAAGATGAAAGAGTTTTTCAAATTTAAAAAAAATTAACACTGTTGGGGAAACTCTTTTGTGTTCAGTGAATCATTCCCTTCACTTTAGGGTTTTCCTAAGCCTGGGATCTGACCCACCAGTTAGGAGTTTCTATTATTCTCTTTCCTTCAGACGTTTGTGCACTTCCAGTGCAATATAAAAGCAGGCATAGGTCAATGTTCAAGATGGCTTCGTAAGAGAAGGACACTGATTCTATAGCCAGTGTCTTATTACTAGCTAATAAGTTCTATATAGCTATCTCACAGCAGGGTACAACACTTCTCATCCAGGCTATTCAGGAAGAAAGCACTATCCAAACCCTGTGCATTGACATCCTGCAATGTCTGGACACCTCAGTCAGTGGAATGACCCAAGTAAGTGACCTGTTGCTACTGCTTCTTGAAATAGGGACGTTCTTCCTTATGTTCCTTGTACCTCTCCACAAGGAAGCTCTTTGCACAGTCAGCATAATGGAGGAACAGCATATCAAATTCATGTCAGGGATGGTGTGACCCCTTCATCATGGAGTAAGTGGTTCACATTAGAGAAAAGATGTAAAGCAACTTAACTGGAAGGAATCATGTTGCAGAGATCTTCTCTTAATTCTTTCCACTGTCTGAGTGCAACTTCCCCTTAGATCCCCCATGAATACTTCTGATTTGGTGATCCTGGATTTGAACAGATACTGGGGCTGGAACTGTGCCTTCTATAGGTCTGTAAAGTTCTATGTGAGTTTATGGTGCTATCTAAATAGCTCCATAATGCTCTAATGCAGGGAAAGAGGATTCACCAAACTAGGCAGTGTATTTAAAAGACAGAGTGCAGGGGCACCGGACAGGTAGAGTGAGATGTTGGGGAGAGAGAGATGAGGTGATAGGTTAGGGAAGGGTCAGTGATGAATAAAAGGAGAAGCTACATGACAGGGAGGGATTCAGACAGCAGGATACTGGAGGTGGGGGAATGGAAATAGCTATGTACTGAACAGTCTCGCTCTTCTCTGCAGGTGTTATGGCCAAGGCTTCTGGAGTATGTGGTGCCAGCTCAGTACACTGGTACTTTGAAGCCTCTCTGCAGATGCCTTAGGGAACTGGCTGAGAAAAAGCAGCAGGAAGGAGAAGAAGCTGCTTGCCTCGACTACAGTGGACCAGGTTTATAACAGAAACTCTTTCATTTATTCTCTCCAGGCCCTATGAAATGAACAGATTCAGTCTGCTCCAGTTCTCTCGTCTGCAATCAGGAGGCTAAAATGAATGAGGGATGGTCTTGTGATTACAACATGGCCATGGGAGGGAGCTAGGAAACGTGGGTTCTGTTCCCGCCTTGCCACCAAAATTCTGATGTGACCTTGGGGAAATCACTTGATCTTTCTCTCTCAGCTTCCCCACTTGTGAAATGAAGGAGTAATTAATGCCAACCTCATAGAGGTGCTGTGAGGCGGAATTCATTCCTGTTTGTAAAGCATTTTGAGATGCTCAGAGACTAAAAGCACTATGGAAATGCAAATTATTATCAGCTGTATTCAACATTGGTGGGCACGTTGGAAATGGATAGGTGAATAACATCAGCAGGACTCTCTGCAAAGCCTGGCATCATTAATGCTATTCTGTTTCTTTCCCTAGTGAAACTCCCTACACCCCAGGGGCTGCTGGCGCGACTCCTGGTGAGTAGACCATGAAAATAGGTTTTCTGCGAAATGTGAAGTGGGACAGTTAACTATAAAAATCGGTTTTATAGCTAGATGCTTATAGACAGGCTGAGGAATGTGTATGATTGGGTCTCTCTCTCTCCACCCTCTCCTGAGACACACTGTTCTGCATCCTTGTACTAGCTAGAATGCTTGCTTCTTCAGGAAGACACTGCAGCAGAAGCAAAAACTCTATTGTACGGTCTCCACAATGAGAGAGTCTGAACTATTCCCTCCTTCAGGAACAAACTGGTGTTGTGCTGACAAAACTTAGCCTGTTCTTTCTCTCTCATTGACAGGTAGTAGCCTCATCCCCTTATGAAAGAGAAGGACATGGATGTGCTGCCTTGCAATTACTGAAGGCCCTGCACTACAATATCCATGCAGCAGTGGGTGAGATGTGGGTACTAAAGATCCCACCTCTGCTGCAGTACATTGAAGGTAAAGTGCTAGTTAGGAGGAGTGCGGTCCATGGAAGGGAAGCCACAAAATGCAGCTTCGTATTGACATGTGTTGTGCCATTCCTGTTGCAGTACATGAGAACAGTGGGGAATTGAAGTTGGGGTTCTGGGCCCTCACTTTTCCTTCACCTGGATAACTGGGAACCACTGGGGTAAATCCAGAGTTGAACCACTGAGGCCAATTCAATCAGGGCAGAATCAGGCCAGGAAGGTTTCAGCTGAATGGAAATTTTACAGCAGTTCCCCCCACACCTTATTATTAGTTGGGAAGGTGAATATTTTGTGGTTATATATATAGTCTGATTTTTGGAAACTAAATTTTTCTGAAAATTAAACCCCATGTTTACTTTCAAGGGAGATTCAATTAAAAAACCCAGAGTTTTTCTTTCTGTAAGGAAACCCGAGCCATAAAAGCTAGGTTGGCCAAGTGGGTGCCCTTTGTAGAATCTAGGTATTATGGGCCTAAAAATGTCTTTCACCAATTTTACAGTGGTATGAATCTATTGATCTCCATGGAAAAAACCCTTCAATCAGTGTAGGCCAAGGGTAGGCAACCTATGGCACGTGTGCCAAAGGCGGCACGCGAGTTGATTTTCAGTGGCACTCACACTGCCTGGGTCCTGGCCACTGGTCCAGGGGGCTCTGCATTTTAATTTAATTTTAAATGAAGCTTCTTAAACATTTTAAAAACCTTATTTACTTTACATACAACAATAGTTTTATATAATAGACTTATAGAAAGAGACCTTCTTAAAACGTTAAAATGTATTACTGGCACGCGAAACCTTAAATCAGAGTGAATAAATGAAGACTCGGCACACCACTTCTGAAAGGTTGCCGACCCCTGGTGTAGGTTGTGTCTACACTATGGGGTTATGTCTAATGACATAGCTGTGCCAGTATAGTCTCCGTGGAGTATGACAGACCCTATGTGGAGCACAAACCCGATATCTTTCTGATGAACATCGGACCCCAAAATGTTCAAGTGGGTTTGATGTTCAAAAACAGATTTAAGAAATGAGCTGTATCTTCCCTAGTTGTTGTTGCTGTACAGAGTCCCCAGTACTACATTGTGCCGACATTCAAGAAGGGTAGGTTAGAGCTGGACATTCAGAATCAGGGCCAGATTCTCAGCTGATGTAAATCAGTATAATTCCATTGACTTCAGTGAAGCTACACCGATTTACATCAAGTTAGGATCAAGTCCAGAATCTCTTATTATGCAGGAAAAGTTTGTATTCACATTAAACCCAGTCTTCTGATGTGCTGAACAGTTTTGTGAGGTGCTCAGCACCCTCAGCTCCCATGAAAGTCAACAGGAAGTGGGAGTGCTCAGCATCTCACTCCTGGTGGGTTGACTGACCCTGAATAAAAATGCCAGCAGGGTACATAACATGATACTTTCTGTTGGTCCAACAAAGAACGTTGGCGTAGGTCCCATTTAGCCTTGAAAGCCCAGGTATGTTACAGCTTGGCAGACCAGGAGTTTTAGAAGGACTGATTGCAAAGGAGATACCTGGGACGACTCTTCTTGCTAACCTAAGTGACATTATTGTTTTGCCTCCTGCTTTATAGGAAACACAGAGAATTCCCTGGACCATGAACGGTGGGAGCCCATGCTGCTTCAGGTACAAGATGGCTTTCAGCTGTATTGTCACAACCCTCCCTCCCCCCTCCAAATGTATCAGCTGGGGAAAGAATAATGATAAATTATTCATTATAAGCAGAGCTGGTCAAACCATTTCATTTGCAACTTTTGTTCAGTGAAAAACTGGCCTTTTTTATTTTCATGGGACATTTTCAAATTTTTCAGTTTTTTTACACAAAACAAAGCAACCCCAACCCAAATAGAAAATGTTTAGTTTTTTGAAACTGAAGTTGATTTTTGATTTTTTTTTCCAGTTGCTTTCCTGTTTGTCTCCTCCCCCCTCTGGCTTTTTCAGTCACAAAGTGGAAGAGGGGAAAAAGGCATGGGACGAGGGATAAAGGGAAGGAAAGGGGGAAAACAAAGAATTGAATAATGGTCATTTTTGATTTTGAAAAGCAAAATATTTTTGTTTCTTTCACTTTTCATTTGTGTGGTGAAAAATCCCACTTGTTTTGTGAAATGGACTTACTATTGTTCAACCAGCTCTAGTTATAAATAACTCTGTATTACCTCTGGGAACAACACAAAACTTAACCAGAAAACAAGCATGCTAATGGTGCTAATGCATCACTGGGGGACATTTAAAGGATTCTTTTTTTCTATATGCCACTCAAAAGAAAATTTGCTCTGAGAAACCCCAAAAGGAAAAGAGACAAGACAAGGTTTGGTGACTGTATCTCATGGAGAAGCCTTTCTGGTCAGAAAGAGCTCTTTACAGCCTCCTGTAAATCCAGACAAAGAACATTTTTATGGCGAGTGCTGAAAATGAAAGGAAAGGACCTAGTGACAAATCAAACCTTCTGGGGCTTGAGTTCCATTTGGGGTTGGATTACACTCTAGAATTTCCCATTCCAGATCCAGCCTCGTTTGAAATTCTTTGGGCTAAAAAATCAAAGAATATTAGGTTCTCTTGTGAGGTTTCTGATATTTTCTGGCTGCTGTTCAAAATTCGGGCCTGAAACAGCAAAGTGCTGAGAGTTACTAACCTCTCGCTGACTTCAATGGGAGTTGAGGGTGTGACCCCAGGTCCCTTGGGTACCCAGTGGCAGAGGCCACAGGAGTGCATAGGATTACCAGGATTCCCTGGATCTGATCTCCATATAATCAAAGGGTGTCATGTAAAGCCTTTACTGGATACCTGTGCCACACGGATCATCATAATCATTGCACAGTGACTGGATGGATAATATATAAGGCGTTATGGTTGTATACTGAAATTTATGCTTTTAAGGTCTGTGAGTTGGGGCTGGTCACCAGAAAGTGATCAACAAGTTTCTTTGAGGCAGGAGATGCTTATCTGCCTGAATGACTGTATGTAGATGAGTAATTCTTCACAGTGGATGTTAATCAATAGAGCAACATTCTAATCAAGTGATTGCAAAGTCTCCAGAGGAGATTCGATACAAGAAAAACAAACAAACAATAGGGGGTACCCTGTTTACAAGTGAAGACAATGGATGCTTGGAACTATATCTGGAGGTCCAGAGGTATCCTGCATCAGGTATCCTTCGCCTATTGGACGAACTGCCAGCTGGCTTGTCTTATGAATGGAGGATCACATTTGGTTTGGGTGTTTCATGCTGGGAGAGAGATTTGGGGGAGCTATCCTTTGTGAGACAGGGGAATGTTTGGTTATCTAAGTTTAAGCTCTAGAAGTGTGTTATGATTTTATTTTTATGTAACCATTTGTTTACATTAATTTTACTTGCTGCTTCTCAAATCTCTGACCTTCGTGAATTAAACTCTATTTGTTTTCACTATAAATGTATCTAAGTGTGTTAAATGGAGCGATGACGCTGAGGTAACACCGGTGATGTGGTGTGTAGCAAACCTATGAATTCTGTGAGTGTCCAGTGGAACAGGGGCTGGACATTCTGGGGCTGCACAGAGGGCTCGGCGGTTGGACTGTACTGATTGCTTATCTGTAGAAGGACAGTGGAGCCTGGATGGGGTGGAAGGGCGTGCTTGTGTTTACTGTGGCTGGCAGAGTCAGGAGCTGACACCTGGCAGGCACAGAGGAGGCTACCTCATGCTAAGGGCAGGTGGTAGTGAGGTACCTCACAATCCTGGGGACCCTCGGGAGGTGGCATAAAGGGTCCATAACACTTCAGAGAAGGTGCCTGGTCCTTCGTAGTCCAGGGCCCTTTGTTCAAAATTTATTAGACCCATTCTCCATCCACTATAAAATCACTCCTGAATGGTCAGATTTCTTGGCTCCATCTCATTCTCCAATTCACTGTCCATCTGGGTTTGGGGACTGAGAGGAATCATCAGGCAAAGGTTAAAGAACAACAGGCAGAGGAAGTCTGGGTTGTTGATGTTTATAGTTCTCAATAGGGAAATAATCTTCTCATGACACCTGAATATTGGAAATTTTACAACAGAGAACAAGGAAGAAAAAAGACACCAAACAAACAAACCCCACAACAACCCCCAAATTCTTGCAATTAACCATCTGCTTTAACTCTTGTTTAACACTCAGTTCCTAAGAACATCTCTGGAGATGATAGGTGACAGTGCCTGGAGCAGCCAGATAAGCCTTGAGTTGAGCCAGCAGATGGCTGGCTATGCCAGCCCCTCCAAAGAGAAGGTTTGTTATCTGTTAAGGCTTAGTTTCTAGTTAATTTCCCTTGAAATTCTGACTGGGGGGGGCTTCTCTCAAGGCTTCATTACTTTATATTTTATTCTGCATATAAAATTTGTTTTTAGTTGTTCCCTGCTCTCTTGTCTCCCGCCCACCCGCCCTTCCAATATTTGCTTGGACAGGCTGCTTGTCTGTACTGCATTGTTGGTTCTCTGGCTGGGCTAGATAATGGGATGTTTCTGCAGTATGGATGCTTGGACTTGGCTATCTTGTTCCTTCCTGAGTGTTGCTGAGCTGGGTCTGTACTGACAGGCACGTTGTGTTACTGATAGCTCAGTGCTGATCTCTTTCTTTCAGAGTTTCCTGTATAAGGCGCTAGGAACGTCCTTAGCAGTTTGTCAGGACCTGGTCCATGTTAAATCACAGATTAATACATTTCTGACGACAACAGATTATACGGAAGCCCCTGAGAGAGAGGTGAGGACTCTGTCCCTCTCCCCACTTTACCAAGTAATCCCTGAATGCTCCCTGTGGAGCTCAGCTCTGAGTTGGCCTGGGGGGACAGATGCCATTTTGCGTCATATCCTCTTCTTTGCTATTTCACTCAGCCCCCGCTCCCCATGTGTCTCAGGCCTCACTGGCATTTTACACCACTTCAGGTGAAAGGAATGGAGTCGTGGGGTCTATCAGGCACCTAGTTAGATCCTAACCAGTATTTTTCTTGGGTGACAGGGAGTCATTTCCATCCTTGCATTGTCTGCTGAGAGCCACTTGGACCTCACCTTGAACGCACTTCAGGAGTTTGGGGCTGCAATGAGCAAGGTTAAGATTTCTGGGTTCATCAGCCATCTGAAGGTAAAGGAGCCAGGGGCTTCTCTCAAACTTCCTCTCCCTCTAAAGCAGGGGCAGCAACCCTGCGGTAGTGTCTGCTCTGGTCAGCTAGCATTGTCCCCCAATGTATGCGTTCTACGTGATGCCTGCAGTTAAGCAGAGAGGAGCACAATCTGGAGCTGGGGTTCTCTAAAATGATTTTTATCGTCTGATGTCTTTTCCATGCAAGCGACTGATGTAGTTCCCACACATTGTGCATGGGAGGAGCGCTCAAACCATGAGACATCAGATGATAAAAATCATTTGAGAGAACCCCAGCTCCAGATTGTGCTCCTCTCTGCTTAACTGCAGGCAGTCTGTTGTAAAATGATGGTAGATACACTGGAGGGTAGGGATAGGATACAGAGGGACCTAGACAAATTAGAGGATTGGGCCAAAAGAAACCTGATGAGGTTCAACAAGGACAATTGCAGAGTCCTGCACTTAGGACGAAAGAATCCCATGCACTGCTACAGACTAGGGACCGAATGGCTAGGAAGCAGTACTGCAGAAAAGGACCTAGGGGTTACAGTGGATGAGAAGCTGGATATGAGTCAACAGTGTGCTCTTGTTGCCAAGAAGGCTAATGGCATTTTGGGCTGTATAAGTAGGGGCATTGCCAGCAGATCGAGGGACGTGATCGTTCCCCTCTATTTGACATTAGTGAGGCCTCATCTGGAGTACTGTATCCAGTTTTGGGCCCCACATTAAAAGAAGGATGTGAAAAATTGGAAAGAGTCCAGCAGAGGGCAACAAAAATGATTAGGGGGCTGGAGCACATGACTTATGAGGAGAGGCTGAGGGAACTGGGATTGTTTAGTCTGCAGAAGAGAAGAATGAGGGGGGATTTGATAGCTGCTTTCAACTATCTGAAAGGAGGTTCCAAAGAGGATGGATCTAGATTGTTCTCCGTGGTACCAGATGACAGAACAAGGAGTAATGGTCTCAAGTTGCAGTGGGGGAGGTTTAGATTGGATATTAGGAAAAACTTTTTCACTAAGAGGGTGGTGAAGCACTGGAATGGGTTCCCTACAGAGGTGGTGGAATCTCCTTCCTTAGCGGTTTTTAAGGTCAGCCTTGATAAAGCCCTGGCTGGGATGATTTAGTTGGGAATTGGTCCTGCTTTCAGCAGGGGGTTGGACTAGATGACGTCCTGAGGTCCCTTCCAACCCTGATATTCTATGATTCTAAAACTGGCAAATATCTAGATGAGTTGATATACCCCCGGAAGACCTCTGCAGACCCTCAGGGGTACACAAGTACCCCTGGTTGAAAACCACTGATCTAAAGGATAGAGCAGGAGACTAGGCCTCTGGGCTTCCATTGCTGGCTCTGCATTTACTCACTGTGCAGCCTTAGGCAAGACATTTAGCACCTGATCTTGTACCCACCAGTGTCAACGACTAAGCTCCCGTGTACTTCACTGCTGCAGGTTCAGCATTTTAGGCTCTCTGTGTCAGAGTGACCTGTGGGAATGATGGAGATACTAATAACTCCCTACCACACACAGTTATTATATTGCTTAAATACTGTTTGCAAGTGGTTTGAGATCTTTGGCTGAAAAGAGCTTTGCAAGTGCAAACTGCCATTGCTGCTGTGAGCAATTCCTCGGTCAGCAGCAGATCAGAATTCCAAGGCAAAACGAATCACAAGAACTTGTCTCTAGTGACGTTTCCGATTTTCTAGGACTACCACCGTGGAAAAAGAGGCAAGACTCGCAGCACCCTGATGCTGACATACAGCAACGTGGCTGTTCATGCTCCAAAAGACCAGCTTCTCTCCCGAGTGGAGGCAGACATCACAGGGAACATCCTTCACCACTACAGAGCCAGTTGTCAGGTAAGAGCTTTTGTGTGATAAGTGTTAGGGGCATTACCCTGAAGTTATAGCATTGCCTCTGAGTTTATAGAGAGAGGGCTTGTATTTTCTAAAACTCTCCTTTGAGCAATAATTTGTCACATAACTCAAATTTAAAACTGTAATGGATGGAGCGTGAGCTGTCACATGTTGTTTCATTTTTGTAGCTCTTCTTTGTATTTTCTCTAGTTTCTCTATATTCTTCTGAAATTCTGTAGACCACAGCTACACAGTAATTCAGATGCAGTCACACTTAGGCTATTCAGAATAACACTCTAACTCCCCTAATATGTATGTGTATCTAGCGCTATCTTTCGCTAGCCAAGAGAGACTAGTGCTAGCTTGTATTTAGTTGATTTGCTGTCACTCTGTTTCTTGGACACACTACTTCCCTTACCTCTTGTCTGTGTCCTCCTTATTTCTGTTCCCTAGGTGTCTGACTGCTGACACTGACTCTCATCTCTGTGCAACCTCTCCACGTCACTTTGCTATTCAATTCTGCCCTATCTGACTGAGACTCTCATTTAGGCATTGTCAAAAACAGTTGAACCAAACTGATATCTTCTAGTACTTCACAAATGCAAATATTACATAGGACGGCCCCTGATATTGACCTCTACAAAACACCCCCTCTGGATACATTTCCTGCCTTTTGGAAGATTTAACAATAGTGATTTCTCTCTGCTCCATATTCACCAGCCAGGACATTTTGAGGATGTGTGTTATGTTGGACATAAGTTGCTAAGAGCTGTTTTGCATTTCGTTTTTCAGGTGCTGGGCATCGCTGTTACGAACAAGGTAAATTCTAAATAATCTGCTCTCAGGTCTTGCATTTTCTATACACAAGTTGCTTGTTTAAATTGCACAGAGCTTGATTTCCTTGCTACATCAAGCAGGAGTCCTGGTTGCTCTGGTGTAAGTGGACCTGGATTTATTTGATGAACCTGGGTTTTCTTTTCTTCTGAGGTGGGTGCAGAGCTGGGGTCCTCTGCCTTCTGGGGTCTGCGGACACCTCTTTTCTCTCCTGAGGGTAGATTTAATTCCTGATCTTTATCTTCTGGACTTCTCTCAGTTTCTCATCCACATTCTCTCTTGTTTCTCCTTCTGGATTATGTAGGACATGTACCTAAAATTAACTCTCATCCAGAATGTCACGGAGATTAGCTGTGCCATCTTGGAGACCAGAGACTCCCAGGAGTTCGAATTCTCTTACAAACAGGAGCTCCTTGGATACATGCTGGTGAGTGATTAGGAGCTTTGAGGACTGAAGTACAAAGGAGTTTGTTGTAATGCAATAAGACTGGTTTTCCAGGAAGATGTTATTTTATCCATTGGCTGTGACTGTACTACTGCAGTCTCATGAGCTACCTGCATGGCACCTGAATGCTGGGTCCACTCTGAGCTCGGCAGAGATGCTGACATATTGTGGGCTGTAACTGGAAGGAATGGCTTGTGTCTGGTGAATTATCTTTCTGTCCTCCGTATAGCCTGCAGATGGCCCTATGGTCCATTTCAGAGGCAGAGCGCCTGCTGAGTACGGTGTCTGTTTATTACAGGTGTGGCATATGGCCCTATTTCAGGGTGTGAGAGGAAGACCTCTCTGCCTTTCAAATCCATTTCCCATTTTTTATGTCCCTATTAATGCATTTCAGGACTTCATTAAAAAGGAACCACTGGATTCCCTGGCATCTCCAGTTCGCTACAAGGCAATTCTTGCCATTGAACATCTGAGGTAGGCTATTTTCTGCCATATTTCCTGGCACTGTGATGACTTCTTATTTGTTAATTCAGGAGTGTCAGGTTGGGAACAGTCTGATGCCTGCAGGGTTTGGCTCACATGCTGCTCACCAGCAGAACTTTCATTCTTGAGGGTTTGAATGTGTCCATTTGGAGGTTTGTGCTTGAAAGACACAAGACTGGAGGTTGTGGGGCATGCAGTACAATGGAGGAGAGTTCAGATGGGGAGGGAGGGGTCTGGCTAGCTGGCAGGGGGAAGGAAGCTTGTGGGTTTCTCTAAAAAGGGGACTTGAAGCTTTAGCTTTACTTCTAGATGAGCCAATAGTTAATAGAGGTGCAAAGAGGTGCTCAGCTGCAAAGTGAAGGGTTGTTTGTATTTGGGGTTCTAGACTGGGGCAATCTCTAGCCATTGGACACACTCTTGTACTTGGAGGTGGTACTGAGTCTAATGCATGACTTTTCTCTCTTTCTTCTGCCAGCAAACTCAAACCATCTTTGACCTTGGAGGAAAACCGTGAGCTCATAGATCAGTGTTTCAAAAGTTTATTTCCCCTTCCTCCCTTGGAGAAGACGAAAGAGGAAGGCGAGACAGCAAAGGATGCTCTGTATATACAGGTACGTGGCAACAATTCTCCTCTGGCACCATCCACTGTATTTCTGCCCAGTAGGCACTGGGTGATGGCAGTCACACATGGCCTCCCTGGCAAGGTTATGGTTAGCTTTCCCCGGCCCACACACACAAATGATATGTGCCGAGCCTCACTCCTTCTCTTCTGGTTTCAGTCACCGTACATGAGGTCCGTGGAAGCCCTTGGCAAGATAATGAAGACTTTGCTGGAGGAAGAACCAACCGCAGACTGGTTCCAGGAAATGTTTGAAGTGAGTAGACCATTGAACCGTGGTGGAGATTTGTTTCTTGTGTTACAGCAGGGAAGAGTCAGAGATTTAGGGGGGGTCAAGCTTCAGTTGTGGAGGAATTTTCCACAACAGAGTTAATTTTAGGGAGAAAGAACTACATTCTTCCTTGTGATAAGTGGGCATTTACCCCATTGAAATCCACGGAAGCTATGCCATTTTATGCCAGGGCTGGATTGGGATTGAGTTCATACAAGGGAGCTGACACTACTTGGACCGGCAAGATAATCACCACTGCAGTAGCCAAATCCAAGAGAACCAGTTGAAACTGATCACTTCTTCTAAGAGGAATTCATTACTATTGAGTTAAGCCCTGTGTATGGAAACTCATTCAGAGGAGACTTCCTGTTCCTCAGACATGAACAGAATATCTTGAAGAGCTGAGGGGTGGGGAGTTTGATGCACCTTCGGTATAAAAATGAAGTTATAAAAGGAGCTGGGCTGGGGGGACTTCTCTGCTCTTATTCAAATTAATAAAAAGAAATGCTCCTCTCTGTCATTTTGCCACTCGACGTGGGAGAAGTTGCCCAGGAAACAGACCACAGCAGCAGACATCAAACAGCATGCAAAGTGCTAGACAGCTCCCATCAGACAGTCTACAGCAGACATCACATACACGGGCCCAGATTCATCTCTCATGTAACTCCTTTTGCTTCAATCACCAGAGATGAATCTGGTCCCTGGGACTTGTATATCTAAGGGGCTCTTCCATTAGACATGGAATTCCTTTGCTACACCGAGGTCAGATGCTTTGGAGAGGGATTTTAGTGACAAACCTGTTTAAGAGGAACTTTTGGGGGGGATTTTCTGGTACTAACTCTGTCCATTCCCCTGCTCTACCAACAGCTACTAAGGCCATGGTTCAGTTCAGAGAAGGAATGGGAGAGAGAAAGGGCCTTGCAGGCCAGCACCCAGCTGCTGACTGCCTATCAAGAGACAGTTAATAGCACAGTGAGTATAGCCTCTTACTCTTCCTTGAGCTGAGTTCCCTGCTTATATCAGATCTGACACTCAACGCAAATGCATGAAAAACTCTTCCAGGGCAGCAGCTGGGATCTCAAGGTGACTAAGATCCCCCTGCTTCCAGAAGAGAGAGGTTTACACAACAATGCTGTGACCACACTCCGGGCAGATTGCAAGAAGTAGAGGGCAGCCAATCCCCCAAACTGATGGCTTATTCTATAATTAGATTCACCAAGTCAACAACAGAAGAGCTCCCACCCTAGTTAACAAGACGCCAAACGCAGTCCCCTTTTGGCAGTCCAGACCTTGGCTCCCATCTAAACATCCATGTCTTGGAAGAAAGGGGAGGGATAGCTCAGTGGTTTGAGCAGTGGCCTGCTAAACCTAGCGTTGAGTTCAATTCTTAAGGAGGCCATTTAGGGAAGTGGGGTAAAAATCTCTCCGGGGATTGGTCCTGCTTTGAGCACAGGGTTAGACTAGATGACCTCCTCAGGTCCCTTCCAACCCTGATATTCTATGTCTAATATAGTGAGGGGTTACTGAAAACCTGGCTCACCATATGTGAGGTTCACTGATCATAAAGGACCAGATACTTATCCCCAGATCAATATGAATCTCAGGTCTTTCCCAAATATCATGCTGTCAGCCAATCCTTAATAACTAAATCTAAGATTTATTGTTAAAAGAAAGAAGAGAGTTACAAATGGTTAATTGATCAATATCCATACAAGTGACTTTCAATGTTCATAGTTCAGGATCACAACAGTGATGGAATAAACTGCTGATTTGTAAAAGTCTCTCTGGAATCATCCCAACAGATCAGAATCCAAAGGCAGCTTAGATGTAAAGTCTGTTAGTTTTTTCCATGCACTTTCCAGGTTATTCCAAATGATTATTTGGAAAATCTCTGTCCTATGGCTTACACTTTCCCTGTTCAGAGTTTAAGCAGACTAAAGATGACAGGATCAGGCCCAAGCCTTCTCTTTTATAGCTATTCTAGCAGGCTGACAAGCCGACCTCACAGAAATTGTCACAGAAGGACCTTCCCCCAATGCAGATTGCCTGTTGTACTTTGCTTTGAAGATAATCTTCTATTATCGTTTTATTAACACAGTAAACTAGTTACATTCCTTCACATAAGGTAATTAGCCGTTCTTCCATTATAACACAGATAGTTAAGCTGAAGATAATGTAGAAATGATTGGTTTCCTGGAGTGTCTTACATCTTTGATTTTAAGGTTAACTGAAGGCCTTGCATACATAATTAAGGCAATTAAGACATGAAAGGGAATTAGCATCTACAAGCTAATTTGGTTACATTGTGAAACTTCTAACCAGGTATAGATAAACACAGACAAATATACTTAGCCTCTAGTGTTCATTTTTGAATGAGTTGATGATTGCTAGACTAATACATCTCTTAGAAATTCACATGCAGGTGAACTGTCTTGATACAGTAGAAGCGCCTCTTGTTAAGTTATTATGGGTCATACACAGGTTGACTGGTCTGCCATTGTCACAAATGTTCTTATGCTCCCAGGATGCTAAAGCTGAATTTCTATTTAATCAGCTAAGACCATAAAACATAAGAGTGGCTATCCTGGATCCCCCAGGAGAATGGTTCATCTAGCCCAGTATCCTGTCTTCTGACAGTGGTGGGTGCCAGATGCCTCAGAGGGAATGAACAGAACAAGGCAATTGTCAAGTGAACCATCCCCTGTTGGACAGTCCCAGCCTCAGCTTCTGGCAGTCAGAGGCTTAGGGACACCCACATCATGGGGTTGCATCCCTGACCATGTTAGCTAATAGCCATTGATGGACCTATCCTCAGTGAACTCATCTAATTCTTTTTTGAACCCAGTTATACTTTTGGCCTTCACAACATCTCCCTGGCAATGAGTTCCACAGATTGACTGCATTGTGTGAAGAAATGCTTCCTTTTGTTTGTTTTAAACCTGCTGCCTATTAATTTCATTGGGTGACCCCTTGTTCCTGTGTTATGTGAAGGGCTAAATAACACTTCCTTATTGACTTTCTCTACACCAGTCATGATTTTATAGTTCTCTATCATATTCCCTCTTAGTCGTCTCTTTTCCAAGCTGAAAAGTCCCTGTCTTTTTAATCTCTCCTTGTACGAGAAGTTGTCCCATACGCCTAATCATTTTTGTTGCTCTTCTCTGGATTTCTTCCAATTCTAACGTACCTTTTTTGAGATGAGATGACCAAAACTGCACGCAGTATTCAAGGTGTGGGGGTACTGTAGATTTATACAGTGGCATAATGATATTTACTGTCTTATCCCTTTCCTAATGGTTCCTAACATGTTGTTATGGTTTTTGACTGCATGTTGAGCAGATGCTTTCAGAGAACTGTACACAACGACTCTGAGGTTTCTTGCTTGAATGATAACAGCTAATTTAGACCCCATCTATTTGTATGTACAATTGGGATTATGTTTTCCAATGTGCATTCCCCAGTTCAGTACAGGAATCAGAGGCACAATGTTATCAGATGTGCCCGTCACTTTGGGTAGGCTCATTGATTAGGGTTACTCTTCTGGGGGGGGGGAGGATTCTGTAATGTTATTAATGTGGGGCTTATGTCACTTGTGTGTTCATATGGAGCTCTACTCCTTCTTTCTACAAGTCCCCTCCCAATGGAGCTCCCAATGGAGCTACCCTGCAGGACCTAGGTTCCCCAGGGCTAATAACTAGAAATAGATGAAGATGCGCGCACACACATTAGCAGAGCAAGTCAATCAGCACTCCCTAGCTGATCCCCTCATGTGTCTCTGTATTCAGTGGGCTGGGTTAAGCAGCACTTTCAAGCTGGTACCCTTATGTGCCCCTGGTCTCAATAGGCTGGGTTGAACAGCACTTTCAGCTGCCCCTCCCTTATGTGCCCCAAGTTTAACACGTCCCTATCACACTTTCACATTACAATTGTACTGGGAGTAACACACTTGATGAGCAAACCCCACAGTATTTTTGGGCACTACAGGGATCTTTAGCTTAGGTACAAGAAGTGTTGCTGCCGAGTAAATGGGGGAATCTAAAAACACAAAAGAGTAAAATTCAGAGAGAGAGAGAAGCAACCAGCTGAACCATAAAAGTTATTTATTGAATAATAGTGATAACTACACAAGGAGCTAAACAAACATAACAGTTACATTTTAAAGGTTAATACATGAGGTAGAAAAGAAAACAGAGAGAGAGAGAGAGGGATTTCCCCCACTCCATGAGGCTTGAACTGGTCGGGGTTCCCAGGTGAGGGTGGTAGCTCAGGGTCCTGAGTGCTGAAGACAGGCAGAGCCCCCAGCACGATCAGTCAGGAGATAGAATCCCAATGGCACTGATGCAGAGTTTGGGTCTATACATCAGAACCCTTACTTGGGCATAGGTCGGGGGTTTTGTAGAGAAAATACAATGGCTCAAGGGAGAACACTAGATTTGTTTTATGGGTAAACTGATGGCTCAAGGATTTTCTTTAGGCTAGGCCAGGGGTAGGGAACCTATGGCCCGCGTGCCAAAGGCGGCAGGCGAGCTGATTTTCAATGGCACTCACACCGCCCGGGTCCTGGCCACCGTCCAGGGGGCTCTACATTTTAATTTAATTCTAAATGAAGCTTCTTAAACATTTTAAAAACCTTATTTACTTTACATACAACAATCGTTTAGTTATATATTATAGACTTATAGAAAGAGACCTTCTAAAAACGTTAAAATGTATTACTGGCACGTGAAACCTTAAATGAGAGTGAATAAATGAAGACTCGGCACACCACTTCTGAAAGGTTGCCGACCCCTGGGCTAGACAATAGGAGCTGATCACTCTTGGCTATGGGTGTTGTTTTCTGCCAGGGAGCTCACAAGGCAACTAGGCTGCTTCAGTATTATGGGATATCAATCAAAGATTTATTACTAGAATTGCTCTGATAATTGCTGAGCCGGGTGTGTGCAGGCGTAGGTTCATTAGCATCTGGAGCAGGGATTCCCATGATGCAGTGCGTCCCTGCTTTTCTGGTCCCAGAGTTCAGTGCGGTTCCCTTTTCCTCATTCTTTATGCTAATCCCTGTCCCATCTTTCATGCAGATGAGGCTAGGTGAGTTGTCTCTGTTCTTCATTCTGTATGCAAAAATGGAGATGTCTTAATCTTGTCACCCTTGTCAGGAGGGGTCTAGGTGTGTCTCCCCATGCCCTTCATTGTTCTCTGCAAACCTTTACTCTGATCGGTTTTGGTTCAAACAGAGACGGGGGTGAGGGGTGTCCTTCATGAGTCACACAGGCTAGATACTGTGCCCTGGTTCCCCAAAAACACAGAGCTGACTGGTATCAACAGTAAGGATGGCAAGTGAAGTCTAGTACAGCTGGAGAACATTCATTCTTCATTCTTTTGTAATTAGACTCAGGAAACTTTTAATCGGTTTGGATCTCTGATTGGACTAATAGCACCATACAGCTGTGATTCACTGGCCACGTCCCGTCAGTGGGTGGTTGACTGTATCAGCTGCCTTCTCTGTATACAAGGTGAGGAGACCATTAGCAGGTATAAGTAACTCTTCACCTTCTTTCACTGTTGTAATGTCCATTTTTCTGCCTGTCTAGTTCTTTCTGTCCTGTCTGTTAGCACTTAGATAACAGAATGGTGGGCATCTTGTAAATACCTCATTAGAAGAGAAGATTATGATGTGTAAAGAGCCTAGCACACTTTTGGGAACTGTACAAATAATAAATGGTCTGCATACAGATAGATAACTGCTAAATTCCTTAGGGCTTGTCTACACAGGGACACTAAGGAAAGTTTAATCCAAATGAACTAAAGGTGTAAATTTAAAGTGGCATTAAACACATGTGTGGATGCTCTGATTCTGAATTAAAATGGCTCTTATTAATTTAGTGAATTACATGAATTAAACTAACCTGAAATAAGGCCCCTTTAATTCTAAATAAGTGTGTCCCCACAGGTGTTTAATGAAGTTTAACTAATGCATTTTGAAAATAAATTTGGATTAGCTTTCTTGACTCTCTCCATGTAGACAAGCCCTTGATACTAAACATTTTCATTCTCTTTACCCTGCCACTGGCTGTATTGGAGGGGTTTCCTGGAATAATTCTTTAAACAAAATGTTCTTCCAGCAGCCCTCTGTCATGAGCATTCAAAGCTACTGGAGTAAGTGTAGGCCATTTCCTCCTCTGTGAAAGAGTAGGATATTCTTTTCACCTAATGGTTAGATGTAAAAGGATAGGGTTTGGTTATTGTTTAAGGCCATTTCCAATTAGGGTGACCAAACAGCAAATGTGAAAACTCAGGACAGCGGGTGGGGGGAATAGGAGTCTATATAAGAAAAAGACCCCCCAAATCGGGACTATCCCTATAAAATCGGGACATCTGGTCACCTTATTTCCTATTATTATTAATCAGTCCTAAAAAACAGTGTTGGTGATTCAGAAACAGAAGAAGGGACTCCAATCTTTGCATGTACAAGATAGAAATCCCAGCATTGTTTAGAAGTGACTGATGAGCCTGGGTTTCCTGCCGAAGTTTTTGTCCAGCCCCATCTCTTTTACAATGAGAGTTTGGTGGAGGGATTCACCTCTACATTGGAACCTGAGATCTATCTGCATGACTTGTACTTGAATATGAGATTAGATTTAAATACTGAGAGCAGAGAGGCTACTGAAACCAAACACACCCAGAAAGCTGCTCCAAGCTGAATACAGTGCTTGTTCAATCCTGTATCATTCACAATAACATACCACTACTGTTAACTTTCAGACATTTAGGGTGTAATCCCAACTCCATTACAGTCAACAGGAGTTTTGCCATTGACTTTGATGGGGCCAAGATTTTACACTATGCTGATAACAGCATAGCACATGGATCCTTCTGTATGAATATCCACACAATAGAGGTTCAGTTTCATTAATCGTTACAGTACTTTTTCTCCTTTTCTCCACTCCAGGCCAGTCCATGAATCTGGGGTCAGCAGCGGAGGAGCTGAGATGTCTCCGTGAAGCACTAACAGCTCCAGACCCTGAGGCTCTGTTTCAGGCATCTTCCAAAATGGCCAGGGTAACTGACTCAAAAAGCTTGTGCGGATGTTCTAGTGACGGGGCACCATTCATTTTACGTTTATGCTTTCATGATGCCTTTCCGTACTTGGAGTGAGCTGTGGGAGCGGGGCATTCATTGCTAGTAACCAGCAAGATGCTTTTCATAGATGTGTGCTATGAATGCCATGTGAAAACCAGATTCCACGCACATGAAAATACGCACGCAGCTGCACACACATGTACCTATCCAGCCATCCATGAGAAAAAACTGTGTTAGTGGAACATCAAGCTGAGAAACCACCCAGTCTTCATTCTGTCACCTTGTGGGTTTGCCTTAGCCTATATTTGTGTGCATGCCTCTCTTTACTTCATTTTATAAGTTGTAAAAAGATGCAGTGTATATAAGAGAATACACACTGGAAACTTACCTCCTGCACATCCAGTACAATGTTGTGCTAATTGTGCAACAGAGGCTTTGCCTCTAACCTGATATCATTAGTGTAGAATACAAAAATGTCGTATATAGACTGTAGAGAGAATTGTAATCACAAATGGCTTGCTAGACATGAGGCTAATTAATAATTTGTTGATACATATATCTTTTCATAGAGATATTAGGCCTCCATTTTTAAAAAGCCAGACATCATTGCAGTCTCTCCTGTTTTTGATTTGTTCCCAGGTTGTTAGTGAGTACTTTCCCTCAGAACAGGCCACAGACTTTATTAAGGCCACATTGGGTGGTTTGCTGTCTGCCAGCCCCACGTGTGCCACGGCAGCTGGACTGTGGATGAAAATCATCCTGAAGGAGTGTGGAGATGCCATGCTGGAGCAGGTAAAACGGGAAACTGGAGAGGTTTTCTGCCTAAACTCTAGGCTTTTAGATCTTTGCTCTTATGTGTAATGAACAAAAATCTTGCTGTTTCTCCCCCTCGGACATAGAGTTGATTCCATCTCTGTTCCCACCCTAAGATAGGCAATGGCAGAATCAATCACAGTAGACAGAGATAATCCAAGGGAAAAGAACAGGAGTACTTGTGGCACCTTAGAGACCAACAAATTTATTAGAGCATATTATTATTATTTATTATGCTCTAATAAATTTGTTAGTCTTTAAGGTGCCACAAGTACTCCTGTTCTTTTTGCAGATACAGACTAACACGGCAGCTACTCTGAAACCAAGGGAAAAGGAAGATGGTTGGTTATTTATTTGTCTAGCTTGTTGCCACAGTATTCAGCCAAGAAAGGCTTGAAAAAACAGACTCTGGGGAAAATATAACAAGACAGAATGACTGGCACTTGGAATCATCCAGTTATTAGGAGGCCTATGGCTAAGGGCTACCTGGATAAAAATAGCACTGTAGTCATTCCCAGTCAATCTGGAGCCTGGGCTCTGAGACCCACCCTCTTGCCAGGTTTCAGAGCCTGGGCTCCAGCCCAACCAGGCACAGCTACACTTTTACACTGCTGTGGGATTTTTTTTTTTTTTGCTGTGTAGATGTACCCTTTAAGAATAGAAGGGGGGAGGGAGGGAGAAAACTATAGTGTCTTTGGGATCCACTATTTATATGCCTTATTCTGGAGCCCAGTGCGTTAGCGCTAGATGAAAGGAGCACAAATCTTCTAACAAGGCTGGTGAAAGGCCTCAGGACAGGGAACCCTCGCAGCAGAACTGCCATGTTTGCACAGTGTTTTGGAGACGTGAAGGGCCAGGAGTGAATATGAGAGGTCATCACCTGTTCATAGTCCCAGGCATTTGCTCACTGTATTTAAAGCACTTGCATATTTTGTGCTTGTGGTTGTTTATGAACTAGGCATTCTTCGAGGCAAATGGTCAGATTTGGCTGCTTAAATCACACCTGCAAAATGTGGGCAAGCAAAGCCTTCTTTTGTGCATGCGAACTGGTTTATTTAATGCATAGCTGGGCACCACCACATTACATTACCTGGTATGTATATGTGTGTGTCAGTGTTAGTTTTTACAGCCAAGTGTGGGCAATTTTTGTGGGTTAAATTTATGCAAACATATTTGAACATTTGTTTCTTGAAGTGAAGAATTTCTAAAAAAGCAGCAACTGGCTAAATAGCTAAATAAAGGTTTTGATTCTGTAGAATGAATGGAGAGAAAGAAAAAGGGACATTTCTTTCTGGTTTTGTTCCTTCCAGGTGCCAGATATCCTGGTTATAATATATAGCCACATGCCTACTATCCAGGAGGGCAGCTTGAGGCAGTTCCTGGTGGAGGCGGTGTCCATTTTAGCTCACCGTGACCTAGAGACAGTGATCTCCAGCCTCCTCGGCGAACCTCTGCCGATGGACAGGTATATACTGCTACCTATTTCATTCATCTTGGTGAAACATGGATCCCACAGCTTTACTGGGAGATGTAGGGCTTTCTTTAAGCAGCAAACAGTTTGGGATAATTCCTAAAGATTAATAGCCTGGGTCTTTCTGCAGGAAGGTCCAAGAGCATGTTAAGGTGGGGTGTGGAGAGAAACTAAGTGTCATTCTGTTTCCATTAATTAATAGCTGCTTTGATATCCTAAAGACCTATTTTTACTGGTATAACTGGAGTATATTGTTGGAAACATCTACCTCTCTAGACACCTGAATTGACCTCACTCTGGAAATTAGCAGTGGCTGTTGGTTTCCTGGTAGCATGACAGCTTCAAGTCCAAATCCCTGGCTGATTACAAAGAATAGAGCCAATATTATCATCAGACCTCTGCTTGGTATCCGTGAGGGTGTGGCTGCTAGAATAGAGTTGCTGTCCTGGGTACTTAAAACTGGACTGGAAGCAGATCCATCATTTCATTTAAAGATCCCTAACTGAGTTATCAGTTATCACTGCTGGAATTATGACCATAAAAATGGCCATACTGGGTCAGACCAAAGGTCCATCTAGCCCAGTATTCTGTCTTCTGACAGTGGCCAGTGCCACATGCCCCAGAGAGAATGAACAGGTAATTGTCAAGTGATCTGTCCCCTGTTGCCCAGTCCCAGCTTCTGGCAAACAGAGGGTAGAGACACCCTTTGTGAAGGGGACAGAGGATGGCCACAAATATTTGGTCTCATAGTTGTATGTCCAGTGTGGCAAATTGCCGGCACTATTATGTTGCGTCCCGTACTTTCTCCTCTTGTGGGGGTGCAGGGCACCGCTTCTCACCCCTGAACTGGGGTATCAACTGTCCCATTAGTGTCCCAGAAAAGGGGAGTGGAGAGGGAGGGACCTGGGCTCACCCTCTAGTTCAGGTCCCAGCCCAGGGGCTCTAGGGATAGCAGTGAACCACTTGAACTAGCGATTCCTTCCCCTGGGCTACTTCCCTCTCCAGCCCTTCAGCTTGTGGGGCTTCCTGCCCTCTCTCCGCTTGGGCCAAGTTTCTCCCAACCACTTGTGTCTCTAGAGTCCCTCTGCTCTGCACAAGCCGGGTTTCCCTTTACCTAGGGTCTTGGTCTTCTGGCCCGCCACAGCACTTCTCCAAACTGCTTCCTCCAAACTGCTCTCTGTTCCAACACCAAACAACTCTGCTTCAACTCCTCCAACTGTCTGATTGAAGCAGAGGGGGGCGGGTTATCAGGTGACTGGCTTTAGGTGCTCTAATTGGCTTAATTGGTTTCAGGTGCTCTAATTAATCTGTAGCAGCCTCTCTTCCCTCTACAGGGACTGGCTCTCATCATCCTGGGGCTTACATATCTCCCATCTATCACTCTCCTGCTGTCCTCTGGCCGTGCTATCACACCAGTTAGTAGGAATATGGCTTTTCCTTCATCAATTTGCCTTCCAAACCCTAGATCTTTGTAGCCACATGTTCATGATTCCATATTTACTGGAAAATGGGAAAGCAGAAACTGAGGTTGGCGCTCTCTGTCCTGTCCTTCTGAAGTCTAGTATTAATGGTGAGGCTGCAGTAAGACTAGGTCACTTAACCTAGTTCTGTAACTGGAAACTCAATATTTAAACACGAGGAGCGTTAAAGGAGGACAGTACTCCTAACTTTCTCATCATTGGCAAGGAGAAAATTTGGTCTTTACTTAAATATGACGTATTCAGTCTGAGCCACAGAAGTGTCCAGGGGTCACATGTAACTTCTGTTAAATTGCAGTGACATCACTGAGCTGTGGAGATCTCTGGGGGGAGACCCCTTGCTTGCCACTCAAGTCCTAAAGATCCTGATAGACAAGATAAAGACTCCAACAAGACAAGAATGCCGCATCACCTCAGAGACTGAAATCGACAGGGATTTGGCAGCTGCTGAACCTCTCTCAGTAAGTAAAGACAGACACGTATTTCAGGCTTTACCTCTGCCCTGTGACAATCCTGCTGATGGAAAGCTAGAAGTGTGTTATAATATTGCTGTGTGGGCACTTCTCCTCTGATGTACTGTTTCCCTGAGTCCAGCTCTGCTGTCTGTGGAACAAATATGGCAGTTTTAGAGTACGTGGCTGATTTACTTAATAACATCTGGCAATTAGAAAGTCTTTGAACCAGCTTTCTCACAGTGCTTTGCAAATATTCCTTAGGACTCACAACATGCCTTGGTAGGTCATCCACATTTGTACAGATGTGGGAAACTGAGCCACGAGTTAAGCGAGTTGCTCGCAGTCATTCAAGTTACTGGCGGAAGTGAGAATTTAGTACAGCAGATCTCAGAAGGGGAGAGAGGGTGTGATGGTGTTGGGAAGAGATCTCAGTTTTTACCATTCTCTCCTTTCAGGCAACATGTGCCATCTTTGAGGTGGTGTCAGCACTGCAGTCGAGCAAAGCTGTGCAGGAGCTGCTCCCAGAGTTGTTTCCTGTTCTCCTGCAGCAGATCAGCCGAACCCTAGGACAAGAGATGCCTTTGCCAAGGATAAGCAGCCAGAGGGAATTCCAAAAAGACCTACAACATACTGAGGGCGACCCTTGCCGGTAATTAGAAGGAAGGGAGACAAACGAAGAGAATTCCAATAGAGTTGTGTGACACTCCTTAGGAGTTCCCAGGGTTACGAGACACCTTACCATTGCCTGCCCTTAGAGTGAGGAAGTCTTGTCTGTGCCTGCTGTGGGTCGCTTCCCTGAAACGACCAGGCTCTGGCAAAACAAACACTGCCACCCAGGCCTCCTCAGACTCTTTGTACAGGTTAGTGATAGGCACACACCAACACCTGAGTCTTCTGACCGTTCCATATAGTGTCCAGACCTTTATCCACTGAACACCCACAGAATTACCAGGCCTGCTGTTCCCAATGGAACAGTACACACCAGTTTATTACTTATACTTTAAACTCTATACTTTATTACTTATACTATATGGCAAAACACACAGCACTTAGATATATTTATAATGCAAACAAGAACAGAGATGATCAAAGAACAGAGATTCCAGTGATAGTGAGTAAGAATGCGAGCAAAAAATGGTTACATGTAAAATGAAATCATAACATGCTCTTAGAGACTAAACTTAACCAACAGGTTCACCTCCTGTCTAAAGATGTTTCTTACCCAAAGTTCTCAATCACGCCTGATAGCAACCCCTCTGTCCCTATCACTGTCCATCTACTTCCTAAGTGAAAGATGCCAGGGTGTCTTCTTTGTCCCCCAAATATACTAGAGCACACCTTTGATGTGTACCCCAAAATTGGGTCCCCACCCCCTGTCTACTTCCTGTTACTTTTCTTTCTTTGAAGTTCTCACAGTCCTTCTGAACTGAATGTGAACCCTACATGCTTAATTTAGAGATAAAGAAATAGATGGATAAACATTTCTTCCCTGAAAGAAAACCATTTTTTTCACCTTTCCTGGTGACTAATCCCTAGACACAGATCATAAAAATGTAATTTTCAATGCATATACATGACTCTTTACACCGCATCTGTACATGTGTTTCACAATGATATTGGTGACATGGGCTTTTATTTGAGACTCATATGGCAATCTTTTAGTGAACTAGAATGTACATACCAGACCACTCGGCACCCACTCTGTGCCCCTCGCCAGTTAACACTAAGATTCCTGAGTCATCAGTTGACTTCAGCTCTGATAGCCCATTAATGTACATTTCCTACCAATCTCACAACATTATTAGTTTCTATTATTGTTGTTTCTTTATTCTATGCCAACAAGGTGCTCAAATTACAGACTTCAGGGTTTTATAATGTCTCTGAATTTTCCCAGGAAATCAGGATGTAAACTCTGTTCACGGATGGGCAGTGGCTATAAAATAAACATAAGTACTACTTCACACAACACACAGTCAACCTGTGGAACTCATTGCCAAGGGATGTTGTGAAGGCCAAAAGTATAACTGGGTTAAAAAAGAATTAGATAAGTTCATGGAGGACAGGTCCATCAATGGCTATTAGGCAAGATGGTCAGGGATACAACCCCAAGCTCTGGGTGTCCCTAGGCCTCTGACCACCAGAAACTGAGACTGGACAACCGGGATTGGATCACTTCATGATTGCCCTGTTCTGTTCATTCCTTCTGAAGAAGCTGGCATTGACCACTGTTGGAAGACGGTATACTGGACTGGATGGACCATTGGACTGACCCAGTGAGGCTGGTCTTATGTAGTGGCCACAGTGAGTCAGGGTGCCTAAGCTTTGTCCACAAAACTTGAATTTGTTCACATGGATGGGTACCTAGCTATGTGATTGCTGGCGCTGCAGACACAAGTGTTCTGCTCATGCTGTTGGCCCATGTGCAGGCCCATTTTAGGTACCTATATGTGAGGGGTGGTATGCTGTGCCCCGGCCTCTTCCATGAACACAGACTGTGCTGAGTCCCTCCAAAGTGTTCTCGGGATGCCCACTCCTGAGATCCTGGTGGTAAGGGCTCTGATGACTGTTTGACCCCAATGGATGATCTTAAGTCACCTTTACTCTTGACCTTTGTTTTCTTTCTCCTCCCTCTTGTCTCTCAGGGGACTTCTGCATCCTCACCTTCTCTGTGGTTTGTACTTTCATGTCTAGGTTCCTCCAGTCCCTTTACATATATTTCCTCTTTACCTGGCCCTTCAGGTTTTGTTTCCACCCTCCTGAGCCTCCATACATGCCTTGGTGTCCCTGTTAGAAAGGGATGCTAGTCCATGCCCAGTAGAAGGCAGTGGGGCAATCCATCCACTACCCCTACATGTTTCTGCCTAAACTTCCCCTTGATTTCCAGAGTCACCTCTGCCATTGGGCAGAATTTATTGTCCCCATATACATATTCAGTTTTGATCCTACCTCTGGGAAGTCTCCAGTGGGGTTTCACTAACTCCTGCCCGATTAACAAACAGGATGAAGCTGTGTCCATTAGTCCCTTTCGTGGCTCCTCCCTACCCATACCGATATGGTAGGTACTTTCTTTTTTCTTCCCTGCCTGGGAGTCTTATCCCAGCCACAAAACTGTGCAAACCCACAGTCCATTTTAGGACAGTCTCTTTTTAGATGTCCTTCACGTCTATGTCGGTAGCACACTGTAGGACAAGCTCCCACTACAGTTCCTTGAGGCGCCTCCCTCTTCTTCTTGCTGCCCTTCCCAGCTGGAGGCATTCTGGTCCTTCTCAAATCTAGTCCCTTAAACCACTGACTCACTCTGGGAATGTCCGCCTCTGCAAATTCCTCTGTAACTTTAACTGTGGGGTCCAGATTAACTGGCTGGCGCCACAGAACCCATGCTCGGGTATGCTCAGGGAGACTCTGAAGAAACTTCCAGAATCATGCAGTCCATGATCTCCCCCACAGTTTGAGTATCTGGCCTTACCAATGAGTGGCCCAATCTTTTAATTTCTGTCCAAATGCACAGAGGCATAATCCCTCAATCCATCTTTCAACTCTCCATTTCTGGCAGTACTTTTCTGTGGACAGGCCCCACCTAGTCCAGCATGGCTGCCTTAATTATGTCATAATCTCTTGCCTGCTAATCACTAAGACCCATATATGTGCTTCCCCGGTTAAATAGGGTGTCAGCTGAAGGCCCCACATTGTTCTGTCCCTATGAGGTCTCACTGCTGCTCCTTTAAGAGTAACCAAAAACAAATCAGGGTTGTTCGCAGGTCCCATTTTACAGAGTCTGATCTCCTGTGCCTGGTTTCCATTTCCTGTCACAGGACTGGCCAGACTTTGGAGGAGTTGTTGCCAGACCTGGGCTTGCTCCTGTATAAATTCCTGAAGGCTCTTTTGCTGTTAAACCTACCAGGCAAGCAAAGGCTGTTTTTCTGCATGGTGGGATTGTTGGAAGGTCTGTAGGGTCTTCTACACCAGCAGTTCTCAATCAGGCCGGTTTTAGGGAGTCCGCTAAGCAGGGCTGGCATTAGACTAGCTGGGGCTTAGGGCAGAAAGCTGAAGCTCTGAGCCCAGCCACGCTGGAGCCCTGAGGCCCAGCACCTGCACTAAAGCCCCGAGCCTCTGCACCCCATGAGGTTAAATACCAGAGCCAGGAGCCCCAAACTCTGATGCCTGGCAGGGCAGAGGCCTGGAACTGGGCCATGGAGTATTTGTAGCATGTTGAGGGTGGGGGGAGGCTCACAAACAGAAAGGTTGAGAACCCCTGTTCTACACTTCTCTTTGCTGCTTCACCATCCATTTCAGTGTTCCTTCCATCACCCGGAGTGCCAAAACCTCTACACCGGCTTCTCCAACAGGCTCTCCATTTGCATAGATAACAGGGAAATCCCTGATGAGCCCCCAGCTGTGACAGAGAGGGGTGTTGCACCCCCACATCTTCCACAAACACAGACTGCGTTGAGACTTTCTTGCTTGTAAGCACCAACATATAGTCTATTTAATGTCCCTACCAATACATAGCACCTATATATTGTATCTCAACTTTCTAAACTCTTCTCCAAAAGTGGGGGCTAAGGTGTTTCCACTCAGAAACCTCACTTTGTCAGGCTCTCCTAGCTTTTTGTCTTTGTTTCTCCTAGCGTGACCAGACAGCAAGTGTGAAAAATCAGGACAGGCGGTGGGGGGTAACAGCTACCCGTATAAGATAAAGCCCCAAATATAGGAACATCTAGTCACCCAAGTTTCTTTCTCTGTCTGTTCCCCTCAAAGAGCTCCTGCCCATGTCCTTTTATAGTTTCCCTGTTAATGGAATGATTGGTTCCTTGACTCACTAGCCCCAATCTGACCTCGTAATCAGGTACACCTCTGTCCAATTAGGCCTTCTGTGAGGAACCAAATTAGTACTAATAGTGACCAGAGTGCTGACTCAAGTGCAAACCTTCAGCACTCTGTCACATCATATCAGGAGATATGACCCCAAAATGTCCATTAGTAATCACCACACTATGGCCCCAGTGTTTGGGTCCTGATCATGTATCTTTTCCATATCACTGTACTCTGCTAGTGCCCATACTCCTTGCAGAAAGGAAAAAATGACTGCAAAATTTTGTCCCTAGCAAAACTAGTCATATGAGATGTATGAGACTGAAACTTACCTCCCGGCATCAAGTCCTTCCAGGGACACTGGTGTCCAGGATATTGCCAATGGATGGACTGTCGATGAACAGCAGACCTGACAAGTAACCGGGGCTTCCTGACTCTGTTCAGGCTGCATCTTCCTACTGATTGCTGCAGTTCTGTGCCTCTCTTTCCCCAGGCTTTCTATCCAAGCATTAGAGGCTGTGCTTTTCAGAGCTGGGAATGAGAGACTGGGGAGAGCGCTCAGGGAGCAGAGAACACAGAGTCTGCTTGAAAACCCCAAGACTCACCATGAGGGAGTGTGTCTGCTGGTGAGGTAAGAGATCTAGGAGGCATGATTTTAGTCTTGGGAATCAGTAGCAAATAGAGTGGCTGAGAGAGAACCTCCAGTTTATAGCTTTGTGGGGGTGCCCTGGGTGGAAACACACAACTCCCATTCTTAGATATCAGTGCTGTATGCTCAGAGCAGCTGAGTGTTTTGAAGTGTGCAATCTACCCCATAAGCGGTTTATTTTGTCTTCCAGTGCTCTGCTAAGAGCTGAACTAATAACACCTGAGATCTTACAGAGCCTCCTCCCCTGGGTGAATTCCCCAACAGAAAACCTCCGAGTCACCAGCACAGCTTTCCTTGCCCAGGTAAGACACAGGGTTCTGAAGAGCGGTTTCACCATTAGACTGTTGTCTCATGTTTGCTTTTCTTTTGGGAGTTGTACAGTTCAGTTCATAGGAGTAATTGTCATTTTAGATAGTAGAATGGGTCCTCCTTTATATGGAAACCTCACAGGGAATTTCATTACACCTTTCTGAGTCATTCTCTCTCTGATATTTTTATTGCTGTCATTGCCTATGCTAGCTACACAACCACTGGTGCTGGTTGAGAGAGATACAGACAGAGTTTGAATTCCTGGACCTCTTCTGCCAAGTCCTAATGCTGATACTAACCAACAGCTCCTGATTTTGGTTTAGCTCAGCAGATCTTCTGAATGAACCTAGCGTCCTAATACTATAAAACAAGCAACATACAAATACATTCACATCTATCTTAAGTTCTCATTACTGTAGTATCTGAGTACCTCAAAACTCTTTAATGTCTGTATCCCCACGACACTCCTGGGAGGTAGGGAAGCACGATGATTCCTATTTTACAGGCAGGGAGCTGATGCACAGAAGGGCTAAGTGACTTGCCCAAGGTCTTTGAGGGAGCAGGAAATTGAACCTGGGTCTCCTAAGTCCTGGGCTAGTGTGATAACAGCTGGACCATCCGCCCTTTCCACAGTCTTCCTCTAACATCTGCATCATATTTCCCACTTATGCTAAGCAACTATCTTAGGGGCTCATCTGGTTCTAAGAAAAACGATCGATCTGTGCCTGTGATGGGCTGTACCTGGGCTTTGAGGCTCCTTACAAGAGGCCCCGTGGTCCTACTACACCCTGCCCCAGGCAAACAGCCACAAATCTGGGTCTGTCTAGAGAGGCCTCACGAAAGCAGCCAATCAGGCTCAGCTAAAAGGAGCTGCAGGGCCTTAGCAGGTCAGTTCCTGACAGGACCTGGAGGGGCAAGAAAGGGGGCTGCTCTCTGGCCACAGAAATTCAGGGGATAGCCAGAGTTTGATTCTGGCAGCATTTGCTTAAGCTGGATTTGCAGGAAGAGGGTCCCTAAGAACTTTAACCTGGAGGTGAGAGTGAAGCTAAAAGTGGCCGGTAGGAAGAAGCAAAAATGAACTGAAATCAAGCAGTGCCTAGCTACTGTTTCCAGGGTCCATGGTTTGGAACCCAGAGTTATGGGCAGGCCCTAGTTCCCCCACCATCTACAGTGGCATAAGCCCCATGGAGGGGACAGTGCTTATGGAGAGCTTGAACAAAGGGCAGAATTTCAAGGACCCAGAGTTGGGGCGGGAGACCCTAGTGAGGGCAATGGGATTGTTCTTGACTACCCCAGAAGGGATTAATTTGGACTTTGGGATGCAGCCAGAGGCCTGAGCCACAGAAGACTCACTAAGGTCGGCTGGCAGGGTGCGCCAGGGGTGAGAAAAGGACTGTGGTACCAGACCCAGCCACTAAGAGGCTCTCAAGAGGTGAGTGGATCCCTATTATAGTGCCCAAAAGGAAAGCTCCAGGTTTTAAAACATTTCTCATTTGTGTGGAATAATAAAGTTACAGTGTCTTATGTGCCAAGTATCAGAGGGGGAGCCATATTAGTCTGTATCCACAAGACTGTGGCTGTAGGAGGACTCCTTGTTGTTTTTAGTGTATTCCATGTCTGCTCAAATTATATTCCCAATCTTAATGATCATATTGGGGCTAATGGACATGTTGATTTTATTTCAGCTAATGAGTGATCCCATGCTCAGGGAGAAGAAGTTCCTTAAGTCTGTCTTGAGCATCTTGGAAGAAAGGTCACAGGATAGGAATAGCATTGTCCGCCAGATGGCTGTGAGAGGCCTGGGAAATTTAGTCTATGGGGCGCCTGAGAAGGTAAGAGAGATTACTGAATAGAATGCAGCATAACTAGAGAAACCAAGAGAGAGAGTTGTTCAGAGTTTACAGAGGCTGCACAAAATGCACTAGGCCAAATTCTGCTCTCTCACATACCCTAGTAACCTCTTTGCAGTAAATATAGAGCAAGCTGGATCCTTTGGTAAACTGGGCATAAGTCAACAATGTGCACTTTAATATGACCATATGTAAATGTATACATCTGGGAACAAAAAATGCAGGCCATACTTACAGGATGAGAGACTCTATCCCAGGAAGCAATGATGCCGAAAAAAACTTGAGTCATGGCAGATAATCAGTTGAACATAAGCTCCCAATACGAAGTTGTGGCCAAAAGGGCTGAAATGATCCTTGGAGGTATAAACAGAGGAAACTTGAAGAAGAGTAAAGAAGTTATTTTCCCTCTGAATATGGCACTCATGTGAGCACTGCTGGAATACTGTGTCCAGATCAGGTGTCCACAATGCAAGAAGGATAAATTAGAGAAGATTCAGAGAAGAGTCTCAAGAATTATCAAAGGATTGGAAAATATCCCTTTAGTGATAGACTCAAGGAGCTCAATCTATTTAGCTTTACAAAGAGAAGGTTAAGGAGTGACTTGAGGACAGTCTATAACTACTCACATGGGGAATAAATTTTGATAATGGGTTCTTCACATTAGCAAACACAGGTATAACAAGATTCAATGGGGAAAAATGAAGCTAGGCTAATTCAGACTGGAAATAAGGCATACATTTTTAATGGTAATTTTAATTAACCATTGGAACAATTTACCAAAGGTTGTGGTGGATTCTCTGTCACTAGCAATTTTAAAATCAAGATTGGATGTTTTTCTCAAAGATACATTCTACTTCAAACAGAGACTATTTCGAGGAAGTTCTATGTTATGCAGGAGGTCAGACCGGATAATCACAATGGTCTCTTTTGGCCTTGGAATCTAAGTAACTAGGAATCTAATAATAGGATTACACAGATGTATTATGGCACCAAGTTGGGCTCATTGTAGCTAGCACCTGGTCTGAAATATAGCTATAGGTCTCTGGGGGGAGACGGGCTTGATGAAATTCCCACAGCTTCATAACTGCTAAAGAAAACTTATTAGAAGTGTGATCAGTGATAAGTGTTCTTTAATGTCATATGTTTGTACAGGTGAAAAAGCACAAGAAGTTTCTTCTGGACCTACTGATCGGGGCCTTACATGACATTTTCAGTTCGGAAGTCATTGGCGAGAGCATGAAAGCACTGGTCAAAGTCCTGAAGGAGCTGAAAGAGAAGGACATAGGTTCTTCCTTCAAAGACCTCACCCAACAGATCCGGACTTACTTTGACGATGTATGTGAACAGATCTCTACAACCCCAGTTCAACCAATCTTGATTAGGCTCCATTTACAATGCGTGATGTGGACTCCCTGGGCATTGCTCATGTCGGAGTGAAGAGATTTTAGGCCCCAGGGAAGAGAGGTGTTTTACGGAGGAGGAGAACATTAGGAGGATGGGGATGACATCCCTGCTCCCACAGTCTCACCCTTCTATTCTTCTTTATTGCCACTGAGAACCTCAAAGAAAGTCTGAATACTAGATTAGATAGCTAGATAACCATGAAATGGGGGTTACAGAGTACAATAGAGAGTGTTGGGCCTGTTCTATACCATTTTTATATGAGAGGGTTGGAATGATAATTCCATTTTGTACAGAATTTAGAGATTTCAAATTTGGGTTTTGATCCTATTTGTGGGAACCGCTCTCCCCAAAGTTCAAAACTCTTTGTGAAACAGAATTACTATTCTCAACCTAGCTCTATTGGAAGCCTTGGCCCAGGGCAGTCTGCTCTCAGACTATCCCGGTGCTGGGAACCCAGGAAACTCTGAGAGCTAGAAGTGCCAGGGAGTTGCAAATTTGAGAGCCAGGGTCCCAGAAGCTGGGGGCCTGGAAGCCCACGATCCCAAGCAGCCTGCTAGATCGGCTGCCACAGAGCTGGATGGGTGCACTGGAAAGACACCAGGCAAGTTTCTAAGGACCCCTACCTGGCTTCCGGAGGAATTTCATCAGAACTGAACTGTCTCTAAAATATTTTAATGAATCAGCAAATTCGAACAAAAAATTGGTTAATTACCGTTTTTCCGACTAGCTGTAGTTGGAATCACTCTACTTTAGCATAGAAGAGATGGCTGTGCGAAGTGCATGATGTGATTGTCTCTTAGTTACTAACTTGCGGGGCTTTCTTGGCTGTAGGAGGATGATGCTCTTCGCTCAATGGCCTTTGTCCTATTTGGCACCCTGGCCCGGCTGACAAAGAGAAAATGGAAGACCTATTTCGCCGACCAGGTTAAAAAGAGCTGGGTCACACTTCTGCTGCACCTGCAAGACCCAAACCCTGAGATTTCAATGGTAAGACTGACAGTGACTTATTTACTAAGCAAAAGGAATCTTCCTCCCAATGCCAGGGGAGCTCTGCTATTCCTGCCTGCTGTGGAGGCCCAAATTCTCCCCTCAGTTCATTGCCCTCCTGCTGAGTCAGTTCCAGCCAGGTTGGTCCATGGCTGCCTCACCAGAATCCAGGAGAGGTCATGGGTCTGACCCCGACAGGTCTCTGTTCCTGTCTGTCTCTGCACCCCAGACCCCTGCCTCCCCAGAACAGAGAGACCACAGCTATGCCTGGTGCAGCAGCTTTCATCGGTATATCTGTTCCCAAAAGACATTGATGCTACCTCCAGGTTTCAGTTGAAGCTCTCCCGTCTATTAGTCATTCCTGCATGTTTTCTGCCAATTACATCCAGATGAATCCCTTTTTTTGATCCTGGAATAGATGAGCAGTCACGCAGATGAGTTCCCTTTGAATGAACATAGCACTCGGTAGGGAACAATTCAATGGTGTGACGCTCTTTTTCAGGAATGCAGAGCTACGTTTCACCTCTGTTTACCGTTTTTGGGACTCAAGAGACTCCAAAGTGCAATCAGTGAGCACCTTGGTGGCACAGCCGAGCTGAAGCCTGAAGAGCTCCAGGTGGACATTTGCAGACACCTTGTGAGTGAGCTGTTGAACTGTCTGAGATTATTGACTGGAGTGGTGGTGTAGAGGTGTGTGTGTGTGTGGGGGGGGGATGTGTGATGGATAATGTAAATAACTGTAAGAGTGGGATATATGACTGAGGGTGATGGGAAATGTAAATCTGCCACAGATTCCCATTGTTCCCACTTCTACCCAGCCACCTGTTCTCTATCTTATTTACCTGTGGTTCGTAAAAGCATGTGCTGGCAGTCAAAGGGCACTTCTAGCCAGAGAGAGCTCATGTATCCCTGATTTCCTCTAGGCCAAAGAGAATGCAGAGCTGCTGGAGAAATTGTACCAAATCACCATCACGTACTTCTATAGCAGCTGGGAAGAGATCCGGGCAGTTGCAGCCAACTTAGCTGGTGAGAGATGATGCCCAGTGTCCCTTTTGGTATTTCCATTGAGGGAGATAGAAACAATCCCACTGTGCAGCGCTGAGCTGCCATTAATCTCTCTGTGCCTCAGCTTCCCATCCATAGATGGAGATGTTAATATCCCTACCTCTCCAGTGTGGTGGATTAGTTGCTATCAAGTGCTTTGGGATCATTGCAGGGAAAGCACGGTGCAGTCATTTAGTAGTAGAGGCAGGGACATTGTCACGTAGGGCATGGTTACACTTTGAGCTGGGTGTATAATTCCCAGCTTGATGAGACGTACCCGCACTAGTCCTGCGTGCTAAAAATAGAGAGTAGTTGCGATGGCAGGAGCAGCAGGAGGTTTAACCACCCCAAGAATGAGCGCATCCAAACCCCAAAGTCTATTCTCAAGGTGGCTAGCTCCTCCCACTGCTCGTGCTGCCTTAGCTACATTCTAATGTTAGCATGCTATCGCTGTCAGAGCCAATGTGGGCATGTCCCATTGAACTGGGAGTGATACCCCTAGATCAAAGTGCAGACCTACCCACAGTGTGGTTCAGTGCTCCTCACTGCTACTTCATCATTGGGAGGCATGCAGCCCACCTCCCCATAGTGCCTGCTGTTTCAGGTTCCTGGCCACACCACCTTGTCAAGGAAGCATTAGGTTCCTCCTCTTTGGCCCTGTGCCCTCTTCACCCTAGCACACCCATGTGAGACAGGCAGGCATTGTGGCCTACGTCTCAGCTATCAGTCACCTTGTGAGATCCCTGCTTAGAACTCACTTATTCCTGGCCCCAGTCCTTTGCACAGACCACTAGACCAAGACACTATCTTAGTATGTCTTCAATAACTGACAGCAGTGGCAAGAGGAACACAGACTGTTTCAAACAAATGGGTTTTATGGAAACATTCTTTTTAAAAAATGTCTCTCTCATTCTCTTCAGTGTGAACTCTAAACTGCTCTAGCATCCTCTTGCCCACAGCTCACCTTTAGGCCCACAGTAGAGATGCCAAAGACCTGTCTAGGGACTGCTAATATCACTTTGCACTCAACAAGGGAAGGTTTTATTATTATTGTTGTTATTTATTTTACATTGTGTATTTAGGCATCATCCTGGAACACACAGACAGGCAGCGTATGAAATGGCTGGACCTGGAATATCTGCTGATGTGTAAGTAATAAATACAGCTGAAGTCCTGTTCATTAGTGAGTTATAAAGGAATTTGGCTGACAAGCAGCAGTAACCAATACCACTGGTGCAAAGTGCATCAGCCACATAGCAAAGGACAAATTCACTCTTGCCCAGTAGAAAGTCCACTTTAATTTTCCCGGAAGGAGGAAGCTGCAGAAGGTGTGATATGAGTCAGTACATCTCCTGGTTGTCCTGGCAATGCCGCCTCCACAGCCAGTGCTATCCACTCTTTGGGCTTTATTGGCTTTCTGTGGACTCCTCAGGTGAGAAGAAGTTGTAGCCACTTTCTGCTACCTCAAATTTCCCACCAGCAATTTTTCTTCCAGTAGGTGCCCTGTATCATGTATAAACCAGCTTGGACCTGGCCTCTGTTAAATTCCAGGTTTATTTGAGCTCAGGCAGTGTCTCCTGAATAGAGATGGAAAATAAACTTAAAAGTGGAAGCTATTGAAACAATGGGCCTTCTTCCATTTACAGCAGAGTGGATGACTTTCTGGTAGAGTCAGGGTCTCCCCCCAGTTGAGAGCATGGAAGGGACCCAGTGGAGGAACCTAAAGCTTTGTTTGTATTGGAGAGCTGCTGTAGTGTGGTATTCAGAGGTAATAAGTCTCCAGCTATTTCAGGCAGAGGTGACTATATGAAAAGTGGGGTATATTCATCTCTCATGTATTTTCCATCCCATTAGAACGACTGAGCCCAGTCTCATATTTTTCCATGTGATCATTCTGCTCAGGTAGTTCAAGGTTCTGTGATCACACTTAGCTGTGATTTGACAGTCTGTTAACTAACGTGTTGTCCTCTGTAATTTCAGCTCTCCAGGTCCTACAGAAAGACCCAAGTCCCACTGTCCAGCTAGTGGCAACTGAGATCATAAGTGACATCTGTTCTGGCCGAGTGATTGGGGAATGAAGCGGCACGGAGAAAAATAGAAGAAGGCACTCCAGTAGTATAAGGGCCCTACTGTCAATCAAACGTTAACCCACCCCTTGCCCACCCGTCACCAGAAGTCCCACACCCATGGGGTATTACTTCTGGGGTCAAGGCGGACACATAACCAGAAGCAAGATGTGTCATGTGGCCCCTCTAAGAACTCCTCCCACTACCCTCTACCAATCAGGAGGGGTTTCAGCCACTGGGGACCACCCCGAGAGGAGATTTGACCAACTGGGGGGAATTCCAGGGCGGGGTGACCTGTCTGGAAATGGTTCATGTGACTCCTAAGAACTCCTCCCACCGTCCTCTACCAATCAGGATGGGTTTCGACCTGATAGGAAAGCCCCGAGAGAAGATTTGACCAATCAAGGGGAGTTCCGGGGCCGGGTGACCTGTCTGGAAGTGATTTGTGTGATTCCCTCTAAGAACTCTTGCCACCGCCCTCTACCAATCAGGAGGGGTTTCAGCCACTGGGGACCACCCCGAGAGGAGATTTGACCAACTGGGGGGAATTCTGGGGTGGGGTGACCCATCCGGAAGTGGTTCGTGTGACCCCTCTAAGAACTCCTCCCACCACCCTTTACCAATTGCGATGGGTTTTGGCTGCAGAGGACCGCCCCAAGAGGAGATTTGGCCAAAATAGGCCAGGTTCTTGGATGGGGTGAACCACCCAGAAGAGGGTCATGTGACCCCTCTAAGGACTCCTCCCAACGCCCTCTGCCAATCAGAGTGCAGAACCATCACCCCATAAGTCCCAGTACCGGGCAGAGGAGGCAATCTCTTACCAAGAAGACATGTTTTAGAAATTGTGGAAAGGCTGAGAGGAAACATGGACTCCTCTACCACCCCCATGAGAACTTCAGACTTTGTTTTAGCCCCGAGGACCTTTGGACTTGTATGGAGAAAGTGCTACAGCAGTGACAGTTCCAAGGAGGGCCCTTTGACTCCACCATTGATAGATACCTTGGAACCCAACCCCAAAACCCAAACGTTCGTGAGGCACCCCAATGAGTGTGACGGCCTCTCATTGTCCACCCCCCTAAAGTTGGAAGAGGATCATGGCTTGGGGGAGTCACCAGCGGACAAGGTGAACAGGAAAGACGTCGCTCAGGTAAATGAATGATTAAGAAGCAACGGTTGATCATGGGGGTCTAATGGGGTTAGGAATCGACCTGGCATTGCATAAATCTAAAAACAAGCAGTGGGGTGCTTACACTGTTTTTTGTCTGAAAAATCTCTCAACAGCTCGACGATGCCTTTCTAGAGGCCTTTGAGAACTTACACATCGGTAGCCCTGTGGAAGTAAACATATCATGCATCAGCTGTTTTTGCTCCTGTCTGAGATACAGATCTCAAGAGGAAAATCCAGAAAAGGACAACATAGAAGAATGAACCAGATCAGACTCCCTCATTGTAGGGGTCATGGCATCCATTTTTACAGGCGGCTGTAAAAGGTTGTGTTAAACCAGGCAATTAATAAAACTTATTTAAATGTGTGTATATGAATGTGTCCCCCTCCATACTTGTGTTAGTAAAAGATGGTACTGGGAACAGTCATGTCTCCACCTATGCTCTGTTAAAGAAAATATATTACACCCCCATGGAAGTTGGGAGCTTGGCGCGGTGAATCCTCTTTTTCAAGTGGCCAAAAAGCATAGTAAAACTTGAACTAGAAGACAGCTTGGCTTTCAGACCAGGATGCTTACACTTTACACAAACCGGCTCGAATACAGCTTCACAGGAAGGATCGGGGCTGATGTACATTAAAAGGAGGAAGAGAAAGAGAAATGTATCATACCTGCAACGCACAGGTCCCCCAATACCCTTTAAAAGAAGGGCTTTGATGCACAGGGCCAGCCATAAGCGAAAGTCCAAGAGGAAGCCTGGGCGAAAGAGAAGACACTCTCCGCCTGGTAAAAGAGAGATATTTTAATCAACATGGCTTTTGTTCACTGCGGGTCTGAAGAGTGCACCAAATCCGAACTAGACTTGTTTCAAATAGCCCCTACCCAGACCAGCATTGAGAAAAGCATCTACATCGAGGTGCCACCTCTATCGGCTGTTACGGAGTCTGCCCCCATTGATGTTTTTATAACAGGAAATGGCATTGATTATATGGATTTAAACAACACGCTGCTGTATCTATGTTGCAAGATTGTAAAAGGAGACGGAACTGAACTCACCATGGACGCCAAAGTGGGCCTGGTGAATTACCCCGTGGCCTCTGTTTTCAGTCAGTTGGATGTCACGCTGGGAGACCGCCTTGTAAGCCAAAGCAACAACTGTTACCCTTACAGGGCCTTTATAGAATCGGTGCTCAATTACAGTGACGCCACCCTTGACACGCAATTTTCCGCTGGCCTGTTTTACAAAGACGCTACCGGACAACACGAAGAAACAGAGTTGGATGGCGGGAATCTAGGGTTTGTGAGGCTTGCAAAGCTGACAGCCCAGAGTAGGATGGTAGAGCTGCTGGGTCAGCTACGCAGTGACCTGTTTTTTTCAAGAAAAACTTTTCTTGAACGGAGTGGATGTGAAAATTAAACTGACACACAGTAAAGACGCCTTCTGTTTAATGGGCAGTGCAGGTGAAGGCTTTAAATTGCGTATTGTATCTGCATCCCTTTTTGTGAAAAAAGTACGGGTGGCCCCGAGCGTTCGTCTGGGCCGGTCTCAAAATTTTGACATCCTGCTGACAGTTGTACGCGAGCTCTTGCTACAAGTCAAACATCTCGTACCTGTGGTCCCAATATCAGTCGAGAAACACTGCTTTTTCCCTGGGCATCATGCTTTCTACACCATAGTGCTCCACACCGGGAATAGGCCCCACTTAATTTTGATTTTCTCAAGTGTTTAAAAAAATGTGGAAAATACCCTTTCCACCCTTCAAACCCCGTCGCCTGCGGGAGCTTGCTAAGCTTCATGGGCAAGAAGTTTGAAGAGAGTCTATAAAACGAATGCCCAGGGCCTTAATTTCCACACACATTAGTTTACTATCCTGAGTGATCAGTTCTAGGCACATCTTTTCCTTCAGTAACTGTCTAACAAAGTACACATCGTAACCTTTGGAATTGTGCGCTAGGAATGTGTAGTCCTGGAACTCTTTGCCAATAAAGGTCTTAACAACCATAGAAAGACACTCATTGTCCTTAAATTCCCAGGACTTTTCCGGCTTTAGGGACATAGTGAAAATGTAATTGGGAGTGTGCAACCCAGTCTCCTCCATCTATTCAAAATCATAAAAAATATACTTTTCTGAGGATTCAGGCTTTCTAAGGCTGTCCATAAAACAGAGGTGACTTCTACATCACCAGCGATCAAAGCCTGACACTGCTTACAGCGCCTTCCTTTATACCTGTGCCGCTTGCCCACGTAAGACTGACACTTATCACACAAAGTTTTAGACAGGCATTTGACTAGTTTTTTTGATGCACAGTCGATGTGTCTGTCTAAACACTCTTTGGACTGACAATATAGTCTACAGCTAGGACACCTCAGCTGCATGCCCACGCTGTCTGAGCATGTTACGCTCAGGCAGAGGTGGCAACGATACCTGTAAGAATGGTCGTGACTGTACACCAGGTGGCAAAACTCTCAATAATTTTTCGCTCCGAACAACTTTTTCGCATCCAGAAACCCATAGGAATGCTGCTCATGCAACAGGATGAAATAAGTCTTGGGGTACACTGGGCCCCCGTTTTAAAAAAGTCCCATCCACCTTTCGCCACATACAGCACCACCTGTATGTTGACTCCTAAATGCTGCTCAAACATTGCTGCGTCACTGAGCATAATTTTTTTTGATCTGACCACCCCAGTTTCTCATGCAACTTTCTCGCCCCCGGCTAACAATTCCACGTCCCTAGGTTTACGGTCGGACATGAAGGCCAAGAGCCCACTCGCAAAACACAGATTGGTACCCGTGTAAGTCAGGTCTACTGAACATGGTCTCTTTTTATGGATGATTTGACTACTGAGGATACTCTACGAATGCCCCCACCCCTGGTTTTTACAACGGTCACAATGAGGCGCAATGTCCCATCAACATGCAACTCTCTATTGCTCTGTAGCAGCTTTGAGGTCTGATTTAAGAAATCCTCAGCAGAAAGCTCATCTCTAGTTCTTCAGACCAAAAACAAAGGGTTAGTTAAATTACGGTTCTCTAAACGTAGCTGAACATAATCATCAGGGTCTACCCTACCATTAACGTCATCGAGCACTAACTGTATTCCCCTGTGTATGGCTTCAGCAACCTGCTGAGCTGAATTTATTCGCTCAAGATTGACAAAATGAAATTCTGCACAATACACCGACCCTTCCCCCCCACCCCAAATCTAGGTAATTCATGTTGCCAACATCTCACTCTCTCCATATACCCCTCTGCATTTTCAGGGTTACTTGGGGGTTCCTCTATGGGACCATCAGTGGCATCTTTCTACATCAGATGCTATTTGAGAGTCAGACTCCGAGGTGCCTCCGTGAGGGTCATCGGGAGTAGATGGGGACCCATCTAGAGAGCCCTCTGGGGAATTTTCTAAACCAGACTCTGCGTGAGAGTCTGATTCCACCTCCCCATTTTCTGACAAGCCAGTTTGAGAGCCTCCAGTAGGGGGCATCTCTTTTTGTTTTTTCCCCTCATTACCTCTTTAGTCCTTTTAAAATTTTTTACAGCGATCCTAGCCTGGAACTTTTTGGCAGCCATTTGTTTGTCCACCCAGCGCTGTCCCCCCTTTTGTTTACACCCGAGCTGATGTGTAGCCTTGAGGGTGCCCCTTTTACCCAGGCCCCTTTCCATGACTAGTCATGCCTGCTCAAAGCCACCCTTTGGAAAAATTGAAGTATTTTTCAAAAAGTCTCCCGCCAAAGCTTTTACATTTTTGATGTGGTTTCCAGCCCTCCTTCCTTTTAGGCCCCCTGAAGATACAGCATTCACCAGTATTCTGAACGAAGCGTCATATTTTTCCCAAATGTTTTTAGAATACCATTCTTATAGAACTCCCGAGGATACTGCGTCCATCAGTTTTCTGAATGAACCATCATACTTTTCCCAAATACTAGACTATGGGGGAGCTGTGAGGAGCTTATGGTGTTGAAGGAATGGTTTGTCAGTCCTTGGGTTTTTTATTCACAACCCCTAGAGCGCATGCTCTGGGTTTGTGAATGTGTGTTTTTGTGCACGTTCACAACCCCTAGAGCACGTGCTGCAGGTTTGTGATGTGGGCCTTTTCGCTCAGTTTTCTCAGGGCTTGGTGTAGTGGTGGTCACGGAGGAACTGGAGTTGTGTTTGCATGGTTGGTTTTTACCAGAGTCTTTTGTTTTGTCCTTGGGTTTGACGCATATGAGGTTTGGACTGCCCTGATGCTTCATCTGCACTCTTGTGCTGTTTTGCCTTGTTAAAGGTCTCAAAGCAGATTTCTGGTTCTTTGGCAGTTCTGGTGGAGGTGTCCCTGTAGCTCTGACTATAACATTGTCAGGAGAGCTGCACATGCCTGACTGGGGGGGGAAGGAACATATTACAAAACTTAACTTTACCATCTTTCTCACCCAGACCTTTGCATTTACTTAAAATACAAAACCTCATAAATTAACCAAACTAATAAACACAATATATTTACTGGGCTTCATCCATCCATCAGTCACTGATACTGGTGACATTTTCTTTTCAGCCGTCTCTTTTCTTTTTCTTTTAAGCTTGTTTACCCTCTGGTCTAAGGGTCTCTCATGTTTTGACTGTACTGTGGAGCAGACAATATTATTATTATAAATCACATGAAACTGTCTTGTAAACTTAAGAATAAAATATTTATTTGGGTGTTTTTCTATTTAAAAAGTCATAGCTTTAAAACAAAACAATCCATTTCAGGCTGTACAACAAACAGGAGTTTTGAGTTTATTTCTACCACTTTAAAACAAAAAACAACAAACCCACATTTTTTTCTAATACACCTCATTTTGCAAAATAAAAACCAAACTGCTTTTAAAATCAACTTTTAAAATCCAGTTTAAAACCATTTTGCACAGGAAAAAAACCCACCCTCTTAGTTTGAAACACACCATTACCATCAGTTTGCAGCCATATACTTAAAAAAAACCACCTATGTTTTACACACGCACACACACACACAGTTTAAAACACAGTTTGCAACAAAATACTGTTCAATAAATCCACATGCATTTAAAAGCCAATTGCAGAAAGTTACCTTCTACTACAGGATAAAGTGTTGCAGGCACATACTTGTTCTGTTTCTTCCCCCCCCCCCCATTTGTGTTTGGGCCTTTGGATTAAAGAACAAGCAAAAATGTTTGTTAGTATTACCCCCAAAGCCCTATACAACCTGTGTAATACCTGAAGTTATTAAGCAAAACTACAGTTAAAATGGTTTTTACCTTGGCCTGGTGATGAAATGCAATTTAAAGTTACTGGTTCCATGCTAAACAGATCACACTGCAATAAACATAGGCATCATTATTTACTAAGACAACATGGCCAACGAGTGATATTATATAATATATATTTTCAGAGTTAAAAACAGGGAGCATACCTCCTCTTGCAGTCCAGCAGCTGTTCAAGAGAGTTTCTGTTGAAAAAGACAGTCTCCAAAATACCTGAGGTTTTTATACCATCCTAACCCTTTCTTTCAAACAGACTCCAAAATAGTAGCTAACAGGTTGATTTGATTGCTACAACTCTGAAATAATAGATACTTAAGGACTTTAGGCCCCCTCCCTAACATTCCCTTTTGTGATCTAGGGTGGGGGAATTAAGCTGTCTGCACAACTGAGGTGCTTTTGGCTACATTTTTTTCCGTTTAGTTAAAATACATTTTTCTGTAGGGCCTTCTTACAGTATTAAACAGTAAATCCCCAATCCTTAGTGGAACTGCCCCATTCCCAAGTGGGGACCCTTTGCAGATATCAATACATGTCTTTGGGGCTTGTTTTTTTAAACATGTTTCTTTCATGCTTAAAGTTTGGGGTGGGGGTTTGAAATAAAATGGTTGTATCACAACCATAATAAGCACCCAGAGCTTTTAAATGTTTGATTGTCTTTAGAGCAAATGCTTGTTCTAAAGCATGGTGAAGGTTTGTGAACCCTTGAAACATTTCAGTTTTGGGTTAGATGCTTGTGTGTGGGTTGTTTTTTTGTTTTTGGTAAATATATTATTTTAAACATTTAATGGCATTGAATTGCTAGAAAGAGTGACCCATAGCATTCAAACAACTCCTGGGGTCATATTTAAACTGTCCAATAGAGTTCTGCCAACTCCTGGGACATTTTAACTGTCTAATAGCGCTCTACCAACTCCAGGGGTTATATTTTAACTGTCCAATAGCATCTGCGAATTCCTGAGGTTTTATTTCATTTCATATTAATCAGAACTTGCCCACCCACCTCCCTTACTATGGGTGCACCCCAATCAAATTTATCCCTATGGCAACATGGGTAAGTAATCATAATTACCTTCGCTATTCAGTGGGGGTGTGATTAAAACTATTCAGTTCAACAAGATGAGTCAACTCTATTGTACTCAAACACATGTCTGAACCATCTCTGTTTGTTTGACTGGTGTAAGCAGAGTCAGGATGAGCTCTGCCCTGACATCTGGTGGTGCGTTGTGGAAAAGAACTTCAGGAACACATTTTTAGGATTTTTTCCCTTCCCACAACATACATTTCAGCTTTTTGCTGTAAATGGGTCTCTTTTACACAAAGACACAAGAGCTAGGTTCTCACAAACCATTTTTTTTAAATTGAAAAGACATACAGCTCCTTGAAAACAAACCAAGATGTTCCATCAAAACTTTTAGCTCACTTAAGGGCCAGAGACCTTCTAACAGAAACACAGATAGTCACAAAGCCCTTTTCAATACATTTTTTTAAATTTACAGCTACCAAGTTTGATATTGCCTGTTTGTCCCCTCACCATTCTCTAACTTAATCCTTTTAGATTTCTTACAAATAGTCTTTTTCTTAAGCAGGACTCTGTCACTTTTTGTGCGGACCAGACGGTCAATATAACGCTGTAAGCAGGCATCTTCCAGTTTGGGCATTTTCTTTAAAATGTGGCCAGGGTCTCCACTGAATTGCACAGCATTTATCAAGGTCACCCCTTGCGCTAACTGTTCTTGGGTTAGGCACAGACATTGCATAGCATAACCTATGGCAATAATAGTGTTCAATAAGCTTTCCAAACACAGCTCAGCACACAGGCCCCGGAGTTTGCAGTTTACATTCATTGAAGTCCAAGTCACACAGTCATGGTGCCGTTGGGTTGGCGCATCTATGACACAGCCCTCACAAGCTTCAAAAAGCTTTTCCCTAAGACAGTGATTAAGAATGGCATAAACAGCAACGCGTACAATAGTCCGCATAACTTTTTCACGCTCACGACGTGGCACTGGCTCAGTGAGTTCTAGCCCAAGCTGCCTCCTAAACTCCTCATAGCCATCATCCTCGGGGTTCATCTTCGCTGCTTGATGCAATGCTGACCAGGGCCTCCAGTCCTCTAGAAAGGCATCGTCGAGCTGTCGAGAGATTTTCAGACAAGAAACAAGTGTAAGTTCCCACTGCTTGTTTTTAGATTTACACAACCCCAGGTTCCTAACCCCATTACACCCCATCATCGACCGTCACTTCTTATGTCACGCAGGTAAATGAATGATTCTTTTCCATTCACCTTCTCCACTGGTGACTCCCCAAAGCCATGATCACCTTCCTCCTTCAGGGTGATGGACGACGAGAGGCCACCATGCTCAGCGGGGTGTCTCATGAGCGGTTGGGCTTCGGGTTCGGCTTCTGGCATATTCATCAATGGCTGGGCCAAAGGAATCCCCTCGGCTGCTCCCTCATCCTCTTCGGAATTGTCACTGCTGTAGCGCTTTCTCCACACAAGTCCAAAGGTCCTCAGAGTTAAAACAAAGTCCAAAGTTCTCACGGGGGTGGTAAAGGACTCCCATGTTTCCTCTCAGCCTTGCCATAATTTCTAAAACACGTCTTCTTGGTAAGAGATTGCCTCCTCTGCCCAGCGCCGGGACTTATGGGGTGATGGTGCTGCATTCTGATTGGCAGAGGGCATTGGAAGGAGTTCTTAGATGGGTCACATGACCCTCTTCTGGGTGGTTCACCCCATCCCAGAACCTGCCCTATTTTGGTCAGATCTCCTTTTGGGGCAATCCTCTGCAGCCGAAACCCATCGCGATTGGTAGAGAGTGTTGGGAGGAGTTCTTAGAAGGGTCACATGAACCACTTCCGGACTGGTCACCCCACCCCAGAATTCCCCCCAATTGTCAAATCTCCTCTCGGGGTGGTCTCCAGTGGCTGAAACCCCTCCTGATTGGTAGAGAACAGTGGTAGGAGTTCTTAGAGGGGTCACATGACACACCTTGCTTCCGGTCATGTGTCCGCCTTGACCCCAGAAGTAATACCCCCCATGGAGTGGGACTTCCAGTGACCGGAGGGCAGGGCTTATTGGGTCAAGGTGTGGGGTTAATGTTTGATTGACAGTAGGGCCCTTATACTACTCACTCCCGCTATCCAAAATTGGAAGAAGAGAGAGGCAACTATAATACTGGGCAGTATTAGCCGTTGTACTACTGCTCAGATGCTGTAAGTGAAAGAAGGATGAGGCCCTGTAAAGTAGCCTGGGTTGATTTTTATCACTCAAAGCGTTTTTATTACACATCAGGACATCTAGTCATTCTGATGGACTTGTAGCCTCTGGACAAGCTCAGTGATAAGCATGTACATTATACTGTTTACTCAGGGGTCATTACTGTAGTAACAGCCAAGTACCAGCCCAGATCCTGAAATACACCTGAGCTCTAGACTCCGCATCATAGTCGAGAAGTCTATGGAGTGGAACTCCTTGTTGTACATCAACTTTGACTATGAGAAAGCATTCGATAGCGTGGATCGAGAGACTCTCTGGAAGCTCCTTCGGCACTATGGCATCCCAGCAAAGGTGGTCAACTTGATTAAGAACTTATATGACGGCATACACTGTAGAGTGATCCATGGAGGGCAGCTTACGAACAGCTTCCAGGTGCGAACCGGAGTTAGACAAGGATGCTTGTTGTCACCATTTCTCTTTCTCCTTGTCATTGATTGGATTATGAAGACATCCACTTATGAGCGCAGGAATGGAATCCAGTGGACGATGTGGACCCAGCTGGATGACCTGGACTTTGCCGACGACCTTGCACTCCTTTCTCATAGCAAACAGCAGATGCAAGAGAAGACCAACGTAGTGGCAGCCACGTCATCACAGGTTGGCCTCAACATCCACAAGGACAAGACCAAGATCCTCAAGATTAACTCCATCAGTAATGACCCAGTCACACTGAATGGAAGCCCTCTGGAAAAAGTGCAGTCCTCCACCTACCTACGCAGCATCATCGACCAACAGGGTGGCACGGACGCAGACATCAAAGCAAGGATCAGTAAGGCAAGAGCAGCTTTCTTACAGCTCAAGAACATCTGGAGCTCCAGAGAGCTGTCTTTTTGGCAACAAAGATTAGACTGTTCAACTCCAATGTGAAATCAGTTTTATTGTATGGAGCTGAAACCTGGAGGACAACTAAAACAACCACCAGGAAGATCCAGACCTTCATAAATAGTTGCCTTAGAAGGATTCTCCAGATCCGCTGGCCAGACACCATCAGCAACATCTACCTCTTGGAGAGCACCTGTCAACTTCCAGCAGATGAAGAAATTAGAAGGAGAAGGTGGGACTGGATAGGAGACACACTACGCAAGCAGCCAACCAACATCACTAGACAGGCATTGCGGTGGAACCCCCAAGGCAAGCGGAAAAGAGGCCATCCAAGAATCACCTGGCGACGCGACCTTCAGGCTGATAGCATAAAAATGGGCTATACCTGGAACCAGCTAGAGCAAATGGCCCAGGACAGAGGACTCTGGAGATCTGTGGTTGGCGGCCCATACCCCGATTGGGGTGATGAGCATGAGTGAGAGTAAGTGAGAGCTAGACTCTGGGTTGTTCTAAATTATGCTGTCTTGAAACAGCCATTGCTGCACTGGAGGTTGCTGTAGCGCAACGCACACTGTGTGTGCCATCTTCTGTTTCCAGCTCACACCCCATATACTTGAGTGGGAAGCTAGGAGTCGGTGACATACAGCCAGCTACGCTGGCTGTACACTATATATGCTAGTTCTGTGTGTTTAGGGATTTGCACATGCTGGGGAATTCCTAGCTGCCTCTTAGGGCAGCTTTATGGCTACTTTGTCCTGCTCCACTGCAACATAGGGCAGCAAAAAGGTGATTTTACAACTGACCCCACCCCTATTTCTGCACCTACATGTGATTGTTAGGAGTCAAAGTTTAGGTATCCAGGTTTGGAAAATCCAGTCACCTGGCATAAAGTTGTCTGATGTCAACCGAAGGACAAATATGCCTTTAAACATCATTCCCCTTGTTTTTCAAATATCTATTTTAAACACCACAATGCTGATAGAAATTTAATCAGCACCTCTGCAGGTGCCTATAATGAGTATTTAGGCATCTAACTGCAGATTTTAGTGCTTAACTTTAGCCACCCAAGGCCTTTATATTTGTATTGCCCAATCCTATGAGTTGCTGAGTGTTCTCAAACTCCCACTGATGTTATTGGGAGATAAGGATGCTCTGCCCTTCAGAGAAGGCGCTCAGCAGATAGAACTCATCCTCCAAAGTTAGCTACTATGATCCTCCACCTCATAGAAAAAGGTCACTGAATGGTCAGGCTTCTAGTCTCCATCACCACCTCGTTCTCCAGTTTACTGTCCGCCGGGTTCAGGGCCTGTGGGGATTCACCAGGCAGCAGTTAGCAGAGGAGGGCGAAAGGCAGAGGGAGTCTGGGATGTTATTGCTTATAGCTCTCAATGGGGAGATAATGTTCCTGTAAGAGTTGAATATTGGAAGGAAATCAATAGAGACCCCTGCTGAATTGACCCATTCCGCTCATTCAAGAGCGACTATATTAAGTAATACGGGTTTCCCTAATCTTGTAGTGTTTCCTGTGTTGGTGTTTGCTTTCTATACCGTATCCAACACCTTATTCCCGGTCCATGTTATCAGATTGTTATTCCCTAGTATTCACCACTCTGTTTATGTGTATTAAGGAGCACTGGACAAATACTCATGACTCTTCACATTTCTTTTTCAGGTGCTGGCCAAGTATCTCCCAAACAACGTCATATGTAAATAACCCAGCTCCAGATTTTGGATTTACTGTGCACACATTTCCTATTAAACTGTTTGAAGTATCTGTTTCAATTGCTCAGAGGCCTGATTTCTTCTTTCAGAGAAATTGGGGCTTCCTGCATGTCCACTGTAACCATGATGTGGGGGCTTCCTCCCTTACCCTTTCTCTGCAGAGATGGAAGAAGACCTCAGTTCAGTGCCTCTCTGGGGTTTCTAACCACTCTTCCAGGATCCCCACTGTGACGAAACGGGGGAATTTTCTTATATTTTTGTGGTTTTCCAATGATTTGCATGCAGAGGGAGTGGGACTCAGTGCCCCTGAGTGTTACTGGTTTAACGAGGTGAGGGGAGAGGGAGTTTGTTGTTACAGAGGACCGGAGAGGGAACTTGGGACCCCAGCCGATGGCTTGGAGGATAGACACCCCAGCGACCGCTGACCTGACGACCCAGAGACCCAGCTCAGGAGTCACAGCCGGTTCTAGCCAGTGGGAGGACAATGGGCTGTGAAGAGAGGACCCCATGACCCAACCAGCTGGTTCCAGCCAGAGGAGGGCAGAGAGGAAAGGAGGCCCAGACGACCCTGTTTACCTGGAGAGAAGACAATGGACAGAGGGGGACTTGGGGCCGGTGATCTCAGATGCAGCTGGGAAGCAGGGGGGCTCTGGGCTGGAGAGGAGGGGCAGGCAGAGCTCACCTGGATGCAAGGAGACTGGGATGTACTGGGCTGAGGAGGTCAGGCCTGAGGCCCTGAGTGTTTCCTGTGTGTGTTCAATGCTCAATAAACCCTCCTGTTTTACGCTGGCTGAGAGTCACTCCGGTCTAGAGAACAGGGTTGCGTCATCCCCTTCAGGGGGAGGGAGGCCCCGGGGGGTCCAGAGTGAGTGGACTCCCTGAGAGGGCCCATGGCGAGAGACAGACGTGCTAAGGCTCAGAGAGGTGCGGCTCCAGGAGGTGGAGGGGTCTAACCCCGAGAGAGAGTGAACCCCGAGAAGGACTGTCTCACTGAAAGGGGTGCCCCCCCCACTCCTACGGACCACACAGGGCCACGAGTGGGCACGATCTGTGAGTCCGTGACACCCACAAAGCTAGATCTAATCCCTGTAGTTAGTGATCTGGGGTCTGGTTCTTAATCATATTCTCATCTTTGTTTTTCTGGGAATTCAGTGTTGCTGATGAATTCTGGGTTGTAAGTGGAATGGACTGTGTTCTGGTGAGTTATCCTCCCTCCTGTCTAGTCTATTCCTGGGTCAAAAGGCTATCTGTGAACCGTGTCTGTTTACTTACAGATTTAGGATAGGTGCCTGTAATAGTATGTGAGGGAAGGCATCTCTGCTTTTCTAAGCCAAATCCCTGTTTGTGTACTGCAAGACTTTATCCGAGAGGAACCATTGGATTCCCTGGCTTCCCCCACTGCACTACAAGGGAACGACTGTCATTGGGTATCTCTGATAGGGTATGTCCTGCTGTACTCACTGGTCTTGTGACTTCTCCGTATCAGGGACCAGCTCATTTTGTTAATAATTAATATTGGACTAGAGCTGGGTGAACGCTGCAGGGTCAGTTCGCTGTGGGGCTCACCAGTTAAACTCCACAGTTCAGAGAATCCTAGAAATGTAGGGCTGGAAGAGTCCTAGAAAGATCATGCCGTCTGGCACTATACTTAAACCGTCCCTGACAGCTCTTTGTCTAATGGGTTCTTAAAATCCTCCAATGATGGGGATTCCACAACCTCCCTTTGAGGCCTATTCCAGAGCTTATCTATCTTTATAGTTGGAAAGTTTTTCCTAATATCTAACCTAAATCTCCCTTGCTGCAGATTAAGTTGATTCCTACTTCCAGTGCACATGGAGAACAGTTGATCAGGGTCCTCTTTGTAACAGTCCTTAACATATTTGAACACAGTTTGAACATATTTGAGGTTTGGCTAAGATAAAGAGGCCCCTGGAGGAGGGAAAGCAGGTTACAGGGGTATGTGTGCAGCTTTCTTGGGGTGCCCAGGCTCTGAGTCACCTTGTTACCCATCTGGCGAGAGGAAGATTTTCTCAGGGAGCTGATATCTAGTCAAGCATAACATCACCGGTCTGTTAGCCATCCTACCAATCTCCACAGGGCTCTGCCAGCCCTTGCTCTGCCTTGCACGGTAACAGTAGTTGCACCACAGCCCCCAAGCCCCTCTGAAAGTGTCCCCCAGTAGCATCGGGTTACTGTCACAGGACACTCACAGAAATTACCAGGGAACAGAATCCAAACAGCTTATTGGTACAGTTCAGGATCAGACCTTTTATAACATCGCAGCAATGAGATATATGTATAGTGGAACAATCCTAAATTTATTATCAAAGATTAAGATTTAAGAGGTACTGAGTCAATATAATGGACACAGAACTGGTTACATATAAAATGAAAATCATAACATGCTTCTTAGAGTCTAAATGTAACATTAACAGGCTAAAATCAATTATTACAGCGTTTTTTCACCTAAAGCAATCTCCCAGCAGCATTAACCAACATGGGATCCAACTTTCCTGAGGAAGGAAAAAGGCTTTTTGCATGCTGTTACCAGATATGCCCGTTACTTTTGGGTAGGCTCATTGATTAGGGTTACTCTTCTGGGGGAGGGGGGTCTGTAATTCTATCAATGTGCTGCTTGTGTCACTTGTGTGTTCACATGGAGCTCTACTTCCTTCTTCAAGTAGGCTGGTAGAGCACATGCAATGAGCGGCGAGTCTGACAGCCCCAGCTGGTACCCACCCTGGGCTGGGACGCCCCCATCCCCAGAGCACCCGGGCTGCTCTCAATCCAACACCTGCAGCCAGGAAGGGGTTGAAGTCAGGTCAGCCCAGGTGAAAACCTGAGTCCCATGGAGGGGTCAGAGGCAGCTGGTCAGGTCTTGCCGGGCCCCTCTGGAAACAGCACCGCTGCTGGCCTGGACAGCGCCCGCCCAGAGCGCTGGGATGCCTGAGTCATTTTTGCTGCAGGAAGGGCCTGGACGAGGCTGAGAGTAACAGGGGTGCCCATTACCCTGGTGTGGAAGGGGTTAAATACAGCAGGGAGAGTTGGTCCCTGCTGTGCCCTGGGCTAGGCGGAGAAGCTGGGGTTCCCCAGCCAGGGTCTCCAAGCACCCCCCCAGCACAGGCCTCACTCTCCTCTACAAGGCCCGTTTGGCCTCCACTGCCATCCAGTCGATGGCAAAGTCCATCTGGTGCACGAATGGGGACATGCGGGCGGCCACAGTATGGGCAACACTCAGCACCACACTGGGCTGTTCCCGCATGATC